>NW_027223753.1:200535740-201886097 GCF_028538775.1 Myotis yumanensis | reverse complement strand
CAAAACATCACTTTTTACAGTTTTAAGTCATTAATGGGAGAAAAATAAAATACATTTTCACTGTTATTCATTACATTTATGTGGTTGTATAGAACTAAATAATAGAGCAAGGCAGGTAAGGGAGGCAACAATAAAACAAAGCATATGTTTTTTCCCCTATATTTTAATAGCTTATAATTTTCTAGCCTACAAAAGCTCTGCTCTGACTTCTAATTGAAACCATGGCTATGTAAAGTTGATAACATACTAAATTATTATTAATTTTAATTAACCACGAATCTAAGCAATTTGATTGTTCTTGAATCTACTCCTGATAACAAAACTTCTTGTTAAATTTTCCCCTCCTTTAGAACTAACATTTCTATTTAATAAGTAACAGTATTTCTAGGTAGCTCTTGAATGATTTAACTGGAATTTGCTCCTATGATTTGAATATAGTCATAGCTGGTTTGGAAGGATCAGGATGAAGTACTGGAGTCAAAATATTTGGGTGGCTGTAAAAATGGTGGGCTTTATAGGAAAATAAATTAAGAGGAGTGGCAGGGATTTTTCAAACCCAAGCATTAAGGATTATATGTGACCTTAGAGCAATCAGTGCCTTGATGTCTTGGGAAGGTGACTAAACAAAGGTCCATTGAGTGTTTGGAACAGTGGAGATTCAAATTCATGGAGTCCTATGTCAACATTTTTACCACAAGAATAGCTCAAAGAGAAAGGAATATTTCTACACAGAAGTAATTGAGTTCACAGATTTTTAAGAAATATATTAATTTACTTTTATATCTCATCTTTCTATATATACTTATTCTGTGTTGCCCAAGACATCCATCTGCCTCAGGAAAGATTAAATTTTGGAGAACAAAAATGAAGCGGAAATGAGCCAAAATTCATCTTGTGATAGACTACATGAGACCAAAGAATATAATCTTCAACTTGAAGCAATTTTAAGAGAAATTTTTCCATATTTTTTTATGCTTTCATTAACATATCAAGAAGAAGACTTGGCAGACTTCATAGAAGTTTCACAATGAAGCTTAGAATAAAGATAAAACAAGACATGATAAAAGGGAATTTGCTTTTTATACAGAAACAGGGAAGAACCGCCCCCGCAGGACCCAAAGGAAAACAGAAAAAGAGTTGATGGTTTGGGTTATTAGTAAGAGACAAGGTCCTCATCTGTCCTCTTTACCAGCAAATGATTCATGTTCTAAAGCCTGAAACTTGAAAGATGAGGAACTTGGAAGATATTAAATTATAGAGGTGATGTAAGTACTTTATTTTTAAAGGGCCGATGGAAATGATTTCAGTCACTATTTACTCAATTCTCTCAAGGACAGTACCTACAATGGATGCCTTAGGACTTTGATGTTTAGTTACCTCCCATAACCTGGTTGAAAAGGGCTATATCTATTTGTTTATAGGTCATCAAGTGTAATTTGGCAGGAGAGAGATGGGGAAGGGTCATCACAGGCAAGGGTTAGAGGGATAATCTAATTTTCTATGGACAATTTATACAAAACTCTAAATTTCCTTAGATTCAGAGAGGAGACACAGAGGTACTAAGAGACTAATTGGACCAGAAAAGACCTGTGTAACATTCTGATTAATAAATACAGTTTTATATAAGAGAGAGTAAAAATTAAAACCTTTGTTTTCAACTGAAATATACAAAGGTAGAGAACTTAGAATTGCTACAGTTTCCCAAGAATACAGTTTATATTATAGGTGCAGTGTAGCATAGTTCTTTCTCAGTTCTATTGAGACTGAGTTTTTAAATGGTCAAAAGAATTCCACTGTTCTATGTTATCAGAATAAGACATATGTGATTATTGATCCAGGATCAATGGCCCATGTTTCTCCAATGAATTATTCTGAGGGAAATCCTATAAACAAATGAATAAAGAAACTATAAATTTGAAAAAAAATAAAAGGAAAAGATACAAGCATATACAAAAGTCTGCAAAGAGCTAAGTCCCTCGCCCGCCTCGCCGGCTCTGCCCCCCGGGGACCACACGGGGGGGGGGGGGGGGGGGGTGCAGAGCTAAGCGCAGAACTCACCGCACAGGCCCCGCCCCCGTGCCCTCCTGGCAGGCGCAGAGCTAGGCGCTAAGCCTGCCGCGCCGGCACCACTCCCAGGGACCGCACAGCGGAGCCCACATGGCCAGTGCAGAGCTAAGCGCTGTGCCCGTGCAGCCGGTGCAGAGCTAAACACTGTTCTCTCCGCGTCGGTGCCACCCCCAGGGACCGCACGGCGGGCGCAGATCGAAGCCCGCTGCACCGGTCCTCCGAGGTGAAGAGCGAAGGCCTGGGTTCATGGCGCCGGTGGAAAACTGGTGCCAACAGCCAGTGGAAGGGGCCCCTGAGGGGCCCCAGACTGCGAGAAGGCACAGGCCGGGCTGAGGGACCCACCTGAGTGCACAAATTTTTGTGCACCAGGCCTCTAGTCTATATACATAAAAGCCTAAGTGACCAGCCGACTGGCTGACTGTCTGAATGTCGGGTAGTTATGATTCACAATGACCACCAGGGGGCAGATGCTCAACACACAGGCATGGAAACATGGAACAGACTGATGAATCTCAGAGGGAAGGGGAGGGCAGGAAGAAATTAGGATCTTATATGCATATTAGAGGCCCAGTGCATGTATTCATGCACTGGTGGGGTCCCTCAGCCTGGCCTGTGGGGACCAGGCCGAAACCAGTGGGGTCTCTTGGCCTGGCTTGTGGGGTTCGGGCCGAAAACAGCTCTCCAACATCCCCTGAGGGGTCCCAGATTGCGAGAGGGTGCAGGCCAGGTCAAGGGACCCCACCAGTGCACG
This sequence comes from Myotis yumanensis, assembly GCF_028538775.1. NCBI lineage: Eukaryota > Metazoa > Chordata > Mammalia > Chiroptera > Vespertilionidae > Myotis > Myotis yumanensis. Next base: position 201,883,279 of record NW_027223753.1, on the reverse strand, counting down.
AATCCGTGCACCAGGCCTCTAGTTGTAAAATAAGAAGAAATAATGCCTTCCACATGTGAAAATTTTTGTAAGAGTGAAGGTAAACTTACAACTCCTCCTAAGAATCCTATATAATAAAAGCCTAGCAACCATAATGGCAGAATGACCAGAACGACCTCTAGACCAGTCACTATGAGGTGCACTGACCACCTCTCAGCCCCTTTCTCCAGCCAGCAGGCTCTGATTGCTGATGGCAAACAGGGACCTGGGGTGGGTGGTGGGGTATGAGGGTGGTGCCAGGCCAAGGCCCCCGTCCCGCCAGTTGCCCCCCACACAGAGGGCGACCAGCGGCGGGGGTGGGGCCGGTGAGCAGGTGGGAATGGCTGACCTCTAGGTCCCTTCCCCAGCCATCAGGCTCCCATCACTGGATAGTGAACGGGGAATCAGGGTGGGTGGCGGCAGGGGGTGGGGCGAGATGCCAACAGTGGGGGAAGATGGCCCTGATCACAGGCTAGGCCTGGGGACCGTACTTGTGCACGATTTCATGCTCCAGGCCTCTAGTATAATCTAAAGTACCTGAAACTAAGTAAAATATCATACCATCATACCACTAGATGTCAATTAGCACTTTCACTTTGTAAAGATGAGGGCCAGAGGAGATTGTAGTCATGTGGCTGATAGGGCCATAGACCACTTTTATTTGCTTTTGTCCAGTTTTCAACAACTTTGGCAGCAGCTCTGTTAGGTGGCTCCAGGATAAAGCAGCTACAAAGGAGTGGAAAGCCAGCCTTGAGCCAGGTCTTTGTCTTGATGGAGAAGTAAAGAGCTCAAAAAAACCAACAGAAAACAAATAAGACAATAAAACAAGATTTTAAAAGAAATCCCAGAGATAAAATTTGTGCCTAGATTGATCAGCAATATCCTTTTTTCTTTTTCGCCCAGATGTTGCATTCTGTAAATGAGACAACAGACTTAATTTTAAATTAAAAAGAAAAAAAAAAGTGACAATCTCTTACCAAAATTAAAACAACAGAAGAATAACACTGCTCTCAGGCCGTCTTTTCTTTATATGATCTGTTACTCATTGGATCTCTGCTATGACCTGGGAATCGAACCATGACCTCCTGGTTCATAGGTGAACATCCAACCACTGAGCCACACTGGCTGGACTTTTTTTTTTTAATAAGTGGTCTCTTGGCAATTGCTTAGCCATTTCCAGACCCTGGGTATTGAATAGCAGTAGCACCCCACCCCCGTTATTGTGACAGTCAGACTTTCTGTGGCTTAGCATGACTATTAGAATGGTTCATTTCCAAGACTACAGCTTAGTTGTCATGCCCTTTCAGAATCCAGTTTAATTTTCTTGGCTACTATCTGGAGGTCTGATTACACAGCAGAGACAGATCAGGTAGTTATTGGCGAGGACATGCCCTTCCACAGAATCAGCAGCTATAATTGGAACTTACACTTCATTATTCACTTACTTGAATTGCATTAAAATACCTGCTATTTTCCCCCAAAACAAAAAAAAATATATTTTTAAATGAAAAACTTAAAGCAATATAGTTGAAATGAAAATAAGAATAATATCATCTTATCTTGTGCCCAAAATGTCTCTCTTACCCGAGACATATTGATCAAGAAGTTTATTAGTTTTGTTTTCCATTTTTTATTAATTTTGATTATATGACCCAAAAATTAATTCCAGAAACTCTACTTATATCAATTCTCATTCTCATTAGAACTCATTTTCATCACATGGGCTGGTCACCATTTTATAGTGTTTTATATCTTACCACCTGTTATGGACTGAATGTTAGAATTACAACATATGAATTTCAGTGTCTTGATGGTAGAAGCCAGCAGGGACCATTGTGATCCATTCCTATTTCCGGGGACATCTTATCATAACCTCTAACTATACCTCACCCCAGGCTTCGGCCAAGGAACTGGGTGAAGGGACAGGTTTCTTGTAACAGATAATGGACTCCACTCTAAAGAAGCTTTTGGAACAGCTTCATCAGGACTGGCGTGAACTAACCTCAGGTGTTTTACAGATTCTAAGCTTTGAAGCATGAGCATAGATGAATGTGTCCTAGCTCAGAAGAGAGGACGTTGACTAATAGAATGAACAGACAACAAGCAAACAGCAAGAAATAGCACAAAGAAAAATGAAACAGTCAGGACAAAGATAGTGATGTGAGCCAAGTGGGAGTGTAGGAGGTATTATTTTAAATGGTGGGAGGAAAAACTGATTTCCTTTATATTGAACATCACACGAAGCAATCATTCAAGTCATTATTTTTTTTACTTAGAAGTTATTTAGGTGTCCTATAGACAAAAATTAACTAAATCTACACTGTCAGAAATTTGTTGACTTCCAATTAGAAGTATAAAATCTAAATTAGGGGAGAAAACTTTTAATTGGAAAGGAGCTATGTAAACCACATACGAAATTTACAGTTCCTTTCCTCAGTTAAAAAGAAATCCTTATTTAAAAACAAAAACAAAATCATTCCTGTCTTTCCAACTGAAGCTTTAAGCCAGCACCTAGTTGCAATTTTTTCTTCCTATTTCACAGAAAATACAATGATATAGCCTAAGTCATTACACTCCGAAGTTTCTAAATTTCAGTAAAATGCATTGTTTTACTCCCTGCCTCTGCAATGTGCCTGTACATATGACTTTCATCAAGGACATAGAAAAAGACAAAGCAGAATTAGACTTGCAGGAATGTGGAAGAACATATATAAAATAAATTACATATGAGGAAATTTTGTCCCAGTATATATTTAATGATGCACTAATAAAGTGTCAATCTTGGCCCTATGTTCTTGAAAGAAGTATTTTAAAAGTGAGAAAAATGGGCATTAAAAATGCAACAAAAGAGAAGAATACAAACACTGTGAGTCTCGATACTCCATTTCTGCTTGTGTGCACACGTACTTGTGTTAGAGAATGTAATATATCAGGAACTTGTGGGAATGGGAAACATAAAATACTATTTGTATTAGTTTCCCATTGCTGATGTAAGAAATCACCACACATTTGTCACTTAATGCAACATTAATTAATGTTCAAATAGTTCTGGAGGTCAGAAGTTCAAAATCAGTCTCATGGGCATAAAACCAAGAGTTCACCTGCTTTCCTGTAGGAGGCTCTTGGGGAGAATCCCTTGCCATGGGCTCCTTCCAGCTTCTAAGGCTGCTGACATTCCTTCACTCTTGATCCCTTCCAGCATGGCATCACTCCGACCTCTGCTGCCGTCATCATATCTCTATGGCCCTCCTGCCTATATTTTATAAGGACCCTTGTGATTACATCGGCCTCCTGGGTAATCCAGGATAATCTCCAGCACCTTAAAATATTTAATGTAATCACATCAGCAAAATTCCTTTTGTTATGGAAGGTAACATTCGTAGGTTCAGCCTATTCCCACAGGGACTCCGTTGAGGGGACATTATGCAGCCTTACCACAGAATGCTATTCATGAAAATGCAGATATTTCCTTCCAAGTATTCCTGCTGGTTACTGGAAAAATTAGAAGTGTAGCTACATAGTTAAATGCGGATATTTTGTGCAACTGTGGTGTATGTGTTTTACAAATATATATATGCATACATATATGTCATATAAATAAGAGATTGTATTACTTTTACCTAATATAAGAAAGCAGTAGTATTAGTGAATTACTGTTTGAAATGGTTCAGAAAGGGGAAATAAACCATTAGTCTTTTTCTCAAGACATTCACTATTGGTGGTACATTAAGAAATCCTTTTGTGAAGTGTTTACTTTTATATACTGATTCTCAAGGGACAGTATTCATGCTAGAATTCAATTTCAAATACAGTTTCTCAAATTCCTTATTTATTTGAAATAAGAAAAACAAAGTGGCATGTTCTTTTCTTTCTACAAGTGATATATTGGTTATGAAAAATCACATTTTCAAAAGGAACAAATAATTCGAACAAAATAATTATGGCTCATTAGAATATAAATCATATTTAACTGTACAGTTACAAATGTAACCGTGTTATATTTTTCTTAAAAATGCAGAGAGACTAAAAGTTCCATCAATTTGCATCTTTGTGTATTATTAGATAGGATAGAAAAAATGTAAACAGGTAATTTAGAATATTTGCAAGGCTTCATTGAGAATTAATTTGATGACAAAATTAAGAAACTGGTTTTCATTTGAACAGAATTTGTTCTTCTTTCCCATCAGCATAGAAGATAAGAGGAGTGTTTATTGGCCATAAATGGCATAATTAAAGGTTTAATTTTCAGATAGTATGATGTGGTTAGCAGTGCACTGAATAATATAATTTTCCCTCTTATTTGAATATATCATGTATTTTACAAAAACATTGTAGCACAATTACATATTTTATAATGTATTTCCACTTTATGAGTGAAATATAAACAAGTCTACACATTGAAGCATTTACAATCTGAATACTTAAGCACAACTACAGAAATCTAAAAACAGAATTCAATAACTGATTAGGACTTTCTGGAAGAAAATTGTGTTAGCAACATATTTGGAAATAGTAGTGAATATTGGAATTTTTTTAACTCAGCACAGAACCCATTTTAATGTCATATGTGTTAAGCAGTCTTTTCCAAATATTCCAATTAGGATTTCTGCCCATTTTATCCCATTATCACAGCATTTTTTTTTAACCATATTAAACTTGTTGGATTTCCTTTGGTCAATTTTTCTTTTAACTTTGTTTAACTTTACTCTTGTAATTTTACCTGGAAATCCACGTATAACTTTTGAGATTAAAAAATAATATAACAAAATACAACTAGCACAATATTTATAAGTAATAAACTGCCTATTTTTAGTAAAAATGCATTAAAGGAAGAATTATAGTTCTTATAATTGAGTTTACCTATCTAGCCTAAGGATAGAGTTTTCACAGAAAAACTGAAAATATATGCATTCTTTCTAAATTATTGAGCATTCCATATGGTAAATTTTAGATTTAAATGTCAATCCTAATTCATAGAACTCTGAATATAAAAACAGTACATGTAAATTAAAAATTTCCAATTTCTGTTATTATTAAAGTATGCATCAAAATGCACATATAAATCATCAATTTGACATAAAAACTGTCAGTCCAGAACATAACTGTACAATTTCTTCTATTAAAATTTGGTGATTGATTACTATAATTAGATGGGTGTTCAACAAAAGCTACTTGAACAAATTATAGAAGAAAAGAAAATCATAAATCAGAATTAACTTGAAAGAAAATTAAAATAAAATGAAACTCACCTTTTAATTCAAATTTTATAATTGATTGAGTTATCTTATATGGCAACATTAGATTCTTTCCCATTAATCAGGAAAGCTAACATATCCAATAGAAAGAGCCAAAGAAACTTCAAACAGTTAATAAAGGTGACATTCAAATGGCAACTTGCAAGAGGTACTTCTAGGTCAAATGACATTCACCAATGTCTTATGGCTAATTTTCATAACAAAATGAAAAATAAAAGTCTGTAATCATAAGCCAATATCTTATAATATTAGATTAAACAATATATATAAATTAAACAATACATTTATTTGTAAATATATTTGAATTTTGATTATTTAAAATTGAAGTAATGTGTGTTACAGATATCCTCTCAATTAGAATATTTAATTAATAGAACATATACTTAGTGAAATGTTGTAGATGAACTGAACTGGGAACATTTGGAGTTTGTGAGCACTATGAATCAGTCACAAGCTGATTCTCTGATAAATGTAGTGGATATTTAATAAATGTTGCACATTGGATAATAGGTAATGACTTAATTCTAAATAAAGAATACAAGTAATAAATTTAGTAGTAATAAATGAAGCAGTCATGTATCAAACGATGATTATGTTCTGAATTTTTAGCTAAGTGCTATAAATACAAATATCCACATTTATTTGTCTTCTATGATTTACATTCTTTCAATAACCCTGAAAGAGGCTTTAGAAATATTTTTAGTGGGAAATGAGACTTTAGAAGGTAAAGTAACTCAGACATAATCATGTCAGAATCAAGAATTCTAACTCTGATCTATTTGACCCCAAAGTGTGTGTTCCTTGGGTTTACTATGTTGTATTTATTTCCCATTGCTATTTTTCTGTTTCCTGGAATTATTACTTGAGCTCATTTATTTTTAATGCACCTACTTGTTAGTCAATGTTGTAATTATTTTCTACTTTTTAAGATGTATAATCTGAAAATTATAAAAAATAAGAAATCTAATTTCTGATGGAATTAAAATAAAAAAGCATGCACACACTCACACTTATATGTATATACCATGATATATATACATAGTGTTGGGTCACTTTGAGTAAATATTCTCTTTAATTCTAGACACTGGGTTACACAATTGTCACTCTAGTTAGATTGGAATTTGGATATAGAATGAAATTCAACTCTGTTTCAAATCTCAAGTACATATTACTACAGCATGACATACTGAAAATGCTACTATCTGAATTTAAGGGAATTCATCTTGGTATGCAACATAAACCTGTTTGTTACCAAACAAATGCTTATATCAAAAAACGAAAACGCTAAAATGTCACCATTAGCAAAATCTCCATCCTGCCTTTTAACCTTATTATTGATTGAATTCCTGAACATCTTAAGAAAAAAGTTAAGATGTTGATCTATACATATATATCATCTATTACATTTTATATTATACTAGTGGCCTAGTGCACAAAATTCATGCACATTAAAAGGGAATTAATTAGAGGAAATATTTTAATATTGCTATTTGCCCTTTCTCTATAATAGAAGTGTCAGAGATGAAAGAAAATTAGTAAAATATAAAAATCTTCCTCCTGTCAGAGTCTGGGGCACACCACGGGACCCAGAGTCAAGTCCCCGCCCACCCGCGTGCACCTCAAAATCACATGAGACCCAGACCTGCCTGGCCCCACCTCCATTGGGTGAGATCAGACCCGGCTGGCCCCACCCCCATCAAGCCCCACCAGGTGGGGGGTGCAGCCTAAGGTCCCCCAGCCCAGTGCTGGGGTGGGGACATGGCCTGAGGTCCGCCGTCAAGCCCCGCCAGGTGGGGGGCATTGCCTGAGGTATCCCCCATCAAGCCCTGCTGGGCGGGGGACAGAGCCTGAGGTCCCTATCAAGCCGGGCGGGGGGGCGCAGCCTCAGGTCCCTGCTGATCACTCGTTACAGCTCATTATGGGAACCCCACCTCCGCTGTGGGTGCAGCCATCTTTGTGATGGCATGATGGAGTGAAGGTCAATTTACATATTACCTCTTAATTATATAGGATATGCAATACACACACACACACACACACACACACACACATTTAGTGTGTTTTTAAAAGTCTATGTTTATTTTAAAATGCAAGTTCCATTGAATAATTATGCACATAATAATTCCATCTGCCAAAACTGGTTTGGCTCTGTGGATAGAGCGTCGGCCTGTGGACTGAAAGGTCCCAGGTTCGATTCCGGTCAAGGGCATGTACCTGGGTTGTGGGCACATCCCCAGTAGGAGATGTGCAGGAAGCAACTGATCAATGTTTCTCTCTTCGATGTTTCTAACTCTCTATTTCTCTCCCTTCCTCTCTGTAAAAAATCAGTAAAATATATTTAAAAAAAAAAAACTTAAAAAAAAAAATAATTCCATCATAAGTTACATTTACAAAAAAAAATGACTGAGAAACCTGAGGACAGCATCCTTATATTTTACAGAGAAACAAAACATTAGTTTTATATGAAATATATATGTTTCATTCCCAGATATTGATTTAGAAATTTAATAAAGTAATTAAAACATCTAAAATGTTTTTCTTTTATTTATCAAGTATGCATTATACATATACAATAATTGCTGTATTTTTATATCAGTAACAAATGACCCTGCTTTCTGTATTCAGGGGGAAATGAAAAATGGTCCTCTTGCAAGTTAGTAAAATTGACAACATGAGGTCGAACTAAAAAATAATTTCATTTACAAACTTCTTTGTGTCTTCTTGGTCACAATAAAACTTACCTGATTTTGGAGCTGTAAATATTTGCTGTTTTTATATAATGCCAGTTGAAAACCTTCAACTGTAAGTGTTATTCAAATAAGTCATCCAGCTTTTGTGCAATAGGGAAATGAAAACAAATGTTTTCCAGGTTAACAGACTTCTCAAGTTGAAAAGACTGGCAACATATTTTTATACGGGAAAACACAATATCTAAAAAACAATTCTATGTGATATATAAAACTGAGAACAAAACTTGCTTTACTGTTGTTAGGAAAGATCTATGAGGAAAATATCCACTTCACCACTGTTGCAAATTAGCCTGAACCTCCAAACCTCCTACCACTTTCTTTCTTCAAAGACCAGAGATTAAAAACAGGGTAAATTAGTAGACCTCTGTCTGAAAATGTTTTAGTGGCATATTTGCACTGACAGATAATATTTTATATGCACAACACTGTCAAGCAGAGCATGAAATACTTCAGTTTTCATCATGAGGGATTTTTCTGAAGATGGGCACTTCCCTTTGTTTAGCCACCCACCTGTAAATATGTTCAAACACGAGCAGTGTTATTTTCTTTCCTTTACTTATGAGCTATTACATTGTGTTTTTTATGTATTACCATTTTTTTTTTCAATTACAGTTTGCATTCAATATTATTTTGTATTAGTTTCAGGTATACAACATTTGGGTTAGATAATCATATACTTTACAAAGTGGTCCCCCCAATATTTCCAGTACTTATCTGGCACCATGCTTACCTATTACAATAATATTAACTACACTAGAGGCCTGGTGCATGGATTCATGCACAGGTGGGGTCCCTTGGCATGGCCTGCAGGGATCCAAGGAGAAGCTGCTCCTGTTCATCTCAGCCTCGCTCATCCTGGTCAGCTGAGCGGGGCTCCCGCTGTGGGAGCGCACTGACTACCAGGGGGCAGCTCCTGCATTGAGTGTTTGCCCCCTGGTGGTCAGTGCATGTCATAGCTACCAGCCAGTCATCTGGTACCTTAGGCTTTTATATAGAGAGATTTTTTATGCTGTACTTTATATCCCTGTGGCTATTTCATAACTACTAACTAGTATTTCTTAATCCCTTCACCCTTTTTTCCCAGTTATCCTACCCACCTCCCCTCTGGCAACCATCAATCTGTTCTCTGCATCTGAGTCTATTCCTGTTTTATTTGTTCATTTATATTGTTCATTAGATTCCACACATAAGTGAAATTATAACTACATTGCTTTTTATTTATAGTTGTTTTTGGTATTTCTATGAAGTTTTAATAAAATAAACATCAATTTAGAAAATTTTTTCTAAGAATGAATGTACAAGATCTTTGTTTTAGTGTTATAAGTATTTCTGGGCAAGCAGGTTTAATAACAACAATAGATCTAATCTGCAGCTTTCCATCAATCTGTTTTCTTTGGTAAAAAAAAAAAATGGCTCCAATATTAGATTATAAATTTTGAGACACTTTGAAACAAAAGTTAAATCTCAGTGTAATAAATACCTTCACAATACAGGTCACTATATAATTACTTCCAGGCACTCATATTTTAAGTGATAAAACTACCAGATAAAATTTTAATACTGGCATGGGATATGAATAGCATTATGCTGCCTTTGCCTTATTAATGTTTTCTTTCCAAAGATAATTTGCCCAGTGCTGTCCAATTCCAGGCCTACTGATGGTGACTTCTCTTTGAACAAGTTCATATGTCTGTGGACTTTAAGTTTCTTGCACTTTTTCTGGAGCCTTGTTAAGATATTTTGTCAGATTGTGCTCAAAATCAGCTTGTAATTTTTTGGACCACAGGCCTGACAATATATCATGTGGCCTAAAATGGACTAATCAAATTCTTCCCTGAAGTAAGAGACACAAAAGACTTTGATAACATCTTTTGATTATTGTATGCCCTTTATTAATTAAGATTTTTGACAATAACATCTGAAGTACTAGGAAAATGGACACATATAGAACAATATTGTTAGTGCCCTTTTGCGTAATGAACACTTTCCTTTTACAGAAGGTTTTTAAGAAAATGTTTAATAGAATATCGTAGTTAAGGACCTCATATTTTCTAGTTCTTCTTTATCTGCATTTCCATCTAAGATAATGACTGAAGTATGGATCAAATTAAAACATCTTAACTCTAATGCTATATTTTTGCATTATCACATTCCTTAAAATTATTATAAAATAATTACACAAAATAATTATAATTACAAAATGATTATATACAATTTCTGAGAAAAACATACTTTGATTAAAATACATAATATTTTCTTTGCATTTTGTAAATGTAATGGAACAAGCAAAGGAAATGACATATTTTTCCAATTTTCCCCAAACTTGCTTTTCAGAATAACTAAACGCACCTGCTTGGGCACTGTCCAAAGGACTATGAGGTGGGGCTGAATCTCACAGAAAATAAATGAGAGGAAAGAGTAAAGAAGGCAATTTAGTGGACAGAACAGAAAAGTATACATAGCATTGGGAAGCAGGGTTTTAATCTCTTTGAAAAACGGAAAGGAAATAAAGCCTTCCACAAAAGGACAAAAATGTTTGTTCCCATATTCTGCCTTACATCAAACCCTGATTTCATTCATCATTCTCTTTGTCCACTGTCCCTCAGCCAGCTGCTGCTTCCATGCAGAAGCAAACTGTAGGTCTGTAACTTTCAGATATCCAGCCAGCCCGCTAATGTAGTATTTTCAGCAGCACATGGATGTCAACCCTTCACGTTGTTTGTTCTTTCCCCTCTTATCATCGGTACAGCTCAGATGCTGACTTTACCAGCAGAAAAGCGTACACCAAGTGTTTAGCCCTGATAATGACTATCCCTGTTTAATTGTATTTAAAATTCAGAATGGAAAGAAGTTATTAATAAGTTGTGCTAAACATGCTACGTGAAATCAGTAACAAATTGGTGCTGACAATGCTTTTGCATTTTATGACAAAGTTACCGGATTGAAAGTCAGCCATGCGTGCCCAGAAAATTTACACAGCTCTTTGCCCAACACAAAAGAGGTGAGTAATTTTTTTTAACATTTGCATATGATCCCTTGCTCTTCCCTGAATTATCTTCCTGACCTTGGTCAGTCACTTATCTTTTTTAGAAACTCAGTTTTCTCTGCTCAAAAAATTAACATGAAAGGATTAGACCATGTAGTTTCTTCCAGTTATGATTGGATTAAGACATTTTTCAGCCCTGGCCAGTTGGCTCAGTTGCTTAGAGCATCGTCCCAATAGGCCAAGGTTGAGGTTTCAATCCCCAGTCAGGGCACATACAAGAATCAACGAGTGAATGCATAAATAAGTGGGAAAATGAATTCATGTTTCTCTCTCAAAAATTTAAAAAGACATCTTTCAGAAGGATGCTATAGAGTAGACATACTTTACACGTCAATATATGACATGAATGTGTTTGCTTTACTGCTCTTGCATAAATAATAATTTTGAGGGTTGCAGATAACAGTCATGGGAGATTTATCTACATCACAGTGTGTGATAAAATATGTCTTTATTTTTTATAGATATAGTTACAATAAACAAGAGTAGGAAAATTTGTTCTGTCTTTACTGTTTTTTCATCTTTACCCGAGGATATATGGTTTTTATTGATTTTATAGAAAGAGAAATGGGGAGTGAGAAAGAGAGAGGGAGCAACATCGAACGGTTGCCTCCTGTATACAACCCAACCACGGATCAAACCCACAACCTAGGTGTGTGCCCTGACCTGGAATGAAACCTGCCACCCTTCTGTGCACAGGACCATGCTCCCACCAACTTAGTCACCCAGGCAGGGCCCTCAAGTCTTTATTTTTATGAAAAATAATTGACCTCAAAAAACTCTCTTATCTTATTTCCACTAATTACGTTTTAAGACCTGATTTATCTCTGATACTAAAGAGTGGAAAATTTAATACTCTACAGAAACTATAATTTAATTCTTCATGGGTATAATGCAATTCATAAAATTAAATGTTGACGTTATATAATTATTCCTTTTATAAAAAAACACATTTTTAGAATGTAGTTATTTGTGGGTTTTACATATATTTTTCATTTGTTTAAAACTACTTAAATATTTAAACTGTCCTCTTAAATTAGCAATATCACAATTATTTCAATGATGGTTGACCTGAATACAATCATACTGTTATGCCCAGATTTCAGGATCCCCAAGAAACCACATCAGGGAGCCAGCCATGTCCGATGCAAAAGCGTAAGAGTCTTTATTCGAGCTAGCTCAGCTCCCCCACCTTGCCGACACAGCAGCAGGAAGCAGAGAGAGAGAGAGATAACTCTGTGTGGAGACGGGTTTTATAGTGGGGGTTGGAGTAAGGGGAGGAGAAAGGACTGTGCTCTGCCGATTGGCCAGGAGCAAGTTGGTGTCTTGTTCCTGGGTGTGGCTAGCAGAGGCTTAGACGTCCAGGAAGAAGCTCCTTGCCAAGCACGTGGCCAAGGTAAGATGGAGCACTTAACCCTGGGGCAAGGTGGAGGGCCTAGCCCTTACCCTGGGGCAAGGTGGAGGGCCTAGCCCTCGCCCTTTCACATACATTCTAAATTTTTAATATAAGCATTGAAAAAATATATTCATTTAATCAGCAAATGCTTACTATGCATATATGACCTCTTACTAAGAAAAAAAAATAACTTTTTAGTTAGCAATGTATTCAAAGGTAATAAATATGCAATGATTTTATTTTCAAAGACCTGGAATAATACAAAGAAGCATGATAAAATTTTAGAGTAAACATTTTTATTGGTTGTATATTCTAGATTGACAGTGTCGTAATGTACCCTGAGAATCACAGAAGGACGCCTCAAGAAGTCGAATTAAAGAGTCTCATGTATTGCAGTCCGGGACTATGAGGGGCCATTTTGCTTTCCAAATCTCATAGTAATAAGATGGTCGAAAAACCAGACTTATATAGGCAAGAATCACAAAGGTATTGATTACATCCCAGGGTTTGGAATGAGGACCTTGGTTTGCACAAAGCAGTTATAGAAGCGAGATTGAGCCGATTAGTTATCTACAAAGATTAATTATAGTTTTGGGTCTTGGGACCACTGAGTTGGCAGGAACACATTATCTAGAGCCATCGAGGCAATTTAGAGTAATTGTGCTGTCCTGGTCTTGGGATCACTGAGTCAACTGGAACACATTATCTGGAACCCTCAGGTCTTGGGATAATTGTGCTGTCCTGGTTCCCAGGTACAGAGGAATGTGCTTTCTAAAACCAGTAAGATAACAATCAATGGGATAGTCATTCAATCGAATGGGATGATTTATACAATTCAGAAAATCAAAATAACTTTTCTATTGTTAACCCAACAGCAGGGTTAGAGTTAAACTACAGTTTCTACCTGTGATGATTGCTACCATACTTCAACAGTTCTTTTTTTTTCTTTTCTTGCCACTAACAAGAAATTTGGGCATAAAGTGTCATTTAAGGACACATTGCATTCCTTATCACCAATGGAGCAGTGTTCTGTTAAAAATTAGAATATGTAAATAAAACATCAGTTACTTAAAACAGAATACGGAAGGAGCTTAAAAGGATGCCTGAAAGAGTTGGTATGTCTTGATTTGCCATGAGGAGTGTTCTGCTGGAACTGTTACTAGCATTGGGAAGTGGGAATGATGGAGTGAGAGATGATAAAACACATATCTGTCTTTCTTATCTCACCCTTTTTTTTTTCTTTAGCTTACCTCTATCTGGTTGTTACAGGGGAAGAGCTTTACTTTCTTGTTCCAGTAGGGAAGGTATCACTTGATATGACATGATGACAATATTATTAAATTTGACTCCATCTATAACAATTAGAACGTTGGAGGTGAACCTAAATTTAGCCTACATTGCTAAAGTAAGGCTAATTGTGAAGTGACCCTCCTTACTAAATATCAGGAACATTTTTGTAATTTTTACCTGCCAAATTCAAGGACATCACACTGGAAATTAGGAGAAGGACACAGTCTTGGTGTGAACAATGTTATTACTGCCTGCTGAAAGGCGTTTTAGGGATAAAATAGGCAGGTTTAGGGAGATTTAGGAATAAAGAGGATCCATGGGGGAGGAAGGCATGGGTGAAGGCTTAGAGCTGCTGAAGCAGGAGTTTTGGGGGAACATAGGTAGGCTTAGGGATTTTTTAGAATTGGGGTCCATGGAAAAGCATGGGGCTGCAGACTGGAAGAAGGTACATTTCCATAACACAAGGAAGCCAAGTGCAGTTACATCTCCATAAGACAAGGAAGCAGCAACAGTTTCATTTCCATAAGACAAGGAAACTGGAAGTAGCCAAGAAAGGTCTATATTTACAAAATAAAGAGAAGGAAGCCCTTCATTCAGAAGGAGAAGAAGAAAGCCCAAAGGGAATAGGAAAACAATAAGGAAGGGGGCGGGGTGGAGAATCTCACATGTCCCATCTGAGGTTCAACCTTTGAGCCCAGGAGTTACTATAGTGACCAGTTTAGGGGAATAGTGACCAATCAGAGGGGATATCAGGACACAGGAATTGCAGCCTTTATAAGCCATAGAGAAAAGGGACCCTTTTCCCCCTCCCTACTTGGGAGTCCGTTTGGGGGGACTCTTCCCCCTCCCTACGTGGGAGTCTGTACTTGTTCTTCAATATATCTCCATCTTTGCTATACCACTTGCTGTCCGTGGATTCATTCTTCGATTCCGGCGGACAAAGAATCCGGGTTCCAGTCCAAAAATTCGGGTATCACTGCCAAAAGGCATACATTCACAGAGAGAAAGAAAAAAGAGTGCCACAAGATAAGGGGAGAGGGAGACATCCATTCACAGAAGATAGGGAAAAGCCACAGGGTATGGGGAGGAAAAGGAAACAAACTTTCACAGAGTATAGATAACTGACGACAAATGGGAGAAAGGGGAAAACAGATTTTCACAGGAGAGAGTATTCTACCACTGAAGGGAGAGAGAAAGAGCGGGACACCACTGGGGTTTGGGATTTGAAGCTGATATTCTACCAATTGGAAGGCAGTATGAAGGAACAAAGAACTACAGCCTTTATAAACCTTAGCAAAAAAGAGCTTGGTGGGTTACCTTCTTGGGACTCTCTTTCTACATGGAAGTTTGTACTTGCTTCCAATAAATTTCCACACCTTTCATCTACCACCTTTTGTCCATGGCTTCATTCTTCGAATCCATCTGAACAAGGAGCCAGGGAAGAAATCATCTTTGCATCCTGCTCAGGAAAACAACCCGACTCAAATGCATCTGAACTAGGTACCTCACTGGGAGAAGAAAGATATCCATTAAAATAATTCGAATATGAAACAGAAGGAATATAATGAACAATGGGAAGAAGATGTATAACTAGATCTGAAAGATCAGACGGAGGCCTAAAACCAGGACTACAGGCTTTATTAGAGGAGAAGCACCTGCCGGGCTGTCTAGCAAGGGGAGAACAGCAACACGTGCAGGGGTGGGCACGCCTTTTGAGGGGCAGAATGGGAAGGGGTGGGGGGCTTAGTGTACTCGGTGCACACTGATTGGTGGCTTACTGCATTGTCCATATAGGACAAGGGCTTAGGGTATTTGGCAGGTGTGGATTGGTGGTCCAATATATAGTCCATATAAGGGACCTGGTTAGTCACTCAGGTATTTCTGGGCTGCAGGTTACATCATACTCCGCCCACCAGTTGGGGGAAGGGAGGATCTATCAAGATCATCATGTCAGAGGAAAATTTAGAAGCTCTTTACTCATAAGAGTATCTAAAGAAAAACAATAATACTCAGGTATTTGTTTTGGATGCAGAACATAGCTGATGCTGGGAGAGGCCACCTGATCTGTTTATTCTGGCAAAAAGAAATTCGATTCTTGTTGATTTTAGGCTCTGCCTAAAGACTGTATCTGGATAATAGGAAAAATAGCTGTGAAACATCACCCCTTTATGACTAGCTGGCTGGTAGTGATTTAAACTATCATTTTGTTCATTAATAATCCACTTATTACCCTTGAAGCTCACAGGATAGAAGCTGCTGAACAGATGGAGGTGGAGCTGTGAATAAATGTGTTCCGATGCTAATGTAGCTAACCTAGGTGAGGGACGCAGATTATTCTCACCTGTCCAGTACATTAGGGAGTGTTTTGCTCTTTTGTGGATGACATATGGAAATGTGAGTGCACTGACTCTAAGTGGGAGGGAACTTGAATAAGCTCAAGGGTTTTGGTCAGGATGGTGCTAAAGGGTCACAAATCCTTTGGGGGTCGAGGTTCTGTTTCTTTGAAGCCTGTGGCAGTGGCACTCTGATATTGAGCTGTATTTGGGGATAGAATATATCAATTGACAGTTTCAGTGGACAAACAATACTTTGGTGAATAATCTACCCAAATTGTACCTAAGTTATGAACATAAGTTGTCTTGAAACCTAACAGCAAGATATGTGTTGGCTTAATCATCAGTGACTCCTCTCGGCTCTACATAAGCTGGGTAGACTTTCCAATTTTCTAATTAAATTATTGATGATAAATCATGCAAATAGTAATATTGATAAATGAGTTTGTTTGATAGACATGGTCTCCTTTTCTTGGAGGACAATTTGGGTATCATTTCCTCCATTGGTCTAGTGAACAGAATATTTTAGTATTATTGTTTTATTCCAGAAAGATACTTTTTATTCTGAAGCAGTTCTCTTAGTCTAACACCACATAAAAAGGAATTAAGTCCTTGAGGAAATGCATTAGGTTCATACTTAAAACACATTTAAAACACTCAACCTATAAAGAAAGTAGCCGGTAGCCATAAGAAACAATCTACATTCATATTCCTGTCCTCAAGTACTAGCTTAGAATGCAAAGGAATAGCAATTAGATGGTGGAGATCATTGTTAAATGGAAAAATAAGTAGAAAGAGTAAAAGGCAGCTCTTATGAGCAGTCAAGTTTATAATATTGGTGAAATGGGACAGCGGCTTGGTGCTTTCAGAATACTGAAGTTAAGTCACTAGGTATTCATAGGCACTGAATTGAAGGAAACTGCCCTGGGCTAATTGCCATGTACTGTGTTAAAGCTAATAAAGTTTTATGCTAAGTGCTTGATGAAGCTTGCTAAAATAATAGATTTTCCTTTAGGCCAGGAGAAATAAGGAGGTACTTTTACCTAAACAGAAGAAAGGGTAATGAAGGGATGGAGAAAGAGAGAAAAATAGGATTGCAAAATTCATGACTAAGAAAAGAAGTAAAATCTAATGAACAAAATAAATTAACAAAATTGAAATAAACTCATAGATTCATAGAACAGAAGACAGCTGTCAGTGGGCCTGGGTAAAAAAAGTGAAGGGATTAAGGAAAAAAAAAATAGATATAGACAACAGTATGGTGATTGCCAGAGAAAGAAGGTAGGTAGAAGAGGGCAAAGGGGAGATAAATGTGGCAGAAAGAGACTTGACCTTGTTTGGATGGTGAGTACATGATGCAGTATGGAGATGATGTGTTTAGAGTTGTACACTGGAAACCCAGATGGTTTTATTAACCAACTAGAGACCCAGTGCATGGGGGTGGGGGGGTGTCCCTCAGCACAGCCTGCACCCTCTCCAATCTGGGACCCCTCAGGGGATATCCAACTGCCAGTTT
Source organism: Myotis yumanensis (assembly GCF_028538775.1). Lineage (NCBI taxonomy): Eukaryota > Metazoa > Chordata > Mammalia > Chiroptera > Vespertilionidae > Myotis > Myotis yumanensis. The sequence continues at coordinate 201,865,678 of NW_027223753.1, read as the reverse complement.
AGGCCCGATCCCTACTGCTGTCCCCTAACCACTTGCCTGCCTGCCTGCCTGATTGCCCCTAACCGCTTCTGCCTGCCAGCCTGATAACCTCCTAACCGCTCCCCTGCTGGCCTGATTGACACCTAAATGCTCCCCTGCCAGCCCAGTTGCCCCCAATTGCCCTCCCCTGCCGGCCTGGTCCCCCACAACTGCCCTCCCCTGCAGGCCTGGTTGCCCCCAACTGCCTTCCCCTGCTGGTTATCTTGTGACAATGTGGGGACAGCCATCTGTGATGGCATGAGGGTCAATTTGCATATTACCTCTATTATATAGAATGTCATCCCAATGAATTCAATAATAATAATAAATAATAAAAGCTTGGATAAAAAGCAGATGGCTCTACCTATATTGTAAAAGGTTAATTGCTTATGTGATTTTAAAATTTTAATACCATGTGACACTATTTATTCTATAATTATGAACCACTCAAAACAGTATATTTTTATTTTACAAAATTATCTAATAATTTTTATTTAAAATATTACTACATAAAAAATGATTTAAGGCTTTAATTTTTTTACTGTGCGTATAAAAGCAATCACTTATCCATTATGTTAGACATGTTTAAAAATATTCTAAATGATTTTTATAAAATATGTTAAACTTATACAAGCTATATTAATTTTATGGGTGTATAAATTTAAATGTGCCTATCTACATTAACAAATATTTTCTTTAATATATCTGATTAAGGCATTTTGAAATATTTTCGTATTATTCATAGCCTAAGTGTTTGATCTCATATTTCACTTAGAGTTTCTTGTTATATAAACCAAAAATTCATGCATGTTTATCAAAAAGATAAATAAACAACCCAAAGTGGCAGACAATACATGCAACACATATATACTCACCAAATGACTCATATGTCAAATATATATAAAGTACTACAAATATATAAGAGAAAGATAGACCAAGATACCTCTCCTTTAAAAGCCAAAATGTTTGAACTATTACAGAAAATAGAATATCAGGATGGCCAATGAAATATAAATTAAAATTACCATTACATAGCCACAAAAAATGACTAAAAATAAGAAGACAAATACCACTAAATATTGGCAAGGATATGGACCAATTGAGACACTAATTTGAGTTTGTACTATTTTAGAAAATCATTTGGAGGTATCTACTAAAGCTGTGAATGTGCATCATTTAATACCTCTCCTAGGTATTAACCCGACAGAAATGCATATACATGCTCACTAAAAACATGTTAATAGAGTCATTATTCAAAATAGGCCCAAACTAGAGCTTACCCAAATTTCCATCAATAATTGGAAAAAATAAATCAACTGTGGCATATTCTCACAATGCAATTCTATGTAGCATTGAGAAAGAACTATTAGCAACTAAAGGTAATAATATGTATGAATCTAGCAAACATAAAATTGATTTTAAAACTTGATACCAAAGAATTTGTACTGCATGATTCCATTTATTTAAATTCCAAAATTGGGCAATTCAGATGTTCCTTGATTTACAATGGATTACATACAGATAAATCCATTGTAAACTGAAAATACCATGTTGAAACTGTACTTAATACACCTAATCTACCGCACATTAATCATAGCTTAGCCTCGTCTACTATGTTCAAAACACAATCCAAGTACACTGGCCACACAGTACACTGTAGAGCAGTGATTTTCAACCTTTTTCCATCTCATGACACACATAAACTAATTACTAAACTTCTGTGGAATATCAAAAAACATACAATATTTTTTTTTTGCCAATCTGACAAAAAAACATAGGTACAATTTTGATTTATTCACATCAGACGTCTATTGTTGCGTTGGCTATTGTTCTTTTCTTATTTGACACTCTAAGGGAAAGAGGTCAGTGCCCCCGACTACATAGACAGGTATTGAATGTTTTAAAAATACTTGCAGCACACGGGTTGAGAATCACTGCTGTCGAGTGCGGCTTGTCTGCCCTCATGATCACTTGCCTGACTGAGAGCCCTGGCTCCCTGCCATAGCCCAGCCTCATCAGTGCCCGAGCCTGAAAGAAGTTCAAAATTCAAAAATTAAGGTTTTTACTGACTGTTCCTTTCACATCATTGTGAAGTCAAAAAAACTGTAAGTCGAACCCTCGTAATTTGGGGACCATCTGTAGTCATTTATGGCATGAGACTTTAGGATAAGGATTGCCTTTGGGTGGAGTAGGGAATAGAAGGGCGCCTAAGGAGTACTTTGGGAATACTGACTCGGGTGGCTTTTGGAATGTCCGCTGAGCTGGGCTGAACTATGTTTCTCAGAATCCCTTCTGTGTTTCTGCTTACTGTGGGCCACAAGAAGTGAAGCAGAGATTATTTTGTTTTTGTTTTGCTCTCAGAAATTCAGGCAGGCCCCTTTACAACGTGCACACACTGCTGCTTATTGAAAGGGCGAGGACTATGCCCTCCATCTTACCCTGTGTCCTTCATTTTGGGGCAGCCATGTGCTTGGCAAGGAGCTTCTTCCCAGAAGTCTAAGCCTCTGCTAGCCACACCCAGGAACAAGACACCTACTTGCGCCTGACCAATCGGCAGAGCCCACAGTCCCCTCTCCTACCCTGACTCCACCCCCCTATAAAACTCCTCTTCACGCCGGGCTAGTCCTCTCTCTGCTTCCTGCCGTTGTGTCAGCGAGGTGGGGGAGCCGAGCTAGCTCGAATCAAAGACTCTCTGCTTTTGCATCGGACTTGGCTGGCTCCCTGGTATGGTCTAATGGGGATCTTGAAATCTGGGCATAACACTTATCTGTTAGTTTACCTGATTGCTATGGGGCAGCAGCTAGGACTGCAATTGCTCTCCCTCGCCCTCTATTTCTTCACAGCTTCCCCATCCCCTGAGCTAGCTTCTAAAAGGAAAGGTTTCAGTTTCCTCAGCAAGACACATACAATGTGAAGGTGAAAGAGACTGAGATTGACATAGATCCTTGTGTACCTTTGTGGATTTCAGCTCCTGTTTGTGGGACTACCACCGTGCTCACCAGCTTTATATCCTTCTTCCCTTCCTAACCACATGCCCTGTGGTCTTCAAGCCCGGCATCAGACATGAGGACAGGAGTCTTACCAAGACTGTTTAACCAGCTCCCACAGTTGGTAAAGGTCAGTTCCCATAAGGAATCACAGTAGAGCTGATGAATCACTGTCAGATGGGCAGGTGAAGTTTGTTGCTTGATCAGTGTGTTTGTGATGCAGCTGTGTTCAGTTGTCGAAAATACATGCAGGTATACATTTATGATGTGTATATTTTTCTCTGTGTATATTATAATTTAATAATGAATTACTTGAAAGTTCTGAATGCTTATTCAGGCTAAAGTTCCAGCTTTCATAATTATTCACTTGTATGAGCCTAAGAAAAATAGAAAAAAAATAGCTTTATAGTTACATGCACATCCATTGGGTTAAATTACTAAAATCATCATAAGTTACATATATCTGTTGCAACTTAATATTAATTTTCAAAATTAACATTAGCAACATATTAAATGGAGTTGGCTTGCAAGTTAAAATACACAATTAAAACAACCCCATAGATAACCAAATTCTCAAGATGACCATTAGACTAGCAATAGAGCATGTAAATACCTTGAGGTCATTATTATTATTCCAGCAGTCCTGGTTTAAGAGGCTACATCAGCAGGAATGAATAGAGAAAGGAAGCTGGGGAAGAGGAGCATAGGGCTAAGATAAGAAACTGACAAAGTGGGCAGAGCCTGCCTCTGATGTGAGCTATAAATATCTAAAATTTCCTGACAGGCTGAGAAGTTTCCTCAGGAAATAATCAAAGATTCAATCTCTGTGTTCATTTTTTTTAAGGTCTAGGCATTAGTGAAGCCTTGAAATCATATAAATAAGTTGGAGAGGGAGAAATATAGAAAAAAAAAAGAAGGAAGTGGAAAGGAGGAGGGGAGAAAGAAAGACACTCATGAGAGCATTTTGTTAATTCAGTGAATGATCAGCTAGGGAGTCGGATGTGAGACTTGGAAGCATGGCCTACCTGAGAAAGAGTCGAGCAGGAAGCGAATTTTCTATGGAGTTCCCAGTATGTGCCACTCAGTTTACAGAGGTTAACTCTTTCATGTGTCCAACTTTCTCATAAGGGACGTTCTTCGTCCCACCACCCCCATACACATACACTTTACAGCTGTGGAAACAGAGGCTCAGATTCATGGAATAACCAGACCCAATGACTTTGGGTCAAGAAAAGGAGCAGCCCTAGCTGGTTTGGCTCAGTGGATAGAGTGTCAGCCTGCGGACTGAAGGGTCCCAGGTTCGATTCCGGCCAAGGGCATGTACCTTGGTTGCAGGCACATCTCCAGAAGAGGGTGTGCAGGAGGCAGCTGATCGATGTCTCTCTCATCGATGTTTCTAACTCTCTATCCCTCTCCCTTCCTCTCTGTAAAAAATCAATAAAATATATTTTTAAAAAAAGAAAAGGAGCAAATCCTCAAATGCAGTTTAAGCTGACAATCATATTCTTTCCACTGCAGCACAAAGCTTCCATGTCTCCCAGTAAGTTTCAAAGCTAACACCCACAGGGAGTGTGAAAAGGAAAAATTGGACAAAGTCTGCTCAGATACCCTAGATCAGCTGCTTCATTGTTAGAAAAAAAAATACCATATTTTGTACAGTTCAAAATCAGAAGATCCCTATACCCAAGGCTGCTGCTGCCCTTCTTCATCTGGTCATGTCATTGCTGCAAAGGATGCCCACACTGCGCAGGAGCAGGGGAGAGCCTCAGAGATTAACCACCAGTGGTAGTGATATTTTCCCTATGGTTTTAAAATCTGCATACCTCTCACTTGAGTGTATAATAGAAAGTGTATAGTATCCACAGTGAACATTTATCATTTGGTGTAAAACCTACTTCATATTTTAACAGCTGATTTCACATCCAGGTTGACACAAAAAATAATCACTTTATTTTGTGTGCTTCAGACTGTCTTCCCTTAACTACATTGATTGTGCCTTTTTTTCTCTCACATTTCTTCAAAGCTAAATTTCCAGTGCAAAGATTTTTTTTAAAAAGACCAAAATTTGGTTTTTGGAGGTAAAGTATTACTGCAAAATGTACTTAATTGTTTACCCATGCCCCTCTTATTATTTTAGAAGTGTCTTAATTAAAAATTGAACTCTTAGAAAATTAAGAACTTCCACATAGGAGTCTGAGTGAATTGAAATGTAAGCTCTACCAATCATTAACTGTAATTTGAACATGTTAGTTAACTTACGTGAGTGTCAAAATAAAAATGAGAATTAAATGAGCAAATGCATATGATTAGCCTAGCTGTTAGATACATTGCAACTATTAGCAATTTTGATTGTAGATATTTGGCTAAGTACTCATGCTTTTAAAATTTTTCCCTTATTTATGATTCTTTGCATGTTAAGGGCCTACCTGGCCTGGGAGAGACTGCTAATTCTTAAGATAATAAACAACTTGCCTGGAAACAGACCTTTTGCATGCAAATCACCCAACCCAAACTCCATGCCCCCAACCATCTTCTTTATCTAACTCTCAGATACCGAACCAATATTCTCCCTCCCCTAAATCAACCCAGATAGCTAGAGAGCACTGTATAGCTTTCAAAGCACTCACCATTATTCAAATGTACAATACCATACCATGTCCCTGCCTGGATGCCTTACCAGTGGAAAACACAATAAAGGCTGTGGATCACGTTTCCACCTCCCTCCTTCTGTCTCCTGATCAAAACTGGTGCTTCTCCGTGTGGCCCTGCATGGAATGACATGCCTCCTTCTTTGAGCAAATATTAATATACTAGTGGCCTGGTGCACAAAATTCGTGCACGGAGGGGTGTGTCCCTCAGCCTGGCCTGCACCCTCTCCAATCTGGGACCCCTCAGACATCCCTCTCGCAATCTGGGACCGCTGGCTCCTAACCGCTCACCTGCCTGCCTGCCTGATCGCCCCTAACCACTCTGCCTGCTGCACTGATTGCCCTCAACTGCCCCCCTCTCGGCCTGATCACTCTAACTGCCCCCCTGCCAGCCTGGTCACCTCCAACTGCCCCCCCTGCTGGCCTGATGGCTCCCAACTGCCCTCCTCTGTCAGCCTGCTACCCCCAACTGCCCCCCCCCCCGCTAGCCTGATTGCCCCCAAATGCCCCCCCTGCTGGCCTGCTCACCCCCAACTGCCACCCCCTGCCAGCCTACTCACCCCCAACTCCCCCCCCCGCCCCCCCCCCCCTGGCTTGATTGCTCCTAACCGCCTCTGCCTCAGCCCTGCCACCATGGCTTTGTCCGGAAGGATGTCCGGAAGGTCTCCCAGTCTAATTAGCATATTACCCTTTTATTAGTATAGATTCTTCTTTCAGTGGTGTTATCATCTCTGTGTGGTCATTCAGTGACCTCCATAAATTAAAATACAGATACAACACAGACACTTACCCAAGAGTCATGCCCCCTGTTCCTTTTTATGGAACTCAGCTTTGTTCAGGCAGCAATGTGGATGGTTCCAGCGCATGGGTTATGATTGGCTTAAGAGCCTTATGGTAAATTTATTTTCCTTAATTAGCCTGAAGGCTGATGTCTGTTCCAGTGCTAGCAAGGGAATGTGAGAGAAAAGGTAATAGGAGGAATTATGGGACAACAATATTCTTTCTCCCAGGTAAAGGAGAGGCTTAAAGGGAACGAATGTCCTTTGCTTTCTTTCCCACTTTGGCTACTGTTAAGTGAAGACACTGATTCTGTAATCACAGCAGATCTCTTGCAATCATGAAAGGCAACTCTCCAAGGGTGGCAGAGAATTAGGATGAAAGGCCTGAGTCCTTAGTCAAGCCACCAAAACAAGAGAGTTCATCTCTGGACAATTTGTTAAGTGAATTATACATGTCCTATTGTTTAAAGTAGGACATTTTTATATTCAGTATTTGTTGAATATAAAATAATGAATCATATCTAATGAATACAACTTTCACATCAGTATTTATAAATATATTTTAAAAGCCTGGCATGTTGTTGTTATATATATATATATATGTATATATATATATATATATATATATATATATACATATATTGATTTCAGAGAGGGAGGGAGAGGGAGAGATAGAAACATCAATGATGAGATATTGACCTATAGTATATGATGATTATGTTTCTAATTTAGAGGATGATTATAAAATATACTATAAGTCAACATCTCATCATTGATGTTTCTATCTCTCTCTTCCTCTCTGAAATCAATAAAAATATATTTTTTAAAAAGATGCACAATAGTATGTCACGGGAGTGGACAAAGTACAACCCACTGGACAAAATCAGCCTACTATCTGTTTTTATAAACTTTTATTGAAACAAACTACACCCCTTTGCTTAGGTATTGTCTATGGCTGATTGCCTACTAAAATAGCAGACAGGGATAATTACAACAGATCTATAGCTAACAAAGCCTAAAATACACCATTTGTCACCCTTTACAGAAAAATTTTGCCAAATCCTATTATATTAGGTATCATACTTACCAGAAATTATAGTTTAAAAGTTATAAAATACATAACATTCCTAATTCACTGTAACAAACAATTCTGAAAAGTATATTCTACATTTATCATTATTAGAGTGTGTGCTCAACCATATGAAGGCATTGAACTAAAAATAAAGAGGGAAATAAGGCATTATAACTTAACCTTACTTGTCATATATTTTAAAAACCTATGAAGTCTTATTTCCTTAGTTATAAAAACTGCATATTAAAATTGCCATTTTTTTATGTCTTCATCATTGGAAGCTTCTCACACTTCGCTTGTTTTGAAAGAAAATACATACTTTTATATAATGTTTGTTTCAGTTCACATAGATCTTGTGTTCAATGAAGGGATTATTATTTTTTTCTACTACTTTCCCGTGATTCTTTAAAAACAAACCCAATGTTTTAGAACTATAATTATATTCAAATTTGATTTAAATAAAGCAATCTGAATGCAGTTTGCATTTCTTCCATTAGAGACAAAAAAAAAAAAAAATACAAGTAAGTGTTCTGCGATAGTGTAATTCCCAGGACTATTGAGCTTGCTGTTTGGGTTTAACAGTTTGTCTCATTATGATGTCATACACCATGGTAGTTTCAAATATAAGAAAGGATATTGATGATTATCATAAATATTTTGTTATAAGATATACTCAAATCAGCACGTTAAGAAAAATAAAGTGCAGAATGCTACACCACAACAGAAAGCCAAATACTAAAATCAACTTGAAACTCTGTTACCTATACTCTACACCTTAAAATTTTAGAAATGACAGTGGTGCATCTCTCATGGTTTTTATGAAGCTGTGATATTGATGACTCATTATATCTAATTTCCAAGGGTAGAGTAAATTTTCACTTTTCCCCCCCATAGATTTAGGCAGTTTTCAGAATTATGTAAATATCCCACTGCTAGTCAGAATAAATATTCTATAGTATTTGACTTTATACATTTGCTTATCTCTTCATTTATTTCTTCATTCACCCCTTCATCCATTTGTTCTATGCTATTTACTATTTATTTTGCTGTGGTCATTAGGCTGTTGCTGGATATATGAAGGCAAAAAGAAACGGTTACTTATTTCGAAGTTACCTCAGTTCAGTGAGGAAAGCTGCAAAAAATTAATTTTAGGCAATGGACACTGTCTGATTATCGTAACTCATAAAGTAGCTACACATTTCCTATTAGTTTCATATGACACCTTTCATGTTAATTTCCAATATGCCCACGCAATAAGACACTCAAGTTTTATAAGTGATTTATAATTATGATTATATCATAATCATCCCTACTTTATGGACTTTGCTCATTTTTTTCTCAACCTGATATATCCTTTCTCTATTATAACAAAAATTTTAACACTTTTTCAAAACCCTTCTCAAATTTTATATACTTTGGGTATTCTTATCAGTCTCCTTTATTTGAGCACACTGCCTAGAAACCAGTCATTCTCTAATGACATGGATACTTAGACTGTAAGATTTTCTACTTTATTATACATTTCCTAAATGGAGTTTCATAACTTGGATTTTCAGAAAACTTAATTCTACTCTGTGATCTTACCTGATATTAAGAAAAAGAATAAAGGCTTTAATGGAAGTTTATGAGGATTGGCTTGAACAGAAGTTAAAATAAAGCAAAATGAAGTCTCTGTAGGTATAATTATTCTGCTGGCTTCTCTGTCTACAGAGCAACTCTGATTACAATTGAACACCAACTTCAAATAGAAAGCTTGAGAAAGAACAATTTTAGGCTGTGGTCTCTATATCATACCTCACTCTAATTACAAGAGTTCTCAAATTTATGGCTTTCTTTGAGATTGTGGTAAATAGAATATAAAAAAAAATCAACAGGGGTAAATAGAAGATGTGTAAGGCATTGCATGTAAAAGAAACTTACTTTTCTACTCTATTTTTGATGCTGGAAAGAACTAGGGAATACTAAGTACATGAATGAAAACTGAATTCAATATGCATATACACACTCTTAAGTAGAATAGAAAGTTACCAAATTATAAATTCAATAAACAGATATTGAAATAGCCAGAAAGACATATATTGTGTTCAGAGAACGTATTGCAAATTAAAGTAGTAAAAATTGACAGTGCAGTGTAAACTATGTTTCTTAATGTTCCATGTTTTATCTATCATAATTACATAGATTCTGGTGTTGTGAATGTGTTGTGTGTGTATACAAAGGAAAAGAGAAAAATGGCCTTTGTGTAATTTATTTTCCAAAGATACATGCTGTCTCCAACCCAAATTGTAGGATGAATGTAAGTTTTTTCATTTGTATGGCAAATGAAACAATTACCACAATTGCCTAAAAATGTGAACATTCATTTATTTCACATTTTCTCTTCATTTACTTGTAACTACAATGCAAACTAGATGTCATTTTAAAACTCATAATGGTAAAGCTAAATTGCCAGCCAACTCAGTAGGATGTTTGAGTACATCTGGAGAAAATTTAATTAAGTGACAAGGACATTTTAAAAATATTTCCTGTACTTCTAATAATCTATGTCTAATTTTATAATATAATATTTTATTGATGTGGTATAGCAACAGGTTTAGATTTCGAGCATATATCCAACAATTTCAGCAGTTACAAATAATCAAATATACAGTAGAATATTTTTGTTCATCACTACCGAGTTTGTGTTATGAATAAAGAAGTTAAAATAAAAACCAGTACTTAATATTATTAGTAAAAGGATCATTTAAACTCAAATTTAGTTTTAAATAGTTTTAAACTTTTAAATATTTTCTAATTTTAACCCAGAATTTATTTAATAGTTCATAAATTTTGTATTTATAAGTTTCTCAAGCCTGAAAGGAAGCAAATTATTTGTGTTCCTTGGTTATAATTTGTAAATGTTTGAAACTGAAAAATATTTTCAAGGTTCATATGACTAGAAGAAGTAAAATACAAAAGCGAAAGAAACAAAAATGATAAATATATCAATAGAAAGAATTTATTAAGAACACTATTATTTAAAACTACATGTTAAAAAGTTTTCCAAACAAAAAGAGGGATAATTTCTTGTCACAAAATGATTATACTTTTATTATGTCATTGGTAAATCAGAGTTTCAAGTACAAACCATATTAAGTGTATATATTCATATATATGTATATGTGTATGTATATATATATATATATATATATATATATATATCACATACAAATAAAGTACATAAAATATATGTTTTTGTATCTCAGATGTTACAATAATTATGTGTCCCAATTTTCATATGTAAACATGATCATTCCATGAAAAATATCGTTATAATTTCAATTGTTTAAAATAACAGATAGTTGAAAGAATAGTATACAAACTCTAGTAATCCCTTTACTTAGATTAATGCACTGCTTCTATTTACTGAAATTTATCTATTTACTGAAAGATTTCAGATGGGCTAGTGCCTTTTATTAGTGTTTATCCTAAACTGATTCTAGGCATATCTATACCATTAGACCAAACATTGAATTTGAGTTTTAGAGACAAGCTTCCAATTGCCAACAACAAATCTCCAATTGGCTCTCTCATGTTTTTTTTTGTAAAGTCAATGTGACAAAAGCTGAACTCAAAATTTTCCCCAACTATCTACTCCAGTTCATTTGATATGGTTAATTTCAAAATACTTATTCTTTATATGCAAACTTTTAGAAGAATTCTTAATTCCTCTAGCTCTTTCACAACCAATATCAATCATCCACAATGATTTACAAAAATATTACCTAAATATTTCTCACAACCATTACTTTATTTCTACCTCCGTTGAGACTAGTTTAAATAAAAAAAAATAAATTACCTGTAATCAAGCATTCTACAACTGACCTTTCACTTTTTCCCTGCTACTTTTCATTTTCCACTTAGCTGCCAAATTGTGTTTTCCAAATAGTGAAAATTATAATATTATTATTATGCAAAAGCAACCAATCAGCCAACAAACAACATCATGATACCTTTGTGTCTATTGCACATAACCAAGTCTACTTAAAAGGACTTAGGATGTCAGGCTCCATGCTGTGGTCTTTACATATGTATATAAATTCTTTACCCACTGCTTCTCTGTCACATCTTACATTACTGCCATGTCAGAATAGCTCTAGATTTGCTAATGTGTCATGATGTCCTTTCATTTGCATAAACTTTTTTTTCTTGAGACCCCATCAGAGTAGGGAGGGATGGGCACACAGACATGTACACTGATCCCTTCTCAAACAAGACTAAGTTATACAAATTATAGCCGCAGAGAATTCCTGTGTTCTTCAAGGTTGCTATTAAGAGTCTCTTCTTTTATATATATTGTTGATTTATCAAAAGAGAGGAAGGGAGAGGGAGAGAGAAACATTTATGTGAGAGCAGAACATTAATGGGCTGCCTCCTGCACACCTCCCACTGGAGATCGAGCCCACAACCTGGGTATATATCCTCACTGGGAATTGAACCTACAACCTTTTGGTGCATGGGTCTATGCCCAAGCAATTGAGCCACACCGGCCAGCGCAAAAGTATCTTCTTATATGTACATAGTTGTAATGACCCTCCTGCAGATATGACATCACTGTACTTTTCATTTAATTCTATTTTGAATGACAGTTTTAATCTTAGATTTAAAAAAATGTTCTATTCCTCACAACCCATTTTTGTTCTTTTGAGAATTGTATTTTACTCCATGTGTCCCCTAATGGGGGTATGATTGCCAGTGACAGAACCCTCCGGTACTATACTTCCTGGTAATTCATTATAGAATTTCTTTGGACAGGTTGCCATATGACCTAAAGAAAGTCTTTATGGGTTTTCCTTGGAGTTTTCTGTGAAGGAGTTAACATTTGGTTCAGTGACATAAAGTGGCAAACTTGGGCTCCAGCCAGACATATTTTCAGAATGAAGAGAATATTTGCATATATTTAAAGGCAAGCAAAAACAACAGGAAAAGAATGATAAATAATTAGAACTCAGAAATAGAGATAGAGCTATGACATCCTTTGGGTCTCTGGATAAGATGGATTGAAGCACCACCCAGTTACATTAGCTAATAAGTGTCCTTATTCCCTGATACTTGGGACCGTTATCACTTGGAAAAAAAAGAAATGTGATGAATGCATCTATGATATTACATTTGTGAAGCTTTTCCCAAGGAGACAGAGGGATCGTCATCTAAAGAATAGGGTGTGGCACACACCAAACAAGTTCACAGGGTTGCAGCCAAGAAGTCATTGTTAGGATAAAATCTGTTCCCTTTGAAGAACTGGTAAAGTGTAGTAGAAAATAACTTCTTGAATTGTGGGTTTAACAGAAGCCTGTAGCTCTGGCTGTGTGTTGGGTCAAGAACATAACCTGAGATGACTGGGCCCCAAATTATTCCCATCTGCTACTGGGAATAATGCTGCCATTTCATACCCAGACCTAGACCTGATGGCTCAAGAGTAAGGGTGGATATGTCTACACTCAACTATTTTCTTACTTCCCAGGTCTGTACTTGCAGTTAGGAATTAAGAGAAACAAAAGAGATTGTGCTGATTCATGGAAAAGGGAAGAATTGAATGTACATAAAATCTAATTACATTTAAACTGTTTATATTGCTGAAAATTACTTTGAGAAATAGCATAAATATTTTAGGTTGTATTTTTTGTGTGTTAGCTATTTTTATTTCTATTATCTTAAAGTGGACTTCATAATCAGGACTATGCTAAGACCTTTAGAGCCCTTGAAACACCAAAGAGATCAGCCAGAATGGTAGTATTTTAATAGAAGTATTATGAATCTTATAGATATAACAATTGTATAATTCTTATAAATATATGTGTATGTGTCTAGATGCCAATTAATAATTTAAAATCATATTTTTATTTAGTTCATGCATATCATAATTTCAAAAAATATATTGTTTCATAATGCTTCCAAATAACTTAGACTTTCCAATTTACCTCTAGAGAAATAGAGTAGAGAATTTAATTTTATAATCAGTGACTCAAAGAATTATGAATTAATTATAAAATGACTTTGTCTGAAATATCTTGGAAATAATATTACTGAAATCAAATGACATGTAATGTATATGAATTGGACAGATCAAATATAATACTGTTTTATATTTCTAATAACTCCAGTCTGTATCATTGCCAAGTTTATTGTGGTAAAACTTTAAAAAATTATTCAGGGTAATAAATCTAGTAGATTTTAAGATTTAACAGAATTATTTTTAATATAATTTCTAAAACTGGAAGCTTTCCATTGAAATCTATGAGCCTGTCTTATCCTAATGTAGTGTCCATTTCTGTGATATCTGAACTTTTGATTAGTAGTTTTTCACCAGATGATTTAGCTTATTCTGTTCTTAAACCATGGTTTTTTGCCAAGTCTTTGGTTAATCATACTAATGTACAATCAGCTGCAATAACTTAATAACAAGTGTGTGTGTGTGTGTGTGTGCCTATATCATTACTTTATGATGTTTAAAGTAAATATTATGATAGATTTTGTTTTATCAGACACACACATAAACATAGTGTAAATATTCAACTTTTGATATATATTGTACATAGGCAAAGGAAATTGTTATGTGTTTAATTGTGTCCCCCTGCCAATATATACATATGGTATCCCCCCAAAATGTATACATACACTTTGAATAATTATAAAGGCAGTGTTCACTAAAGTGATTTTCATTTTCAAAATTGAACTACCAGCTGTTAAAGTGTATATACATTTTATATATCATATATTATATTTTTATAAAATTATATATAAATTATATATGAGTCCTAATCCCCAGCACATCAGAATATGACCTTGTTTGCATATATCTGTAAGTATTCTTTTTTCTTAAAAAGAAAAGTCTCTCTAAAATATATAAGACTCCACTAATCTGGACCTGTCCCAGATTACCTGACATCTCCATATTTTAAAAAATAATTTGATTGAAAAATATTTTAATACTCAGATTACTCAAGTAGTAAACAAAATTTAATTCTCTATAATGTCTCATTGAATATTTTAAAAACTTTTCATAACACTTAGTCATTGTGAATATATATTTTTTCATGAAAATGCATAAACACAAAAAAATTTAACTCAGGTTTTCATAGGATTGGTATAAAGTGAAAACAAGATTGTTAAGTGCTAAATTATAATAAAAGAAAATTTATATATAATGGGGGAGCAATAATAGAACAACTTGCAGTACTCATATTAGGAATTCTATTTAAACAAAATTGTACTGCAACTTATCAAAAGTGACATAACTACATATTTTAATGGTATTATCAACCTAAAGGCAAAACAATAATTAATGATAGATGTGCAGTGCTCAAAATCCATCACATGGACCATATTGGAACAATGTAAAATAAGAGCATAGCAAATTTGTAATTTTTTTAATAGATAAACACATCAGACTCCTTAATGAGCAAGGACTCATTTCCCTAATTTTGCAAATTCTATAATTAAGAAAGTATAAATTGCAAGAGTAAGGACATGGCGTGGCATACCTAACACATATTTAACTGCAGGCACTTCAATTATAATTTATTTTTATTCATAGCTCAGATACCAAATATAAACAGGCTAGCTGGATAGTGGTCCAGTTGTTGGATAATTAAATGTTCATGATCAGCATGTATGTGTGCATACATATGACCTCATGTATGTTGTGTATACATTTCATGTGTGCAGATAGCTAATGATTATGAAATTTCTCTCTGGTTCACATTTAAAAAGTGAAAAGAGGGCAGAATCATAAACATATAATCACATTTATTTTTAATTTTCATTTGCCAAGAACATTACCTTGATTTTAAGGGTTATAAACTTAAGTATTCTGTTTCATAATTTTTGTATTTTTATATTCCAAGAGTTTAGCTCTGCAAGATACCATTGCAGTAGTAGGATGCAAAAGAAATATTTATGATTTACTCATTAGTTAGAGATGGATTGTCATCATATATTTTTTTATGTGGCAACCATTCCTCCTCCTGTCTTATTTGGAAAGCCCAAATTTGTTCCAGTATTTGCATTTTACACACATGAATCATGGGTACATTCTCATTATTTAAGTGAACCTTGGTAGTCTCTATTTACCGCTATCTCTACCTCCATCTTTCTTCCTCTGTTGGAATATTTGTGATGAAAGGAAGTAACTTCATGTTTCTTTTACCATCGCATTTAGAATAGTAGAGCCCTGGAACTCCAATGCATGCTAAGAAAATCAGTAATATAATAATGGCTAATAACTATTTGCATTTATGGACCAAAGAGAGTGTGAGTCAGAAACATGGTACTTGGAAGGAAAACAATTTCTTCAAGGTCCTATAATATGAGTGCTAAAAACCTGACATCTAAGGAATTCATTTATCAAAAAAAGAAAGAGAGAGAGAGAGAAAAAATTACCTAATGCTTTGAAGCAAAGTGATTAAACTCCAGGGTCTCTACAAACTGTAAGGTAAGACCTTTTTTCCTGACCTAAACATGATGGCTAGGGTCAAAGATCACTAGACTTAAGTATCATTTCCAATTTAAGCCATAATTTATGCAAAGAGACCTACTCTAATTTGCTAGATGGACCCAGGTAACTCTATCTTTAAATATAGTTGAAGAGCCAATTTTCCTAACCATGGAGAAAAATCCATTTATATTCATAGAGCAGGACCAGCTAATAAAGAATTTTCTGCCTGGTAGATGTCATGAATTAAGTACTATATTGCATGTACCTCATTAAGTGCCACCACCTCAAATGTCATTTAGGTAAGTAGTAATATTGGAAATCCTCCAAAATGTAAAATAGCTGTGTGCAGCTCATAAGCTGAGTCTGGTAAATGCTAACATTTTTGTTGAATCTGCACAAATGTTCATGCATTTGATCTAATTTTAAAGCTGTCCTATACCTACGTTTTAGGTGTAATTCTCCTAAACAGAGCGACGAGTTATATAATTATGTAAGAGCACTCTTCCTTTAAGTTTTGGCATAATTTCCACTTTTGAAAAACTCATGCTTACACTATTTTCAGAATTTCAGTCTCCAAGGCACTGATGAAATTTTGTTTTCACTGGAAGAATGAAGCATGTAAAAATGATTATCCATATTCAGATCTAGATTTTTGTGGGAAGACTAATTGACATTAATAATAAGAAAATTATAAATCGCCGAAACCGGTTTGGCTCAGTGGATTGAGCGTCGGCCTGTGGACTGAAAGGTCCCAGGTTCGATTCCGGTCAAGGGCATGTACCTGGGTTGCGGGCACATCCCCAGTAGGAGATGTGCAGGAGGCAGCTGATCGATGTTTCTCTCTCATCGATGTTTCTAACTCTCTATCTCTCTCCCTTCCTCTCTGTAAAAAATCAATAAACTATATTTAAAAAAAAAAAAGAAAATTATAAATCCTGACAATAATAAAAGACATTGACAAAATAAACAGTTAGAAATGTACCATCCACATCACTCAGTGGATTACTGAAGGATGTAAATCAGCAAGAAGAAAAATGAATCCAGAGGAAAGGACTGCAAGATAAGAAAAACAATAAGCATAGAAGTGAACAAATAAGTTCTTAATCTTTCTAGTTTGTATCTACATATTTTAAGTGTCCTAGAACAAGTTTGTTGGGTGACCATTAGCTTATCAATATGGAAGCAAAAGTAGCTGAATAGTGTAGGCTATCTGCCCTGAATAATAAGAAATACAATGGTAGCCAAAAATTTTGGGATTCTCCCAAACCCTTGAGAAAATAAATAGACCAAAGAGCTGCATGCCAAACCTGCCAATAGCAGAGGCTATATTATTCCAAATAGCCCATCCATTCCACATGAGAGGAATAAACTGGACCATTGAAAAGCTGTGAAGTTACATGCTATTCGTAAATTGATTTTGGATTTTTTACCACAGTAGAGGTAGATTATTTTCTTACTTTTGTTGGCTTCTATCTCCCAAGTTGATCTGATTTCACTTTTGTGTCATAGTCTTATCTTTTTTCAAAACACTTATAAAGATCAGATTTCAAAACCCACAATTACCTTTGTTGAGGAGATGTGGTTGAGGCCATTGAACATTGTGCCATTCGTTGTTGCTGATGTAAAGGAGCACTCCCCCCCACAAAAAAATCAGGAATAATTCCTGGAAATCTTAGCTTCTCTAAAACAATGTTTTTACTCTGTAAGCAATGAAAACATTATTGTTTTCCTTAACCTTTTCATTTAGACTGCCAGTGAGCTAAAATTCAAATGAGCAATTTAGCCACTGGCGTCCTAATCCCCATCTCTATCTCTTTAGATGTATAACTCCTAATCTTTGCTCTGTGCTCTCTTCTGATCTTCTTTATTCTTTTTGAAAAATTATTTTCTATATAAATTGTTCAAGTCATTTGTGGCATAAAATTGGATTAGTGATTGGTTAATTTACTTTAAAATCCATTTAATCAGAGAGTAGAGGATGGTTGAAATCCCCATCTCATGATGGAGGTTCCTAAGGAGGAGAAGCTCAAGATTTTAGGTAATAGCTTCAGTGGTAAAATTTTGCAGGTGCTAAAATGAGTTAGTTATTGCAGCTACTTCTGTGTGAACCAAGCCAAGAACTTGCATGCAGGCAAGAATACAAGGCAGATACAATATACAGATAGCAATTCATATTAAATATTTTTAACTGAAGTATGTTCTCTCTTTCCTGAATGAGGGTTCCATCCTAACTTGTTTTCATTTACTTAAACTTGGAAATTCTGTACCGATTTTTATTCCTGTTTCTTCATTTGTGTCTCCTCTCAATTGGTCTTTTATAGTGTCTCACTTCCTTGTTGGCATCAGTTACATCACCACATCTGCAAGTACAAAGGTTTTGCTTCTCCACCAGATTAGTGTAGTTAGATCCCTAACATATCTTCTGCTTCTGCCAGCTCAACTTCACACTACATGTTGTTTCCAGAATCTTTTTTTTTTTTTTAAGAACATCTCCAAATCAGGTATCTCAATGGTGGCCTGCTATTTCCACAATGCATAATCTTTCTGTCCCTGGCATAAAAGCCTTTTTTCTGTTTTTCAAAATAAGTTGACCCTGCTTCTGACCCATATCATCACATATACTTGCATATTCTCCCCACCCCCTCCAACCTCAGGAAGACTTTTACTTCAGAAACCAACATGGCTCAGTCCTTTATGTTGCTTCAGATATGCTTTTAAATAATTTGTTCTTTGAAAGGTCTTCCTTGAGCATGTTATGGAAATCAGCAAAACCCCACTGCCATTCCCAAGCTTTCCTGCCAAAAAACACTTGTCATTAACTACTAGTTTAAATATTTTGTATTGGTTTATTTTTGTGTTCAGTAAATAAATGTCAATGTTATTGTTTCTAGACTTACACACTTTTGTCTCTATTCATACTTTTAAAAATATATATATTTTGACTGATTTTAGAGAGGAAGAGAGATAGAAACATCAATGATGAGAAAGTATCTTTGATAGGCTGCCTCCTCTGTGCCCCACACTGGGGATTGATTCTATAACCGGGCATGTGCCCTGACTAGGATTCGAATTGTGACCTCCTGGTTCATGGGTCAGTGCTCAACCACTGAGCCATACTGGCCGGACATCTATTCATACTTTTTTTTTTTTTTTCAGGAAAAATCACAGATTCTCCCTGTTCTTCAAACAAGCACTGTAATTTTTATGTCTACATCTTTTTCATATTTTACTCTATTTACTGGTGTTTTCCCTAGAAGACAACTTATTGAAATTATTTTAATTCAAGTCACATTTCTTGATAAAACTTTTCCTTATTCTTCCCATCAGTTCTCATAATATTAAAAATTATAAGATGTTCATAGCACTTACTGTTTTATAGTAATTTTTTATCTTTCTTTATGCCTTTTAGTAGATTATAAATTTCTTGGCAACAATGCCAAACACTAAATTTGGTTATAATTCTTGGAGCTTCTAAGACAAATGGTAGTACTAAAAATGAATCTAAAATATTTGAACAGTAAGTTACGAAGAACGTAACTGTTTAATTTGCAATGTTATTTTAAACACTACTGGAATATATTAAATTGACTTTTCAATGTTAAACTGAGAATTTTTTAAAAGTTGAATATTCAAAAATTTAGTAAATATTTACTAATTTCAATTGAATCTCAATCAGGCATTGTGAAAAAAAAAATATATATGCACATACTCACAAATCTGTGGTAGGTAAAATATTGTCTCCCCAAACATGCCCAGGGCAAAATATGTGAAACTTCTGAATTTGTTAAATTTTATGGCAAAAGGAACTTTGCAGATATAATGAAGGTTATGGAGCCTAAAATAAGATTATCCTGGATTATTAGAGAGAAAAAATCTTCGCAGTGAGCCTGTAAAGTGGGAGTCACTCTTCTGCTCTTATCTATAGTGTCTATTTTTCTTTTTATGTGGACACCAGCTATAACAGATTAGGATACCACGCTTATGACCTCATTTTACCTTAATTGCCTCCCTAAAATTTGTATGTACAAATAGTTACATTGTCGGTTAAAAATTTAAAATATTAATTTTGGGGGACACAACTCTGTCTATATCAACAGAATTTGTGGAGTTTTCACGTTTTGAATGGGAGCAAAATAAGTCAATGATGACTGGACTATTTTTGGCCAAATAAATTGAAATAATTAAGTTTTGATTAATTCAGATGAAGAAAAATGCAGGTAGAGAGATAATTGTTGTGAGAAAGTGAGTTGACTTGTTGGTTTAGTCATTATGTATTGAAATGGAGATACTGAGTAGGCAGTGAAATATATGAATATGCAATATTATGGAGGTATCTGAGCTGTTGAGATAAATGTGTGAACAGTCAAAGTATGGAGAGCAGTTAAAGTCTCTAGATGTTGTAAAATCATCAATAGACCGAGGGGAAATAAAATTGGGAGAAGTGAGCAGACTTTTCCTTGGAGCACTTGGGTGATATGGGATGAGGGATATGAGGAAGAGCCATCAAAAGAGGTCAAAAAGGAAAGGCCAAGGAATTGTCACAGTAAACTGAAGAAAATGTAGTGTATGAGAAGGCAATTGGATAAAGTATTTCAAGAGAAGAAAATACCCTAGATGGTTTGGCTCAGTAGGTAGAACATCAGCATACAGACTGAAGGGTCCTGGGTTCGAATCCAGTCAAGGGCACATGTCTGGATTGCAGACTCAATCCCTAATAGGGGGCGTGCAGGAGGCAGCCGATTGATGATTCTCTCACATCATTGATGTTTCTATCTCTCCCACTCCCTTCCTCTCTGAAATCAATAAAATTTATACACATCATTCTTCATATATTTAAAATAGTAAATTATTTATGTACTCATAATAATCTTAAAAAACTCTAAATATTTTCTTATGATCCAAACAAATGTAACATTTTTATTATTGACATTGATATTTTCTTGATTGGAAAATGTTTCAATTGTTATGGGACTTCCCAAAATAGTATTGACTAGTTTGTAGAGAAACAATGTATTAAAAGAAAAAAATTCAATGTCAGGTATCCATTAAATATCCTATTAATATAAATACTGATGTGTTGCTATGCAGGATATTCTTTAATATTCAAATAAGATTTAACTTTTTATTTGATTTTTTAAATCTTGAAATTGCTTGTCTAGTTTTGTTTTCTATAAATCAAGGTAATCAGCACCTGACACTTATGGTTATAATAAAATTGATAAAATTTTGTTCATAACTTCTGATTCAATAAACACGAATAATATGTCAATTCTATTTCTTATTAATAATTCTGCGAATACAATAGCCTAATGTAGTACAAACCATTCAAGACCTGAATAAGACATATTGGTATTAGAGCTCCTTTTAAAAACTCTTCAAGAGAGAGATGCACATAAATTTATATTTTGATTAGCCGGTATTTCATGATAAAAGAGCATATTCTCAAAAATATTTAAATGTTTCTAGAAAAAATTCTATTTGTTCCTCTACTTTTACAATTATTATATGTTCAAAGCAACTCTGATCATGTTTTCCCATTCTCTCTCTTTACATATTTTTTTTTTCCCTTCATATAAAAGTGCAAAAGATACTATTTGGCTGTATGAATAATACTGGGGTTACCAAATTGTATCCAGCTTGTGAAGCCTTAGGATATAACCACCTCTGTGAATGAATGAGATTGTTTTTAGTTAGGAAAGCAAAACTTTTAAATTGAGTCTAAGGAGTGGAAGAAGAGAATGCTTTATATATATATTTTTTTCCTTTATATTCTTACTAGAGGCCCAGTGCACGAATTTGTGTACTGGAGGGGAGGGTCCTTCAGCCCAGCCTGCACCCTCTTGCAGTACGGGAGCCTTCGGGGGATGTCCTACTGCTGTCTTAGACCTGCTCCTCACCGCTGTGCTCGCCAGCCATGAGCCCAGCTTCTGGGTGAGCGGTGCTCCCCCTGTGGGAGCACACTGACCACCAGGGGGCAGCTCCTGCATTGAGCATCTCCCCCCCCTGGTGGTCAGTTCCCATCATAGCAACCAATCATTCTGCTGTTTGGTCGATTTGCATATTAGCCTTTTATTATATAGGACTAGAGGCCCGGTGCACAAATTTGTGCATCTTTAAAGGAACTGTGGGCCGCGAGGCTGTGGTGGGCACAGGGGCAGGTCTTGGCCCATCCTCTGTGTTTCTGATCAGTCCATCCCACCATGGTCCCTGGTCCCCTGTCTGCTGGAAGCCCCGCTCCCACCACCGCTGCTCCCATGTGCTGACAGCCCTGGCCTTGCTCACACCCGCTGATGGCACAGAGCAATTGGGGCCATGCCAGCAGCGGGTGTGAGCAGGGTCAGTGCCATCAGTGAGTGCGAGTGGTGGCTGCTGCCTCAATTGCCCCTCTGGAGCAGGGGGAGATGGAGAAGCCCTCCAGAGTGATCAGGGCCAGCAGCTGCTGCTCACATCCACTGACAGCGCTGAGTGATCAGGACTAGCGCCAGCAGTAGGTGCAAGCAGCGGCTCTGGGGCCAGCTGTGGGTGCAAGTGAGGCTGGCACTGACAGTAGGTTCAAGCACTGGATGGGACCATGGTGCATGGGAGCAAAGAATTTCAGTAACCACCAGAGGCTTGCCCCAATGACAGCTACTGGTGGCCCGCCTTGGTCTGGCGCCCCCACTCACCTATTCCACCATCCTGCCGCAACCAATGCCCGCTATGTTTTGCGCACATCCCCTGGTGGTCAGCACATGTCATAGTGACTGGTTGTCCGGTTGTTCAGTTGTTCTGCCCTTTGGTCTATTTGCATAGTAGGGTTATATATATATAGATGGCTCTGTATTTCCAGTCATCATTTGAACATAGAACTGCGTACAGCATGCAGCAAAAACATTTTTCTACCTTCTACTTTTAGTTAGTAAAGAAACATTTCCCATAATTCCCTCGACTGAGTTCCCTTAGCTGAAATCTGAGAGCTGTATTTTGATTTCAATGCTGATCACTGGAAAGGATGTCACATTCTTTGAAAATGCATCTCTGGAGGGTGACCACGCACCTCACAATTGGGTATCTTGCCTTGAGCTGCCTCTATCCTTCCCAATGAGACCTTGGGTGCCAACTGGAGACACTTTGATTAATTCTACTTGAGGAGTTTTTACTTCCACTCATTCTTTCTTTACATTAATTCTATGCTTTACATTAATTTTTAAAATGGTAGAAGCACTATGCCTTTCTATTTTGGAAAGTCAAGTAAAAATTCCAAATGTAAATATAAATTTGTTAATTTTATTTTCAAATATGCTGAGCCTTATATAGATAATGCACATTTTAATCATTTCATTTCCTTGAAATTGAATTTAAGAAGTCTTAGCCTCATTTTATAAACCTCTATAGAATAATTTTCTCAAACTGTAATGCGACTATCCAGAAGGAAACTTCAGTAAAATGCCA
This sequence comes from Myotis yumanensis, assembly GCF_028538775.1. Taxonomy (NCBI): domain Eukaryota; kingdom Metazoa; phylum Chordata; class Mammalia; order Chiroptera; family Vespertilionidae; genus Myotis; species Myotis yumanensis. The sequence goes on along the minus strand of NW_027223753.1, from coordinate 201,842,267 downwards.
TTGGCAGTATTTAACTAAATCAAGCATTGAATAACACAGACAATCTCTTAATAATAGCTGGATGAATGTAGCATTACCAACAGCTCCATCGGTTCATCACAGAGAAAGCAGTATAAATAATTGTGTTATTTTTATCATCTCAACACATATAAATGTCTATGTGTCATGGATATTTGATCTAAGAAAAGACAAGAACAGAAGGTAGACATTTTCTTCTTCTTAGTAAGGATGAAATTTATTCTTGCTGTATGCTAATTCTGAAAAGGTATTTGGTCAACCAGAGTGATTATTCTATTGTTGACTCCAAATTAGTTTTTATTTTGTGTTGCAAAGTGTATTATATTTCATTCATAAGAAGCATTTTTAGTAGAACAAAATTAATATTTGGGAATAGATGAAATATTAAGTCTCTGAAGAAAAAGATTATGTGCCCCAAATTTTTTAAATTGATTTTCTCTCTCTGTACACACACACACATACACACACACACACACACACACAAACACAAATTCCTCATGTCTTAATCCATAAAAAGAACATAGGTTATGTCATATTGGGGGATCAATATAATTCTTTAATATTTAATTCAGTTTTTAAAAGTACAGTTATTTTTGCACATTGTTTTTAAAATATAATTTCTCCTTTCATTTAGGTGCCCCAATTTTCTGGAGAAAATACGCAGAAACATTTCAAAAATTCTAAAAGATACAGATTTAGCAATTGATTTGAAATCCCTTTCTAAGTTATTCCCTTTTAATAATCAATCTAAAAGAAACACTGTCATTGCACATAGACAAAAATGTTCACTGCCGTTTTTAGGCAATAAAACTTTAGAAAGGAGCTAATTAATTACCAATAATGGATTTGCTAAATATTAAGATACCCAGTATATGGATCTATCTATATAAATCTACACAAGCATTTTCATAGCTGATGCACAGAAACAGGACTAGAATAGTTCACAGCAACCTGTGCTAAGAGTAATGACAGAATAAAAAAGGGAGTTAGGAAAGGGATTGTTGATTTATACTACTTGAAAATTTTCCCCAATGATATTTATTCTGTTGAAATGTTTTGGGATTGTTTTGAGTGACATTTCAAAAGCAAACTAGAGAAGTGGTATTTATTCCTTAATTTTATTCCATTTATTTTTATTTTTCCTTTTAGAAAAATGATCTTACATGAACTTTCCCCTCTTTCAATCCTACTTAGAATGTAAGAAGTTTTTATTATGAATTGCTAATTTACATTTTGCTCAACTGGTATTTAGCCAAGCATCAACCACAGAGATCACCCTTTTTGTCACTTGTTTGGTTTTCTTTGTAGCAGCTTTGGTTTGTATGAGAATCTAAACAATAATTCCCAAGGCATTGTCTCAGAGCTCAGGCTCTTACCTTGTCCCTCTCTTAAACCTTTGTTCTTGTGTGTATCTCAGATAATGACATACCCTGGCATCAACTTCATACTAAAGCTTAAATATAGTCATAGTGCTCAAGGAAAGATCACCCTCCAGCAACATTGAAAATTTGATTAAATTCAGGTATCAGTGTATTATTAAGGAGGAAAATTAAAACCCTTTCTACATACAGTATAGAATTAATTTCTGGATAAAAAAATTAGTGTTAATTTTCACCACCAACACCTTGTGTTAGAGCAATTGAGAATTTGGAAGCTGATAGCCTTATTCACCTTCAGATTTGCCCTTTTACCCTGCAGCCTTGGACATATCACATACACTGGTCATTATAACTAGTATATTAATACCTCACTAGGTTATTTGGGAATTTATTTATTGATCCTGTGCTGTCATGAGCACATACCTTGATAATTCTTCAATTACTTTACTTTATTAAAGGTACTCTATCCTGATTTTTCTGTCATCAGCAGCTATAAATACTATTAAGACAAAAGTTGTCAACTTAGTATTCATGCAGGTATCTTATGAAAAACAAGAAGAGATTAATAGGAGAAAAGCACCTTTATAAAAAATTGAAATGTTAATCTTCCAAGACTAGATCCAATTCATTTATATCTCAACAGGAATCTATGAATTTAAGAGAAAACTAAATATTTTCTGCATCATTGAATAAAGACAGTTTTTTTTCATCAAGGAAATAATATGGAACTGAAGAGTTAGTATATCTCATCTTTTTAAAACAAAACACAATCAGTAAAAGTCTCTTAGGGATCATTCTCTGTAAAGAGTGTTGCTGCTTGAATACTTCCAATTTTAGATAAAAACAATAGAGAAATTACATTTGAATTTGGAAATATGCAAACCATAAAATAATCAGTGGACACTGCAATAAAATGTAAGTCAGAATATTCAGATATCATTTAAAAGTTCAGAATAACTCTACAATAATAAGGAATGCATTTAAGCATATACTTTAAAACATGGTAGACAGAGAAAAGTCTCTGTCATCATTTTGTAGTACTATTATTTCACTGAATTTTCTCACATTTGGAAAAGAATAATGCAACTTATTTTTTATATTTATTCATTCAAATTACAGCTATTTCAAATCAAATGTTTTGCCACATATAATTCATTAGAGTCAAATCACTAATAATATGATAAATGTAAAAAGTACATGGAAAGTCATCATGAAGTAAATATAAAGGGTTATATAAAAATACTAGAGGCCTAGTGCACAAAATTCATGCACAAGTAGGGTCCCTAGGCCTGGCCGGCGATCAGGGCCAATCGGGGGCTTTCGGCTGTTAGCTGGGGCCTCCCTTCTCTGGTTGCCGGCTGCTGGCTGGGGCCTTCCCTCATTCTGTGTCACCCCCTGTTGGTCAGCGCACTTCATCATGAGCTATCAAACTTCTGGTAGGTCGAACTCCCAAGGGGACACTTTGTATATTAGCCTTTTATATATATAGATAATCTCTAATGACATATTTTGGAATTATTAACCATTCAAAAAAAGAGTACAGAAGTAATAAATGTGATACCATATATTCCTAGAACATTTAGACTGTAATTATTCCTTTCTGCATTTGAAGTTATTGAATATGTAAGTTTTCATAACTGGTTAGCAGTACTTACTTCAAGTATGATATGGGATAAAGAAGTTTCTACAATGGAATTTTGTGTTTATTAGTTATCACAAGCATCTACTGATTCTACAAAAGTTGGGTTTAAAATACATTTATAGAAGCATACCGGACTTATTATTCTTTACTTTCCATGGCTAGTATAATTTACTCCATAGATATTATTTAAATAATTTCTGACAATATGACAGACTTACCTGGGCTGCTAGTGTCTTCTCCTTGACTTAATCTAGAGAGTAAAAATAAGTGCAAGATCTGAAAAATAATGGACAAGATTCTTACGACTTTTAAAGGCAAGTTAATATAAATGGCACTGGGCTGGTGGTAGGGTGGGTTACAAGGACTCTGAGGCTGAGAAGGGTTGAGGTCTGTGGAACAAGTATAGATTGTAAAGATATTTGCCTGCTCTATGTCTAGTTTAAGGCAGAAATAAACACCAACAGACTCTGGAAACCTGGACCCTGGCTGGAGATTATAAAGCCAATTCTTCCTGCCCAGATATTAATCCCCTTGGTGGGGCATTGTGGCTATTCCCTGGGGAACTTGTGAATTCTGCAACTTCCTAGCAAATCAGGATTAACATCTGATTCAATTTGCTCCCTTCCTTAACTAACTAGCTACCTACACTAACAAAGTTAGCTAAAAGTATGTAATCAACAGCAAGACAGTACACAAAAGTAATTAGTACAATAAATAAATAAATAAATATATAAATAATAGATAAATAAATGGAAAATACTCAGGTTGAAGAAATAAGACAAAAATATAATGGAAATAATAATTGGATAAAGAGGTAATAGATGAGAACAGATATAAAAAACTAATTCAACTGTATAATTTGGTTAACCAGTGTCACTCAATGCATTCAATAAAAAGGAAAAAATTAAAAAATAAAGAACTGTTTCAAAAATTGAGTGAACTTACTCCAGAATAAACATATACACGCATAAACACACACACGCACGCATGCACATACAGATGTATTACAGCTCAATTCCTGAAAAATCAAAGGTTTTTTTTATATCATAAAAAAGTGAAAGATGGATTGCTCTCAATTAAGCAACAATTAAGACTTATGGTTTACTTCTTAAGACAAGCCATGAGAAGACGAGATTATACTCAAACATCAGGAGTGGGGGAAAATGGCACATTTAAAGTTGCTGGAGACATTTTATAGATAAAAGATAATCTAAGTGTTACCTCTTTAAGTGCAATAAACTTCCTTGAGTCAGTTCAAAAATAAGAAAGCACTGGAAAAGAAGCATATGGTTTTTAATAAGATATTTGATTCTTATTCTACTATTAATTTTTGTTATTTTAACTACAACAGTCAGATAACAAATGAGTACTTAAACATTTTAATCACAGCAGAAAAACTGAAAAGAACCAAGATTGATAACCTAAGTACTTATGATCATTAAAATCATCACTGAAAGAGAGAGAACAAAAATTTAAAAGACCAGTCCCAATTTGAAGGGAAATATTTCCAACTACTATAATACCTAAAGAACTAATAACAGAAGTAATCCATAAGTCAATAAAAATGATTGAAAACCACAGAAGAAAACAGACTGAAGATTTGAACAGATATCTGACAAAACAGGCTGTACAAATGGTCCATAAGTGTATGAAAAGTTGTCCAAATGTGTTTGTGATCATGGCAATGGAAATTAAAACCCATTTATTATATTATTGGAAAACATTTTTAAAAAACTTAAATGGACAACTTTAGCTTGGTAAAATGTTTGAACTCTTGGAATATTTATCCATTGTTGGTGGGAGTATAAATTACACTATCTGGCAGCTTTTAACCATCCCATATCTCATAGCCCAGCAATTCAACTATAACGCAAGATACATAGCTTAGTTAAGTACTGTATTGGAAGATTTTCAAATATGCTCACAAACATGCATTGTTTATAAAGGATTAAAACTAAAAATAGTTCATATTTCATGAAATCGTGACAAAAATAAATCAGATAAATGCAATGTTATATGCTCATGCAACAAATTTGAACAGATGTCTGAATGAATGGAATGAGAAACTTCGCATATATCTTGGGGTAAAAGCTTTTCCAGTAGAAGGAATAGGTAAAGCACAGTTTTTTTGTTTTTATCAGTAAAATAAAAAGCAAGATCATCAGTTGAGAGTGAGGTCAAGCAGGAGGCACCTGAAGACAGAGGAGTGTGAAATAGGAAAATGAAAGGTTTAATGGACTTGCAGAAATACAGTAGGAGTGAAAGGCATCAACAAAGGCATAAGCGATGTTAATATTTCCAGATTCAAAGTGAGACTCAGCAAGGTGTTGATGTTTTCTTAACCACACACATTTGGCTGCCCTACTGTGGGTATGATTTGGGCTTTTTCAGGCTTGCATCATGAAAACAGTGGCTTGTGGCAAGGTAGTTGTGGTTGCATGTAAGTGAGGTTTTATAATGATGAAAGATGGGGCCTATGCAGTAAACAGACAGTTTAGATGTTGAAGGATCTAAGCTGTTAGGTAGAGAATTAGGATGTTGAAAGAAAGAATGCAGAGGGCAATAAAAGTTGACAGAATTGGCAGAGTTTAAAACTTCATTGCTACACATAAAAAAGGGCAAATAAGTGAGAAGTTATATTTTCTTCATTGATGAAATAATTTAATATTATGATTTTTTATTTCTTTCCACTTTGGGTAATATATTAAATAGAATGCTTGTAACAATAATAGCAGGGCTTTACTGATGACCTCAAATAATTTATCCTATAAATTTTATGGATGTTTAAAGTTTAAAGGTCCATGAATAACTGATTATCACAAATCATAACTATATAGTTCTGAGAGTGCAATTAACAAATAATTAAATAATGTGAAAGCTTAGATGCATGTACACATGAAAAATTGTAACATGCTAAAAGTGATACCAAACATCAGTAGGAAAAGCATGAATTTTTATGAATCATTGAACAAAAAATGTTACCATTTAAAGAAAATTAGAGCTATATATTTATGCTATGCTATATAAAATTGATTTAATGGACAAAATGTAAAAGAGAAAACTGCAAATTTAATCAAAGAAAATTTGGAGAACTTATTTATTAAGAATATATAATAAGGAAAACTATGAATTTGAGTACATACATACAAATTAAGAATTTCTCACTAACAACTGTTCTGAATAAGAGACAAATAAAAGCATAAGAAAAAAATATTTGTACCATATAAACCTGAAAAGTGATTAATCTCTAAAATATAAAAATTATCCTCCATTTACTGGGAATAAATATTAGAAAATTAGAAATAGTGCCCTACCTATTTGGCTCAGTGGATAGAGCGTCAGCCTGAGACTGAAGGGTCCCAGGTTTAATTCTAGTCAAGAGCACATGCCCAGGTTGTGGGCTTGATCCCCAGTAGGAGGAGTGCAGAGGCAGCCATTCAATGATTCCCATCATTGATGTTTTTATCTCTCTTTCCCTCTCCCTTCCTCTCTGAAATAAATAACAATATATTAAAAAGAAAATTAGAAGTAGTGAATGAATAGAGAGGGGAAATCTGTATGTCTGATAAGTCCAGAGATGTTTGGGAAACTGGTGTCTAGTATAGTGGGTGTGTGGGGCAATGTAGCCATTCTGGAGATTGCCCCAGAAGAATATAACAAAATTAGAGAAATATGCATCCTAGGATCCAGCAACCTAGCCTGCATATCCTATATAATAAAGAGCTAATATGCAAATGGTAGTCGCGCCCTTGCACCAGGGCCAGGGGACCTGAGGCCTGGCCAGGGGACCTGAGGCCATGCCTCCTGCCCCAGCACCGGAGTCAGGGGACCTGAGGCTGTGCCAGGGGACCTGGGGCTGTGCCACCTGCCTGGCGGGACTTGTGCCTCCCTCCCTGCGGAGCTTGATGGGGGTGGGGCTGGCCAGATCTGGGTCTTGTGAGATTTCAAGCCATGCGGGTGGACAGGGACTTGATTCTAGGTCCCACGGCACACCCCAGACTCTGGCAGGAGGGAGATTTTCATATACATTTTACTAATTTTCTTTCATCTCTGACACTTCTATTATAGAGAAAGGGCAAATAGCAATATTAAAATATTTCCTCTAATTCCCTTTTAATGTGCACGAATTTTGTGCACCGGGCCACTAGTCTATATATATAAAAGCCAAGCTACCAGAATGCTGGCCAACCTTCTGCTGCCCCTCCCCCTGGGCTGGCCCCACCCCCAATTGTCCCCCACTACCCTGATCGGAGGCAGGGCCAGTGGCCAACCTCCTGTATCCCCTCCCTCCCCCCGCCAGCCAAGCCCAATGGCCCCCATTGGGGCTGGCGAGCCAGACCCCACCAGTGCACAATTTCGTGCACCAGGCCTCTAGTATATAAATACCTTGTCCATAGAGAAGCTTTATGGAAATTTCCCTTTGAGTGTAGTTTTGGGTAATTCATTATTGGAAACAGTATGTACTTCCTCACCTTTGGAAAGTGTAAGAGGAATGTGGTAAATGAACACATAAAAAATTAATAAGCAGAGACCTCATTTAAAGTGAAGTGGAGAGGCCAGAAGAGGGAGCGCTCATGTCCTGTGTATATTGCAAAGGACAACAGGAGGAACTCTGCATGTTACAAGCCTTCCCAACTTCCCTTTTCTGCTCCGTTCAATAATTTTCTCTATAAATTCTCTTCTTTGTTTTAGTGGACATGGATGTGGCTTGCCAGTGTTGCAATTCCTTATTGTTCTCAAATAAAACTAATTTTGGTGGAGAAATCTGGCTGACTTTTTGCTTATGGTCAACATATTCGGTGGCCTGTATGCGGATTAAAAGATTCCTGGTGAGCCGAAACCGGTTTGGCTCAGTGGATAGAGCGTCGGCCTGTGGACTGAAAGGTCCCAGGTTCGATTCCGGTCAAGGGCATGTACCTTGGTTGTGGGCACATCCCCAGTAGGAGGTGTGCAGGAGGCAGCTGGTCGATGTTTCTCTCTCATCGATGTTTCTAACTCTCTATCTCTCTCCCTTCCTCTCTGTAAAAAATCAATAAAATATATTTAAAAAAAAAAAGATTCCTGGTGAGGGCCAGAGGGAGGGGAGGGCAAAGTCTGGGTGGAGGGGAGCAAAGAGGGAAAATGGGGACATCTATAATAATGTCAACAATTAAAATAAAATGAAATTTAAAAAAAACATAAAAAGAAAACCCCTAAAGCTCTGAGGCTGGTGAGCAAACCGGTGTGGCACCCACAAGAGCCCATGGAGCTCTCTGTTTTCTCACCAACCTTGGGGTTTGAGGGTAGGTTTTCTCCTGGATTCTGGCTTTTTCTTTTCTTTTCTTTTTCCATTTTGAAACTCTCCAGACTTTATCGGGGATCTGTTCAGGAACTTTTCACTCTTTTGTTAAGGCCTTCTTCTTCTGTATGTGTTTCATACTTCAGCCCGACTCAGTAGGGATCAGCCTTTGTTAGCCTTTGGCCAGATTCTTACAGGAACCAGACTGTCTCAGTGAAACTGCCTCAGCTTCCAGCCCAACTCCTCTGGGACCTGGTTGTTTCTCTGAAATGGGGCTGCTCAGCCTTCGGTTGACTCTTAGGGCTCAGACTGTTTCTCTGAAACTGTGCTGCTTCATGCCTTCGACCTAAACTGTTCTTAGTGAAACTGGCTAGTGTTAGCGGGCAGGCTGCTTGGGCTGAGAGAAAAGCCTTAAAAATGGATCCCAGTTATTGAAATACTTTCAGGATCCCGCTCTCCAGGGATCTCAATTGATTTTTATGTATAAAAACCAGGTGTCTCCTCATGCACATCTCCAATTAAATGGACCAATATGACCAAAAGTATGTTAGAATAACATTGGCCATCATACAGAACTCGTGAAATCCCCCTAATTACGTTTTTAAAAATGGAATTGGACAACTAGAACTCTGAAATATGCAAAACTGAATGCACTGCCTATTTTGCCTGGTATTGTGAGGAGTCAAAAATTGTCTCTTTGCAGAATAAAAATTTAAGATTAACTGAGGCAAACAAGTGTTTAAACAAAGAAATACAATGACTTTTGAAACCTCCTGCTTCCCTTCTCAGCTTCTCTGTCTCTGGAGCTCTCTCCCTCCTCCTCTGAACATGTCACTATCTGCCCCTTTAAAATTAAGCCTTCTGAGGATCCTAATGATACCCAGATTTCTTATATTCCATGGACAACAGCTGAACTGCAAACCATAGTCAACATTTATTCAAAGTAAATGAGGGTTCCCAAAGAATTGCTGAGGAATTGAATAAAGTCATTCAGATTCATCAACCTGATTCCTGACATATCAGCTAACTCTCATGCTGGTCACTAAACCCAGGCTCAGCACTGGATGAATTTGCTGATCGAGAAGATTCTGAAAGGTCTTAGCATTACCTTCATAGGTACTCATCCCACTGACTTCTTTGTCATATGGCCAGGCTCATGCAATTGCTAAACGCCTTCAATGGACAATTTCAGGACTTTCCTGAAAAGTCAGCTGATGGCAATAGAATTCAAGTTTGCTTACAAAAGCCTGATGAAACCGTTCACAATTATTATCATCCACTTTAGATTGCTTCCATTGTTTAACAATGGGAAAGAGTCTGCGGTAGGAAGTAAAAGAAGTGCATTCTGTGTTTTCCTATTTAAATGTAAAAAACTTTTAAATCTCTAGACTTGTACTGTAACAATTCCCTGAAAAAGATGAGACTTAATGAGTTTAACAAATCAGTATCTCTGCAAACACCAGTTTATAGTGTACTCCTAGTAATTTTAAACAAGTACCACCAGTAGAAATATGGCTTTAATAAAGCACAAGCTATATTTTCTTCTATGGAATAAATTAAACTATATTTATTTTGGTAGATTTCACTGTACAGTTAATATTTAGAAACACACCGACCAGTATCAGTCTTTCAGTTAGAATTATTCTCAGATAATGAAAGTTAACTTGCACTTTTCTTTCCCACTTTTAAATTGCTTTTTCTCTTGTCTTGAACTTGAATTTAGAAATGGCAGGATCTCAATAGAGGTAGAGGGTAATTTCCCACAAGACCTGGCTAATTTATAGCTTTCAACACACCAATGACCCCTACAATTTGGCAGTTGCTTCATTAATTTCACTACACCTGCTCCATTTATCTTACAAAAAAGACAGATAAAGGTGCAATCTTCTCTCACTGCAGCTATTGTCAAGAAAAGTCCTTCATGTCTTTCCGAAGTAAATTGTAACCAGCATCATGGAGAACAAAGAGACAGTACTGTGGGAGGAATGTTCCCAGTTTGTCAGTGGGAGGCAGAAGGAAAGTTTGAATGGCCACAGACTTTTGAAATTTTCCACTCTGAAATTCTATGCCTATTCAGAGAGGGCTTCAGTTTTCACCAGGGCTGCCATCTGGTTCATACGATTTAGAATTATGAAATAAAAATAGTCCAAGAAAATTTCAAAAATAATGGTTTCTCATACCGAATGATAAATGATAGAGCCACCCTGATTATCGTCTGGCTGGCTAGCTAGCTACTAAAATGAAAAAAAAAAAAAAAAAGAAACACACACAAGAAAAAACTAAACACAATTATAGTCTACCTAACTTTTATATGTTTATAATATCCAGCAATTTATTTTCATGAAATACTGATTGTAATTTCAATGTTTCTAGCACCATGGAAAATGTACTTTATCAAGAAGGAGTTCATTAATTAAAAATAAGATATTTTAATGCCCATTTAGGACGTCATTAATTTAGTTTGTTGACTATCTAAGCACTTTTTTTATTCTGTTATTTGGTGCAGTTATTTCTATCTTCATACATTATAGGCTCCATAAAAACAAATGCAATTTGCATTTTATTCTTCTTTTATGGCAAACAGCTTGAATTCCCAGTCTGTGGTTGATGAGCAGTAAATTTTAAAAAAATAATTAACGAAGTTAATAAAAAGACATTAAGAGCTTTTAAGAATTTACATATTGACATATAATAAATGTGAATATAAACTTGAATTAGGTATAGGTTTCCTTCCCAATATTATTACTTATTTTAGTATAGATTAATGACGGTGGTCATTGCCAAATCTGTGGGTGTTTAATTGTTTGGTAATATCTCCATGCCAATGTGGCTAAGAGAAATATTTCACTTACACAGAAGTTTTTTCCAGTATTCTGTGTACTTGGATATATCATGGTGATGAATGCATGTCTTGATAACAAGGGAGATTGAATAAGAAAATCTTAATAAATGACATTGCTGCTATATCTGTCTATCATCTGTGTGTCTATCTATTTATCTATCTTCTAACTTTTTAATGTATTTCCATCAGAAGATAGGAGATCTTTTATTAAGTGAGCTCATAGTTCTTAAATAATCTCACTATACCAAAAGTAATTATGTGAAGTGATGTCAGTATTAGCTAACACTACACAGGTAATCACTTATAATATATAAATGTATCAAATCAACAATTTTTCACCTTAAATTTACCCAGTATTATATGTGAGTTATATTTCAATAAAGATGGAAAAAGATAAAATATCTTTCCTTAAGAATTTTTCAGTTCTGTTTTTTCAGAAGTAAGTAGTAATTCCCCAATGTTTTTTGGATAAAAATTCTGTTGGAAAGAAAAATGACCAGACCTAATTGGTAGCTACACTAGGATATTTTAACAGATTTTAAATATTGCTGTCTCTCTTTTGTTGTTTTATTTTGTTATTGACTTGTTTTTATCTAACAGGGATGAATTTATGGATATACTTGTCAGACATTTGGTGAAAGTAATCTCAAATAGTTTGGATAATGAATCATCATAAATTGTTTTTTTTCCTGAAAAATGAAATGATTTTTCAAGTATCCAACACAATTGTTACCTTAAAATTATCTCATTTTTATTGCAATCTTAATTGTAGTGAATTATTAGGATCATCTAAACCTTTTCAATGATAGCTTGTACTTTTAGTTTATGTAATTACATGGTAGTCATTATAAATAGCATAAGGATTAAAATAATTCAAGAAAAAAGTTGAGTATGTTAAAAGTTGAGCATGGCTGTCAAATTTCCGTATTCCCTTTCTATAAAGTTTAGTGTAATAATTTAATGAAATCTATAAATGTTACAAATTTATAGGAAAATGTATCTAATATGTTGAAAATAGCAGTGATAGCATAGAAGATCCAAATTTGAGAAATACTCAGCAGGTTCATGAACTTAAATGAATTTATTTTGAAACTAAAAATATAGGATGTAACATGAAAATGGTATGATGCTGTTTGAGAGATTTTTATCTCAGTTATAGGAAAGATTTCCCTATCCTTCTTACTCCTAATTTTAAACTTAAAAAGTGGTATAAAATGCTTATTAAAATATTATAAGTTTAAATACTAAAATGGGGAACATTTTAAATTTATAAAATAATAAAGGAGCTAATTTATTAAATAAAAATAAAACTTAGGTTTGATAAAATGCCAGTAATTTACATAAAATATTTTTAAAAACAAACTTTTTTTTTCCACATAAGAAAAGAGACAAGGACAATTAAATATGTAAGTAGGAGCCCAGCTTCACCAGTAACTTAAGAATTGTTGAATTCAAATGACAATGAACTAGGTATTAGAAGATTCAAAATTACCTTGAATAAAGAGTACCACTATGAACATAGGAGTGCATATATCCTTTCTGATTGGTGTTTCTGTTTTCTTGGGATATATTCCTAAAAGCAGTATTACTGAGTCAAATGGCAGTTCTATTTTCAAATTTTTGAGGAAACGCCATACTATTCTCCACAATGGCTGCACCAGTCTGCATTCCCACCAGCAGTGAAGGAGGGTTCCTTTTTCTCCACATCCTCTCCAGCACTTGTTGTTTGTTGTCAAGAAAACAGAAACACCAATCAGAAAGAATAGGTGCACCCCTATGTTCATAGCAGCACAATTTACAATAGCTAAGATTTGGAAACAGCCTAAATGCCAATGAGCAGATGAGTGGATTAGAAAACTATGGTACATCTACACAATGGAATACTGTGCTGCTGTAAAAAAGAAGGAATTCTTACCATTTGCAACAGCATAGATGGAATTGGAGAGCATTATGCTTAGTGAAATAATCCAGTCAGTGAAAGAAAAATACCACATGATCTCACTCATTTATGGATAATAAAGAACATTATAACCTGATGAACAAAAAGATAGAGAGGCAGAGAAGTATCAAACAGACTGTTAAACTATAGAGGGAAGGCTGGGGAGGGTTGGGGGACGAGGTAAGAGATCAACTGAGGACTTGTATGCATGCATATAAGCATAACCAATGGATGTAAGACACTGGAGTGGGGGTGGTGAGGGCATGTGCCAGGAGTGGGGGGTGGGTAGGGGAGGCTGGGGGAAAGTCAATGGGGGAAAAAAGGAGACATATGTACTACTATTTGTAATACTTTAAACAATAAAATAAAATTTTTAAAAAAGAGTACCACTACTATTCTTATAATTTCTGAACATTTGATAAATAAAATAGGATAATTATGGTTTTCAAAATATTCACTTTATTATTGTTGAAGTAAAGTTGGATATTGTAACTTGGAACAAATATCAAATAGATCTGTAGCTCCTCCCTCTTCAATGGAATCCTTGGGACAGACCCTTCAAGAGAGATATGAGTCTACATTGTAGGCAAATCTATTCATGTCACTGTCTCCTACGTGGCCTAGCAGAAATACATAGAAATGCATGGGAGTATTTGCTAGCCTGGTCTACTCAAAGTACAGGGGTTAACAGATAACTTGCTCCTCAAGGAATCTAAGTAAATATTTCACTGCCATATTTGTAAAAAAAGAAATAAATTGATAATGCATGATGATAAGTGTTCTACCTATTTGGAGGTAATTTTAATATTGTCAAACTCAAACTCAATGACACTGAATATCCTAATACATGTTACAGATAGCACTTATCTTTGTGATACCTTATCTATTATATATACAGTTTTTATGTGCAATAAGATGGGTTTTTTTTTAAAGAAACCAAATATTTAGAACAGTTTTTAGTCTAATATGGAAAAATAATCTATCTTTACATGTGAAATTTTACTTTCCACTGATGGTTTGGCTTAAATAAAATAGTGCTTAATGAAATCATTTATCTATTTCAACTTTTCCCCAGTTTCTATATAGCTAAATAGTAATATAACATAACTAGATTTGCACGTTTTAATGTCAATATTTTTTAAGATTTCATTCAAATGAAATCAGGGACTTTATATTCACAAATACTTTTGAATTAAAATACAAAAATGAAGCCAATGAAATGAGATTTGATGGAGTTTAGGAGTTTCAGAATCACTCCAAAATTTAGTTCATTGAAGCAAACTGTATATTCTGAAATTTTCACTTTAACTTATGTTACATTTTTATCTTTGAAAGTGTCTGAGATTATCAGAGGGTAAACTTTAAAAATAGATACATATTCAGATAAACTCCACAGGGAATAAAGAATGATGAAAAATAATCTCCTCTTGTTCAAACTTTGAAATACATATGCATATAAAATTATACTCCCACATATGGGATTAGTCAGAATATCAAAAATCATTTTAATTCTATAATTCTTTTTGCCTCTTTATGAAAAAATGTAAAAATAGTATGGCTACTTAAGAAGTAAAAGCATTTTAAGCCTTAATAAGAAGTGTTTCATTCATTTTTAGAAATTCCTCTTCTTCTACAACCAAAAAAATGTAAAACTGTGTGTAGAAACATGATTTGAATTAGCAATGGAAACTATTAAAGTGGCCCATTACTACCAAAAATAGTTGTTCTCTTTAAAGTGGATAATGATGAGGGGAAAAATCATTCCATTTTTTATTCTTAATCACCTATGCACATATAATCTGTCCCCTTCCACTATTCCTATTCTTACCATTTTTTCCACAGTTATACACACAACATCTTTATATGTCTGCAACTCACCAGTTTCCTTAAGCACACTCAACAGAATTATCTAAGTAATAACTTTAGTCTTCCACTTAGACTGTAGAAACTGTTCAAAATATTTGCTGCCTCTCCCTGTGATAGAAATTTATACCCACATCACGTAGGCTTAAGGTATGGCCTTATGACTTACAGTAACAGACTTACTTCTGAGCAACAAAGTTGGACATACATCACTATGAATGTATCTGCTTTAATTTGTATGTTTAAGGCATTTGTATTGAAAAAATATTTTCTTCTGAAACCATCAAAGGTGAAGGATTTCGTTTAAAAATAGGGAAAATAGGAATAAATTATAGGAAAGACACAACTTTAAAAACACATACACACACATCTATAATAATGAAAGCGTAATATGCAAATCAACCGAACAGTCAAACAGCAGAACAACCGTCCTGACGACCTTCTGGACGAAGCTGGGGCTGCAAGGGCCGGCTGAGGTGGCTGGGGCCGTGAGGCAGCAGCCGAAGAGGCCAGGGCCGTGAGGCAGTAGCCGAGGTGGCCAGGGCTGCAAGGGCTGAGGCAGCCGGGGCTGTGAAGGCCTACCCTTGCACGGATTTCATGCATCAGACCTCTAGTCTTTATAACGGCCTAAGCAACCATTACGGCAGAATGACTGGAATTACCGGTCGCTAAGATGCACACTGACCACCAGAGGCAGACACTCAACACAGGAGCTATTCCCTGGTGGTCAGTGAACTCCCACAGGGGGAGCAGCCACTCAGCCAGAAGCTGGGCTCACGGCTGGTGAGGGCAGTGGCGGTGGTGGGACCCTCTCCCGCTTCTGTGGCAGCACTAAGGAGCAGTAAGCTAAGTGGTAAAGAGCAAGCAGGGGGGCAGTAAGGAGCAAGGGATCCCAGATTGCAAGAGGGATGTCCAACTGCCAGCTTAGGCCTGATCCCAGCAGGCAGACATCCCCTGAAGGGTTCCAGACTGCGAGAGGGCGCGGGCCAGGCTGAGGGATCCTCCCTCCTCAGTGCCTCTAGTATACGTGTGTGTGTGTGTGTGTGTGTGTGTGTATATATATTTTAAGTTAAAACAACTCTAAAGTAAGATAAATATTAATGTAGTCACTTGAGATGTCTCTTATGTAAGGAAATTAATTTTGTGAAAAAAAAGGAAACTGGAATGACAAGGCCAAGAATGTGTTAAATTTAATAAAACTAAAACCTGTCCTTGTGCCCAGTTTCAATAACCACATAGCATCATTAATAACATAAAGAAAGTCACAAAACATTTTGTTGAAAATTGTGAATGACTGTGTTAGAAGGAGGATAACTACATTTAGTGAGCATCCACTATATGCTTGGAGCTTAATGTACAATACCTTTTATTACCTTACTAGAGGCCCGGTGCATGAAATTCATGCATGGGTAGGTCCCCTAGGCCTAGCCATCGATCAGGGCCAATCGGGGCCTTCTGGCTGCCGGCCAGAGCCTTCCTTCGTTCCACGCCGCCCCCTGGTGGTCAGCACACATCATAGCGAGTGATCGAACTCCTGGTCTCCTGGTCAAACTCCCGAGGCAACACTTTGCATATTAACTATATATATATATATATATATATATATATAGATAGATAGATAGATAGATAGATAGATAGATATAGATATATAGATAGATAGATAGATATAGATATATAGATATATAGATATTTTTTTTCAACGTAGATGCCTAGCAACTAGCAAGTCCTTTTAACCTCTCTGTTAAGATGTATCCTGGTTTCAAAAATGTTAGAATTTAGAGAAAGTAGTATGCATACAAATGGAGGAAATACAGTACTTCGAGTACAATTGAGGACTATTGCAGAAGTGTTTGTAACAGGCAATTTTGGAAAAACAGAACAAAACTCAAATACATCCTTCATCTTATCCTGCCTCTGTCATTTGAGCAGGTAGATCACTCCACAGTGACCAGGTCCAGTGTATCTGGGACCTCAAAATCAGTCCTAGCTCCCTGGAAAGGAAGCCAACCCAACTTTTTGAAGTTTGTGGGGAAAGGGTATGTGGTTAATGGGCATTTATTTTTATTTTTTTTCAGCTGTGACTGGTGCAGAGCAAGGGGCTGCATCCTACTGATTGGAGCATGTGGGAAATATCCTGCTTCTGAATATATAAAAAAATGTCTTGTTACCAAAGTGGAGAAATTTATGAAATGGTTAATGACAGAGAAGCTTCTTTTAGAAGATGCCCCTTCTCACTACTCCCAGACATGCCTCCCTCAGACTGACAACAGGCAGGGTGGCCGCCTACTCACCAGATCTGCCTCGGACGCTGGTAGGACCAGAGGTGGGGGCGTGGGAGCGCTCACGCTTGAGGCTTTCAGCTCCAGAGGGTGTCGGTTTGGGGGAGTACTGGTAACAGATTTTGTTCTTTCCCAGCCTTCTACAGACAAACCATATTCCCAAGCAAAACAATCATTTTTCAAAAGACGCCCAATGTTCACATCAGCCTCCAGACTGGAAGTGGGTCTTCTCCAAATTCCCAAGGAAAAGCGGCCTAGGGCGGGTGTGCTGCTCCTGATCAACCAACATGGCCTTTCTCCATCGCACCTTTCTGAGCCGGGCTCTGGGTGCAGCAAAGGCAGAGGTTCCCTGAACCCACTTCCCACACACCTACGTCAGGATACATCTTATAGGAGGCGGCTTCAGTGCCGGGTAGGTGACGGTCAGGTCCTCCGGCACATTGCCTACTGGGCTGCAGTCCAACGTCTCCCAGTGCCCCAGCCTCGGATGCGCCCTGCAGTTGCCCTCACCACCGGTCTCCTCAGCGCAGGCCCTAGCAGCCCGGTGTACAGCCCACCCACGCCGGCAGCCTGGCCATCACACCCACTGCTGCTGCAGCTCCAGGCACAGGACACTATGAGCGCTGCCATCTTTGTCAGATTAATTTGCATACTCACTCCTGATTGGCTGTGGGCATTGTGGAGGGACAGTTAATTCACATATTTGTCTATTATTAGTATAGATTCAGTTTAATCACACAATGATACATGTGTCATGTACCATTTCAATCTATGAATAAAGAAAGTGAGACTCGGAGGAAATACATGTGCAGATTCTGCCCACCTTTAGTAGAAATTGTATTCTTTACATGATGCCAGATGTCCTTATCTTTAATTCCGCAAGAGAACCACTAACAGAAATAGTAGGTGACCTTTGTTAAAATAGAGTTTTGTAGGACTTTGGAAAAAAACTATAAAAACCATGGCTGAGCAGTGATCACTCTATGATCTTGGGAAAAAAATCAATGTCTTTTTTTGTTTCTCAACTTTGCCACTGGAGAGAACACGCTGGCCTGTAAGAGACTGACTTCGCTGAAGTTCACTTAAGGGACCCGATAAGAACACAGTCTAAAATCATGTGAAGTAGCACTTTTTGCTCGATGATCTTTCTAGCTTGTGGTTTCTTGTTTATTTATTTTTTTTATCTAAATCTACTATTTTAATAGACACTATGTTTAACAGCGTCCTTCCATTTTGGAAATAGGCTGAACTATAAATAAACTAACAAAATGAAATTTGTAAGTGGATAGTTATAAAAGTCATATACAAAATTAAATGTATTACTTGTCAATTTGATAAAATCAAATCTTAGCAAGCCTGGGCAGAAAAGTGTATATACTAAATAGAAGAACATAATAGCAATCCCAGGAAGTCAAATAGCCATATAGTCATCATACTTAAGCATATGCAGTTTGACCCCAAGCTTGTATTTACTTTTTTGTCTGGTATTTCATATTAATAAAAATACACACACACACATTCATTTGCATTTAAAAATGCCAAGGTCAGGTTTCCTGAGTGCTAAATGAGAACCAGCTGTGACATTTAGAGAGGACTGCAAATTTAATAAGACTGCAAATTCAACTCAAAATATAAAAATATAGCTTTTTAATGAAGAATCTTATTTAGAATGTCTGCAGGTCATTATGTAAGAAGACATCGTTGATGATAATGCCAAATCAAGAAAAGAACACACTTTTAGAAATATCAGTACCACAACACCATATTTCTTGCAGAACACCTAGAACTTATGAATTTATCTTAACTGAAAAATGTACTTTCTTCAGAGATTATTTACTTTGCACTTGATGCCTTGATTTATTGATAAAATTTTCTTTGTATTTGGAATTAATTTTCTATATTTAAACCAAAGACAGAGGTATTTTAATCAAAATATAAAATAATTGAGTAAAAACTGCTTAATATTTTTTTCTTGTATTCTTAAAATAACCTGCTTAGGGAGTCTGCATTCACGCCATCAATGCTGACTTTCACAACATCAAAGATGTTACTGTCATCATAAAGAAAGCAAATCAAATTGATAAATTTCAAGAGAGAAATTTATAAAATTAAAAAATGCCATTTCTTAAAAATGAGAAGCATTTCTCCCTGACACAGAAATACTCACATGCATATGACTAACCCATTGTCTCCCTGGAAAAAGCAATACCTTGCTTGGCAAATATGGATGTAATAAATTGAATTAGATTGTTTCTGTGTTTAATGTCAATCGGGTTGGGATAGTTAATGAGATAAAATTGCTTAAGTTTTTAGGTCAAATTTCCATTTTAAGATCCCTCTTATTTGATTTAATATTTCTCTTTTTCTATGATTTTCTGGTTCAATAAGTCTCCCTTTCCATGAAATATTTTATTATTTCTATCATCATTTATGCCCTCTATGCCTTCTTCCAGTTCTCTCTCTTGTTGTTTTTTTCTCATTCCCTCAACCCTCCTAACCCATCATGACCACTAGAGCTGTCCACTCTCTATCCATGAGTCTGTCTTTATTTTGCTTGGTAGTTCAATTTTGTACATTAAATTCCACATATGAGTGAAATCATATGGTATTTGTCTTTCTCTGACTAGCTTATTGCACTTCGCATAATATTCTTCAGGTCCATCTATGCTGTCCCAAAGGGTAAAATTTTCTTCCTTTTTATGGTAGAGTAGTATTTTATTTTTTTATATGTTATTTACTTCAGACAAGTAAGAGGCAACACCAGTTGCCTGAAATATGATTTATTTTAAAACAGATAGATGTTTAATGTGATATAACTATAATAATTTTTGAACTTCAATTCTCAGAAGACATTATTTTTCATTATTTTCACCTTGTTAAGACTCACTTTCTTGCCAAAAAAGAGCAGTCTTAATCACTACGTGTGTTAGTATGTGTAGGTGCTAAAGTAAGGGTGAATGGAGCTAACTCATTACTTGCTATTTACTGCACAGCAAAGTTGTTTCACAGCGTCCTATTTAATCACTGGAGGCATGATGCACAAAATTCGTGCAAGAGTATGCCTTCTTTCCCCCAGCTGCTGGAACTGGCTTCCCTCTGGCACCCGGGACCTGGGCTTCTCTTACAGCCCCGGCTTCAGCTGGAAGGTCGTCCGGTCTAATTAGCATATTATGCCTTTATTGTTATAGATTACTATGACATGAAGCTTCAGAAAATAAGTCATTCCCCAAAATGCAAAAGTGCAACATGACTAGATCAATATATAAATTTAAGAATAGCAAACTTTAATATAACTCATGCACATGGAAAATTAAGCAGGACATAGAATTCATAAGTTAAAAGAACATTTTAATCGCCTATAATTGCAGCACTGCTATTCGGAGCTATAACAATGGAATTAGGTTTCCTACTTAGTACTAAACTATTAATTACTGAAAATTCTCACCCTGGAAATGAGTTTACAATTACTTTCATAGAAGATATTTTTACAGGGAACATGGCATTGTCTCCAAACACCACAAGGAAATATTACTTCTATTACTGTATCACTGTGTTTCATAAGATATTATGGAATAAAATGAGTGTCCTTTGGGTTATAATATATCGCTTCAAATTAATATTTACCTAACTAAACAGCAGGGATGGATAGCAAGGGTAAAACTTTTATGTCATTTAAAGAATGAATTCCGGGCTTTAATTACGATTTACACTGCACTTTGGGAAACTTTGAGTTAAAGCGTTGTAATTTTTCTTCTCTAACAAGAGAGGTGACCTCAGCCTTCACTAAGTGCTTAGTGGAAGCATTTAGCACAGCAAAATTGCAAAAGCATCCCAAGAGAAAATGAACTGCCATTGATACCAATGTCATTTATAGAAAAGGAACTTCAAAACAGTTTTACCTTAGTAAAAGAATGAAGATAGAGCTGATTAACTCTAAGCTAATCAAACGAGTTGGCCAAAACACTAAATGGGATGCTCTCAAAGCTTTTTTTTTTTTTTTAAACAAAGGTAATCAAGAATATGTCACGGTGATTACTTTTAAGGCTCTGAAACCTCTGTACACTTAGTGGAAGGTGTTATGTAAAGATATAGGTTGTCCTTAGCCTGTATTGTACTTTGTACTTGCCTTTCACAATGATACCATTATAGAGTTCTAAAGATTTTATACAAAAGACTTCAAATTAAGAATTTCAGAAGGTAACAAAGGACTTTAAGTTTTAAAAGTTACAAAATAAAAAAATAACATGGTATATGAATATCTGCATGGAGGTATTTATTTATATGTTGCTGTGTGTAACTTGACAAATGATCATATGCAAAAATAAATGTAATCAAGCTCAGCACCAAGAAATAAATTGAAATTATTTAGTCTGTAAAACCTTTAGGATATGCAAAGAGAGCATATTACATTATCAATATAGGTTTCTGAAATTCCAGTTAAATGTCTTTCTGAATATCACTATATTGGTTCCTGGTTATCTCCTAACAAATATCAGGAAAATAAATTTGACCCATGCCTTCCTTTCTATAAAGCAAGTCACTGAAATATGTATATCCAAATCTACATTCCTATTTTCAAATTGAGTTGTGTGTGTGTGTTTTTTTAATAATATGAGCATTTGGTTTAAAATAAGAAAGAGGATATGAGCATTTGGTGATGCTCAGTAGCCCAAATTCATTTATATCCTCTGGTGGTTATAAGAAAAAATAATGAAGATAAGGTTCAAGATGAATATTTTTAACATCTGTGCTGCTTAGCTACATATCTAGTGATGCCATCCCTTATTTATAAATAATGCAAATTAACCTGAATAGATTTAAGTAAAATTCTAGAAGGTTCCACAAGGGAATGACACACAATTTTAAGGAATCCAAGAGGATGTATTCAGTAGAACCTCAAAATGGAATTGAAACCGGTATCTGGGAAGCTGTCAGAGTCCATTCTTAAGTTCCTGACGTCTTAGAGAGTTCTGCTTTCTCCAAGCACATTCTATGAACTGTAGTTTTTCTCCAGCTCTCTTAGCTAGAGGAAAATGAAGTGTCTGACTCTCAGAGTGCCTGTTTCAAAACTGTGAGAAACTTTATTACATTGGCCCAGATTAGAGAAAATGTATCTCGTTTTCAGCTTTACTTTTTAATACATATTTTTTTCTCTTTGTACTGACTTAAATTGTTCTTCTTTATCTATTTTCTCTAAGTGGAAGCTTAATTTTAGATCCTTTGACTTTTTTTTAAATGTATGCATTACATACTCTCAATTTCCCTCTATGCACTGCTTTTGATGCATCCCCTAGTGTTGGATCAGTTGTGTTTTGATTTTCAATAAGTTCAAAATATTTAATTTCTCTTGAGACTTCTATGATCCATTTGTTATTTAGAAGTGTGTTCTTTAATCTCCAAATATTTGGGGATTTTCCAGCTATGTCTCTGTAATTGATTTCTAGTTTAATTTAATTTTGGTCTGAGAACATGCTTTGCATGATTTCTATTCTTTTCAATTTCTTGATGTGTGTTTTGTAGCCCAGATGTGGTCTATCTTGGTGAACGTTCAATGTGAAGTTGATAATAATGTGTATTCTGCTGTTGGATAAAGTAGTCTATCAATGTCAATTAGATGAAATTGATTGATGCTGCTGCTCAGGTCAACTATATACTTACCGATTTTCTACCTGCTTAATCTATCAATTATTGAGAGAGGTATCAAAGTCTCAAACAATAATAATAGATTTGTCAATTTCTCCTTGCAGTGTTATCAGTTTTTGTGTCCTGCATTTTGATACTCTGTTGCTAAGACTTTTGTGTATTCTTGGAGAATGAACCATTTTATCATGATGTTATGTCCCACTTTATCACTGATAATCTTTCTTACTCTAAAGTCTGCTTTGTATGAAATTAATATAGTTTTCTTTAGATTAGTGTTAACAGGGTTCATATTTCATCTTTTTTGTTTTTAATCTGCCTCAGCCTTTACTCTAAATTGGTTTCTCTGTAGTCTTTATTTTCTGACAGCCTCTGTATTTTAATTGGTATATTTAGAGCATTCATATTTTAAATGATCATTGATATCATTGGATTAAAATCTACCTTATTGTTTATTTGTTTCCCCCCCCCTTTTTTAGGTCTTTTTCAGTTTCAATTGAGCTTATTATATGATTCTATTTTATTTTCTCTCTTAGAATATTGATTATACTTTAAAAAATACTTTTAGTGATGTCCTAGAGTTTGATATATATAGCCTATATAATAAAAGCCTAATATGCAGAACAACCAATGGAATGACTGGTTGTTATGACGGGCACTGACCACCAGGGGAGAAGACACTCAATGCAGGAGCTACCTCCAGCCTGCAGGCCCCAGGCCAGCCAAGGCGGGTGCGAGTGGGGGCCCCCCTGATTGCCCCATTTATCACCCCACAGATCAGCCCTGATCTCCAGCCAGGCCTAGGGACCCTACCTGTGCATGAATTGTGTGCACTGGGCCTCCCTGCTCCCTTGGGGAGAGGGCCTAAACTGTAGTCTGGCCTCCCTTTGTGGGAGGTGACCAGGCTGATCGGGGGAAGGCACCAGCCCCATCACCCAACTGCTGCAGCCACTGCCAGTCACCCCAGACACCAAGGTTTTTTCATCAACACGGACTCCAGTGCCTTCACCATGAAAAATGACAAATTTCTTTAGGCATTTTCAAGATGTGTCTTTCATATAATAATTTCTTTATTATTATTTTTTTTTTATCCTCACCTGAGGATATGTTTCCATTGATTTTTAGAGAATGTGGAAGAGGAAGGGAAAGACAGAGAGAAACATCAAAGTGAGAGGAACACTTTGATTGGTTGCCTCCTGCATGAGCCCTGACCTGGGCCCCGGCCAGGGAGGAGCCTGCAACCTAGGTACATGCCCTTGGTCAGAATTGAACCCAGACCCTGCCATTGGCAGGCCAAGGCATTATCCACTGAGCCAAACTGGCTAGGGCAGGATATGACATTTCTTAGCCCTCCAGCAGCAGACCTTCATTTTTTTTTCACCAGGAGTGTGGTGAAAAACCCTAGATCACCTTCTTGGATTCTTATTACCCAAGTTACTAAGAATATTACCAGTGCCATACAGGGAGCTTAGCCAATGAGCAGTCAGAAAAGGTGTTTCCTCTGTAGTTCACACCAATCGCTGGCTTGGCCCCCCCGGCCCAGGCCTGATGCCTTTGGCCCAGGTGTCAGGCCTGGGCAGGGGACTGCCATCACCCCCTGATCACTGGCTCCGCCCTTGCCCAGGCCTGACACCTTGGCGAGAGGCGTCAACCCCTATCACCCTTCAATTGCCTGATAGGCCCCTCGCCCAGGCCTGACGCCTCGACCAGAGGCATCAGGCCTGGGCAGGGGACCCCCATCTCCCCCCGATCACCGGCTCCACCCTCAATGCAGGCCTGATGCCTCTGGCTCAGGCATCGACCTCCATCACCCTCCGATCGCGAGATCGGCCCCTTGCCTGGGCCTGACGCCACCGCCAGAGGTGTCGGCCTGGGCAGGGGACCCCCATCTCCCCCTGATCACCAGCTTCTGGGGACTTCTGGGCAGCTTCTGGGGCTTCTGGGGCTTCTGGGGCCGGCCTGTGGCCAGGATTGGATCCAATCACTGGCGACAGATCAGCGGCTTCTGGGGTCGCACACGGGGGCCTGGATGGTGGCTCTCGTGCTGGTGGCTGCACTGTCCCACCCTGCCTGCAGTATGCAAATTAGCCACCATATTTGTTGGTGGTTAATTTGCATATTGGGCTGATTAGACAATGGGAGGCATAGCGAAGGTATGGTCAATTACCATGTTTGTCTATTATTAGATAGGATATATATATATATATATATATATATATATATATATATATATCTATGAAGATTTAGCTCTTTGGGAGAATTCCCTAACTATAAATTCAATTTATTTAATAATTATAGGCAACTTAATATTGTTTCAGTTTTTGTAGTTTGCACTTTTAACAAATTTATTTTTATTTTCTCAGTGGTAGAATTTATATGTTGCCACTTGAATGGGTTTCTGTTTCATTTGAACCTTAGTCTCTCTTTTATTTATTTTCCAAATATAATTTCATAATCATCCATGATAAACATATTTTGAATCAATATTATATGATTGCATTTTAAACATTATTTCTTAATAGTTTGAATTCTTCCAATATAGAAACTCCACATATCCTACTTCCTATCCACCTATTACGAAAACCAATAAATTATTTTATACATTATGTTATAAGAAAACTATATTTCATACTGCTGGGTCATAACTGAAACACACTTTCAAAATAATTGTAAGGAAAACCCCAAGGCATGTTTGTCCTGTTTAAAATGTCTGGGAAGTACAGAAATGAAACAGGAGCCATAAATGGGGGTTGATTTATTTTATGAAGCCAAAATTCCTCTGTGGTCTTTATCTCAATTTCTACACAATACTTGAAATCAAAAAGCCTTTGCCATTATGAAAAACTATGAAATGGCTAAAACAAAATAGAGAAACCTTTCTTTCTTTGAATGTAATGTTACTTTCCTATTTAAAACATATATTTCTCTTTAATACCATCATTTAAATTAATGTTAAGTATGGGTTGTGTCCCTAAATGTTGCTTAGAGGATTTACCTTAAATTTTTAAATTGAAATATTCATCCAAATTTGTCATTATTATCCTATTTCTCAAATAAGCATATGTGTGAGAAAGTAAAAATGAAGCAATGTTAGATATCCACTTTATTTTTTCACCTTTAACTGAGTATAACAGCATGCTAAATTATATTTTTTGTCCTGTAACCTGATAATTGGTACTACATACTTGTGTTAGTTTGCTACAGTCACAAAAATTCTTTGACAAAAACAAAAGAAATAAACAAGGAAAAAACTAACCATTCCAAAAGTCAGTGTTTAATACCAATAATCATTTGTTCTCATGCATTTCTAGATCAACTGAGGGTCAGTTGGTCTAGATTGGGTTTAGTTTGGTGGTTCTGCTTAGCTTTGTGATGTTTTCACATGTGTCTGGAGGCTTAGTGGGAGATTAGTGAGGATTCCTATCTGGATTTTGATCAGATGGAGCAGTATTAATCAATCTGTCCCATGAGTCTTCTTTCCCATCCTGAGAAAGCAGACTGTACCAGGTATGTATTTCAGATTTCAGATGTTCTGGAACATGTGTAATAGTGCAAGCATTAGTTTTAAAACCCGAGTTTTCTGCATTCTTCTTCTTGTTCTTCTTGTTCTTGTCCTTCTTGTGTGAAGTATTAACACAATTTATTATGAAAGAAATCAAGCATGCAAACAAACAGAGGGAGTAATACAACCTCAGGCACTTCACCTCTACTGAGCTTGCTTCTTGAATACCCATCCCAAGAGCAAGTTGCATAGCTGGACTTTGATTTTGAGAGTGGGCAACTAGCACTGGCCTGTGTGGCTCATTTGGTTGAGCATTGTCCCATGTACGAAAAGTCACTGGTTCAATTTCTGGTCAGGGCCCATGCCAGGGCTGCAGGCTTGATCCCCAGTAGGGGGCATGCAGGAGGCAGTCTATTTATGTTTCTCTCTCCCTTTTCCTTCCTCTATCCCAAAAAAGATCAATAAAAACATATATTTTAAAAAAATAATAAAAGAGTGGGCAACTACAGTGGGGCCTTGACTTACGAGTGTCCCGACTAATGAGTTTTTGGAGATACGAGCCGTCTCTCGGACAATTTTTTGTTTTGAGTTGCAAGCTAAAATTCGGGTTATGAGCCAGCTTCAGATACCCCACTGCTAGTTGGCGCAGCGAACGTCAGAGTGAAAGCCACAACATCAGCCCAGCATCACGTGTCTCACTTGTTCACTTTAAGATTTGACATGTGAGTAATTTGAGTTAC
Organism: Myotis yumanensis; assembly: GCF_028538775.1. Taxonomy (NCBI): domain Eukaryota; kingdom Metazoa; phylum Chordata; class Mammalia; order Chiroptera; family Vespertilionidae; genus Myotis; species Myotis yumanensis. The sequence continues at coordinate 201,815,145 of NW_027223753.1, read as the reverse complement.
GATCTCTGCCACGGAACGAATTAAACTCGTAAATCAAGGCCCCACTGTATGTTTAACCCAAATTGCATGGGAAAGAGTGTGAGTGTATAATCCTGTTATGGAAAAAAGGTAGAATGCTGAAATAATACCCATTGTAGTATATGCTCCAAAGCTCAAAATATACCTAGAGAGTAGATATGTTTATCTGTTATTCTAAGTAAAGCTAACAAGATACAATCACAAAAAAAGTAATAGTATCCTCATTAATACATATGAGGAAGACCCCCCAAGAGAATCCCTGAAAAAGATAGGAATGATTATACAAAGCAGAGTCAGGTGTCTCAGATTCTGATTTGGTGCTTTGATTTATATAGTAGAATTGATTATCCTCTTTTTAATGATTATTTGAAAGGAAAATAAGACAAATCAAAGGAGAAGGCAGGTTGAAGTGAAAAGACTCTTAATTAACCTGTATACCACCATTTATCTAGAAAAGAATGCTGCTATGGTTTACGTCATGTGTCAATTTGACTGGGCCACTGGGTACCCAGACATGTGGTCTGACATTCTGAAGTGTGTCAATGAGAGTGTTTTTGGATCAGATTAACATTTGAGTCAGTAGACTAAGTAAAGCAGATTGCCCTCCCTAATTTAGGTGGTCCTCATTTAGTCAATTGAACCTGATTAGAACAAAAAGGCTTAGAAAGGAGAAACTTTTTTCGGTCAGACCAGTGGTCGGCAAACTGCGGCCCCTTGAGTGTGGCTTTTCCACAAAATACCATGTGCGGGCGTGCACGTATAGTGCAATTGAAACTTCACGACCACACTCAAGAGGCCAAAGAGCCGCATGTGGCTCACGAGCCGCAGTTTGCCGATCACTGGGCAAGACTGTCTTAAGCTGGGACATTAGTCTTCTGCCTTGAGACTCAGACTTGAAGTGGAATTATACCATCGACTTTCCTGGGTCTCCAATTTGCCAATGCACATTGTGGGATTTTTAAGTCTTTAAAACGTGGGAGCCAATTCTTTATAATAATTCATATTTTATAATATATTGTATATGTATTCTGTTTCTCTAGAGAACATCAAATAATACAATCAGCCACTGCAGAAGTTAGCATTAAGAGCATGAGTGAAGTGGGGGTGGGGGTTGGGGGCAATGGGGGAATAAGGACACATATATAATACCTTAATCAATAAAGAAAAAATAAAAGAAAGATAAAAAGAAAGAAAATGTAGTCCCTGATAACACAAATCAGTTTGAGAATTAAACTCTGCAGCCACACTTATATCAGATCTTTTTATATTATGCTAGAGGCCTGGTGCACGAAATTCATGCACTTGGGGAGTGGGCCTAAGCCAGCAGTCAGACATCCTTAGTGGTCGTCATAAGCCCAGCTTCTGGCTGAGTGGTGCTCCCCCTGTGGGAGCGCACTGACCACCAGGGAGCAGCTCCTGCATTGAGTGACTGCCCTCTGGTGGTCAGTGCATGTCGTAGTGATCGGTCGTTCCATCATTTGGTCAATTTGCATATTAGCCTGTTATTATATAAGATGACAATAATTTTCTTCTCCTTTTATTGCCAATAAAGGCAAACTTAATTACATGATTTTTACCCACATTTTATACGTGGGAATCTTGAATTCCATGTTTAAGTAAGCCACCTATTTGGGCAGCAACAGAACTAGAATTCAAATCCAAGTATTTTGCTCCAAAACCATTGCTTTTTCATGACATGATAGAACTTGTGAGGCATTTTAGCAAGCCAGTAGGTGGCTGGACTAATTCCATTGCTATGTTCTCCATTTTTCTAAGCATAGCTACATGACCTAAACAAAAATAGCATGTCTCATGCATTTGCAGAAGTCTCACCTAGTTATTCCATTTTATGGATACCACTATCAAAACTAAATCATCACTGTTAATCATTGTTAATCTTCTTTGTTTTTAACTAACACATAATGCATTTGAATCCATGGCTAACCAGAGCTTAGATGGCTTATTTAAAAAATAACACTTAAAAGAATTATTTCAGTAATGACCTTCTATCATGTGAATAATGAGGTTAATTATTTACTCTGTAGTGTAGTAAGACTCCCAACAGAGATTTATCGATAATAAAGTTGATTCAACTCGCTGAAGAGAAACATGGGGAGGATTGCTGAGACTTTGTGTATAAGGTTCTGGTTATCCCAATAGTATATAGTTATTAAGAGTACATTTCTCCCTGTAGACAATAAAAATGGTGCTCTACAGAGCAGAATAGGTGAACTCTAAAAGAGCATATGCACAGAAAAAAATAAATCAGATAAATCACTTTACATTTTAGAAAGATACAAACGTTAAGAAAAATGATTGTAAAACTAGAAAGTTCATCAGAATTAGAAAGCAGCAAAAATGTATCAGGGAGATATATGTGATAAAGTATTGTAGCCATATTTCTTTTTCAAGTGGTCATAAATCAAACACTAAAAGGAAGACCAAACTGTTTAGTGGAAGTACATGGCAGACTGGTTATAAATTTAGGATATATGTCAAATAAGAAAGAAAAGAAAGACAATTTTACACATAGTTAACTGTATGAAAAGGTCTGCTTCTGAGAAATGATATTAACTTCATGGCAGTGCTTATCACAGTGTAAAATGGATCATCCAGAAAGCAAAGGCTTTCTATTAGACTGTGGCTGGTTCTCAACTCCCAAGTAAGAAGCAAAAATTGCATTTATTCCCCAGAGCATTTCTTACTTCTATCACTTTGGTCTTGGATGCACTGACGGTGCAACTTTGCACAGTCCTTTGCTTTATGAAAAGCTCAAAGAGAGTAATTGAGTACAAGGGAAGAAAGAATTCACTTCAAGGTTATGCTATTTAACATTGAATTCAACAATGAGAAATCGGCTGGTTGGGAGTAAAGTTGCACTAATCAAAATAGATGAGCTCTTTGAAGTAAATGGTTGAGTTCTATATAGGCACTAGAATCTCACAAAAGAATAGTTGTTAGATGCAGGCAAGTGATGGGAACATTCTATGTAGACTAAATAATATTCAGTAAAAGGACTACAGCCAGAATTAGAACTCGAGAAAAGTAGATGTCAAATTGTCAATAATCAATATTAAAAAACTAATATGGATGAATCCCTTGCATGTATGAACCAGCTGTGGGAGGTTATTTATCATTTATTCTAAATAATTAGTAAACAAAAGTACAATGAAACAAACAGTAATATGTGTTTAGGTAATGGCTTCCTTACCAGAAATGTACTACTAGTACCAATAGAGGTCCTAGTCAATCTAAGAAGGGTAACACTAGATTATTAGGGGAAGGAAATAATGTTAAATTGGGATACTGATTGCCTTTCCCAAACTCCCATCAAATATCTTGGTTTGTCATAGAAATAAACTTTTATATGGAGTTTGTTACCAATGGTTACAGAGAAAGACTGAATGTAATTTGTTCCATATCATTTGATTATTAAAATAATTCAATTTTTAAAGAATCTTATCTTGTAGTAAAACCCAAGTGAAGACAACATTTTGCAACTCACACAATGGATGACATAATGTACAATATTACATTTTCAAAAGCCACCCAAATAAACCTGCCCTTTCTAGATAAACAGAGAAAGGCAACTATCCGAACAGAACTCAATGGCATTTCACTTTTGGAAGAATGAATAATTGCTTGCACCAACAGTGCAGACAGACTGTGGTACCCTTGAAAGAAATAGATATGGGGCAGCTATAATGAAGTCTTATTAATGGTTCACAGAAGGCAGGATACCCTCATGAGCACTGGTATCAAAGTCAGTACACTGAATTAGCAAGACTCGTAAGGGCAGCTTGTCCACTACACTGAACTCATTACGAGTTAAGGCTAAAATGAACACGACACTTTGATTTAATAGCAACATTAAAAGGATTGAGCAAAATTAAATAAAAAACAAACATGCCAACAGCATGAAAGTTTAAGCACCTTTCCAGTTGTTTTGTTTTAACCTTTGTTGTCCCTGCTGAATTCCAGGAGCTGGGGGCCTGTTTGTGTGCGCGCCCATGCATGTGTCGGTGTGTAGTGCAGGTTTGTAAGTTGATGTCAATAATATGTTTTATGAGCTACACTCTGAGAGCCTAAACTGTTCCCTAATATGGAGGCAATTTCAATTTTATTGAATGCAGCATGCATTTAGGGGGAAAAGAGAGAGCAAAAACTTAGCTTATCATGTCAGTCTGCCTTGAAATAGTACTGAACTTTCAACTAGAGGGCATGCAAATTTCTGTGCTCATAGATCTAAAAAGCCTAAATATAAAACTAGAATCAGAATTCCTATTACTATTTATTTTACCTGGATAGTGTTTATTTTATACTAAGCAGAGATGGTTTTTAAATTGCTGGCATAATTTGAATACAGTAGCAAGAATCTAAAAGATAATTAAAGGTTCATTAGATTATCATTGGAGCATTAACCTGTCCCTTCTCACCTTTAATAAAATGCATTGACTCAGTGATAGATTTACAGTAATAGTATTTTAAGATTAGAACTACTTTTGTGGAGAAAATGAGTATAAACAAGAGAACCATCTTTCATTTTTCTGTGTTATTCATGATCTGAATGCTCCATTAATCATGAAACTGCACCATTTTCCCCCTTGAAGGGAGTTGAGTATTCAACTTTTCAAAATGGACATTTCATGTTCTTAAGAAGTGAAATACTAGCAGCTTCATAACATTTCTAAATAACTCTGTTAATGTTTCTCACATGTAACTTATAAGAATTGAGGGGAATTTTTTTTAAAGGTTATTTTTTTTTACTCTTCTTTTATTCTTACTGCTGCATTGACATGTCATCAGGGCTGTGTCAGTGCTTTTATGGGAACGTTTTTGTGGCAATAGCTGGAACAAAATCGTAATGTTCCTTTAATTCCAACCAAAGATTACACAGGTGGCAATCTACTTGTGATTTCATAATAATAATACATCTTAAATTCAAGAAATAAATACCATGTTAAATTGGCTAACTTTACATAACATTTTGATACCATTGTGATTAGCTAGTTATTTATAATAGAAAAAGGAGTAAAGGGAAGGCCAGACATTATAGGCATGTTCCTTGCAAAACACTGGGTGAGGGATGCAACAAAGGGAAGATAAATGCTGCCCAATAAAGTTGGGATGACAGGACAGGTACTTGTCTGTCAATCACACCTGGGGAAGAGATGATTGGCCAGAATGGTCATGGCCATTCCAAGGCACAGAGAGTGGAGATTTGGGATATATAATTCCCTTAACAGAGGAATTTGATCTCTTGGTTCCTCTTGGCACACTTGGCTCATTGCTCACGCTTGCCTTCCTGGCATTCTCCTGTGTGGCCCAAAGCCATGCGGACTTCCACACACAATGGACTAATGGACTGCCCCTAGCCTAATGCTGTACTGGATCCAGATCTAACATGAAACAGAAACTCTGGACACTGGCTCTGATTCTAGCTCTACTGAAACCCCAGCTACACTCTTTCTATGACTAGACTAAGGGAAATGGGGTTTGGGGAACTCAGGGGTATAATTCCATGGAAATAAAGCTTTTTACTATATTGCATCCTCTGTGTGAGTCTCAGAAAATTCCCTTTTTCAGGATATTGCAAGAACTCCACCCCCAGCAACAACCAGGGGAGAGGCATGTTTTTCTCTGGTAACATTTTGACATCTCCCTTGCAATATCAACCAATTTTAATGGAAGTCTGTAATAATACTGCATTTTAATATTGAACAGAATGAGAATATATGTCATCATGCTCCTATAATTTACATAAATTTTCTAGGAAATTCCTGGGTGATAAGTCCCCCTCCCCCTACCCCCAATAATTAAAGAAATGAACAAATAAAAAGCTGCCTCCTAAATATTTTATTAGGTTTGTGGAATTTTCTACAACTGCTTTTATTTAGAAAATCAATATTTATCTTTTTATTTTAGAATATAACTCTAATGATTTAACAAAACTTGTTTTTCCAACAAATTTTTCTAAACAGCCAAAGTGAAGCAAAACGTATTATTTACTGGTTAAGATTTCTTATATTCAAAGTAAAAATGTTGGGCTTCCATACAGCAGTAGTTTTCTAGCTGTGTGAAATCACAAAATATAACTCACAATCTCTGGGCCTTTAGGTCCTCATTTATAAAGTGCTTGTTTTTGTTAGACATATATGAAACACATTTAAAAGGTCTAAATTTTTCTCTCTCTTTTTTTTTTTTTTTTTTTTACACAGACGTTTCCTCATTGTTACAGGGGGGCAAAATGGAAAAGGAAAATTGTAGTAATATATGGAAATGTTTAAAAATGTTTAAAAATGTCTAAAAATGTTTAAAAAAATCTTTAAAATGTTTAAGTTAACTTTCCTGAAACCTAAAGCGAAATAAATGGTGAGTGAGTTTGTATTGAGAAGAAGGACACTGTAATCTGGCTTCCATTGATTGGAATCTCCAGGTAGAGAGAATGCTAAATTCACATTCACAAAATGGACTTACTTTCCTAAAAAGAAAGCTAGCTATTAGTCCAATGAATGACAAAGATTTTAATATTAAATCACAAGTACATTCTTTGCTTTCCTCTTTTACATTCTAAATGTTACCGGTTAGCATTTTGCCTGAAGTATGAGATTAATGTCAGTAAAATCTGGTTTCCTCTTCACAAAGCAAGATTATGTAATCAGAATTAAAACAAAAACAGATCTTAAGAATGCTAGAGTTTGTTGTTATTCATTCCTTTGGGAGAGGTAAGACAAGGAAAGCAACATCGAAGTAGTGATTTAAGGCTTGCCTAAGAGAAGGGAATTTAAGTCATTATTTGGAAGAACATAGGTAAGATCTTGATCTAGCCAATAATACCTTAACATGGATACTACATTGTAAAGTGTTGAATAAATGTTACTTTATTGCTAAGAGTAAACTTGGTCCTAAATATAAAAATAATGAATCAATACCATAAGCCTTATATTCATAAGTTTCTTCTAACCTATAAAAAATGTTTGTTTATATTATAATATTAAAAATTTAATCTAGGTGTTTATTTTATAGAGTATTATATTCTTACCATAGTGCTCATGTTTCCCTTTCAGAAAGGGCACATGTGTCAGAAGTAATAAATAGAGTGTTTTTAAAAGAAACGAAGGATAATATGTCATATCAGCAAGTGTGGGTTTGTTTAAGAACTGTGTATAGTGTTCATGTACAGAAGAGGTGAATTGTCTTTAGAGTAAATAACATTATAAAGCTTATTATTATGGGTCATGATAAATAATTGCAATTAATTCCTTAGCAGGAACACGTTTCTTAATGGAAGGTGGTAATTCCTTTACTTGTTGATTTTACAAAAGCAGACAATTCATCTCTCTCGAATGGCAATCAGTAAACAATTAAAAATATCTTCCCTCAAAGGGTAGAAAAGCCTATAGAATATTGTAATTGCTGTTGAGATTCTATAAATAGTTTTCTTTAGATCTCACTGTGTTTCTAATTATCCTGGAAGTTTTCTTATTACATGCTACAGAGATTCTAAATAATTAAATGTAATCGGATGTAATATCTTACTTCAGTAATTAGTGTCAGGAGCTAATATGTTTTACACATGGTGGATGAACTGTACAGCCATTGGAAGATGTATTAACCAAAGTGGAATTTCCCATTTTACTCTTAAAATTAAAATATATATTTGTCAGGTAAGACTTACAAGTCTCTAACAAATATGGTGAAAATGCTTCTGTATTTAAAAGAATATGCTTATACTCATCAATCTATGAATATATGATGTCTTATAAATCACACTAACATTTTCAAAAACATTATATTATTCAGTTTTAGTCATTGGTCCTACTGAATCTTTCCATATACTCAGTAAGTGTTCCAAAAGCATTAAGACTGACTGTCAAAATACCTAAACACAAGAAATAAACTACAAAACAATCTAAATGTACTGATAATTCATGTAGATTTCAAAAATTAAATACATTTTTATATCAGGTTTTTCTAAATCTACAAAATTGAGGAAATACAAACCAGCTGCTCTATTAGTACCCGATCAGAAGGAGGCTCCCTCATGTTTTTAATTTGACATGTGCCTCAAATTTAATACATTAACAAGATGATACATATTTCTAACTGAATAAGGTTCAATTTTTATATTATTACATTTCTATTACAAACATAGTCTTGGGGTATATGACTATTTTTGGCTTAGAACACTTTCATAGTGAAATATGTAATAATATATGTTACAATATTTTGTTGATAAGTAGACATAATATAATTATTAAATTACTTATCTAGAGATTAGTTGTGATGGAATGTTTTTATTCAATAACACTGTTCAGAATTACATAGATTACAACAGTAATTTATTTAGATCATTCTGCACTGCGTAACAATTTATATCCTGTTTTTCTGCTTCTAAAACATGCATGTCTGGGCTTTACTGCGTACTTCTTGCCACTACTCTTCATTTTACATATAGATGTAGCTGAAGAGCCAGCCAATTATAGACCCTGGAACAACCACACTGGGAAAATGCTGTTACTTTCTTTCATTCTGTAGTAGGCAGTTAGATAGACCTGAGCAGAGTAGCCAGATACAGAAGGTCACCGGGGCAAAAAGCCTGGGTGCCTAGCAACAGACAACTGTAGGGTGGGACCTTACCCCAGGGGAGACCTTTCCTCCTCTAGCATATTGCTGGTCATGTGGTTTAGAGACCCTAAACTTTCACATGGCTACTCATGTGGTTGGTACTTTTTCTTTGCTGGCAGGGCCTTAGTCATGTGATTTAGTCCCTCTTAGTGGAGGAACAAGGGTGCAGGAGAATATCCTCACTTGACTCCCTGGCACAGCCACTCCCTTAAACATGAAGAGTCAGGACTTTGACCCACATCACGTAATCTTAGGAACAATGACTTTGGTCTGTGGACCACAGAGACAGAGTTTTGGTCAAACTAGAGATAACATAGAGGCCTCAGTTGTGTTTCAGCTCCAGGCCCAGAAAAGAAACAAGGCCAGGCAGGATGATGCCATGGCTACCATCAGGACCATCAGGAGATCAATGACTAATGATCTCCTACCCTGGTGGTGACCCGTCAGTGGAGATCACGACCCTGGGTAGCCCCCCAAGAAAAGCTGGTGAATACTCTATTAGAGATCCTCCCATTGAGACCCAGATAAAAGCCCTTAAAAATGAAGGATTGAAGGATCCACTAGAGACAGGCAATATCTGCTATTGATTGAAAGCAGATTATTGGTTAATGTTAATGAAAATTTAATACTTTTTTAAAAAGCAGGCTCTTTAAGCTGAATAAGAAACATCAAGATAGACTTTAAAAAATGACTTCTGTTCTATATCGTTCTTTGTATCTTAACTTATATCTTTTCTTTCAGGACACATATTGAGCAAATCATATCAACTTAATTACTTAATCACATGATTAATTTAAGTAGAAGCATATGTGCACTTCAGTAACTGTCATATATATATATATATATATATATATATATATATATATATATAATACTAGAGGCCCGGTGCACAAAAATTTGTGCACTCAGGTGGGGTCCCTCAGCCTGGTCTGTGCCCTCTCGCAGTCTGGGGCCCCTCGGGGGCCCCTCCCCCTGGCTGCTGGCACCAGTTTTCCTCCGGCACCCAGAACCCAGGCCTTCACTCTTCGCTGGGAGGGGCCTGGGCCCCGGGGGTGTGGCCGAGGCCAGCGAGGCAAGCTTCCCTCTTTGCTCTTCGCTCGCCATGCCGGCCTTTGCTCGCTGCTCCTGTCTGGGGCCAGCCGGCTTTGCTCCGTCACTTGGTGCCTATGTATGCAAATTAACCGCCATCTTTTTTGGCAGTTAATTTGCATATAGCCCTGATTAGCCAATGGGAAGTGTAGCGAAGGTACAGTCAGTTACCCTTTTTGTCTTTTATTAGATAGGATATATATCTTAGTAGCAACTCCTTTCACCCTTTTTTAATTGATTCATAAATTTCCTGTCTTTAATTATGTTACAGGTTGTAGTTTATGACCTTTCTATTATAATGCAGGCTGTCCAAGCATCAGTTTACATCTTAAATTAATACTTCAGGTGTAAATGTATGCCTATTGGAAAAAAAAAAAAGAAAAACTTATTTCTCCATCTTCCCTAAGTTAACTTCAATCGCCAAGAAAACAAAGGACATTTTTGAGAATTCACAATTATTACTATACTAGAGGCCCAGTGCATGAATTCATGCACCAGTGGGGTCCCTTGGCCTGGCCTGTGAGCATCGGGCTGAAACCGGTAGTCCGACATCCCCTGAGAGGTCCCAGAGTATGGGAGGGCACTCTGCAAAGTTGTTGTTGCTCAGCAGCTCCTGCATGGAGCATCTGCCCCCTGGTGGTCAGTGCACATCATAGCTACCAACTGGTCAGCCAGTCGGCCAGTCACTTAGGCTTTTATATATATATAGATACTTATTCAGTATTATTAATGTCAAGGAGAATAAGAAATAGTAGGATGATATCAAAGAGAACTGTAGATTTATGGCTTCAACTTCAACAAATATAGGACTAAAAAGTCACCACACCTGTTCTAACAATAAGAAAAAGCTAAGCCAAAGAAAAATAAATGACTTCTTGGAATCATTAGAGAACTGAGGTCATAGGGCAAATTCTTACCCTGAAACCTGGAGAGATGACAAATTCAAAGGTCATAGCCAAGATCTGCTAAACTGGTAATTTTGAAAAACTGCTTAAGGCGGAGTATAAATAAGATGATAGTGCAAAATGCATGGGAATCTCAACTATAGGCTGCCATACTTTCATTTGTTTCATCTTCAGAAACCCATCAGGTTCTCCATGGGAAGAGCTGAGAAAAATGAACTGTTGCTCTGGCTGTTCCTGAGTTATATCCTTTTATAATGAACTAGAGGACCGGTGCACAAAAATTTGTGCACTCGGGAGGGAAGGGGGGTCCCCCAGCCTGGCCTGTGCCCTCTCGCAGTCTGGGACCCCTCGGGAGATAACGACCTGCTGACTTAGGCCGGCTCCCGGGTGGCAGAGGGCAGGCCCAATCTCTAGGTGCAGCCCTTGGTTGGGCTCAGAGCAGGGCCGATTGGGGAGTTGGGGCGCCGCCCCGTCATGCACAGAGCAGGGCGGATCGGGAGGTTGCGATGCCACCCTCAGTCATGCTCAGGGTAGGGCCGATTGGGGGGTTGGGGCACCACCCCATCACACTCTAGGCAGGGTCGATGAGGAGGTTGCGGCGCCACCCCCTGTCACGCACAGAGCAGGGCTGATCAGGGGGTTGGGGCTTCGTACCCTGTCATACACAGAGCAGGGCCGATCAGGGGGTTGGGGAGCTCCCCCCTGTCATGCACAAAGCAGGGCCGATCAGGGGGTTGAGGAGCTCCCCCCTGTCACTCACAGAGTAGGGCCGATAGGGGAGTTGGGGCACCACCCCCTGTCACACACAGAGCAGGGCGGATAAGGGGGTTGGGGCGCTGCACCCTGTCACACTCAGGGCAGGGCCAATAGGGAGGTTATGGCTCTACCCTGTCACACACAGAGCAGGGCCCATGGGGGGGGAGGGGTTGGGGCACCGCACCCTGTCACACACAGAGCAGGGCCGATCAGGGTGTTGGGGCGCCGCACCCTGTCACACACAGAGCCTCAGGGCGATCAGGGGATTGGGGAGCTCCCCCCTATCAGGCACAGAGCAGGGCTGATCAGGGGGTTGGGGCGCCTTCCCGTCACGAACAGAGCGGGGCAGATAGGGAGGTTGTGGCCCCGCCAGCTGTCACTCACAGAGCCGCAGGGCAATCAGGGGGTTTGGGTGCTGCCCCGTCACGCTGATCCCGGTGCCGGGAGGCCTCGCAGCTCTGCTGATCCCTGTGCTGGGAGGCATATTACTCTTTTACTATATAGAATAGAGGCCTGGTGCACAGGTGGGGGCCGGCTGGTTTGCCCTGAAGGGTGTCCTGGATCAGGGTGGGGGTCCCCACTGGGGTGCCTGGCCAGTCTGGGTGAGGGGCTGAGGACCGTTTTCCAGCTGGCGGGTGACTAAAGCTCCCAACAGCTCCTTTCTTTCTTTTTTTTTTTTTTTTTATTCTGGGCCAGCTTTAGCTCTGAGGCCTCGGCTACTGAAAGCCGGTTTCTGGCCTTTGTTTTTCCTTCTGTATTTGATACAATGTTGCGGTCCAGCTGGCTGAACCTGGCTGACTGAAAGCCAGTTTCTAAGGTTTTGTTTAGCTTCTTATTTGCAACATAGTACATAGTTGCTTAGAGTTGCAGCTGAGAGAGCGGCAGGCGGGGAACGTTGGAGTCAGCCGTCACTGGAGCAAGCAAGCCTCCCTGTTAGCTTCAGTGCATGGCTGCCGGCCGCCATCTTGGCTGACAGTTAATTTGCATAAGGATATGCTGATTAGCCAATGGGAAGGGTAGCGGTTATACACTAATTACCATGTTTCTCTTTTATTAGTGTAGATTGTATTCTATTAAGTAAAATGTTTCTCCAAGTTCTGTGAGCCCCACTGGCAAATTAATCAAATCCAAGGAACAATTCATGGGAATCTCTTTAGCGGTGGTGAACATCTGGCCTGCAGGCAGTATAAGACCCACAAAATCATTTGGTCTGGCCATGTCATGACATTAGGAGTGAGTTAATTAAATATTTGACCAAAAATAGCAGGGTAATGTAATTTTTAAGATGATAATTTTGTGTGTCTCAGGAATGATGTTTTAAATATCTAAATGGCCTTTGGCAGTAAAAAGATTCCCCACCCAGCTAGCCAATTGATCATAAGCAGCAGAACTTTATTGCTCACCATTTTAGAGGCTAAAAAATCCAAGGTTAAAATTCTGCAGATTTGGTATCAAATGAGGGCCTGTTTCCTGGTTCATGGGTGACCAGGATCTCACTTCGTCCTACCAGGTGGAAAGGGGGAGGAATCTTTGGGGCGCTTTTATAAGAGTGCTAATCCCATTCATAAGAGTTCTGCCCTCATGACCTAATCACCTCTCAAAGGCCTCACCTCTAAACACCATCACACTGAGAATTAGGTTACAACATATGTATTTTAAGAGGAAGCATTCAGTCTATAGGCAAGACTGACATTATTTAGGTCAGAAACTTTGACCCACATATAGAAAGAAAGAATTTTGGAAAAGAAATTAATTATAACAGAATATTTAATTTTTCTTATTCTTGATTCATGCAAAATGACCTGTATACAATAATAATAGTGACAATTTACAGATTTATCATAGCACATGGAAAAGTGAAATGAATGGTATTTATGTCATAGTAGATGAAAGGGAAGAATATTCTGTTATGAGATACCTACACTACATGCCAAGTGACATAATACTTGAATGTGCTTTTCATTATTTAAAAAGTTATAACACAAACTTAAAGACAACCATTAAAAATATAAAAGTAAGTCTTCTTATATGCTAAGAGAGGACATAAAATGGAAGCACATACAATTCTCAATTGAAACTAGAGAAGGCAGAAAGGGGAGGGCTACAGAGATAAAACTATAGAGGCAGTAAAAATGATCAGTGTTTGCCAGGTGTTGGGGGGGCAAGGGAGGAATCAGTGGCCACTGAAGATTTTAGGGGTAAAGAGACTCTTCTGTATGATACCATAAGGACAGATACATGACGTGATATATTTGATCAAATTCGTGGAGTGTATAAGACCAAGAATAAACCATAGTGAACACTACAGAGTTTGGGGACTATGATGTACTAAAATTAGTTCATAAATTATAACAAATATATCACTCTGTTGAGGGATGTTGATAAGGAGGAGGCTATGCATGTGAGGAGGCAGAGGGTAAGTAGGAAATCTTACTACCTTACCTTCAAATTTTGCTATGAACTCCAAACTGCTCTATAAAGAATAAAGTCTTGTCCAGATGATGTCGCTCAGTTGGTTGAGCATCGGCCCATGCACCAGGAGTTCGCTGGTTCTACCCCAGGGCACATGCCAGGGTTGTGAGCTTGATCCCTAATAGAGGGTGTGCAGGAGTCAGCCAATCAATGTTTCTCTCTCATCGATGTTTCTGTCTTTCTCTATCCCTCTCCCTTCCTCTCTCTGAAATCAATAAAAACATATTTTTAAAAGAATAAAATCTCAATTTAAAAAAAAAGAAAAATGATTACCTCAAATTAGATGTGAATGGCCAAAGTAACTAATTAAAAGACAGACATTGTCAGAGTGGATAAGCAAACAAGAGCCTACTACATATGGTCTACCAGAAACCAACATTAAATAAATATAAAGACTCAGCTTTTAAAAATAAAAGGATGGAGAAACATACAAAAAAAGAATGAAGAAGATTATGTCAAAGGAATATAGGAACCAACTGAAAGAACTTCCAGTAACCAAAGCTGGAACAATTTGAGCAACGTAATACATAATAAACCTGAACTATATTGAATAATACATTGAATTAAACCTGAAATATAACATAAATATGTATGAGTCCATACTGATATAAACAAATGATTAAATAAATAAAAATCTGTGAATAGAAACATCTCATGCTGAAGAATTATAAATAATTTAGTCTTTGAAGAGGTTCAACATCTCTCCTCCCTATTGAATCTGGCAAAACTCCTTCAGCCAGATAATAAAAAATATCAACAACAATGATATGTTAACAGTATGTACCCTTCTAATGATGTAATGAAACAGTTCTCTTTGTCTTCCTTCCCAAATTTCATAACCGTAGTTAATCATGATCATAACATCAGACGAATCCCATTTGAGAGATATTCTACATAATACCTGACTATTATCTCTCAAAACTGTCAAGGTCATCAAATGTTGAGAAGTCTGAGAACTGTAACAGCCAAGAGGAGACATAACCACTACACATATTGTGGGATCTGGCTGGGATCCTGGAACAGAAAATAACATTTGCTAAAAAGTAGGAAATTAGAATGAAGCATGAACTTTAGTTAATACTATTGTATTAATAACAGTCCATTAATTGTATCAAGCGGACCATGTTAATGTAAGATATTAATAATAAGGGAGACTGAGTTCAGGGTATATAAGAATGGTTTGTCCTAGCTTATAATTTTCTATAAACCTAAATATGCTCTAAAATTGTTTATTTTTAAAAAATTCAAAAATTAAAAACAAATTGAAAATTGTACAACATCAAAAAGGAAGACTTACTTGATATTGGATGGAAGGGCCATTAGCACCCAGGATCACCAGGGTAAAGTTTTTTATATGGCTGGTCAGGTGAGTGTTTCCAATCCTCCACAAACCCTCATCTACATATATCTTGCAGTTTCATAAACATTTAAAGAGAGCACACTTTCTACACAGAAGGGTATTACAAGACATATTAATACCAGTGCTTTCTTCTAATATCTCCAAATAATTCCCAAAATTCTTAGCTTTCTAAGTGTAAGAAATTAAAAAATATATACTTTACGAAAAAGAAGACCCCAGTATAATAGCATCAGTGATCTGAAACACAATTTTTGTACTACCAAAAAAATCAAAATTTGGAAAAAAAATTCTCAATAACTTTATAATTATTTTTGTCTAGTTATTTTAAAAAAACATTAGTGTATCATCTGCTTTGTGCCAGACTTTCTTTCCTGGGGAACATGACAGATAAGTTCTTGTTCTCATTCACTTTACACTCAGTGAGAGATAATTATGGTACATGAGATATGGTTCCCTGGGATAATATTAATAATAGCAAAACAGTTAACAAGATAGTTACATGTAGTGTGCTTAGGACATAGTCACGCGTTAGAAGTGCCTCCTGAATGTAGTAACAGGGAGAGAAAACCACAGGTACAAATGCACAGAGGCTGACATGAAGAAAACGGTTCCTTGTGGATGCAGGGTAGAGAGATTGTTATCTTGATAGCAACTTTGAAACCAATGAATTGGCATTGTCAGAATCTAATTTAAGTGTTTTGTTGAAGCTGGGTTGAACATGGAAGGAAGGAGGGAAAGTAGAAAAGAAAGGTTCCCAGCCAGCTTGAAATAGGTAAGAGCACATAATCAGTAGTAACAAGTATTACAGTTCAATACATGTAACAAGTATTACAGCTCCAAGTTATATCATATTGCTTAGATTTTATTTACACTTTTGTGACATGTCCATTGCAAACTAAACTATAACAAATAGGAAGGGTGATGAGAAAAACAAAAACAAGTTCAGATAATGAAAGTTATGCCTATTTAAAACTAAAAAAAAAAAAAAGTAGAAAGAAATAGTAATAAAATGTTCTCTCTTTGGGAGAACATAGCCTGGGAACTATGAGAGATAGCAGGTGAACCCCGAAGAGAAGAAACTTAGCAGGGAGATGGAGGCAGTGGCAGTTCCAATTGGTAAAATCCCAGTAATTTGCATCATGCCTCTCCATGATCAGAAGAGTGGCCTGAAGGAAACTTCCATGGCTAATTGCCATAAACCATGTTTAATTTAATAAAGTCACAGCTGCAGTGCTCTTCATCGGGGAAATCTCCAGGGTCTGTATTGCTTGAGGGTGTTGATATCCATAGAACAACATCATTTCCTTGCCTAAACATTAGCTTAAAGATAAAGTTTCTCCAAAAAATAAAATGTTTCATGAATTTAGGTACTGAATGAAGTGAGTTTGATTTAGGATTAGCATTCAATAGCTGCATAAGTTATGCTATTTCTTTGGCTTAAGTTAAACATATTTAAAAATTTTTAAAGGATAAAATATTAGCATTATTGAGCATGATAATATTTATAGTACTTCATATATATTTTCAGGTACATAAGCTCTAAAACTCACCTGCTTCTCTTCCCTATAAATTCAAGTGTCATTATTATTTTCCCCAGCATCCAAAACTGTGGCTGGAATACAGTAGGCATGAAATAACATTTGTTAATTAGATTAAGAAACAAGAATTGCATAGAGACTCAACTAAATATACATAAAAAGGTTTAGCATTCATTCATGCTTATTAAGTAACTAGAGGTCTGGTGCATGAAATTTGTGCATGGGGGGGGGGTTGTCCTCAGCCCAGCCTGCATCCTCTCCAATCCAGGACCCCATGGGGGATGACCAACTGCCGCTTTAGGCCCGATCCCAGGGATTGGGCCTAAACCGGCAGTCAGACATCCCTCTCACAATCCTGGACTGCTGGCTCCTAATCGCTCATCTGCCTGCCTGCCTGGTTGCCCCCAACTCCCCCCCTCTGCTGGCCTGGTCACCCCTAACTGCCCCCACCCGCTGTCCTGGTCACCCCCAACTATCCCCCTGCTGGCCTGGTTGTCCCACACAGCCTGCTTGTTCAGTCGTTTGGTCATCCCTCACTGATCCCCCTTCCGGCCTGGTCGTAGGAAGCCATCTTGTGATGGTGTGAGGGTTAATTTGCATATTACCTCTTTATTATATAGGCTATTTTCTGATCGTTTATTAGAAGATCACTAAGAAATAAAAACCTACATATACTTAGATGCAGTACCAAGTTAAATTTTGAAAAAATCACAATATGATCAAGCATTAGGGGTTTGAACAGAGAACAGAATGATTGTGAAATATGAGGGAAAGAAAGGCTCAGTTTATCCTGCCTATGTGACTTGGACAAACCCCCCCCCCCCCCCAATCCCCCTTAGGTTAAATTCTTTTTGCTGCTTACTTTTATAAAAATGTGTCAAGAAAAGTTGAATAGTAGATAATTTAGGAAACTCATACTTCTTTGGAAAAGAGGTAGTTGGCAGAGTTATTTTATCCATTGCAAGCATCATATTATCATCAGAGCTAGTCAAAATCATTTCTTTCCAAATTGCATATAAGCTTCAAAACCAGTTATTGTCCCCTATCATCATTGATTTCAATAGAGAGGAGAAAAATAAGGCATTTCAGCATGCAACAATTGAAAGAGAAAAGCTTGGAGCTACAAAAATAGGATCAAATGCACAGAAAAAGTACTAGTTAAAATTGACTGCGGTTATCTATATGAAGAGTAACTGTAAGAAGAATTGTAAATGAGGCAGGCAGGATAAATGCTACGGTAGAGACGTTTACTAGTATGGTGAATTCTGTAGTCTATTGGCATTTAGGGAGCAGGAGAGTCATGGCTGATTCTGTGCTTCTCTCCCATTAACCTAGAATATGGAGGAACAATTATAGAGATCTGCTATAGTCACTTAAGTGAGCCTATAATCTGTTTATTATAAATCTATTGATTTTAATAGCAAGCACTTCAATGTTAATTTTTACAAAATATAAATCTCAATAGTAACAAAATCATTGGTGAAAATTATTCCAGATAAGAGTTATGTGTGTATGTCAGTATTTTTCCAGCAGGATTTTGTGTGCTCTGCGCAGTGTTCTGTTCCTAGTGGAGCCACTGTACCACATGCTATAACTCTTAAGGGGATATAACAATGTGAAATATGGTTTCTTCTGTTTCACTGAACAATGTGTCAGCTCAATAATAGAGAAAATCAGAAGGTAGGAATAAATTGGATCCGCAGGCATCAAGAATGACTTAAGTAATAGTATTTTCATACACTTAGGAGAGAAGTATCAATGCAGAATTTAAAGTTGAGAAACAGGAGTCAGATGTTTCATTGCCCATCAGTGCCTTTTTAAAATGTGGCAAAACTTTGTCTAACAGACTTTGAATAGGATGGAACCCTTGGCAACGCTGCTTTTAACGTGAGATGAATGCATTAAATTCTCTTGAATAGAAGAAATAACAAATTGTTGAAAGTTCTTTGTCTCATACATGCATGCCTGACAGTCTTTTACTAAGCTGTAGGTTTTTCTACAACGAAAGATATCATCTGTTATTATGACTGGAGCCTATTAAAGGTATAATTTACTTGTGATTTTACAAATAAGTTGCCTGAAGCTGGTTACTGTAAAGTAGATAACATGAATAAATGACATCCCTTCACATGTGAACATATTTCTCAAGGAGGCAAGGATATGTGTCCAAATGGACAGCCAATAAAGGCAAGTGCAATCATGCAGTGATTGGCATAGAGAAACAAACATCTGAAATTCGCTGGCTCAAGGAATTAATGACCTCACAGAGCAAAGTGTATCATAAACCTACAATATCAACCTTACTTTAAAGTTAAAAAGAAACTACATGTGGATGTTTATGAATTGAAAGAATAGGAATGTGTTTAGAATTATTATACATATGTCTATTTCTGACATTTGTGGGGTGTTTGTCAATGTGCACTTATGCATGTTAATATGTGTGTAGGGAGGTTTAGAAATGCTAACCATGATTCTAGTTTTCCTTGGATTTATTCATACTATTTCAGCACATCACTGTCTGTACACAATCAACAATATAAGTTTCTTATAATATACATTTCTCTCTCTTTATCTCTTCAGAATGTCTCCAGGACTCAAAGCCCAGGCAAATATGACCTAAATTTTTCATCCTGACTTTAGCTGTCTAAAGTAGCATTACATATACATGCATAAAATATTCCATATTTTTAGTGGATAACAATAATTGTCAGAATCTATTTTAGCATTTTCCTTCACACAGCATCTTAGCAAAGATTTTTTTCTTTACCATTATTAAAAATGTATGACTCAAAATGATTATATATAAAATATATTCATATATATAGCAGATGTTTCCTTTCAAAATATTGATTACATAAGTTTAAACTTCAAATATTTATCTTTTAAAATATTTGAATGATGATAATCATTTTAATAGTCTATATTAATTCTAAGATGATATCATATTCAAATAATTTTAAACAAATAGGTAAAATCTGAAATTTTAGTTCTAAAGTTAGAAAATTATTGGTATGTGATAACCCTGGAAATGGAAATGACCAATAAAAGTTAGAAAATTATTGGTATGTGATAACCCTGGAAATGGAAATGACCAATATGTTTCAGTGTTTATTACTGTAAAACAATTATATCTTGCCTCTGGCTAAGAACTTAGTCAATTTCAAACCATATTTATGTGTTTTTTTATTTCTCAGTGTTTTAAGACAATTTTTCTCTATCTCTCAAATGACTTTCAAGATGTCTTAGTAAAATGATACCCTAGTTTTTCTGCTTTCAAAAAGAATAATTTGATTGAAAACTTCCTGTTTGTAAGTGTATCCTGCATCTAATTTTTCAAAGATAGCATAATTTTGAAGCTAAAAGATGGAATATATTATAGTTCATTACAATCTTTAAATGCACAGCAGCATATAACCAATTTGTGAATGAATTTGGAATTGACTCATAAATAAATTGATTGTATGTGGGATTATGTTTGAGTTGCAGATATCGCTCAGAATAGTTGTATTCTTGTCAAATTATTTGAAATCAAATCATGAAAATGAGATTTGTCTTAATTTTTTTAAAATTAATAAGTCCCATTTGGAATGTTTTTTCAATTAAATGTGGAAATCATAAATATACTATCTTTATCTTTATAAATGTCTTCAGTTCACTTTTTAGCATTAGATATATCCATTTGGAAGCCCTTAAATTTTGCAGACATAAATATTTCATAGTGAGGGTTTTTTTCACATAAAAATTTTTGAAAATAATTTATCAATGCATTTTTCTATCACAAGCCATCCAGAATTGATATACTCAAATAATGCAATAGCAACAGGAACCATATATTACTTATAATTGTAATACAGAAAATTAACATTAAAAGAACTTAACCAAAATTTAAATTTTTCCAAGTTTAATCAACAGTGCCACCAGGTGGTTACATTAATGCAGGAAAAGGAGAATTGTTAAAAGTGTTTTAATAGTTTTAAAATATCAAGTTGTTGCTTATATTTCACAACAGAATAACACAATAGATTGTATATGTCTAGTTAAATCTAATGAAAATTATTTTAAACCTTTCTTTAGCTAACTTCAATTTCTGTATATTAAGTTATAATTAATTACCCAGCTTCATAAAGATCTGGTGAACCATATAACACTAATTTGTTGCATGCAATCCCTTCTTCATTAGTAAGCACAATTTTTAAAAATTATACCAGTTTAAATGATACATAGATGCTAACAGTTCAAAAAGTCCAAATGAGAAATGTGTAGAATATTAAAATGATGTAATATAAATTTGTTTCTTTCAGTGAGATTTTTCTAAAACTCCACCTAAATAAACACTCATGACCTTTTCATTTTGATGACATTCTGGGTTTCTCAAATCAATAGATAATGTATGATATATTTTGTCAAATTCATAATGGTTTATAAGCCATACTTAATAGAATATTTAAATGTATTTACATATCTTCATTAGATATAGGTATTATTTTTTCTTTGATGTTTCCTTTTCTATACTACTACATCCTTTGGCCATTGGTAACACTTCCAATGACCCTCCACCATCTTACCTACTGGAAGAGTGATCCAATTAATTGCTGAATTGGGGTTGAGAAAAGAACTGATCTTGCATATTTATCTTTTTCAATTTTCTGATTAGGGTCTGTCTTAGCGTCTTAGCTGCACAAAGTTAGTATCCTAAATTTCTTCCAGCTATGAGTAAGCTCGGCTGTATAAGTGTATGGTCTTTCAACGCCACAGATTACTAGGTCATCATGATTGCCTGATTTAAAGAAATTAGGAAACACACAAGACCATAAAGGCAAGCTACATTCTATCATACCAATATTTTGAATAACAAAGATAATATTTCTGTGTGTATCTCCTCACACTTTCACTTATGTCTCAATTACACTACCACTTGATTGAAAAAGGAGGTATTTTTATTAGTCTCCTTCAAAAATCAGCAAATTAAGATCACTGATGGCAAATTTTAATGACTAATTAAGCTCAAATAACTTACTAAACTAGGAACAAATAAAAATATATTTATATATGAGGAAACTATTACTTACTTTTAGCAAATTCAATTAAAAATGCAATAAACATGGTAGCATATTGCGTCACTTTTTTCTGTTTTAGGTACTCAATAACAAAATTTTCAAACACTTGAACAGAATTTTTTAAAATATATTTTTATTGATTTCAGAGAGGAAGGGAGAGAGATAGAAACATCAATGATGAGAGAGAATCATTGATCGGTCACCTCCTGCATGTCCCCACTGGGGATTGATCCTGCAACCTGGGCATGTGCCATGACCGGGTATTGAACTGTGACCTCCTGGTTCATAGGTTGATGCTCAACCACTGAGCACACTGGCCAGGCCAGAATTATTGATAAATTTCAGCTTTGGGGAAACTCTTAAAGAATGTGGTAAGTTAAGTCTATTTTTGTTCATTGTGGAAATACTCACTTAAAATTTCAACGTCTTTCATATTGAAGATGTGTTAATTATATGCAAATCCATTGAAAAAGTAAAATTTTTTTAAACCAAGAAATATGAATATTTAAGAACAGCCTGCTTGAGGAAAAGTTTTTCCATAACTGCAACTTTAGCTACCAAATAAAACATTAGACTTTTAACAGAGACCTAAAAGATCTCAAAGACTAGATCTCTGGTACCTACATACATACATACATACATGAGATGAATGTAGCCCAAACAACAAATGGACTATAGTTGTGAGTAACTGACCCAGAGGCACTCAGTTAAGTGCCTCAGATGCCCGACCCCAGCAGCTGAGATATTAATTATTGCTGTTTTAAGCCTATACGTTTTGGGATAATTGACAACTCAATAGATGATAATACACCCATTTGCTGATGACTGACAACATGAAGCCACCATGTCCCCACATTTGCCATATGAATTGGCTAAGTTTCTGGCTTCCTCCTGAAGTGGCCTGGTGGGTCCAGTGACCACAAGTCAGAACTGCAGGAGTGATAAGGATGATGCTGCAGACTTTGACAAGTGAGAATGAGAAGGGGAGAATCAAGACGCAAATGTCTTAAAATTTGTTTCTATCCTTCCACCAGCACCCAAAAGGAAGATTCCAAGAGGAGGTAGTTCCATTGGTACCACCTCTAGAAGTCCCCCAAATGGAACAATCAGCTGTGTTTGAAAACCATGGCTAGCTGGGTAATGCACTTTCTAGTATTTGTCCCCTCTCTCTTTTGCCTTTTGCATTTTCTTCAATCTAGCTTCTGATGGCATTACACTCCCCAATAAAACTCTAACCTATAAGCTTTTGCCTCAGTTATGCTTTCTCAGGAAGTCATTCCTGCAGCTAATATATTTCTCAGTTATACATCTAAAAATAGCAGTACATGTGGAAATGCACCAAAATCTAATTTTAATTATCTTTATACTTGCTAAAAAATTACATTTAACTCTTATGTTATATATTTAACCTATTTTAGCCACAGGCGAGATTTGAAGAGTATGACACTTCTGATTTTTTTTTTGCCAAATATTCAGGAGTGCAGCTCTGAAAATTTAGTTATATAACAATGTTGGTGTGAGGTTATCATGGATTTGTCACACTTATTTCAGAAAAAAAACAACCCCAATATAGTCTGAATGCTAAGGTTAGGTGTTAAAAAAATCATGTTCCAGATGGTTGCTTATATATACATAATATACTAGAATATCTAAGATTTTGAGGATGAGGTATTTAATACATATTGTGCCAAGTTCTGGGTTTAACTTAAGGTTGAAAATGAGTAAGGATTGGTAGCATCTCTGATGTGTGACACGTTTATATGAGAATATCCATTATTGCTTTTCTTTATTTCTGTACTCTATATTGGTCACATCTACCATAAGATTAGAGTTTCTACATAATGTGAGATGTTATATTAAAAAAATTCAATAACAAAAGCAACCATACTTCAAGTTTCAGAGTAGAAGGGAATGTTAGATAAAAGAAATTTAATTTCTCTTCAGTAGCCACTAAATTACATTGAGTCATGAAAATTTATTGGCCAAATACAAATTAGAGGAGAGTCAAAGGAGAAAGAGGATGGATGACCTGAAAACTTAAATCTATGCCAGATGCAGTATAATGGATATGAAATATCTACGGTCTTGACCTACAGGAGGTTTGGAGATTCAGTGTGTAATAAATTATACCTAGTAGAAATAATTTGTAAGAAAACTCAGAAAAAAAATAATTAAGCAAATTAATATGTTGAACATGTGAATAATTCAGAGGAGACAGGTTATTATTCTAAACTGAATCATGGTTGCAATAACATAAGGATATCTATATATATAAAACCCTAATATGCAAATAGACTAAACGGCGGAACAACCGAACAACTGAACTGGTTGCTATGACGTGCGCTGACCACCAGGGGGCGCACACGGAACATGGCGGGCATTGGCCACGGCAGGATGGTGGAGCAGGTGAGTGGGGGCGCCAGACCAAGGCAGGGTGCCAGTTGCTGTCATTGGGGAGAGCCTCTCGTGATTAATGAAAATTCTTTGCTCCCGCATACCACAGTCCCGCCCAGCACTCGCACCCGGCACCAGCCCTGATCTCTCGGTGCCATTAGTGGGTGCGAGTGACAGCTGTCAACCCTGATTGCTCCTCGGGACTTCTCCATCTCCCCCTGCTCCTGAGGGGTGATCAGGGCCGGCAGCTGCCCTCTTTCACCTGTTGCCAGCGATGGCCCCGCTTGCACCCATGGCTGGCGCCGGAGCCGCTGCTCCCACCCATTGCTGGTGCTGGCCCCATTTGCACTCACAGCCGGCTCCAGAGCCGCCACTCACACCCCCTGCTGGCGCCTGGTGCTGGTCCTGATCGCTTGGCGCCATCAGCAGGTGCAAGCAGCAGCTGTGGTCCCCAATCGCCCTAAGGGTTTCTCCACCTCCCCCTGCTCCTGAGGGGTGATCTGTGTAGCAGCCGCTGCTCGCACCCGCTGACCCGGTGCCCTGCTCACACCTGCTGCTGGCTCCGGCCCACTTGCTCCACGCTGTCTGTGGGTGTGAGCAGGGCTGGTGCCATAAGCACATGGGAGCAGTGGCAGCAGGAGCGAGGCTGCTGGCAGACAGGGGACTAGGAGCCAGAGATATGGAACAGACTACATACCTCGATGTGGGGTTGTGGGGACAAGAAGAGATAAACCAAATAATTTATATACATATATGCATAGCCCCTGGACAGGCAATAGGGTGGTGAAGACCTGGGGGGGGGGGGGGGCGGAGCAGGGGGGAAAAGTGGGAAAATGGGAGATATCTGTATTACTACAATAAAAAATATATTTAAAAAATAAAATAAATTAGCACTCTTTTTACATTCAAAAAAAGAAAAAGAATAAATATTCCAAACTGCAATTTATTATTTAACCTAATAATTACCTTGCCATAGTTCCTTAAAGATTAAATCATGTTTTGAACCATTAATAGTCATTCCTAAAACACTGGCTTTAAAAAAACTCATTGTCATTATATGGTCAATATCAAAATATTTGGAAAAATTTAAATCTACCTATTTATTGCTGTAGAATATATATTAATTCTTTCTTAAGTGAAATTTTGTATTATCTTGAAAAAATATTCTGGCCTTGCTGATTCAAGTTATAAAAATAATTTGAATTTCCAATTGAGAATATTCTCTATTCACTTAAACATTAATCATTGAATTTATTTTTAAATATTTTTATTTATTTAAAAGAGGGAGAGGGAGAAATAGAAACATCAATGATGAGAGAGAATGATTGATCAGCTGCCTCCTGCATGTCCCCCACTGGGGATCCAGCCCACAACTCAGGCATGTGCCCTGACCAGTAATTGAATCATGACCTCCTGGTTCATAGGTCGACGCCCAGGCTCATTTAATTTATTTTTAAAACTTTGATAATCAACTTCAAGTTAGATTTGTATTACATCAATAGTCTATTACAAAAAAAATTTAATTTATAACGGCTTTTTCATGTAATGTGGGTCATTGGCAAAAATAATAACCCTGCTGGCTTTATAAAATTAAAGGGTTCCAAACCATTAACATACAAAATTAATAATAAACCATGTAACATAGACCCTTGAGGGAGACCAGATGTTCCAGCCTAATTAGTGAAGACCTGACCCTAGATAATAGTATATTTCAATCACCTTTTTAAATACCCATGAAGCCAATCTACAGAGCTTGAATACAGCCAATAGTGACACGCCTAGACATAAGAAACCCTCACTGAAATGTCAAATCTATACAAAGGTTAAAGGAAAAAAAACCACACAGCCATAAATCTAGAAACCAATCTCCCTTTTTTGTCCTTATGAAAATAGAGTCCAATTTTTTTTTTGTAGTATTATTGAATAATAAAAATAAAAACTACATGTCAAAATTTTAGCAATGAAAGGAGAAAAGTATTGTAAAATAATATCTAACCTTAAACAATCTATTACAATCTTAAAATCTAAAGGAATATAAAAAGAGCCTATAAAATATTTAAAAATCAAAATATTGTTAAATTAAAAATATTAAATACTTAAGAATGTTATCAAGCCAAATTAAAAATAGGAATATATTGCCCTGGCTGCTGTGGTTCGGTGGGTAGAGCAATGGCCCCTGCATCAAAGGGTTGCAGGTTTGATTCTTGGTCAAGGGCATATATGTGGTTTGCAGGTTCAATCGATCCCTAGCCCTTGTTGGGGTGTGTGCAGGAGGCAATAAATCAATGTGTCTATCTCACATTGATGTTTCTCTCTCTCTAAAAAAAAAAGGAACATATTTAAAATGTTATAAATACTCATCTTGACACATTCAAAAATTCTATTTATTAAAATTTGGTGATGACAAAATACCAAATTATGCATTTAGACTTTATGATAAAAGTCTAACAAAAGAAAGCACAAACCAGTTCTAAATATTACCTTAAATAAAGAAAAATATTCAAGATGACTGGAGATTTAATGCAAACTTAATGATTAGTTTTTATTTATTTGCTAGAGGCCCAGAGCATGAAATTTGTGCACGGGTAGGGTCCCTAAGCCTGGCCGGTGATCAGGGCCAATCAGGGACCATCCTTCCTCCGGCTGACAGCTACCGGCCTGGGCCTTCCTTCATTCACGCTGCCCCCTGGTGTTCAGCGCATGTCATAGCAAGCAGTCGAACTGCAGGTTTGTTGAACTCCCTGGGGGACAATTTGCATATTAGCCTTTTATTATATAGGATTTCAAATAGGCTTGATTACAGATAAATGCTACTGAGATTTTTAGGGCAGTAATAGATGATTCTTACAAGAGTCATAACTGACTTAATAATTCCTGAAAATAATCTTTACAAAGAAGTTTTTCACTGCATAAGTAAAAACCTTGAATGTGACAGAAGTGGCTTTAATAATCTGCTGAGAAATAATGGATCTTTGAACAATTTATTTTAGCACAATTTATTCTCAACATTGGAAAAAGAAATGATTATAAAATTGGGTCATTAACTCATTCTGTACCAAAATACAAATAATTATATCCAAATTAAATTCTAAAAGTAGAAAGCATAAAACAAAAAGAAATAAAGTTGACTATACTTTTTAAAAATAATTCCTGTATGCCTAAATACACTATGAAGAAAATTAAAGATAAGTCCCAAACTGGAAGGTGGTATTTGGAAAGTGTATATCAAATGACATTGATAAAGAACTCCTTTAAAATATTAAGAAAAGGCAAGCATTTCAATGAAAAAGAAATAGACAATTAAAGTAGGGGCAAACACAAGGGGTCAAGAAAATTACCAAATGATTTTGTTGTTTTTAGTAGATGTATCCTTAGTCCATTTTTTTTAGAGTAAGTCTAGTTCCTACGAATCTCCATACATAAGATCTTTTCTACAGCTTATACTTAAGAGTAAAATTGCTTTGCTATAAAGTGAAAATACTTTCAAAGTTCCTGCATGTTATATGCTTTCTTTCCAAATTGGCCATATCTATTGTATATTTGTTCATTTTTCATATCAATATAATTATTGCATATTATCAGACTCTATACTTTTAATCAAAGATAGTGATCATATTTTTTTTCTACTTCATTCTGCTATTGTCATAAAAAATCAATAAATTCTTAAAGGTTGAACCAAACTGCATCCTTGAGATAAGCATTCTTGGGCATTATTTATTTATTAACTTATTTATGTTGTTGGATGCTATTTGCTAATTCTTTGCTTAGGATTTTGTCTCTATGAACATTAAAGTTATTGGCATGTAATTTATTTTCTTGTAATAGCCTCAGGAGTATTTCTTTGAATTTCCCTGCTAAGTGTTCTTTCAGGTCCTTAAATATCTGAATTTTTAATATCAGATTTGGGAAATTCTTATTCATCAATTCTTCAAATATTTTTGTCTCAATTGCTAGTGCTCTCTCTGAATGTTAACATTTTTGTTAGGTCCTATATCTCTATGCTCTAAGTTTAATATAAGGGGGTTCAGTTAGAATTTTTTTGAAAGAAAATTTTTGAAACAATCTTCTAGTTTCACATATTTATGGTGATAACCAAGTATAGGCACTGTTGCAATACAATCCTGAGGAAATTACAGGTGACCAAAAAAGTAGAAGGGTGCTTTAAAAATTTAGGTAGAATATAATTGACCATGGTGGGATCTTTAACATATTGGTGAATAATAAATAGAGAACAATATTGTTTGTAAAAATAAGATATATGAATATTAAATCACCGATCACCTTTCAATACTGAGTTTTTCAAATTATTTTACTACTTTGTTTTTAAACAAGTATATATGTGTTTTCACTGAGCTCCGATTATCTGAGTCAATCTGAAATTAATTTCATGCAAGAAATCTGTAGTCTGTCCACCATAGGGATGTTTTGGAAAATAGCAAACCATCTAGAGTTTAGCCTACTAAAGTTTCCCGAAGCAGAACAAGCAGTATAAACACATTATACAAAAATCAAGTTTCCTGGAAACAAGGCTATCACTCCCTCATGTTGCAATCGCTATTCTAGTTTAATTGCTGATCTGCCTAGCTCTAGTCTTGGCCCCCCTCCAAAGAGCTGCGACACTAAACTCTTAAAGGGTCATTTTTAATACTTTACTTCTACCTAAGACATACAGGGTGTTTGTTTTCTCTCATAATTCATAAAAGTGAACATTAGCCTGTTGGTATTTACTGTGTTTGCCAATACATATCACTATTGGTCCATGTATGCTACTTTTAACAAAATCATTTGAATGATTTAGTTTAACTACATTTTAGTGTAATCATAGAACTTTGTCCTTGGACAGATGGCTGGAAGATCACATTCTTTCTTTCTGCCAGTATTAAAATTTTTAATAGCTATCTTAAATAATATGTTATCACCAGACTAAATTTTGAAAATTACCCAGTAGAATGGCACATAACTGTAATACCCTCTATAGCAGTGGTTCTCAACCTTCTGGCCCTTTAAATACAGTTCCTCATGTTGTGACCCAACTATAAAATTATTTTCATTGCTACGTCATAACTGTAATGTTGCTACTGTTATGAATCATAATGTAAATATCTGATATGCAGGATGGTCTTAGGCGACCCCTGTGAAAAGGTCTTTCGACCGCCAAAGGGGTCGCGACCCACAGGTTGACAACCGCTGCAGTATGTCAAATTGGAACAGGAGTGTAGATATAAAAGGTGTATGTTAAAAGTGGGACACAAATGAGAAAGAAGAAACCAATGTAAAGACTACAGTATTTTAGTGTTGAGAAATTAGAAATAACAAATAATTTTATAGATTCACCCTCCATGTGACATAAACTTAAATGAAATGATGACTCTGAAGAAAGAGTGAGAATTGAGGGCAGTACAAAATTGCAACTAGATCATTATGAATAAGTCGAGTTGAACAAAGTGATTTTCTGTGGAAATTTGTTATTTGGTAAGACTGTGAGAGGGTGATGGTGGTAGACATACTGCATTTTATTGAAGAGGGGAAAAAAAGCTTGCCTTAAAACAAATAGCTACATCTATAACCATAAAACAAAATTACAATTACTTGACTAGAAATAAGTTTCCTAAACTTGAATTAGTAATAGCTATCCAAGTGATTCCCCAAAAAGGAAAGATGATTATGTTACTTCCTGGTATAAATATAAATATTTTATATGTCATCTCTTTAATCAATATTAATCATCTTATTTTTAAGTTATTTTTAAAGTTATGTTATAATCTACTGAAGAATAATTAATTACCTCAATACCTACAGGCTTAAACAGCAAACAATTTAACATTTTTAATGTTAAGGCTGACACTGTAATTAGGTTAACTGTTTGTCTTGGTTTGGTGATGTAAGCCTTCACACAAGTGATTCCAATTTGGGCCTGTTGTCTCTCTTTTAACAATTGTCCCCTTTAGATCAGACTCTCAATTTAATTGAGATGGGATCAAAATTAAGGCATTAGTGCCATTCCCACCGTTTTTGCTGATCTACTTTGTATTCGTAGAATGTGACTTTTTTTGTTAAATGTCTGGTATTCACAGGTCGCAACTTCAGGTTCAAATTTTTTCAGCTGGCCATTCTCTTTGTTCCTTTATTGGGTGTTCAGTCTTGGGGAGATCACTTGCTTGGCGGTATGCAGCTGTGAACATTCATTTAAAGTTTTTTTAAAAATATATATTTTATTGATTTTTTTACATAGAAGAAGGGAGAGGGATAGAGAGTTAGAAACATCGATGAGAGAGATCGATCAGCTGCCTCCTGCACACCCCCTCCTGGGGATGTGCCCACAACCAAGATACATGCCCCTGACCGGAATCGAACCTGGGACCCTTCAGTCTGCAGGCTGACACTCTATCCATTGAGCCAAACCAGTTCGGCTCATTTAAAGTTTTTGAGAGCAGACAGTGCATAGGGGGACTATTCTGGTTATTATAAGCAGGATAATTCCCAATGCTGGAGTGTACTTTGAAGCCATGGTCCCTAAAACTCAAATAATCAAAAATCAAATAAGTGAAAGAAAGACCTAATTGAAGGAGTTAATTTCTTAAGCTAAGTGGCTTGTCCAGTAATCTTGTGTAGCTGACTTTCAACTCCTCCAGAAATGTAAATCCTGGTACAGAAAGTGGTGTTGATCACAGCGCAGATACTTCCTATTCAGCCAAAAGACAATCAAGGGCAATCCTGTTATCAACACCAATCTGGCCAGTAACTTTGAAGACTTTGTTTAAGATCTTATCCAAAGTCCTTGCAAAGTACTCAGGTATGGTCACTTACCTAGTGACCAGTGGCCTCCCATCTTAGTTTTTATTATAAATCCACTAATATCAGGAGATAATCCACTTTCAAAATCTTCTAAGGATCTCCCTCAGGTTAGGACTTTTTAAAATTATGGCATTTAGTTTGGCCTTAGACCAAAGATACCTGAACAGACTCACCTGTAGCCTTGGCTAGTCTTATTTTGAAAGGTAACTGTTCAATAGTCTTTTTGGAGTGGAAAGGCAATTTCAAAAAAGGATTACTGTAATGCTTACTCAAGTAAAGAAGGATGGAGTGTGTCAGTAAAAGTTATTTCAATCTAACAATCTTTTATTTTAGGTACCTCTGTGCCTTTTATTTTTTCACTAGCTTTTTATGTCCAATCATTCAATGAAGCTATTTTGAATTTTTGAAGTCTTTTGAAGGTTTACTTTAAATAATTACCCCATTCTGTTAGCTTGACTTGGGGGCCAGTGCTTTTAAATGCTCTTCTTAAATGATCTTTTCTAATTGGAACCATTCTTACAATGGTCATTGTAATTCTAGGCTGCAAGTTCCCTAGTTAAGTAATTCATTCATTAATTCAACTCATATTTAGTGAATGCGTGGTAATTGGGGGGGGGGGGGGATTTGGAGAACAGTGATGGAAAAAAAAATTCCTGCCCTTATAAGTTGAAGTCTTAGTGGAAGGATGTAGGGGTTAGTGATGTTATTGGGGGTAAAAAGCAGGTGCATATACATTGTCAGCTTTACTTGGAGTTCTTTCTGCCCACATTTTACATAATGCCTAATAATAACATTTTTCATGTCATATTATTGTCACTTTATTTATCCTCTCCCCTTACACAAATGCACACTAGAATGAGAGCAGGGACAAACATTTTGATTTATCCTCGCTTTTGAGGCAAGGTGGTGTGGCTAGTACATGGTAAGTCCATAATTGGTGTTTGTTGAAAATTGGATTAAAAACAAGAACCTTTGTTGGAAAGATAATCGATCCTGTTTAAACTCAGCTTTGCATGATATTTGTCCTCTACCTTCCCTTTTTACCTTCATTTTGGATCAGGTTTAAAGGCCAGATGGGTGTGGCAGCAATGTTCACTGTAAAGAGAACCAAGGCCACGGCATCAACAGAGATGAGACAGGTGTAATGGATCGAGGCCTTGAGGAAGTCGAGTTCAGTGCCATGAGAATCTGCAGGGCGCAACGATAGGGACATGCATTGAATACAAGCTGTGAGAAATGAGGACAGAGTAAGGACCACTGGGAAAAAACCTTTCACAGCACCTCTGTGATAACTTCTGTCTTGATTTACATTAAACCTCAAGCAGTTTATCTTTTAAAGGAGCTGATTATAAACAATTTTGTCTGTTGACATTTATTTCTAAAAGTCATTGCCAACTGAAATTATGAAAGCAGCATTCTTTTCATGCGGGTTGTAAAGCTTAATATCATTACTTAGGTTTTGTTTCTGATTAGCTTCAGAAATTTATCCTGGAAAACATTAAATGGTAGAAGAGCTTAGATAATTGCTCATTACATATATATATTTCCCAATAGTTTCTCCTAAGGCCAAAAACAAGATAAAATATGCT
Source organism: Myotis yumanensis (assembly GCF_028538775.1). Classification (NCBI taxonomy): domain Eukaryota; kingdom Metazoa; phylum Chordata; class Mammalia; order Chiroptera; family Vespertilionidae; genus Myotis; species Myotis yumanensis. Next base: position 201,782,544 of record NW_027223753.1, on the reverse strand, counting down.
CAGGGTGATGTGAACTAATTAAGTTCTTATAATATACATTTCCTCTCTTATAGTCCTTCCATTGTAACAGTTACATTTCTTGTTGTCGTTAAGGCTATAAATAGAATTTACATTTCATTTCCTAAAATTATAGATTTTAATTATCAATTTAATTTTATTTTAAAATAAGTTACTCTTTAATCTCTTGAGCATATAAAATTTCTGCATACTAGTAATAAAAATGAACTCAGAATTATGTAAGTTAATATGCCAGCATTTTTCTGTATGCATAAATATTAAATATTAAACAACTTATTTTGAAGAAACTTGAATCAAAGGGCTTTTCATTTCCTATGACAAAAAGTTGGTTTAAATATTATCCAATAAGAGAAAAAGAAGAGAATCATAGATGTGATGTAGACAGTTAATAAATATATATAAAAAAACATCCAAACAAGTAAACAAATAAAACATTTGGTAACTAGAAGTAAAATTTAATATGATAAAATATGGAAAATTCAATAAGGAAAGGGTAAAGAAAGCAAGAAGAAAGAATCTTGCTGCAATTATTAATGAGCTCTATTAATATCAACATGTGAGCAATTCCTCACCCTTGAAACTGTGCTATTTGACTCTTGCAATCATTCTCTTATTTAAAAAAGTGTAAATTTGCTTGGTTAACATAAATCATTCACTTACTTCTCAAAATGGGCCTTCTCTCTTTGCTGAGTCCTATTTTTTCACCCGGCCTATCAAGCTAGTTTTCTCCATCACTCTACTCCTCTGCTCATCCTGCATAATTTCTAGGTACTATCATCATAGTCGTTCATTACAACCAATCCAGGAACAGTTCTAAAATAAGTCTGCAGCTCTGACATCATCTGAATGTAATGTACATGCCCACACTCCAGCGCACACATACTAACACCTGCAGATTTTAGGTCAGGCATTCTACTCCTTCACTGGGATTCCTCCTTATGACTCACGTCAGTCTAATATTTTTCCAATTGAAAAAAAAACACACACACAACAATTTTAAACCCGCTCTTCTCAATCCTTCACCCATTTTTTACCTTTTGATGTGTCTCCATTACTTCTAAAATAACCTCAGATATTGTGTTTTTTAAAAAATATAGTTTTATTGATTTCAGAGAGGAAGGGAGAGGGGGAGAGAGAGAGATAGAAAACATCAATGATAAGAGAGAATCATTGATCGGCTTCCTCCTGCATATGCTCAAGAGATTAAAGAGTAACTTATTTTAAAGTAACTGGGGATGGAATTGAATCACAACCTCCTGATTCATAGGTCAACACTCAGCCACTGAGCCACGCTGGTCAGGCTAAACTCAAGATACTATTAACATGGTATTTAAAGACTCATGAAAAATCTCTGGCTTCTTTTCCAATCTCAGTTCCTATCATTTCTCTCTTGCACCCTCTAACTAGTTACAATTCTCTTGGGGGAAAAGAACATGTGTTCTTTTAGCACAATTTATAAATGTATCTCTTCAAAGATCCACATGTAGTTTATGTAACCATTGACATTCAACAATTTATCACTTTAAGAATTATAAATTAATTAAATCCCGCACTTTGAACCTACTTAGTGATTCAGATGCTAATGAGACAGCACACTTAGAAAGCAATCAAGTGTATCAGGGGAATTAAATTTGTGTGTCTGTTAGCATGGATTAGTGATAGTATTTATTTTCTTTTATTGGAGACTGCATAAAACACAAATCATGAATTCTCTTTTAACTTAAATCCTGGTTCAGGTCATTAATATTTTAGAAAATATGGTATAAGAAGTACTTTGTATTTAATTACAAATAATCTTTACTGAGCTACTTACAAACTTATAATCTCAAAATAGTATATATTACTTCCTAAACATTGACATGCTAGAGGCCTGTTGCATGAAAAGATTCGTGCAATAGGCCTTCCCTTCCCCTGGCTGCCGGCACCGGTTATCCTCCGGCACCCGGGACCCAGGCCTTCGCTTTGGCCGGAGCCGCCTTCAGTCTTCACTCCGCCGCTTCGCTCCTACGTATGCAAATTAACTGCCATATTTGTTGGTGGTTAATTTGCATATCTTGCTGATTAGCCAATGGGAGGCATAGCGAAGGTACAGTCAATTACTATGTTTGTCTATTATTAGATAGGAGGATAAAATATGTAGAACAGCAGTTCTACCCTGAAGGGTAACTGTGTGTCCATTGCTTTCCTAATATAACATCTATCAAAAATATAAAATACTGCTTTTTTAATGAAAACATCCTTCAGTTTATAACTCGATCAACTATAATCCCAAGCATTAACAATAAAATGGAATAAAAGTACAAAGGAGATTTCATAACAACCTGATTTTTTATCTCTCAAATGTATTTTAAATATTATATAGCATTTATCTTTAATGTCAATACAATTATCTAAAAATATGGCAGAATATTATTAAATAAAAATATGGGCTTGCCTCAGATGGTGAATACCCCAATGAAATCGTTTGTTTCTTTATAAAGTGTTTTTTATGCTTCTTATTTCATTCCAGTTTGAATATTCTATAATTTTTCCATCTTCTTAAATACATTTTCACATATAGCATGTTATTTAAATTAGTGTAAGGGCCTTGGTTCTTTTCACTTATTTTATTTTTTTGTATTAATACCCATGAGACCAAATTTGTGTAGTAATGCTCCCCAGATAAGGCAAAAAGAGACTTGCTTCATTTATAACAGCTAAACAATCCATAACTCCTGGAGGCTGTTTTTTTTATATTTTTGTTTTTCATTCTTTTCCAATACCAACTCCCAAGAGTAATATAAACAAGCAATATTTGTTATATGTAATAAGACTTTCAAAACTTATCTTCTAAAATATTATGAATGTTTGAAGAGATAAATTTGTCTAAAGCAAAGCAGCCACAAATCTTTACTTTCAAATGTTAGTCAAAAATATGCACTAAATCACTGCAGAGTATATACTCAGATCTGAGCACTCATCTTGCATTTAGAGAAATCTCTAACATTCAAAACTTAGCTGGCCAGAACTTGAAGACTGCGTGTACACTCAATAAAAGTTTTGAACAGAACATAAATACTCTCTTTATAACTGGCAAAAATACCAGAAATAACGTGACTTTATTAATAATTTAAAACATTGAAATCCTATCTAATAATAGACAAACATGGTAATTAACCATACCTCCGCTATGCTTCCCATTGGCTAATCAGGGCGATATGCAAATTAACTGCCAACCAAGATGGCCGGCAGCCAGGCAGCTGAAGCGTACATGAGGGTTGGTTGCCCCGGCGATGGAGGAAGCCAAGATTCCCCGCCTGCCGCAGCCGGGCTCTGAGCTGCACTCTAAGTAACTATGTTGCAATTATAGAAGCTAAACAAACCCCAGGTACCTGCTTTCAGCCAGCCAGCCTCGGAGCTGGAGCCGCAACAAAGTTTCAATTACAGAAGGTAAATAAATCCCAGAATAAAAAAAGAAAGAAAAAAAGGAGAGACAGGGAGCTTCAGTTGCAGGCTTGGCCCACCTAAAAACAGCCCTCAGCCCCTCATCCAGGCTGGGCAGGCACCGCAGTGGGGACCCCCACCATAAAGGGGGTGTGGGCAGCCTGAAAACAGCCTCAGCCCCTCATCCAGGCTGGCCAGGCACCACAGTGGGGACCCCCACCCTAAAGGGCGTGTGGGCAGCCTGAAAACAGCCCTCAGCCCCTCATCCAGGCTGGCCAGGCACCCCAGTGGGAACCCCCATCCTAAAAGGGGTTCGGGCAGCCTGAAAACAGCCATCAGCCCCTCACCCAGGCTGGCCAGGCACCCAAGCAAAACCCCGACCCTGATCCGGGACACCATTCAGGGCAAACCAGCCGACCCCCACCCATGCACCTGGTCTCTATCCTATATAGTAAAAGGGTAATATGAAAACTGACCCTAACAGCAGAAAGACTGGGAATGACTGGTCACTATGACACACACTGACCACCAGAGGGCAGATGCTCAATGCAGGAACTGGCCTCTGGTGGTCAGTGCGCTCCCACATGGAGGAGCTCTGCTCAGCCACAAGCCAGGCTGATGGCTGCCAGTACAGCGGTGGTGGTGAGAGCCTCTCCTGCCTCCTCAGCAGTGCTAAGGTTGTCTGACTGCAGCTTAGGTCTGTTCCCCGCTGGCAAGTGGACATCCCCCGAGGGCTGCCGGGCTGCCAGAGGGATGTCTGATTGCCATCTTAAGCCAAATCCCCCGAGGAGCAGGCCTCAGTCAGCAGATGGTCATCCCTGAGGGGTCCCAGTCTGTGAGAGGGCACAGGCCAGGCTGAGGGACCCCGCCCCCCCCAAGTGCACAAATTGTTGTGCACCGGGCCTCTAGTATATTAATATTGAACAAAATATAAACTTCTTAGCATTATGAACATAATAATATATAAGTAACCTAATTTTTCATTATATCTGGTATTTAAAAGATATAAAAAGGATGAAATTTATAATATAGGTTTATTATATTAAAGTTTATATTTAACAATGGTAATTTTTGCTGCAAATATGTTTTTTTAATTTAATTTTCATTTAACAAATTGTGGAAGAGAGAAAATTGGGTAACAAAATATATTTTAATAAAATAAAGTTTATAATATTTATCTGAAATATTTGGTACATTTTAAAAGTTAATACTAGCCGAAACCGGTTTGGCTCAGTGGATAGAGCGTCGGCCTGCGGACTGAAAGGTCCCAGGTTCGATTCCGGTCAAGGGCATGTACCTGGGTTTTGGGCACATCCCCAGTGGGAGATGTGCAGGAGGCGGCTGATCGATGTTTCTCTCTCATCGATGTTTCTGACTCTGTCTCTCTCCCTTCCTCTCTGTAAAAAATCAATAAAATATATTTTTAAAAATAAATAAATAAATAAATAAATAAAATAAAAGTTAATACTAATTCCTTTTTTATGTTATGATAGAGAACTATCAAAAATAATTTGAGAACTATCAAAAATATTTACTATTTATTTTATATACATTCAGTATATAATCACAAATAAATGTTGATTTGTAACTAATTTTGAAAAAATAATTTCTTTACAAGTTTTATGAAAAAAAAAATGGAACATTTCCAGAATTACAATATTAAGAATAAGAACTTGAAGTTAAAATTTTGTATTTATTTATTTATTTATTTTTCTCCCAGTATGTTTTTTTAAAGTAAATGTGTATGCTCTAATTTTCCCAAATTTGGCAATTTTATATGCCTTTAAGTTGGTTCTTGTGTCATATTATGACTATATTGGTAATTGAATATTTCTTTCTAGGCACAATTTCCAGGCTCACCATGTAATGTTCATGCCCCAGAATCAGAGGTAGCCATTTCTCTACATAGTCTTGGCTTCTTTTATGTGGGAATAATATTTAGAAGCCAAATTCTGACCATTATATGTAAAATTAAACATACATTTTTCATCAAATATTTGGAATATGAAAATGAGATAATGGATGAAATTTAAGTTGCAAATTGTTTATCAGTATTTCTCAATGTGGCTACCACCTATTTAAAAATTTAGGAAGTGAAGATACATTTTCCATCTGTATGTAAATATCAATAAGCCCAAGAAAATGCTATAATTCATTTTTGTTGTTACATTGTATTCATAAACAACTCACAATCACCTTTCAAGATTTATGCCAGCAAAATTCAAAAGTGAAATACAATTTATTATCTAAGTAGGACCCATGAATAACCTAAAGGGATTTAAAAATATTCGGATTAATAGCTAACCTTGAATTTATAGTTTAACATTTATTGTTTATGCTTGAATCCATTTCTAGATATTAGGCATTAAATGAGTGATATGAGACCCTGAAAATTTCTGAAGGAAGGTGTAAGTATATCAGAGTTTCAAAGGCATATATCCACTATACACTGTACAAAGGGCTTGTATGTATCATCTTATTTAATGATCCAGCTGTGAAGTTTTTTTCTATTTTACAGGTGAAGAAACAGAAGTGTTCAGAAGATAAGTTAAACAGTATAACATACTAGTATTTCAGAAAATAAAAAAGATTATTCAGAAATTAAACTATAGTTACAATTTATATAAAATAGAAATGGAAAAGGTGTTTATTTTTTATCTTTTTAATATATTTTTATTGATTTCAGAGATGAAGGGAGAAGGAGAGAGAGAGATAGAAACATCAATGATGAGAAAGAATCATTGATTGGCTACCTCCTGCAAGCCCCATACTGGAGATTGAGCCTGAAACCTGGGCATGTGCCCTGACCAAGAATTGAACCATGACCTCCTTGTTCATAGGTCAAAGCTCAACAACTAAGCCACAAAGGCCCAGCAAGCAAGGCATTTAATATAAATATATAATTAAGTATAAATAAAATTTGAAAGTACTGTATAAATTAAACAGTTAAGTCTGTGTCATACTATATATTGTGGAGAAACAAAAGTAGGCTTTGTCATCAGGAAATCTAAGTTTAACCTTTAATTAAGCTCTTTAATCCTGATGGGCATTTTTAATCTATTTACCCAAGATTCATTGAGTTTGTACAAAACTCCAGACACAGCTCTGTACACAAAGAGGAGACCAATATACAAAATGGGTGATGACCTAGATTAAAATGATTTACATGTTAATAGGCAAATGGCAATGTATAAATAAATGCAAGACAAGACAATTTCAAGGGAGATAAACGCTATGAAAGAAATAAGGATATTCATTTAGGACTAATTGAATAGTGGTTGTTTAGTTTCACAAAGTAACAGAAGAGATAAAAAATGGTGGACAGATTAGAACTAGGTAATAGATTTCATTTAGTTGACTAAAAAAAAGTGAGATTTAGGATAGCCAGTAATTTTATTTACTGAAATAGAGAAAATTATAAAGACTTCTGATTTTGCTATTTGTAACTTGAAAATGCCATTAAACACTCAAATGAGTTACCAAGACAATGGTTCGCAGTAAGTCTAGAGTTCATCCTCTCTGAAAATATACGCATGTAAATCTTCAGTCAACATAGAAGTATAAATATCTAAACTCAACTTACCATGCTGTAGAGAATTTACATTTTAGATGCTTCATTTTCTGTAAACAAACAGCACTGTTTTATAACTATGGATATAGAAAACAATAACTGTAATTTGTTGATGAGTCCTAAAACAGCATAAATTTTGCTGTATACCAGAGATGTAATAGAAACACACAGAGGTGGGAGCTATGGAGGATGAAGTCTTGTATGTGTTAGACTATATTTCCTAATGCAAGAAGTAGGTTAAGTGGACTAAAAATGGATCCAAAGTGATAACGTGTCAGAACCTGTATTACCCACTGAAGCCAGACTTCCTGATCTGGAAAATTTATTCTTTTAAAGTATGTAATTATTGAAGTCAGTTATTCCATAAAATAAGCTGAAAAAAATGCTGCCAAATTCCATGAATATCGAGGAATAGAGACTTTGCATAAGTTTTCAAAAGAGAAATTTAGCCATATTGTCCACTGGATTTGGACTTGAATATGAAAATAAGAAATTACACACACACACACACACACACACACACAATCCTATATAATAAAAGCCTAATATCCTAAGTGTCTGTTCATCTGGTCGCCCTTTCAACCAATCAAAGCATAATGTGCTAATGATATGCTAAGGCTGCTCAAATGCTCACTATGATGTGCACTCACCACCAGGGGGAAGACGCTCAAAACAGGAGCTACCCCCTGGTCAGTGTGCTCCCACAGGGGTAGCACCACTCAGCCAGAAGTTGAGCTCATGGCTGGCGAGCACAGCGGCGGTGGGAGCCTCTCCTGCCTCCACGGCAGTGCTAAGGATGTCTGTCTGACTGATGGCTTAGGTCTGCTCCCCATGGGCCTAAGCCATCAGTCAGACATCCCCTGAGGGCTCCTGGACTGAACAAGGGTGCAGGCCAGGCTGAAGGACTCATCCCCCCCCTCGAGTGCACAAATTTTGTGCACCAGGCCTCTAGTAAGAAAAATAAAAAGAAATAATTAAAAGAAAGAAAAAAGAAAAAGTGAAGAAAAGAAGAACCAATCTACAATTGGGATGTGAATTCATTTCAAATAAAATTTATTTGAATGTCTGATAAAAATTTTAGATTAATAATATGATAAAAAGTGCCTGAGCCCAGCCAACATAGCTCAGTGGTTGGGCATCAACCTATGAACCAGGAGATCACGATTTGATTCCTGATCAGGGTACATGCTCAGGTTATGGGTTCGATCCCCAGTTTGAGGCATCTAAGTAATTAAAATAGAAAATGTTTAGCTTGGTAAAGGGAATTGCTCTTTTTTAAAAAATATATTTTATTGATTTTTTACAGATAGGAAGGGAGTGGGATAGAGAGTTAGAAACATCAATGAGAGAGAAACATCGATCAGCTGCCTCCTGCACACCCCCAACTGGGGATGTGCCCTCAACTAAGGTACATGCCCTTGATCCGAATTGAACCTGGGACCCTTCAGTCCGCAGGCCAACGCTCTATCCATTGAGCCAAACCGGTCAGGGCAGGAATTGCTCTTAAGAAAGAATTTAAAATGTCAATACTTTACTTTGTTATAATTTGTATTGTCTTGAAATAATATCTGCTTCCTTAGTTTCTTTTTATAATCCTCAAAGCAACAGCATCCATCAAAATGCCAAAACGTACTTGAAAATATTCTCTATTTCTCTAGGTTATTTTCTCATATGCTAGATTTATTCTTTTAAAATATGTAATTAAGTAAATTATTCCATAAAATAAGATGGTAAAATGCACAGATGATCTTCATCTGAATTCGACTTACTACAACCATATTAGGCATTGTTGATTAATATGAAATAAACTCTTTAATTATTAATATTGGTCTAGTTTAAAATATCAGTGCATTCAATCCAGGTTGATAGCCATAAACGAGTGGACTGTTCCTTTTTTAAAGTGAGTCACTAGTATCTTTGAATTAGAATATTTCTCAAATGCACTCTAGTGACCTTAAATGCTCACTGAAAAATATGAGCAATTTAATCATTTGTAAGAGAAAGTCCATTACAATGCCAGGATAGAAGCCACAGAGAACTTTATGTGAGGATAATGCATGTCTTAAATTGAACATGAACATCTTGAAAGTAAGTGCAGTCAATGGAGCGATTATGTAATGGTTTCGGTTGAAATGATAATCAGGTCTCCATTTACATTCCCTAAAGGCTAGCATAAAATATGCACAGTGTGTACCAGTGTCCTTAATTGGTCCCAAGAAGTCACTTGCTATTCTGCCTCCATCTCAATTACCTGCTTTTATGAAGATATCTTCCTTAGTTTATTATAACAGTACCAGTTAATATATGTATAGACAGAAGAAACATCATTCTTTAATCATTTTATGAAATTAAAAAAAAGCTATTAAGTCCTATTATTCTCATTAAAGGACTAAAGCAGAACTTAGTTAACATCATTTTTTAGACACCTTATCTGCTTTCCCTGTAAGTTTAGATTTGGATTTCATTATATCAGTCATACTGAAGACCGTCTTTCCTTCCTAACTAGAAGTCTTGTATCCAACATTTGATAAAGGTACACATTTTTGTTTATTTTCTTCCCAGCCTTACCTTAGTGCCCCAAATAGGGCCTTGAGATATTAGATTTTTGATAAATATCTATTCATTTAATTAGAAATACTAAAATTATCTTAGATAATCAATTAGCTCAGAATAATAAGACTGGTTTGTCATATCAAAAATAAAGAATTCCCCCCCAGTCATACACATACAGAGACATGCAGGTTGTAGAAATTAGTAATATATCTAGAAATTGTTTCCAGAAATGAAGCATTTTCACCGGACAAATGGTAGATCCACTTCGAATATTCTACTACTTTTCTGATAAGATATGAAAACATAATAACATGCTATCCTTTTAGCTATCTTTAATATATCCCTAAAAAGAAACAAAAAACAAAGTTACAGAATTTTTCAAATTCTTTATTGTTCAAAGTATTACATATAGTATTACATATAATATATGTCTCCTTTTTCCCCCATTGACCTTTCCCTGGCCACCCCCAACTCCCAGCACATGCCCTCACCCGCCTAGTGTCTGTGTCCATTGGTTATGCTTATATGCATGTATACAAGTCCTTTGGTTGATCTCTTACACGCCCCATCCCCTGCCTTTCCTCTGAAGTTTGATGGTCTGATCGATGCTTCTCTGTCTCTGAATCTATTTTTGCTCATCACTTTATGTTGTTCATTGTATTTCACAAATGAGTGAGATCATGTGATATTTATCTTTCTCTGACTGGCTTATTTCGCTTAGCATAATACTCTCCAGGTCCATTCATGCTGTTGCAAATGGTAAGAGTTCTTTCTTTATTATGGCAGCTTAGTATTCCATTGTGTAGATGTACCACTGTTTTTTAATCCACTCATCTGCTGATGGGCACTTAGGCTGTTTCCAAATCTTAGCTATTCCAAATTGTACTGCTATGAACACTGTGTGCTTTCTGATTGGTGTTTCTGGTTTCTTGGGACATATTCCTTGAAGTGGAATTATTGGGTCTAATGGGAGTTCCATTTTTAACTTTTCGAGAAAACTCCATACTGTTTTCCACAGTGGCTTCGCCAGTCTGCATTTCCACCAGCAGTGCACGAGGGTTCCTTTTTCTCAGCATCCTCACCTGCACTTGTCCTTTGTTGATCTGTTGATGATAGCCATTCTGACAGGTGTGAGATGGTTACCTCCTTGTTGTTTTGATTTACAGGACTGTCCAGGGGGCCGTGGTGGAGCAGCACCAGTTGCTCTGGGTTGCACGGTCTGCGCTCTCCTGTGGCCAACAGTGGGGCGTGCTCTGGGTTGCTCTGGGTCACCCCGGCAGCAGGGCTCGGGGCTGGAGTTGGGGCAATTGCCGGGTGACTCTGGGTCAGGCTAGCAGCTCAGTTCTGCGGTTGGGGCAGGGGTGGGGCACAGGGCTCATTGTGGGGTCTTGGAGCTGGATCCTTGAATGCTGGGTCCCAGCGGGCTGGTGAGGAGGCCTGGTGTGGGAGCTCACTCTGGCCGTGGGCCCTTTTCTAGGCGTCCTCTGCCCTTCCTTATTGAGAACTGTCTCCTCAGCTGTGTCTAATTTGTTAATTCAGGGTGGATGGTCTCCGATTTAGTTGCTTTTCTGGCCTGGCCCTAGGACGAGGTGCACGACACTGCTGCCTATCCGGCCACCGTTTTCTCTATGGACAGTATTTTTTAAGAGCACTCAAAAACCATCTCAACTGATAATGTTGACATTGATTTAAAAATAAAAAGCTCTCATTCTCAATTGACTCTTGATTACCTCTTTCATAGGACTATTCTCTATCTTTTTTATTAGGCAGAAGCAGTAGTTTTTACACTGTTTGGAAAGAGTTACCTCCTAATTTATAAGGAAGATCAAAGACAAGAAATCTTAGAACTATCAATTTTATTCTCTAAAATATGTATGGATTGATGGCATTCTTTCCTTCTTTAGGGCTCAGGTGAGAACACATTCTTCTTATTTGACAAAATAGACATAATTGTCATACAGCTGCTAACACATACATGTCTTTGCTCTTAGCATAACCAGAGTAGGTGAAGCTTCTTCATCTACTTACCATTCCAGTTTTCAGGTTGCTCTTCCTGCTAAGTCCTTGAGTAATGCCTCCTTTACTTTTGAAGACTGCGTTTCTATATGGATAGATAGACACAGTCAGTTCTCATTAGTTGCAGTAGTTTTATATTCTGTAAAGTCCCCAGGAACACTGAATTAGCAAGCACTGAACCATGACTAGTAGGGAAAATACAGGCTTGGGTATCTGTGATCCTCTGATCATTGTATTTTTATCAACTGATCAATATGTACCCTTATTTTATGTGTGTTGCTTTTCAAAGACACCCTGTTTAAAATATGTTGCTGCTTCATTAACATTGAACTCACAGCCAATCGCAGTCTAACTCATGCCTGAACGAAGCTGCTCTAACACAGGTGTTTTCTCTGTAAGGCACATCACAGGCTTCCTGCACTTAGGAACAATGAACAGCGTTAGAGCTCGATGCCTTGGGGTGCAGAGGGGCATGTTAAACAGCAAATTTCTCCCACAGAAAGCACAAAAACGTGGAAAAGGTGGCACTTAAATAGGTGGCTGAAAGGACACTTGTTTACAGCTTGAAAGCTGAAAGCTGAACTAAGGGGAGCATCATGTCACCTTATGTCCGACCTCAACTGGGCATGTGCACATTGGAGAATCACATTTTTCACTCTGTGCATGTCCACAAATGACCAGAAAAAGCATCAGGGAGCATTGATTTGGGGATAACAAATACATTTTAGAAGTAGGCAAAGCCACAATTTGTAGATATAAAATTCATGAATAATGAGATTCAATGTAAATAGACAGATATATAGATGTAGATATAGATATATAATATACTGGCATTTCAAATTAGCTGTAACACTGCAGTGTCAGGAAATAAAATTCTAAGCTTGTCTTTTTTAAAAGATATGCAATTCCAGAAAAGATATTATAAACTCTCATACATTTCTGTGGGAGTTAATTGATAAAATTTCCTGAGAAGTGATTTGGTAACATATATCAAGAACTTTAAAAATGTTTAAATAAATTAATTTAGACATTACTTTTTGGGGAAACCAATCCTACCAAATTACATAAATTGTGAACAGGTTAATATACTAGTACAGATATATTCATTGTAACATTATATTTACTGTATAAAATTTGGATATAAAATGCTCAACCACAAGATAATGCTTAGATAAATTAGACTTATTTATGTAAAAATACTGAGTAGATATCATAAATTGTTTGAAAGGAATTAAATTTATTACTATGGGAAGCTTCTGACATAAGGTAAAGTAACGTGGATATAAATATTACATATGAAGTTATGTCAGTTGTGTAAATATTTCATACAATGAAGTCCAAAATATTTATAAAAATTGCCTATAAGTATATGTTTTCTTTACTCTTAATTTGTTTTTAGTATGAATATACATTTCTTTCCTAATTGTACAAAATTAGTGGATACCAGATAATATGAAATTGCTTCTAGCTGAGTGATGTTTACATATTGCCTTAGAGTCCTTGTTGATAATAAAGTATTTTTGGTGGTAGTAGATGTCAAGATATGTGCTCATCAATATGCAAGGACCTGAGTGTGAGACAACCTGTGGGATTGACACAGTAAATAAAATGTGGAAAGAGTAGCACATGAGAATATTTCCTCTCCTACTTTATCTCATCCATACTATAACTACAGAATTTCAAAATACATTCACAGAACCACAATATGGTGAAGGTATACAAATATTTTTTAAATGAATTCTTACTGTCTAAATAAAAAGATATAGCATTTCTGGTTTCTGTGTACACTAAAATCCTGAAAAGCATTTTAATTTTATGTAGGATATTTAACAAGAGATAATTATGAAATGTTGTATGTGAAAGAAATAGTGAAGAGGCTCAAACATTAGTAATGAGGATCCAGAAGAGAATCATAGAATCACCTTTGAGTTGATATAGATCAATGGGTATATATGTACCTTTAATTTTTGCATTAAATAGGCACTATTCACAAACCTATTGGCAGAAAATATACTAGTAACATTCTTTTAAATGAGAGTAGCAAGACCTTACAGAAAGAATGGAATTTTTATGTTTTTATAATTTCTATATTTTATAGGTAAAAGAAATATTTACTTGGCATTTTATTTTATGCTTTAACAAGCTATGGTTTGTTCAAATGTCTTGCACATAGTAGATGGCCATTTAATATTTTATTTCTGTGAATGTCTTGCCAGGGACAAAACATGTTTCCCTCTGTTGGAAATTGATTCCTTGAGGAAATGTGTCTGCCTGCAGTCATGAAACTAATTAATGCTGAATTCCACTCCAACAGCGATGTTTGCTATTACAGAGCAGACAGGGCTGTTGCCAAAAGTACCCAGAAAGTGTGTTTAAGAATTTTCTTCTGAAAAATGCTGAAGGAGAAAAAATGTACATCAAAACTCAGAGTCAACATAGAATTGAAAATTTAAGTAAAAATTTTCAAAGAACATGTCAGCTTTATTTGAATATTTCTAATTATTTCTATATACTTCTATATATTTTTAATTTTTTGAAGTCCTTCAAATGTTTTGCAGACATTGAAACATTAGCACTGAAAAGCAGCAGTATATTTTTGAAATAAAAAAGGTTTGGGACATAGCTAATTTTAAAAACAACAAATCTGTTTGAAGGAGATAAAACTGGAAGTTTATTCTTTTGAACTCTCTCTAGATTATTTTTCTATATTGTGTTAATTTTTTAAATATATTTTTTAAAATTTGAAAATATGTTAAAATAACAGTTGCTGAGAATAAACTATGCTTCAAAAATCATTTTAATGTATAAGCAGATCAAAATTACTAAACGGATACAAATTTATAAACTAATGCAATAAGATTGTTGACTTTGGTAAAGGAAACATCAATTTTCATAATTCCTGTACTGAACTTGATGTCTAGAGTAATGATTCCCTGTCATTTTAATCAACCATATGCTCCATTGAGAAATACTACTGATAACTCCAAAGTTATCTTAGTCAACATTCTGTTTTTAAAATATTATTAGTGTCTTATAAGAAACACAATAACCTCAAGTCTGGATGTCCATATATTGAGCTTATTGTTTGGTTTCATATTAAGTTAGGCTATTTCTTCCTTGACTGCTATTTTCTAAAATTAACTGACCTTGTCCCAGAGACACTGCAAACTTATTCTTGAGGAATTTCCATTTCACCCAGTAATCCCACTTTTAGGAATATATCCCAAGAAAACAGAAACACCAATCGGAAAGGATATATGCACCCCTATGTTCATAGCAGTGTAATTTACCATAGCTAAGATCTGGAAACAGCCTAAGTGCCCATCAGCAGATGAGTGGATTAGAAAACTGTGGTACATCTATACAATGGAATACTATGCTGCTGTATAAAGGAACTCCTACCATTCACAACAGCATGGATGGACCCGGAGAGCATTATGCTAAGCAAAATAAGCCAGTCAGAGAAAGATAAATATCACATAATCTCACTCATTTGTGGAATATAATGAACAACATAAACTGATGAACAAAAACAGATCCAGAGACAGAGAAGCATCAATCAGACCATGAAACCTCAGAGGGAAGGCAGGGGAGGGTGGGGGAAAGGGGGAGAGATCAACCAAAGGACTTGTATACATGCATATAAGCATAACCAATGGACACAGACACTAGGGGTGTGAGGGCAGGAGCTGGGGGGTGGGGAGGCAATGGGGGAATAAGGACACATATGTAATACCTTAATCAATAAAGAAAAACAATAAATAAAATTTTTAAAAAATAAAGAAAAAGATTTGTAAGGGACTTTGACCATTTTAACTATCTATCTGTAACTTGGGACTTTGCCAATTATATCTTGGCTGAAAAAGATCGTTATAATTGAATAAATGTCATTTGTGAAAAATGTTCAAATTGTAGTTTATGTATGACACATTTGGACTTGAACTTCCCACACCTTTGTCACTATTTCTTGGGGGGGGGGGGTCCCATTTATTTCTCAGTTAGTATAAAATCTATTCAAAATACAATAAAAAGTATTGCACAATTAATATAGTTTCTACAATGGGATTTTTTTACTTACCATAGCACTCTACTGTGCTACCAATTTGGTAAGGTCAACTATCTGAAAGATCCTAATATGGTTTTAAAACTTCTCCTGGGTTATAAAGAGAATATATGCTCAGTTAACTTTATTTCACTGCTGATTCTGATTATGTTAACAATGCCAGATGAATCTTACTGTTCACAAAAGTGAGCAACTGTGCAGCTTTGTTCAAGGTAAATGCTGTATGTAATTTGAAGGTCAAGGAAAGTGATATAATTGTTGCAAAGAAGCACTTCATATCATTTGACCATTTCTTATCTTGTGTCAGAGAGAAAACTTGAGAAATTAAAAGAGTTGATTATACACATAAGGAAGAGGCTAAATTTGTTTTAGGGAGAGGCATATTACTATTACATTTATATGACACTAAATTGTGTTGAGATGGAGCCACTTGGAGAAGGAAATAAATCTATTACATTCTCTATGCATAGGTTTTACCATTGCTAAGAAAATAAAGCATGTCAATACTGGAGTTTTCTGCTATAACAAGTAATAATGTCAACAGCCTTAGAATGCTATGTATACCTAAGGAGAACTTGATTCCCACTAAAAAAAACAAACAACCCACTTATAATCATTTATAATATTCCCATTCTACTATAATTTTGTCCTTTTGATTGAGTTTATACATCAATATTGATTGATTGGCATGGCTGGCCCTTGGCATGATAATTTAAAATATGCAATAGTTTTCATGGATTTAAAATATACGTTTAAAGTAGCTTGGTATTTCACTGTCTCTTATATGAAAAATGCTTAATAATATTTGACATGTATTAGTTGATTTAAAAATGTTATTCTCTGTGATGGGAGATTGTAATTCTTTTTTAATAAGAAAGCAAAAAGAGTGACATTTTGTGATTTCTGTAACTTAGAGAAAGTGAGAGTAGAAATCTATTAACACCACCACCACCAAAAAAAAAAAAAAGCCCTATTGAGGCTCCATTAAAGCAGAATATCCATAATTCATCTCCTACTTTGGGCCTCACCATTTCAGCAACAAATATAATTGGGTAATTTTGTTCTTTTTAAAATATACACAATTAGGTGTATTTTTTTCCCACTTTTCAATAAAAAGGCATCTTTGTATGTCAGGAATGACAGAAACCAGAGGAGGAATGACATAGACACACCAACTAGAAGTAGTTCCATGGATTCCCTACAATGCAATGTTGGTTATTGCTACCATTCTTTTCCCCTGAAATAATATGGGTCCTACTTCTGATCTAATATCCCCTATTTTTTCTTTATGCTGTTTCCGTTGGTCTGTCTCTGGTTCTCATTTCACTCATATTTTATGTCTCTGTGCCCCAGATCAGCTCTTGTCAGACCGTACTAGTTGCATTTATATGGATTTTGATTTTCTATTTATGACCTATACATTCACATCACTATAGTCTTGTTCATTTCCCTACTACTCACATCCAAACAATGGAGTTTGAATGCTTCACTCGTCAGTACATTACTGTCTTCTAAAAGTGACTATTATGAATTTTTGATGCAGGTTTGTGATGAGCCTCCTTGATTTTACATGGTAGGAGGACAATGCGATGTTGAGTGCTATCTGAAATATATTTTGTGCTCATTAGTGAACAGCTTCTTCCTACAGCAACTTTCCATCTCATACTATCAAATATTACTTCTAACACTTTGGTTTCTATTGTTAAACCACTATACCACTTGCAGCTTCTTCAGAGCTTTGCTGCCTAACCCTTTATGCACTTTTTACAGCTGAAATATGTTGAATGGGAATGTTAATGCTTCAGCAACTCCCGGGGCTTCTGCGAGCAAAGTCTTTTGCCAAGTGCAGAGCCCTGTATTTGCCATTCTTATACTCTGTCTGTGTCATTAAATATAATTGGAATGTGTGTTGCTCACTTGGATAAAAATAAACCACCTTCAAAAAACTTTAAAGGGAAAAGAGGGGGGAATCTTGAAAACAATAGACCGGATGTAACAAGTCTCAATGTTCTAACTGTAACAAATGCAGTGCTGGTTCTTTAACTTACAATTTTCAGAAGACAAATGAGGGCTTAGCTGAGAATAACAAAAAAAGTCAGTATATATTTTGCACTATGGTTAGCTTAAGCATGCCTTTCCTATTCATCTCTTCTCATCCTGGATATTTTCAAATATAGCTTTGTAAAGAGTTGTTGCTCTAGACCACCCTCCCTTCTCTAGATAGTATTTTAAGTTCAAGAACATTTAATCTCTGTAGATGCAGCACTTGTCTAATAGCAGCCTGCTCTGGAATGTTGGTTCTCAGAAAGCATTTATGACTATATGTAGATACTTCTTTCTTTAAAATATTTTTATTGATTTCAGAGAGGAAAGGAGAGGGAGAAAGAGATAGAAACATCAATGATGAGAGAGAAGCATAGATTAGCTGCCTCCTGCATGACTCACACTGGGGATTGAGCCTGCAACCCTGGCATGTGCTCTGACCAGGAATCAAACCATGACCTCCTAGCTCATAGGTCAATGCTGAACCACTGAGCCATGCTGGCTGAACTGTAGACACTTCTTAGTTTACAAAAATGTACATGTTAAGATTTCCATTAGTCAATGAGCAGAAGCTACCATGTGTTCATTGTAACCTACGTGCATTTTTTGGACTCAGGGATAGGATCAGACTTCCCAGCCTCTCTTATGTATACATGTGCCCGTGCCTGGTTACCTGGCAAGGTTATCTGGCAACTTCGTTCTTTCCCTCATTTGATATGGATAAACTTGGGGACCTAGCATAGGACTGACACAAAGAGCAGGACCTGGATCTCTGAACTACTAACCAAGAATTTCCATTTGAACTGTATATGAATGAGCCACTGATGTGTTTTATGTTATACAATTTCATGTGTAACAGTAATACAACTAATATGGAGTACAGCAATACTGCAATACCTAAAATATGGGACATAATTTATTGTTAGGGCACAGAGAAACCTGACTGTGGATACTTTAGATCTAAGAGAAGTGCTTTAGAAATGAGTGATTGTGTGGATTTTTAATTTATATAAGAGAAATGAGTTCAAGAAATAATTGACTAGATTTCTGGCATAAGTGAGAGAGCATGAAGAGCACCCAGATATTTTTTAGCAATAAAATCTTGGGAAAAGCGAATGCTTTTAGATGCCAAAGAGTGAGATAATGTTGAAAGAGAACCAGAGAAGAAAAGACCACGAAGACATAGTTGCATGGCAATGATCCGATTAATAGTGTACCCACCCTAAAACTAATGTTAAAGCATCCATCTTATATAAAAACTACTGTTTAAAATTTTAACCCTGCTATTTTGGCTTCTATAAACACTTTCTTGCTTAAATAATAAGGAAAATAATACTACTCCCATTCCAGAGAGGCCATAAACTATGCCCCAGACAGAGTTGTCAGTGCTGGCACCAGGCCAGGCCTTGAGATATGGTCTCATGGCCCCTTCCCAGCACACAGGCCTTCTTTCTCAGAAGGTCCTGAAGTCTCATTCCAAATTTTGAAAGACAAAGAACTAGAAAAAGTATAAATAGGGAAAGTTTCCTCCATGTGGAGGGCCCAGAATTCGAAAGACACATTTTTCTCTGGGCCTGCGCACAATTATAATAAAATGTAACTCCCCATTCTCTAAGCATTGCTTGGCTTTTCTCCGGTCTTCTGTAACAATATCACATGTAGCTTTAAGTTATCTGCCATTAAAATTAGAGACCAGGAGATGCAACTAAAAAAATAAAGCAGCCTTAACAATTATGTCTAAGAAAATTTGTAGATATATTACAAAATTTAGCAGCAAAAATCAGAATTCTACTAATCAGAAAAAGTTCATGTCTAAAAATCACAGCAACTTAATTTATAAATGTGTTTGGTTCCTAGACTCCCAAACACCCAGTACAGATGCAGCCACAGATGGAAATGAACGAAAACTAAACCAAACAAACAAATAAACAAAAAGCAACAATAAGATTTGTGAGCAAAAAGAAGCCATTAAGCTTTTATCCAAACACTGCAATGTGAAGACAGTAAAAGGAAATTGTCCTGCAGGGAACAAGTAGCCTAAAAAATTTACAAATCAGATTGGGGAGGGCCAGCTATAGTCAGTGTTATTTCCACAGTTTCTCACTGCCCAACACTTGAGCAGGTGTGAGGAACTTAGGTGGCATTAGATGTGGCAAGGTTTAGGAACTGCAAGACGGAGGCTCCATTAGAGCAGAAGTGGGTTTGTCAATTTGAGTTTAACAGGAGGAGTGCAGGCGAACAGTTATTAGAGTCAGCGGAAAATTTTCCACCCTTCAGCCTCTTGTGCATGAATATTTGATGAGCAGAAAAGTCAACTATAGTGGACTGCGATTTCTTTTATCCTAAATTCATTTCCTTCTCTTTCTGGATACAGAGCCATATCCCATTTCCAGCCTCTCTCGGCTATGTAGGGACAATGGACACAATGTGCCAGAGGTCAATATGTGCCATGTCAAGGCCCAGCCCATGGACGCCTATCAGCAAGCCTCCCTGATCTTTCCCCTGCTGGCTTGGTGCAGCTTGACCAGGTTTCTTAGAACCCAGATGGTAGGACAGGGGGACCCTGAAGGTAAGAAGAGCCCAGGGTACCTAAGTCATGCTTGGAAAAGCACTTCCTGCTCATCAGAAACACACATTTACAGTCTAGATGAGAAAGAGCTAAACCTCTGTTGAGTTATACTATTGAGATTTCATAGATCATGAAAGCAATCTGGGAACACTTGAGGGATGTCCGACTGCCCATTTAGGCCCGATCCCCATGGAGATCCAGGACTGCTGGCTCCCAACTGCTCACTGCCTGCCAGCCTGATCATCCCCTAACCATTTCCCTGCCAGCCTGATTGACGCCTAACTGCTCCCCTACCAGACTGATTATCCCTAACTGTCCTCCCCTGCATGCCTGGTTGCCCCCAACTGCCCTCTCTTGCTGGCCAGGTCACCCCTTAACTGCCCTCCCCTGCAGGCCATCTTGTGTTCACATGGGGGCGGCCATCTTTGACCACATGGGTGCAGCCATCTTGTGTGTTGAAGTGATGGTCAATTTGCATATTACCTCTTTATTATATAGGATTAGTATCATGCTGTATGTGTTATTTCCAGAACTCATACAACTTTGAAAAGCATAAAATTTACCATACTGAACATGTCCTTCACTTGCAGTGTGCAACTTTTATGAATAGTGAACTAATGCACAAGTTCCTCTTCAGAGTCCAACTGCTCTACTCATCAGAGTATCTTTTAACATCTAACATATGAAAAAATGACAAATTCATAAATACAAACATTTTGATGCTGTGTTAGAATTTGTTCACATATTTTACATACTTTTGTAGGAAAATGTTTAGAAAAATGACCCCACACAAGCTCTCTTCATCAGGAACACAATCCAGTACTCTGAACCTCAGCCTTCATGCTTTCTGAACTTGCCCAGGTAATCACTTTAAACTCGCATTCGGTTTTGCTTACATTATGCTCTGTGGTTCATGTTTTACTCAGATCAGTGTTTTTAACAGATGCTTTTTAAAATGCCAATGCAGTTTTCAGCTGCAATCACTGAGTCAGGGTTTAAATCCAACATCTGGCACTGTATGTCAGCACCTGAGGAAAACAGCACTTTTAGCAATGTACTTGTCTGGCCCAATAAACATGTTCATTTGAACCTGTCATTGGTAGATGCCATGATTTATTACAGCTCATGCTTCTTCAACCTACTCTACCGGCCACTGATCTATAGAACATTTAGACCAAGAGCAGTACTGGTTTTCCAATATTGTCTTCTCTGATATCCAGGTATTGGAATAGTAGGACTAGAGAACAGGGCTTGAGTAATGAAATAGAGAATGTTTTAGGAACAGTAGTCATGTAGGGACACAGAGAAATGCACAACAGTCAAGTACCAGTAAGAGAGCCAATAGCTGCGTTGGCTACATGCAAACTTCCAGTTTGGTTATTTTCATATAAACTGAATCATTGGAGTTTACCAGACAGGATTATTAAACAAGTTTTAGCGGCAATACACATGCAAATGTATATATTTGAGGTCTTTTGAAAAAAAAATTCAGAAGCAACTGAAATAAGAAAACGACTACTTTCCATGACATAAAATGAGGAAATGACTACTGTTAGTGATAGAACAGAACACATGCCAACAAACCAGGATATCAAGATAAATAAAATGAAATAAATTAAACTAGCATAGTCAATAACAGGCTATAAACATACTTTTTGTTTTTGAAAGTGCACTATATTTAAGATAATTATAAATGATATGCAATATTTTTATTGTCATGAAATAAACAGTTATACAAGATATACAATAGGTTAAATAATGAAAAGTTACCTTTAATGGTGAAGATTGTTACAAATCACATGATTTTATAGGTGATTTTCTTATCAGCATGATTTGTTTCCTACTATTTAAAATATAGCATGTTTATTCATCTTATTGCTTCTTGATTTGTAGCTGGTCTTTTAAAAAACTATTTGAGAAACTAAATGTTCTTCTCGGTAAATATTTTCTACTGCAATATATCTTAAAACTAGTAATATGTCTGTAATGATTATTCTTCCAGATTTACCAATGGAGGAAATTTGTCAAATATGCTAAAAAAAGAGTTTCTTATGCAAAATACATACTAGGTTACAAAGGGTGATGGACATAAAATTCAGATATGAGCATTGAGCTGGCAGAATTTGTATTAACACATTCATAAAGTTGCTAATATATACCATGACTTTGTGGTATGGTCAATGAAAAACAAAATGTGCTTTTAGTTCTATACAGTTGTATATACCAAACAAGCAAAAGGTTGGTATAATGGCATGAAAGTATTAGGTAATATGCACACAGCTCATGTCATGTTAATTATTAGTAGATAGCCAAATATCCCTGCTTTTTAACAGCATGAGTGGGGGCTTGGGGAAGGCAATGGGGGGATAAGGACACATATGTAATACCTTAATCAATAAAGAAAAAAATTAAAAGTAAAAAAATTTAAAGAACCACAAGGCATTCATATGCTTACTCAGCAACAGTCTTCTTCTGACATATTGATTTAGCCATGCTTAATTATGATTGGTTTACTTCATTTTACACAGATTTCATCTGATGTGAGTTGTGTGTGTGTGTGTGTGTGTGTGTGTGTGTGTGTGTGTGTGTTTGGACTATGTGTGAATGTAAATAAATATGTACTTAGATCTATTTTAACATACATGCATGCCGCTGGATCCCTAATTTTATCAGTGCTTGCTTTAGTAGTAAAATAATATTTTTAGTACTCCCTGGTCCCAATTCCTCATATTTAAATAATTCTTATAGTCCTGATATCATGAGGATGGCATTACTTTAATCAGTGATTATCCATTAAAAGTTATTAAAGTATATAGTGCCCTATCTTTTGATGGTGAGGCTTTGCTAAAATTTTGTATTTAGAGGATCCTACAAGGTTATCTGAAGTGCCAGAGAGTTTCTTAATTGTATTGAGTGCCTTTAATGCCAGAAATCAGTAAAGAAAAACAAGGAGTCGTTTAAAGGATTTAGTTACTTCATGGTCCTGTATAAATCCATCCCTATGCAAAGCCATGCATTCCTCAGGGAGCAATGCATTCAAAATGAACCTTTTCAAAACAGCCTATTATAAACTGTGCAGATTTGAACACTAAAATGTTAAGTTTCAATTCCTGACTCTAATGTTCCCTTCTATAATCAAATTTATGAACTACAGATCATGATGAATTACTTTTCAAAAAAATCAATGGAAGTATTATTAGGTTATGCAGCTAAAGGCAAGTGTCAACAAGTACAGAAAACATAAACCATTTCTGTACTTCTATGACTTACAAGGACTAACACTTTTAAAATATATTAAAGGGGGATAAATGGTGATTGCAGGAGACTTGATGTGGGGTGGTAAACACACATACAAATATACAGATGTGTTGTAGAATTGTATATCTGAAACCTATATAATTTTATAAACCAAAGTCAACCTGGTAAATTCAATTATACATAAATTAAGTAAATGCAATTATATTCCTTAAAGAATATAACAGAGAGAATATGAGGTCATGTAAATATAAATATACACTTTGGGGAAATGTATTTATCTTTCCTTCCAAGAAGGTAGATAAATTTGTGTTTGGGTGAGAATAGGTTGATATGATCAGAATAAAACTAGAAATAACAGTGACTTATTTCTGAGCATTTGAGAGTAGCTTTGAATTCCTTATATCTACCTGATTACAACAGAAAGTAAGTCAGAATTTGAAGCCTGGTTAAAATCAAGTGGAATAGCAGGTGCCTCACTTTTAATGATGAAAACGATTCAAAATCTCAAAAGAATCAGAGTGGGCCATTCCACAGTTTCTCGTTAAAACTCCACTGTTGTTCCTTTAATGCAATTGTGTTTCCTCACTATATATTCTTATCATTTATTTCTTGCATCATAGTCAGAATTTAGAGAGAAAAATAAGTCAAATCAAAGGATATAGGATGAGGATCAAGAAAAGAGAAATAGTTCACTACTTTTTCTCAGAGAGTTTCCTCAACTCTGCTATTTGATTCCTCTTAACCTGTATTAAAATTTAATCTGCAAAAAAAGAGACACATTACTTTTTCTTATTGCCATATATTCTTAATTCTAAAATGCACATTTTTCACATTTAACATTTCTGAAATCAGGATGGTTTAGATAAATGATAGGGCATAATATCTGTTATATACCAATTCAGCTAATAATCCATTCTATTAATGTTGATGAGTAAGTGGTAGAATATTTATATGAGATTCATAATAATGTAATAGAATGGCATTATTAATTGTCAATACCAATATATATATATATATATATATATATATATATATATATTAAAGTGTGAATTACAGTGATTTCCACAACACTACAGATTAATGATGGGGTCTTCAGGTACAATTGTAATATACTCACAGTGAAGAGGTTATTCACTCTTTTAATTTTGCAAGGTGCTTTGAGATCTTTATTCATAAAGAGCAAAACCTTTTCTATAGTGGCTATGTTATCTTCTTCATTTAAAAAAATACTTTTCTTACTTTGCCACATTAATAAAGAGATTTTAAAATTTATTTTATTTTTGTTGTTGTTGTTAATCCTCACCCACGGATATTTTTCCATTGATTTTTAGAGAGGGTGGAAGAGAGAGGGAGAGATACATCGACTCTTGCCTCCTGTATGCACCCCAATCAGGGCCAGGGAACCTGCAATCAAGGAATGTGCCCTTGACTGGAATCAAACCAGGGCCCTTCAGGATGTGGGCTAACACTCTATCCACTGAGCCATACCGGCTAGGGCAAGGTATTTTTTTAAAAGTCTATATTTACTCAAAAGTCAATTTAAAAAAATTCTCCGATTTACTATTTTAGTGTATGTTCAGATGCCAGTGTCTAAACACAATTTTACCAGGAAGGAGTAAACACAATTTTGGGGTGAAGGTGTATGGTTATATTTGTTACTAGATTTGCTAAAGAATGTTACTATTAATTTATTAATTTTGTTGTTGTTGTTTATTGTTCCTATGCATCACTCGTTTAAAATTAAAGACAAATAAGCCCCTTTTAGTTGCTAATATAACACTAGGCCTAATCCGTTCATATATTGTGCTTCACTTAGGTGTTACATCTTGGTTTTCTTTCCCTTAAATGAATCATTTTAATCTTATTAATTCAATGCATACTGATGCTCTGGATTTGCTCTTTATACTCAATTATCTTTACCTTTTTCTTACTAAAATTGGATGGTATTGGATGTTGAACTTAGTCTTCCTATGTTAAGATCACTCAGTTTTCTGGTTTCACGGATCCCGTATGTGAGTAGCCTAGAGCTTGTTTGTAAGTATCAGTGTCATCAAAAGAGAAACCCTGCTGCCTACACTGGGCACAGGCAGCTGACCTGCTCCACGATTCCCCTTGTATTAATTTTCTAGGGCTTCTGTAACAAGTACCACAAACTGAGTGGCTTAATCAACAGAACTCTATTGTCTCACAGTTCAAGGTATCGCAGGAACAAGTTCCCTCTCAGGGAAACATGTGTTCCACGCCTCTCTTCTGGCTTCTCCTGTTTGCTGGCAATGTTTAGTGTTCTGTGGCTTGTAGAACATCACCTCAATCTGCCTTCATGTTCACGTGGTGGTCTTCCTGTGTGGGTTCTGTTAACGACACCAGCCATATTGGATCAAGATCCACACTAATGACCTCATCTTAATTAATTAATTAATTGCATTTGCAATGATTATATTTTCAAATGAGGTGAAGTCATATTCCAAGTACTTGGGGTTAGGATTTTAACACATGCATTTTGAAAGGACACAATTCAACACATAATATGTTTCCAGAAAGGTGTCTAATCCTATATAATAAAAGCCTAATATGCTAGGTGTCCGGTCATCCGTTCAACCAATCAAAGCGTAATATGCTAATGATATGCTAAGGCCGCTCAACCACTCGCTATGACGTGCACTGACCACCAGGGGGCAGACAGTCAACCAGTTGATCAGTTACTATGAAGTGCGCTGACTAAAAGGGAGCAGACGCTCCAATTGGTAGGTTTGCTTGCTGCTGGGGTCCGGCCAATTGGGACTGAGTGAGATGGGCCAGACATGCCCTGGAGCCCTCCTGCGGACCCTCCCTGGCTGGTCAAACCTTTCATGTCCCTCCCCGACCCCATCATGCACTGGTGGGGTCCCTCGGCCTGGCCTGCATCCTCTTGCAATCCGGGACCCCTCAAGGGATATTGGAGAGCCAGTTTCAGCCCAATCCTGCAGGCCACAACAGGGACCCCACTGGTGCATGAATTCGTGCACTGGGCCTCTAGTAAAGAAATAAAGGCTGTGACACTTTATAGATTCAAAGCCACATTGCATTCTCTCCTGGCATTCTTAGAAGTTGTTTTTTTTATAAAATGTTCATGGTTATAACCAACTTATGACAAAGCCTTCATTACCTTCTTCTGAAATAAAATCATTAAAAAACACAAATACAGTATAATAAAAATTATTCCTGATTATATTAATTTCTCAGTGTTGTTCTTAAGTCCACTTTTTGGTGGTTTTAAGGTAGCACTGAGGAGCAGGGAGAAGACCATGGCATTGGGAACAGCACAGATTATTAATGAGAAAGGATTTTAAAAATTCTCTATATGTGTCAGTATTCTTTTTGGCTTCATTAGGAAATAATTTTGTTGAAAAGTCTTGGTATTGTTAACACGTTTCAGGCATTTCTGGCTACTTTCTATTGTCAGTCAACACTACTTTCTACCTCATCTAAAAGTGAAAATTTCATATGAAAGAAAAGCAAATAAATCCTTAATTAAAAGATTTCATTCGGTATATTTTTGTTATCTTTCCTAACAGAAGCTTTAGAAAAGGAAGGGTTGTGTTATTTTTTAAGTTCAAATTTCAAAGCACAATGTTAGTACTTAATTTATAATGTGTCTTTTTTTTTTTATAAACTGTAGAAACAATACTCTAGTTCTCTCATAGAGGATGTTTCTTTTTTTCTGAAGATATTGTGCCCTAAAAACACTTCCGTGGGGCATCTCACTGGCTGCCACGAGTGTTATATAGATTGAAAAGGTCATGCTCAAGCATCTCTTTCATTACACAGCCCATTAATCAGGAAATCACTGCCTAGTTCTACTTGAAAGCTTTTAATGTTAGAACTTTTTTTTGTGTGGTTGGAAACTTGTGTTTTTGTTTTTTTCCCCTTATAGTCTTTTTGGTTCTTAATGGCCCCAACAAAATTACTTGGCATCGTTGATGGGTGTAATTGTTAACCGAATTGTGTTGCTAAATTATTATGTTCAAAAAACTCTGGAGTCTGATCACTACCCGTGCCTATCAATCCATACTTATCTAAAGATAGCAATTAACAAGGGTAAACGACTGAGCAACTGGCATATCACCTGATCATAAATGTATTTAGTTCTAAAGTTAGTAACTGTTATTCCTGGAAAAACTATTGCTACTTCACTCAACTGGCTCAAATCATAGCCCTAAAACTGATATAAAATTATCTTTTTACCTTAAGCCACTTTTTACTTTTTAAATCATTGGCTCACTTCCTTTTCCTCTTTCATGAATCAAGATAAGACCTTAGGTGATAGACCAATCACTTTCATAATATAAATGAGTTTATGACAGCTACCTTGGAGAGAGGAAATCATTGTTTTCTTTTATGCATATGAGAGTATTGTGTGGAATATAAAGAAGACACAAATCCTACTCTTAGACAATTCAAGTAGAATGCATCTCTGCATATTAATTCTATGGTCTTGATTCTTGCATCTAATTCTCCTCTTTAGTCTGATGCTTTATCATTAGCTTAATTTATTTGTTCATAATTCTGCATATAAATTCTATCCATAAAATAATTCTGCCCTCTCAAGTAGCTTAATTGTATTTATTGCATTAATTGTATTATTCCTTAGGTTGAAAAAAGACTACAAGTTGCAACATCATTGTAATCATTTCCATTATGTTGAAAAGGCTAAATAAAATTCCCATTATTATACCTAGTAAAATATTTGTAATTCCATTTTACATGACACTGGTTTACATAACATTATAATTTCCAAAATAAAAGGTTACAAATGAATGTTATTCAGATAGTTTACATTTTATTTTAGTCACTCTCTGAATAACTTGCCGTCTTTAAAAACTATGCTCTTTTATGCCTTGGATTGCGATGCTTAAGGGACTTGCCTTTTGCATCATTTACTAAGTTTCAATCATCTTACCTGGTTTATAGCATGAGGGTTTCTGAAAACATATTGCGGTTTTTCTACAATTCAAAATTTTTGTGTGATAAATTTAAGTGTGATATAGTTATAAATTAAAACAAAAACAGTGACTCTAACTTTAGCTCAAAACTGATAGAGGGTCCAAATGTTACCACACATATTCAACTAAATATTACGGATATAAACACATATATATACATATATATTTAATTAAAATATAAGATTAAGACTTGATGGAAGATGTCAATGAAAAAAACTCATGTGAAAATAGGTCCAAGCCCAGCTGGTGTGGCTCAGTGGTTGAATGTCAACCAGTGAATCAGGAGGTCCCTGTTCGATTCCCCATCAGAGCATATGCCCAGGTTGTGGGATGATTCCCAGTGTGGAGCATGCAGGAGGCAACCAATCAATGATTCTCTCTCATCATTGATGTTTCTATCTCTCTCTCCCTCTCCCTTCCTCTCTGAAATAAAAACTTATTTAAAAATATATATGTCTACAATTGCCCAGCATGTTGCTGAACATCTGCACCTGGAGAGTGGTTCTGTGGCTTTGGGTTGATATTTTTGAGTCAGTGGGTGCCTCCCAAACTTCTGAAGGGGTGTGGTGATGCTGATATTGCAAGGATCAAAATAAATTAGAGATTAAAACCAGCTGTTACTATCAAAGAAGAGTGCTCATTGGAAGCCATTGACAGAAATAGAGCAAAGAAGCAGGAGAAAGTCCTTACCTCTCTTCCTGATTCCCAGTCTCCCTCTATTGTCCTCTATTAATGTAATGTAACAAGAAGCCAGCTGGCAAGGAGAAAAAAAATGTAGTTTGCAGATTCCCATCCCAAGCCTCACAAAGTAGGACATACATCATTAGGTTAAGAGTTGAAAGAAAACAGTTTAACAACTGGTACAATAATAATAAGCCAAGAGCCTTGTTGATGAATCAGCCACCACTACCTTCTGTTTTTGTCCGTGCACTTGTTCTTGTCAAACCTGTCAATATCCCTCTGGCAGTGAGGAAACAACAAGCAAGCTGTGAGCCCTGGCCATGGGTCTCAGTGGCCATTTGCCCCGTCTCCTCTCTGGCGGTGTCCTTGGCTAAGACTCTCACTCCTAATCCAGCTCCAACTTTGGAGCTCAAGGCATCTTTTTTTTCCAAATCAATCTTTAAAATTGAAGACATTTTAGTTAAGATTTCAACTAGGTACATTTTTAATGGAAAACTTGATATAACTAGACAAATAAAACAAAATAAGAATTAAAAAGTTTCAACAGTGAGGATGTCCTAGAACTAACTATATTAGGTAATTTTATGAACTAACAATCCCACCCAAACTTGCTTAATAAAAAAAATAATAATAACAAGCAAAGAAAATTACAGTTCTAAATGAAGGGACTGCTTCAATATCATAAGAAGATGTTGAAGATTCTTATTTTGTGTTGTTTTGTGTGTTTTTAAAATAAATTTGCCCTTTTTATTTAAAAAAATGGACTTATATAAGATTAAAATGAGAAAGGTTTGGTTCAAATTCTGTATTCAACAGTTGTCAATTATTAATCATACTATAGGCCTGGTGCACGAAATTCATGCACAGTAGGTGGGTTACTCAGCCGGCCTGCATCCTCTCCAATCTGGGACCCCTCGGGGGATCGGGCCTAAACTGGCAGTCGAACATCCCTCTTACAATCCAGGACCACTGGCTCCTAACCACTTGCCTGCCTGGCTGCCTAATTGCCTCTATCCCTGCCAGCCTGATCGCCCCTACCTTGCCCTCCTGCTGGCCTGATTGCCCCTAAATTGCCCCCTACTGGCCTGATCACCCCTAACTGCCTCTGCATTGGCCCCCAGTCTGGCCTCCCTCTGCGGGAGGTGACCTGGCAGATCAGGGGAAGGCACCACCCCCATTACTCCACTGCTGCTGCCACTGCCAGCCTGAGCCTCAGCTCTTCGCTGCCGCCCATGGCTGTCTGAGCCTCAGCGCTCGCAGCCATTGCAGCTTTGTCTGGAAGGACATCCAGAAGGATGTCCACTCTAATTAGCATATTACCCTTTTATTAGTATAGATTTGGGGACCATTACAATCATGCAGAACTTAAAGAAAACACATGGCCCTGGCCAGTTTGGCTTAATGGAGAGAGCATCGGCCTGTGGACTGAAGGGTCCCAGGTTTGATTCTGGTCAGGGGCTTATGCCTGGGTTGCAGGTTCGATCCCCAGTAGGGGGGCCTGTGGGAGGCAGCTGATCAGTGAGTCTTTAGTAAAAGGCGAAAGATTTATGCGGTCTGAAGAGAAACCAGAGCATGATGATCAGTGATTCTTATCATTGATGTTTCTACCTCTCTCTCCCTCTCCCTTTCTCTCTGAAGTCAATAAAAAAATATTTTTAAAAAAGAAAACACATGATCTTCATTTTGGGCTTTGTCATTTTATAATATCCTTTGTGCAGTATTTCAACTTTCTTCAACTTTCCTTTACCCACCCTTAAAATGAAATTTATTTTGGGGAAGATGATCAGGAAAGTGATTCTAGTGGGTAGAAGTTTTTTTGGAGGTGATGGGGTCATGAAAATCTTTAAAAACTAAGCATGGTGATGGTTGTACCACTCTGAGTTTGCTTTAAAAAACCAGTTCATTGTACAGTTTAGGTGACATGTACAGTATATGAATTATATCTCAACAAAGTTGTTCTTTTATTTCTTTTTAAATAAAGACCAGTCTTATAATCAATTGCAGATGTTTTCAGAGGCCCCCCCAGGATTTTCTTACTGCGTCCCAAACCACGGCTACAACTCCCAGTTGCCTCCAGTCCTGGTGGATCTGGATGGTGTGGTTTGCGAAGGAGAAGGTGACAAGAGGCTTGTGGAATTTCTGCAACCCCATTCCCGCGGTCTCCTCATAGGGCA
Source organism: Myotis yumanensis (assembly GCF_028538775.1). NCBI lineage: Eukaryota > Metazoa > Chordata > Mammalia > Chiroptera > Vespertilionidae > Myotis > Myotis yumanensis. The sequence continues at coordinate 201,751,193 of NW_027223753.1, read as the reverse complement.
CCAGGGCCATTTCCACTGTGCCAGCTCTCTGCTTCCTTTCACCTATTGGCAAAAGAATCCTGCACGCTCTGGCCAGAAAGTGCATTCTCTCTTAGGTGACCCAAATGCTTTTTTTAAGGTCGTTTTATGGATTTAAAAGAATAAACAGAGATGTGGAAAGCATTTGTTGAATTCCTTTTACATGGTTCTTCCAGTCTCGTGGGAAGTGAGATGTGGCTCTGAATTCATCCCAAAGGGTGTCTTTGGGCAAAAGCAACCAGAATGGCACAATTCCTGCAGGATGCGCTACACATTTTGCTGTTAGGACTGGGGGGGGGGGGGGGGGGGGGTGCTTGAGGGTGATCGAGGCGGCAGTGCCAGCGCAGGACCTGGGAGAAGGTAGCACTTTCTACACTGCCCAGGTCCGCATAGACTGCAGCTGTACCCGCTGAGGTGAGCAGGGTGTTTCTGCTGGTTTGTTTTGGTCTGGCCTCGACCCGGTCAGCCATGGACCCATGCCTGCACCGAGACTGTGAACGGTTTGATGGTCCTACTTTTTGGTGGACGGTAGACACACTCCCACCTCCTGGAGACTGGCAGTTAGACACTGATGGCTTCCGAGTTGCTCACGGGGAGAGCGAGGGCTGCCCTAGGTCTGGAACAGACTAGGAGGCCTCCCTGGGCTAGAGGCCACTGGCGGTTTGAAAGCTGGCCACAACTCCGATCGTGGCAGGGGTCCTCTCTGGGGCACTGGGCGGCCTGGGTTATGGGCCGCCTGCCATTTGAAGGCTAGCCACACCCCCAATCATGGTGAGGGTTCCCTTTAGGCTGGCCTGGGCTAGGGGCCTTACGTGGTTTGAAGGCTGGCCATGCCCCCAATTGTCCTGCTCCCTCAGCTCACTAGCCTATTGTTCGGTCATCTGTCTGGTCATTTTGGTTGTTACAGTTCCTGGCTTTTCATATATTAGGACTAGAGGCCCGGTGCACAAAAATTTGTGCACTCGGGGGGCGGGGGGAAGGGGGTCCCCCAGCCCGGCCTGTGCCCTCTAGCAGTCTGGGACCCCTCGGGAGATAACGACCTGCTGGCTTAGTCCTGCTTCCGGGGGGTAGAGGGCAGGCCCAATCCCTAGGTGCAGCCCCTGGTCAGGCTCAGAGCAGGGCCGATTGGGGAGTTGGGGCGCCGCCCCCTGTCATGCACAGAGCAGGGCGGATTGGGAGGTTGCGATGCCACCCTCAGTCACGCTCACAGTAGGGCCGATTGGGGGGTTAGGGCACCGCCCCCTGTCACACTCAAGGCAGGGTCAATGGGGAGGTTGCGGCAAAAATCCCCTGTCATGCACAGAGCAGGGCCGATCGGGGGTTGGGGCTCTGTACCCTGTCACACACAGAGCAGGGCCGATCAGGGGGTTGAGGAGCTCCCCGCTGTCACTCACAGAGTAGGGCTGATAGGGGAGTTGGGGCACCACCCCCTCTCACACACAGAGCAGGGCAGATCAGGGGGTTGAGGAGCTCCCCGCTGTCACTCACAGAGTAGGGCTGATAGGGGAGTTGGGGCACCACCCCCTGTCACACACAGAGCAGGGCAGATAAAGGGGTTGGGGTGCTGCACCCTGTCACACTCAGGGCAGGGCCAATGGGGAGGTTATGGCTCTACCCTGTCACACACAGAGCAGGGCCCATGGGGGGGTGGGGGGGGTTGGGGCACCGCACCCTGTCACACACAGAGCAGGGCCGATCAGGGGATTGGTGCACTGCACCCTGTCAAACACAGAGCCGCAGGGCAATCAGGGGATTGAGGAGCTCCCCCCTATCAGGCACAGAGCAGGGCAGATAGGGAGGTTGTGGGCACGCCCCCTGTCACACACAGAGCCCGAGGGTGATCAGGGGGTTTGGGCGCTGCCCCCTGTCACGCTGATCCCGGTGCCGGGGAGCCTCACTGCTCCGCTGATCCCGGTGCCGGGAGGCATATTACCCTTTTACTATATAGAATAGAGGCAGGCCTGGTGCATGAGTAGAGGCTGGCTGGTTTGCCCTGAAGGGTGTCCTGGATCAGGGTGGGGGTCCCCACTGGAATGCCTGGCCAGTCTGGATGAGGGGCTGAGGGCTGTTTTCCAGAAGCGAGTGACTGAAGCTTCCAACCGCTCCTTGTTTTCTTTTATTCTGGGCCAGCTTTAGCTCTGAGGCCTCGCCGCTGAAAACATCGATACAATGTTGCTAAAGCCCGGCTGAATGAAAGCCGGTTTCTGGGGTTTGGTTTATCTTCTTATTTGCAACATAGTACATAGTTGCTTAGAGTTGTAGCTCAGAGGCCGGCAGTGCAGGCGGGGAACATTGGAGTCCTCCTTCACTGCAGCAAGCAAGCCTCATGTTCGCTTCCAGCTGCCTGGCTGCCGGCTGCCATCTTGGCTGACAGTTAATTTGCATATACTCATTGATTAGCCAATGAAAAGGGTAGCGGTCGTACGCTAATTACCATGTTTCTCTTTTATTAGTGTAGATGACTGTGGGGAAATTCATGTAATTACCCAAAGGCTGAGTTTTCTCATCCAAAAAAATGGAAATTATAACAATAATTTAGTGTTGTTTGGAGGGTAAATGCTGTTTCACATGTTATGGGACATAGAATATAACATATCAATTTTTTTTATAATCCTCATCCAAGGATATTTTTCCATGGATTTTTAGACAAAGTTGAAGAGAGAGGGAAAGACAAAGAGAAATATCAGTGTGAGAGACCAGGGCCAGGGCCAGGGAGGAGTCTGAAACCAAGGTACATGCCCTCGACTGGAATCAAACCTGGGACCCTTTGGGCTGCAGGCTGATGCTCTTTACACTGAGCTAAACTGGCTAGGACTAACACATCAATCTTCACACACGAAAGGGTATCCTGAAAAATAATTCAAACTGACTAATTATATAAAGAAAAAATTTTAGATTAAGTAAATAAAAAGTCAATAGATTGTCTCTAGACTTTAATAAATTTTAACAAGAAATTAGGGTATTTTTGCTGTGATTCTCTGAGCTTCCCATTCTTCATCTTTTTTTAATTCCTTATTTTAGCAAAATGTCTTCAATAGTTCTGAGCTCACATATGTACCCACCATAATGCAGAATGAAAAGAGAGCTTTTCTTCACCAAACAAAAAAAAAAATTATTGGGATTGTCTCTGATTGAGTCATTCCAACTCACATGCACAGACCTTACCCAACAGAGTCAACCAAGAGACTATTGTAGCTGATTGGCTAAGTATCTTAGAGGAAGTATGACTTTTAACCTTGGTTTTATCAAGATTGTCTCTCTATTTCTATGCAAACTGCATAGTACCTCTTGCTCTTTTGGCCTCTTTATTTCTTAGGTAGGTTTCTCTCAGTTTCTTGGTGTAGCTACCAGTGGCCAAGGCTCCATATTATTATGTCCTTGTTTTGAAAGGAGAGAGAGTTGATTTCTCACAACCAATTTTTGAAAGCCCAGGACTTCATTCTTATTTAACAAACTATTTCATCTAATAATTACATGGTAATGGGGATAACAGTATGTTTCTGATTGAGCTGGACCAATCACAGACCATTTCTGGATTTAAGGGTCCAATCACCTAATAAATAAAGTTGAGGGGACCAGAACTGGAGGCTGGAGGGACAACCAAACTATCCATTGCAACCTTGTATAGGAACAGTGATTACAAAAGTGATCAATTAACTTGCCTAAAGGAGAACTATCATGAGTAAGAGGTAAATTCTATTTTATTTCACATGAAAATCATCATAAAAGCAAAACCTTACAATTGATTTTTTAAAAATCTACTCATTTATTTCTGCTTATTTAAACAATATCGTGAGCCAGAATAAAAAATAGAAATATATTTAATATTCATTGTGTCTGATGTATTTTATTAATATAAAAACTGTGATCAAATCTTAATAATATGAGGTCCCACTCAAAAATGAGCTTGCAATACAAGCTAGAGAAACATAAGAGAATGAACAGGAGTAATATACCTATAAGTAAAATTACTGGGCCAGCAGATACACATACATTTAGTTTTAGTGGATGCAGTTGATCAGTATTCCAAAATTAGTACATCTAAATTTACCCTTCTATCTGTACATGTCATTAGATAGGTACAATGTGTATAGATTAGTCTCGAACATGTAAATAAAGAGAGGCAAAAAGATATATACAAAAGCAAGGATAAATGATGAAGCAGTGTCTCAACACAAGAATGAGGTCACTTGTTATTTATTACAATCTTTTTTCTCTTTTAAGTGAGATGTACAATATTCTATGACATATTACAAACATGCATGAATTATCCTTGATTGTATAGAAATACTGACTGAAATATGGATACAGACCAATTTTTTAAAATTGTGAAATAAACTAATAACTTCCAAAAATTACTTCCATGAATTATTAAGCCAGGTACTACTTAGCACTATCAATTAGCAGACCTAAAATATCTCAGTAAGATTTATTTGAATTTAAGTCAATGAGAAAGAAATTAATAAAAACTAATCAAGCTTATATTAAATTTTTAATCATCTGGCATTTCTCCCTTATTTAAGGTAATATTTCTGACTGCTACAGTACTGTCATGTATTAAATTTAGATACCACCTCACAAAGTTTAAAAGAAAAATGTGCATATTTTCAACATTATAATCTTAAAAATTAGAAATTTGAATGCAACAAAATGTATCATTTTAAATATTTTTGCATTGTTTATTAGTCAACTCTAGAGAAGAATATTGATTATGATATCCTTTTCTTAATATTTACTATAATTTATTTGGTATTTATACATATAAATTACTTTGACTCTGGAATGTTGTTATAATAGGAATACTTAAAATGTAATAGTCTCAGTAAATGTACAATTATGTAACTGCTGTTATATAATACTAGAGGCCCAATGCACGAAAATTTGTGCAAGAGTAGGCCTTCCTTCCCCCAGCTGCTGGCACCGGCTTCCCTCCAGCACCCAGGACCTGAGCTTCTCTCCTCCAGCCACCGGCAGGCACCCTGGACCTGGCTCACTTCCCTCCAGCCCCAGCTTCATCAGGAAGGACTCCGGAATGATGTCTGGAAGATGCCCGGTCTAATTAGCATATTATCCTTTTATTATTATACATACTATGTATTAACAAGTTTGGGATATATGTTTTACCTTCACAATGAAACATGTAACCAATGTTATAGTTTACTTGTTCTATTTTGTATCACAATTTTACATACATGTACAATATAATAACTTTCTTAGAGTACATATTTTGGTTATTAAAATGAGTATCTGTAGGCATATCTACTAATGATTCCATTTATTTTACTATATATTGGTATTTTCTTATTTTAAACTAAATATTATTATATGTAATATAACTGCATATATATATATAAATTTAACATATACATATAAAATGTTGAAGCTCAAGAATGAAAAAAATTACCAAGAAACAAAAGAGATGTCTAACTGTCCAGGCTACTTTGAGAAATGCTTGAATTCTAACCACTGATATCAAGAACAGCAAAAGCTAAACATGCTTGCTGAGAAGGTTTTTTTTGGGAGGCTATTCATTACCTGCCTTTTTTTAATAATAAAATACCACTTTTATGATTTCAGTGTATCAAACCTTTCTGAATCTATATTATATGTTATTAAAAAATGCAGGGATATACTAGTTCGTTTTTAGTCTAGATTGAGAAGAGTAATAACCAGATAAATTTACTTATGAAAGTATAGAGCATATGTAGTCATTGTTTAATTATAAGTTCTACTTGTAACAATACTTGCATCATGACATACATTCTAAAGGTGTAAGCCACATTTTGTCTAATTTAACAGTAAATTTCGATGGATCCAGATAGAAAACTAAATTAGAATGAATAAGATCTCAACTACTGAAGCCAATCAGGAGATTCCGATGTGCCAAACTCCACATTAAGTTGTAACAATAAGATTTTGAAGCTACGGTAAAAGCAAAAGAGGGACTGGGTTCTTTAAGACAAGTTGCTCATAGAGCAGTGTGGAACTACTTGCTTTTTTTTGCAAAATATGTTTATCAATATTGTACAGACAGTTATTAAAATAAGAAAACTTTTCCTCATAGGATTTCCTTTCATCCTTACAGAGGCATATGTATGTGCAGCCTGTAACATGTTGTTTAAATGCTGCCAAATGCTTGAGCTTGCCTTTATCACTTATGTGTTTGTGCTTTTCTCATTAGATTTAACTTACTATTGAAAAACCAAGGGGAATGTGGTGGCATATGGCAAGCAGTAGATGCAGATAATATGCTGTTTCGCTATTTCCAAGAGCGGTGATATACACTATATTCGTCTGCTTAGATTCAAGTCCCAGCCTCCCTTAATGTTACAGCATATGAATTATTTGGCATCAATACATTTCTGTCTCTTTTCCCAAATCACAACAAAACATCTCTACCTTATTTTTTTTCTGTGTACTGACAGTTTTAAAAAAACTATTTTGCTTTTGAGATCCCATCACGGACAAATACAAAGCATTAGGATATTATAACCATGCATAGAAGTCATGAAGACTATTTTTGCACCTTACATAAAATAGATAAATGAAAATTTTAATAAGATATTAAAATGGGCTTATACATTGATCTTTGTGGTTAAAAAACAACACCCAAATGATATTTAAAAACCAAAATCATAGGCCACAGAAAATATCTGTAGTACATGTGTATGCTCTGTTCATTATGCTTCATCAACAGTGAGTTTTGGAAATTTTTTATAACGAGCTTCCTCTTGCTTCATTATAAGTGACTTCAAAAGCTTATGTGAGTAAATATACCTTTTCTTAAAAGTCTGCTCTAGAAAACATAATATTGAACCTCAGTTATCTATAACTTAATGCTATTAATTCTCCCCTTGGGTGTCCAGATATGTAAAATTATGACACCGAAAGCAATGATACTTAACATAATCAGACTTATATAAATTAAGAAGTTGGCCGTATTAATGCATGTAATGAGCTGCATCTGGAAAAAAAACAATAATGCTAATGATTAGAACTGAAGATTTCCCTTTTAGCACACACATTTATTCATTCTCTCAAGACTCAATGTCAAGTATGTTCTTGTTACTTCTTATGCATTATGTGGTGATGTGTTCGATGTCTTGAAGGGAATACATGTCCAGGGAAAGAAAAAACTAGGTATGAAGATTACTTATGGTGCAATGCAGTGTATGCAACAATAAATAGGTGAGCAAAGGGCTAAGGTCATGGAAGACAATGATGAGCACAGAGAAAGGAGGGCTTCAAAGAAGAGGTAACGTTTGTTATTCATGTTTATCTGCTTTTACTGAGTGTAAAAATAATGCATTTTTACCCAATATCAGTTGATCTTCTAATGTTACAAAGCAGGAGTAGAGAGGGAATGGGAAAGGTGAGACTTAAAAGCCTCATGTCAGCCCTAATCGGTTTGGCTCAGTGGATAGAGAGCATTGGCCTGCAGACTCAAGGGTCCCAGGTTCGATTCTGGTCAAGGTTATGTACCTTGGTTGCGGACACATCCCCAGTGGGGAGTGTGCAGGAGGCAGCTGATTGATGTTTCTCTCTCATCATTGTTTCTAACTCTCTATCCCTCTCCCTTCCTCTCTGTAAAAAAATCAATAAAATATATATATTTTTTAAAAAGACTCATGTCAGTACCAAGAAACAGAATACCTGGTTTTGCTAATATATATGTGAAAGCAGAGGTTTCAGTATTGGTACATCAGTTCGTTTGGGCAAGCCCTAGGTCAGCTTACTCTATACCTTGGTCCCTTCTTCATAGTTGGTTGGCTGTAGCAGCAACCAGTGACAAATTCTTCCAAATCAGTAACCAAAACAGAGGACAGGGATTTTCACCCACGGCTTTCTCTTTCCCTTCTAATGGAGGAACACTGTTCACAGAAATGCCACAAGGTACTTTTCAGGCCCCATAGAACCAGGATATGTTCATATGCCTAGTGGTAAGGAAGGCTGAGAAATCGAATGTCTGGAATTTCCATTTTATAGAAGAAGAAAGATTTTGCTAAAAAGGCACAGAGTAGGGGAAGGGCCATAACCAATATTGTTATCATAGTAGCTAAATTTTCTACTTGTCATTTAAAAGCCATTAGGTAATGTATAAAATTACTGATTTACGAGAGTATAGTAAGTACTTTTTGAATGTATAGAAATATATTGAAGACATTTCTAAATGTCTGGAAAGAGATTGCCCTTAAGGAAGGTTGAGAAATGATCATTTAGTGCTTTTTTCTGGTTATATGATCTATATTTATTCAAAGTAGTGTGTGTGTGTGAACTCTCATGGCTCTTCCAAAGATGAGCTAAATGATATTATTTCAGAGTATCATTGTTAGCTGATAGCTGCTATCAAACGTATTATTCTTAATCAAATTTACTTTTAATATCCAAGAATTTGGGAGCAGAGAAAAGCACTGTGCCCTCAGGAATGCCATACATCCCATATTCATTCTTATCTAATTCACCTTCAGTAGTCATTTCTCAGGAGCTTATAGCCTGCAGGGTCCTGCCTTCAGAAGGGATCAATGAAAGGCCATGTCACATTTACGAAGTACAAGGGATTCAGCTGGCTCTAGTGGTTGTGCGTGGTCATGGGATGGCTGTTTAATACAAAAGCCAAATTCTTCACTTAATATTGTTCTGTGAACTGGATTTCCCTAGGGTCACTACACATAAGAAAACATTAAAAAAGAAAAAGAAAAAAGGGGAAAGAACTATAGTACAAACAGCTAGAGGACATACAAAGGGTTATTACAAAAAGCTGTTAAAACTCATGAACATTTGGAGCTTTGTTTTTTTCAGATCCAACTCATGCAGCCCTCAGTATTCTCAAATTGTTGCCTTTCTCTAAACTTCTTCAAGCCAGTTAACAGAGAAGTAATCAAGGAAGGTAGGAATTCATGGGTTATGTAAATCTCTTGCTTGTATTTGTAGAGATTTCAAATTTAAATATTTTACAAGTCTTAAACCACTGAGTAATTTTAACACCATCATCAATATGGAATATTCAAAATACTGAGATATGTTCTTTGCCCTTGAGAAAAACTAATTATTTTTAAATAAAATATTTTGTCAGATGAGATCATCTGATGAAGAGCCCAACAGGCAAGCTCAAAGCTGATCCCCAGTTTATGCATTTGATTTGAATTAGTTTTTAATTTAGTATTTCAGATATGCCCATGCCTTCCTAGGTTCACATATTTAGTTTCACACAGAAACTGAGTGGTTATAATATAGCTGTCTACATCAGTGGTTCATTGGATGTCTTATTGTATTGCCCATTTCCTTCCCCACTGTTGCCAAAGATCACAGATGTCCTATAAGCTCAGCTGAAATAACACCTCTATTTAGCTCAGAAAAACCGAAGGGTTTGTCTCACACCCTCCAGTGTGAACTATCTCATTTATTTTTATTTCTTCAATTTACATCCCATTGCTTCATATCTACATTTTCTCTATCATCCCTAAACACATAAGAAGTATTTTGAGCAAATGCTATATTGTTCTACTTATTTAGAAACACTCTATAATAAATCAGAAATATCTAGAAGTTATGGATCTGAATTACAAATGATGAATGTTTCATACTATTTATCTGCCTTTTAATTTTATTTCCTCCAAAGATTTGTCTTTTATAGATGTTCCTTTGAGCATGTTTGAACATCCATGCCAGTCAGGATAAAAAGACCCAGACCAGGATGGGCAAAATAGCTTCTACTTGTCAGGACAAGAGGATTGGAAAGATGTCCATGTCTATATCTTTCTCATCTCCATTCTTTCATACTCATTCTGGGTATTACAACAGATTTATATTTTTATTCAGGTTATCCATGGTCTGTGATAAAATATAAATATACTGTATCATTCATATAATAAATTATAAATAATTCCTGAAGATTAAAGCTTTTGAGAAGCTTACCCAGTCTATTTTTCACTAGTCCACCTATTCTCAAAATTGGGCTATTATGTACTCCATGTAATTGGGCTATTTTCAGATGTCATGCCTCTGAAAATATACTTTTGTCAAAATGAAATAGTTTTCCCCCTACTCCTTTCACATTTCCAAGCATCCTTTTAAGTTAAACCGAATTATCCTCTTTCCATTTAGAATTCTTCAGTTCTCTAAGCTTAAAAATGACTACTTTCTCTGAACTTCTATAGCATTTTACCTGGCTTTTTTTTAAAGACAAATTCTTGTCTACCCTATGTGTTACCAATATTTATTCTTACTTTACATTCGTTAGTTGACTCCAAAATTCCAGAAACTAGGATGTCAGAAGACAAAGGTATAATCTCTTATTATTCTCATAGATGAAGAAAATAACTTTTTAATAGAATGTTGTAACACCATCAGAAGAGAGAAACAAGGCTTTTAATTTTATTTTTTTCAGTTTCTTGGTTGGAAAGTAAATTATATAATGCTAGTTAGGAGCAAAAAAATAAAATAAAATAAATCATTGTCTATTATAACCAGTTAGTCAAATAAATGTGAAGAAAACATGATGATGGTGATGATGATGATGAAGATGACAATCATGATAGTAGTCTTTACTAGACACATTTTTTTTTCCGTTCAGTCAGAAGCTTATATAGAACTTACCTAAATTATTCTTTACAACCTACCTAAGTGATTGTATAATTCTCATTTTCTAAACAAACTGAAAGTAAATTAAGTAAATTTCAAAAATAAGAACATAAATTGAATCCCATTATTATCTAGCTTTTAAACCTTTGGTTATGTTTGATTACTTTTTAAGAAAGAAGTTAAAAGGTACTTACAATCTACATCCAGTATGCAGAATGTTTAAAAATATAACATATTGTTGGGTGGCTGAATATGCAAGTGCAGATGTCTCCTAGGCTTTTCAAGGGAAAAGAAATTCTTGAAATGAAGATTATGAAATATTGAGATTTCCTGGGAATACTCAAGGTCAAGATGGATCCCCTGATTTAACGCCCATTATATATTAATATAATACAAAAGTAGAGTTGTTAGAATAAATTGGAAGGAAACTATGTGGATGGTAACATATTTTTATGTATGAATTAATTTGAAAAGGATAGTAACATTATAATTTAATAATATGAATTAACCAGTTTATAAAATTCAAGTTGCCAATAACACTTATCTTACTAAAATTTAAATTAAACTAAGTCCTTGCCCAAATAAGACCCTTTCATGATTTGATCTATTATTTTAAAATATAATGTAGCTCAGATTTGTCTAAAGTTCAATTATATCATTTTTATTTTCCCTTTGAAAATGATGTTCAATTTTTTTCTATTTGCCCACTTTCTTTAGATATTATATAAGTTTTATATTTATTTTATAAGAGAAAAGTAAATATATATTGAATTATCTAAAAATACCAAGATTCACTCTGGGTTAAAATAGAACTCTAAAGAAATTTTTATTTTGGAATATTAAGTTGTTAAATTGCTCTTGCTGTTCACTCAGTTAAATAATACTTTTGAACTTTCTTGTTCAAATTCTTCTTTCTTACACTATCTATAATAATAAAAGCATAATATGCTAATTAGACCAGATGTCCTTCTGGCCATCTTTCCTTCCAGACAAAGCCGCAGCGGGCGGGGGTCGCGGCAGCAGGCAGGGGCCTGGACCAAGGCCCTTGCACGAATTTCGTGCATCAGGCCTCTAGTTGTTCTATAAGAACTTTGTCCTTACTTTCTTGCTATACAGAGAAATACAGTTCCTTTGAAGATGTCTGGATTCTTTTAAGAGCATCTCTTCCCTTTAGCCTTTATGAATCAACCAATAAAAAAAGCTATATAATTCCAACTTTATCCTTTATTTTTGGTTAGGAAACACAATTGCCCCTAACTTTCACCATTTCAAAAACACTCATATTATTGTTGGATTAATGACTCAGCAAAACCATCATGCTGTGAACAACTCTGACTCATTTGTTGACTCAATCAAGAGAATATAACTAAAGACAGAGCCTTTATGATCCAATGCCTAGAGATTTTGGTTTTTTCTTTTTTCTTTTTGAAATTCTCACCAAATGGTTAATTAAATACATGGAACCTGGGAATTTTTAAACAAGTTAAAAGTTACATTTCTAAAAACCATACTTTTGCTGGTGTGGCTCAGTGATTGAGCATCAACCCATGAACCAAGAAGTTGCAGATTCCATTCCCAGTCAGAGAACATGTCAGGATTGCAGGCTCAATTCCCAGGAAGGGACCTGCAGGAGGCAGGTGATCAATGTTTCTCTCTCATCAAAGTTTCTCTCTCTCTCTCTCTAAAATATCAATAAAAATGTATATAAAAAAGAATAAAATATATACTTTATTGTTTTTCTACATGATAACAACAGGAAAAATATGTTTTTAATGCTTGTAAATTAAAAATTACATTTGAAAGTTAAACCTGAGAATTTGTCTTCAGTTATATAAAATGCCACGAAAATATTACTAATGCAATATATAGTGATGGAATATGGACATAGGGTGGTGAAGAATTAAGAAACATAGGATTCTTGGGTTTTCAGATAAATGTATATTAGAAATTCTATTTTTAATAATTATATAGAAGTCATAAAGAGTTTCTCTGGTGCATAGGGAGAAAGTTTTTGTGGTAGCATTTTAAAAATATAGACATTGCATCTCTGATTTCAGTTTTAACAAAAATTAGAGACATAGACATCATCTGTGGGTCTTTGAATTGGAAATTGAGCTCTCATATTAACAATTACAGATTGTATAAAATCATCAGATGGCACTTGGATTTCTCTAAATAATATGGCTTATACAACTGCTTGTTCTTTTGCATCAACTCTTGCACCTGTACATTTTCCTTGTGGTGTTACTTTAAAAATATATATAATTTATTTCAGAAAGGAAGGGAGAGGGAGAGAGATAGAAACATCAATGATGAGAGAGAATCATTGATCGGCTGCCTCCTGCATGCCCCACACTGGGGATAGAGCCCACAACCCAGGCATGTGCCCTGACTGGGAATGGAACCGTGACTTCCTGGTTCATAGGTCAACGCTCAACGACTGAGCCGTGCTGGCCAGGTGTGATGTTACTTTTAACAGATCACACTCTGAAAAGGCTTTGAAACATACAGTAATAATTAGATCCCAGTTGCTATCCAGTTGAAAGGCATCCTAGAGTTTTCCAGAAAATTCTGACACTAGAAAACTCAGAAAATTATCTATTTAGTAGTGGAAGAATCCCTGGATAGGTAATACCATTGGTATTTGAGATGCAAAGTTAAAAAATATTCAATATAAGAAATCACATTCTGAATGAATATATTAATATGGAAAATAAAAGATAAATACTTAGGAGCATGGAGAAAATGCCACCTTAGGTATAAACTATGAACTTAAACCACTTTTAAAAGAAAAAATACTTTGAAGCAGTAGACCTCTGGAGAATAAGAATTATAATATCACTTTAAAAGACCTGAAATATGATATCACTAATGAAATTATGAAAGTGTCTTCCCTGGAGTTCTGAGAATGAAATAGAATAATAAAGTGTCTTAAGGTGTTCGGGAAAGGAAATAGACTAACAGCATTCTCAAAGTCTTTCCCAAACCTATAATTTTATGAATACTTTATTAGCTTTAGTCATATTAAAGAAAAACTGTCATAAAACAAAAAATCATTTCATGGTCATTGAAGTTAGATTGTTTTTAACCCATAGTGCCTTGCCTTTCAGACAATTTCAGAACATTAGTTAATAACACAATCATATTGAAGAAGTACTCCGTGGTTAAACAAACAAACAAAAAAGGATTAAAATTGACCTCCGAATATTTAACTAAGCTACACAATTTTACATGCGTTTTATTTAAAATACAATTTCTGAATGCATTTGAATTCAATATAGTAAAAGTAAGCAGTATATATGATTATTTTTCATTTTTACTGAAATTCTTATTTGTTCGGAAATAGGCATCTTTTAATAATACTTTAACAAATATTGTAACACTGTACAATTAGAGAAAACCTTTCACATATGTTTGCACATGCTATTTTATTTAAATGATCTCTAAACCTGCATTCTAGAAAAGCTCTGTGAGTCCAGCTGAAATGTGTTAAGAGCCACCAGAGCAGGTTGATAGGGGCTTTCCCCACTTAAAAAACGGCTCCATTTTCTTTTATATTGTTTTAAATATTATTCATAAGATTTTAGTTGTAAAAAGTCCAAATGCATATAAAAACTATTGGGCATCACTTCTTTAAAGTGATTTGTTCATTTACCCAAACAGACCCAAAAATGCAAATATGTAAGTACACTTTCAACTATGGGAACTGTAAACTCTTTGAATAAAAATTTTACATTTTGTATAGTAGTTACACCTTTGTTTTATATAGCATGTATTAACTACACAAAATTACCCAACTTGAAAAACACTATACATGGATTATGGACATCTGGACTAAAATAAACCAGCTGTCCTAAATTTTTGTTTTTAATTTTTACTAAACTTATTCAAAGATGACACCATATTTGGTTGTAGATTTTCCAAGTTAGTGGCTGTATTTTTTGTTTACCACTATTTTAATATTTTCAAAAAATTACAGCAAGTTATTTGGGAAAGGCTTATCTTTTACATTTACATTTATGAAGATAAAACTATCTTCATTCATTTGAAACATTATAAATATCTAATAAGATTAGTAGGATGGCTTTCAATAACCAAAGAAAAGCCACAAACTGTTCCATTTCCTAGTCAATCAATGAGAAATGTTCCTGAACATGTCATATGACCTTTGAAAATGTTATTTTCTTTGCAATTATACCAATATTAATAAAGTCAGATAATACTAGTATTAAATATTGAATAAAACACTCTAATTAGGAATTAATAAAATACATTAATATTTTGGAACAGAAATATATTTCTTAATCTAACTTTGAATATTCAGATCACTTAGTTCTCTAATATAGAGCAATAGTAAATGTTAAGATACAAAAAATAACAAGGGTTGGCTAGGATGTGGAGAAAAAGGAAGTCTCCTTCACTGCCAGTGGAAATGTAAATTGGTACAGCCACTATGGAAAACAGTATGGAGGCCCCTCAGAAAATGAGAATAAAGTTACCATGTGACCAAGTAACCCCTCTTATAGGAATGTACTAGGTATGTACCTAAAATGTTTGAAAACATTTATTAATTAACTGCAGCATTATTCACAGTAGCCAAGACATGGAAACATCTGAAATGTTCTTCTATAGATGATTGGTAAAGAAGATGCAATACATATATGTAATGGAATACTATCTATATTAATAAAGAGCTAATATGCTAACAGTCGGGATGCCATAACGCGTAACGACCGGACCATTAGCATATTAGCTCTTTATTAGCTCTTATCAGCAGGAGGCTGCCTGCCCATGCCACGGGGTGTTGCTCCGGAGATGCGGCAGAAGTGGGGAGGCATCCAGAGGAGGCGGGGCCATCCCATGAAGGGGAGGGCAGGGGTGAGAGCCCGTAGTGCCCCCCTCACCAGTCCTTCACCACCCACCACTCACACTCCTCCGTCCACCTGCCAGGGGAAGGAGCACAGCACAGCAGGCAGGAGGGTTCCATGCTCTCCTCCGGCGCCATGACGGAGCGGAGCCGCCGTGTTGCTCTGTAGACAAGGTGGAAGTGAGGAGGTGCCCGGAGCAGGCAACTCAAGGGACTGAGGGTGGACCTTGAAGTGGTCAGAGAAGGCCAGAGGGGTCAGGGGCTGGGCCAGGCGCGCTGGAGCTCTACGTGGAGAGGTTCAGGTGTCGAGGCACGGTGGCAGGAGGGTGGGCAGCGCTGCGTGATTTTGCGCACTGGGCTCCTAGTCAGTTATAAAAAAGAATAAAATACTGTCATTTGTGACAAAATGGATGGATCAAAGAAAGTATCATACTGAGTGAAATAAGTCAGATGGAAAAGGAAAGAACCATATGCTATCACTCATTGGAGGAATATAAAACAAAGTAAAAATGAGCAAACAAATGAACTCATAGGCACAGACAACAGTATGGTGGTTATCAGAGGAGAAGAAGGTGGAGGGGGACGAAGAGGGTAAAGGGGATCAAGTATATGATGATGGAAGGAGATAAGAATTTGGTGGTGAACGCACAATGCAATATACAGGTGACGTAGTATAGAATTATACACCTGAAACTGATATAATGTTTTCAATGAATGACACCCCAATAAATTTAATTGTTAAAGAGGATACAATAGCAAAAGAGAAAGGGGGTAAGGAGTTGTTTATAAAGAAAACAATTTTAACCTATAAATATGTATTTTAAAAATATAACTATAATATGGTATTTTGCATTGTAGTAGAGCAGTGGTTCTCAACCTTCCTAATGCCTCGACCCTTTAATACAAGTTCCTCATGTTGTGGTGACCCCCAATTTCATTGTTACAAATTGAACATAATTAAAGCATAATGGTTAATCACAAAAACAATATGTAATTATATATGTGTTTTCCGATGGTCTTAGGCGACCCCTGTGAAAGGGTCATTTGACCCCCAAAGGGGTCGAGAACCACAGGTTGAGAACCGCTGTGGTAGAGGAATCAGCATTTCTTTTAGTTTTAATGACTGAGCACAAATTCCCAGAGTTTAAGAAAAAGCAATGCAACTTAAGGGAAGTATGACATATTCTTCCCTTCATTTGCCTTGAGAGGAAAGTGGTCTAAAACATGTTTTTAGTCATCACACCATAGGAAAGAAATATTGAGGCAGAGAGTGTTTGATGCTACCTATTTTTATCCATACTTTTACCACAAGTATAGGTATTTGAGCTTAAATAGAGCAGAAGACTATTTTGTGATTTATAAACTTAATTTTGTAAGATAAGTTCTGTGGAATACATCATTAAGAATTCCATATTTATTGTTTTTCAAAAATAGGGAAAGGATTGTATTTTATGAAAATATTTCCACCAGGTGATTATTTGTTGGGGGTGGTAAGTGACACATGTAAATTATCTTCAAGGATTAGTTATTTACCACCCTATTAATTAAATATTATATTGTTCTGTCTAGAAATAAAAATAGATGGCTAATCAAGCTATAATAGTTAACATGTGTTGAGATTTTAAAAGATAATCCCATATGTCTAATTAGTGCAAAACTGAGCTTTGAGCACAAGTCTGCCATATTCCATAGTTCATATCAGTTGTTATACCGTTAACTAAAGTAAATTATCTCATAAATTTATTTATGTTGATCATCAGTCTTTAGAATTTTGCTCTTAGAAACATAACGGATAAAGAATTATAAATTATAAGTAGCTCTAAATAAAGGGTAAGGAAGAGGAAAAGTTAATATTGGACAGCAAAGTAAGCAAAAGGAGAGATTGACAATAATTCTAAAATGGATTTGTGTACTATATACTTTCACAGACATGTGGCAGAGGGGGAGTGCATGTGTGTATGTATGTGTGTACATATATTTTTGAAATATATTGATGTGGAGCTTTAAGATACATGATTATTTTTGCTACTTGCATGAATGTGACGGAATCAAAGGTTCAACATCGACATTCCATTCAGATCACAAGGTAAAGAGCATCTCAAAGACAAAAACCCATCAGAATACAAATTGCTTCTGTCTTCAGAGTTTAAATGTAAGCACCCTTTGCAAGAACAGGTTAAGGCAGTGGTCGGCAAACTCATTAGTCAACAGAGCCAAATATCAACAGTACAACGATTGAAATTTCTTTTGAGAGCCAAATTTTTTAAACTTAAACTATATAGGTAGGTACATTGTTATTAACTTAATTAGGGTACTCCTAAGCTGGCCTTTGCTAAAAATGTCCTCAATCTGAGGGGTCGACCTCAGCGAATGTACCCCCACTTCTTCTAACGCCACTTCTTCAAAATAGACTCGCCCAGGCTGAAAACCGACTTCTGTGCAAAGGCCACGAAGTTTCAATCACACTGTACGTGCGTACCCACACGTGGTATTTTGTGGAAGAGCCACACTCAAGGGGCCAAAGAGCCGCATGTGGCTTGTGAGCCGCGGTTTGCCCACCACTGGGTTAAGGGATATCAACTGCAATTGAGTTGGCATTCATTTAAGGTAGACATGAAAGGAAGCCAGACTCTCACCATCATGTCTTATGGATTTGGCTTGAACACTTGTAATTACTTGCTTAGTACTGGAAGAGAACAAGTGTAGTTGTATGAGCCCACCAAGCTCAAATTCCTGGGAAACAGAGCACTTGATTTTATTTTGGTCACAGTGTTATTTTGTGCCTCAGATGAAATGGGGAAGATTATACCAAGATGGCTACTACTTTTTCAACAAAATATTAACCTTTCAAATTCCTTCTGATAAATTTTTGGGGAAAAAAAGTACCAATGAAATACATGATTCTATGAAAATTTTTATCTGAACAAAGTAGCTGATTATATGTAAGGAATGTTAGTAACATAATATTCCCAGAGATGTATGAAATATTCATAAGTAGAACTATGGAATGTTTCCACTTTAAATAAAAATAGTCATCATTGCTTCTTTTTACCTATGATGTCTAAAAATGTAAAAATTAAGAAATGCCACCTTATTTACTTCCAAATAATATGCCAAATTTATTTTGCTGAAAAAAAAGCTAAATCTAGAGCAGTGGTTCTCAACCTTCCTAATGCCGTGACCCTTTAATACAGTTCCTCATGTTGTGGTGACCCCCAACCATAAAATTATTTTTGTTGCTACTTCATAAGTGTAATTTTGCTACTGTTATGAATCGTAATGTAAATATCTCATATGCAGGATGTATTTTCATTGTTACAAATTGAACATAATTGAAGCATAGTGATTAATCACAAAAACAATATGTAATTATATATGTATTTTCCGATGGTCTTAGGCCAACCCCTGTGAAAGGGTTGTTCGACCCCCAAAGGGGTTGCGACCCACAGGTTGGCGACCCACAGGTTGAGAACCACTGATCTAGAGGGTGCAGAGGCCAGTTGAATGCACAAAGTCATGTTAATGTGTATGAGAAATAATGGTAAAAATGAATAATAAAGATAAATCATATAGAGGTAAAGTTAAAAATATTCAATGTGTGAATGCAAATTTCACAAAAAAAGCTTTTCTCCTAAACTGTTCATTGAAACTAGGACTTTTACCATCTCTCATGTCATTGCCTTTTTATATAAATCCTTGCCTTTGTGTTCAGTTCAATAGAGAAGTGCTTTGTTCATCAGAATTCATATACAACTTATATGTAGATGCACTGTATATATTTATATCAATATGTCAGTGTTTTAGTCTATATGCATAGATGATTTATTATAAATACAATATAGACTTTATTATATCTAAAGTTGGAATGAGATACATGCTCAAGAATATGAATATCAATTTTAGTTATTTACAATAATTAAGAATTTATTTCATATTAGAAATACATAGAAAATGATTTTAATGGCTTTTAAATAACTGCCTTTTAGAAAGCAGGCAAGGTGCTTTACAAAATTTATCACAAAGAGTAGTTATGTGAATTTTTGTAAGGTAAGGATTTTCCTTATACTCTAATGGAAACAATATAAATGGCCCAAACACTATAACTTAACCAATGTTCCATAGATAATAATACCAGAGTATTTGTGTGACTAGAAATTCTGTTTCTTTCTACAATACATTGCTTTCCTTATAAATATTTATTGCAGAATTTACTAGGTGACCAGAAACACACAACGGGTACTCAGAAGTTTCAGGGGTAAAAACACACAAAACCCTTTATTTAAAGCAGTGCTGCTGGCTCAAGGGATTCAAAGATCCAAAGCCTGAACCGCCAATACAATGAGATCACCCCTTCTTTTCATTCCTAAATTGTTTGTTTCCTAATTTCCAGGCTTTTGAAGGGGGCCTTTGCAGTCCTACCCAGGTTAGTTAGAATGAGGAAGTAAGATTACAGCTAAAGGCCTGGTGTGGGTGGTGCCAGCGACCTCCCCTCTGGGTTAAGCTGTTAAATTCTGGGTTTGTGGCCCTTGTAAACTGGGAGTATTTAGGAAAACAGATAATTGCCTAAGGAAGGGGCAGTGAGTTAATTATAGTCTAACAAGAATGTGCACTAGGGCACTGGTCACTGGCACAGATTAAGATTGCTAGCCCTCTCCCTGCAGGTTCCCCCCTATATTCCTCCTCAATTTGTACAAGAAAAGATATAATGGGTTTTAAAACTAAACTTTGTTTTCCTATGTACAAAAAGTGAACTTGAAATTAAAAATTAATTCCATTCAATGTAGCTTCCAAAAATTGAGGAGTATATTTATCAAAAGTAAAAAACTTTCACAGCAAGAATTACAAAATACTACTGAAAGAAATTAAAGGAAGTCTAAGTAAATGGAGAGATATTTCATGTATATAGATTGAAAACTCAATGTTGTTAAGATAGCAATTTTCTCCAAATTGATCTATAAATTCAACCTAATTTTTATAACATTTCCAGAATAGTTTTTTTGAGAAATGTTATCCTAAAATTTATATGGACATGAAAAGGATCTATTATACACAAAACTATCATAAAAAAATGAAAGTAGAGGACTTACACTCCCCATTTTTAAAATTTTTATAAAGCTATTGTCATACCAAGACAATATGTGACTAGGCTAAAGATAGACATATAGATCAGTGAAACAGAACTGACAGTACAGAAACAATTCCTTATGTGTATGATCAATTGATATTTGACATAGATGTCAAGGCAAATCAATGGAGAAGGAATAACCTTTCATCAAATGGGGTTGGAACAACTATCTACATGCAAAAAAAAAAAAAAAAAAAAAAGAAAGAAAGAATTTATACCTTCACCTCACATTACATGCCAACATTTATTTAAAATGGATAGTAGAGCTAAATATAAGAGCTGAAACTATAAAATTGCGAAAAGAAACACTAGAAGAAAATATTTGAGCCCTAGCCAGTTTTGCTCAGTGGATAGAGCATCGGCCAGCAGATGGAAGGGTCCCAGGATTGATTCTGGTCAAGGGCTTGTACCTCGGTTGCAGGCTCCTCCCTGGCCCAGTCCCTATACAAGTTTTGTGCAGGAGACAACCAGTTGTGATTCTCTCACATCTCTATGTCTTTCATTCTCTCTTCCACTCACTCGAAAATCAATGGTAAAAATATCCTCGGGTGAGTATTAAAAAAAAAGAGAGAGAGAAAATATTTGAAACTTGTGTTAGGCAAAGAATTCTTAGATATGGTACCAAAAGCAGGATCTATAAAATAATAAGCACAACAACAAAGATAAATGGGACTTTACCAGTATTAACACCTCTCTGCTTCAAAAGACATAAGTAGTAACATTAAAAGGTAAACCACAGAATGGAAGAAAATATTTGTAATCATATACATGAGAATGAGCTTGTATTCAGAATATGAAAAAGAACACTTACAAATCAATACGAAGAAAATGTCCAACTAAAACGGGTAGACATTTGAATAGAGATTTCTCGAAATAGTATCTAAGAATAATCCACCAGCCCATGAAAAGATACTCAACATCACCAGTCTTTAGGGAAATGTAAAATATAACTATAATGAGGTGTTACTTCACACTTACTAGAATAACTTTAATAAAGTAAAAAGAAAAGAGCAAGTGTAGCCAAGGATGTGGAGAAACTGAAACCCTCATACACCGATTGTGGGCATGTAAAATAATACAGATCGTTGGAAAAACTTGGCAATTTCTAAAGAAGTTAATCACAAATTTACCATATGACCTAGTGATTCTACTCTTAGGTATTTTACCCAAGAAAATGAAAAAGATTTATATAGAACCATCCACAGCAGCATTATTTCTAATTGATAAAGAAGAGTTGATAGGCTACACATTGAGTTCCTATCATTGCTTATATAGCAGAAAATGGAATTGTGTAGTATGGGGATATGATATTTTATTATGCAAAAAAAAACAATCTCAGATAAAACTTATTTTATTATGATAAGCATGTTTTGCTGAATTTTTATGTAATTTGGAGAATAAATTAGTAATTAGAATCTAGTAAAATAGGAAAAAATATACTATTTCTCCAGTCCTCATCTGTGTCCTTGAGTTCAAGGCTATTGGAAAAAAACAAATGCTAGGAATGTTAAAGAATAAACGTCATATACATCTGAAGATGCTATTTGATGAAGCACATTTTTTATGTTCCCATATAGAGAGACTGAATACATTGTGACTGTATTGAATCATTCTAACTAGTCCTTGCTTTTTATTTAGTTGTTTTTTAATGTAAAAAAAGCATTTCCCTTTGTGTTTGAACTGTAAAGAAGGTCTCAAAAGAGGGAAATAAATAGGTTGACCTAACTATATTTGTCAATGTGATCAAAAGACCTTATGGATTGTAGAAATGCAGTCATTAAAGGAATAGAAAGAAAATGATTCTTCTCATTCACTGTTGTTTCTGGAAAGATTGATCAAATTGTCAGTGGTTACCTAGAGAGGCTAAAATAAGAAAGCTGTTAATATCTGATTATTGTCCAATTCTGTATTTAAGCACACATATATGTGTAAATATATAAATAGTGCATTACATAATTGTTCTTGACATGTGTACACATAAGATATTATTGACTTTTAGCATTTATATCAAAAACATCTACTTTAAATCACTAGCATTTTTTAATAGGTAGAGAGCAAAATGTTTACAATTTGGTTATTTCTGAGTTTGTTTTATGGCTTAGTTTACTTTGGTCATTTCTGAGATTGTTTTAAATAGCTTACTTTTCTGTTAATATTAGTGTTGCTTTATGTATGTATTTCTGTGTATATGAATTTTTCAGGAAAACTTGAAAAAATATATATCATGTTTTATATATGTACATTTTGTCGGCATGTACTCATCTTTATTATATTACTGTTAAATCATTTAGGTTCTCTATAGCCTTTTGTTGTGTCTGGTATTTCTGTAATAAACTAACCATAATGGGTTTTTGTTAAGTTATTTGTAAAATTTTTATTTTTTATATGCCTAACTAGAGGCCCAGCACCCGAAATCATGCACGAGTAGGGTTCCAAGGCCTAGCCTGTGATCAAGGCCATGTCTGCTGCCCTGCAATGCCCCACAATGCCCTGCGACACCCCGCGATGCTCACTTTGCTCGCCTCTGCCACCCCAGGATGCTTCGCGAAGCTCCCTGCCTGGTGACGGTCCTCGATGCTCTGTGACAGCCCAAGACTGCTCCCGGATGCCCTGCGATCCTCGCCACTGCCGCCCTGAGACGCTCCGCAAAGCTCCCCACCTCGCAATGCTCCATGATGCTCTTCACCTCCACCCCGTAACACTCCTCGATGCCCCGTGATGCTCCACGACACTCGCAGCAGCTGCCTCACAATGCTCCCAGCCCCGCGAAGCTCCGCAATGCTTGCCTCTGCTGCCCCGAGACAATCCTCAATGCTCCCCATCCTGTGACTGCTCCGCAACACCCCGGCAATCTCCCCATCCCACCAGGCTCTTCCCCGCTGCCCTATGATGCTCCGCAATTGCTCCACAATGCCCCGTGATGCTCCGTGAAGCTCACCTCCTCCGCCCCATGACACTCCTCAATGCTCCCCGCCCCGTGACTGCTCTGCAATGCTCTGAAGCTCTGTGAAGCTCCCTGCCCCACGACGCTCCATGATGCTCGCTGCCACCCCAAGAGGCTCGTCACCGGTCCATACTGGACGCTCATCACCACTCGCCACCCGTAGCCCACCACTGCTCAACAGTCCCCAGTCCTGCTCCACTGCCACCCAGCCTGGTTCCCATGGTTCCCCATTAGCCATCCAGCAATGGGATGCACCTCATGGTGCCCGGTCGTTTGGTCGTCACGGTCATCACGGACACTGGCTTTTTATATATATAGATAACATGGGAATAAAAATTCCCTATGAGAGTTTACAATTTTATATTATTACAAGGTGGCTTTGTTGTTAGAATAAGTGATATATATAACAGATAACATACTTCTTCTCAAACTTCAGCCAGTGAAAAAAAAATTGCCCTTAATGCTACATACTAAACAGGATGTAAAATAATAAAACTCATTAACTAAGCTAAGGTAAGGTGGGGAGATAAAGATAATCTTAGTATCACTTGTTTTTATTCTAATCTGTTATGTCTCATAGCAAATTAGAAGACTCTCTATAATCTATAGTTATTAAGATTTAACATTAAGCCCTAATCGATTTGGCTCAGTGGATAGAGCATTGGCCAAAGGGTCCCTGGTTTGATTCTGGTCAAGGGCACATGCCCAGGTTGCAGGCTAGATCCCCAGTTTGGGGCATGCAGGAGACAGCCAATCAATGATTCTCTCTCATCATTAATGTTTCTATCTCTCTCTCCTCTCCCTCTCCCTTCCTCTCTGAAATCAATAAAAAATATATTTTTTAAAAAAGATTTTAACGTTAAGGGAAGCTCGGTGTTTGGTTCCTAGAATTCTCTAAATTATTTTTGCAATATGCTATAGCCTCAAATGATCTCAAAGTTTTTTTTTTTCAAAATATATTATGAAAAAAATCACAGGGACTTTATTATCCTCTTGATCAGTAATTTTCAACCTCTATTTCTCTAATTTCTGTGTTTCATAAAGGACTTTAGGAAGAGTCAGTGTCTTTTAGTACCTTTACTTTCTATGTGGTGTGATCTGCATTAGAGCTGCAATCCTGGCCATTCTCCTTCCATCTGACATATTTGGGGGCAGAAACTAAATACAAGTAGGTCAGCCCTTCACTTCTCTTGTTCCCTTTGGGTACCAATTTTCATCAGTAAGTATGTACTCTGCACTGCTCCTCTCTGCACTGCTGTAAGACTCACGTGGCCTGCCCCCATGTGGAAAGGCCTTTGATGAACTTGTGACAGAAGGAGTGTTGCTTGTGACAGAATGAGTAAATGTGTCCATTATGAGATGTAAACCATCCTAATAATGAAAACTTCTATGAACTTCTGCTGTTCATAGAAGTCAATTTCTTCGCTAACAACCTCAATTGCTATTCCTTTAACTCTCTTACTTGGCTGCAAATTCAGGCTAGGGAAAAATAAATTAGTCTTATTCTACATCCACTATGACGTGCTTGTTAAGAGAGTGGACTCTGGTGATATATTTCCCAGCTTCTAATCCTAGCTCTGCCTCTTCCTGAGTATCTAACCTTAGGCATAACCTTGATTTGATATTTGTAAAATGTGATAACGTTTATATAATCTTGTTAGGATTAAATCTACCTATCTATCAATCTATCTATCTATCTATCCATCCAACCATCTAGTACACAGAAAATACTATATAAATAAATATTTGCTATTAGTGTTTATTGGTCCCCCTGAGATCCAGTAGAGTGCCAGGTGCTAAAGAAAGGCAAATCTGGTAAACTCCATGTTTCCTATCAAAATAAATTATATATATAGACATATCATATATAAAAATTTTGCTTTTCTCTGTTGATATTCTGTATATGTTTTACATTGAAACTAAAGGAATATATTGTTTCAATAGACAAATGAATTGATAAATAATTAGTTATTAACATTTTTTTGGATAACAATTTAAATGCTTTCTTTGAGGAAATTGAGCCCAAAGAAAAAATATATATGGTTAGGTTTTATATAGTTACTGGAACAGGTGGAACAATTACTGGATTTCGGTTCCCTGATTCTACAGGCAGGAAGACAGTATTATATGTTAGGGTAAATCAAATATTAGCATAGTAATAAAGAGCTCAAGACTCAGACATCTTGGGCTGAAACCTTGTTCTGATTGACAATTATGTGAGATCTTTAGCTTCCTGTGCTTCTATTATTCGTAGAGCATACAATAATACCTAGCTCATATCTGTAAAATGTGTGTGTGTGTGTGTGTGTGTGTGTGTGTGTGAAATACAGTGAGAGGTGAATATGTATGTGTATATATATATATACTAGTATATATGTATATATGAATATGTATGTATATACAAAACTTAGTGTGTTTGTGTCTGTGTAATTTTGTATACCATGTAGCCAGGAAATAACTTTTATTTATGCTAGGACAGAAAAATTAAGAACATAAACAAATATTTTTGAAACAAAAATAATCAAAGACATGTTTATTCTGATTAGCATATAAATGCAATACTCTTTTTTTTAAATATATTTTTATTGATTTCAGTGAGGAAGGGAGAGGGTGAGATAGAAACAGAAATGATGAGAGAGAATCATTGATTGGCTGCCTCCTACATGTCCCACACTGGGGATCAAGTCTGAAATCTGGGCATGTGCCCTGACCAGGAATTGAACTATGATCTCCTGGTTCATAGGTTGATGCTCAACCACTGAGCCACGCCAGCCGAGCTATAAGTGCAATACTCCTGATGTTTTAAATAATATGACAGTATTTACAAAGACTGAGCAAAATTGGGTTATTTATATGAATAATACCTCCCCTGACTAATGATTTAAAATGTATCCAATTATTGCCATGGGACATGTTGTAATTAAATCTGGCTTAAAAGTTTATATTTAACATCTACTTACATAGTTAGGTCCAGTGTAGAATACATATCTCAATATCTAAAGTACTACTTGAAAGAGAGTAGCCTAATGAAGTCTTTATGAAGTTCCCATAATTATTAGTTGGAAGCACAATATGAATTTTCTAATGACTTTTCAGACATAACTTAAAGTGATAGGTATATGACACTGAAATGGATGTACTGTCATGGGTGTTCTCATGACTGTCACTTCCAAGAGATTATGACACTGAAGGTTTTTAATCATTAGGTGAAAAGGGACAAGAAAAACCTTGTCTTTCACCTTGATAATAAAATAGTGATTAAAAACTGATTATCTGACTATGACCACAGAATCAATCATTTCTTAACACATGCTCTCAGCAAAATTGAAATTAACATTGAAAAAGAGAAGTATGAACATAGCTTAATGATTACTGTTGGACAGGAAAGATCGATTGGCCATGCCATGTTTTTTTGTAATTTACTCTTGTATATGCTAGGACACATAATGTAATCCTTATTGCTAAATAGTGAGGATAAGGCTCATCTGTTATAGTAACACTAGAGGCCCAGTGCATGAATTCCTTCACCAGTGGGGTCCCTCAGGATGGGGCCAAAACCAGCTCTCCAACATCCCCCAAGGGGTCCCAGATTTTAAGAGGAGGGATGCAGGACGTTGGCCAGCTGGGGAGGGATTGCTGGAGGGCTCCAGGGTGTGTCCGGCCCATTTAGCTCAGTCCCCGATCGGCTGGACCCCAGCAGTAAGCTAACCTATGGGTCGGAGCATCTGTCCCCTGGTGGTCAGTGCATGTCATAGCAAGCAGTTGAGTGGCCTTAGCATATCATTAGCATATTATGCTTTGATTGGTTGGACAGACAACCGGACACTTAGCATATTAGGCTTTTATTATATAGGATTTGCTGCTTAAATCATCTAAAATCTCAGAGGCACAAACATCCGGCCTATGTGTTAGTACTGGGCAGTCCTGTCATTTCAGATGTTTGTCTTGGAGGGGTCTCTGTCAAGGGGCAATTCAGGGATTTCTGATTTTTTAATTGTGTGCCTGTGCCATTCTTTAGTTCTTCCTGAAGTCCAGGAAGACTGGGGAAAAAGAAAGCCCAAAATTACTAGATGTACAAACTTCTATTCACATCAATGGCTGGAACTAATCAGTCTTTAATTTCACTGCAAGGGAGTTTGGGAAATGTAGTCTTCCTACAATTCCTGTGATATCTTCTTGCAAAATCAAGAAAATGGGGTTAGTGGGTATCTGACCATTTTTTCCTCATTGTACAATGAGAATAAGTGCATGAACTATTTTTATCATTTGTTATGCTGACTATTAAGTTATATTTGAAGATTTTTAATATCACTATCTATCAAAATTATATATTCTTATGCCAGTAGGTTTTATTTTTCTTGTTTTCTTCTTTGTTTTTTTTTTAAGAAGATTTAAATTATATGTTCTCAGAGAATGAAATTTGAAATCAACTACAATAAAAAACTCAAAAACACTCAAACACATGGAGGCTAAATAGCATGTTATTAAACAATGAATGGGTTACCAATGAGATAAAGGAAGAAATCAAAAACTTCCTGGGAACAAATGAAAATGAGCACACAACAATCCAAAATGCCTGGGGCACAGTGAAAGCAGCCCCGAGAGGGAAGTTCATAGCATTACAGCCCTACCTCAAAAAACAAGAAAAATATGTAACCCTACAACTTAAAAAATTAGAAACAGAATACAAGAAAAGCCCAGAGTAAGTAGAAGAAAGAAAATAATAAAGATCAGAGCAGAAATAAATGACATAGAGACTAAAAACAAACAAAAATTATAAGAGATCAATGAAACCAAGAGCTGGTTCTTTGAAAAGATAAACAAGATTGATGAACCTTTAGCCAGTCTCATCAAGAAAAAAAAGAGAGAGGACCCAAATAAATAAAATCAGAAATGAAAGAGGTGAAATAACAACTGACACCACAGAACTACAAAGGATTGTAAGCAAATATGAAAACTATATGCCTACAAATTAGACAACCTGGACAAAATGGACAAATTCCTAGAAAAATACAACCTTCTAGAACTGAATCAGGAAGAATCAGAAAACCTGAACAGGCTTATATTTTTCTTTGTTTTAAATGTTTAAAGAGTATTGAGAATTTATAGTTTAAGAAAAGCCAACTTTTCCCTGACTCAAGACCTTATATTGCCTAGTATCATCTTAGCTCTCAGTACTAATTTCTTATTTTTTCCCCTAGGAATCTTAATAATCTTCTGAACCTGTTACCTTCAATAACATTTTTAAAAATAATTATATCTTCTGGCATCACTCTTTGATCACACTTAAGAAAGACTATTTTCTTTCTTAAAAAATAAATTTATATGCTCCTGCTTGCATTTTAGTGTTTCCATTAGAATCTCCTTTAATAATTATAAATATGCCAAATATTTAAAATATGTGCAATGTTTTCTTTACCCATAACTTACATGTACTATTAAAGTAATTAATTCTATTGTCAAGTATTCTTAATTATAGAAGGTTTTCTTATCATTCAGACAGACCGTCATTTTCTTAGGCTTTAAAAAATAGATCATGCTAATTGCCATGTTTTTCATTTCCCTATAAGAAAATTTCAATCTATTTTGACAGGAGGTTATTAGATAACAACTACTTTCCAAGTAATTTCACACTGATTCTTTGTACTTCAAATAAAGCATCTGCTAAGAACACTGTTCTTATGAAAGAGGCTTAAAATTATATTACATCAGTCATAAAGCACTTGGTATCAGCATTTGGAAGCTGAATGAATCCCAAAAGAACTCTTTAAGATTTTTATCAAATTTAATATTAACAGTAGCCAGAAGGCAGTTTTATAAGTTCAATAGAAATATGTTCAATGATTCTTGGTAAACTGTTATTTTCCCTAATGCATACAAAATGTCTTTCTATATATCCTTTCTGACAGTAAAATAATGTTTTTTTTGTGTTTGTTTTTTAAATTCTTTATTTAATTTGTTTGTTTTTAACAATGAAGTCAGCCTGGTCAGTGTTGCTCAGTGGTTGAGCATCAACTTACGAACCAGGAGGACACAATTTGATTCCTGGTCAGGGCACATGCTTGGGTTACGGCTCAATCCCCAGTGTGGGGCGTGCAGGAGGCAGCCGATTGATGATTCTCTCTCATCACTGATGTTTTTATTTCTCTCGCCCTCTCCCTTCCTCTTTAAAATCAATAAAAATATGTTTTTTTAAAGATGAAAAAACAATGAAGTCAAGTTTTTATAGGCTTTACTGTGTGTGTGTGCTGTCTTTGTTGTTGCGTTTATGTTACTCTTTTATCTAGCAATCAAGATGCAACTAAGTTCTTAGCATTCTGTTCTGAAATATTGAATATTTCCTTAATTCATTATAACTTCAATTATTCTTTTACTGTATTTGATTGTTTAGACTGATATATCAATATAGAAGTGATTGATTCAAATTGGTTCTCATATAAAAATCTAAATAATGGAAACATTCTACAAGGAAATACAGTAACTGACCAGAGGAGGGACGCCATAGCAGGTTTCTATTAAATTTGAAGTAGGATTGGGTGCTTGGGATGGAGAACTGTAAGTTAATTGGCACATCAGCCTCTCATTCATTCAGCAAACATCTAGCATCTCATGCAACACAGCACAAAGTAGAGTGCAGTATTCCGGGAATTTTATTGTTGCAAAGCATGCCACAAACATTGCACCCCTGAATTTTGATCTAGAAGACTAAAGTTCAAGTTAGAAGAAAAAAGAAGAGAGGGATTGGAAAAAGCTGAAACTTTTGTGGGAAAGGAAAAGAGATGATGGCATCCAGAATGAGGAGTCCCAATGGGAAAGTCCCTGACCAGAAAGTGATATTCAATGATATTGCAAAAATATCAACATATCCTAGCAGATAAATGTTTAAGATGTCCGACTGGAAAATGCTTTTTTTAGTCAGGGGAGGGAGGTCAGAAGGACTATAAAATGTTGTAAGATTTATGAATACATAAAACTGTGTTCATCAAATGTGTTATCCTCTGTTATTTTTTCTGACTTCAAATACTTACGATTTTAAGAGAAAACATGGTATAGGAGAGTTCTTAGGACTCAATGATGATGCATCCTTAAAGGCAGCCCACTTTGAATATTCTTCTTACACAGCCCACAAGGATGCCTGAATTGGCAACATACAGCTAGGGCATGCAGAGAGACTGCCTCCCACGGTCTACACCAGCGGTTCTCAACCTGTGGGTCGTGACCCCTTTGGGGGTCAAATGACCCTTTCACAGGGGTCGCCTAAGACCATCTGAAAACACATATATAATTACATATTGTTTTTGTGATTAATCACTATGCTTTAATTATGTTCAATTTGTAACAATGAAATTGGGGGTCACCACATGAGGAACTTGTATTAAAGGGTCACGGCATTAGGAAGGTTGAGAACCACTGGACACTGGGGAGCACAGGTCCAGTGCTGGAAATGAACAAAGTGTTTTGATAGGCTAATTGCACCATTGCCAAACTGAAAGATGCACAGGAAAGGTAAAAATGGGCTAATATTGAACTACTATGGAATTCAGGGGTTTTTATTCTGTTTATTTTTTCCCCTTTATCTCAATTTCTAATTTTCTCTCTGTGTCTGCCTTTCTCACACAAAGTGACTTAGCATGGATGAGTTTGCTATCAATCTTCCCAATGGAAAACACATATAACTTCTCAGTTAATATTACAAATGCAGCCCTGTGTTACCTACTGATTAGAGGAAAATACTTAGTTGATTTTTCCATGTATTTCATTTATTTATTAATAAATTGGATTGTATAAAAGTAGTTGCTAGGCTGATGAGGCTCAGTGGTGGAGTATCAATCGATATACCAGAAGGTCCCAGTTCAATTCCCAGTCAGGGCACATGCCCAGTGTGGGTCATGCAGGAGGCAGCTAATCAATGATTCTCTCTCATCATTGATGTTTTTACCCCCCTCTCCCTCTCCCTTCCTCTCTCTGAAATCAACAAAAATAAATAATAAAACTAGATCTTGTTAATGATTAAGTTAGAAGTTTTTAAACTGAGGAACTTTAATCAGGATTGTGCAGTATAATCTATTCTTATTTTATTTTTTTCCATTATCATTTATGCTGTAAAGTCTACATTGGTTGGTATACAGAATTTCTATTTATTGGTCACAGGAAGACTGTTTCATGGAGATGTTAAAGTCATGAGTAAACTGCTAAAATTTAAATAAATTATATTTTGTATGTATTCCAGTGCAAGGTAAACAATTTTATATGGGAAGGGTATAAGAAATGTCATGTACAATCTGGAAGAACTACCTG
The DNA here is from genome assembly GCF_028538775.1 of Myotis yumanensis. NCBI lineage: Eukaryota > Metazoa > Chordata > Mammalia > Chiroptera > Vespertilionidae > Myotis > Myotis yumanensis. Next base: position 201,719,360 of record NW_027223753.1, on the reverse strand, counting down.
TAGACTGATTCTGAAAATATAAATCATCATTTAAAAAAGAATCTCTACCTATGGATTGAGTCCAGTGAAACTTAAAAAGTAACATTTTAATGTACATAACGACATTCTATTTCATCTTGCAAACCAGGTATGTAGAAAGAAAATTAATATTTGGTAACAAAGTAAACTCAACCACTCTATGATAGACACAAATGCATGTATTAAAAACATTCATTTTTATGCTCATATTTATTGCTTTTGAGAATTGTTAACATATAGAGTTAAATTGAAATTCTATTTGTTCAAACAAAAAAAAACTCCCTCATAAGTTAAAGAACTACAGACATCACGTGAGTATTTATTAAATGTGGTGAAATGGGAAGTACCCAAATCCCCAAAAATTGAAACATCATAAGGCATTTGACTTATCTTACTCAGCTCCCAAAAGATAATAAGCAAATTTGCAAGATGAATCTTCTATTGTTACATTGGAGGCTAATACTGTCTCATAAGGTAGATTGATTGCAAAAATGTTTCTAATTTTTTACCACTCTCTATACTGATGGTTTTTTGAAATATGGCTTTGAAGCAACTCTTATTAAAAAGTGGAATTTTTCCATGTCTTAAATCTGCATTGGTTTTCTCACTTGATTTAACCAATAGAATTTTTAAAGGATTTTTTTAAAATTTATTTTTAGAGAGAAAGGAAGAGAGAGGGAGAAAGAGAGAGAGAGAGGGGGAGAGAGAGAGAGAGAGAGAGAGAGAGAGAGAGAGAGAGAGAGAAACATCAATGTGAGAGTGGAACATCAATCTGCTGCATCCTGCATGCTCCCCTACCTGGGACCCAGCCACAACCTTTTGGTGTATGGGATGACACTAAACCCACAGAGCCACACCAGCCAGGGCTTAACCAAAAGAATGTGATGTGCCTGGGCATCAGAAGGCCTTGTACATTTCCACTCAACGCATGGGAAAGTGCCCCATTACCTTGAAATCAAGCTCAGTCTTGCTTACTTCAAAGAGTTTGAGAACCATTTGGGTAGGAATAAGTTCTGTTCTAGCTGAAGACTATAAATTATCTGTCATTAGCCATTTTTTTACAACACTAAATTTAGTCCTTTTTTGTATCATTGTGTTATAGATTGTTGATATCAACTCTATGACTTTTAAAAGTTCAACGCCAATTGAGGTTACTTGAGACTTCACATTGTGCAAAGACATGCCAAGAAAATAATTTAGGAGAGAAGAAAAAATATGGTAATCAAGGATTCACAAGGAGATTTTTTTCCCCCCCACAGATACCTCTGTAGGGGGCAGATACTTCCTTTTGCTTGCTAATGATATTTTCCTGTCACTGAGCACCGAGATCTCCACATTTTGGGTTCTACTGCCCAAAGGCAATTGAACAATCTTAATTGTTTTGTTATATCTGAGTATTTTGCCAGCAGTCGAACTATGCCAACAACCCATTTTATGTTGTTATACCTAAAGGGAGTGATAACGATAAACAAACAAGTCATTTTATTTAAGTGTTTTGAATGTTCATTTAATCAACAAGAGCTTATAGAGTATCTAGCTCCTCTGTACACTATACGTCTATTCCATGCTTTCTGTCCTCTGAACCCAGCTATGCAGCATCCACACAATATTAACTCCTGTCTGAGTGCAAAGCAGGAACTGCTATGCTCAAATAGATAATATTGTCAGTAAATTTTTACAAAATAAAAGCATGCATAGGGCAATGCTAAAAAGCATTGAGGTAGTTGTTGGATTTCTTCAACAAATTTAGAAACTTTAGTTTCATAAACTGTTTCAACATTGCAAAGCAAACATTTGCTGGCTTAGATACAGAAATTAGTTTAAACACCATCAAATTAAACAGAAAAAAAAAACTATTTCCATCAATAGGAATGAACAGTATTTTCATGAGATGCTTTACATGGACAAATTACCAAAGAAGCAGCCAGCTTTTACATTAATTTTCCTTCCTGATTGGAGACACAATGATAAAATACATTAACCGGCACTTTGAATTATCCACAGGTCAGGAAGTCACTTTTGGTTTCCTGTACAACCTCCCCAGGTTACAGGAAATGTCAGAGGAAACATTAACATGCCATTTTATAAATTTACATCTAAAATTAAATTCAGACCGACATGAAACCCTTGTGTATGAAGAAATAATGCTTCTTAGAATAATTGTTCCACAAGAATCATCAGCTTTAGAAGTACCAACATTTATATTTCAAAATAATTTATCAACATTTATTTGAATATTGTTATGACACATAAAATACACTTAGCAACTCTAGTAACAGTTGCATCATCAGGAACATCCTTCTCAAATTAAAAATTACCAAATATTGCCTGCCACCTTCCATTTGCCAAGAAAAACTGATGTCGCTTTGAGTTATATCAGTTGAATTGCTAAATGTGTAAATTTAGATGGCTTGATAAATGAATCTACAGAACAGTCAGAAAAATCTTACTAGCAATCAAGATAACCCATTAATAAAATTTTATTATTATTATAGTATGTACAATTATTATTTTTCAGTTAGTAACTTTGAGTTTTACTCATGTAGCACTAATACCTCTATTATGTCTTATAAATAATAACATAGTTTTTAGGGAAAAGCTTTATCTCTTACTAGCTTTAATGAAATTTTTAAAAAATTGAACAACAGGCCCTGCATTTTCAATTTGCACTGAGACCTGTGAATTATGTAGCAAGCCCTGGTTGGAGTAATAGATTAGAATGCGTTTAAAGAGAAGGAGGTGAAGAAGCAGAGGCAGGCATTATAAGTGACTATTTTATGGGTTGTTTTTTTTCTATTCCAGATAGCATGGAAATGGACAATGCAATGGATGAGAGAAATGGAGAAGGCAACTCATCACAGGAGTGTGAGGCCATACGGGGCGTGTTGCTGTAAGATGAAAGTTAGTAGATTGGGTTTATGGTCTTAAGAAAATGACCTAGTGGAAGGGGAGAAATCAATATTATAAAACTGAGAGAGAAGTGCAGGAATGAAATATATAGAGGCATGATAAGAAGGGACCCAGGTCATAAATCAATGAATTAATCTTTGGAAGGCTCAGGGGCACTTTATTTTTTGTTCCAGAAGAGAAGGGAGAGATGGTTGAAAACAGGCAGATGAGTTGGCAAGTTTGGTAATAAGTAGATGAAAAAAATAGCAGCTATGTTTTTCCCTGAGATAATGCATAAATGGTAAGTCTAGAAATCAATACAGTGAACCTGTAGATGGAGAAGCATTGTAGTGAAGGGCTACATTCATTTTTTCAGTATATATTTTTATTGATTTCGGAGAGGAAGGGAGAGGGAGAGAGATAGCAACATCAATGAGGAGAGAAAATCATTGATTGGCTGCCTCCTGCAAGGCCCACACTGGGGATCAAGCCCACAACCCAGACATGTGCCTTCACCAGGAATCAAACAGTGACCTTCTGGTTCATAGTTTGGTGCTCAAACACTACAGGTTACATTCTTTTTTTTTCTTGATAGTGTGTTAGAGATTGATGGTTGACAGTATTAAAGGTTTGAAATACTTACAGTAGGAAATAGACAATGGAGTTATTGAGCATTTATAGGAATACCGGGTAACCTTGCCTTCATCATACATGGTTATAAGACATGAATTTTATTTACACATCTCTGCGCAGTTGTACTATTTTGTTTTGTTCTGTTCTGTTTTGCTTTGTTTTGTTTTTCCATCAGTGTCCTGAAGCCTAGGATAGGAATACAAACACTAGGCAAGTATAATTCTTTGTTGTTAGCATTGTTTTAAGACACTTTGGGAGATGGGCCATAAATTGTTGACACAACATGATTTTAAAAAGTGACTGAAATTATGGCTCACAGGTCAAGTATGAAAAGATAACAAATGAAAAGATATGAGAGACTAATTAATTGAGAGAAAATGTAAAGGTCAAGCTAAAAACTAGTAATATCTTTGTATACTGCTTTTGCTCAAAGAAAATTGAGTCTCTGCTGTGGTCTTTTACAATAGGAAGTACAGACTTTTGAGAATAGATTTTGGTTTGGTTTGGCTTGGTTTCATTGGAGGGTCAGACAGAAATAACTGCTTAAGATTTTAGTTTCTGGCTTGTTTTCTAAATTGGGCATATATAGGCCTAATGCTCTGATAACCTTTAACATCTAACCTATTTGAATTAAAAAAAAATCAATATGAGACTATTTAAATCCTGTGTTCTTAAAAGAACTGTTCACATATTTGTGGAAGACACACAGGTGCTGGAGAAACCACATACACCAATCACACTTGAGCTGAGACTGAACAGAGAAGGTGTGTGTGGGGGGAGAGTAATTTGGACCTTTAATTCCATCACTCTTTTAAATAATCAGCACAATAATTAGATTTTGATACTTTTTTTTAACTATAACTTTGAATATTAACTTGCCAAGGAGTTTAATTTTTGGACAACATTTCCATAGAAATTTACCATGAGAGTAGATTTATTTTCAATTTTGTGGCATCTTTATGTGGACATTTATTATTGCAATGTGTTTTGTGATGTCATTTGATCTTTTGCACAACATCTTAATTGACAAGTTGGTCAATATGTCTGGACATCACTTGTAATGTGAAATGCAGCACTGAATAAACTTTTGGCTTGATATTAATATAATGGATGCACCCTCTGTTGAACACACAAGCCATCTGCTATTAAAAGATACTGGTTCACCTGTAGGGACAGGTGGATATATAGAGAATCAATTGGTGATTTGCTTCTATTTAGAGATGCCTACTAGTATCTCATTCCTGGGTACTTTTTGCTTCACCAAATTCTTTTGTCCAAGACAAAGGTCATTGAATCTGATTTGGAAGAATAAACTGGTTCTTTTCTCCCTTTTCTCTTGCCACTGAGTTTCCCTGAGGGAGTACAGATTTTGCTGTTTTGTTCCTTTTTACCAGAAATGTTTGTAGATAAAGCTCAGCCCTCATCCAGCACTGAAGCCTACCTTTTCCAGTACCATCAGTGACAAGGTGAGTTATTCCATCTCAGCCTGGCATTTAGCTTTATAGTCTTGACTTGTCCACCATGTCACATTCTTCAATATCAACATTATCTATAATAATAAAAGCATAATATGCTAATTAGACCGGAGGTCCTTCCAGATGACCTTCCTGACAAGGTGGGGCTGTGAGGGAAGCCCAGGTCCTGGGTGCCAGAGGGAAGCTGGTGCTGGCAGCTGGGGGAAAGGGGGTAGGGGAGGAAGGGGGGGAGGGAAGGCCTACTCTTTCATGAATTTCATGCATTGGGCCTCTAGTCAGTAATAAAGTTATTGTTTTTTTTCCTTTCTTTGCTACTATTTTCCAACAATTTTTCAATTGGCTCAAAACTACAGTGAGGCCTGCTCAAATCTCTAAAGCCTCTTATAATCAAAAAAATAAAGCCTTTTTTTTAACTTACACATTGTTTTAATTTTTTAATTATAGTTTACATTCAATATTATTCTGTATTAGTTTCATATGTATAACAGACATTGCTTTTTTTATTTTTCTACTGCTCTTTAATTTCCAAAGATCCTTTTTATCTATAGCTTTCTACTTAAATTTTAATTATTGATATATTACATTTTTATTTGAATATTAGTGCTTTTTTTCTTTAGAGGCTTTTTTTTTTAGCTCTGAAACAGGAATTTTAGGGGTAAAATAGAACAGGTTTAGGAAATTTTAGAAATTTTGGAAATTAAGGGGACCAACGAGGAAACACAGGGCTGCAGAGCAGCAGAAGGTGTATTTCCATAGAATAGGGGAACTGAAAAGCTGCAAGAGGTATATTTCCATAGAATGAGGGAGCTGGAAACAGCAGAAGGTCTATATTTACAAAATAAAGAGAAGGAAGCCCTTCATCCAGAAGGAGAAGAAAGCCAAAAGGGAATAGGGGAACAATAAGGAAGGAGGGGTTAGAACATCACAAGTCCCATGTGAGACTCAACCTTTGAGTCCAGGAGTTACTATAGTAACCAGTCTAGGGGAATAGTGACCAATCAGAGGGGATATCAAGGCACCAGGATCTGCAGCCTTTATAAGCCATAGGGAAAAGGAACTCAGTGGGACCCTTTCCCCCCTCTCTACTTGGGAGTCCATTCTGTGGGACTCTTTCCCTCTCCCCATGTGGGAGTCTGTACTTGTTCTTCAATAAATCTCCACCTTTGCTATACCACTTTCTGTCTGTGAATGCATTCTTTGATTCTGGCGGACAAAGAATCCGGGTTCTAGTCCAAAAATTCCTTTTCAGCTCCAAGCATTTTCTCCTTCTCTTCTGATTTTTTTCTGTTTTGTTTGTTTTAGCCATTGCCTTTCATGACAGAGGTTTTCCTAAAATGAGTGGTGATTCTTGTTACTAGGCTATATTTAGGGACAAGTCACTAAAATATGATTAGAAAAATGGGTGCTGCTTTAACACTGATCTTCACTATGTTGTGATTCCTTAGGTCAGTGGTCGGGAAACTCGTTAGTCAACAGAGCCAAATATCAACAGTACAAAGATTGAAATTTCTTTTGAGAGCCAAATTTTTTAAACTTAAACTATATAGGTAGGTACATTGTTATTAACTTAATTAGGGTACTCCTAAGCTGGCCTTTGCTAAAAATGTCCTCAATCTGATTGAGGTACGTTCGCTGAGGTCCACCCCTTCCAACTCTTCCATCCTCAACTCCTGCATGAATCGCACGCGCCTCCCCCGTGATGCTGCTGCTGCTGCTGCTGCTGTGTATCCTATGGCCCGCCTGCGCCGCATCTCCCGTCGCCTGACTGAATGACACCCCCCACTTCTTCTAACGCCACTTCTTCAAAATAGACTTGCCCAGGCCGAAAACCAACTTCTGCGCATGGGCAACGAAGTTTCAATCGCACTGTACGTGCATGCCCGCACGTGGTATTTGGTGGAAGAGCCACACTCAAGGGGCCAAAGAGCTGCATGTGGCTCATGAGCTGCAGTTTGCCAACCACTGGGATAGGTAATCAAGTCTTTACATGGAGAGTCTCAGATGCCGGCATCTTTCCTGTTGGGTGAATCATTTTTCTGCAAATAGCAATACTCTAAACTCTTTCTTTGGGTTTATACAACTGAATGCCAGCTCTTGGGAGCTTAAATGAAATGGAATATGCTTTACCACCTTCAGAAGCACAAACAGTGCCTAAACTCTGCCCTATGTTGGCCTATTGTCCCCAGTGTCCAATTTGCCAAGAGCTAAGACTTGCTCTTTCAGAAATAAGTCTTTACTCCAATCATCTCTCAGTGTAGGAAATATGTAACAGCTTGGCTAATGGGGGGAGAGAATAATCTAACTCTTCTTTACCTTTACTTTCAGTCATTTCTTGTGCTTTAATGCTTGCGGCCCCACCTTGCCCTACTTGTCTTGACCATTCCCTGGGGGGCCAAGGCTGAGTCTTTTAAGTTCTGAAGTGACAAGCTGCTTGCTTCTTGTTGGCCTTCCTCACTCAAGGAATTAACCTTTGCTTTTCTCAACTGTGCTAATAACTTCTCTTTGGTAAATGGACATGTGCAAGTCTGTGATGGTTTTCTCTCCCATTCTCTTTGTTCTTTTAAAACACCTTCCCCCCCCCCCTTTTTTAAACTTATTGTTTAAAGAAAATGGAGAAAAAAAACAGATTTGTTCAAACTTACATGTTTAATTCAAAATTTCCTTTGCTTACTGGTATTAGCAAATACTTCTAATAACAATTGTGATAGCTATCAAATAAAATAAGGTAAGGTATAGCTTTTACATAAACTTTCATTCACATATTAGAAAGTCTCACTGATCAGAAAGTTAAATGCTCTATCATTGCTATGATCTCCCAAATAAAAAAATAAATCTATTTTCAGAAAATTTTCCTAATGGGTAAAATCCTTTATAGTATATAGCTCTGTACAAAGATTTTAGAAACTTTCCAGCATTACTACTAGACTCATTTGCCTACTCACATTGTACTTATTACTTACTTTATTACGATAATTATCTCAAAGTATTGCTATCTCTTGTTCAGTCTTACATTTTTCTCTATTTTAAAATCTCTTACTGGATAATTCTCTTATCTTGCCCACCAATAAAACCTCAGTGTCTAGTAAACTCTTGGCATATATTATACAATAATAATTTATTGAATAAATAGCCTATGTCCCTCCCATCTATTTACTAATTAATTTAGCTTGTTGAACCTTTTCAAGAAATCATACTTAATTATAAATATGATGGAGAAGATTAAGTCTATGCACAATTTATAAACTAAACATTGAATTACTTAATCAGAATATGCTATTTCAACTGAGATGTGATGGAGCTTTATGGTAAAAAGGCATTGAGTAACACTATAAAAAGTTTAGATAAATTAAAATATTGACATTTTATTTATATTTTGTTTCTGCACTGTGCTAGATGGTACACTCACCTGTGCCCTTTTGAAAGAAAAACAAAAGCTATGATTAAAGGGAATTGAGAGGTTTCAAACAGTTTTGTTGACAAGAAATTTTGTGTACACGTATAAATTGTAGCAACTAGTGTGTTCTTAAAATTCATCTTGACATTGTTTTTTTTTTCTTTTTTAAAATATATTTTTATTGATTTCAGAGAGGAAGGGAGAGGGAGAGAAATAGAAACATCAATGATGAGAGAGATTCACTGATGGGATGCCTCCTGCACACACCATACTGGAGATTGTGTCCGTAACCCAGTTCTGGGCCTTGACCAGGAATCCAACTGTGACCTCCTGATTCATAGATCAACATTCAACCTCTGAGCAACACTGGCTGGGCATCTTGACATTATTTTTTGACTGATACAGAAAGCACACTCCCAATGTCCATAGAAATTGAGATCGCTTCTAAATTTCAGTATCTTGAAACATACACTCTGACATCAACATCTTTACTCTTAATGTAAGAATGCTTTTTAAATGCTTATTGAATAATTTTTTGTTTTAATTTAACTGATGGCATCACTTTTAGTTACCTTAAACCTAAGAATGACTTGGAACTGAAAGAAAACAGTCACAAAAGACAACATTTTGTATGACTACATTTCTATGCAATGTCCAGAATAAGCAAATCCATTACAGCAAGTAAATTAGTGGTTGCCTACACGATAGGGGGATGAGAATGGAGGGGATGGGGAGTGACTGTTAGCTAATGTGTATGGGTTTGCTTTTGGGTTGACAAAAAAGGTTTTTAAAATAGACTGTAATGATAGTTGTACAACCCTGTAGATAGATGATATTAATTGAATTGTGAACTTTATAGTCTGTGAATTATATCCCAATAAAGAAGTCTAAAGAAAGAGTGACTCACAGCTGAGATTTCTAATTATGTTACTACACGTTTATGTTTCCATTAAGGTGAAGAATAATTGCTGCTATGTGGTTTGCTGTTCCTTTATCCATTGATTTGGTGCTACCATTAATTAAAGTGAATCCTGCAATGTATGATACTGTCAAACATGTAATTGCTACTTCTCAACCTACAATTGTTTTTAAAGTAAGAATAAATCAATTTGTTTATTTATTTAAATCTTGTTTATTAAAAATCTACTTATTGATTCTTTTAGCTTTTTAATCATTTCAGGATGCTGACAGAGACCTATTAAAAATAAATTTCACTCATATGTGGAATCTAATGAACTAAATAAACTGATGAACAAAATAAATAGATCCAGAGACATAGAAGTATGGGAAAAACTGATGAATTTCAGAGGGAAGGCAAGTTTTGGGTGGGTGGAGTAATTAACTGGGGGGAGGGGTATTTATATGCATATGCATATATGCATAGTCCTTGGACACAGACGATAGCGTGGTGAAGGCCTGGGAGGGGGCTGGTGAAGGGTGGAGGGGATCAATCAAAAAATAAATAAATAAACAAAAGAACATCTGTAATACTTTCAACAATAAAGATAAATTTTAAAAAATAATTTGACGTCATTTGCTGGTTGTAACTCATTGAGATAGTGGGTATGGCTATATTTCTGTCAGCACCTATTCTACTTACAGGAAGAGAAATTATGGGCTGCTCTTCTATCAAGGCTTCTTTACACTATTCTTATCTCAAATTTCTCCACATTTGAGGCAGATAGATGTCCTACTTTTTTCAAGTACTCTTGTGTATTTCTTCTCTATGAAATTATCCTTTTCCCAATTTCAGGCAGATTCTGGAAGAAGAATGTTACTTTTAACATATATATTTAAACGATTAATACAAAAATGGTTTATTTTAGTTTCTCAGTAAATTTTATATCTGTGGTATTATAAATTGTGAAAAGTGTAAGTGTAAGTGCTATAAAAAGATGGTAATATACAGAATGAATAGACACATTTGAATATATTATTTTTAAAAGAAAATTATACAGAGACTTATCTGTACAGATATGGCTGCACAAAGCAAGACATATCACAGCATTCTTCTATTTGGAGGAGCTATCTCCTGTGTTAACCAATTCTTTATAGAGTTCGAAAGTTGCTGATGACATCTTCTGGAAGCATCCACGGTTCTTCTATTTTGTGAGACAATGAACTCGAGTCAACACCCCACATTTAGGTTTCAGAACCATGGCCAATAGGAGGGAATATGCTAATTGACTGCCACACCCTCAAAGATGGTGGCACCCACAGCCACAAGATGGCAGCGCCCAGTCCCCTCAGCCCTGCCAGGGTGGCAGGCACGCAGCTTCCTCTGGAGTCCCCCAGTCCCCTCAGCCCCACAGCCACCCAGAGCTGGCCCGAGGCACAGGCAAGCCTTGGATGGTGGCTGCCCAGCCACCCAGGGCCTCCTGAGGCTCAGGTAACCAGGGCTGGCCGAGGCTTGTGCTGCTGGCAGTGGCAGCAGCAGAGGTATGATGGGGGCGTCGCCCTCCCCTGATCACTGGGTCGCCTCTCACCCCTGAGGGCTCCTGGACTGTGAGAGGGAGCAGGCCAGGCTGAGGGACCCCCCCTTCCAGTGCATGAATTTTCATGCACTAGGCCTCTAGTCCTATATAATAAAAGCTAATATGCAAATTGTCCCCATGGGCGGGGATTTGACTGGGTGTTAGACATGTGCTGACCACCAGGGGATGGCGCAGAACATGGTGGGCATTGGCAACGCAGCACTGGCAGCAGGCAGCAATAGAGGTGTTATGGGCCCCAATGAGCCCCAATGAGAGCGGGACTGTGGCAGGATGGTGAAGCAGGTGAGCGGGTGGCGCTAAGCCAAGGCAGGTGTGAGCAGGGGCCCTGGGCCCCCCCCCCCCCCCCCCCCCGGTTGCTGCACAGATTGGCCCTGATTGCTGACCAGGCCTAGGGGCCCTACCTGTGCATGATTTCATGTACCAGGCCTCTAGTCTTATTTTAAAAATCTTTCAAAGTGGCCTTATTGTCTTACCCATGCTCTCCTTTTTGTCCTCTTGCTTGTACTTGTGTCTTCTTTCAGATATATAATACAGAGTACTATTTCTTTCACTTCTTTTTTTATACTCTTAAGAAAGAGGCCCCAAATTCTATTTGATACAATCCTATCCTTTTTCATGTTTTACATATCAACAAATAAAACTAAATGTATGACTCTCTGAAGTTTATAGTTGGTGAAAGGATGGACAAGTTGATATTAAATCAGGTTCTAAAATTCTTGGAAATATGAGAGCTTGACCTGAAAATAGAAGTGAATAAAACTTGGGAAGTGACATATACATGAAACATTAGCTTAAATACAGGAGATTTTCATCAAGGCATGTGGCAATAAGTTAGAGGAAAATGGGAAGCAAGAGAATAAATCCTATGAGATATAAAGTTTCAGCAATAAAAGAGCCTCCGATAAAGAGAAGTACAGAAATTGATGGAGCCAAATAATACCAAAATGAAAATAAAATATATATTTACAGGTCATATATCAACTTGGAACATTTAATTTCTTTCAAATCTGTCATTACTTTCAAATGAAGTTTTATTTTTCATTTCACTTAAGATGAACACAGGAATCAGTTTAAATAGAAAGAAGTCAATAAAGCATTATTCTTGTGTGTCTAAATAACAGAAGGCTTATCTAGATATTATTCTTTGGTGTCGAGAAGTTCCTTGGTATCTTACCTCAAGTACAAAATGGTTGACTCCGTTATGAATGTGGCAGGTTTTTTGTTTGTTTGATTGTTTTCAGGGTCATACAGGTGACACTCTCATCTAAAATACAGAACTTGGCCCTGGCCAGTGGCTCAGTGGTTAGAGCATCAGCCTGCACACTGCAAGGTCGGGGTTTGATTCCCAGTCCTGGTTGGGGTGCATGCAGGAGGCAACCAATCATTGGGTCTCTTTCACATTGAGGTTTCTCTCTTCCTCTCCTCTGTCTCTTTCCAGTTCCCTCCCTCTTTTCTACTCTCTCTAAAAAGCAATGGAAAAAGTTTCCTCAGTGATAAATAAACTCCAATGTCACAACAAAGGCAATTCAAATTGTTTTGAATAAGTGGTAACATAAAAATACATGCTCAATAATATTTGTAATTGAAAAGATAGACAAAATGGCCCACAAATAAAATTGCCTTTTTGACACCTTCTAATATTACATAGTTAATGCATATAAACAGTGTTTATAGCAAGTATGAAAGTTCACATCTAGATTTTATATAATTTTTAGAAATCAAAGACATATGATATTCTATGTAGATTATAGTAAAAATGAAAAATACTAGTTAAATAAAATAGAAAAAACAAGTACATTAGTTAAATGAGATGATAAAGAGAACAATAATTTTTCACTTTATTAAATTTTGTTTAAATTTCATCCTAATTTTTAAAATTCTACATGTTAAGAAGTTAATAATTTTGAAATGAAGATAATAGTTTGGAGTGGAACAACCTACATGTAGAAATACGTTTATAGCAGAGAATGAGATGTTTATACTTTCGTTTAGAATATTTATCATATACTTTAACATAATTTTTACTAGTGAGTCTTATTTTCTTTTAATTTATTTATTTTTTATAATGTATTTTATTGATTTTCTACAGAGAGGAAAGGAGAGGGACAGAGAGTTAGAAACATCGATGAGAGAGAAACGTTAATCAGCTGCCTCCTGCACACTCCCTACTGGGTATGTGCCAGCAACCAAGGTACATGCCCTTGACCGGAATTGAACCTGGGACCCTTGAGTCCACAGACTGATGCTCTATCCACTGAGCCAAACTGGTTAGGGCAAGTCTTATTTTCTTTTGGTAATTATCTTTTTTAGTCCATTTACTCAGAGAAATAAAATTCATAACTTGATAATTTCTGATTTATTTCATTTTTGTTAAGGTTAAGTGTATGACTATTTATAGAGGCTGTGTGTTGTTTGTGGAGCTATTTAATTTAAGCCCATAAATTAATGCCTTAGTAATCAATATCTACCTAATGCCCTGCTTAAATTGTACATATTTCATTAAATTTGCATTAGTTCAGCTCTCTTAGTGATCTTGACCAGTATTGAAAAAGAAGTCATCCCGGCTAATGAATGATTTATTGCAAAGATAGTTTATGAAGAAAACACTTAATTGCCAATTTGCCAGGTTGTAAAAAGATGAATTTACATTGATGCCACTTATTTTTGAATTCATATAAATCCCTCAACTTCCCTGTAACATATTTATAAAACTATCATCCTCTCTACTTAGATTTTGTTTTCTTCTATTTCCTCTCCTTTTGATCCATTAGTTCTTTGTGTACTCAAGAAACATCTCCCACAATTTTCCTTTTTAATGTCTATAAATTCAGTCTCTATTGTTTTCCACACCCACGTTAGCCAACAAATGCTTTTAAATATGTGAGAGCCCAGACAATGTTCTAAACATTTTTAGCATCTTTCCCTCACAAAGCTATTAGTGCTAGAAGTTATGAGTGTGAGCACTGCAGAGGAGAATTCTTGAGTTTGAACCTGGCTCTGACGTTTTTTAGCTATGTGATCTTAAGAAGATAATTTGACTTCCCTGTTTCTTTCCCTTGGTGAGAATAACAATATCTAATTTATAAGTTTTGCAGATGGCATGAAAATAAAAACCAATATTAATTTGTTTGTAAATGAAGTCTAGTTTTAATAAACTTGGCCTGAGAATTTCATTCCAACTTTCATTTATACATCAACCTGTTCCTATCTGACTTTTACACCATTATGCTAATGAGATTGATTTTATAAAATCCCTTATTTGGTATAAATAAAAGTTTAGAAACCTTCGCAATTGCAGTATTATCTTTTGGCATATATTTTATGGAAATAATTTAATAAGTAAGAAAATTAAAAGGCTATATTATCAGAAACATGTTTAGTAACAACAAATTATCAACCAAACTTTATGATACTTTTAAAAACAGTAAAAGTGTAAATTCCACGAATATAGTGATTGAATAAATTATCATCTATATATATAAAAAAACCAGCGACCATAACGCTGTAATGACCAGAATGACCGGTTTCTATGATGCCCACTATGGCCAGCGAACTGGCCCGATCAGGGGGATGGGACTGGCAGGCCAACCTCCCATGACCCTAACCCCAATTTGTCCCCACCACCCCAATCATCTCACAGTCCCTCCCCCCCCCAGCCAGCCCTGCCCTTGATTACCCCCTACCCAACAGGGGGCAGGGCCAGCAGGCAAACCTCCTGAAGCCCCTCCCTCCACCCAGCCCCACCCAAGATCGGCCCCCACACCCCGATCAGGGGCAGGACAAATCGGCCCCACCCCCGATCAGCCCCACCCCCTTCGATTGGCATGCAGACCCTCCCCCAGTCAGCTTCACCCTGATCAGCCCCCCCCCACACCAATCAGGGGCAGGCCCACTGACCAATTGCCCTCCGCCAAGCTGGCCAAGCTCCCGCCATTTCCTCCTCCTGAACAGGCACAGCCCTGATCCGCCCAATTGGGGCCAGGCCGACCGGACCCCATCCGTGCACAAATTTGTGCACTGGGCCTCTAGTATAAACATAAAATGAGACACATAAGAATAACATTATAAAAGCATATCTGTCAATAAATATATTTATGATTTTTTTCCTACCAGAATAACAGGCTTTAGGGCCAGATAACTTATA
The DNA here is from genome assembly GCF_028538775.1 of Myotis yumanensis. Classification (NCBI taxonomy): domain Eukaryota; kingdom Metazoa; phylum Chordata; class Mammalia; order Chiroptera; family Vespertilionidae; genus Myotis; species Myotis yumanensis. Next base: position 201,704,312 of record NW_027223753.1, on the reverse strand, counting down.
TTCAAATTCTGACTCATTTAAATAATACTTCTGTAAACTTGGAAAAATAAAAAATTAACACTTCCAATCAATATTTTCCTATTTAATATGAAAATACTACTGGCCCAGTGCACGGATTCCTGCACATTGAAAGGAAATTAATTAGGATAAATATTTTAATATCGCTATTCACTATTTCTTTATACTAGAAGTGTTAGAAATGAAAGAAAATTAGTAAAATGTATATGAAAATAATATATAAATTGATTAATAAGTAAACAATAACAACATGATATAACAACAACAAAGACAATATGAAAAAAACAAAAACATGATATAAAAACAACATTGATAAAAACAATGACTGGTAAATTGATTAAATTTATTTTAATATCTGCCTGTATACCACATTAAGAGTAAAAACACTTCCAGTGTGCTGGACTAATTTCCCTTGTGATGAAGTATTTACAACTTTAACTTGAATGTCACACACTCTTCGAACTCAAGAGGAAGCAACATATAACTGACCATGTCTGAAGACTGGTTCAGGTAGGAATATTCCTACTCTGTCTACAATTTGTCCTTATGCTTTATTAATAGTCATTGCAAATGTTGGCATAACTGGAAACTGTCTTCGAATTAATTTAAATGGGAGGCCAGTGTCAGACAAGGACAAATAAATTCTTGGAATCAGAGCAACCTCTCCTTCCGCAGATCCTGTTAATACTTCAGCTTTGATTATGTTAGGTTGCAATCTTTTGATAATAAATCTAGTACCATTACAAAGACCCCATTTACTATTAAGATTTCTCAGTAGCATGATGATTGTGCCTACTTTCAATTTTAATTTATGGCATAGCATTCCCAAAGGAGTAATACTATTAAGAAATTTGATGGGAAAATTTTCCTTTCGGCATCATCCGTTGAATCAATGGAATCATCACTCAAATATGTGTGAAAATCTCCATCAAGTATATCCAAAATTTCTTCATTTAATTTATGAACGTGCTCATTTTAAAGACAAAGAATCGCACCTTTAGATATATTTTTAATATTATCTATAGATATACTACTTCCAGCTTCAATAATAGATCCATTACAAATAATTTCACGGGGATTTTAATAATATCCATTCCTAAATGAAAATTGCTATCAAGTTTGCCATCTCCAAGTTTTACTAACCATCCACTATAAGCAGAATCCTCTGATCTCATATTTGTTTTAAGAGACAACTCTCTGAAACATACCCAACCACTACAGTACTTTAAACTCATTTGTACTAGGCTGATCACATAGCATGTGGCACAACACTGAGACATTGTAGAAAATCCCCTCTGAGAAGAACTTTATATGTATTGTGCATAGGCAAGTTACCGTTTATTTTTAAATTGCCAGTGTGCATCATATGTACTGGCTGGTTGGTCAGTCGGACTGTTGGACAGATGGTTGGTCACTTAGCCTTTTATATATATAGATTAGACTTTATCTAATATGTTTTGTAAGAATTAAAAAGATCAACTTGAATTGTTTACTTAGAATTTAGCACATATAAAAAATTTTTCATTATGAAGTGTTATTTTCTGTTTTCAAGTGCTATATAAGTTTTCAGAAACTTTGTCCTTGATACCCATTTCTTCAGAATGATCATCTTAAGTTAAAAAAATATTATTTTGAAAGCCATAACAAGTAAATTATTTCTAAATCTCCAACACCCTAATGTCATTCAAGCTTTAAAACCTTGTTTTAGATGCCTGTAATATATTGTAAAGAGGTCAATTCAGCCCTAGCTGGTTTGGCTCAGTGGATAGAGCATCAGCCTGTGGACCCAAAGGTCCGTTGTTCGATTCTAGTCAAAGGCATGTACCTTGCTTGAAGGCTCCTCCACAGGCCAGACCCTGGTTTCTCTCACATTGACATTTCTGTCTTTCCCTCTCTCTTCCACCCTCTAAAAATCAATGGGAAAATATCCTCAAGTGAGGATAAAAAAAAAAAAGAACTCCACTCAGAAATTACAAATGGCTCTTCATAATCTTTTCCCGCAAGTCAATTATCTCTTTTGGAATCCTTCCATTCATTATTATATTTCTATCTGGAAAGAATTGTTAGATATTAGGCTCTTATTTTGGTTTAATAAATTCATCTTCCTAGCCTCCCATATGAGTTCAGTTGCCATCTACTATGGACTGAATTATATTTCCTAAGAAAGTCAAATGTTGACCTCTAAGCCCCAGTATGTCTGTATTGACATTGACTAGGCCTCTGAGAGGCAATTGGGTTTAGATGAGGTCATGAGGGCAGGGTCTTCATGATGGGATTAGTGGCTTCATAATAAAAGAAAGAAACAGTTTTCTTTCTCTGACATGTGAAGACAGTGAGAAGGCAGGGACCCAGGAAGAGGATTCTTGGCCAGCACCTTGATCTTGGACTTGCCAGTCTCTCAAATGTCTATTGGTTAAGCCTCCTAATTTATAGTATTTTGTTATAGCATATTGAGCAGACTAAAATACCATTTTAATATTTTTTCCCAACAGTCTACTTACAGCAAATTAGTCCTGCACTCCCCTTTACCCTATGCCAGTGGTCGGCATACTGCAGCTCATGAGCCACATGCGGCTCTTTGGCCCCTTGAATGTGGCCACAAAGTTTCAATCGCACTGTACATGCATGCCCGCACGTGGTATTTTGTGGAAGAGCCACACTCAAGGGGCCGCAGTTTGCCGACCACTGCCCTATGCCATTTACCCAAAAATCATTTGATCAGGAATTCATGTTTCAGGCTTTGTCTTTTGGAAATCCGAAGTAAGAGATACAATATCATTTTTATGGTTCACAAGTCTTTAAGTCAGTTGGATGGTTCTTTCAGTCCTGGCTAGCTCAGTATTATACCTGCTGATTGTGGCTGGACTCTCACATGTTGGGTTTGGCTTTGTCAGCCGCTCCTGATGGCTCAGCTTTTCCACATGTGTTCTCCCGTATCTTTCTAATAGGCTAACCTAGACACAGCTTCCGGAGATCATGAAGAGGCAAGGGAAAGCAAAAGTACAAAAGGCCTCTTGAAGTCAGAACTCATCCTTCATCTTCTCTGACACACTCAGTTGGAGAAAGCAAGCTACAAGCCAGCCTCCACATTATTTCTGATCATAAAGCAGGTGAGGTTTGGTGCTTAGAATGTTTATGTCTTTATTTAGCCTATTCTCTTTTCAAGAATGATTCAAAGGGTGTGAAAAAGTGACAGGGTGGGGGGAATCTTCTTGGAGAAGAAACCCAGAGCCTGATGATTTTTTGCAGCTTATCTCTCTTACTACTTTGGGCAACTTTCCCTCAGAGAACAGAACTATTAATTAGTGCACTGAATTTATTTGTCCATTACTCAAACATTCATTAATCTCCCATATGTACCAGTCATTCTACTAGGCACTGTAGATTTAAATTTCAATTAATTTTCCCTTGTATATTTTTTTCTCCCTTTCTTTTGAATTCACATTTTGTTTACTTCTCTTTTTTTAGAAAGATGCCACATTCATTTTACTGTCAAGCTTTTTGAAGTTATAATATAAATCTCACTCCCATCAGTCCAGGCTCTGTTACAGGTATATTTTGAAGCAGACCCTTTTAAGTTCAACATCATATTAACTGACAAGGTAGAGGCAGCAGTAATTAGAGCATGAAATATATACTGCAGGTCACCTTACATCTCTAATGTAAATCACAGTTCAAAACACTAAGCCATGTTCTGACAAGGAGTCCTCAGCTAATTTTCTTACCTTTGGACAACTTACCCCTTGGTTTGTTAGTAAAAGTTGTAAATACTGGAAATGTATAAACATTAAAATCCCATCTGGGCATAGGTATGTATTTTTGTTTGTAATGTAAAAATTTTCTCTCTGTTCTACATAATAATTTATGGAAAACTCTCTTTGATTTGGGCTCTTTGGCTATGTTCTGAATAAAGGTAAGGAAGAATCATACTTTCTTAATTTGCGTACCTGAAATAGAATTTGGAAAGCCCTGGTAATATAGTATACTTGCATATACTTACAGTGTCATATTGCACTATTAATAGACCCACGTAAGAATTACATGAACTTCTAGAAGGATGGCTATTTTTGTGCTAATTGATGAGCACATAGACATTTTAAATTACCTGCTTACATGTAGATACTTGTCCAGTAGAAAAGATATCACCAAAGTTTATGGTTTTATTGCCCTTTAGGATATGAACCAGTGTTTGGTTAATATAGGGATCTTATTTTAATATTCTGCTTAAGTGTCTTTTCAAAAAGACTATGCAAATATTCACTCCTCAAATGTTCTAGGAATCAGCCTTCCCATCTTACTGGTCACCTCATTAGTTAATGAGTTGAATAAAATCTGTGACATGTATTCATTCTATATTTATATGAAGATCATGTATTTAGAATTTGAAAATAATACTTTAAGAGAAGTTTAAGAGTGACTGCACAATTCACTAATTTAATAATTATAATAATTTTATTCAATAAAAATGATAATTTAAAAAATTAGATTATTGTAGACTTTTAACGTTTAAATCGCCGTTTTAAAGGAAAAATCAGTCTCACTGTTTTAGTTTCTTTTATTTAAGCGTTTTTTGCCTTTAAGATCAGCTAAAGTATCATTTTTGGTTACTAGTACTTACTATAGGCAGCCTTTCCTAATTCACTAGTAATCTATTTCTTAGTGTATGTGTCTGTTTACAAAATATCTATTTTGCTATGTTCTTACAGTTCAGAACAAAAGAGACCTGAGAAAGAGAAGATATCTGATTGCAGGAATCTGATTGCCTCTGGGGAGTGAAGTGGAAGTGTAGCCCTGAATGTCAAGTGCTGCTGGCCACAGCTCTTCGGAGCAGTATTTCTTGTCCTGTCAGCTGAGTTCAACAAGGTAGAAAAGTTACGGTCTACCTTGAGGTTCCACTTGTGAAGGATGTTTACTTGTAAGGCCATTTGACTTCACTCAGTGCACTGAAGAGCCATTCTTTGACCTCATGACAAGAGGGACAGAATGAAATGTTGCATTCAGAGGGCCCAGGGCTCTGTCAGAGACATGGGCCAAGTCCTCTTTAATTATTCAAAGAAGTCCCACCATTACCATCTTTATAGGTATTGAACCCAGGAAGAAGACAGTTATCTAGAGAATGAAAAGCAAATGGTTATGCACTGACATCTAATTAAAAATAAAGGTTAGAGTTTATTTATAAGTTTACAAACTATACATTTGCTAATTTTTTGATATTGCAATATAGTATTTTACACATTTTTATTACAAATGTCTCTAAAATTGAGTTTCACATTACAATTTATGAAGGATCAGAACCTAATTGACAGGATTTTGCCATTCTAAGGGGAATGTAATACAATGGGATTAGTTCCCTTATAAAAGATACCCCGGAGAGCTCCTTTGGCCCTTTTGTCATATGAGGACACAGGGAGAAGATATGTCCGGTGGGGTCTGACTAGACACCACATTTGCTGGTGTATTCATCTTAACCTTCCAGTCTCCAAACTGTGAGAAATAGTTTTCTGTTGTTTATAAGCAACCCCGACCATGGTAATTTGTTACAGAAGTCTGAAAGGACTAATACAACTATCTATACATTTGTTAATATTGCTGGCTTTCAGAAAAGGCTTCCTGTATTTCATTAATTAATTCACTCATTCATTCACTCATTCATGTTTATTTGTTTTACAAAGTATTGAATAGACACTAATTAAACATTTATTGAAAGAATAAATGAATCTGGGTTCATTGAACCATCTGTTTGTTTGTTTTTTAATTGAGGATGAGAAAGAGACCTGAAGGAAAGTCACCTTTGCTTTAATTACCTAATGATTGCTTTAGGGTCAGGATGAAAGATTTGGAAGCTGAATTTGTAAAGAAGCAGTAAAGAAAATCAAATAGTGTTTATTAGCTTATAAATATAATGAATGCTGGGTAGAGCTATTGATATTTTCTGTCTTACCAAAATTTGTAGAACATGAACTTAAGAAAGAGCTTGTTGGCAATACTAGATATGTTAATTTTTTATATTATTTAGGAACTTTTATATTTTTATGTACATATATACATAATATATAGAAAAATAAGATAGAAAAATGTATAGATAGAAATTTATATAGAAAATATATAGAAATATTTATATATATAAAAATGAGATCTTCTATATGAATACTAACTAGTAGAAATTGAGTCCAGTAAGTGCTAAATTGCATTTTTTCCAATCTAGAAAGAGAAGAAGCTAAATAAATTTCAGCATATTTGCTACAATTAGATGTCTCATCTACTTTTTAAAAATGTGGTGATGATAGTGATATTGGTATACATTGGGATTCTGTGTGTGTATGCCATTATTTTCTTAGTAAAAAACAAAAAAAGAAAAGTAGCCTATGTGAATGTTTGACTCAGATGTCATTCCTGAATATTTAATATGGTTGCAGTAAGCATTGAAAGCATAGCATTATTCCCTGTTTTGAAATGCTGTTTGCAAAATAATAATAATAACACTTCACAATAATATACATAAATGTATAATAAATAAAATATATAATGCACATTATATATTTGTTTGTTTATATAAACATGTGATATATGTGCCTCCCTCCATCTGTCAATATATTTATTATCAAGGTTCATGCTTACTAATATTCTATTATGCCTTATTCTCTTCATTAAAACATTTTAAGGTCTCAATTTTGGTTAATTTTTTGTTTGGTGGTGGTCTTTTTGTTTCCAAATATTTTCCTTAAGTGTGATAATTGAGGAGTACACTTTTGAATTCTTGCATATGTTCAAATATCTTTATATATTGGAGAAGCAAATGACATCATGAGTAAATTTGGAATACCTGGGCTGAAATCCTTTCCTTTCTGTAGTTTACAAGTGGTGTTCTGTGTTTAACTGCTGGTAATGCAAAGATGTCAGATCTTTTTCCTCTGTTGATAACTTATCCTCACATATGGAGAACTGTTAAATTTTTATAATTAGAAATCATTCGTTTGATCAAGACAAATTTTCTTTCTTATCAGTGAGCACTCTCACTATAAAGACATAGTGAGTCTTCATTGGGCTAAGAGGATTTTCTTCAATCAATTGTCTTGTTATTTCTGATCATCCATCTGTCCCCTCTTCTTTCCTTGAAACTCCTATTTGTTTCCTGCTAATTTTCCTGAGCGTGTTTGTTAAGTTACTAATTTCAGTCTCAGGTTCCTCTCATTTAATCTGATTTCTGAATATATTTTACCAAGAGCTTAAAACAAATCAGATGTCTATCTGTCTCTTCCAAGAGTTCTATTTCTCTTGCTACGAGTTTCAAATTGAAAGGGCGAGGGCTAGGCCCTCCATCTTGCCCCAGGGTAAAGGCTACGCCCTCCACCTTATGTCCTCCATCTTACCTTGGCCACGTGTTGGGCAAGGAGCTTCTTCACGGAAGTCTAAGACTCTGCTAGCCACACCCAGGAACGGGACATCGACTTGTGCCTGGCCAATTGGCAAAGCACAGTCCTTTCTCCTCCCTTACTCCAACCCCCCCTATATAACCGGTCTCTTGGCGGGGTTGGGCTCTCTCTCTGCTTCCTGCTGCTGTGTCGGCAAGGTGGGGGAGCCGAGCTAGCTCAAATAAAGATTCTTATGCTTTTGCATCGGATTGGCTGGCTCCCTGATGTGGTTTCTTGGGAATCTTGAAATCTGGGCATAACATTTGGGGGCTCGCCCGGGGTTCCCAAGACCATGTAGGGACTCCCCCAATTCGTAGAATCTGCATGGCCGCGGTAAGTGTCTGTGTATTGTGTTTGTCTGTTCTGTGTGCTTTATCTGTTCTGTGTGAGCTCACTTCTGAAATCTGTATCTCCCACATTGACCGTGGACGCACAAGAGGGTCAAAGGGCGGGAGGAGTCAGGGGACGCCTTGATCCTCCATCTGTATCTGTAGGGGTGTAATTTTGCTTCCGAAAAGGCGGAAGGTCTGTAGAAACCCCAATCTGAGACGAGGTGGGTAGTTCCCGCCGGTTTGGCGTAAGCCATCGTCTGTCTCTTCCATGGAAGTAGAAGGCTGTTTTGGGCCCTGTTTGTCTGTGCCTGTTTCTCTGTTTTCTGTGGACTTACTGGACGGATGTTATGGGACGGACTCAGACTGCTCCTTTGGGTATTGTGATTGATCAGTTCAAGGAGATTGCGGGAGGCTTCAGAGCTCCCTCAGAAATTGGGAAGTTGTTAGGAATTGAATGGATTGTTTAAACTCTGAATGAATGTCTGGTGAAAGTATGTGAGTGTAAAGGCAGGGGATCACTGTGCCTCAGGCCGCAGGAAAGGAAAGGTGCGCCTGGATGCGGAGGCTGAAGCCGGCGCGCGGCTGCCCCGGAGCCCGGCCGAGCCGCGGGCCCAGGCGGCTCGGCTGCGGCAGCGGCCCTGGGGGCTCGGCCTCCAGCCCGGTCAGTGGCGGGTGCTGGGCTGGAGCTGGAGCCCGAGCGGCGCAGCCTGGGAGAGGCCCCGAGGCCACGGTTTTTCCCATTCGGGAGCTTCCTCGCGCCGCACGCGGCCAACGGTCGAAAGGGTTGGGGTCGCGGGGCCCGTCGCAGCGACGGGGTCCCCTTCCCCGCCCCGGTCCTGCCGGGGTTGTGGCTCGCGCCGAGGCCGAGTCGTGCGCGGGGTCGCCCCCCGGGGATGAGATGGGAGAGGCGGCGGCAGCCCAGGCAGCCTGAGCCCCGCAGCTTGGGCCTGCGCTCGGCACCATGGGCGGCGGCGCGCCTTCGGGGGGCGGCCCTGGGGGCTCGGGCCGGGCGCGGACAAGCTCGTTCGCGGAGCCTGGCGGCGGCAGCGGCGGCCTGCATTGGCCCCGGGTTTGTGGCGAGTGAGTGGAGCCAGGTGGAGCGCAGGGGGCGGGGCCGGAGCATCGCTCACGGGAGGCGGGAGCAGCGAGGCCCCAGTCGGCATCGGGTTGGGGGAAGGTCCCCCGCGGAGCCTGAGGGCCGGACACCCAGGAGGCCGGGGGCGGCGGCGGCTCTGGATGCGAGCTGGCCTCTTCCCATGGAGATTGCCCCAGCTAGAAATGTAAAAGTTTTAAAATGCATCTGGGATTTCTGTGCACGTGTAAAGGGAAAATACCAGTTTAAAAACGAGTGCGCATAGTTTTGAGCTGAACCTGACCATTTGCTGTGTACAGAATAAAAACCCGAGACTGTTTTGGCCTTAAAAATGGCAGAGATGAACCTGACAAAGAAATGTTCGGATTGAATTGGGAAAAATTGTGTTATTGTGGTAACTAAATGCCTTTGCTTATTGGTACAGCCACCATTTTGGGCTCCAAGCCTTGGCATCCGCCACGTTGGCCGCATGGTTTGCCGCTCCCCTGGGGGCAGCCATCTTGAAACAGCAAAGGCCCCGCCCTCTGATTTACTCAGGGGTGGAGCTTTAAGGTGGAGTTTTATGGGGCTGCAAGCGTGCTTGCTTCAAGGATTTATTTTTAAACTAATCTCTTAAATCTAGAAAACCCTGCTTTCCTTAAACTAAGGACAATCAAAGGTTATGTCAAAGTCTTTAAGAGGGACTGATAGCAGTAATCTAATTTCTAAAGTACGATTATTTCAGGTAGAAACTGGTTTCTGTAAATTGATCTGTCCTTATTGCTTAAATATGTATCCTTGTTGTTAAATTTGAATGTATTGTTAATCTGAGGAATGTTAATTATTTACATGTCACCTAAAAATTAAGGCTAAAAGTTCTAACTAACTAAAAAGCATGGCTTTGGTGTAATGGAAGGAAAGAAATGTTAAATGAATGTTAAGAAGCTGGAACTGGTCACTGGTGGTGGATTGTGAGAAGGGCTGGAACTTCTCCTTCCTTGGTACCCCTAAAACATCAGAGGGTACTTCTGGCCTTGATTTTCTTGGTTTTGGATTTGTTTGTTTGTTTGTGATAAAAACCGTTTCTATCTAAATAAGACATAGGTCAAGAATCCTGTCCTGGGATGTGGGAAAGGGAAGAGCCCCACATCTGTTCCTGTCAGGCCCCCATCAGGGGACTTGGGGGCGGTGTTCCTGTTATCTGCTCAAGAGCCCAAGACTGTAAAGATACTTGTTCACTGAAAAGGTGTAAGTATGTTTGTAAACACCTCTGTCTGTTTGTTTACTGGGAACTTTGATTTTCTATGTAATATTCTGTGCTGGGTTGGGATTTTGGAATTCTAGTCTGATTGGGACATTTAAGGATGGGGCTCACAGTTCCTCAAGGCAGAGACTTAATGGGCCTTTCCCCCTGCGTGTAAAGGAAGACAATGGGCCTTGAAATCTGTAAAGATAGGCGAGAATGAAGCTGGTCAGGCCCCACCCCCTATCATTCCTGACTTTCTTGCTGCAAGAATTGTCTCTTTTCTTGAGAGGGCTCCAGAGGGCTCCAGAGGGCGCACGAGGACATTTGGCTGCGCCTTGGCGCCACCCAGGCAAAAGGCACCTCCTGGAGCTTCGATGGAAAAGTCCCTACACCCAACTCCGTGGTGCTGATGACCCCCACCGCTCTCAAGATAGACGGCGTCGCGACCTGGGTCCATCACACCCACGTCTGGTCAGCAGACCCATCCGAGATCCGGAAAAACTTCGTCATCTATCGAGAACAACGCAACCTGCTCAAGCTCAAGCTACGGCATGCTCGACCTGCCTGATGCTGGTAACTTTGAATAGACTTAGATAATGCCTGCATCTTCATGGACATGGCTCCAAAGAGACAAGGACAATTTATAGGATCACATGTTTAGTAGCAGAAGATGTGGCTGCCTAAAGCGGCCATGATGCCTATATTATGTTTCATTGTATTGATGTGTTATATTGACCTTTAATTCTCTTGCAGGTTTGAATGTATGTTGGCTGTCCTGGAAGGGTACTATGTGGGGTGAACCCCAAAAAGTAAAGGGTGCCTAGCTGCCAAGAGGGCAGGTGCCCACCTGGGCAGGGAACAGTGCCCATCAGGTTTTGGTCTCTGTTGAGAGACAGCTAACAGTTGGCAGCCTGTGTACTGCTTGCAGGCCTTTGTGACCATGCCCATGTCAGGGGTAGTCTGAAAAAAGCCTGTTTAGAGTAGAAGGTCTGAGGCATGGTTATGCATAGAAAGAAAGTTTAATGCCAACAATTAAAAGGGATTGGCAAGGAAAGTCAGAAAATCTTAGAGTAGATCAGTATGTCTTTCTTCTTATGTAATTCCTCCGAAATTTGGCAATGCTAACATGGCAATACGTTTCTTTGCATAGATTCAATAAGACCGGTTCCTAATAGTGGTTTTATTAACGGAAAACTTTGACTGGAGTATCATATTTTAAAGAGCCCTGTCTAAGCTCTAAAGACTTGAAGCCAGTAAAAATGCCACGAAGAAAGCCTGGTATCCTGCTTGGAAGCCCTGAAGATGGCTGGCGCTGGAGCGTCAGGCCCATGCCCTACCATCACTGGCGGTTGGTAAGAGTAGAAGGGGAGCAGTAGGGATGCCTCTACGCTCCTGCGGAACCCCCACACATTCTTATGCTTTTGCATTGGATTGGCTGGCTCCCTGATGTGGTTTCTTGGGAATCTTGAAATCTGCGCATAACACAAATTATCTATTATATTTTTCTTTTCCTTCTGAGGCCTATCAGATAAGCTGCAATTTTACTGTGCCAATGAATTGAGAATTAGATTTTAATGTTTGAACATCTTTTATAATGGGAAATATCACGGTATCAAAAGCAAATGAGACTCTTTCTCTGGGGAGCTGTAGGTTAAGGAAAGGTTGTTACCATTCTACTGAGACAAATAGAAGCATTCTTTCTACTCTCTCAGATTTGTTTACTTCCTGTTTTCCCAGTGTGAAAGAATCAGTTCACCTATTGTTTCCAATCCAGGCCAGAACCATTTAGCTCACACCTTTGGAGAAAATTCAACCTTTAACCTTTACTTCCAACACTCTCCCACCTTGGTTATATAGGTCTCTGGACACCAACAGCACTAAAGGGAAAATCAGTATCCAATTTTCATGTGGAGAAATAGAAAAAAGTATGGATGATGAATATGAGTGGATAAATTTGAAAACAGGTTGTTGGAAATGAACCTCAGGGGGATAAGACTAAAAACAACAGAGATTTTGGGGGTTATTGCATTTGCTTAATAAAGATTGTAATATTGAAATTATGTCATTTGAAGAAGAAGGAGGAGGAGGAGGAGGAGGAGGAGGGGAGATAACTTGATTTTATGTGCTGATCTATTTGGGCATGTGATAAAGAGTTTTAATTGACAGGTAAATAAGACTGGAAAGAGATAACTGGGTTGGAAATACAGATTTTTAATGATCAAGTTATAGATGTTATATGAAGCTATGAAAATAAAGAATTTTTCAGGTAAAGTATACACAGTAAAATGTTAGTAATCTGCACTAGGAATCATGATGATAAGCAAGCCTAAAGCTGAATGAAGAAAATTATTATGAAAGAAGTTTTTGTTTTTTTAAAGATAAAGAGATTACTGTTTAATCATATCCAGTTTCCTCTTCTCCAGGGCACAGGAGAGAATTACTCCCTGTTTCCTATGAGTCTGGAATGCTCAACAGACTTGGTTGGATTAATGAAACATGAATAATAGAAATATGGTGCTTCCAAGTGAAAGCAAGTGATCACCCAACTCCCATCACCTTCCAACTTTGATACGCTAATCACTTAAGTATTTGTTGAGATGAAGCCCAGGTTACTGTCTACCTGTACAGCTGAATGAATGCTGTTGTTTCAATGAAATTTGTAATACTACACAACTCTTAGTCCATGAAAATAACTGTTAGTATTCATTAGGAAATGCATAATGATATTAGCAGGGCAGTTTTGGTAATCTGGTGAGATAAGTCAAAACTTCAGTGCATCTAGGAGTTTAACAGATATTATATGGTGGACATAATATATGTCATTTGATACTGTGTGAACTTTGGGAGGACAGGAGAGAAACTGGAAAGTATGTTAAGGGACATATATAGTTAAAATGTTATCGGTGAAAGTGGAGTTCTTCGGGTATCATGAGGAAAACAATTTCCTTAGACCCCCATGTTATAATGAGGTTTTGTAGAAAGCTTTATTGATGACGTAAAATTAAGGGGTTCTCTTCCAAGGCCCCACCTCCGTCCACCTTGCCATGGAAGAAGTCCAATCTTGTCTTTAACAGGGCCATCATTAAGGTCACTGCCCATTGTTTCTGCTCCATAGTAAAGCATAGTCCAGTCCAGAATCCTGTGTGTGGAGTCCAAGTCCGCATGGCATGGGCCATACTCCTGCTTAAGGCCCATGGCTATAGAGATAGAAGAGGCAAACACACAGGTGAGTGTGGGTCATGGAGCAAGAGACTGCAAGAGCAAGAGAAGGGAACTCCTTGTCTGGAGATTTTAACATTCCAAGATTTTGGACAGTCATGTTATAAGGCTAGCTCCTTTTCTATATCACCCCAACTTCACTGTGCATGTGCCCATCTCTCCCTTCTCCCCCAAACAATCCAGTACCAAATGGGGGAAGGGAGGGGTATTAATCCCCTGGGGGAACAATGTTGTGTGAATCTATATAGCTTCCTAGTGCAGCTTCCCAGGTGACCATGTTTACAGTGTCTGACTTCCCTTTGCTTTCTTCCCTTTAATTAAATATTAATAAATTAGCAATCAACAACAACAAAACAAATAAACAACAAAACAAATAAATAAAAACAACAAAAATATTAATAAACTATCTAATTACAGTGATAACAAAACCACAGTGTAATTTGGCAGGGGTACATAAATGGAAGAAACCTCAGGAATGTATACACCTTGAAATCCAGAAAGAACATTTGAACACTATTTTGTCAGGAAGAGAATGAGAGGACAAAGGCATGCATGGGAGGAAAAGACAAAAGAAGAATTTTTTTACATAAAGGAAATATACAATTTTATGAGTGATTATTACTGATCTAAAAGAATATTTTATTTCCTGTGGCCATCAGTCTGATATAAAGAAAAAGTAAACCAATTTTTGATTTTTTTAAGTAAAAGATTTACAATGCAAATGAAATTTAGAACCTCTCTAGGCTTTTAAGCGAAAGTGAGAATGATGATTAGAAAAATGTAGAACCCTGAACATTTGTACATATGATTACTTATGATTACTTATATCATCACTTCAAATCCTCTTTAACTGTGCGTTTAAGAAGAAAAAACTCTCTTGCTGTGTTTGATTTTTAGCATTCCTTTGCTTTATGACTTAATAGCCTTTTTTGATACAGATGCCTTTCAAGGAGATGCTGATTGTTTTTATGTTTCATGTCTTCCAAAACCAGATAAAAGATTAGCATACGCTCAGAAGAATCAAGATGAATTATGACCTGAGAGGAGGTAGAATACAAATCAAATTATTGGCCAGATTTGTGTCAACTTATATCAACCAAAACCTTGGAATACATGTGGGAAAGAATTATACATATGTTATTTTAGAAAAAGTCATAACATTAGATGGGGTTAAATAAGGAATATGGATGGTAGCTTGAGCATTGATAAGTATGTATCATAGTGGATAACTAAAATCTTCCTCATAGTTGACCTAAATAAATGAAGTTGAGATATTGGAACTTAATTGGCACATAATACAGGGGGGGGAAATGAAAATGATTAGGAAGAGAAGCCATCTGCAGAGGCTTATTCATGGGTTACTTCATTATTATATTTCTTTATGAATTATATTTCTTCATGAATTTCTCTCTAGTTCTTCCTTCATTTTCTCTGAACCTGGGAAACATACATGTAGTGTATATTTGCTCAATTTCTTGACAAAAGTCTCCGGTTTCTCTGGATGCCCTAATCACCAATATCAGGGGAAACAAGAAATAGAAGGATTCTCAGTCTGTTATTCAGTGGTTCCAGCATTATTGTTATCTTCTCTTCCTACAGTAGCCTCCAGCTTTAGAAACAGGATGCCGTAGCTAAGACTATTTTCTATAATAAATATCCCTCTATTCTGCTCCTCTTATTTAACCCTGACTAAAACAAAGGGAAATCAGTAATTTTTTTATTAATATGTATAATAGAAAAATACAAACAAATCTAGGCAGAGTGAGGAAACAAGGTGAGCTATCAAATTGGGGAATCAAGGGCTATAATTTAATTGCCAGATTTGAACCACTACATAGACTCTGGGGCTCCTGGAATAAAGGAGAAACTGGGTTCCCTTCAATTAGATTCTAGTAACAAAACTGCAAATATGTAATGGAAATAATCTTCCCAGCTCTTCCCAAAGGGACCTGTGAACATTATCTAGGTAACTTGTTTTGGAGAAAGAGAAATGTCCAGAATTTTTAAGTCTTACTTAATGCACAGCTCTGAACTGACATGCATTTTTGATCATCTGAAAGGCCACTGCACTCTTCTACTCAGAATGGGGGATTTCAGAGGTCAGTTGAAAAATAAAGCATTGGCCTGAATCCATCTCTTAGTGGATGTAGTAAATCTGCAACAGCACTCTGTAGTTATCTCCCCAAATTCCAAATGCAGAGTTGAAATATGCATAATTCATAGTTGGCAAAATCCCCACATTCGTTTTCCAGCCCATGGGGTAAAGACTGTTATGGCATAAAGGAAAAATGTAGGTCTGATCCCATTATATCCAGAAAGGAAAAATAAAAAAAATATATAATCTCTGATACAGTCCTAAAGAATTATGACACCATCAAAAACTTGAGAGGTACAAGAATAAAGAGTTCTTCTGACGTATCACCACTTAACATGCCACTTTGGCTATGAAGAAATATCAGTGCTGGAGAATGAAAAGCAATTACTGTAAACTTCTTAGAAACTGCCCTCAATTGCAGCTATTGTTTAGATGTGATCGACTTACTGGAACAAATAGCATGAAGAGCAGTAGCTGGTTTACAGATATTAATATTGCAAATGGCTTTCATCTATGTATTCATTTAAGGATCAGAATGGTGTTTGCTTTCATGTGGCATATAAGAGACCATATATGTACTCTATTACCTCAGAAATACATCTGATCTGCTCTATGTCATAGTCCAGCATGCAGAAGCTAGAATGTTTCACCATCCCTCTGAACTTTCTACTATCTAATCTTATTGATGATGTCATAGAAATTGGATCTGGTGATCCAGATATATGCACCAAGTGGTGGGAGATAAGTTCTATGAAAGTTCAGAATGGATAAATATTATGCATGAAGTCAATGAGAAAGACATCCATTAGGTAGGGCCTATCCCTCTGAGTGATCAATCTCCAACTGCAAAGGACAATGCTAAATGCCTGAGAATGATGTCATTTCCCACGAGGACCAGCCTGATACCTGTGGCAGTTGAATTATGTTGACTCTCTCCAGTCAGACAAGGGAGAAGGATAGAAACAATGTCTTATTTTTATGGAAATAGTGATTCAGTTATACAATGTTTTTGCCTGCCCCAAATTCTTTCAGCACCACCTTTATTAGATGTATTGATTGCTTTGCTCAACATCATAGTATTCACATAACACTGCGCCTGAACAAGCAAATTAATTTACAGCCAAAAAAGCAAGAGAATGGATGAGTATCATGAAATGTATTAGCCTCACCATGTACACCATCCCCAGAAGCACCTGTACTAATAAAATTGGATGGCCTACTAAAGACTTAGTTACAATGCTGGTTCGGTGGAAATAACTTGTCATGCTAAAATGATGACTCTACAGCTGAAAGAGTACACAAAAATATTGGAACACATAAAAGTTTTGGATTCTATTCTTGGTTTTGTTCTTATTTATTTAGATGGAGCTAGGAAAATTAGTATAATTTCCTATATTTTTAAAAAGAAAAGGTTCGTATAGGAACAACAGAAGTATCCCAGGTATACCAGAAAGATTCAGTGGTTAAAACTTTACCATAAATGTGTTAAATCTATTTAGTTTTAAAGAGGGTGTCCCTTAAAAATTATTTTTTTTCCTTAAAAATTATTTGATAGCCTCTTTGTGGATATTGAGTGGCTATGTGTTTATTAAATTTTGAACCACAGAGTTTTACATTTCACTTTCTTTTTAATGTATCTTTATTATTGAAACTAGTACATATGTCCCTCTCCCCCATTGACCATTTCACATTTGATTTAGAGCTATTATATCTTTATCCTTTTGCTTCAAGGGAATTGTGGCTTCCCTTGAGCATTACTCTGACTTTTGAAAACAATGTTACTAGGGCTCACATGTTAACCTTTTCTTACTTTACTTTTATTAATTTTTAAAATATATTTTTATTGATTTCAGAGAGGAAGGTAGAGGGAGAGAGAGATAGAAACATCAATGATGACAAGAGACTCATTGATCAGCTGCCTCCTACATGCCTCACTGGGGATCAAGTGACTCATTGATCAGCTGCCTCCTACATGCCTCACTGGGGATCAAGCCCACAACCCAGGTATGTGCCCTGACCAGGAATCCAACCATGATCTCCTGGTTCATAGGTGGAAGCTCAACCACTGAGCTATGCAGGCTGGGAAAATATTAAAGAACATTTTAATGCCTATAGATAATTTTGTTTGATAATTTTTGGGAATTCTCTCTAACCATGACCTTTAAGGTTAAAATATGTAAAAATCTGCAAATGTGTTTTTAAATAGGGTTCCTAATTGGTTTAGGCTGACATTATAATCACATAATTGTTAGGTTTGTAATTCATTCTTAATTGCTCAGATATGTACTACCTTTATTACTAATCATCATAATGATTAAACAATATTAATAAATTATATGTTGTTACAGTTTAAAATTATTATAATTCCATGATCTGTGCTTCATTAGATTTTTTTGTAAAATACTTATAGGATGGATAGGTAAGGTTTTGCCATACCATTTTTTCATACCAATGGTGAAGACCAGCATAAGCCATAGTTTTGTCCATCATGTTGGCAATTATTGAAGGTTAATGGACATGAATCTAACTAACAAATCAGCTGACCAATCCTGACTAGCCCTGGAATTCAGATTCCTTTGTCACTTCCATTGGACCACACTCTCTGGAGACTAGGAAACAAGCTTCCACTGCGTTGGCAGCACAGATCTCATTGGCTGAGGAAATATGAAATAGTTAATGATCAGAGTAGGAGATGGAAAATTTTAGGATTCAGGAAAATGAAACTTAGCATTGAATGAAGATTATCATGCACCATAGAGGACTCAATTTCATTTAAGAAAAAAACCCTGGTCCAGATGATGTATTATAAAATTGTACACTTGAAACCTATATAATTTCATTAACCAATGTCACTCCAATGAATTAAATAAAAAAAATTTAAGTGCCCCTCAAAAAAGAAAAGAAAACACCCCTCATAGTAATAGCCAGAGGCCAGGAGCATAAAAAAACAATTAAGTTCTAAAAAACAGTGATCTAAGCCCCCAAGACAAAGCCTGTCACTTTTAATCTTGCAAAGATTAAACAGATTTTTTAAGTTTATTTTTCACTTCATTGTCACATTTCAAAATTTGTTAAAAAACTAATTCAATTCTAAAATATTTACGTCAGATATTGTCTTTTTTTAATTTAAATTATTTACTGTTGAAAGTATTACATAAGTCTCTTTGTTCCCCCATTGACCTCTCCCCAGCGCTCCCTTCCCCCAGCACATGCCCTCAAACCCCTACTGTCTGTATCCATTGATTACACTCATATGCATGCATACAAGTCCTTTGGTTGATCTCTCCCCCTTACCCTCACCCTCCCCTACCTTCCCTCTGAGGTTTGATGGTCTGATTGATGCTTCTCTGTCTCTGGATCTGTTTTTGTTCATTTATGTTGTTCATTATATTCCACAAATGAGTGAGATCATGTGATATTTATCTTTCTCCAACTGGCTTATTTAGCTTAGCATAATGCTCTCCAGGTCCATCCATGCTGTTGCAAATGGTAAGAGTTCCTTCTTTTTTACAGCAGCATAGTATTCCATTGTGTAGATGTACCACAGTTTTTAATCCACAGATATTGTCTTAATCTCTGAAGAGACAAAGAAGAATAAATATCATTCTGACCTTAAGAAACTTATAGAATGTAACAAAAATAATAAGTAACTAGAAAAAATAAAACTATTGCACAGACACATTATATTTCTTGTATAAATCAATGATTTTGCTCACTTTTATTACTGGTAAAATTTCACTGTTGTTTTTTTTTTTTATCTCTCTACCTCAAAACAATTTAAAATTAATGGTGCTTTATTCTAAAACTGTATGGACTTGGATCCCAAAAGCATCAAGTAGAAATGGTAATAAGTAAAAATTTGTATGCTGTCAGAGAAACAAATGTTGTTTCAGCCATGTGCACTCTATTTTAAAAGTTGATGGAGGAGAGAGATTAACCAGAGAACATACAGTATGCATGTATGCATAACCCATGGATACAGATAATAGCGGGGTGAAGGCCTGAGATGGGGGATTGGGTGTGTGGTGAAGTGGGATTAATGGGGGAAGATAGAGGGGGCATCTGTAATACTTTCATCATAAAGATAAGTTTAACACATAATAATATTATTTTTTTTAAGTTAATGGGGCAGCGAGGCATTTTAATGAAACTTAATGATTGGCAGCTTGACTTCAACTTTTGCTTGCCCTCACTCTGCTAGACATCTTCAACATCCTGGTCAAATAAACATGATTTTCCCAATTGACTCTCTGATCTTATGATTGAGTCAACCATAAATGATTGAATAAATATCAATGTTGATATTCAATTACAGTACAATCTGTATGATGGTAAAAAGGAATCTGAGAGATGCATTTTTTTTTGCTTTGCAGAAGTAAGTAATTATAAAAGATTTATCCATTAATAAATAAAACATTTCAGTTTCTGATCTCATTTCTATTAGAACACTTTATTAATTAATGAACAAAATTTTATTATTTTCAGCCAAATATGTATACACATTCACTCCTGGAAAAACCTCATTTATTCCAAAACATCAAGTGTAGTGAAAATAAGTAACATGATTGGTATCATCATTTCTCCACTGCCATTTTTTTTGGTATTAATAAAAGCTTTTAAAACCATAATAAATTCTGGTTAATATTTTTGCTGCTACCACTAGTAAGATATAATTATTCTCTAAACCGACCTTTGGTTTATTGCAGTCTAAAATGTAGTTCTCAATGAAATTAAATGTCAAAGAAATCTATAATGTAGTTTTTAAATTCAATACCACCTAATCATTAGAACCTATAAAATAGGGAACTGAATTCAAATCATTCATTTCACAGCATTTTATCACAACATTATAGATATCTAAAGAAGCTATTATATTAAAGCAAAATTGAGCTTTAACTTTTCACATATACTTTTATTGTCCATAAAACTTTCAATTAATTTTATTGCAACTCCATTATATAATTCAAATTATTTTTTGACTATAAGTGTTCAAATAGTTTTGACTTAAAAGTCAAATTGTTCAAGATTCTGTCAAAATTTGAAATAAAATATGCCCTAGACGGTTTTGCTCAATGGATAGAGCCTGCAGACCCAAGGGACTGGGGTACAATTCCAGTGAAGGTCACCGACCTAGGTTGCAGGCTTCTCCCTGGCCTAGGCCCTGGTCAGGGCTCATGCAGGGGGCAACAAATCGATGTGTTTCTCTCACAATGATATTTCTTTTGTCTTTATCTCTCCCTTCCACTCTCTCTTAAAAAAAAAAAAATCAATGGAAAAATATCCTTGAGTGAGGATTAAAAAGAAAAATAACTTGAAATAAAATCATCAAATCTCACAAACTCATAAAAATAAAGTAAAAGTTAAAAAGAAACTTTAAATGTTGATATCTAAAAATGCTATGAACCATAATTCAAAGATATTAGTATTTTTATAAATGAGAAACATTGTCTTTGTATTTAAGAATGCATATTTACCATATAAATTTTACTTCTCTTTTGACCTTCAAGAATAGCAAAAATTGAACACCTTTTATTCCAGGGATTCATTAAATTATTTAACATTTAAAATAAATATGCAAATTTGGTGTCTTTTAAATTTGATTTATTTATATTTTAATAATGACAATATAAAAACTTTATTCAAAGAACATAGTAAAACAACATACAATAAAAATTTGATTTATTGGAAAAATTAGAAAAAATATTATGATAAAATCTGTATTTATAAAAATGTGTAAGAACACATATATATGTCTCTATTTAAAGAGCTATACATTTAAATGTTATTTTTAATCCTGAAATCATCAACTTTTGGAGAACAAAGAACTTTTGTTTTGTTTCAGTTTTTCTAAAATAGCTAAAGAATGCGTTTAGGTAAAATAGGTTAACTAAAATATAGAAAGTTGAAATAAAAAGGTTAAATAAAAAAATCATAAAATAAATTGTTCAAATAAAATTAACCAAATCATAAAACATTAATCATTTTTCCTGACTTGAAAGGCCATAGAAATGTCATATGGTTGCATATTTTATAATATACCTTATGTATATTTAGGACTAATAAACACACTTTTGCCATGGTATTAATCCTTACATAATGAAAGCCAAGGGCATCGTGTAGTGCAGGTCCCAGCAAGGGAGTTTTCTCATTAATGTGTCTCAGTATACCACACAAAGATATCTGATGGAAGCTTCTTAGAAGCTTTTGGAAGCCTCAGTAGATATGCACTACATTTGTTATTCAACTAACGTCCTATAATATTAGAGTAAGATTTGCTCTCTTAATATCTTCATTGTCTTTGATAAGCTAAAATAAACAGGACATCATTCACGCTGGGGCAAGGATGAACTGATTCAAGCCACAAAATTCAATTTAGTAAGGCAAAGGTCATTTGTTAGCCATATTTTGACTATCTGATTGAAGAACCTAAGTCAGGTACCAGCTAATCAGGGATAATCAAGAGAGAGGTTTTATTATATTTTTCTTTAGACTAGTAATAAATGGTTTTGATGAGCTATGCCATACATTATTTTCTTTCCTACTATTACCACAGATTTTCAAAGGAGCTTACCTAAACTTCTATTTATTCACTACCCTATTGATGTGACACTATGTGACTCTTGGATATTTATCCTTCATTGTGATTGTTTAAATCAAGCCAAAAACATGTACAAATAAACCAAAAGATGTTCCATAATTGCTATTGTCTAAAAATGCCTTGTAGGTTCATATATACCAAGAATAATTTAATTCCCTTTCATTTTCTAAAGCCCGCCGTCCTGCTAGTATCACAATATTCAAGGCAGTTATGTGCCAACTTTTCCTGGGAACACCTGGTCGATCCTTTACTGCCAGATGGACCCGCTGACGCAGAACAAAACAGGGAATAGTTATAATAAATATGTCTGTGGGGGATATTGTTGGTAATGTTATTGGTTGAGTCTGCCTTGAGTGAAAATTGTAGCAATCCATAGCCTCCATTTATCTGTCTACAAGTAGCAAATTATTTAGAGGTGTTGGGAGGCAGGGTTATACAATGAAAGATCACTGATCTGTAAATTGGTAGATTGTACAATCTGTGCTATTACTTCTTTGGGTGTCCACTTTTCTACCTCTAAAATCAGTGACTTAGAAACTGAGAGCCTTAACTTGTTTCTTATAGTTTATTAAGTTTTATACTTCAAAGTCACAATGTGAACACTTTTAGGTGTTAGAAAAAGAATGAACTTTTAATGGCATATACTTTTTAAGTAAAAATGTACTTTTATACATTAACTGGATCTTCAAAAATTTTGAAGAACACCTTCATTTTAACAAAGTTATATTACTTTTTTTAAAAAAAGATTTTTAATTGATTTTTTTTAGAGAGAGAGGAAGGAAGAGGGAGAGAGAGAGAGAAACATCAAGGTGAGAGTGAAATACGAATCAGCTGCCTCTTGCATGCCCCCTCCCAGGGAGCCAGTCTGCAACCTGAGCATGTGCCCTGACCAGGAATCTAACCAGCAACCTTTCAGTGGACAGGAGGACATCCATCCAACTGAGCCACACCTGCCAGTGAAAGTTATATTACTTTATAAAATGTGACAGCTACTGATGTATTTTTTTAATTACGTTTCAACATCAGCCATGTTACTATGAGCCATGCACTATGGCATGAGCTGAGGTCGTATTAAGCCCAACTAACTGGGACTGGTAAGTGGAGGGTTAAGGGATAGCCGAAGAGCACCTGTGCAGTAGATGGGGAAGAGGAGAAACATAGATGGTTAGATGCAAAAGTAAGTGGAAGCCTCCTGACAAACGTAAGCTTAGCAGGCTTTCACTGGGCTCGAGGGAGAGGAGGGGTAGCCAGAGAATTTAACAGAAGGACGTTTCAAATGATAACAAGTAGATGTAGACTGTAATTAAATTACAAGAGCTTTTGTCAAATAACCAAAAGTTAATAGAAGAAAGAGGAAATGTCACATAAGAGACACAAAATTAAGTGAACAAAGGTACAAGCAAATTCCAAGAGCAAAGCTAACACCTTATCGGTGGGTATTAGTGTACTTTCCATTTCAGCTCGAATATCTAGAGAGCTCAGAAGTCATTACTCCCATCATTAAAACAAGAAATGGCTGTACAAACTGAAAATCAATGATGATTCCCGGACCTGTCAGAGAACCAACGTTGCAAGGAAAAAATGCTACCTCGAAATCTGGAGAGACAAGCACATACAGAGAATTAGAGCCATAAACTGGAGGGAAAAGAGTCACATGAACAAATTTCTGGGTGCTGGGTGCTGAGTGTGGACGAGTTTGAGAATGTTAAACTACTGAGGACATCATCAGTCTTACCAAAGGGGGTATACTTTTATGGTGTTCTCTCTAGGCACCTACAGTAAAGACATGAGAAAGATCTAGTGGTTTGGGCAGAGAAAGGGAAAGAGAAGTAGTTCTGAAACATACCCAGAGCCTTCTTCATACTGAAGGCCTACTCTCCGGGGAAAACACTTAACTGGAACCTAGACTACCTTCAATCTAGGACCCTCTAGATTTTCTGTCTCACCTACAGGGAAAAGAAATGCAAAGAAACATTGTGAAAGTCACACCCCAGAGAAATAGGCCCATTGAAATAATGAGTTTCACTCATAATATTATAGAACTAGAGGTCCGGTGCACAAAAATTTGTGCACTGGGGGGGGGGGGGGGGGGGGGCGAGAGCGGGTCCCTCAGCCAGGCCTGTGTCCTCTCGTAGTCTGGGACCCCTCGGGAGATAACGACCTGCTAGCTTAGGCCTGCTCCCGGGTGGCAGAGGGCAGGCCCAATCCCTAGGTGCAGCCCCTGGTCGGGCTCAGAGCAGGGCCGATTGGGGAGTTGGGGCGCCGCCCCCTGTCATGCACAGAGCAGGGCGGATGGGGAGGTTGCGATGCCACCCCTAGTCACGTTCAAGGTAGGGCCGATTGGGGGGTTGGGGCACCGCCCCCTGTCACACTCAAGGCAGGGTCGATGGGGAGGTTGCGGCGCCACCCCCTGTCATGCACAGAGCAGGGCCGATCAGGGGGTTGGGGCACTGCCCCCTGTCACTCACAGAGCAGGGCCCATCAGGGGGGTTGGGGAGCTCCCCACGTCACGCACAGAGTAGGGCCGAAAGGGGAGTGGGGCACCGCCCCCTATCACACACAGAACAGGTCGGATCAGGGGGTTGGGGCACCGCCCTCTATCACCCACAGAGCAGGGCCGATCAGGGGGTTGGGGCGCCGCCACTGTCACACTCAGGGCAGGGCCGATGGGGAGGTTATGGCTCTACCCCATCACACACAGAGCAGGGCCCGTGGGGGGGTCGGGTTGGGGCACCACACCCTGTCACACACAGAGCAGGGCCGATCAGGGGGTTGGGGCACTCCCCCCTGTCACATTCAGAGCCGCAGGGCGATCAGGGGGTTGGGGAGCTCCTCCCTATCAGGCACAGAGCAGGGTTGATCAGGAGGTTGGGGTGCCTTCCCCTGTCACGAACAGAGCAGGGCGGGGAGGTTGTGGCCCCGCCCCCTGTCACACACAGAGCTGCAGGGCGATCGGGGGTTTGGTCGCTGCCCCTGTCATGCTGATCCTGGTGCTGGGAGGCCTCGAGGCTCTGCTGATCCCAGTGCCGGGAGGCATATAACCCTTTTACTATATAGGATAGAGCCCTGGTGCACGGGTGGGGGCCGGCTGGTTTGCCCTGAAGGGTGTCCTGGATCAGGGTGGGGGTCCCCACTGGGGTGCCTGGCCAGCCTGGATGAGGGGATGATGGCTGTTTGCATCTGGTCACACACCCTTCAGGGTGGGGGTCCCCACTGGGGTGCCTGGCCAGTCTGAGTGAGGGGCTGAGGGCTGTTTTCAGGCTGGCGGGTGACTGAAGCTCCCAACTGCTCCTTTTTTTCTTTTTCTTTTTTATTCTGGGCCAGCTTTAGCTCTGAGGCTTGGCTCCAGCTCTGAGGCCTCGGCTGCTGAAAGCAGGTATCTGGTTTGTTTGGGTTCTATAATCGAAACACTGTTTCAACTCCAGCTCTGAGATCCTGGCTGGCTGAAAGCAGGTTTCTGGGGTTTTGTTTAGCTTCTATATTTGTAACAATGTTTCAAATTGCAAGCTCAGAGGCCGGCAGCCGCAGGTGGGGAACGCTGACTTCCTCCGTCACTGAAGCAAGCAAGCCTCCTGTTAGCTTCAAGCTGCCTGGCTGCCGGCCGCCATCTTGGTTGGCAGTTAATTTGCATATCACCCTGATTAGCCAATGGGAAGGGTAGCAGAGGTACCGCTAATTACCATGTTTCTCTATTATTAGATAGGATGTGTCCTCTGCTCCAGCACTTATCCCCACACCAGCAGGAATCCCATGGATTCTAGCTGAAACAGTTGAAAGAGAAGCCTCTTTGAGTAGTTTTTAGAGAAGCCCAAGATAAATAGGAGACAAGTTATATGCCATTAAGAGTCTATTCTTTTGCCCTCGCTGGTTTGACTCAGTGAATAGAGCATTGGCCTGCAGACTGAAGGGTCCCAGGTTTGATTCCAGTCAAGGGTACATACCAGGTTGTGGGATCAATCCCCAGTAGGGAGCATGCAGGAGGCAGCTGATCAATGATTCCCTCTCATCATTGATGTTTCTATCTTTCCCTCTCCCTTCTTCTCTGAAATCAATAAAAATATATATTTTTAAAAAGTCTATTCTTTTGATGCTAATGTACATAGTTTTTTTAAGAATTTCATTAGGAATTTAGTATTTTCTTGAACAGATGCAACTGATTTTTGTATATGGATCTTTTATTTTGAAACCTTGCTGAAATCCTTTATTAGTTCTAGTAGTTTTTGTGGATTTCTTACAATTTTGTATATAGAGGATCATGTCACCTGCAATTAGAGCTTTAATTGTTTTCCACTCTGGATGTTTTATTTTCTTTTTCTTTTTTTAAATATCTAATTGCCTGGGATACTATCCCTAGAACAATGTTAAATGGAAGTTGTGAGAGAAGATATATTTGTCTAATTCCTCATCAGGAAAAAGCATTCAGTCTTTCACCATTAAATATGTTATTAAATGTTTCATAGATGCCTTTATTAGGTTTAGGGAGTTCCATTTTACTCCCATTCTCTTGAGTGTTTTATGATTAAAAGGATGTTGTATTAACCCAAAATGCTTAGCAAAATTTGGGAGAATGCTACAAATATGTAGTTTGTATAATTATAAGTGGAATATATGCAATCTTAGAAGGCAAACAATAGAAGACAACATGATTTTTGTTTGTTTTCATAGCCCCCACCTCCTAAACATTGTGTGCAATCAATAGGCCATTTACTTCTTGAAATTTTTCCAGATATCGAAATAAAATCTTAATTAATTTTATAAATATTTTATTATTTTTTGCATGTCTTGAACATTATGACAGAAGTTCAGATTAAGGAACTTCTTTTTAATAACTGGTCTGAATGTTAAGAATTAGAACTTTACTAGCTTGAAGCTTATTTTAGAGACAGGTTATAAAGAGTTTCACAAATCATTTTCTTAGTTTCAACAAAACCTTGAAGGCTTAAATTTAATTGAAAATCTTAAAGTTTCATTTCAGGCTTCAGAGATCAAATCTTCTGAGAAAAGAAGGGTAATTTAAAGACAATTACCTTCTTTGGAGTGTAATATAAAATCATCCTTATTTTCAAATTAAGGATTTCCATAATAAGATCACCTCTAGATTAGTGGCTGGTAAATAGTACATTGCTAACATAAATACCTATGGGTCCCTTTAAAGCAGCTATAAGCTAATCAGTTCCCTACCACATGCTGGCTATCTAATGAAGAATAATACTTTGCCTAAACTTAAAGACCCTCAATGATCTGATTCTTTATATTGATTCTAACTATAGATAACATTTATCTCTATATCACAGCTATAAGTGACACATCATTCTTATACTTGTCAGAAGGCTTGACATTCAAGCCTTGGTTCTCTTACTTTATTGGCTGTTCTAACTTGTGGTTTTGTCTCTATCCATGTGGTCTCATTATCTCTAAATCTTGTAAGGGTAATACTTGTACTATGGGCTCCTACAAATTTGTAGTGCTCTTTCTCTTCAGATGGTTTAAGGATAAACTAGAATTATTTACATTATAACAGTTGGTAAGTATACAGAGGTATATAATGTTTAAAATCGGCCTTTCTTTTGGCTTATACATAAACTATACAATTCAGAAAAGACAAGTGATTGTAGATGAATTCCACTGTGCTATGGTTACTTTTATGTGTCAACTTCTCTGGGCCACTGTGTCCAGATATATGGTCAAATATTATTTTGGGTGTTTCTGTAAGAGTCTTTTTGGATAAGATTTACAATTAAATCATTGGACTTTTGAATAAGGCAAATTGCCCCCCTTCATGTGGGTGGGCCTCTTCCAATCAGTTAAAATTTCTCAATTCATCTCTAATATATATATTGTTTCTCTGGAGAATCTGACTAATATATGTACACTGCAAAGTCATATTTTAAATTATAAAAATTGCATTTATAATATTGGAGTTTTATTTAAAAATAGCATTACATTTTACAGCTTAGGTTTTGTATTTATGATATATGGTAGATGACATTCACTTTCTCAAATTTACGCCATTCTTAGGTTATGGCTCTGAATCAAAACAGGTCAGTAACCTTCATCCGGGAACACAATTCTACCTCTTCTCTCAAGTTTTAACAAGATCAGTCACTCAAAGCAGCACTCTCTCTACTCTTCTGAATACTGTATCTTGAAATATATCTTTACAGAAAAGGAATCTTTCCACTCCCTTACCAAGTTTCTTCCATGATATGGGACATTAATCATTAAAAACATGACTATTATCACCCATTTTTATCAGTGCATCAGGCAAAGTATTATTTAAGACCAACTCTCAATCAATTTGTCCCAAAATAACTTCTGCCAGAATTATAATATTGAATCTAGTGACCCTTGTTCTTTTATTCTTTGGGGAGAGATTCCTTCTATTTTCAACTAACATTCCCATTATCTTATCCCATCTTATCCTTACAGCACTAAATCTTTCATCTCCGGTAGGCTTCCAATATCTAGTACCCTCCATAACTTTTTCCTCTGCTGTGTGAAACTTGGATTCATTATCAATGAACTTGCCCCGTCTCTTGTTATCTTTTCCACAAAGCTTTACCTCCTGCCTGCTTTGACTAAATCTTGCTTCTTCCCTGAGAATACATTCTCCTGTGGTCATCCACTATGAAATTACTCCCATCAAACAAGATCCCTAGAGCCAGGAGAGGATTTTGATGTTCCCTCCATCATCGTTTCTTTTGCTGAATCTCTTGCTATATGCACATGCTTTTGTGAGTTTCAGGCAATTTGGCTGTAAGCCCCTGTGTTTTATCTAGTCCAGTTAGTACTCTTCATTCCATGACATCTTTCAGGTAGAAATTAGCAACATGTTCCTGTCATCATTCCAAATGCCTGTGATAATTTAAGGACAGTTAAACATCCATTTCTGGTAGGTCTATAAAAAAAAAAACACAAAAAAAAACCCCAAAAAACAGCACAACTATTCTTAAAACTCATAGAATTCTTAAACTGCAATGCCAGTCATAACTTGTCTTGCTTGTAGGAATAAATTGAAACACGAGACAACAAATAACAACAAAAGCAGATGAGTATTTATTTGTAGGAAAAACATACACTCAGTACCTGAGCAGGCAACTCAGTCAGCCAAAACCAAACCAAGTGCCTTGATGTTTGAAAGTTCAGTGGATTTATAGGCCTAGGCAAGGAGCAAGCCACTCCCTCCCTCATATCTCAAAAGAAATGTGTCTTTAAGATAGAAGGCTCCTTCATCTAGGTGCTATGCCACTGGTTAGACCACATCCTAGAGGGGCTCTGAATCATTCCTGCTCTCATAGGAGCCTGCCACCTTCATTGTCTCATTTTAGTTGTCATGACTCACACATACTTCCTCCAGGCACCAGCTACCTCTCCCAACCCATATCCACCTAGCTGCCTACTCTAACAAACAAACTGCATTTTTATGCATCTTAAGCTTATTTTATTCTTGAATAATATCTCTACCCTTTATATCTTCGTCATAGAATTATTGCTGATGTCAAATGCCCTATAGAATACCCCGTTTTCCAAATTCTCTAATTGTTCTGTCATTTAACGGATTCCTTTAGTTCCATTAATTCTGTGAACTTTAAGTTACATATAGAAGCTTCATTAAGTTTGGCTTCATCTTTTATAGCTATAATATTACACGATGTTTTGTATGTGACAATATATACTTTATATTTCATCCAAGCATGGGGACATGCTCTCTGCTGCTCCACTTTAAGTGATGCTAACATTCACACATGGGTTCAAGCAGGAAGAGTCTGGTCTTTCTGCAGTAACTCGAATTTTTGATTCTACAATCTTCATGTAATCTGAGGGGTGTAATTGGGCATAATGTAAATATGCAGATTCCCACACTAATACACCCAAATGCTCTTGATAAGATTTCCAGTCTTCTTGAACAGAAGTCAAGACTTATCTCAGCTATTACTTAACCCAGTGGTCGGCAAACTCATTAGTCAACAGAGCCAACTATCAACAGTACAACGATTGAAATTTCTTTTGAGAGCCAAATTTTTTAAACTTAAACTATATAGGTAGGTACATTGTTATTAACTTAATTAGGGTACTCCTAAGCTGGCCTTTGCTAAAAACGTCCTCAATCTGATTGAGGTACATTCTCTGAGGTTGACCCCTTCCAACTCTTCCATCCACACTCATCTTGTATACTTGTTTCAGATAGACGAGTGTGGATGGGAGAGTTGGAAGGGGTCGACCTCAGCTAACGTACCTCAAAACAATGTACCTCCCCCCGCACTGCGTATCCCAAGGCCCCCCTGTGCCGAGTCTCCCGTCGCCTGACTGACAGACACCCCCCACTTCTTCTAACGCCACTTCTTCAAAATAGACTCTCCCAGGCTGAAAACCGACTTCTGTGCATGGGCCACGAAGTTTCAATAGCACTGTACGTGAGTGCCCGCATGTGGTATTTTGTGGAAGAGCCACACTCAAGGGGCCAAAGAGCCACATGTGGCTCGCGAGCCGTGGTTTGACGACCACTGACTTAACCAAACCATGGCAAATTCCTCACTTGGCTTTCAGAGTACCATTCTTTTTTTAAAAAAATATATTTTTATTGATTTCAGAGAGGAAGGGAGAAGGAGAGAGAGATAGAAACATCAATGATGAGAGAGAATCATTGATCGGCTGCCTCCTGCACCTCCCTCCCCCCAACTGGGGGTGGAGCCCACAACCCAGGCATATGGCGTTGACTGGAATTGGACCCGGGACCTTGATTCCACAGGCTGACGCTCTATCCAATGAGCCAAACAAGCCAGGGCCAGAGTACCATTCTTGCTTGATCTATCATTTCCCTCTCTGGACTCTCTGTAGATACTTTGCAGGTTTCTCCAGTTCTTCTTAAACCCTAAACATTGGAGTATACTAAAAGTTAGCTCTGGAGTTTTTTGGGTTTTGTTTTTTTTCTTTAAACTAGAGCAGTGATTGTCAGTTGGAGGCAAGTGTGATCTCAAGAGACATTTGGCAATATCTGGTGACATTTTAGGCTGCCACAACTAGCAGTTGCTACTGACATATTCTGGGTAGAGGCCAGCAATGCTGGTAAACATCTTATGAAGTACAGACTCCTTCCAAAACAAAAAGTTATCCAGCCTGCTATAGCAATACTGCCAAGGTTAGGAAATCCTGATCTAGAATTGCTCCCTTGGTCATACCATTTATTCTCAAGGCTTTAAATATTATTAAAAAACTAGAGGCCCAGTGCACGACATTTGTGCACTGGAGGGGGGGGGGGGTGGTGAGGGGAGAGGGGTGTCTCAACCCAGTCTGCACCCTTTCACAGTCTGGGAGCCCTCAGGGGATGTCTGACTGTGGCTTAGACAGATGCTCAATGCAGGAGCTGCCCCCTGGTGGTCAGTGCGCTCCCACAGGGGAAGCGCTGCTCAGCCAGAAGCCGGGCTCATGGCTGGTGAGCACAATGGTGGCGGGAGCAGTGCTAAGGGTGTCCTATTGATGATTAAGCCGTCAGTCAGACATCCACCAAGGGCTCCTAGACTGTGAGAGGGCGCAAGCTGGGCTGAGGGACCCCCTCCTCTGAGTGCACAAATCTTGTGCACTGAGCCTCTAGTGTGGGATATAATGAACAACATAAACTGCATTGAGCGTCTGCCCCTTGGTGGTGAGTGCGCATCATAGCAACTGGTCATTCTGCTGTTTGGTCAATTTGCATATTACCCTTTCATTATATAGGATATGAGTCTCAAAATTAAATTTTTCTTGGATTCTGACACATAAATCTACTGACTACTTTCTGTCTCAATTTAGATGACTAAGTATTCCAATCTAAAAATGTACAAAATAAATTCTTGACTCTCTCTAAACACAACTCACCCCAAATCCAAGAAAAGGAAAAAAGAATCATTCTTTATCATCTTTCACTCCAATCCATTAGTATTTAATCAGCATTTTCTATTATTTCAACCCTCAGATATATCCAACATCAAACTAGTTTTCATCACTATCTGGTCCAAGCCATCCCATAATCTTTTGTTTAGATTATGGCAGTAGTCACCATGTGAACTTCATGCTTCTGACCTCAAATATTTTAATTTCAGTATCTTTTTCTATGTAAAGAGCTCAAACTTGCCTGGTTGGTTTAAACTCTTCTTAGCTTCCCATACATTCTGCCATACTCATAGTTATTTCATTTGTAATGTAACACAGGCATGACATCTTATAGGTTTATTCTTTCTTGAGGGAGTTTTATATTAATTTATCTGGATGTAGTAGAGTTCCCAGTATATAATTAGTGGTTATTAAGTTAGTATTTTCTTAATAAAGAGCATGAATGTAAACTGCGTATTCTAAAAAAATCTATAACATAAAATTAAAGTTTAAAGTCAAAATAAGACATTTCTTTTTAGAAAGTGGGGCATCAAAAATAACATATATTAAGTTACTACATTTGGTGAAATTATGGCAAGTTCAATTCAGTAATATGTCTATATTTTTAAAAATACATAGTATAGATGACCCTATATATTGTTTTCATTTATTTTAACAGTCTGTTATCAGCAACACAATATTTTAGAGACTTTGGATATTTGTAGACACACTAAATAACATAAAAATTATAAAGGTTTATTTGTGCTTACCAGTTAAAGTTGATCATGTGTAACTTTAATTAAAATGGGAAAATGTGTTTTCCTAATGCTGCAGAATAATTGGAAAAGATAAAAAGAGAGTTTGATAATGCAATGTGTTCCTTTTTCTTACTCAGAGATAAATACAAAATATTATAAATCACATTTTAATAAGTTTTATTCATTTTAATACAAAATACAGCCTCAGTGCTTCTTTCGTTCCCAAAATACTATTGGGACTCTACATTCTATTGAATGTATTATATTCTGATATCAGTAATTATTTCTATTACCACTATAATAGCTGCTCTAATTAATGATTAGTTTATTGCCAAACTCAATTTACTCTTTAAAGAAATGCAGCTTCTATTTCCCAAGATCATTCATATAAATCATATCTCATTTGACATCTGTGCCTCCAGCAAACTGCTAATGTCTCAGCTTTATTTATACAAACATATTTAGATTTATAGATTTGATTAAAGAAACATTCTAAAAGATTGATTATTCTTAAAAGTCAGTTTAGAAAAAATAATATTTAAAGATATGTTGAAATGTTTCTATTCAAAATAAACAGATATTTCATCAAAATGCAATAAATTGACATGGTTACTTACCATTATTTTATTATTTCAAACATTACATTTCTTCAGTGAATGTGAAAATACTAAAAATATTAATTTGGGGGTTTGAGGTACATGACTTAGCAAATATAAAAAATTTATTTTTACTTTCTCTTATCTGAGAAAGCATCAGATAATAAATGTATTGCTCATGGTATTAAGTTAAACTAAATTTCATTACATGATCCCTTAATTTTCTAGTGCTGTTGTAACAAAACAAACAAACAAAAAACCCATGAAGTAGGAGGCTTAAAACAATAGAAATCTACTCTCTCCTATTTCAGGAGGCCAGAAGTTGAAATCAAAGTGTCTGGAGTAATGGTTCCTTCTGAGGGCTAAGAGGGAGAATCTTTCCATTCCTCTTTCCTATCTTCTGTGGGTTTCCAGCAATCCTTGGTATCCCATGGCTTACAGATCACCCTAGTTTCTGCCTTTATCTTCACATGGTCACCTTTTCTGTGTGCCCGTGTGTTCCCAAGGCTTCCTCTCCCTATAAGGTCACCAATCAGTTGGATTTAGGGCCCATTCTAATCCAGTATAACCTCATCTTAGATTATTTCAACTGTAAAGACCCTATTCTGTAAAAAGGTCACATTCTTTGGTTCCACGTGAACATGAATTTTTGGAGACCCTATTAAATATGTTGAGACACTATTTAACCCAGTATAGTTCACTCTCTGCCCCACTTGCAAAATGTAATCACCCCATCACCCAATATCTTAACCTATTCTAGCATGAATTCTAAATCTAAAATTGCATCTGCCCTTGGAGTCATCCTTTCTTTTCCTTGAAGAGCAGCACATGGTCACAGCCAAGTAGCTCTATCATCTCATTTCCTGCCTGTAGAACCACAGAAGTCCAAGAGCATACATTCATTTTATTCTGTCTCTGTTGCTTTTGATCCAAACTGGTTTTTTGTTTTGTATTGTATTTTGATATAATAATTTAAATTGAAAATTTCTAAATCATCAAGTTCTAGTTCCTTTTTGCTTGACAGTTTCTTCCTCAATTGATTTATTTCCTCTCTCATTTTGCCATAAGCAGCCAGGAGTAAACAAGTCTCATCTTCCGTAATTTGCTTGGAAATCTGCTCCACTAACCATCCAAACCCAATGCTTGCAAGTACTACTTTCCACCAAATGCTAAACAACAATTTAGCCATTTTTTTCCTGCTACTTATTAACAAGGATTCTTTTCCTTCAATCTCTATTGATATGCTTGTCATTTCTACATGAAATCTCAACAGAATCACCTTTATCATTTACATCTCTACCAACATTCTGTCTTTGATGATATGTGGATTTTTGAAGACTTACAGCTTTCTCTACAACCCTCCTAGGTTTTTCCTGGTGACCAGCCCCCATCCAGGATCCACTGAGGACCCCACCCAGAGTCTCCTCATACAAACAAAAGACACTCATATCTCCCTAGGAATTGTAAGTATTTAAGAACCCCTGTGTCAGGAACTTGGATCAAAGACCAAATATCAAAACATAAGATGCTCCTAGTATTCATATCACTTAGCAGTTTACAAGGGTTTGGGGAACTTTGTCCTTGGAACTGGACAGAGACCAATATATATTTTCAGTTAACTCACATCACATCTAAAAATACTTTCACATCACATCTATACCTAGATTAGTGGTTGATTAAATAACTGGATACTATATTCTATCGAGGTTGACACATAGATTTAACCATTACAGGCAATATGCAAAGTTTATGGGTTTTAATGTATATAAGGAAGTTTTATTATAAAATTAGTCATTATTCAAATACGTTTCTGAGAAAAACATGTTTCATATGTTGCGCATATTGAGGCAAATAAAAATGTTATAAAATCAATGCTAACTACATAGAATATTTTAACTCATTATTGTGTCTAAAATTAAAGTTCTTTAAAAGACCACATTCTTTTGTCATCTGAACCAAAACTTTGCATACATATTTTTATCTCAGTTTACTTAATAGGTAAATGTAGCTTAAGAATGTTAGAGAGTGCATTTGTCCTTGAGGTTTATGTTGTTTATGGTCTCAGTTCCTGTTTAGCTAAAATAATCTTCCCTTTGTTTTAGAATTCTAGCTAACTCTAAAGTATTTCAATTATTATGGTTACAAAATGCATTTATGAGAGGCTGAAGTTCCATGACAAACACTAAAAGAAAGAAAACTATTTTAATTAATTACTCTATGTACATATTCTAACTATATTCTATAAGTATTCTGTGTGGGGTGGGGAGATTGAATAATATTTCCTAGACCTATCTAAATTTCTGAAATGTTTAGTTTAAAACTGAGTTAGAAAAACATTTAGTAATAGGAAGTTACTCTCTAACTACAACCTCTCCTTTCACAGATTTAAGTACAATTATTATTTTACTTAAGACACATTAATTTGCAGATATAAGTTACAAAAATTAACAGTTTAGTGTGACCAAGTTTATGTATGTATTCAAAGGATATGTATTGTTTGAAACATTTTACAAAGTGAAAATAAATGCACAACCAATGGATTTTCTTTTGACCTTGTTACTTTTCTAATTACTGTACCTGAATTGGTTATCCAGAAAGTAAATGATAATCATTTCATAGGGCAGGTGCCTCCATGCATTACACAAACTGCTTACCGCTTGGCAAGTAAAATAGATGTTGCATTTCAAATCATACAATTGGAAAATAAACACAAACATAATAAATAAACAGAAGGAATCAGACCTCTGGATAAATACTGAAGAAGTCTCATTATTACTTTTGTTCCTTGTGAGTGGCTCTGATAGTATTATAATGTTTATATCAATATTTTGCAGTTAGTAACTTCCATATATTTATGTTGTCTCCTCATCAGAGCAACTAAAATATTCATGAGCAACAAGCATTTATTAAATCCCATCCAAAGTCCTCCAGATGGTGTTAACTCTTATTGATGTAAAAAGAGGCTTTTGTGTTCAGTGGGGAGGCATTTGTTATGGTGATGGCGAATAGCGATATTAAAATGTTTCTTCTAATTAATTTCCTTTCAATGTGCACAAATTTGTGCACCAGGCCACTAGTATATATATAAAAGAGTTATATATGCTCTATCCTATCACCTTACACCTTTTCTTTAAACACATCTTCCCATTGTTTTCTTCCCTGTCAATGCTATCCTCAGTGCTTGCTAAACTCCTATTGTAAGCTAGTACTTCCAACACTAACAGCCATTTCTGAGAACTCCATGTAACAGCCTTAAATAAAACCCACTTACTGTTCAATGATGCTATTTCTATCCTGTTCCCCTTTTCCATTCCCAAGGAACTCACTCAAACATTCACCTGGGGGGTTGGGGGAGTACTTGGGAAAGGTGGGGAAGGTCAGTGTCTTACGTAGTCATTCTTCTTTTCTCCACTATTATGGCTGGACCTTCTTCTACTACTTGCATTTAAATGATCCCATATAAGACCCATGTTCTAAGCTCTCAGGCAATCTATTCCTTTTTTTCCCCCAAAGAAGTTTATTGATTTTAGAGAGAAATGAAGGAGAAGAGAGAAACAGCAATGTGAGAGCATAACGTTCATCTCACATTCATCGGCACAGCCTCTTGCACACATTTACTGGGGATTGAGCCTGAAACCCAGGCATGTGCCCTAACTGGGAATGGAACCAACAACTGTATTGATTTGACCACTTTGGAAACTTTTGACTTTTCTTACTCCAATGATTATCCTAAGTCATTTTAATAAGGAAGCAAACTCTACCTGGTAACTATCCAATAATGATAGGCAATAATAGGCACTATAAAAAATATCAAAGTAGGAAAAGCAGGGCATTATTCAGAAGGAACTAGAAGGAAAAAAAACCTAATGATTGATTTAAAAAGAGAAATTGAACGTAGGAAATTGGTAACACAGGTAGTGAAAGGGATGAGAACCCAAACAAAGGTGAGGAAGCTAAGTTTTTGTAGCCCTAAGACTACAATGGAGCAGGTGGAATGATCACAGCCCAAGGGCTAAGTTTACTCAATGTATTAGTTTTCTATTATCGGTGTAACAAATTACCAAAACATAGTGACTTAAAACAAGGCACACTTATTCCTTTTATAGTTCTGGAGAAAGAAGTCTAAAATTACTTTCATTAGGCCTAAGTCAAGGTTATAGAATTGCCATATTCCCTCCAGAGGCTCTCAAGTCAAAATTTATCTCCTTGCCTTTTCCAGCTCCAGAGCTGCATCCTTACATCGTATGGCTGGCACCTCTTCCTCCACTTCCAAAGCATCAGCCAGCATCTTGCTTCACTTATCACATGGCCTTTTTTTTTTTTTTTTTTTTTTTTTTTTTAGTAAAATCACCCTCTACCTCCCTTTCACAAGAACATGTATGATTACTTTTATGGTCCACCCCAAATACGTCAGGATTATCTCTCCATCTCCAGATTAATTTAATTTTATGTGCAGACTCCCTTTTGCCACATAGAAGACTCACATCGATCCCACATGCACAATACATTCACCCAATTCCAACATTCCCAAGCATCTCAACTCATTACAGTATTTCTCAAGTACCAAGTCTCATCTAAATATTATCATTTTAAAACTCCTCAATCTCATTAGCTGTCATCTATATTAGATATGAGAAATTCTGAGTTTGACTCCTCTTAGAGCAAAGTTTATCTCTATTTATGGACCTGTGAAGCTAGAAAACAAGTTTTCTGCTCCCCAAATACAGTGATGGGACAGGCATAAGGTAGTTAGGAACACTCTCATTAAAGAAGAAAAAATTGAAGGAAGAGTCACTAGACCCAAACAATTTTGAAATCCAACTGAATAGACTCTGTTAGGTTTTAAGGCCTTGGAATAATTCTCTGTGGATCTTGAGTTCATCCTCTAGATCAGCGGTTCTCAACTGGTGGGTCGCGACCGACCCTTTCACAGGGGTGGCCTAAGACCATCCTGCATATCAGATATTTACATTACGATTCATAACAGTAGCAACATTACAGTTATGAAGTAGCAACAAAAATAATTTTATGGTTGGGTCACAACATGAGGAACTGTATTTAAAGGGCCAGAAGGTTGAGAACCACTGCTCTAGACCCAAGCCTCTGTTCCTGAGTTACCCTTCCTTTTTCTGGTAGAGTGAATATGTCTGTTGCAACTGACTTTTATCAGCCTGTTTCTTGCCTGGAAAAAATTTAGAGTATGATAGCTGTAACCAGACAAAAACCTTAATTTCTTTCATCTGGTCTTTACTTTTGATTTTTGTCTCCCCTTGAACTCAAACTGGCCTCACCCAGTACCCTCACTCACCCACCTCCCTCTTCCTTGTTTAATCATTAAGTCCTCAGAGAAATAAGGTTCTGGTCAGCATCCAGTAGCCTTAGGAACAAGTTCTTGGGTCTATTGACTACAGAGACAGTGTTTTTCATCAAACTAAAGATAGCATCTTGGTCTCGGCTGTGTTTTAGCTCAGGCCCCAGGAAAGTGGAATGATCCCACGGAATAAATCCTTGCAAAATCAGATAGAACAGCTCTATGGCTGACATTTAGGACCAGATGCAATGATCAATTATCCCCTCTTCTAGCACCAACCAATCAGTAGAGATCATGACCCTAACTCCTTTAGTCATCATGATGAATGATTTTTCCCCTATATAATCCAACCCCCGGGAGCCAGCAGGGAGCCACATCTTTGAGTATTGGCTCACCCATGACTCCAGGCATGGCACCATCCTCTCAACTAATAAATCCTACTTTCTTGACTGCGAACTCCTGTTCATGTTTTACTGAGCTTTGATACATGCAGGCAAGCAAAACCCTTCAGGCCAATAGGGTAGCCTGCCTTCCTTTTGTTTTTGTTTTTCTGCTCCTTTTAATAAAAACTTGAGAGTTTCTGCTGATATAACATTCTCAGACAATTTGTGGGTCTTCTGAGCATGTCCTGGGAATTTACTCCATCTCCATTAAATAGGAGTGTTTTCCTAAATATTTCCTGTATAATTTCATCTCTATATTTGATTCTTTTTATAGATTGTTGAGAGCATCAGAGAATGTTTATCGTGATTAGGCCAGAAATATCTATTGGCTTTCTTAGCCTATTTGGTGGCTCCTACAACAGAGGAGATTTTAGAAAATAATTATTAAACTTTTGATATGGCTTTTTCTACCCTTCCTCACCTTCACTATTCATTACCACTTAACTAAAATTAAAGGCGGGTATAAGGTTCAGGCAGATGCATATTGATACTATCTACTTTCCCATGTAGTTCATTTTAAAGAAAAGGTAAATAATGAAGGAAGATATTGTTTACAGAAGTGAATGCAATAATCCCTCTCCTTATATCAATGCTGTTAGACATTGTCCCCACCCATGATGCTCTCTGATGCATGGTCACATGAGTTGTTTTAGCCAATGGGACCATAGCACATTTCATGCAAGCAGGGACTAGAAAAGAACTTACACATTGGGGTCTATCTTTACTCACTGCTCTTTGGAACGCTTAGGCTGTGATGTGAAGAAACCAAGGATATCCTACTGTTTAATATGCAGATGGTGCCAAAATGAGCCATCCAAGATGAGGTCTTTCCACCAACCAGCCTGCCAACTATTATACATGTGAGGGCAGTTGTTAAGATCATTCACCTACCAGCTGGTCTCTAAACTGACCATAGACACATGAGAGAACTAAGTAGAGATGTGAACCAAATCAACACCCATTCAACACACAGAATCATTAGCTAAATAAGCCACTACATTTTGGGTAATGGATTGTAGAGCAAAAACACAGATGATAAATAATATAGTGTAAAGCATTCTTTAAATGGATATATAATGTAGATATAATTAACTCCTATTTATCTTTCTGCATCTTCTATATCTTAGAAGAAAATATATGAAAAAAGTTATTTAATTTATAAGACCTTTTTAAAAAGCACCTTAATGTTATTTCCAATAGATAAGCCATTCAATACTATTATTTCTTTATTGGATGAGGACATATGCCTTTTGTAGTAGCCAAAAAAAATTATTACAACAGGACAAAACCTTATGCTATTTTATTTTTATTGCATTTGTTATAATGACATGTTGAAGTAAAAGTAAAACAATGATTTGGACACTGTTCAACTTTTTAAATTTCAATCGTGGGTAAAAATGTTTATAATATTATTAGACAAGATGCAGGCATACTTGAATGTAATAAATCATAAAGTTTTAAAATTTTTTAAAAAGCAGTTATGATTTCCTCCATTTTTTACTCTAAAATAACCAAAACAAACAAACAAACAAAAAGGGACAATTTTCTCTCAAACAAATAAGAGCAGCAAACTATTTTTTTTTGTTCTTATATTTTTTTCATCATTTCAATCCTCCACATTTTTAGAACTTATATATACAATCCATAACCTAATGAAGTTGAGACATGACTTTTTACTTTATTCTACAGTTTGGATGTATATCAAAGCAGTGGTTTTACAACCACTTTATCAAATGGTTTGAAGCTATCTCAAAACAAACTAGATGTATCCTGATATACTACTATGTTTTTCTTTAAACCAGGACTTTTTGCTCAATAAGTAATTATAAAAGTCTAAATAAGCCTGTGATTAAATACAAAGGACACCTGAACATGTGCATAAGACAATCTAAAATTTCATATTTTAGAGATGAGGTTTGGGAATGATTTATCAGTCACTGGAAAAATAATTGTCCTTTGTATTTGTATATCAAGAAATAGGATGATCTCAAACTAAAATGACAATAAATAGATATCAAAATCAAGATGATAGAGATGTTAGAATTTTCTGACAAAGATTTATAAAGCAGCCATAATAAAAATACTTCACCAAGACATTACAGATTTGCTTGAATCAAATAAAAATTAGAGGGTTTTAGCAAAGAAATAGAATATTTAAAGACTTATTGGAAATATTAAATTTAAAAATAAAATAAACTATAACTAAAATAACTAAATTACAAAACTCAATGACAGTTTAATTCAACATAGATATGAAAAAAGAACTATGTATTCAAAATATAGCATTAATACAACCACTAATGTAATTATTCTTCATTTATAATATAAATATATGAATATTCAAATTAATTTGCAAACAATCTGTATTATTAAATTAAGTGATAAGTATTAAAAATGCTGTTTTCATTCATGTAGGAATTATTAGCTTTATTTTTGTGCCAGAAATATTTATGCAAATTAACAAAAGAATAATTATAAGAGTGGTGTGATGTAGAGGGAAGGGAAAGAAATTCATACGCCTTTGAACTGCTCCTAGCATGAGATTCATGTTCACTTCAAAGAAGTTTTATGCTTAGATTTGCTCTGCATGGTGTCCAACAAGAGAATAACAGCTGGTCACCCACAAAGGCTGAAATTCACAATCAACCAAGTAACACACAACTCTGATAAAAATATAGGTAATATGCAAAGGAAATCCTGATTGAGGTTTTCTTTATAGTTTTAGAATGATTGCAAATGTTATTTTCACAATATTTTCTTCCATGGAAATGAAGAAATATTCTAATTTTCCCAACTAAACTTTACTTACTGTACAAACAGTAGTAGAGTAACACAGATAAAACATCAAAATATTTACTGATTACCTATCAAATACAAAAATGCATAAAAATCAAAACAAATTAGACACATTTTGTCAAAGTCTAAAAAGAAAATTCACCTTTTTATCTATAAGCATCTCTAGGGTTCCAGGTGTTTATCAAAATTTTAACTCTAGCCTTAAAGAACATTAAAAATTTTATATTTTATAATTCAATAGGTAATTAGCTCAATTTCCTATTACTCAAATTGTCTGGGTGGACCATATGACAATACATCTTGTTGACTGTTTTCTATTATGGATTGTGTTGGTGCTGTCAAGACTTGCTTTAGCAAAGTATATGGAGGAGCACAGGGGCCCCTTTGTATCCCTGACTAAGGGCCTTGTGTATAACAGACTCTCAATACCCATTGGTTGTTGCTAGTGTGGCTGATCAAATCCACATTTCCATACTGTCAATACAGCTCTATGCAATGTACAAAATTTAATTAATTAATTAATTTAATTTAATTAATCTCATATAAAAGACATGTTTCCACATAGATAAGATATACCATCATTTTAAGACTGAACATGTACAGTGAAATGTGACTTTGTGTTTTGTAACCACCAAAAACTTTCAAGCACCCTCTTTACACTTGTAGAATGAACCACCTGAATCTATGCCTTCCTAATTAGAGGGCAAATAAATTACTTTCTGGCCTTCTCTTGATACTAGATCACAGGCATGTGACCTAAGCCCTATTATCAGGTCAATGAGTGGATTTTAAGTCAGAAGTTAAGAGTGGAATTTATTCTGATAAGGACGGTGTCAGGGACATTAGTCCCTCCAAGCAGCAGTAGCAGAGGCAGAAGTGGTAACATCTGACCCCAAGCATGAGTGTTGCTTTTCAGTAGCTGCAGCAAAGATGTCTTTGTGGCTGCAGTGGAGTATTATGCTTTAGGCCGCATGGAAATAGGTATACTACAATATATTCTTCAATATGTTTCTTTTTCTGTTAACACACTGGATCAGGTCTTGTTTCTTGGAACTAAGAAGCTGATAGAGCAGACAGAGTTGAGTTATGCTTGTGCCTGGCAAATGTAATGTTCAGAGACTGATTTTATTCTCAAACTTTCACAGCCAGGTAGGAGTAAAATCAGGATTCAAGTCCATGTCTTTCAAATGTTATCCCTTTGTTATGAAATAAATACACACATTTTAAAAATCCAGATGCGTTTTCACCCAGCTGGAATGGCTCAGTGGTTGAGCATCGACCTATGAACCTGGAGG
The DNA here is from genome assembly GCF_028538775.1 of Myotis yumanensis. Classification (NCBI taxonomy): domain Eukaryota; kingdom Metazoa; phylum Chordata; class Mammalia; order Chiroptera; family Vespertilionidae; genus Myotis; species Myotis yumanensis. Next base: position 201,661,272 of record NW_027223753.1, on the reverse strand, counting down.
TGACGGTTCCATTCCTGCTCAGGGCACATGCTCAAGTTTTGGGATTGATCCCAAGTAGGAGGCGTGTAGGAGGCAACCATTCAATGATTCTCTCTCAACATTGATGTTTCTCTTCCCCCTCACCCTTCCTCTCTGAAATCAATAAAAAAATAAAAAATTAAAATCCAGATGCTTTTAAATATCTAAATATCTGGATATCTTACTTAACACTCCAAATAAAAATTTACAACTATATGACTTTGCTTATTTTGTATTATCAGCATAGTTAAAGTTGATCAAAAAACGAATTTCCTTTGTGATCTTTAATCAACAGAGAAAGAAACCATATCTTAGTAATTATCCCAGTGAAAGTTCCTTAGATTTCAAATCATTAACTACAGAAAGAACCACTAGGTTTGCCTAACTATCAATTCAATAGACAGACATAGGGGGAAAAGTGGGGAGGGGAAACTATCTACTTTCCATTACTCTCAGAGCCTTTTAAAAACTGATATAGTAAAACGATCCCCCAAAAAATGTTTCCTTTGGGTCTGCAGTTACTATGCTTTTAAGCTATTATTTCTTTAAAGAGAAGTGATAAACTACAGCAAATTATTTATAGTCTCAGCTATTTCTTATCTATAATATGTGACTTGTTTCTCTGACCCGAAGGCTGGCTGTCTTGGGTCTTTTTAAAGCAATGGATGAATGAATTTTTTTGAGCTAAGAATTATATTATGGAAAGCATCTTTCTCTCTGAATACTTTTCATTCAGCTCTCAGCTCTCTAATTCAGGAAATATTAGATTAGAAACACTTTGGAAATTCTCAAAGGTTAGAGATGGATATGTGAAGAAAAATGATCTTAAAGATAGCTAAGGACTAAGCCACATATCAAAACCAATATTTGCAATGCTCTGAAAAGCAAAATGGCTGCTCACACACTCTAAACCAAGTAATATAACTCACAGGAGAAAAATGATTAAAGAAATCACATATATCATTGACATAGCACTCTAAAATGTTCTTTTAGGATTACCCCAGGAGTGTGTGTTATAGGAATTTATTCTTTAGATATGTCACAAAAATGTAGATTTTTGCTTCTTAAATTTAAAAAAATAATTCATAATATGTACACATTTATAATATTCATAGTTATTATTTAATTTTTAGTTATTTTTTACAAATATTTACCACTGCTTTAATGTTCAAATTGCTGGCAACTAATGCATCTACATGAAATGATAGAGACAAAGATCCATCAGTTATAGATCTTATATTTTAGTTAAGAAAAGAAAAAAAATGAAAAGAGATTGTAATTACTATGATAAATTCTTAGAGAGAGGGAACAGAAAAACACATAGATGGGTACCTAATATAGGCTGTTGTATTCAAGAAAAGCTTCAAATTAGATGTAATGTTTGAACTATTATCTGAATCCTGAGTCACATTTAGCTAAATGAAGAAATGAAAAAAAAATGTTTCAGGAAAAAGTTGATTCAGATTGCTATCTGACTTGAGGCACAACTTTGAAATTTGGTAATTGATTTTGTAACATGTCAAGTCACATGGTTTACCTCAATTCTTGTTTATTTCCTACTGAAAGCCACACTGAAAATGAGCTTCAAAAATCTGCATGCAGGTCTCTTTGTTATTGTGTTTTATTGAACACTAAGCTGTGTGTGTGTGTGTGAGATGAAACTCCATGAAGTTATGCAAAAATAACAGAAAATTTTTAAGTTAAACAATTTCCAGGTGTCACAGAGGGCATAGAGAATTTTGATCTTCATTCTTATTGATTATACCAGAGGCCTGGTGCACAAAATTTGTACACAGGTAGGGTCCATAGGCTTGGCCTGTGATCAGGACCGATCAGGACCTTCCAACTGCCAGCTGGGGCCTTCCTTCCCTAGCTGCTGGCTGCCAGCCTGGGCCTTCTTTCATTCTGCACTGTCACCTGGTGGTCAGCTCATGTCATAGAGAGCAATCGAACTCCAGGCCTCCCAGTCGACACTTTAAATATTAGCCTTTTATATATATACTAATAGCCCAGTGCACGAAATTTGTGCACATTGAAAGGGAATTAATTAGAGGAACGTAATTTGGACTTACTATCTATTATCAATAATATGTGAGCGTGAGGCAGTTCATGTTTCTGAAATTCAATGACATGAATTTTAACTATTACTTTGCCAAATAAATGGACTTTACAGATATCATTTAAAAGAGCATTCAGTTTCATATTACAAACTCTGGCTACCAAGTCAGGTCTGTTTTCAATGTTTTGCCAGCGTTGTAAATTGTTTGCAATATCTGCCCATTTGGGGTTGCATGTCATGGTTACGAATAAATCGGGCTTGCCATACCTTGTTACAATTGCCATAGTATCCTGATATCACTGCTGCATATTTCTGGGACAACCCTCAAAAGATGATGGAAGTATTATCATTTTACCAATCGGCACATTGTCATTTTCAGATCTATATTTTAGATAATCCATCAAACCACTATATTTTTCAACTCTCCACTTAGATTGGTTTGCTTTGATAAAATTTATCCAATTGGCCTCCACTTTTGAATATGAATCCATGATAAACTGTTGAGTTAATTTTCCTGCATTTAAAGTAGGATTGAACATGTTCCACACAGAGAGATGAAATCCATAATACAGCATTTGTGTGACTTGTGTTCTTACATTTTGTCTAGTATTATTGTCGATTACTCCATTGTCTCTGAGTCTTAATGTAATATCTGTTCCCCAGCCTTGTTCACCATGTGGAAAAAGAATAGGATATGTCATCGCATCTAATGTAGGAAACAGGATACTGATTTGTTTCATTTTAGTGGCATTTGGATTATTGGGATCTGGTTTACAATGAATGAGCAAGTCCCTTTCAAAAGGAGGTTCTCCATCTTTGTTTCTGAATATGACAGCAAGCTCGGTTACACGGGGAGAATTATATCTATCCAGATCACTGTTACGATCGTATTTAATCGCCATTGTTACCTCTGTGGGAGCAATACCTTTTGCTACTGCTTCAGATTGGGCTTCCTTTTCTACCTCATACAGCATCTTGTACGATTTTGTTAATTCATTTATTTCATGCATGAGGTTGTTGATATTGATCATGAGTCTTTCTGAGCAGCCCTGTTTTTTTGGCATTGCTAATCTTTTACTTGTAGCTTTGGATATATCCAAAATATAGAGTTGAGCAAACTTCTGAGAAACACCATCCGAAGGATACAAAGTTCCAGTACAGTGATAAACTTGTCCGTGTATTCTAAAACAGTAGGGCCCATATCCTGATGGTGATGCAATATTTGCACCCATGGAAGCAAAAGCAAAAGAACTATTTATGGAATGAATATTTTCCATGAAATTTTTACTGTCAGAATCTTTGTTTGTCATTAATCGTTTTAAATATGCCTGGTAATTTGGAAAATGTATATCATTTGGACAGAATTTCCCTTTGCTACAACATCAAGTAAATTTCCCATCGGATGGCTTTTCATCTGAGAAATTGAGTGATAGGCAAAATTCACATCGAACAGTCATTCCACCACAACTATGTTTGAGGATTGCATCATCATGTACTCGATTTTCACTGAGAAGGCAGTTCCTATCGATATTGGTAGTACTTGATGATGACTGTTCTCTCGACATATTCTGTCATTGCCACTGCCTTCTTTCAACTTCAAAGGCACGTTGGTTTTCAGACATTTTCTGTCAATAACGCCGGTGTTTTTCAGCATCAGAGCGACGTTTTTCCAGTAGCTGGTGTTCAGATACATCCTGTCGCAGGTGCCACCTTCTTTCAAGATCAGGTGCCCGCTGCTCTGCAGACACTTTCTGTTGATAACGCCAGTATCCTTCAGCTGCAGAGCTATGTTGTATCAACAGTTGTTCTTTAGACATAGTCCCAACTCTCTACTGTCATTTCTGAGATGCAGGTGAATGAGAGTCCTGGCTATCAGGCCACTGAGAGCTGTCTGACCAATGGCTGATTCTGGCTGATTCTGTAGGGTGGGGCTTCCTCCTCCCTGCTGTAAGTTTCCACAGCTGTTATGAGGAAGCTGGAGTAACAGAGGGAGCCCCCCAAGCCTCCCTCTCTCTTGCTCTGCTCTATATCCAGCAGTCTCCTGCTCTGCCAAGTCCTCCAAACCTCCCGCTTTCCGCCAGCAAGGTCCCGGGAGTCCGCAGGTGTGGCTAGGCATGGGCGGTCCCACCTCCCCAACCAGAGAAAGTCTCAGGAGCCCATGGCCCCGGCCGCCATCACCTCCTGGGACACTTGACACCTGCGTATGCAAATTAACCGCCATCTTTGTTGGATAATTTGCATGGTCACTTGGATTGGCTGGTGGGTGTGGCTGGTGGGAGTGGCTTGAGCGTAGCAGAGGAATGGCTAATTTGCATGTTTCTCTTTTATTATATAGGACTAGAGGCCCGGTGCATGGAAATTCATGCACTGGAGTGGGGGTCCCTCAGCCTGGCTTGCCCCCTCTCACACTTCTGCTAGTGCCATCACTGGCAGTGCAAGCCTTGGCTGGCCTGGTTACCTGCACCTTGGGTGGGCCCTGGGCAGCTGGGCAGCAGCCATCCAAGGCTTGCCTGTGCCTCGGGCTGGCCCTGAGAAGCTGGAGGGTTGAGGGAACTGGGGGACTCCAGAGGCAGGCGCCCTTGCGGGGCTGAGGGGACTGGGCGCTGCCATCTTGTGGCTGTGGGCACTGCCATCTTTGAGGGAGTGGAAGTCAATTAGCATACTCCCTCTTTATTGGCTGTGGGCACTGCCATCTTTGAGGGTGGGGCACTCAGCATATTCCCTCTTTATTGGCTGTGGGCACCATCATCTTTGCGATGGTGTGAGGGTAAATTAGCATATTCCCTCTTTATTAGATAGGACTAGAGGCCCAGTGCACAAATTCGTGCACAGGTGGGGTCCCTCAGCCTGGCCAGTAATTGGGGCCAGTAATTGGGGCCCGCAAATGGCCCTTAACTCCTCACCCTGGCTGGCCATGCCCTCATGAGGTGAGGGTCCCCCGCTGGGGGGGCATGCCCAGCCTGCAAACAGTCATCAGCCCCTCACCCAGGCTGGCCACACCCCCCAGTGGGGACCCCCACCCCATTGGGGGCGTGGCAGGCCTGCAAACCACCACAGGCCTCTTGTCCAGGCTACCCTTCCCCACAAGGGAACCCCCACCCTGATCCAGGACACCCTTCAGGGCAAACCAGCCAGCCTCCCCCCATGCATCAGGCCTCTATCTATACTAAAAAGGTAATATGCTAATTAGACTGGGAGACATTCCAGGAGACCTTCTGGACATTCTTTTGGACAAAGCCAGGGTGGCAGGGCCAAAGTAGAGGCGGTTAGGGGTCAAGAGGAGAAGGCAGTTGTGGGTGATCAGGCCAGGATGGAATAGCAGTTATGAGTGATCAGGCCAAGAGGGGGGGCCATTAAGGGCAAGCAGGCTGGCAGGGGGGGCAGTTAGGGGTGATCAGGCTGGCAGGGGGGCAGTTGGGGGTGAGCAGGTTGGCAGGCAGAGTGGTTAGGGGAAATCAGGCAGGCAGGCAGGTGAGCGGTTAGGAGCCAGCAGTCCCGAATTGTGAGTGGGATGTCCCAGATTGGAGAGGATGCAGGCTGAGGGACACCCCCCTCCCCCCCCGGGGAATGAATTTCGTGCACCAGGCCACTAGTTTAGTTGTAAAAGATTGAATGAATTTCTACTAAGCCAAGGATATCTGCTCTCATCATTTTTTTTTAAACATTATAGTGGACTATTCACCCAGTCCTATAAGGCAATAAATAAAAAGAAAAGTTTACAGATTAAAAAATATGTGCAAATACCTTAATTCAGAGCTAACCTGATTGTGTACATCGAAAATCCATAAGGATCTACCAAAAAAGGTAAAAATGAATGAATAAATAAATGAATAAATAAATAATTAAATAATAAATCCAAGGTATGAGTTTACCAAGGTTGCACAGTCACAATACATTAGGTTAATTATAAAACATCAATTTTATGTGTGATGTACTTGCTTGAAACTTAGAGAGTTCTGAAGATTAAAGATATTAGCTCAACAAATACAGGACAAGCTTATGAAAGTAGTTATGCAGAGAACTGCAAGGGTCCCATGGAAAAGCATCAGTGAAATAAAATATGTGAAGAATGTGAGACATTCTCACAAGTGTGACAAAGTCACAATTAAGTGTGTCAAAATCACACACTTGTACTGTATAACTTAGTACATGACAAAGCTAGAGAGGTTAAAATTGTGCTTCCAGAAATAAAGTAATTTCTTTGCAAGTTGTGAACAAGAAATCCATCAATGGATCAACCAAAATTACAGTATTGTCAAATTATGTAACACAGCCACAATTGAAAATTATATTTTTATAAGTAATTATAGGAAACACACTAGTCAATTTTTAATACATTTTTCTACTACAAAATGTACAATGAAAGTATTTTGAAAGTTCAATATCAAGTAGATAGTTTGTCAGGTGTTTTTATACTACACAGAATAAATCTTATTGCCAGACAAAAATAAATTTGCTAGTTCTTTTGTATTTTGACTTTTAAGTTTGTTCCAGAAGTACCACTGAAATCAACTTCTAACTAGAGGAAATAAAATAAACTCTCCAAAGAGCTGAGCCTGTCTAAGTAGATGAAAAAATACCTCTCTTGGATGTTCTAATAATGGATGCTGCATACATACTAAGTAAAATACAAGAGAAACTTCATTTCTTCTCACATTTCAATTAATTTTTCTTGCTCAAGCCCATGCTGGATTTCAGCATCTTTACTTAGTCATCCTAGACCAAAAAATTTATTTGGTTCTATAAATAATACAGTTTTTATATATGTGACACTGAATTTCTTTTCACCATAATGAGGTGCATTCTGGTAGAAAATAAATGAATGAAGAATACTCAGGACTTAGTTGCTATGGAAACTAGCAATATCTTTTCCTCATGATTAGACATTGAAGTAACTAGTTTTCTTTCTTTTTTTTTTTAGTGCAGAAGAATTTTTTTTCTGCACTAAACTAATAATCTATAGGACTTTCCTTTGGCACTAAATTTCATTTGCTTTATCCCAGGAGTCTCTCTCTGAGTTACTATCAGTTATATATTAAATAAACTCAAAACTTTTTTGAGAAGTCAGTGTATGAAGAATAAAAACTCTGAGTTATTACTTAATCCCAAAAGTTGATCCCAAAACTGCCATTTTAAGAAAAAGATGACATGAGAAATTCTGCCTTCAGAGAAGTAGTTTCTGCTTATTGTATATACTCAGTGTCTGTGTGTGAAGTTGCGCATTGATGGGAGTATATATACACATAGTGTATGTGACACCAGTAATGCACCTTGTCATATACAGTATATATGTATTACATATATAAACAAGTGTCTATGACAAGGTGCATTACTGGAAATATGCATTTTTACAAAGAAGTCTTCTATGTCAGTATAGTCATGCATCACCTAACAATGGGGATACATTTTTATAAATGTGTCATTAGGCGATTATGTCATTGTGTGAACATAATAAAGTGAACTTACACAAATCTCAATGGTATGGCCTACTACATACTTAGGCTATAAGTTTAGCATATTGCTACTTGGATAGAAACCCATACAGCCTGTTCCTGTACTGAATACTGTAAGCAAATGTAATGTGTTGCGCTATGACATTAGGGCAGCTATGATGTCATTAGGCCAGTGATGACGAACCTATGACAAGCGTGTCAGAGGTGACACACGAACTCATTTTTTTGGTTGATTTTTCTTTGTTAAATGGCATTTAAGTATATAAAATAAATATCAAAAATATAAATATTTGTTTTACTATGGTTGCGAATATCAAAAAATTTCTATATGTGACATGGCACCAGAGTTAAGTTAGGGTTTTTCAAAATGCTAACACGCCAAGCTCAAAAGGTTTGCCATCACTGCACTAGGCAATAGCATTTTTTAAGTTCCATTATAATCTCACTAGAGGCCTGGGGCACCAATTCATGCACAATGGGGTCCCTCAGCCTGGTCGGCGATTGGGGCTGATTGGGGGGGCTGGACTGCCAGGGGTAGGGACCGCGGGAGGTTGGCCCCAGTAGCAAGGTAACCAGTGGTTGATTCCATGAGGATTCAGACTTCCTCCTCCCTTCTGACTAGGTCCAGAGTGTGGGTGAACCAGATTTGGTGCTGTCAGGGCCCCACTATGGATCTGGGTCAGTGCACATCATAGCTACTGGTCAGTCATCCTGTCATTCCAGTAATTTGGTTGTAATAGTCACTTAGACTTTTATATATATAGATGGGACCACCATGAGATATGTAGACCACAGTTGAACAAAATGTCATGACTGTAATTTCAAGATCTCTGGACATCAATATAAAAATCTCCCAACTGTCCCACTGGTGTGGCTCAAGATTTAGCGTTGACCTATGAATCAGAAGGTTAAGGTTTGATTCTTGGTCAGGGCACAGGCCTTGGTTGCAGGCTCATTTCCCAGTGTGAGGCACGCAGAAGGCAGCCAATCAGTGATTCTCTCTCATAATTGATGTTTCTATCTCTCTCTCTCTTCCTCTCTGAAAGCAATACAAATATATTTAAAAAAACAAATTAAGACATAGCTTAAATTGTAAATATTATCCACATCTGCTATCTATAATATAAAAGGCAATATACTAAGTGTTCGTCTGACCAGTAGTTATGACATGCACTGACCACCAGGGGGCAGATGCACAATGCAGGAGCTGCCAAGCTGCAATGGCTTGGCAGTGGCGGTTCTTGGGTGACACACCCCGAAACCAGAGAAGAGGGGGCCTGATTCCTTGTGGGGCCGCACGATTCCACCTTCGGCCATGGGTTATGTTGTTGCTGGGGCACTGTTGGTCCCGAATCTGGTTTACTGCACACTTGCTTTTGCATTCCACACCCTGTACGACAGCAACTTTGCAGAGTGCCCTCTCACACTCTGGGACCCCTTGGGGGCTGTTGGAGAGCCAGTTTTGGCCTGATCTCTGCAGGACAGGCCAAGGGGACCCACCTGCTGGAGGGATTCCACTTACTCCATAGACACCCTTTGAGCCATGGCACCACCCCAGGTGCGGCCAGTCAGGGAGGGAGTGCAGGAGGTTGGCTCCAGGTCATGTTCGGCCCATCTCACCTAGTCCCACCCCGCAGGCCACCTTCTAATTAATTTCCTTTCAATGTGCATGAATCCATGTACCGGGTCACCAGTCTAAATATAAATTTCTTTCCTTATTTTAGTGATTTAGAAATGTTTTTGCAATAATTTTGTGAATGAAATGCATATTTACATTTTATGTATAAATTTGGGCAATCAAGGACTTTTAAAGTTATATCTAACATTATTCTAAATAATTTAGGTCTCTCATGGCAGTTATATCTAGGTAATTTGTTTCTGTAGTAAACTTATTTCTAAGTTTTTGAAATGTGAGAAAAACTTTAATAGACATATTTTTAATCGCAGATGAAATCCTAATACCTATTTGTCCACAGAGGTCTTGATCTTGTCATGGTACACAATTGACAATCAACATTTTATGAATAAATAACTAAATGCAAAAATGAATGAATGAACAAACGAGCTATGAGAACTTCAAAATGACAATGAAAACAAGTGACAGATATCTTCTACTTTATTTCAATAAAACGTTATCAACAAATAATCTTGTAAAATATACTGCTTTTACATTAATCTGAAAATGATATATTTTAAAATAACTTTGTTAATATTAAAATAATTCTTATCTTTATACTTAATTCTGGTTATTCTAAAAGTGTTGAAAGAGTCACCTTGAAAGTTTAATGGTCTTTACTTGGAGATATGAGGTTATCTCTTTTCTCAGCGTGATTTATCCTAATTATGTTTTAATTGGGTGTTTCAGTAAGGTGTCACAGGAAAGCACAGTTCTAAAAACTTAACTCATTAAAAACGTCATTAATTATATTGTCCTTCAAGACATTTTGGAGAACTTCCTCTTTTATTTAAATGTGTGAAAAGAAAAAAAGAGAGCATAAAAGATAACAAAACCTAGAAGAGAAAACATGACTGAGAACTACATTCATCGCAAACACTTCAGAAGTAAGAGGTGAGTTCTTACAATATTTAGACTTCATTCCTCCTTGGACTGCTATCTTGACAAGGGGCTCCTATTTATTTTTCTCTTTTTCTAAATGTTTTGGTTGGAAAGCAACATGCTATAATTTAAAGAACATTGCTCATGAAGACATAAACATTAGCATGAATCTCAGCTCCATGGTTTTCTAGCGGACGAATCCTGTGATTATGCAGCCCTCTGAGGCTTGCTTTCTTCTTGCATAAAATGTGAAAGCAGATGAAATAACTGTGTTAAAAGACCCATTGTTGTTCTTGCAAACAGTAAATTATTGATAAGTATCAATGTCACTGAGCCCAGAAAATGTTATATTTCAGTTGTTTTGATAGCTTAGGGGGAAACATTCATTAGATAGAGTTTTGTTTCTTCTGGAGCTTAAAACAATACATTTATAAAGACAGTGAGATTCCAATATGACAACTTGACAAATATAACAAAAAAGACAAAGGAGTTTATTACTTAAATATGCAAAAATCAATAGTGCATTTGCAAAAAAACCTGCAAATAAAATGAATAATTCAATATGATGAAAAATATATAAAAATCTATGAATATACTTTTTTAAACCTCAATAGATAATATAAAAAGTATGCATGTATCATTACTTCAATAGATAACAAAAAGGTATATACTAAATGTTGTTTAATGAAGAGATGAAATATCTATTCTAAAAAAATAAAAACATGTCCTTTAATGGTGAAACACACAAAACATGACAATGAAAATCAGAATTAAGTAAAAAATGAATGCACTGCTATATACATTTTATTTAAATAATTTTAAAATACTGTATCAAAATGAAAAAATAAATAAAAAAATTATATGTATATGTATTAAAATTATATATGTACTATATATGTATTAAAATTAATGAGTTTTTTAGAGTTGTTGTATATAAATATATTTACTATGTATCTTAAATAACCAAGATAAATACACATGTATATCCTATCTTATACTAGACAAACATGGTAATTGACTGTACCTTCGCTATGCCTCCCATTGACTAATCAGCGAGATATGCAAATTAACCCAACCAAGATGGCGGTCGGCAGCCACACAGCTGAAGCGAGCAGGAGGCTTGCTTGCTCCAGTGATGGAGGAAGCCAAGGTTCCCCGCCGGCTGCGGTCCAGCTCTGAGCTCCGAAAGCAACAAAGTTTCAATTTTAGAAGCTAAACAAACCCCAGATACCTGCTTTCAGCAGGCTGCGGCCTCAGAGCTGGAGTGAGCAGGAGCCTGGCTCTCAGTTCCAGTGATGGCAACAAAGTTTCAGTTATAGAAGGTAAATAAATCCCAGAATTAAAAAAAAGAAAAAAGAAAAAATGGAGAAGCTGGGAGCTTTAGTCGCCAGCCAGCCTGAAAATGGCCCTCAGTCCCTCACCCAGACTGGCCAGGCACCCCAGTAGGGACCCCCACCCTAAAGGGGATGTGGTCAGCCTGAAAAGAGCCATCAGCCCCTCATCCAGGCTGGCCATGCACCCCAGAGGGGACCCCCACCCTGAAGGGGGTGTGACCAGCTGCAAACAGCCATCAGCCCCTCACCCAGGCTGGCCAGGCATCCCAGCTGGACCCCCACCCTGATCTGGGACACCCTTCAGGGCAAACCAGCCGGCCCCCACCCGTGCACCAGGACTCTACCCTATATAATAAAAGGGTAATATGCAAACTGACCCTAACAGCAGAAAGACTGGGAATGACTGGTCACTATGACACACACCGACCACCAGGGGGAAGATGCTCAATGCAGGAGCTGCCCTCTGGTAATCAGTGTGCTCCCACATGGGGGAGCTCTGCTCAGCCACAAGCCAGGCTGATGGCTGCCAGTACAGCAGTTGTGGTGGGAGCCTCTCCTGCTTCCTCAGCAGCGCTAAGGATGTCCAAATGCAGCTTAGGTCTGCTCCCCGCTGGCAAGTGGACATCCCCCGAGGGCTGCCGGGCTGCCAGAGGGATGTCTGATTTCCAGTTTAGGAACAATCCCCTGAGGAGCAGGCTTAAATCAGCAGGTGGTCATCCCCTGAGGGGTCCCAGACTGCAAGAGGCCAGGCTGAGGGACCCCCCCCCAGTGCACAAATTTTTGTGCACCAGGCCTCTAGTATATTTCATAAAAGATAATTTATGTTTTGCTTCTATAGTTTCTATTCCATTTTATTTTATTAACTTTTGTTCCTTTAATAAGAAATGACCAAATCCATACATAGCACTATAGGCAAAATAATTACATAGTAATATAGAATATTATGAGTAAATGAAAAAACATGATTTAGAATGGAAAGAATATGTGATGTTATGAAGATTTTCCTAAGATGGTACATTTATCTATATAGAGGTACATTTAGATTTCATATGATTCAAACAATAATTTAATATAATTTTATTAGAATATAAAAATGATTCAAAAGTCTTCTAAAAGATTTAAAACACAAAAGTTAGATCTATTAAAAAGTAATCATCGGTAGAGAAGAAATTAGTGATACCATGTTTCAAGTGTATTATAGAGCTTTGATGAAAAAATAGTACCATGATTCTGGCATAAGAAAATTGTGGATATAGTCATACACTATTTAGCTAGAAGCAGTCTCTAAAATAGGTAAGAATCCTAAGTCATCACAAGTGTACATAGGGTTGATTTCCAATAATTTGACTATTGTTTTTTATTTGGGGAATAACAATATCTGTTTTAAACAGTATAAATTATATTTAAATGAAGTCATCTGTTTGATACAGAGAAATTCTCATTTCATGAAGCTTATTTTGACCTACTCTTTTCTCATAATGTGTTCTTTCAGAGGCTCATTAGCTCTCTTGAAAGCTGACCCTTGTCTGGCCATTCCGTGGACTTTTCTTACCTGTTTAAATTCTAGAGCCAACTCATCTATAACAGAATCTGGAAGCTCTTCTTTCAGATTCCTCACACTTATGACCATAGTGCTTCCTTATCCTTGCTTTCATAAAACGTGTCTATCTTCTGAGATTTTTCTATAGTGTCTATATCTCCCATTTGGGAGAAGTTCCCAGGGTGATGCTTTTCATCCTTAGTACCAACCTTCTTCCCTTAGAGGCTCATACCATCTGAATACTTCAGCATCTACCACTCTTTCTAGCAACTACCTACATTTTTTTTTCATTCCAGGCATTCCTCAAGGACATTTACACACAGCCTAAACTTTCATAGATGGCCTTCTTCTATGACTAGATATGTAATCATGAGCAAGTTTCTTGAGTTCTTTTTGAAACATGGTATATTTGCAACCCTCCTGGAGCTTAGAATGCATCAGGAATAAGTATGATATTAAATAATACTTCATCACCAAAAGGGTATTGAAAGGAATATACAGTGCACAACGGGAGAATATACCAGCTTAGTCAAGTTAGTTCAGCATTCATTGAATATTTCTCTGAAGATGCTTAGGTGTTATAAGGTTGACAGAAAACATACCATTAAAAAAAGTAATCCACCGGAGACAGAGAAGCATCAATCAAATGCTCAAACTTCAAAGGAAAGGTAGGGGAGGGTGGGGGTAAGGGGAAGGGATCAACCAAAGGACTTGTATGCATGCATATAAGTATAACCAATGGACACAGACACCAGGGGGGTGAGAGTATAAGTGGGGGGGGGGGGGGCAGGAGGTTGGGGGAATAAGAGGATAAGGACACATATGTAATACCTTAATCAATAAAGAAGAAAAAAATAAAAATAAAATAAAATAATTTACAAAGATACAAAAAAAAGTAATCCATGCACAGGGAAAAGCAAGAACAAGTCAGCAGGTAAGTGAGAATGTCCTATGTTCAAGAAACTAATAGATTTACAGTCTAGAAGAGAATGTGATGAGCAGGACAATAGTTGGGAAAAAGATGGTAAAGCAGGCTGGGTACAGAGAGCCTTATAAATCTATGTGGACTAGTGTGTGCTTTTACACTAAGGACAATGGATAAATACAAAAGTTTTTAAACAGTAAGGTAGTATGCCAAATTTGTGCTCTCTCTCTCTCTCTCTCTCTCTCTCTTTTTCATAAAAGCACTCACTGCATATGGAATAATTCAATGAAACACAAGATTAGAAGCAAGTAAACCCATCTGGAAAGGACTGACTTTCTGAGAGATAATGGTGGTTTGCCGTGGAATGGGGAGAAGCAAACATTTCAAGAATTTAAATAGAGGAGGAAGATTCAATGCCCACCATCTTGACAGAATAACTGTATAGCGGGTAGTGTTGCTAATCATCAATCTCAGTTTCTGATCAACCTAATCTCCCCAAAAGTGTATTTAGCAATTCCATGTAAATCTGATTTTACAAATAACTTAGATTATTTTACCTGCAACAAAGACACATAAACACCCATGCACCCATACACACATAATCTAAAACAAAACAAAAGAAATACTAACTCTAATTTTTCTTATACATGAGGCAAAAGTGATGACTGTAGTCAATAGAAAGGGTATGCCCAGAATCATAGTGACCACTGCTGAACCTTAAAGGCCATCATGCCTCTTTTCAGTTTTCTCTTTCTGCTATTCTTACTATAGCTGCTTTATCATTTCATTGGGATTCCCAAGCCTTCTATCGCTCCCTTAACTTTTGATCTATTTGCTGCTTCTTGATGTCATTTTTTTCCCTGCCTAGGCTAACACATGGCCCATCATTTCAAGCATTGATCCAATTTGGAAGGTATTAAAGTGACAGGCATTGGCTGCCTCAGAAGCCTTTCCTACCTCTGCTATAGGAAAGGTACCTTACATATTTGTCACCCCAGAGGCCAAAAGGACTCATTTGGAACCTGCATGATAGGCAGTGTTAAGTGCTTCAGCCATGCAAATAGTGAGATTGCCCTCTGATTAATGGGTAAACCAGACAAGTTCTCAGTTATTCTGAATTAATCAGATGATGGGAAAGAACAGTGCAAGCAACCCTTGTGCTACAGAAATCTGCACTCCCGTCTCTAGCTTGGCATCTAACATAGAGTTGCATTTCCTAAGCTGACATACAGCCTCCTTTCTAAAATGAAAAGAATAAATTTCTTCTTTGGTGATATCAAGGACATCTATGAGAACATAGCAGAAATCAATATTAATGTTTTGTGAATAATTTAAAAACTTAATAACTAGAACTTCATCAATACACAAATTCATTATATTAGTATGTCAAAATAGAGACCTTTAGTTTATAATTAGTTTTCTTTTCTTCCCCCTGTCATTTTTTAGGATGCATGATGGACATTGTTCTCACTTTTCACAGTTTCTTCATACATTCTTCCTGCTCTTTCCCCCATCATTCAATATATAATGACAAATGAGGATGGAAAATGTAATGACTTTTCTTAGATCATATAGTCAGTAGCTGAAGCTAAGCTAGAAAACAATCTTTGTATCTGCAGTCTAGTACAATTTTCCTGAAAGTTGTGAGAATATTAGATATTATTTTTACATCATTTATGATTTATTTACTTAACAGTGTTTACAACTTAAGTATAAGACTGTATAGTATGGAGATCCAGTTTAATATACATGGTTTACATTTATGGACAAAGTTAATACTGCAGCTTATTTAGATACCTATGACTGAGGATAGCGTTATATTATAATGGAGAGATTATGTGAGTTTCCTCAAACATCCAAATATACTTTAAAAATGAAAATAAATGTTAAGCAGGATAACAACAATCTGCACTAATTTAGGTGTCTAAAAATTGAGAGTAAATAAAGTAAGAGCTTTCGAAGTCTTGCCATGTTATTATTTTTGAAACATTATTTTATTATCACTTAATACATTACAGTGCAAGATCTACACATTTGCACCTATCACATTCAATATTTCTTAGCTCTTAAGCAGGCATGCCTTCACAGTATATTTGAAATTAAAGAAAATACATCATCTTCTACATCTTTTAATTTTTTTCAACTTTTTAAAAATATATTTTATTGATTTTTTACAGAGAGGAAGGGCGAGGGATAGAGAGTTAGAAACATCGATGAGAGAGAAACATCGATCAGCTGACTCCTGCACAGCGCCCCCCCCCCCCCCAATTGGGGATGTGCCCGCAACCAAGGTACATGCCCTTGACTGGAATCGAACCTGGGCCCCTTCAGTCCGCAGGCTGATGCTTTATCCACTAAGGCAAACTGGCTAGGGCTTTTTTCAACTTTTGAAGTATCTATGCATTTAAGTATTCAACTGTATAGGGCAATTATAATTCAGGGCAATAAAACAAGAATTATAAATTCTTTTGTTTAGTATTAAGGAGATACTAAAACTTATAAAATTGTCAGCATTTATTTTATTTGGAGTAATTGTAAACTGTTACAAAGCGAGATCTGAAAATATTTCAAATATAGTGTGTGAGCCATATTACACTAAAATGGCAGTTTCTATAACTGGAAAATGCATTACTCTGGGGGTTATACTACCATTTGCTTTAATTTGATCCATTTAATTAAATCAAATAGTGTTATAATCCTCAAGAGGGAAACTACTCTACTTATGATAACTCCATTAGAAATACTTGAAATTTGAGTATTTTTATAGTGTGTATGAAGAGCCTGGTTAAAGATGCAGTGTACAAAAGAAGTGAACATCAAGAATGACTAGAAATGCTATATTTTATGATTTTGTAAACCAGGAAAGTGACAAGAAAGTAAGCCAAGTAAATAGACATAAGAAAAGATAATAAATGTTATACTAGAAAGCCATATAAAGGGTTGCAGAGTGATTTTATATAGATCAAAATCAATATATGTCTACATGGAACACAATTGCTATTAAAAGCTACTATATCTTAAAACACACTGGTATCCCTATTATTTAAAAAAATACTTCCTCCATTCATTCTATGATCATTTACTGATCACCTTCTATGCACATGACTATGTTAAAAGATCATCTTTCTTACCTGGTGTCTTTATCCATGTAACCATGTCTATCTGATGTTTAGTTTTATCAAGTAGATTACTCCCCTAATTTGATGCTAGGTTCTGGGAGAGGGTCTTGAGGTAAAGATTGGGCTGAGTATGAGGAGTTAATGGGAGATGTGTTTCAAGAATAATTTAAGGAGTGGCATGGTCAGTCAGTCAAGATCAAATTTACCAACAGCTGTTTATTTTAGTTAAAATTACAAGAGTGAAGACCAGACAAATCCCCAGTATGGTTTAAGTCAAAGTCTAAATCTGACATTTTGAAATATTTGAATTTTAACCCACTGGTAGAAAGAGTTAACTACAAACAAGCTCCAAGCTTGATAACCAATATTGAAAAAGGGATGTAAAATAAAATATGATAAAACCAACATTCATATCAAATTCTGCTATCTAAAATGGGTATACTGCACTATTTATTCTCTCAGTCTGGAGTGACATAATGAAGGATTTCTGTTCACATTTACTATCAACTTAATTAGAAGAAAGGTAAATTACTATCTATGCTAATAAAAGGGTAATATGCTAATTAGACCAGACATCCTTCTGGATGTCCTTCTGGACAAAGCCACAGTGGTGGGGACTGAGGCAGAGGCAGTTAGAAGCAATCAGGTCAGCAGGGGAGAGAAGTTAGGGGGATCAGGCCAGCAGGGGAGAGCAGTTAGGGAGATCAGGCTGGCAGGCAGAGGCGGTTAGGGGTGATCGGGCAGGCAGGGGTCCCGGATTGGAGAAGGTGCAGGCCATGCTGAGGGACTCCCCCACCATCACCACCACCCACCATGCAAATTTCGTGCACTGGGCCTCTAGTGTTTATATAAAAAAAAGCACACACACATAATCTTTTGAACTTTTGTCAATGATGGTCTCTATTTCATTTGGTAGAATATTAGTTTGCTTGTATGCAATGGCAATCACATGTAGATCATACCAAGTTCAGATTAATTTTTTATTTTTTAATATTGAGTTAACATGGATATTCTTCCATAATTATTCACTTGTACCCTGAGGGAAACATTACTAGTAGAGTACTGTGCTTATGTGCAGTTCCTTTTGCCTTTAGTTTGACAAATTCTGCTCATTTCCAAAGTTACCTAAATCAGTAACTTTTTGCTCACCCTCTCCAAGGAAATGAGTTCAAATATTCATAATATGGTAAGAATCTTTTGTCATAATGGTGCACTTTAAAAGACAACTTGGCAGTTTCTTACAAGGTAAACATTGTCTTACCATACTCAGCAATGATGTCCCTTAGTCTTTGCCCAACTCATTGTATTCTTATGTACACATATACACAAATGTCTGCCTGGAAGTATTTATAGCAGCTTTATTCATGACCACCACAAAACTAGAAGCAACCAACTCCTGTCTAGAGTAGTTTCACTTGAAAATGTGCACTTGAAAATGTTGATTGTTAGTGCTTTATTGAAATTGCCTTCTGTTTTTTGTCCATATGTTGATCTTAAGTACTGAACATCCAGAAACAGTATTTAACATACAAAACTGCTCCTGAACAATGGAATATATTAAATATACATTTAACACCAAACAATGACAAGAGGCAACTTAGCACAGCTGCCTCCCGGAGCAAGTGAATTCAGACAAGTCTCACTTTGCAGCAGGTTTGCTCAGCCTGTTCTCTGGGTATATTTTTTATTTAACAGACTTCATCAATAATGCTTCTTTTTCCCACAGACTCCATGACTGGTGTCCCAATGGTTCTGCTTCTTTGTATCCTGCTGGTCACAGCATGGAGGATAGCACCACGGCTGGTACATCGAGTGGCTGATGGAGCAGTGTAGGTTTCTTTTCCCCACATTTAAAGGGATGCTTACTTTTTGATTCTTGGTAAAATTGAATAAGTGAAAATAATAATATAACTTAAAAATAACCCTTGTTTACTTTTTTATTAGGCTTTGCATTGGGCTTTTTATCTTTATACTTGTACTAGAGGCCCAGTGCATGAAAATTCATGCACTAGAAGGGGGGGGTCCCTCAACGGGCCTGACCCTTCCTGGGCAGCTGCCATCCAAGGCTTGCCTGTGCCTCCAGCCGGCCCTGGGCAACTGGGGGACTAAGGGGACTGGGGGACTCCAGAGGCAGGTGCACGGAATGGCCGGGCCTGCCTGGGGATGGGCCTGGCCTTGCCGCGTGCCTACTGCCCCAGAGGGGCTGAGGGGACTGGGCGCTGCCATCTTGTGGCTGTGGGTGCCGCCATCTTTGAGGGTGGGACAGTCAATAAGCCTATTTCCTCTTTATTAGATAGGCTTCTTTGCATTTGTTACAATGCATAAAGTAGCTAAAGTAACAAAGACTGAATGAGGGAATCAGTATATTGAGGAATTACAGAGTTTGGAGGAGATTTAAAGAGATCGTTAAAGTTGATAGCTATGCATAACCTCAAAACCTATAAAATACTAGTTGTTAATTGTGTCACAATTAATATGAATGCTACCATCATATAAAAAAAGCAATGAAGCCGAACCAGTTTGGCTCGGTGGATAGAGCATTGGCCTGCGGACTCAAGGGTCCTGGGTTCGATTCCAGTCAAGGGCATGTACCCTGGTTGCGGGCACATCCCCTGTGGGGGGTGTGCAGGAGGCAGCTGATCGATCTCTCTCATCGATGTTTCTAACTCTCTATCCCTCTCCCTTCTTCTCTGTAAAAAAATCAATAAAATATATTTTTTAAAAAATAAAATAAAAAAAGCAATGAAAAGAAAGGGTCAGACAAAATCAACTCATGTGCATAGAATTACACATCTAGAGCTGTGAACTTAAACCAAATAAGTTTTAATCAACTAATTTTTAAAATAGCGACTAGCAGTTGTTACACTCTATTATTATTAACTCTTGTTAATTAACATAAATTTTAAAAAAACATACAATGGAACCTAAATTATATTTAATATTCTCTGCCATAGCTTGTTGTTTAGAAACTATATAATACATTAAATCAGAAATAAAAATATGAATTCATGAAGTTCTATAAAGTATTCCATATTTTTTTCTGACGAATGAGTTGTATTGCATCATGTTGAGCACAGAGCATGGCATTTTTGGTATAGCATATTATATATTCATGTCATTGCTAATAAAAGTCAACTGTCCTTTTAGTTACAATTTGCATTAACAGCTCATCAATATAAACGAAAATGATTTATTAAAATATTACTGAGCAGAGACTGAGTGGCTCAGGGGATTGATTGGTAATGGGATATGTAGTCTTTTCTTTCTAGGTCACTGATTTGAATTACATCTTGGCAGAGAGTGGAGGCTACTTGGTGCCATATGGTGTGTGGAATGGGGCGGTGATGTCAGTCTTATTTTCAGTAAGTGCTGTCCATTTAGTTTTCAATATTTCAAGGAAGCAGCACTTGACTCTGAAGTCTCCATGGACCCAAAACATTATTATATATACATGTGTAAAAAATGTTCATGAGAAAGATGAATGTTACCAAGAATAGAAAAGAGTATTAGTCATTACAACATTTTCAATATGAAAATATTTTTATGACTTCTGTGGGTAGTTTTGAAAAGGGTGAAAATAAGTCTTTTAAGATAATGTAAATTAACATGTGTGTTTTTTTAGGTTTTTTTATACAAGTAAAAATCTAAATCCTATGAGAATGAATCATAGCTTAAAATAATAGAGTGTTATAACTGGGAAAGATTGAGAAATCTCTTTAACTAACATTATATTATGGGTTAATGAAAATGAGTAATAGAAAGTTAAAATGACTTCTTCAAAATCATCCAGCCCTGATCTATAGCTGAACCGTAAGTTGCAGATCAACACTCTTCTTTCATTGCTTGTGCTATGTCGTGTTTAAGATGGAGTCCTAATACATAAGAGAAGTATCATTTTCCATTCTTTTCAGTCCAAGATAAAGCAAGGAAAAATTAGGTCAAAAGACCTAAAAGAGTATTTGGAGATCATCTGATTATCTGTGAAGCAAATCTAAAATCTGCAATCAGACTGTTAGAATAAGTGAACTCAGCTACAGTGTTCAAAACAAACTCAATCAACAAAAATCAATCCTATTTATATGTAGTAGCAACATAAATTTAGAAAACACTATTTTAAAAAACAACAGGTCAATAGCAGCAAAAATAAATACTGGGAATAAATCAACTAAATGGCACCACTACACAAAAATCTGTAAATCTTTGAGATACATTGGGAAAGACCTAGAGAAATGAAGGAATGTGTCCTGTGTACCTGGATTGAAAGTTTAAATTTTGTACAATTATTTATCTCCTCAAGTAATTCTTCCGATTCAATGCAATGTCAATCAAACTCCTATATACTTTAAGAGAAAATGTACACATTTCTTTTAAGATTTTATGGAAAAGCAATAAACCAAGAATAGGGACATGGAAAACCAGACTTTTAAGACATGGTTTGGCAAGGACAAAGAGCACTTGCTTTAAATTGAGTTCTGGGCAGGTGATTTTCTTTTCTTTTTTAAAAAATATATTTATTGATTTTTTTTTACAGAGAGAAAGGAAGAGAGATAGAGAGTTAGAAACATTGATCAGCTGCCTCATGCACACTCCCTACTGGGTATGTGCCCACAACCAAGGTACATGTCCTTGATCAGAATCGAACCTGGGACCCTTGAGTCCACAGGCCGACGCTCTATCCACTGAGCCAAACCAGTTAGGACTGGGCAAGTAATTTTCTTTGACTAATGAAATGTGAGCAGAAGTATATCCTTTGTTTGCCAAGGGGGAGAGGTACAAAATACTCATGTCTGCCACATACAATTCCAGGTTTTAGTTTGGATGATGGAGAGGATGAAAGTGTATTCACTTCTTAGGTAGGTGGGCACAGTGATAAGTGATTTTTCTATTCTCATAGCAGAGCAAATATATTGACACCCATTGTGATTAGCAGCTACACAAAGGCAAATGCCCATGCCAAGTTAATATGGCTACAAAATAATCCTTAGAAATGAAACATAGAAATTTATGAATAAGGATGACTTCCATTCATGAAAAGACTAAATTATGAATTACTGTATTGCCCTGAGTTTGGTAGTAATTTGGTAAAGATATCCTTTAAAATTCAGTTGCTATATATTTTTAAACATGTAATAAATTCAAGGTTATGTGTTTTCATTCATTCTAAATGCTAGTATTTCATTTCTGTACAAAAAGTTACGTTAAACTTAGTTTTCCATTAATATCTCTATGAGCAAGAATAACCCTTATTATTATAGGACAGAAATGCCTAATGAATACAGCCTTCCATCTTATATTAATTACATGCTCTATGTGTGCTTACGGTGTCCAATTTACAGAAAGCAATTTTCTCCTTTATTTAGATTCCTGAATGATGTACAGATTAGAATAATGGGTAACATACTGAGATGCTAATAGCCTACATGCAGGGTTCTTCCCCTCCCCCACTAATGGTTCTGATATTTTTTAGATATAATTTAAATCATATCAATGCTGTTAAAATATTTTTTCGTTTGAAGACAATATTCACTTTAAAATATATTCTAATTAAAAATAAATTCAAATATATTTCACATATGTTGGTGTCTATATCTTTAACTAGTTTTTGTATTATAAGTTAAATAACATCATCTTCCAAGGCTGTAGTCATTTATGGTATGTTAATGCCATTTTACCTATAATTATGTAGATATATTTTTATCTCTCCATTCATACTTAAAGTATAGGATGTCAACTTGGAGATAATATTTTGTACAAAACAACATTTATATTTTTTCTTTTTAAAAAAATATTTTTATTTATTTCAGAGAGGAAGGGAGAGGGAGAGAGAGATAGAAACATCAATGATGAGAGAGAATCATTGATTGACTGCCTTCTGCAAGCCCCCTACTGGGGATCAAACCCACAACCTAGGCATGTGCCCTGACCAGGAATCAAACCATGACCTCCTGGTTCATAGGTTGATGTTCAACCACTGAGCCACACCAGTTGGACAACAAAACTTAAAATGTTAGTAAATAAAAAGAATCATTCATGCTCAGTTTATAAATTTCAAATAATAATTTATTTCATCTATTATTTCAGTTATCCAATCTCTATGATGTTCTCACAGTTGCATTCAGTACTAAGTTCCATGACATCATCTTTAAGAAACAAAAGTTTGTTTCCATGAAGTGTCTGCTTTTATTCACTCTCCTTCCATACATGTACAGTTGACCTTCAGATCAAACATAGCAGTACAAAATGCACGTTTGGATAGGCATTTTATAACTTAAATTGAAATTTAACTTATTTTTATTTTGTATCTTAATAGTGTATGCACAATCAATTGAAATCAAGTGTTGTGGAGTCAATGAATAAAGAAAAGAACAACAGCTGGTCTGAAAACGACAAATACCTTATGAGCTCACTCATATGTGGAATCTAATAAACAAAGTAAACTGATGAACAAAATAAAACCAGAGGCAGGGATATGTGGAACAGAATGACAAATGTCAGAGGGGATGGAGGTCGGGATGACTAGATAAAAGAAGGTGAAGAAATTAACCAAAGAACATATATGCATACCCTGTAAACACAGACAACAATGTGTTGAAGGCCAAGGGAGCAGAGGCAGGGGCTTGGAGGATATGGGCAAAGGGAAGAGGGGAAATGGAGGACATATGTGATAGTGTCAACAATAGCAAATAAAAAACAAAAATAATTTAAAAACCAAATTTAAAAACTAAATTAAATAATTTAAAAACTAAAAATTTCTCAACTACACTTACACTGTGTGAGCATGCATATTGTAAACACCCTAAAAGCAAGCTGTTATTGAAAAGACTTTTATTATTTAGTTGCTATGTTTTAGGAAGTTTACCAAAGGGTGAGTGAAATCTTGACAAAACATCTTCATTTATGTCAATAGTTTCATATCCTGTATGCCAACATTTAGACGATCTTTAAAAGTTTAGAACAACGAATTCACTTACTTTTTGAGTGTGAGAAATAATTAAAAGTGTCAAGAAGAGTAAGAGCAGCATTCTAACATGCCTTTCTTTAAAAAACAATCTGCCCAAACATATTTCCAGGATCTTTCTCTGGCTCCTATGAGGTAGAGAAGCTCAGTAAAAGTCTCTGATGTTTTTACAAGTGAAGCAGGAATTTTAGGGGTAAAATAGGACAGGATCGGGAATTTGGGGAAATTAAGGGGACCATCGAGGAAACACAGGGCTGCAGAGCAGCAGAAGGTATATTTCCATAGAATAGGGGAGCTGGAAAGCTGCAACAGGTACATTCCATAGAATGAGGGAGCTGAGAAGAGCAAAAGGTCTATATTTACAAAATAAAGGGAAGGAAGCCCTTCATTCATTCAGAAGAAGAAAGCCCAGAGGGAATAGAAAAACAATAAGGAAGGAGTCGGGGGAGAACCTCACATGTCCCATGTGAGACTCAACCTTTGAGCCCAGGAGTTACTATAGTGACCAGTCTAGTGGAATAGGGACCAATCAGAGGGGCTATCAAGGCACCAGGATCTGTAACCTTTATAAGCCACAGGGAAAAAGAACTCAGTGGGACCCTTTCCCCCTCCCTACTTGGGAGTCCATTCTGTGGGACTCTGTACTTGTTCTTCAATAAATCTCCACCTTTGCCAAACCACTTTCTGTCCGTGGATTCATTCTTTGATTCGGCAGACAAAGAATCCAGGTTTCAGTCCAAAAATTCTGTATAACAAGATAATGCTAATAGATAGGCAGCAAAGTGGACTAATGGTTATTTTATGTAACAGGATAAATGAAGAAACAAACTACTCAAGGTTTCTATCTCCAAGGTTTCTATATATATACACACACAAAATGGTACCAGAAGCAAAGTGTTAGAATTGAGAGAATCACAAAATTAGGGAGGACTTTGTAAAAATCAGGATGTCAATAAGCTGGCAAAAGATACACATCAATGGCTAGTGAAAGCTGCCTCATATAATCTGCCATAATTATTTAGTTCTAAGCAGCTAACAATTACCAAATGCCATGTTATTTTATGACCATCTGAAAAAAAAAAAAGCCTTGCTATTACGATCAATACAACCAATGCTGCTTTTGATTGTAAGACCCAACCCACTCTCAAACATGGTATGATATGAAAATATATATGACTTAAAGCTGATGATTATGATAATACATGAAACTAGGAGGAACCTAAAAAAATAGAATTTATTCTCATCTCACAGCTAGAAGATGGGAAAGCTGCACTAGTTTGCTAAGGGAACTAAAAGGAGGCTAGTGAAAATCCTTCCTCAAGTTTATAATATCTACAAATGATTACCCAGCATCAGATCCCAGAGGGTGGTTTAAATTAACCTCTGACCTCAGCCTTAATTTAGCAATCCATGAGCCACGCACAAAAGATATAAAATGAAATCTTTTGTCAGCAGATCAATCGCATTAGCATGGTCCATTACAGGAAAAGACAAAGAACTATGCAAGAAGTCCTTGTCCTGAACTATTCCAGCTCCTCAAATTTCCATTTGCCTCCATGCACCAGTGTAATTAGGATTCTTCCCGTAACTTCCGCTGGTATGTAAAAGTTTTTGCTGTCTTCTCAAACTCATTCAACAGAGAAGTCCTCAGGCCATTAGTCTAAGCATCAGGCATTTGGAAGACTGGAATGGGTTTTGCACCTTGCAGAGAAATAATATTTGTTGAGTTATTGAAAAGACAGGGCATCAAAGACCATATATGTAAGGCCAATTTTGATTATTTACTTAAATAAAATTCTACTAGCATCCTCACCCTTGTAGGGAATTTAAAAATCTGCTAGCTTTTTTACTATTATTCACAAATGACCTCAAGAGGCCCCAAAAGAGACTATCTTCTCAGCCTGCTGCCAGATGCCAGGTCAATTGTGTGGGTCTAGCTGTCTTAGGTTCAGCCGGGAGGAAAATGAAAACGTCATTCGATTTTAGGTCTGAACAACATCCTCTGATACACATTAGTAGAAACATTTCATAGGGGACAAATGCACATGAGTAATTTGTAAACCTAGTACCTGTGGAGCCATTCTTCACTGGTAAGAAGCAAAGGAAAGGATGAATAATTAACACCCCTCTCACATTTATAGAAACCTACTAACAATTTAAACAACGTTAATTTGATCCTGCAATCCTTGTGATGGCTCTAAATTCAAATTGAATCACTAAATCAAGCAATTCAATATTTGTTAGTAGAAAAAGATATACTTTTAGAAGCAATTTTGTTAGCATATGATTTTTACTGTTTTTCCCCCAAAAGATGACATTAATATTAAAAGTTAAATAAGGTTTAAATTAGTCTTCTTTACACAAAACATGTTTTTTCTATTGAATTTTGCAGACACTTCCATTATTCTTTTCATTTGGCATCTATTTCCACTAAAACAAGTAATATTGTGTTACAACAATATAACTTGAATCTTGAAAAATGAGAAAAAACTTGGTATTTTCATGTAAATTCTCAAGCACAGGAGAGAAACATGTTTGTTTTCACTTTTTAATAGCTGCTTCATTGAAAGCCCTAGTAAACAATGTTCTTTTCTATGATTTCTCTCCAAGGTCCACGCCCTTCCCAGATCTTGAACTGTTTTTAAAAGGCAGAAATGTGATTTTTTTTTTTTTTTTTTTTTTTTTTTTTTTTTGCTCTTGTGGGGTAGAGAACAGATAAAACAGGTTAGCAATAATGCATGCAAAAATGTCAGAGAAGGTGGGTTGCCAGATAAGAACAGCACACCCAGTTCAGTTTGGATTTCAGGCAAACAACAAAACATTTTTTGGAATAAGCATGTCTCAAATATTTCATGGGACATACTTATAATAAAAGAAATTTATTTGTGAAATTCAAATTTAACTGAGCACTGTTTTGCTATTGTTTTTGCTAAATCTGACAACTTCATGTAGGGATAAACTGAAAGGTTATTTACTTCCTAGAGAAGGGAATCCTTGGAGGTTTCTGTAAAGGTTAATTTTATGTGACAAATTGACTAAGTTAAAGGATATTCAGATAGCTAGTGAACCATTATTCCTGGAAGTGTTTGTGAGGTTGTTTCTAGAAGAGATTAGCATCTGAATCAGGGGACAGAGTAAAGAAGATAGCCTTCATCAATGCAGTGGGCATCACCCTATTCATTGAGACCCTGAATAGAACCAAAAGCAGAGAAAGGATGGATGTGCTCTCTGCCTGAGCTGAGACAATGGTCTTCTACCCTCAGATATCTGCACTCCTGGCTGATGGACCTTTCCAGTTGGACTGGCACTTAAACTATTGCCTCTTAATGGTTCTTAGTATTTTACACTTAACCTGAATTATACCATGAGCTTTCCTGGTTCTACAGCCTGCAGACTCTCAGTCATGGGACTTCTTGGCCTCCAGAATCACATGACTTAGGTTTTATAAAATATCTTTTATTGGCTTAGTTTCTCTGGAGAACCCTATGGTACCTATATGTTCTTTCCTTGTGAATGATTTTCAGTTTTGTAGTTTTAGAAATAAACCATACTATTAGACTAATCTTGTTTCATATCTTAAAAGTTATAAAAAGATTGGGAAAGAAATAAAATAGGACATTAATTTTATACTACAATGATTAGATTCCCATGACTCTGCAGAGTGGGGACTTCCTGTCCATGAGATAGTAAGGTATTCCAATTCTGTCACCTAGGAAAATAAAAGATTCTCCCAACATTCTCTTCAAATCCCCAAATTTGTGTGCTTGTGCCTCAGGTCTCAAAAAATCTCTTTGTTTGGGTCTAGCTCAAACTGCTTTTATAAAAAAAATTTGTTTGAGCATTGGGTTTTATAAATTTGACAAACTTAACTGAAAATGTGTGATGTCACATTAGATGTAATATATTGCACAATGCACAGTGTTGATCTCCAGCCAGCCAGCACACTCATGGGTACTGAGGTGCACTCTGAACTGATGCTATGTGGCAAGTATTGTCCTTTCATGCTTTCCTAAACTGGCCTGACCCTTTCCTTTCCCCATATAGGTTCAACAGTAGTTCTAGAAATATCCTATATAATAAAGAGGTGATATCAAATTGAGCATCATGCCCTCACACAAGATGGCCGCCCCCATGTGGGCACAAGATGGCCACCACCAGATGGCTGGCAGGGGAGGGCAGTTAGGGGCGACCAGGCCAGCAAAGGAGGGAAGTTTGGGTGACCATACCAGCAGGGGAGGGCAGTTGGGGCGACTGGGCCTGTAGGGGAGGGAAATTACGGGTGACCAGGCCAGCAGGGGAGGGCAGTTGGGGGAAACCGGGCCTGCAGGGGAGGGCAGTTGGGGGCAATTGGGCTGGCAGGGGAGCAGTTATGCATAGATGAGACTGTGAGGAGAGTGGTTAGGGGGTGATCAGGTTGGTAGGGGAGTGGTTAGGGGCAATCAGGCAGGCAGGCAGGCAGGCGAGTGGTTGGGAGCCAGCAGTCCCGGATTGTGAGAGGGATGTCCAACTGCCGGTTTAGGCTCGATCCCTGTAGGAGTCAGACATCCCCTGAGGAGTCTGAGATTGGAAAGGGTGCAGGCTGGACTGAGAGACACCCCTCCCCCCCACATGCATGAATTTTGTACACCGGGCCTCTAGTATTTTAAAATAAAAGTTTATCTATAATTATTCTTGAAGAACAAAAGCAATAAATACTTTATTAAATTCAATGCATAAAGTCTATACAGTAGTTTGCCCTGTGACCTCAGTTCTCTAACAGATCCAAGAAGAGATGTTACAGTAATTTTTTAGTTTGTTTAATTTCTTTTAAAAAATGTTTTTATTGATTTCAGAGAGGAAGGGAGAGGGAGAGAAAGATAGAAACATCAATGATGAGAGAGAAACATTGATGGGCTGCCTCCTGTACACCCCTACTGGGAATCAATCCACAACCCAGGGATGTGCCCTGACCAAGAATCAAACTATTACCTCCTGGTTCATAGGTTGATGTTCAACCACTGAGCCACACCGGGGTGTCGGGGGTGGCAGTTTGTTTAGCTTTTTATTTGTTGTTAGGAACAAGTAGACTTCCAAACTCCTTAGAAGCCTGATCAGAAGCCTGTTGAAAATATTTCAATTACTTTAAAAAATGTTTTTAATTTATTGATTTGAGTAAGAAAGAGGAAGAGAAAGAGAGAGACATTGATTTGTTGTTCCACTTATTTATACATTTATTGGTTGTGTCTTGCATTTGCTCTGACTAGAAATCAAACCCGCAACCTTGACATGTTGGGACGACTATCAATTACTTTTAAATGTTTGTTAATATGTTTTATAAAACAAATGTATCCTTCCTGTTTCTCATAAAATAAGCTCCATGAATCATAAATGATGTTTGTCACTTTATCTATCTTAGACAGGGAATATGTTTTTCTTTAGTACTTCACGGAAAGCCACTTCCCTCTGGCAGCAGGAATTAGGTTTTATTTACAGATATCATAAAACTTTTAAATTACTATACTTTACAAACATTACTTAATTTTCCATTCATACTATGAAGTAAATATATGTTATAAGGGCAGGGTTTCTTAGGAAAATAATAGGCTAGAGATTGAGTGAATTGTTCAGCCTGAGATAACTATTAATGGCATTTTATATTAAAGGATAATGACAGAATGGCACAATATTTTCTGGAGTTGAATTCTAATAGTATTACTGAATTTTAGTAAAATATAACCACCAGGTATTTTAGCAAATATGGATGAATACAACATTTTGTCTCAATGGTGTTTGTCACTTAATTTAAAAAAAGGGCATCTGAAATACTTTCAACAATAGAGATAAACTAAAAAATAAAATAAATAAAAGGTAGACTGAAGCAACCTACATTTTAATTATAAAGAAAAATGTAGAGTTAGAATTTAAAATGATTTTTCTTTCTAGTTACATACACGATTTTAGGGTCTAGAATTCCTTTGCAGATATTCACAAGCAACAAGCTATATTGACTCTCATCTATGCCAAGAAAATTGTAGTTGCTATTAACTAAATTTGTGTCACCTTTGTTTTTCACAGATTTTAAAAAATGCAAGATGGTTTGCTTATAAAGACGTGTCAGCCAATAAATTACTTTATTTGTGGAGTTTAAAACTTTCCAAAGTATGCCTAACAGTTTTTCCAATATAATGTGCCTTGCAACCTTATCCACACTACTGGTATTCTGTTTCCGAAGTTTTAAAAAGTAATTTCCCAAAAAACGGTTGACAAGCCACTCTTTAAAATGATTGCTTACTTGAACAAGTGCCTACCAAGCTATTTTCTATAAAGACTGCTCAGAGAAACTTGTTCCACATACTGTTTAAATCACAATAGATATTTAAAAGAATAACAGAAAACATTAATTAGAGCTCTTTTAAAAGCTTCGAGACAGGCCAACACTAAAAGACTATAATAGCTTAAAATGGCTAACTATGCAAATCTGTTTCTTTTGGTTTGACGTAGGCACTTAGAGTGTCATCTAAAATTGTTCCAGTATAAAATGGTTAATGCTTATAAAACTATGCATTCATTTGTTCTACAAATATATCTTTCTCTAATTAATTAAATAATGCTTGATTAACATATAAGTAAATATATTTTTATAAGTAAAATTATAAAGGTGTCCAATGATTGTATAGTTTTAGTCTATTAGCAAAGTAGCCATTGCAAAAGACTTTTTTAATGTAGCTAATAAAAAGACGTGAAGTAGTCCTCACAGTTCTTATTCTTATTTTATGAACCCTCTATTTTAAAAAGCCACAAGCATACTTAAGTCACCTAAAAATGGTGACATGAAATCTCTGTGGACCTTTAAATTATAGAATGTCCATTTCTGATTTAATGCATTAGTCTATAGGCACAAGATCAAAATAACAGTTCTTCACTTCTGGCTAATTCAACTATATGAATTGGTGTGTCAAAAACTCTATGCAAATTCGCATTCATTTAGTTGTAATAATCTCCTTTATGTGGTGTCTTTGGCATGCTTTAAGTCTCTTCTTCAGGAAGAGTCCCTTTTAAAGGCTAACCTGATAGGTCCCTTTCTTAAAGTCATTGTACCATATAACCTAGTCACTGGTATTATTAACTCACTAGAGATCCGGTGTACGAAAATTGTGCATTGGAGGGGAGGTTCCTCAGCCGGGCCTGTGCCCTCTCACATCAGTCTGGGACCCCTTGGGGGATGTCCACCTGCCGGCTTAGGCCCTATCCCCCAGAGATCAGGCCTAGGCTGGCAGTCAGTCATCCCTCTCGCAGTCCAGGGCTCTCAGAGTTTGGAACCCCTAACTCCTTACTGCCCACCTGCAGTGGAGGCAGGAGAGGCTCTCGCACTGCAGCTGTGCTCATCAGCCATGAGCCCAGCTTCTGGCAGAGTGGCACTCCCCCTGCAGGAGGACACTGACCACCAGGGGGCAGCTCCTGCATTGAGCATCTGCCCCCTGGTGGTCAGTGCACGTCATGGTGACTGGTTGTTCCGCCAGTCGTTCTGCCGTTCAGTCGATTTGCATATTAGGTTTTATTATATAGGATGACATTAGAATATTCCAGGGATTATACAGGCAGTATACACCACAAGGTGGGAGTCTCTGGGGCAATCTTAGTATTCTGCCAACCATACTGATTAACAGTAAATGAAAGGGAAAATGCTTAAAATAAAATCTATATATATAAAACCCTAAGTGATTGGTCGACTGCTCGACCACTTGACTGCTCGACCACTCAACCGTTCGACCATTTGATCTGTCACTATGATGCACATTGACCACCAGGGGGCAGATGCTCAATGCAGGAGCTGCCCCTGGTGGTCAGTGCACTCCCATAGTGGGAGCGCCGCTCAGCTGACTGACGGGCACCAGATGCCAGGCTCACGGCCAGTGAGCACAGCTGCAGCAGCGCGAACCTCTCCTGCCTCCGCAGCAGTGCTACTGACCACCAGTGGAGGCAGGTGTTGCGGGGAGGGATGAGTGGGAGCAGTGCAGCGCCTGGTCAGGGGTTGGGCTCCTCCCAGGGCTCCTGCTGCTTCGCACACTACTACATCTCTCAGGGGATGTCAGACTGCTGGTTTGGGCTTGATCCAGGCATGCAGGGATGGGGCTGAAACCGCAGTCCAACATCCCCTGAGGAGTCCCAGATTGTGAGAGGGCATAGGCTAAGCCGAGAGGCCCCAATGATGCACAAATCTGTGCACAGGCCTCTAGTATTAAACTAGAAATCATATCATGAACACACATGCACACATATCACTGAAAATAATTACATCAAAAAGTTGTTTTTCTCTCTAAATGAGATTTTTTTTCTGTTTTTCCATTTCATCACAATAATCTTTAAATTTTAACAAGCATAAATTAAATAAACATTTTATCAAAGCTTCCTTCCAGTATTACTGTGGACATTTTCGGTTTTGCTTTATCAATCCACTTACAAAGTTTGACTAATAACCTTTATATAAGAAAAATAAAATAATTCTAATTATGTTAGTAAAGAAGAATCCATTTGGGGAATTTAATATGTGAATGCAAAGTACATCTTTTTTAACATGATACAGTTTGATATAAGAAAGGAGAAGACGTTGATATTATAAAACTATAGTAATAAAATCATGTGTAAAAGAAAAGAAAAGATTATTTTTCCTGTTTGATATTTGATAAATCTAAATTTTCATACTTGGTTTTAGTTAAAATGAAAGCATTTCTGTCTATTTACCTCTCGGTTACATGTGCCATGCATTCTGATTGACATTCAACCCAAAGCTGATTTCACTCTGCCACCCACACTGCCTCTAGTGGTCGCCTCCAACCAACAAATCATACTGCATATATTCAAGGGACTGACACGCATCTTCCTTTTCACTAAAGGGAAACAGCTGGAAGGGCAGAAGTGTGCCAAAATCCTGCTGCAATCTGAAGTCAAATAGAAGTGACTTTTCTTTATACATTGTAATCAATCACATGCAATAGTGTCCTCTTCCATTAAACAGAATTTAAAAATGTATATTTCTGTTGATATGCCACAATACACTTATTACCATATAAAGGTTTTTACTTTTTTCATAGATTTTCATCATTTTTAATTCCCTGCTACTACACATGAAAAGACATTCAGGAATGATCTAGAAATGCAAGCAAGTCTTCATTGCCATTTGATAAATAAAGTCACTTGAGTGGTTTTGAGGAAGAAGTGTTTTGCTAAAAGCATAAGAACATGGAATGCTATCAAAGGATGCTTATAATAATTACATACAAAGAAGAAACTTTTAGCAGAGCCCATGTACAACTTAATTATTTTACAAGTGAGGAGAGACTTAATATTCTATAAGACAAGGGATAGTCAATTTCCCCCCTTAGCAAGATAATTAGTTGTTCTTGCTTTTTAAAGTATAAAAGTATTGCAGGAAGGCAATTAATTGTTTTCTTCACCTGAAATTGCTTCTAATCACCTAGTTATGCCTAGCTGAGGAGAAGCCAAATAGAGGAAGAAATGGAAATCATAACACCCACATACATTAACATAACAGGAGCATAATACAGTGGTGCTTATATTAAGATGTGTATTTCTTGTTTTTGTTTTTAATTAACTTTTATTTTAAACACCGGGTTTTTATTTCAAAATAACATCATTCATGAGACAAAGAAGAAAGGAAAAATAAGAAAAGAGCCAATATAATTCAAATAAAGCCAACTAGAGGAGGGGTGGGGGGAATGATGTTGTTTGAATATTTGTTCTTAGCATTAAACTTGATTTTTTAATGTGGATGTTATGTAAATAAGTACATTATGTTTACTGTTTCAGATTTTGCTAAATATGAGATTACGGTGTTTTGTTTTGTTTTGTTTTTTCCAGAAAATAATGGCTATAGCATATAACAGATCTTACACTTATTTGTATTATATCTTTAAGTTAATTATATTAGGTCTTAGTAATGCCATCTGAGTGGAAATGTCAATCACAAAATGTGTTCATAGAAAGCTTTCAAATAATTATAGATAAAACACTATGATAATTTGCTCTATAATAATGACACACATATAAATTATAAAGTATTATCTAATATAAATACATGTTTAATATTCAGACTTCATGCATTCACTTAATAATGAAATCTTCTTTTGTTCAATTTGATATTGCCTTATAGCATTTTTTGACATGTAGCAATTTGATATTTATAGCAAAAATCTTAACTAACTTATGTTTTAAAATCTGTCTTAAATTTAGATCTCTAAAGACATTTTTACCTTAATGCTCTCCACTTCATCTTGTCCAATGGCTGTCAACCTTACTGGGGAGTTAGGTGGGATCAGGCCATTTAGGGTAAGGGTGGGGTATTTTCCATGTCCCCACCTGTTTCTGGTGGAAGTGGGATTCTTTGGGTGCTATGGAACAAGAATTTCCTGAGGCCTCCATGGGAGGATGAGATATCAGAAAAGCTTTGTTTCTGTGGAATTTAACCCCTGGGTTTCCAAGGTCCCATCCCCCTCCCTTCCTCCAAGAAAAAGGTTCCATCTCATCTTCAGCAGGGCTAAGACCAAAGCTGTTGCCCAGAGTTTCCACTCCACACTTGCACGGTCCAGTCCAGCATCAGGCTGGGTTAGCTTGTGTTCCCAGCTTCAGTCCATTGCCTGTGGGATCCACATGCTGTGGGCCGTGCAGCTAGGGCCACATGGCCATGGAGGGAACACAGGTGAGTGCAAAGAAGCAGAAGCAAAGCCAGAGGAATAAGAGAGGAAGAGCTCCTTTGTCTGGTGGACTGTACCCTTCCAAGATTTTGCCTGTTTCCAGTGGCTCCACCCCCTGGCCAATTAGCTTTGTTCCCAGGTTAGACTGACAGGCAAGCATCTTCCCCACATCACTGGACTTCACTGTGCATGCCCCAACTTCCCCTTTGTTGGATCCCTTCCCCCCAGTGATCTGCAGGGAATGGACCTGTGGCTCCCTGGGGAGTGTGAGGTTGCATCTTCCTGAACTGCCCAGACTACCATGCCTATAATGTGACCCCTTTGCTCCTTTCTTATTATTAATATTAATAACTAGCCATTTGCAATGCTAACACTTTAAATTTAGTAATAAAACATAATTAATATGATACATTTTTATAGAAATATCAGTTCTCTGAGAACAGATATTTTAATTGTTATTTAATTTAACCCAGCCTTAGTCATACTGCAATTTATTCAGGAATCCAAAAAAATTCTGTGAGTTCAGGGAGCAAGTAGACGGACAGGATGAGACAGTCTCAAAACCCCTTTCCAACACACACACACACACTCAGTAAATGAAAAGCCACAAGGATGTTTGATATTAAAGAACTTGGAAAATAATTTTTTCCATGAGAATTTCTTTCATGGTTATTAATCTCCTGTGGAATGTATCACTGAATGTAAAAGTTACGTTTTATTTAGAATCTTCCACTTGACATAATCAAATACATGCTTTCCAGTAAATACAGCGATGGTATTCTTGCTTATGAAGCTTGATGGGAAAACTAGATGATGGGAGAAAAACAAAAAGGAAGAGGAGGAAAAGGAGAAGGAGAAAGAAAAGGATTAGAAATCTATGAAAGTTAAGTTTTAAAATATGTATAATGTCTTATTTTATCTGTTTTAAACATAAACTCAGGACTTTATAATGAATGAAAGTATTCCAGACATTAACATCCTGGAAAAAGAACCTCAAATAGCCAGTTAATCATTGTTCCAAAAGGCAGTGCATTCAATCAAAGAAAAACAGTATCTTCCCATAACTCTGGAGCAATCATGGTTTGATCCCTCAGACATTTATATCTAGCTTTATTTTAAAATGTTGATGCTCTTACAAAAAAGGTAGGACTCAAGATCATTAAAAAGAAGATTTAACGGAAGTTGAAGTATCTTCTATAAATCAAGTGAAGCTCCTGCAGGAATATGTCACATTAGTTGAGACAGCTATAACATCAATATTTTGATTGTCAACTGAAAAATATTGGACACTTTGGTTAGCATTACTGTTAGGAAAACCATTTAAGACACTGTTGAAACAACATGCTCTCTTCTAAAAGAATGGGTAGAAGAAGGATGAGCTATAATTAGTGAAACAGGGATTTTAGGGGTAAAATAGGACAGGTTTTAGGAAATTTTGGAAATTAAGGGGAACATGGAGGAAGCACAGGGCTGCAGAACAGCAAAAGTTATATTTCCATAGAATAGGGAAGCTGAAAGCTGCAACAGGTACATTTCCATAGAATGAGGGAGGGAGCTGAGAACAGCAAAAGGTCTATATTTACAAAAATAAAGGGAAGGAAGCCCTTCATCCAGAAGGAGAAGAGGAAAGCCCAAAGGGAATAGGAAAACAGTAAGGAGGAGGGGAGGAGGAGATTTTCACATGTCCCATATGAGGTTCAACCTTTGAGTTACTATAGTAACCAGTCTAAGGGAATAGTGACCAATCAGAGGGGCTATCAAGGCACCAGGATCTGCAGCCTTTATAAGCCACAGGGAAAAAGAACTCAGTGGGACCCTTTCCCCCTCCCTACTTAGGAGTCCATTCTGTGGGACTCTTTCCCTCTCCCCATGTGGGAGTCTGTACTTGTTCTTCAATAAATCTCCACCTTTGCTATACCACTTTCTGTCTGTGGATTCATTCTTTGATTCCAGCTGACAAAGAATCTGGGTTCCAGTCCAAAAATTCCATTTCATTAGGAGTTGAGAAATAAAAATTTTAGTTAAATTAAAAAATATATTTGTTACAAAAAGAACTTAATTTTAAAAGGTTAAGATTGCTTAAATAATAATTTCGTGGAATATTTTTTAGAACATATGACAGTCAATAAATAGGAATTACAAGTGAAAATGTTATTGCCCAAATTTGGATTCTCCAGAGTAGTTATTAAATAAATAACATGAAAGGATCTTTCAGAATGATTCTGGGATATCTTCACCTGTATAGGAAAAGTGATTTCAAAACTCCCCACAAAAACAGCTCTGGCCAGTGTTTCTAAGTGATTAAAGCACTGAAGAGTCAACAGTTTGATTCCTGGTCAAGGGCATGTACCTGGGTTAGGAGTTTGCTCCCTGTTTGGAGTGCTTGCAGAAGGCAACCAATCGATATCTCTCACACATAGATATTTCTCTCTCTCTTTCTTTCCCCCTTCCTCCCTTCCACTCTCTCTGAAAAGCATTGGAAAACAAATTCTCAGATGAGGATTAAAAAATAACCAAAAACATTGAGAACATAATGTTTTTCAGAGAATAAGATCTTTGGGCAAAAACTGCATTTTCACAAATTTGTGATAATTTATGGCCATAATGTGTGTTCTGAGATCTTCAAATGGCAAGAGTTTACCCATAAATCCTCTTATTAAAGGCACAATGTAAATATATTTATTTAGACAGGAGAATACCATACTTTTCTTCATTTAATCCATTACATTGCTATAAAAACACATATGTGGATGAAAATATTTATATTTGTATATGTATTTAGTTTATATTTCTTGTATATAGAAATGTGATCTGCTTACAAATATGGGACTCAACTGGCAAGAAATTGCAAATGACCTTTCATAATACTCAGCTTGCATTTAACTTAATAAGTTTAAAATTTAATTCAATTTTTGGCAATTCTAATAGGTTTGTAGTGGTATCATTTTCTTTTGCAATCAGAGTGATATATTTGCTATCTTTCTATGAAGTTTATTTTACCATTGTCCACATAAGAATTTCTTTATTCAACTATTTATACTCAACCCCATTCATTTTTTTCCCTGTTACACTCACTACTTTTCCTAAATATTTTAAAATTGTTTATCTTCTATTACTTTTAAAGATGTAACAGTATTTAAAATATTATTAAACCAGATATATTTCCCTCTTTCAAGTCAATAAAGCACCTTTTTTGTCAATATTAGTGAACATGTTCCTGACTTTCACATATATGTTTCTAAATTTCCTTATTTACCATTAAAAAAAACACACCACCTTGTTTTCCACCTCTCCGCTTATGATCAGTAGCCCTCTACAATGTTTCTTACTAGATAAACAGATAAGAGTTTACGTTAATCATGCTCTGTACCTATTTTCAAAAAATATTTGTTTTTTTAACATAGTTATCGAAAAACTTCAAGATTGATATCTCATATTTTTTTATAAATATCTAGCAGTTTTTATAGATAGTCAATATTAATACATGCATAATATTTGTGTTTTTAGCATATTTTATTACCTTTCCATTTTTTATGTTGTAATATATTAGGCTCTTCTAACAGATCTCATTGCTCATAACTGACTTATTAAAAACCTAATTTATTTTAATTCCTTAAGTTACCACAACTTCACCAGTGGGACTCTCTTTTAGTTAGGAAAGCATACAGCTTTGAGAGAACCCTTTACTTTTTCACCAAAAGCAAAAGTGTTTTTGTTCATCTTAGTTTACTCTGTTCCAAATGTATGACATGCTCCCCAATTGTTCTGTATTCTTCTTTTTCACTTCCTAGCCACACTTGAAGTTAGGTGAAGGCCATGTGATCAGTTCTTGCCAATATGTTGTGAGTGGAAGCGATGTGGATGCCCATGTGGTAAGGATTCTAGAAGTCACATGTGTGGCACTATTACGCAACAGGAAGACATATCCTGGATTCCCAGGTCACAGGTCAAGGAGACCCCAAACCAATCTGACAAGAAAAAGAAATGGTGTATTAACACCTGAGATTTCAGGGTTTCTATTCATGAAGTTATATTGTTAAAATAGGAAATGAGTTTAAGTCATCAGTGAATACAGAAGAGAAAAAGACACTGAAGCTATTAAAGAAATAAAACAAGCACAGCGATCATTATCATAGGCAGTGGGTACACAGACTAAGTAACAGAAGACTGCCAGTGCTTTTCAAGTACAGAATACAACAAATAAATAGAAAACCATTCAAAGTTGCAACACAGACCATTTCCAAGGAATGAAAGAAGAAGCAAAGCTGCAAAACGAGCCAGATTCCATGACAAATGAACCAGCAAGACTGAGACAGATCATTACTGACCATTTAATATGTAGAATTTCCAAGAGACAGAAAGAATGCTTCAAGCACACAGGCAGCAAAAGCAACCCCTGTTTCAGTCAAGATGATTTTGTAAATTTGCTTTTAACAACATTTCTCCTCTCCGAACTATCAAAAATAATCATAGTTGTCCTCAGGAACATCTCATGGGCCCTGAAATGGAATATAATCACACAGCAGTAAGCAGAGGCTGAGCCATGTGCCTGATGCTCCGGCTCAGGAAGCAGGCATAGACCCCATGAGTGGGACTCCTGTAGTTTACTGGGGTCTAGAAGTACCCTGAATTTGGCAGGGCACAGGTCCAGGTGAGTGTCATCATAATTGGATTGGGGATTATATTCTCTTGCCTTGGGAAGCCATAGATTTCTCTGGTCACTGTCCAAGATTATGATTTTATAGCTTGGGTATTTACTTTTGTGGGAGAGAAGCAGAAAATGTCATGAAGAGAGCACTTGGACCATGTCAGGCAATATCACACCTGACAAGATACTTAAGTTGCATATAAGTTGGTTATTCTTTGGGGCCCTGAAGTGTAAGTGAATGCAACAGCAAAATAGAATGGTAGAGTTAAGTAAGAATAGGGAGAGAAAATGAATAAATGGTCAAATAAGTCTATTACATTAAAACAGTAGCATTAAGGAAGACAACCAAATAATAAATGGACAAACAAAACAGAAAACAGACTCATAGGTATTCAAGAGAAAACTGAAAGTTTCCAGATGGGAGGAGAGTTGGGAGACTGTGAAAAAAAGGTGAAGGCATTAAGAAGTATTAATTGGCAGTTAAAAATTAGTCATGGGAAGTAAAGTACAGTATAGGTAATATAGTCAAGAATGTTGTAATAACTAAGTATGGTGCCAGGTGGGTACTAAAATTATTAGAAGGATCACTTCTTAAATTAAATAAATATCTAACCACTATGCTACACACTTAAAGCTAATATAATATATTCCTTTTTATTTAAT
Source organism: Myotis yumanensis (assembly GCF_028538775.1). Lineage (NCBI taxonomy): Eukaryota > Metazoa > Chordata > Mammalia > Chiroptera > Vespertilionidae > Myotis > Myotis yumanensis. Next base: position 201,621,307 of record NW_027223753.1, on the reverse strand, counting down.
TTACTAGTGGCCTGGGGCATGAAATTCATGCGGGGGGGGGGGGGGGGGAGTGTCCCTCAGCCTGGCCTGAACCCTCTCCAATCTCAGACATCCCTCTCGCAATCTGGGACTGCTGGCTCCTAACCACTCACCTGCCGCCTACTTGATCATCCCAACCACTCTGCCTGCTGGCCTGCTTGCCCCCAACTGTCCACCCCCACTGGCCTTCTTGCCCCCCAACTGCCTCCTCTTGATGGCCTGATCACTCCCAACTACCCCCCACTTCTGGCCTGATTGTCCTCAACTGCCCTCCCCTCCTGGCCTGATCGCCCCTAACTGCCTCTTCCTTGGCCCCGCCACCATGGCTTTGTCTGGAAGGACGTCCAGAAGGTCTCCTAGTCTAATTAGCATATTACCCTTTTATTAGTATAGATTGGATTGACACTGGTTGACAAAATAAAAAAGGTCTCAAGTGCACAATTCCACAACACATCATCTGTAGCACTGTATTGTGTATTCACCACCCCAAGTCAAATATTCATCCATCATCATCTTTTGCATTCATATATATTTCTTGACAAAATGTCTGTTCAAATTTTTTTTTCATCTGCCAATTAGATTGTTTGTAATCCAATCATGGAAAAAAGCAACAGAGTTTACCATCAGGAATATTGTCTCTGTTTCAAGGAAATGGATATTCTGGAGTATTATAATAAGGATTGTATTAGTTTTGGCAAAATTTTGCTGTATAAGAGAAATCTCTAATTTCACTGGCTTCATATATTGAGATTTATTTCTTATTTAGGTAAACTAAATGTTTCTGATTCATGTATAGCTTTCCTCTAAACTCTGATATAAAAAACTAAGCTCCACTGATCTTATGATTTTCTCATTTCTATAGATAGCTTCAAAGGTTGCCATGCTTTTCTGAATTAATCATGTAGAATGGGAAAGGACATGGGGAATGATCAATGGAACTTTTTATGGTCGAGGCCTGGAGTTGGCACACACCTGTCTCCACATATCCTACTGGTGGCAACTCAGTCACATGGCCATGACCAACTAAAAGGAGCTGAAAGGCACAGGGAAACTATGTGTCCAAGAAGATATTCTGTGAACACAAAGAAAGCTCTGCCACATCTCCCATTTTACCAAACATCTATGTCAAGCTTCTCATGTAGAGAACAATTCAACATCTTTCTATCACAGGTAACCCAAAATCTGATCAAACTGAAATTTCATCATCCTAGTATTGCCCAGTCCTCTCCATTAACCTCTGATATTAATGGATTATTGTCCAATGAACCCAAAGTCAAATTTTCTCAACCAATATGTATGATTAAGTCAAGAACAGAATAACTACATTCAAAAAGTGATCATGTTAAAAATAACTTTAATTTCTGTCTTTCCTATAGACTCACCAACTTCTCCCTCATTGGCATTGATGAAATACACTGATACATCATGAGTTGCCACATAAAAAGCCCACATATGAAAGAACTGAGGGCAACCTCCAGCCAACAACTAGCACAAACAGAGATCCTCAGCCCTGGCAGAGTGGCTCAATGAGTTGGAGCGGCGTCCCCTACACCAAAAGGTTGCAAGTTTGATTTCCGGTCAGGACACATACCTAGGTTGTGGTATGTATGGGAGGCAACAAACTGATGTTTCCCTCTCACATCTATGTTTCTCTCTCTCCCTCTCTCTCTGTTTCCCTTTCACTTTCTCTAAAAATCATAAAAACGTATCCCCAAGTGAGGATTAAAAGCAAAACAAACAAACAAACAAAAAACACAGAAGTCCTCAGGCCAACAACTAATGAAGAACCAAATTATTCTGACAACCACATCAACTTGGGAGCAGATCCTTCCCCAGTAGAGATCAGATGTAAGACCACAGGCCCAGCCAATCTTTGCAGCCTTTTGTGAGATCCTGAAGGAGAGTACATATTTATGTCATACGTGACTCCTTTCACATACAAACTGTGAGATAATAAATGTATGCTGTCATAAGCTGTTAAGTTTGTGGTAATTTATGACACACTATAGATAACCAATACACACATATCTATTTTTCTCTTTATAAATTTATCAGCAATAATATAAATTACTTCATGACATCCTTTTGAATGGACAATTCTGAAATTTATTTATTTCCCTCAACTACTTCCTTAGTGTCATATACTTGCTGCCTAGTGAAAAGTTCATCATAATCTGCCCTTAAATAACATCCCATTTTTATTCTTGGTGACAACACACACACACACACACACACTTATTACTAGAACATTTTAAATTTGTGATTACTAATTTTCCAGGTGCAAAAAACCTGAAGAAATTCTAGACCCTTTATAAAAAATAATAAAATATTTACTCTAAGTAACAGTTGTTTTGTATAGCAAACCAAGCATCAAGTAAACACCATGTAAATATCATTAAATTTTGAATTTTCAATTTCCTATTACTAGCAATTACTATAAACTATAATGTACATGCAGGCCAAATATTTTTTAAAGCCCTGTTGCTCAAATTAAATATTTTCACCTGAGCAGTCTTAGTAAATGTTGATAAGTGTCAGAAAAAAATAAAAGAGTAAACAATCTGCCAAAATTATTTACTAAGTGACTCAAGGATGAATTATGAACTATTGCATCTCTCGTCTTAGAGTAACAAATGCTTAATGGTTCAATTCCGATGTGAAACTTTCTATTTGATAAACTTGTTTTTGGATTCATTTTCATTAACTTCTGGTATTTTTAACTTTAGCTGGTAAGTAACATATTGGACATTTGCTTCGGTAAGTTGTCAGAAAAGCTGATTTAATCTCTTATACAAGGTGATTTCATGTTACTTTACATTCAGAAACTAAGGAATTAATTTATTTGAATATGTTTTGATTATTTTTGACAACTAGAAATGCTTATTTTGAGTACTTCTGGGATATTCATCTGGATGTTTGGTTGTATAACAAAATAATTGAACGTTTTTTATATAAACTGTCAATCAGCATTAGCTTTTATATATTTATGTAATGTCTGGTTTCAGAAGAATGCAGTAGAAATATATGCCTGTATTACCTTATCCATCCATAGTTTTCCTTCAATTTCCCCTATAATATTTACAAAATTATCACAATCTAAATCCATTTTAATTACATTTCACTGGGTCTTGTTCATACATTCACAGATGTCCATTTAATTACCCATATGTTTCCGGATATGTGCTAGTTGCTAAATATAAATGTATATATAATGCAACACATCAAAATTGGTGAGGCATTTTTCATAAATAGTTCATTTTAAATAAAATGCAATCAATATTAATAAACTGAACATATAAATTTAAAATTAGAACACCAACATATGTAGAAGGAAAACAGGAGGAGTCAAATATTATAGCTAAGAGCTGAAATCACTGAAATGGAAAATGGAGATTTAAAGCAGGATAACAATTAAATACTTGTTTGCCTCCCACCCTCTCTCCACAAAACAAAACGATCCCCAGTGTGGGGTGTGTAGGAGGAAGCTAGTCAATGATTCTTTCTCATCATTAATGTTTCTGTCTTTCCCTCTCCCTTCTTCTCTGAAATCAGTAAAATATATATATTTCTAAAAAAGAATAGATAGCAAACAAAATCCACAGATGCTGGATTTATGAAAGCCAAGCATTATATTGAACCAAGTTAAACTTGGCTAATTTTACCTTTCTTCAAAGCATTTTCAGAGATATCTCTATCCATACATACAAGAGTCTCTATATTATCATTTTCCCACTAATATATAAATCCTGTGATGATAATTTAGTTTCTAGGTAGGATTCTTTCTTGAGATATATCTAGAAAGGCCTACATGTTAAAAGGAACAGAAAAAACTTAAGTCTGAAACATAAGTGAAAATACAAGTAAGAGAAGTCTTAGTAATTGTGGCAAAGTAAAGCACACAGCTATTCAATCCCTAATTCCACATGGGGACTATGGCCATGATCAATTTCACTCTCTTACTGCCTTGGCCTTGGTTGCTCTGGTGTAGTAATGAATAAATGCAATAACTTCTTCATTCCACCAAGGGGGCATTTATTCCTTTACTGCATCTGCCCTGTAACCCAGAATGGCCCCTTCCTGATTAGAAGTGGCTCTGTAAACAGAATTTCCTTCAAAGGAGGAATGTGGATACTTGACATAAATTGCCAATTATCTCTCACATTTCAGAAATGTGAGTTTCACTATGTTTAAAGTCTTTCCAGTGATCTTTTTTGAAGGTGAAGTTCTGGCACTTACCTTAGTTATTTCAGTGTACATACGGTGTTAGGATTTGATGGGTCTAAGTAATTTTCTTATCCATCTCCAATTACTAAAAAATAGAATACTGGTCTATTATATTATCAAGTATAAATATATTTTCTACTTATGTTTAAAGCAAATATAATGAAATATATGTTGTTAATTACCATATTGTACATATATGGGATTGTATGAAAGGAAGAAGACAGAGAAGTGGCAAGGGAGGAATCGTGGTCAAATCGAGAAGTAATAGTTCTACTTAAAATATCAGACTTATAGCCCTAACTGGTTTTGCTCAGTGGATAGAGCGTAGGCCTGCGGACTGAAGGGTCCCAGGTTCAATTCCGGTCAAGGGCATGTACCTTGGTTGCAGGCACATCCCCAGTAGGGGGTGTGCAGGAGGCAGCTGATGGATGTTTCTCTCTCATTGATGTTTCTAACTCTCTATACCTCTCCCTTCCTCTCTATAAAAAAATCAATAAAAATATATTTTTAAAGAAATCAGACTCTTAAAGAAATAACCAATATTATGTTTCAGCTATTGTTGCACCTAATCAATAAGTAATATTCAATAAGTGTTGAATAGTTATTCAGTAAAGAATGGAACAAATTTTGATGTGTTGAAACTCTGAACTTAGTGATCTTAGAAATATAACCTTAATCATTTTTAAAACTTATGAATGTCCATGTGTAAATTGGAATATTAACACTGAATCCCTAGTGTTTTTATAAACATTATATAAAATAATGTATTTTAAAGTACTTAATATAATAACCTTTGTTATAGAATAATTTGTTGCCTCTGGTAATTAATGTTCCTTAAATATCTGCTCAATTGTTTATTTAGAGAGTACAGTGAAGGTTGTATAGAAGGAAGACTTCTGACATCTTACAGTTTTCACAATTAGCAAGAGCTAATTGTGAAAGTTTACATAGCTCCCACTTCAAACAAGATTTGATGTCAACTTCCTCTCCTATCAATATGGTTTAACACACATGTACTGTTACTTTATTATATGTGCATTGAATATCACCTTTCATCTCCAATCCAAGAGCTCATGACTTTATTCCTTTCATCTGTGTACTATACACTTCCTGGGAAAGATTTTGGCAAAATACAGTTTAATGCAACAAATTGTAGTTTCACAGATATTTAACATCCAGTGATATTTTAGAAAGCATCTAAATTATAGGTTATTTCCCTATGAAAATGCCCAGCTCATCTTAATCCGAATCTGTGGGCTTGATAAATAAAAAGTGCTCCTAAATGTTAAAACCCTTTCTCCCATTATTCCCTTCTCTTCTCTCCTCTTCCTGGTTCCCTCCTCTTTTCTTCTTCCTCCCTTTAAAGGAGACCATGTGCACAAACTGTTGAAGTGAAGATACACCTGTGATATTCAAGGAAACACGAATGGAAACAGTTCTGCCAAAGCAAATGTTTTGTAGGAAAGATATAATGAGGAGTAATTAAAATTATAAATTAGGCAAAGGCCAGTCAATGGGAAATTTTCAAGGTCCTGTTAAGGAGATTACAACTTATCCTCCAGGAAAACTGAAACCATTGAGTGTCTCAAGAAAGTTGGGATGGAATCATGCTATTTCAGAAAGATTACTTTAAAAAGAAGAGGGATAGATGAAAAAAAGTGTAAACAATTAGGAGACAATGGTGGCATTAACTTTTGTGTTGTTATGAAAAATGACCATCCCATGATATCAGCATAGAGTTATGATTGAGAGTGGAGTTAAGAATCCCAAAAGATGGAAAAGCAAATGGAGAGGAAAACACGGGTAGAGGAGACTCTACAGGACAGAGTATGCTTTGCAACTGACTACTTTTAGGATAGAAATAAGAAGAATCAGAAATAAATTTAAGGTTTACCCCCAATATTTTTGGTAGAATTACTGTTACCATTACTTTAAAAGGAAAATCTAAACACAAACTTGTTTAGGGCGTAACGTGATGAGCATTGTTTCCAATTTTCTAAAATTAATGTCAAAAATAAAAAGGTTTGAAATGATATAATAATTCTAAATAAGAACAGAACACAACATTAAGATAAACAGCAACCAAATGAAGACAAGTTTAGACAAAGAGGAATAATAATGATTCGGGAAAAAAAGTGTGCGTAAGCTGCAAAGTATGGTATTATTACTGAATATTAAAATAAGCAAATTTGAAATATGAAGGCATTAAAACCTCATGTAATACACCAAAGCAGAAAATAATTGCCTCTCTATAAACATTTATTTCAAACACAGTAATATCACTTTTTCATATATTATGTGGACTGTTATTAGGTAGGTGGTGCATAACTAGAAGTTATATGAACTATTTATGCTGTTCATTACCTCATTGTGTAGAAGCGGTGAGCTTTTATTTCCCTATTGGATATAAATGAAGAGATGCATCCATCCAAATATAACAGAACTAGAATGCAATGAATCCCTGGTGAACCAAGTTTGGTAATAACACATTCAGTCTGAGAGCATTCATACATTTTTCCATGCTCACAAATGTGTGCATTTTTTAGCTTACCAGCCTTTGCCACAAAAAGCTATATAAAATAACTTAAAAGTACAGTTTTTAGAAGAATTTTATTCATTAAATATTACTGAGAGATACTATAGAATATGGGCTTTTTGATTCATAATCATCTATATCATGAAATGTATCTTCTTTACATAACTGCAATAATTATATATGAAGGTAGTTTCGAAGATGCAAGTAAAATGCACATTCATCAAAGGAAATTGCTATAAACAGTGCCATTGTGAAATGCAACTCATACTGTATTTCTACTGTTGAAATTATGCTCACTGAAATAATAATTGCATAGTTTATTTATTGGTCAGTAACATTTTGTATTTCCCATTAATTTGTTGTATCATAAAACTATGCCCCTTATATCTTCGTTTTTATGTTTAATACTATCTATACTAACAATGACTACTCTGTTGACCAAATTGATTCAGTTAATATCTATTTAGTTAATAACAAACCTGATAGAAAACATTTCAAGTAGCTACAGCAGAGAAAAAACAGAATATCAGTGTGAAACGTGAAGAAAAGATAATGCAAGTTATTGGTTAAACCATAAAGAAAGTGCTGAGATGCCATGCAAGGGAAGGCAAAGCCACCCCAAAATTAGCATCTTCAGAAAGCTTCCAGCACCATGGACAGCAAGGACATGGAGAGGGTGGGAACAGGAGTTGGGTGAGTTTGGCTGCTGCAGACTTAAGGGAGTTAGGGCCTCTGCTAGAAATGCTTCCTAAGATAGAGGGAGAGGGTAAGAAATAGCTGGCTGCTCTGTTTCCCCAGCTCTCCAGGCCCTGGCCAGTGCCTGCCACAGGCAGAACCCAGAAAAAAGCAAGGTGACAGGGGAGACTGGGAGAGTAAAGCTGACAAGTTCAAGCTCCAAGACACCGAGCAGAGAATAGGGGGAGGAATAATTATGAGCACAAACAGGCCCTCTGATTAAGTGAGATTACAGAGAAATATGTTATGTGCTTTAATTACACACCATAAAATTAAACCTGACATTTTGACCAAAATTTTAAAGTCCTAACCTTAATTAAGGAGTTGGGATGCCAGAAAATGACACAAATGCATGTCATAATAACAAAGTGACTTCAATTCTTGGGATGGTTCATATGCACTGAGTGTGCTATGTTAAAAATAATAGATGCAATCCTGTGAAATGAAATACCTTGGAGGCATTGCTATGGGGTGTGGGCTATAACGCAGTCAGAATACAAAGTTTTGAATCTGTCTGCCACTTACCACCTTTGTAAAGTGGTCAGGTTATTTTAATGTTTTATCTCTTCATCTGCAAATTGGGGATAATAACTACCCTACATCATAGAGTTGCTTTAGGATTAAATGAAATAAAACTTTTAGGTGATTGGCACTAATAAATAAATAAATAATAAATAAATAAAAAATATCAACTATTCTTTTGATATATACAGACTACTTCTTTCCTCTATTTAATTTCACTTTATTAGTAACTTGAACGTTTCAAGGATCCTGAAATAGGAAGTCAATTTGTGTTAGATTAGAGCAGTGGTTCTCAACCTTCCTATTGCTGAGACCCTTTAATACAGTTCCTCATGTTGTGGTGACCCCCAATTTCATTGTTACAAATTGAACATAATTAAAGCATAGTGATTAATCACAAAAACAATATGTAATTATGTATGTGTTTTCTGATGGTCTTAGGCAACCCCTGTGAAAGGGTCGTTCGACCCCCAAAGGGGTCGCGACCCACAGGTTGAGAACCACTGGATTAGAGGCTTCAAAACATGATGTTATTGCTGCTTATGCCATTGGCTAGCTGGGTGGCCTTTGGCAAATAAGATGTATCGCTGAACTTTATTTGTCTACTATGTAATTACTGCTCAGTATATCTTACAGAGTTTTGAGAGTTCAAAAAGGACATGGTCTCACTTTAGAAACTACAGAATACATTCAATTATAAAACACAATTTTAATATTTGAATCTTCATCAAAATATGGTAACAAAATTTGGACATTTTAAGATGTTTATTAAACAAGCTGTTCTTGTTGCTCTTGTGAGACATTCTATTAAAATGAAACTAAATATTGGTGTCAAGTTATAACTGCCTAAAGTAAAAACAATATATTTATGAAACTGTGAGGAATCATCTTGCTTCAGTTGGGGTGGTTTAACAATTAGGCCTTTGAATCATTCCATAACAAGTAAATATCTTATAAAGTTGTATTTTTCCTTCACATTATAATAAAGAATGTATTATATATTGCATATAATCATCTGTTAAGTTTTTTACAAAAAGTTTTTGAAATTTTGTGAGTATATGTATGTTTATGGGTATGTGTGTGTGTGTGTGTGTGTGTGTCTATTTATATGTGAGAGAAATTTTTGGTTTAGCCTTGATCCAAGATAATAGGACACTTTAAATTCATCTAGTGATATTAAAGAGGTATACTTTAAATCAGTTTGATTTTATCAAGGCAATTTATTTTGTCCTCACACAAATGTAGGGATGATTTACAATGAGTGTCTTTATCTCATAAAATAACTAAATGAGTTTTCTGGTTCAAAAGTACTTAAATCATACCAGTCCCTCCATTTATGCAACAATTTATGCTTCTAGCAATACAAACCTAATATCAAAATCTGTTATTTTTTGGTATGTTTTTACATGCTCATTGTTTATAACTCAGCTTAATCTAATTACTCTTTGTTGTATTTTCTAAAACCAGTTGTGTATTTATCACCAAAGGTCTTATCTATATCACCATTATCATTAATCACATGAATTACTTGGCATTTTTATAGCCTCCATTTTATTTGCTCTCTGGTTTTCCCTCAGAAGTAGCTGAACCAGGTGTTTGCAATGTAGTGTAGCTTTTTCAGTAAAAGATTTCAAACTCTATCAGACTTATCTATATTTGAGCACATAATTTGTGTTACTATTATAGTCATAAAATAATTTTTTGGCTGAACAGTGATAGATTAAATTCAATACAAAATATCACACAAATGCTAATGAAGCAGTAAAACGTGGATATGTTTTTTTAATAATTGGAAATATTGCCTGATTATAATTCCTTGTTTGTTTTTGTCATGCTGGCACCATGGATCTTAAATTTTCCTTTTTTTCTTTTACCTTCTGATGGTGACATGTCTTACAACATATTAGTGGATACCACTTGTCAGAACACAGTCACATCAGTGAGCTAAGAGGAGCTGTTGAAAGGTGGTAGGGAAAAATAGTGGCTTTTTTCTTGAGTTTAAATGAAGATTTTTGGGAAATGACACCACAACAATATACTAGTAAAGGGCACTGTGAGGCACTCTGTAAATTTTGATCTTTCGTGTCAATAAAGTTTAAAATTTTTCAGTCATACATTCTTGGAGGTGTAGGGTAGGTATTTAGAGAAAAATCTTGTTCAATTTCCTTAATACAGTGTTGGAAATATAGATGAAGTTTTGCTAAGCTAATGAGCCACAGGTGTGAGGTTTACTTGCCTAAGCTAAGAGCGGGCACCAGGGCACCTGCCTGATCATAGGTATTTGCCAGAAGCTTCTCCTGTCGTCCGGAGAATCATCTCCTTTGTCGACAGGCAACTGGTCTTCAGGGGTCATCAGAGCAGTTTTCTCCTGAGACCAGCAGAGGCCTCTTTAACCCCCACTTCAACAGCCCTTCCATTGGTCCTATAACATTAAGTCCCTATAATAAGCTCATTCTCTTTGAAATAACTAGTTTTTTTGTTTGCTGAAATAAATATATCTTATATACCTTAATTCTATTTGAGTATACATTCTCACAATTTATTGAAAACAAGAACTGATTTAAATTTATTGGGCTTTTAGTTAAAATATTGTAAATGGAAAATATGTATCGAAATGGAATTTTTGGACTGTAACACGGATTCTTTGTCCACCAGGGTTGAAGAATGAATCCATGGACAGAAGATGGTATAGCAAAGGTGGAAATTTATTAAAGAACAAGTAGACTCCCACAAAGAGAGAGGGAGGAGTCCCACAGAATGGACTCCCATGTGGGGAGGGGGAAAGGGTCCCATTGAGATCTTTTTCCCTATGGCTTATAAAGGCTGCAGATTCTGTGCCTTGATATCCTTCTGATTGGTCACTATTCCCTTGGACTGGTTACTATAGTAACTCCTGGGCTCAAAGGTTGAACTTCACATGGGACATATGAGATTCTCCCCCTCTCTTTCCTTATTGTTTTCCTATTCCCTTTGGGCTTTCTTCTTCTCCTTCTGAATGAAGGGCTTCCTTCTCTTTACTTTGTAAATAGAGACCTTTTGCAGTTCCCAGCTCCGTCATTCTATGGAAATGTACCTGTTGCAGCTTTTCAGCTCCCCTATTCTATGGAAATATACCTTCTGCTGCTCTGCAGTCCCATGATTCACCATGGTCCCCTTAATTTCCAAAATTTCCTAAAACCTATTCTTTATCACTCCCAAAAATTCCTGTTTCAGAATTAAAGCAGTTTGGAGCAAATATGTTGAGTTTATATTAACATATATAAAGCCTTAAGAGAACTCCATATATAAGAAATATATACAAATTTTCTATATGTATCTACAATAATAAAAGAGAAAGATGCAAATTAACCACCACTCCACCACTCCACTACACCCACAAGCCACGCCCACCAGCCAATCAGGAGTTAGTATGCAAATTAATCTAACTAAGATGGTGGCGGCCACGGACCTGGAGGGATCAGGAGGCTTGGGTTGCCGCCAGCAATGGAGGAAGCCAAGCTTCCTGCCTGCCCTGGCCGGCCCTGGCCTCTGCTCAATGCTACAAAGTTTCAATTATAGAAGATAAATAAATCCCAGATACCTGCTTCCAGCCTGCCTTGGCCTCCGCTCAAGGAGGTGCTGAAAAAAAAAAGAAAAAAGGAGGGGGTGGGAGCTTGGGTTGCAGGGAGCTTGCGTCGTCCCTGGTGGTCAACGCATCATAGAGATGGGTTGTTCGGTTGCTCTGGTTGTTCTGCCGCTCAGTCTATTTGCATATAAGCCTTTTATTATATAGGACTAGAGGCCCAGTGCACAAAAATTTGTGCACTCGGGGTGGGGTGTCTCTCAGCCCGGCCTGTGCCCTCTTGCAGTCTGGGACCCTCGGGGGATGACCAACTGCTGGCTTAGGCCGGCTCCCCGGGGAATTGGGCCTAAGCTGGCAGTCAGACATCCCTCTGGCAGCCCGGGAGCCCTTGGGGGGTGTCCACTTGCCAGCGGGGAGCAGGCCTAAGCTGCAGTCAGACATCCTTAGCGCTGCTGAGGAAGCGGGAGAGGCTCCCACCACCACCACTGTACTGGCAGCCATCAGCCTGGCTTATGGCTGAGCAGAGCTCCCCCTGTGGGAGTGCACCAACCACGAGGGGGCAGCTCCTGCATTGAGCATCTGCTCCCTGGTGGTCAGTGTGTGTCATAATGACCAGTAATTCCCAGTTGTTCTGCTGTTAGGGTCAGTTTGCATATTACCCTTTTATTATATAGGATAGAGGCCTGGTGCACAGGTGGGGGCTGGCTGGTTTGCCCTGAAGGGTGTCCTGGATCAAGGTGGGGGTCCCACCGGGGTTCCTGGCCAGCCTGGGTGAGGGGCTGATGGGTGTTTGCAGGCTGGTCACACCCCCTTCAGGGTGGGGGTCCCCAGTGGGGTGCCTGGCCAGCCTGGGTGAGGGGCTGATGGCTGTTTGAAGCTGGTCACACCCCCTTCAGGGTGAGGGTCCCCACTGGGATACCTGGCCAGCCTGGGTGCAGGGCTGATGGCTGTTTGCAGGCTGGTCAAACCTCCCCCCCTCAGTGGTGACCCTAAACCCATGGAGGTTTGGCCAGCTTGGCTGAGGGGCTGATGGCTGTTTTCAGGCTGGCCACACCCCCTTTAGGGTGGGGGGTCCTCACTGTGGTGCCTGGCCAGTCTGGGTGAGTGGCTGAGAGCCGTTTTCAGGCTGGCCAAGCTCCCCCCCTCCCCCCTCCCCCCGGCGACGGAAGCTCCCAGCCTCTCCTTTTTTTCTTTTTTAAAATTATTCTGGGATTTATTTACCTGCTATAATTGAAACTTTGTAGCCTTGAGAGGAGCTCAGAGCCGGCCAGGGCGGGCGGGAGGGAAGCCTCCTGCTCGCTCCAGCTCTGTGGCCACAGCCGGCTGAAAGCAGGTATCTGGGGTTTATTTACCTTCTATGATTGAAACTTTGTTGCTTTGAGTGGAGCTCAGAGCCCACCGTGGCTGGCAGGAAGCTTGGCTTCTTCCATCATTGGGGCAACCAAGCCTCCTGCTTGCTTCAGCTCCGTGGCTGCTGGCCGCCATCTTGGTTGGGTTAATTTGCATATAGTCGCTCTGATTGGCTGGTGGGAGTGGCTTAAGGCATAGCAAAGGTACTGTCAATTTGCATGTTTGTCTTTTATTAGTGTAGATAGTATATAAGCTGAAAGAATGGATGCTATTAATTTACTAGCTTGGATCTGTGAATTTACTAAATATGAAAATGTATCTCCAAATATATCAAAGCCTACTGTTTTCATAGTTAAACTTTTGGAAAAGATGGCCACTTATTCACTTTTTTAGGTGCCTCTGCTTTTCTCAGTATTGGACTTTCCAATATACTGTGAAAAAATGTATTAATACCTCCCAGGTTATTCTTTTCTGTCTTAAAAAAAAATAGTCAGTGTATAAATGTTCAAAGCACATCCACAAAGTAAATCTGTTTTAAGTTAATTTTATTTTGGACTTTATCTTATAGGAAACAGAAAGTGATTGCAGATTATTGAAATGGGAAATGGCATTTGAAAACAATACTTTAGAAAGATTAAAACACTGGTCATAAGCAATAAAATTTGAGGGTGATTCAAAACATCTTTAGTTCACATCACTAAATAAATCTTTGAGGAGACATTAAATGAAAAATTCAGATATGGGTGAAAATGTTTTTGAATTGAAAAAGTATATAACCAATCATTTAAATATATTTTAAGATTAATAATTCATTTTATTTATAAAATTTACAAGTTAAAAAATATATACTTAAATTATATGTCTCAGAATTATAATAAACTGAAAAAATATTCTGATTTGAATGGTATGTAACAAAGTTTAAAAGCAAATTTGGATATTCTTATACACCCTTTAATGAATAGTCTCTCTAGTCTAATGAATGAATGATTTAATTCTATAGTAGCTACTATGAGTAAGTTTTAAATAGTTTATAGTTAAAACTACTTAAACTGTAAACTTAATATAAACACTTATATGCATGTATGTATTTGTTTTTGTGTTGTCTATGTTTAACCAATGAAACAAAATAACTTATTTATCAAGGACTTTTAAAGCCTTTAACACAATAAAATGAATGAATTTGCCAACTCTCCTCTGATCAATTATTACACAGAAAGATGGATAACTGACAGAAATAGTGTTTATGGAATTGTACTGATAATAACAAGAAATTACTTCCTCATTTTACTTTTACTTTCTTTACACCCAAAATATGAAGAAAGTTCACTGAAGTGTTTTTTTATTTCACTTTAAAAGAGATGCCAATGTAATAATATTAGCCAGCTCTGAAAATAAATATGAAGAAAATATAATAACCAGAGGAGGAATTACATATGAAAGCAAATTTTTTCAATATTCATTTTATTTTCAATATAATTATGAATGTCATGAACTCTTTTACACTGCTCCAACTTCACACAATCTAATTCTCAGTGTAATTATTGGTTGTCCTAAATGGACTCCTTGGCAACAAAGTCTGATACTTTCAACCTCATTTCTACTCATAAGTCAATCATGATTTCAAATCATCAACTCTGTCTGAAACAAGATGCATAACAGTGATAAAGCAAAGTAAATTTGCTTCAAAATGTCAATTTTTCATGGACATTTTCTACTAATAGGTTAGGCTTGTTGTACATTGAAAGCAAAGTTTATACCCTGTAGTAATTTTGAAACATCCATTTATATCTGTCCCCTTTGGAAAGTTCTATTCTGTTAGGTGGAGCATGGAGGTTACATAAATTTAGTATTTTGTATCATGCTTGACTCTTTTCTTTGGAGCAAGAAATTTAACTTCTGTTCTATTTTATTTCCACAAAATTCATTTTACATAAAAACTCTATACCTAGGCCAAAATAAACTAAAGTGTAAGGGTTTTTCTATGTCATGTGAAAAAATAAAATTTGTGTTTGTTTTCAGGATATAGTTATTTAAAAAAATTTTTAAACTAATAAGATAAATTCAAACATATTACAGTAAGTTCAATTTGAAAGGATGTGCAATTTACCTATATACAAATAGGCATAGATATAATATTCATATGAATCTCTCTATATCTACATATAAACATGAACATTTACATATATTTATGTACATATAAGTAACATGATACATGAATAGAGTGATATAGATAGATAGGAAATTTATTCATACATACATATATATTTGTACATATATACCTATTTTTTCTTTAAGAGCTAATATTACTAATTTTTACAGTTGTCACTATGATTAATAAGGCTCCCACTATGAGTTATACATAAAAACAAGAAACAATTTAAATCTCAGCTGAAAAAATTGAAATTAGTTTAACTAATAAAGCAGGAATTTGGGGGGAACATAGGCAGACTTAGGGATTTTTTAGAATTAAGGTCCATGGAAAAACACAGGGCTACAGACTGGGAAAAGGTACATTTCCTTAACACAAGGGAGCAGCAACAGTTGCATTTCCATAAGACAAGGGTGCAACAACAAGTATATTTCCATAAGACAAGGGAACTGGAAGTAGCCAAGAAAGGTCTATATTTACAAAATAAAGAGAAGGAAGCCCTTCATACAGATGGAAAAGAAGAAAGCCCAGAGGAATGGAAGGACTATGAGGGAGGAAGGCCTTAGGAATCACTACAGTAACCCAATTCTAAGGGGAATATTGACCAATCAGCGGGGATATTAAGACACAGGAACTGCAGCCTTTATGAACCATGGAGAAAATGAACTTAGTGGAACCTTTCCCTCCTCCCTACTCCGGAGTCCATTCTGGGGGACTCTTCCCTCTCCCCACGTGGGAGTCGGTACTTGTTCTTCAATCAATCTCCACCTTTGCTATACCACCTTCTGTCTGTGGATTCATTCTGTGATTCCGGTGGATAAAGAATCCAGGTTCCAGTCCAAAAATTCGGTATCACTAAGAATATAGTTTCAAAATCTATATACTACTGCATATTTAAAAGGTATAGATAGAAATATTATCTATCATTGTTTACCAACAACTTTTAAAAAACCATTTTTGATTCTAAAGTTAATGGCATCAAGTAAATATTTAAAGTTTTGGAAATCACTAAATACTATTGAATTTTCAAAATACATACTCTTTCTTACACATAAGCCAGCAGCCTCAGATATTAAAGCTATTGAGTCAGATACATTTTCTCAGTGATAAAGGGCAAATGAAGACCAAAATCAAACCAAAAACAAAAAATTAGACATCTTCAGGGATCATAGATTTGGATAAATTTTATTAGAAGAATATGCATGAAATTATATGATAAACTGTGTGAGCCACCCTAGAAATAGGTTATTATTTATCTTACCACTTAAAATTAAAACATCAAAAATTATTTAAAAAATATTTCAATAGGAAGAGGTTTTGTATGCATGTGGATTGGAGAATTTTCTAGTAATCAATAACAGTGATGAACAAGGTTTGCTTGTGAATTATTCCCACTGTTAAAGTATCCATTTATCTATAAACAAGTTTTCTAGTAGTTCAGCTAGAAACTCAACTTTTCTATCAAATGCAGGAACAAATTCAGATTGTTCTCAAGATCTGCTTCCCCTTCTAAGGAAACATTAATCTTCAAAACCTGATTATAAACTTCCTTTTGTTTAGGCTTGATTCTATTCTCAGATATGGAGATGATTCCAAGTATTGTTCCGTGGCAGTCAATTATGGTGACTGCACTTCAAATGCAACAGAATGATTTTCCAGGAGATTCAGATGCATTTGTTAGTGAGGAAAATAAATTTTGAGATTCTATGGCTATAAAAGATGTGAAATGGTTAAGCTTTCAGTTCTATCATATCAACGTTTTTCAAAAAGACCTGATGTTTTGTCAATATTGATTCAAGCTTCTCATTGTCACTGGAGTAAAAATAATAAAGTTCCTTTGCTGCATGGATGTGAAGGAAAAAAAGTTTGATTTATTCTTCCATTATCCAATGACAGCTCTTACAAAGCAGAGAATAAAAATGGCAATTAAATGCTTGGTTTAAGGGGAAATATATGAGACTGTGTAAGAATTTAGTGAGTGGAGACTAAGGTCTAAAAATCCTATATAATAAAGAGCTAATATGCTAATTAGATTGGATAGCAGAATGACCTTCTGGAATGACCTTCCAGAATCACTGGTGGTCAGAGGTAGGGCTGCGAGGCAGCAGCTGAGGTGGCTGGGGCTGCAAGGACCAAGGCAGCTGGGACTGCGAAGGCCTACCTTGCACGAATTTTGCGCATTGGGCCTCTAGTAGAAAAATAAAATAAAATACTAAAATCTAAACATCTCACTTCAAAGATTAGAATAATGTACTCATTTTCTTATAACAAATATTTTTTATTTTTAAAAACATATTTTTATTTACTTCAGAGAGGAAGGGAGAGGGAGAGATAGAAAATATATGATGAGAGAGAATCATTGATCGGCTGCCTCCTGCATGCCCCGCACTGGGGATCGAGCCCACAACCCAGGTTGTGCCCTAAACGAGAATTGAATCATGACTTCCTCATTCATAGATTGAAGCTCAACCACTGAGCCAAGCTGGCAAGGCACAGATATTTACCTTTTTATTATTTATAATTATGGTTACAAACCACATATGAGTTTAATATAAGATAAACATGCGGAACAATTTTGCAACTTTAAAAATAATGAATGGTAAGATACAATTTAAAATTTACAGAGAAATTTTATAAACATTATTTCATCAATTGATTAGATATATGTTAGAATAAAACTATAACCATTCCATTTTATAGGGGTAGAAATCCAATGCCTTTCTCTCTCTCTCTTTCTCTCTCTTTCTCTCTCTCTCTCTTATTCACTCATCCACTCACTCTGTTGCTTTGGTAATGATAATTTACTATTGCTAAACTTTATTTAATGAGTGTGCCAGTTAAAGAAAGAATAAAGGTACATGTACTTAATAAAATTGTTTCAGAATATTTTAAAGCTATATAGCCATTTAAATAAAACTAACACAAGATAAATTTGATATGGTTTGTGGACAATAATATTTTCAATTGGATATTTAATATTAACATTAACAAAACTAAAATCACTTATATAGTTACAAATGGGTAATAAGTAATTGTTTACTTTATGGACTTAAAATACAAGAAAGAAGAAAATAAAAGAGAACTAGTTTCACCCTTGTTCCAATTTAGAGGCATTTATTCATATATTTTACAAATACATAAGTACAGCACTCACTATGTGGGAGACACTACAAGATGCTAAAGATAAAATGAGCCCCACGGCTGCCGTCATGGAGATTACAGTCTAATAAGGAAAACGGATCTTAAATGAATGAAGGCAAGTGTTAGCCAGAGAAAATGCAAGCTGCTCTTGGAATCTACAGGCCATAAAATTCAACTAGTCTTGAAAATGCGGTGGAAGGGAGGGAAGATTATTAGAAAAAAATTAGGAGGCATCAACCAGAAGAAGTAGGAAGAGCATGTCTAGAACAAGAAATGGCCAAGTAATTTAAGCAATGCATGAAATAAAAACATCCATTTCAGGAAATGAAAGATGACTGGCATTGGATAGATATTAAATGACAAGTAAGAAGGAAGCATAAACTGAGCATGAAAAGAGATAGGAGAATCTACACTAATAAAAGACAAACATGCAAATTGACTGTACCTTCCCTACACCTTAAGCCACGCCCACCAGCCAATCAAAGTGACTATATGCAAATTAACCCAACCAAAATGGCAGCCAGCAGCCAAGGAGCTGGAGCAAGCAGTAGGCTGGGTTGCCCCAATGATGGAGGAAGCCAAGCTTCCCGCCTGCCTCTACGGCTCTGAGCTCCACTCAAAGCAACAAAGTTTCAATTATAGAAGGTAAATAAACCCCAGATACCTGCTTTCAGCAGACTGTGGCCATGGAGCTGAAGCGTTCAGGAGGCTTGGGTTGCCCCTGGTGATGGAGGAAGCCAAGCTTCCCTCCCGCCCACCCTGGCCAGCTCTGAGCTCCTCTCAAGGCTACAAAGTTTCAATTACAGCAGGTAAATAAATCCCAGAATAAAAAAGAAAAAGAAAAAAAGGAGAGGCTGGGAGCTTCTGTTGCCGGAGGGCTTGGCCAGCCTGAAAACGGTCCTCAGCCCCTCACCCAGGCTGGCCAAACCTCCATGTGGTGAGGGTCTCCACTGAGGGGGGGCGGGGGCTTGACCAGCCTGCAAACAGCCATCAGCCCCTCACCCATGCTGGCCAGGCACCCCAGTAGGGACCCCACCCTGAAGGGGGTGTGGCCATCTGCAAACAGCCATCAACCCCTCACCAAGGCTGGCCAAGCACCCCAGTGAGACCCCCACCCTGATCCGGGACACCCTTCAGGGCAAACCAGCCGGCCCCCACCCATGCACCAGGCCTCTATCCCAGTGATGGCGAACCTATGACATGCGTGTCAGAGGTGACACATGAACTCATTTTTTGGTTGATTTTTCTTTGTTAAATGGCATTGAAATATATAAAATAAATATCAAAAATATAAGTCTTTGTTTTACTATGGTTGCAAATATCAAAAAATTTCTATATGTGACACGGCACCAGAGTTAAGTTAGGGTTTTTCAAAATGCTGACACGCCGAGCTCAAAAGGTTCGCCACCACTGCTCTATCCTATGTAATAATAGGGTCATATGCAAACTGACCCTAAAAGCAGAACTACTGGGAATGACTGGTCACTATGACACACACTGACCACCAAGGGGCAGACACTCAATGCAGGAGTTGCCCCCTGGTTGTCAGTGCCCTCCCACATGGGAGGAGCTCTGCTGAGCCACAAGCCAGGCTGACGGCTGCCAGTACAGCGGTGTTGGTGAGAGCCTCTCCTGCCTCCTCAGCAGCATTAAGGATGTCCAACTGCAGCTTAGGCCTGCTCCCCACTGGCAAGTGAACACCCCCCGAGGGCTGCCGGGCTGCCAGAGGGATGTCTGACTGCCAGCTTGGGCCTGATCCCCCAGGGAGCAGGCCTAAACCAGCAGGTGGACATCCTCTGAGGGGTCCCAGACTGCAAGAGGGCATAGGTGGGCTGAGGGACCCCCCGAGTGCACAAATTTTTGTGCACTGGAGTCTAGTCAGATGATATAAGAAAATGATGTTAATGTTTGGTATTTCTCTTAAGGGCAAAGAGTAAACATTGCTTTATGTTTAGCAGCAAATCCAAATGAACTAATTTGTGTTTTTAATAAAACTACTGTGGCTGCAATCCTATATAATAAAGAGCTAATATGCTAATTAGACCTGATGGCAGAACCACCTTCCGGGATGACCTTCCGGAAGACCAGTGGGTAGGGGGCAGGGCTGCGAGGTGGCCTGGGCTGCTGTGTAGGCCATGCCCCTTGCACGATTTTCATGTATCTGGCCTCTAGTGTGTATAATCAATTAAAAAGGGAAACTCATAAAATTTCTCATTGGTAAACTGTTTACATTAGCAAATTTTTATAGATGTGATTTTGAATCACAGTATTTTGGAATTTGCCTTAGTTCCACTATTCTTTATAATCTTTTTGACACTGAGTTATATGTCAGTTTATATTTCTCATGACATTAATAGTATTATTTTCTTATTGGAGAATTGAGAAATAAAACACTGCTTTATTCTCTGCCTGTAACAAAAATGGCAAAAGTAAAGATATACCAAAAGGTCCACATATTTTGAGAAAGTTAAGGAAACAATATTGATATATGTTATTAATATTTAGATTAGCTATGTGCCTTTAATTGTTTAATTGCTACTCATCCCCTAGATCCCATCTCAAATAGTATTTGTTCAGTATATTATATCTGTTTGCATATGTTCATGCTCCTATATTGCTTTATGTTATAATAGTTAAGGTTTGATATTATACCTTTATGTTTGTAAGTATAGGTTATCATATGTCTCCTCTACTTGAAGTCTAGCTCCAGGTCTGGTTTTATTCACCTAATATCATCACACCTAACAATTGTTTAAAAATATTAGAAACTCCGTAAATTGTTTCTGATGAATATACTTTAAGGATATAGTATAGTACTTGAGTTAGAATTGGCTGTGTATGCTTTATCTAGGTGAAAATGTTTACTAGTAAATGGAGTCATTTTCATAATAATTTAAAATATATTGAAAATGTTTGCTTTCTCATACCAAAAGGAAAAAAAAAGATAAAATATGATGGGCCCACTTTTCTTCTATACCCCCTTTATTGTGAAGTGTATTATCTCCTCTTTAAATTTTCTCTTTATCAGTGAATCTCTTCTGGGTTTTTCATGATTAAGAAAGCAGCTGCATTTCAAATCCTATTTCCTCTCTTTCAGTTTGCAACAACTACTGTAGGGCTAGCTGAAAACAAGGTTGCTTCAGAAAAGAACACTAAATCCTGATGTGAAGGGGAGAAAAGAGGACATTTAATGCTAAAATGTGGAGGCCAATTCTGAATGAGAGATTAATCTATACAATCTCTTTGGGGGGGAGTATATCCCATTTCTGAGCTCCCATTTTTCTGAATCTTAGTATTTATAAAACAGAACAACAGTGTCTGACAGACACTGAAGCCTGATGTTCAATAATATGTATTTGACTGAAAATTTGAATTATTTCTGATGTACACAATGTCTCTCTAAATATTGAGAGAGAATACATCTCCTGAATACCAAAAAGCCAGAAATATAATAAAACTTGTTATAATTATCACAAACGATGGAAATGTAAACATGAAAAAGATCAGAGTTGTAGAGGCAGACCCTGCTATTTTTCAAGCATATAAGGCACTACTTATATGCACCGATTTACTACTTAAATTCACAACAAAGATGGTAGATGAATTCCAAATGATTGGGTAGGAGTTTTCTCTTAGGGTGATGCTCCAATTAACTAACCCATTTTGATTGTAATTTTAAACCTATTGCCATCGGAGAAATAAATGCATGGATGATGTTTCTCTGTTGCTAGTGGTAGCCTGGTTCTTGGGGTACTGCTGGAATAAGCATTTCCAGAGGCCCCCATGAAAGATGAGTGATTTTTATTTGCATGGAATGACATCCTTGGGTTTCCAAAGTCCCATTTCCCTTAATCTAGTCCTAGACGATGTGCAGCTGGGATTCAATAGAGCTAAAAGCAAAGCCAGCTTCCAAAGTTTCCATTCCATGTTGGAATTGGGTTAGCATTAGGCTAGTCGCAGTCTATTAGTCCATTGAGTGGGGTCCACATGGCAGTGAGCATGTGGGTGAATGCAGGAGCATGAGACCCAACAGGCCAGAAGTCAACCAAGAGCAAGCAAGAGTGAGGAACACCTTTGTTGAGATGAAATATCTCAAATCTTCCATTGGCTGCATGAGCCACGCCTACTCAATGACCTGTTTCCTGTATGACCCACAGCAAGCACCTTCCTTATGTTACTCAGTCTTTACTGGGCATGTGACTATTCTTCCCCTAACCAATCCCTTCCCCCAGCGATCTGCAGGGGATAGACCCGGGGAGTGTTAAATTGCAGCTTCCCGGCAAAGCCTCACAAATGATATGCCTATCCTATTTGGTCTTCCTTTTGTTCCTTTCCAGTGATTAATAACTAGGTTAAGTTACAACAGTATCACTATCATCTGTGAGTTTTTCGATATCCTTCATAGGTTTATGTACAAAGGAAAAAAATGTCAACCTGTATTTATGTTCTTCTAACAAAGGTGATGGAAAAAAGTTATGACACAATCAGTACTTTTACTAGTTGCTTTTTTCTGTTAGCAAAACTTCCCAAAGATATGTGAATTAATGTTTATAGAAACCAAAACTATTAACCACATGAAATAGACAGTTTTATGATATTGCCTACCTGCTCATGCATCAAACCAACCAAAAGCAATTTATAATTTTCGAGCTATAGTATATCACAGCAACCAAATGTTTGAACTACATTGAAAGTGGCTACTGGAGCCATAATTTTGGGCACAGCCTATGCCACAATGATTGATAGGTAAAATTGGATTTTTACTGTGAAAGTCTCACTCTGTTTAGGTCCAGTAAGTGAAATTGATGTATCGACCAATTGGGGTTTGAGTAACCACAGCTTTATCCTGATTTCTCAACCTGTAGTGATAGTCTAGAGTCAAAGGGTAAATTTTTTTTTCTACATAATTCTATTTTCTATGCTTGTTTGAATGTAAAATATCCTGGTAGAATCTACAAGGAAAAGAAGTGTACCAGGAAATACAAGGGATGCATTTTTCAGATGACATTGTGCTATGCTAGCAAAAGGTGAATTTCCCTGAACAATGACAGAGAGCACTTTGTTGTCTGAATGCTTTATTTATTTATTTATTTATTTAAAAATATATTTTATTGATTTTTTTACAGAGAGAAAGGGAGAGGGATAGAGAGTTATAAACATTGATCAGCTGCCTCCTGTATACCCCCCACTGGGAATGTGCCCACAACCAAGGTACATGCCCTTGACTGAAATTGAACCTGGGACCTTTCAGTCCATAGGCCGACACTCTATCCACTGAGCCAAACCAGTTAGGGCTGAATTGTTTTATTACATTTAATTTAAATTACACTAGCTGTTTCCCAAGCGAGCCTCACACATTTGATTGCTGTACTTTAAAACATTAGCACAGTTTCTGTATCTTTTTGTTTGCTGTCCAATTTGTTTTCCATAAAAATTTTAGCTACGCATAGGAAGGTAATACACTCCATTGCTTTCACTTTCACATCTGCTTTTGTTTCCTTGGGATTAGGTGTGGTGGGGTGGGGAAGGAATTATGAATATATCTATATGTGAAAATGGTGATTGCTTTCTGAGACTGCCAAAAATTACAGAAATCTTTAAATATATAGGAAAAACTTTTTCATGGTTTCTTCTTCTTTTTTTTGTACTGGAGTGACATTACATAATAACATTATATGTTTCAAGTGTACTAGTACATTTCTATAACACATCATCTGTATATTGCATTGTGCGTTCAACCCCCAAAGTCTAGTCTCCCTCTGTCACCAGAAATAATTTTAAAAATAAAAGGAATGACAGAGAGTGTATGCTTTATGTGGAATGTGGATGAGATGATGTAAATCTGTTAAGCAAACAGCCTTTGAAAAGTCTGAATAATTTATGAAGCCACATAGGATAAACATATTGCCTGTGTGTATATGTGTGTGCATGTGCCTGTGCTCGTGTGTGCGCATTTAAATCACATCACCTGATTTTTTTGGTGACTTCATTGTGCATATTTATTTATGCATTTAGCCATTCATACATTAAACTGACCTTGAGTGGAACTTAGTTTTATTAAATATTATAAATATAAAGTAAAATGAGTTGTTAATATAAAATATAGTTATAAATGCCAAATCAGCTTCATTTTGTCCATGTTAAGGATGTGAGCACATTTTCTCTATATCACTTAATTGATCATATAGTTTCAGTTCAAGGTGAGCGACTACTCAACCACATAATGGAATCTCTTGGGAAGACCACAAAATTGTGTGTTTTTACAAATCTAAGAGGAAAGTAGTGATCTTATTTTTTTTTTCTTTGAGCCTTATGTATATTGTTTAAAGAAGCAGTATTTTACATGTTTAATTCTGAAGCTGAACGCTTCTTGACCTGGAACGAATTACTGAAGTAAGGAAATAACAGACACCATACTGAACTAGTCTAAGCAATCACAATGAGGACAGCTCAAACAGAGGTCACAATATAACAAGAAAGAATGGCATATAATTTGAATTAGTGTGTGTGGATTTTTTAATTTAGTAAATCTCTGTTAAAGTAATACATCTGCCCTGTTCCTATAAAAAAAAAAAAAAAGTGCTTGTTATCTACTGTCAAAATCAAAGGAGGCATTTTTATGTGTCAGGAAGTGCCACTTTTTTTCCTTCACTATTAAAAGCCATCTACTGTAACATGAAGCAAAATCTTTAAGCTTTCTAACACTCCTCTGGGCTCCCTCCAAAAAGCAATTTATATCAGCTGGCAAGGTCATTAAGGAAACTGGTCAAAATACAGGTGGGAAATGCAACCCTGTTGGGTAGAGTCCTAATGCTTCCATTTATCAGGAACACAAGGTCATATCAATGGTGTTGAGTATTAAATGTTGATTTTCCATGAGTCCCATGGCAATTGAAAACTTGAGACGTTCTAATATGTGTTAGAAATATAAGTCTGCAGATATGTTTCTCAAAAGTGTGTATATATGGATAAATATTTTACTGATAACATGAACTTATTTCAAAAACAATATAAAGCTAAATAACTTTTTTCTGCAAAATAACTTTGCAGCATGTTGTATACTCATGGCAATTTTAATAAAGCTTTTCTCTATGCATTGATTTCTAATATTCTTGGCTTCTCTTGGAAAATTACTAAAACACCATGACCTTGCATCCATGTGCCCTTATAGTGAGTCCCTGGTAGAGTAGAAATTACACACACACACACACACACACACACACACATACACACACAGAATTACATATATTGCATATTTTAAAAATATGGATATTAAGCTGGCAATATTGTCCTTCTCTTCTGTTTTCTCAGAAGTCCCTTGCTGGAATGCCTGTTTTTAGACATTTCTTACAGTTGGAATGTTTCTTTATTTGAAAAAAAAAAGATCAGAAAATTCTACATCTTTTGTTCTGGATTTTTCCAGAATTATCAAAATTTGACACATCTTTTGC
This sequence comes from Myotis yumanensis, assembly GCF_028538775.1. Classification (NCBI taxonomy): domain Eukaryota; kingdom Metazoa; phylum Chordata; class Mammalia; order Chiroptera; family Vespertilionidae; genus Myotis; species Myotis yumanensis. The sequence goes on along the minus strand of NW_027223753.1, from coordinate 201,595,619 downwards.
ATCCAAGTTCTGTTTTTCTTATGTCCTTTATATAGCATATTTATACATGCATATCTTTTTTTAGTAGAAGTTTGGCCTTATTTCTTGAAATTATTTCAAACACAAAAAATAGTAAGTCCATGTCTATATGTTATTCTATTTGGCATAAACTAGAAAATATCGGCCTTTCAATAAAAACTCATGGGCCAATAAATATTGATCAAGAGCCCATTTTGACTCAAAAAAGCTATTATTTAAAAATATCTCTAAGCGTTTACTCTTCTGGCCGAATATTGGGCTTTAGCACTAGCCAAGTAGTGGTAATTGACCACACATAGATTATCAGGAAGTGTAATTTATGAGAATTGATTGTTTGACCTTTATCTTTCCTGAGGTTATTTCTGTGAAAAAGAAACTTAGAGTGACCAATGGAGTTGGCATATTGAGGCATTCTGTGACTTTTCTAAGACCAGTCTCAGTGGACAGGTAAGAACTGAAGCCTGACCAAAGTGGATGGAACTGGAAGCTGTCAATCTTGACAATGAACTTGAACTAGAAAAGCTCCAGAAAGAGATAACCTGCTATTGGCTAGACACAAAAACATATGTGAAACAAAATAAAACAAACAAAGGAAACAACAAATTGCAAAGAAAGAGTAAAATGTTTCACAAACAGGGCTTACTGTTAGATAATGAAATCTCTTAATTTTTCTGATAGACTCAGATTCCCTGATGGAAGAGATAAAGAGGGTAAATTTAGGATTTCAATTAAGGACAGAGACAAGAGAACATCTCATATAGGAATTTAACATCGCTTTACACTGGATGCCATGAATTAAGTATAGGCGACAGGTGTGTTTGCACAGCCAGTGTGGACTGCTCACAGCTGATGAGCTAGCCATTTGGCACAAACAGCACTGTTGGACTCGCCAGATTCCAAACTTAAAAATTAAGTGAGAACTTCATCATTTGCCTTTTGCTGAATATTGTGAACTTGTTTGTTTTTCCTGTTCAAGATAGTTTGATTTGAATTCTTCTCTGTTTTTCAGCTAATGGAACAAGAAAACTGAAGTTTATATGGAACTAATTATAAAAACATAGACCAATCATATTTGTAAAACTTGTCCTTGTAGTTGTGACTCAATTTCTCCATATAAACAACCAGTGTGATGCTTAATTCTCATAAAATAATCAATCTACCTTAACATCTAGGTAGAATACACTTAGCCTAAGTAAGTCAAATATCAGTCTCAGTCCTAATGCCCTACTAGCATTATAAGCAGGAAGAAAGGAAAACATATGTGCATCAATCTAAATCATGCCCTTACCTCTTCTTTACTAAAAGAGGGAGGCATCTTATATTTGAGTATTTCATGTTATCGTTACCCGTGTTCTTGGTTACTTTACTTTTATTTTTTAACAAACATATTGGAGTATAATTTGCAGACATAAAGTTTAACCATTTAAAATGCAAAATGTGATGGTTCTACAGAGCTGTGCAGCCATCACCATAATCAAATTTTGAATATTTTTATCATTTCAAAAAATAAACCTTGTATTCAGTGGTAGTTCCTCTGTGCCCTTTAAGCTGGGACTTGTTTGTGGCTTTGCCAACAGGTTAGTCCAAGGCTTCACCCTGTAGCCACGCCCAACAGTAAAGTCTGGGAAAGTAGATTGAGAATTGGCTAGGGAAGTGGGCCCAAAGCAAGTGGATTCTGGTGTATTAGATCATTGCCTACCAGAGAGAATCTACTATGGAAGACACAGAAAAGCTAAATAGAGATGATTTATTCAAAGGAGATGAGCCAGAATTTGTCCTCAATGATCTCATGTTCCCACAGTGGACCAGTGGCAGCTGGGCTGGAAACTATGAGTGCTTTTATTAGTATGTGTATTTCCCATCAAGGCCAATGTAATGACTAACAATGCTGAATGTCTGCCCTGTGAATACCATATATTCACACTGAACATTCAATATAGTGTCATTCCTTAAAGAGACCATTCACTTGTTATCTAGTTGATTACATAGAATCATAAACCTCGCCTCCATTAACAGTAATGAAGAAGGCATTAATTCCCTCCCATCCTGGAGAAGGCAGTTAGTCATCTTTCTGAGATTCGTACATAGACTAGATCAGGTTTTGTCTCCTCTGCCTACAATTCCTCTGCCAGGGCTTTCTGAGTGTCTAAGATTCTACAAAACTTTACCTTGGACCACAGGACCCATTTACAGCGAAGGGTTTTGACAATGGATATAATAATTTTAAAAAAAGGAATCCATTAGTTATACTCTACCCATCACCCACGAGTCCTTGGCCTGATGGAATTTCCACTAGGTCAGCGGTTCTCAACCTGTGGGTCTCGACCCCTTTGGGGGTCAAACGACCCTTTCACAGGGGTTGCCTAAGACCATCGGAAAACACATATATAATTACATATTGTTTTTGTGATTAATCATTATGCTTTAATTATGTTCAATTTGTAACAATGAAATTGGGGGTCACCACAACATGAGGAACTGTATTAAAGGGTCGCGGCGTTAGGAAGGTTGAGAACCCCTGCACTAGAATGTCAGCCTGAGGACAACACTCGGCAAGGTTATCAAATTGTCCTCCGGAATGCAGTGCTAATGCTGAACCAATTGAAATTATGTGATGTTGTATCTCCAACAGCTAAAATGAACAGGAAAAGAAGGAGCGCAAGGAGGATCGACCTCACTCATTGTCACGCTCGGTGACAGATTTAAGAAGTTCAGGTTTCCTAGCTCTACGTTATGCTTTGAAGAGTTACAGGTTATTGTTCCTGAGGGGCGTAGAGTATGTATGGACAAGGTTTATATCCATGGGTGCAATCAGAATTTGTTTTATCCTAATACTATAACTGCCATCTAGTAATTTTGGGCCTCATGCTGATCAAACATCAAGCAAATAAAGGAGTTACTAGGCCATGGCTCTCAGGAGTGATTATCACATTGAGCTTACCCTGCTCAGCATATGAAGGCAGGAAGCAATTTGTCAGAACTTGAGGCATTTATTGCAGTGCTTCATGCAGGGCTATCACCCCTGCCTGGGGATAGCAGTAAACAGCAAGTCCAGGCCCTTGCACAGTAAACAGGGCTCAGACACAGGCAGAACACCTAAACATGCAGAACAGGCCAAAAATGCATGCAATACAGAAAGGATGGCAGAGAAGGAAAAGGATTCATATTTATTACCGCTTCAGAACACAGACTATAGTTTATTTCCATCAAAGAGAAAAACATCCATCAGCTGCCTCCCACACGCCCCCCACCAGGGATCAAGCCCACAACCCGGGCACCTGCCCTAACCAGGAAAGGAGCTCCTAAAATCACCTACCAAATGAACTGCCCGAACTCGAATCTTGCTTCATTGTCCACTTTGAGAAAGGAATCCAAACACGAGCAGTGTGACTGCGTGGAATTATAAAATTTGATTCCTCATTTTGATGAGAGTAACTTTAAGTATTGTTTTAGACATTGAAGTAATAGATAGATGTAAAATTCAACAAAGAAGATTGATTTTTAGTACTTCAATTAGTAGGTGCGGTAGTCAGAATAATGATTCTTGCTCCCCCAAAGATGTCCATGGCCTAAAACCAAAAACCTGGTAGATTACATGATAAAGGGGAATAAAGGTAGCAGATAGAATTAAGTTTGATAATCAGCTGATGTTGCACTAGGAAGATTATCCTGAATTATCCAGTTGGGCTCAATGAAATTATAAGGATCCTTAAATGTGAAAGCGGAGGGCAGAAGACTCAATGTCAGAGTGATGCCATGTGGGGAAAACCTGAATGGCCAATGCCGGCATTGAAGGTGGAAGGAACTATAGCCAAGGAATATAGAAGACCGCTAATAACAAGAAAAGGCAAGAAAATCGACTCTCTCTGGGAGACTTCTTAGAAGGACAAAGCCCTCCCAACAACTTGACTTTAGCCCACTGAGACCCATAATGGACTTTTGATGAAACTTAGGATATAAAAACTGTGTTGTTTTAAACCACTAAGTTTGTGCTAATGTGTTACAGAAGCAAAAGAAAACTAATAAAGTTTAAAACTATACCTAAGAAAACACTGATACAAAAATATATTATGGCTTTGGGGACAGTTGGTATCAAGACAGACTGAAATGGTTTTTGTCCGTGCTCCAGAGGTGTGAGTGAAAATAAGTGTTAGGTGGGGTGGGTGAAAGTCCAAGACAGAATGCAAATTTGTCAGGCAACCAGTAAGACTAATGCTGTGATGGGAAGGAGATTGCCTGTGTCTCCTCTAGACAGCATACAATTTCACACAATGAATAACTTTTTTTTATTTCTCTTATAGGTTGAGTTATATTTCCCATAATTCATATATTGAATCCTTTTACCCACTATCTCAGAATGTGACTACAATTGAACATAGGACCTCTAAATATATAATGAGGGTAAAATGAGGTCATGAGAGACCCTAATACAATAGGACTTGCATTGTTTATAAGAAAAGGGAGTTAAAGCACAGACATACACCATGTGGACATGAAAATGACCATCTGCAAGCATAGGGGAGGGCCTCAGAAGAAAACAACCCCATTAATACCTTGATCTCAGATTTCTAACTTCCAGAAATAGCTCTCCAGCAGGTGAGAAAATAAATAATAATCTCTGTTGTTTAGGCTACCTAGTCTGTGTTACTCTGTTACGGAAGTCAGAGCAAACTAATGTATTTTGCTATATTCAAGCTATAGTAATATGTTGTTGTTTTTCCTTTGCAGAGTTACAGTTAATTAACTTGTCACAACATAATTACTTTTTTAATACACCTTTGCGACGTTGGAAATAAAGGTTTTCTTTTTTCAATACAATGGATAGAGTTATAGACAGTTACACTTTCATAACATATTTTCTGCGAATACTAATATAAAACTGGGTTCTATTTAGGATTCAATTAATGTGGTCTAAGTTTGAAAGTCATGGACTTGCTAAAGACATTTGTTCTTTCCTTCTCTCTCTTGCTTTCTGGAAGGCAAGAGAACGTTCACATAACCCTCCTTTCCCATACCAAAGCAGCATAATTAGACAAGATCCTTTTAAGAGGGATCCCTGAAACATAGTAGCTTCATCAAAGCCAGAGGGGAGACAGACAGGCTCATGGATGCAGTGGGCATACAGGTAGACACAACAGATTGCTTTGTTTTGGAAATATTTTTGAAATGGAATATTTTATACATCAGTAGGAAAAATAAAATGTTTGGTGAAGAAAATAAACTTAAAGATTGTTCTTGAGTCATGCAAGCCTAATATGTAAATCAACTGAACAAGGGAATGACCGGCCTGCAGGGGGTGAGGCTGGCAAGTGGGCAGCACCAGGCAAGACAAGGTGGTTGCCAGGGGGTAGAGGCGGGGGATGGCGATCGGGAGACAGCGGCAATTGGCGGTGGCAGAGGGGCAATCAGGTGTCCGGGCCAGCCACTCGTTGGCCAGTGCCATTCCCCTGATTGGCCCATGGGTCGCCTCCTGCAAAGGGAGGCCAGACTGTGGCTTAGGCCTGCCCCTCTCTCCCCCCGCCCACCCCTGCTCTGGTAGCAGGCCTAAGCCCTCAGTCGAACATCCCCTGAGGGCTCCTGGTCTGTGAGAGGGCACAGGCCGGGCTGAGGGGACCACCCCCCCCCCCCCCCCCAGTGCATGAATTTTTGTGCACCGGGCCTCTAGTAGTTAATAAAAAAGGATGACAGAATAGGGCTTTAAATTAAAAATGCGTGCTGTTTACATTGCATTTTTGTTGATAAAACTCAGGTATCCTCTTATTCAACAAAAGATAACTTAAAATATTAAGATAAAAAATAGAAAAAAACAAATGTTATTTTCCAGGCTGGTTATTATTTTAGCTATATAGTATGGAGGGAATTAAGATTATACAGACATGTGCATAAAAGACACTACCTAATGGATGCTTGGTAGCTGCTAAATTTTATATTTACCTTTATTTGCAATGGTATCTTGTTATTAACACATGCTTTTATTAATCTATTCTAGTAATTTCCTTAAGTAACTCTCTTGTTTTGTGAGTGCCATGAATTTATCTGCCCCTTCTTAATCATCCCAAATAAATAATCTAAATAAAAACTGTGTTTACTAAGTAACCACTGCTTCAAAAGCAATTCCTACATGTCCACTCTTTCTCAGACCTACTGGATTCTTCAATCCCCTCTTATGTGGAAATTTTAATGCTAACTCTATATGGAAATAATGCTCAAAAGTAACTTATGTGTCCTAATGTTTTTCATGTGTAAATTCAAGTAAAATTTCTTCGGTAATATTGGTTGTTTATGGTGAGATATAACAACAGAAAACTCATTATAAGCAATTAGCTAAAAGTAGAATAAAGACCTTCTATGAAAGCTTTCTCTGTGTTTGCTAAAACCAGGCAAGAAAAAGGTCACTGAGGTGCAGAAGGGCTATTTTTGTTTGTTGCTTAGATAATAGAAGGAATGGTCAGCCTTTTAAAGACAGCTTCCTTAAACCTCATCCTACTGTGAAAGTTTGGATTTATTTCTTTATTATGCTGGCGATGTTTCTTTAAAGAACATAAATAAACAACCTTTCTATGGTTTCTCTTTCTAGTCTTGCTATATTATTTCACTGTTTTTGTGTGGCCGTTTTTGGCACTTTAATAATGAGACAGGGATTAAGTACACAACATTGCCCAGTATGCATTTAGCCACAGAGATCGGTAAATGTTCAGCTCTTTATTCACAATCTGTTATTCCTGTGCTAATGGATTTTCCTCTTATTAATAGCTACATGTAAATTTTTCTGTGAAAAGGTCCAGGAAACACATTATATTCCAAAGATTTAAAATGTAATGTATAGGCAGAAATCTTAATTACATTTTAAATTAATTTTACTATTAATATTTTCAACTGGTTGCATAATTAAAATTGAAACAAAGTAGAGGTCACCCTCTGGTCCCTATGTACAGCCGCCCATTTTCCTAACATCAATAACTTTCCCACCGTAATTCACATGGTGATCACTGATTTTACATTCCCGTTTTCTTCCAGAGATTACTCTTAAGGCATATGCAATAAAATGCAAGCGTATGTTCTTAGTTTTAATTCCATTACATAATAGAACATATACTCTCACATATATTCTGCTTATTTTATTCAATAAAGTACTTTGGAGACCTCTCCATATCAGAACAGAAATATCCTCCTATTGCATTTAACACACGCAGAGCATTTTATTATACGAATGCAAATTAGTTTATATAAACAGCAAGCAAGCACTGATTACATCGTTGTTTCCAGTCTTTTGTTAATACAAGCAACGGTACACTGAACAATCTTAGACAAAAACCTTTTTATGTATGCCATTACATTTTTTAAGTGAATCCTCAAGTATGAAATGGTATTTCCATTAGTAACTGTTACTGATACTGCCAAATATCTATAGATATTTTCAGTCCTAAGAATCATACCAACCTGCACACCCACCTGCAATATATTAAAGTGCTTGTTTCCCTAGAGCCTTGCAAAGTAAGTGTATTATTGAACATTTATTTATTTTTTGTCAATTTGATACTTCCATCATTCTCAATCCTTTTATTTTTTCTCTTTATTGATTAAGGTATTACATAGGTGTCCTTATGCCCCCATTGCCCTCCCCACCCCACCCCCACTCATGCCCTCACCCCCCTGGTGTCTGTGTCCATTGGTATCACATGATCTCACTTATTTGTGGAATATAATGAACAACATAAACTGATGAACAAAAACAGATCCAGAGACAGGGAAGCATTGATCAGACCGTCAAACCTCAGAGGGAAGGTAGGGGAGAGTGGGGGTAAGGGAGAGAGATCAACCAAAGGACTTGTATGCATGCATATAAGCATAACCAATGGATCTCAATCCTTTTAGATGCAATGCTTCTTTTTTATTATAAAAGAAATTGTAATGCTCTCCTACATTCTACAGTGGCACACTCTATACTTTTATATCTACATAATTTCAAAAATAATTTAATTCAATGCTATAACTTCAACATGAGGGGAAGATAACAGAAAGGAACTTTTAAGAAAATGTGTTTCACTATGTAAATACATAGATAGGCCTGTATGAGAAGTCATAATTAAGTTGTCATAATTATGTACCAAGTAGAATCAGTGTATTGACAGAAATGCGTTGCGTCAGTAACCCAGACACCTCCAGTGGAGTTGACATGGTTGATGTGACATTGAAATTGTGGGAAGCTCCTGATAAAGTTGCAAAAACAAATTAAACATTTCTGTTGAATCACAAAATAATTCTAGTACACAGATGTACCAGGTAATATGAACTTTCTTTTCTAAGCATGTAGTGAAAACATGGAAATCAGATAGAGGTTCTAGGCTCAGAAATGGTAAGAAGCCATTTTACTATGTGAATGCCTGGCAAGAGATTTGAAATATGTGGGACACCAGGTTGTATTCTTTATGAATTTATACCATTAATTGCAGGGAATCCGCAACAGTGCCCCCTCCCAACAAAATATCTGCAGTCTCTTAAATCACTTTGTCAACTAAAAATACTCCCCCAAACTTCCATTCCTTTGTATTAAAAGTCATAATAAATTGAAGTTTCCTGGCTTGAAGAAGTTCCCTGGGTTGGACTAGAAAAGTATCTAGAAGGCTCTCCCCTGTTTTTGCTGACTCATGTGGATGATTCTTTTTTTTAAAAAAAATTTATCTTTATTGTTGAAAGTATTACATATGTCCCATTTTCCCCCATTGACCCCTTCTAGTCCACCCTGCCCCCTGCCCCAAGCCTTCACCCTCCTATTGTCTGTGTCCATGGGTTATGCATATATGCATCCAAGTTCTTTGGTTGATCTTTTCCCAACCACCCCCACCTTCCCTCTGAGGTTCATCAGTCTGTTCCATGTTTCTATGTCTATACTTTGTTCATTAGTTAATTTTGTTCTTTAGATTTCACATATGAGTGAGATCATACAATGCTTGTCTTTCTCTGACTGGCTTATTTTGCTTAGCATAATACTCTCCAGGTGCCTCCATGCTGTCTCAAGGGTAAGAGATCATTCTTTTTCACTGCTGCATAGTATTCCATGATGTAAATGTACCACAGTTTTTTAATCCACTCATCTACTGATGGGCACTTGGGCTGTTTCCAGATCTTAGCTATGGTGAATTGTGCTGCTATGAACATAGGGGTGTATATATTCTTTCTGATTAGTGTTTGGGTGTCTTTAGATAGGCATGTTGTTTATGCATCTTTTAATCCAACTGGAGGAGGGTCAGAGCAAGTGGTTGGGTTTTCCACATCAAGATAAGATGCTCACCTGCAGGATCTGAGTTTTTGTTGGGGATTTCTGGCATGTTCTGCTGCTTGGCCCTTCCATTTCCTCCTACACAGCCCGTGTGCAGCTCAACCATGAAGAGACTTACATGCATTTGGAGTGTGTGGGTCATATCTATCCTCCAATTTCACTAAAAATGATGTTGACTATGTTTTTCTGTTTATTTCTTTATATTTTTGTTGTTGCTTTTGTTTATTCTTTAGGAAAGAAAGGAGAAAATGTTAACTTATAAAGTCATGTTTACCCTATAAGTCATGTTCACTCTATATTATATTCACATAATGCATCACTTTGTCTCTCAAAATGATGTTAATATATTATGTTAATTTCCTTTTGGAAAAAAATTATAGCATTTCAGTCATCTTGCAATCTGAACCAGCTCAAAAGAAAACGACCTGTTTTATGAAGAAAGATTTATGTCATAGTTTGAAATAGAATATTGGACTTAATTGGGCATTTTCTTTCTATGAGATATACATAGGCTCTATCAAAAATAATAGGTAACTTTTGTGATGAATTAAGCTCCCTTCAATGTGTATTTTTTCCCAAATTTGAAGTAAGAGCCAGTAATAGTTCAAACTGTCCACATTGTATCAGGAAAGAGTTTTTGAATAATTAATAACGGCATAAGGTATTTCTTTTTTTACTTAGCATGCTAAACTTTTCCTAATAGACTAAGGATCAAATTAACTCCAAATTATGAGTCAGTACCTTAAAGATGACATTTCACTTACTATTCTCAACTTATAAAATAAAGAAACTTTATTTGGCAGAGAGAGTGGATGTGCATTTCTATAATCCATGCATGATATTCCAAGTCTATGCCGCTTGTTCACATTTACAGCTGTCTCTTTGTAGAAGAAAACTGATAATCATTTGGCTGAGATTTTAAAAGAGAAATGGCAAAACCCAGGGAAACCTCACACTAACACCTAATTGGAAATAGAATTTGAATGTTTTCCAGAGAGACAACTATAGCTTTTCTTACAGGCAGCATTTTCATTAATTAGGCTCCTTGGTAATAAATTGTATATTTACAAGAGCTTTGTGTGCAGCGCCCCTATGAGATGATACATCAAGTTCAGAAGCATCAATAAAAGTGACTTTAATATCCAGGAAGATACTGATGCAGCTGTTTGTTTTCCAGCAGTGCCAGTGACTCATAAATAACAAAGTAACGCAGGCATACCTTTGGCAAAGTGGCTCTGTTATCCTTTCTCTGACTCTAATACCAGGAAATCAGTTACTGACTTCAGATTTCTTAGAAAATCTGCCTGCTTGTTCCAGACAATGGTCAAGTCTAAAGCAGTGACACCAGAAACAAAATCAGTTACCAAACAAGTGATGTATCTAACTTGAATGAAGTTTAACTACTTTTTTTAGGAACCATTATAGAAATTTGGAGTAATTTAAGAGTTCTAAGATCCCATTATTTAGAGAAAAAGGTTTAATCAGTCTCACCTGGAGAGTAGTCAACCAAAATGAAATTTAAACCAAGGGAACCATTCCTAAAAATGATGCATAAAAGAAAAAATAAAGCATAAAAGAATGATATTTTAAATTTCATCAATCACTTTTCAAAGTGGATAATATTTTTATATATTTGTCCTTACAAAACTTCTATGAGTAGACATTATTGCCCCAGGGGAAATAGTAACTTTTATTTGTATGGAATCTGAATTAAAATATGTCTCTACTTCAAGGCTAGCACTATATTAAGAAAGACTATACTGATATGCCAGGTATATATTTGTTAATCCTCACCTGAAGATATGTTTCCATTGATTTTTAGAGAGAGTAGAAGGGAGGGAGAGAGACAGAGAAAGAGAAACACCAATGTGAGAGAGACACATCCATTGGCTGCCTCCTGTTTGGGCCCGAACAGGGCCAGGGACATATGTGCTCCTGACCGGAATCAAACCAGGGACCCTCAGTCCACAGGCCAATGCTCTACCCACTGTTCCATACTGGCCAGGGACTCTTCTATATTTTTTTAAAGGTGAGATTTGTACTGACACTGTCACCATACCCCAAAGCTTTGTTGACTATGTAGAAAAGTTTGCTCTGATAGGCTCCAGATGTTTATCTGCTTGATTAGTTTGGCATAAATAACCTCTTATCTCCTTTATGCAGTTCCACCATATGTCCTCTCTCCAACAAGTGCAGTTCTCAGCTATATTCTGTAGTTTGCATGGTTTTGGTAACTTTCTATGTTTTCATCGTGACTCCATTTCTGCCCTTGTCTCTAGAAATACCAGATTGGAAAACTTCACATTAGTCACAAATTTACTGCTAGTTTTGCAGAAAATAAAAACAAAACTGTCTAAATATATGAGTACTTAAGTAATAAAATCAATAACATTCAAGAACTGGCTTTGGTTCTTGAACATAACATAATGTAAAATAACATACAAAAAAAATTTGGCCTGGCTGGCATGGCTCAATGGTTGAGCATTGACCTATGAACCAGGTGGTCATGGTTCAATTCCTGGTCAGGTCAGGGCACATACCCTGGGTTGCAGGCTCGATCCCCAGTGTGGGGCATGCAAGAAGCAGCCAATCAATGATTTTCTCTCATCATTGATGTTTCTGTCGCTCTCTTCCTCTCTGAAATGAATAAAAACATATTTTAAAAAATATCGTTTTCCAAACTCCCAAATTTGCTTTTTGTGCCCTCTAGTCTCTTTTTTTCTGTCCATAATAATATGTACTTATCTCCTTTCTTATGGTTCATAGTCTTTCCTTTTCTATGGAGAAAATGTTAAATATTAATTTATACTTTAATTTGAAAATGATTTTAATGTTTCTCAACTTCTAAGGGTATTTTTTTATTATTATTATAAGATTTAACTCCTGCTAAAGGAGCTGCATTGATCTTACAAGTACTTGGGAGAAAGGATTTGAGAGTCAAGATGCTTCCCTAGGAATCCTGAAATCTAAGCCCACAGAAATCATCTCCCTATATAGTTGGAATCCTTCCTTATTAAGCTGTTCTAGTAGTAATGCATTACTCCCTGTAATGATCTTTGAGATTATCATGAATAAAATCATTAAAATGGTGAATATTAGTCTCACGGAGAAAGAAATTACATTGGTATTAAATAGTTAATTTTAAATTAGTCTACATATAACTCATAAGCCAGTGTCTTATATTTAATGCTACCATTTCTTTCATTTATAACAACACATGGTATAATATGAGGAGAAATATTTCTCTGTTTCTTTAAGAAAAGTCAGAGCTGATGAGATTACTGGGTTAGGGAGGGGAAGTTAGTTATTGAATTGTAAATTCCATAATTGGATCTGTCTGGCTCTCTCTCCTCTGTGTGCAATGCAGGGACATTAAACATTTCCGTTCACTCTCTGGATCTGAGTGCTTCATATCAGTCACATTATCAGAGGCTTCTTACTGTTTTAAAACCCTGAATCTCTGGGGACAGCTTATAGAGAAAAATCAAGAAATGCTGAATCTTCACTGTTTCTGTTAAAAACAACAACAAACAAACAAAAAACCCAACTTGTATCACTAAGCTTAATATAAAGACATCAATATGCACAGCTGTCACCTGGTCACTTTCGTATTTTTATGTATAAAATCAAAGTGATTTATCTGTGAGATTCTTTCATAAAGTAGCTGTAGAGGAGAAATCGATCAAGTAGATAATTTTTTTAAGTACAAATTTTCCATTGTCAGGTTTTCAACAAAGAGACAGGTTGTAATTTGAACTTTTTAAGATTCTCAGATCTAAAGTGATGTGATGTCTTACAGTGGTGTTTAAGGTATCTACACTAATAAAAGAGAAAAATGGTAATTGGCGTACGACTGCTACCCTTCCCATTGGCTAATCAGCGTATCCTTATGCAAATTAACTGTCAGCCAAGATGGCGGCCGGCAGCCAGGCAGCTGGAAGCGAACGTGAGGTTTGCTTGCTCCAGTGACTGCAGATTCCAACGTTCCCCGCCTGACTTGCCGGACTCTGAGCTGGCAGTTTGAAACATTCTAACAAATATAGCCGGCTGGGATCTCAGAGTTGAAGTTATACATTGTTTCGATTATAAAATGGCAAACAAACCAGCAGCGGAAGCCTCAGAGCTAGAGCCAGAGCTAAAGCTGGCCCAGAAGAAAAAAAAAAAAGAAAAAAAGGAGTGGTTGGGAGCTTCAGTCAAAACCCCTAGCCTGAAAGCAGTCCTCAGCCCCTCACCCAGACTGGCCAGGCACCCCAGTGGGGACCCCCACCCTGATCCAGGACACCCTTCAGGGCAAACCAGCGGGCCCCCAGGCCTCTATCCTATATAGTAAAAGGGTAATATGCCTCCCAGCACAGGGATCAGCGGAGCCACGAGGCCTCCTGGCACCAGATCAGCATGACAGGGGGCAAACCCCCTGATCGCCCTGCGGCTCTGTGTGTGACAGGGTGTGGCGTCCCAACCCCCTGATCGGCCCTGCTCTGTGTGTGACAGGGGGTGGTGCCCCAACCCCCCCCCCCCCCACGGGCCCTGCTCTGTGTGTGACGGGGTAGAGCCATAACCTCCCCATCGGCCCTGCCCTGAGTGTGACAGTGGGGGTGCCCCAACCCCCTGATTGGCCCTGCTCTGTGGGTGACAGGGGGCGGTGCCCTAACTCCCCTATCGGCCCTACTCTGTGCGTGACAGGGGGGAGCTCCCCAACCCCCTGATGGGCCCTGCTCTGTGCGTGACAGGGGGGAGCTCCCCAACCCCCTGATGGGCCCTGCTCTGTGCGTGATGGGGGGGGCAGTGCCCCAACCCCCTGATTGGCCCTGCTCTGTGAGTGACAGGGGACAGTGCCCCAACCCCCTGATGGGCCCTGCTCTGTGAGTGACAGGGGGCAGCCCCCCAACCCCCTGATTGGCCCTGCTCTGTGCATCACAGGGGGTGGCGCCGCAACCTCCCCATTGAACCTGCCTTGAGTGTGACAGGGGGCGGTGCCCCAACTCCCCAATCAGCCCTGCTCTGAGCCCGACCAGGGGCTGCACCTAGGGATTGGGCTTGCCCTCTGCCACTCAGGAGCAGGCCTAAGCCAGCAGGTCATTATCTCCCGAGGGGTCCCAGACTGCGAGAGGGCACAGGCCGGGCTGAGGGACCCCCTTTTCCCCCCCCCGAGTGCACAAATTTTTGTGCACCGGGCCTCTAGTCTATCTATATAATAGAGGAATATGCAAATTAGCCAGGACGCTGTAATGTCACAACCGAACAGCAGGGACCTGAGGCTGCATGCCACCTGGCCAGGGCTAGGGACCTCAGGCTGCACCCCCCACCCTGCAGGGCTTGACATGGGATTTCAGGTCGTGCCCCCTGCCCTGGCACCGGGCCAGGAGACCTGAGGCTACCCCCGTCTCGGTGGGGTTTGATGGGGAACCTGAGCTGCACCCCCTGCCCAGAGGACCTTGACGGGAGTGGGACCAGCTGGGTCTGGGTCTCACCCAATGGGGATGGGGCCGGCCAGGTCTGAATCTCCTGCATTTTCGAAGCATGTGCAGGTGGTGGGCGGGGACTTGACTCTAGGTCCCATGTCACGCCCCAGACTCTGACAGAGGGAGATTTTCATATACATTTTACTAATTTTCTTTCATCTCTGACACTTCTATTATAGAGAAAGGGCAAATAGCAATATTAAAATATTTCCTCTAATTCCCTTTTAAAAAAATATATTTTATTGATTTTTTTATAGAGAGGAAGGGAGAAGAATAGAGAGTTAGAAACATCAATGAGAGAGAAGCATCGATCAGCTGCCTCCTGCACACCCCCCACTGGGGATGTGCCCGCAACCAAGGTACATGCCCTTGACCGAAATCGAACCTGGGACCCTTCAGTCCCCAGGCCAATGGTCCATCCAGTTAGCCAAACCAGCCAGGGCTCTAATTCCCTTTTAATGTGCACAAATTCCATGCACCAGGCCAATAGTTTCTTATAAGATATGATAAATATTTAACCTCTCCCTTTTTAATATTTTACTGGAGGCCCCGTGCATGAAATTCATGCATGGGGGGTGTCCCTCAGCCTGGCCTGCACCATCTCACAATCTGGGACTGCTGGCTCCTAACTGCTCACTTGCCTGCCTGATTGCCCCTAACCACTCCACCTGCCTGCCTGATCATCCCTAACCACTCTGCCTACCTGATCACCCCTAACCACTCTGCCTGCCTGACTGATCACCCCTAACCACTCTGCCTGCCTGCCTGATGTTTCTAACTGCTCACCTGCCTGCCTGGCTGCTGGGCTTCATTCATGCACTGGGTGGTGGGTGTGTGTGTCGGGGGGTGTCCCTCAGCCCGGCCTGCCTTCTCTCACAGTCTGGGAGCCCTCAGGGGATGTCCTACTGATGGCTTTGGCCTGTTCCCCATAGGGTGTGGACCCTCGCTGCAGTCTGGCCTCCCTCTAAGGGAGGCAAAGGGGTTGATCAGGGAAAGGCGCCGCCCCCATCACCCCACTGCTGCTGGCACTGCTGGTCACGAGCCCTCCTTGGCCCTCACAGCTTCTGCGCTTTTTCTGGAAGGACATCTGGAAGATGTCTGGTTTATCCAGTTTAATTAGCATATTACCTTTTTATTAGTATAGATTGAATTGAGTACTCTGGAAATGTACCTCCATCCATATCTATGATTGATATCAGTATCTAGTATAAAACAGTCTTTAAAATGTTAATACCAAACATCTAATTTGCTCCTAATACATGCCACATGTATTTTGTATCTGATCTTTTATTCTATACAAACTAAATGTAGATACTATTGTTCCCATTTCACAGACATAGAAACTCAAACTCAGGAATTCAATGTAAATTGCCAGTATCACACAAGAAAACAGTTTTCGGTTTGGGTGATTTTCTATTTCCTGTTTATGGTTTTATTGATTTCTGCTCTACTTCTTCAATTTAAAATTTATCTTTATTGTTGAAAGTATTGCAGATGTAATATTTCTTTTCTTCTGTTTGCTTTGGGCTTGCATTATGCTTTTTCTCTCATTTTCTGAGATAGAAGATGATCTTTTAGTTATAGATCCATAGTTAGGCATATCATACTTAAACTTCAGAAAACCATAAACAATGCTATAGGTTTCCTTGTAAGCACTGCTTCCACAGCAACCTTTACGATTTCTTGAACTCTATTTTTATTTATTGCAAAGTGTTTATTTTAACTTATTTTGACACTTTCTTCTTTGACTTATGTGTTATTTGAAGTGTGTATTTAATCTCTAAATAGTTTAGAATTTTCTAGACATTTTTCTAATTAAATTCCAATGTGGTCTAAGGACATACTTTTAAAAATTTCTGTTAAATTTGTTAAGGTATGTTTAATGGTCCAGTATGGGTTCTGTATTTCTGAATGTTCCATGTGAGTTTGACAAAAATGTGTATTCTGCTATTATTGAAGTATTTTATAAATGTCAATTAGATTTCTTTGATTGGTGTTGCTATTCAATTTAACTATATCCTTCCTAATTTTCTGCTGGCTTTATCTATCACTTACTGCTAGAGGAGTTTTGAAATGCTCAAGTACAGCAGTGGATTTGTTTGTTGTTTTGCAATGCTATCATATTTTTGCCCCATATATTTTAATATTCTGCTGCTAAGCACATACAAGTTAAGGATTAGATGTCTTTATGGAGAATCGACCTCTTTATCATTGTATAATGCTCTTTTTTCTCTCTGATTATTTTCCTCATTCTGAAATCAGCTTTTCTATGATTCATGTAATTACTCTCACTTTCTTTTGAGTAGTGTTACCATGGTATATATATCTCCATCTCTTTACTGTCAATATTTCTGTGATTTTTTTATATTGAAAATACATTTCTTGCAGCCAATTTATAATTAAGATATTTTTTATATTCAACTAACAATCACACTCTCTTAATTGATATATTCAGAACATTCTCATTTAAAGTAAGAACTAGAGGGCCGGTGCATGAAAGTTGTGAACTTGTGGGGGAGGGGGATCCCTCAGCCCAGCCTGTACCCTCTAGCAGTTCGAGAGCCCTAGGGGGATGTCTGACTGAAGGCTTAAGCCCGCTCCTCATGGGAGAGGCTCCCGCTAAAACAGCTGGGCTTGCCAGCCATGAGCCTGGCTTCTGGCTGAGCCATGCTCCCCCTGTAGGAGTGCATTGACCCCCAGGGGGCAGCTCCTGCATTGAGTGTATGCCCCCTGGTGGTCAGTGTGCATCATAGGGACCATTTGTTCTGCGGTTTGGTTGATTTGCATATTAGCCTTTTATTATATAGGATTATTAATCTAATTGAATTATTATCTGCCATAGTTTTAACTCTTTTCTATTCATTATACTTCTTTGATAGTTTTTTCTTCCCTTTTTTTGTGTGTGTGTCTTCTCTGGTTTTAATAAGCTTTTTACATGATCCCATTTTTCTCTTCTCACTTAGCATATCAAGATGACTTCTTTTTCGTTAGTGACTCCCCTAGATTTTGCAATATACTTTTACAACTAATCTAAGTCTACTTTTAAGTAACACTATACTACTTCATGGCTTGTGCAGGTAATTTATAACTGATTATTCACATTCTTCCTTCTAGTCCCTTATAACATTGCTGTCATTTGTTTCAATTACCCATAGGAACATATTTCTATTATTATTTTGAATTAACAGTTATGTATCCAGTAATCTAAGAATAAAAAATTAATATTTTATTTTACTCTCATTTATTCCTTTTCTGATGCACATTCTATATTTATATACATCAACATTTCTGACCTATATCATATTCCCTCTCTCATAAGACCCTCAGAGACACATTTCTGGTAAGGAAAGACTGCAAGTAATAATTTTTCTCAGTTTTTGTTTGCCTGAGAAAATCTGTGGGGCATGGCTATAGGGTTAAGCCTTAGACTGACCTGTTGGCAAAGTCACAAACAAATCCCAGCTTAGAGGGCACAGTCCTCTTAGCATAATTAGGCTTGACATTATAACGCTCCCTAGATCTTATCTGGGAAGCTAATGGGCTGAGGGAGGTGCAGGAAGTGCTGCCAAAACAAGTGAAACTCACAAGAACAGTGTAACTATGGTAACCACTACATTATTTACCTCTGACTATAAAATAAAGCCTCAGCTTGCCTCTGGATCTTTCTCTGTGGCCTCAGCCAGGCATAGGAAGATCCACGGAGACTAAAGAGAGCTATGCTGATCATCTAAATGCTGTCTCCGTGTAAATCATTCTTCCCCGACTCCGTCCACACGACTCCTGGCCCGCTGGGGCTGGACCCCGGCAAAAATTCTTTCTCCATCACTCTTGAAGAATAATTTTGTTGGGTACAGAATTCTAGATTGGTGGGCTTTTATTTTCAACACTTTAAATATTTTACTTCACTCTTTTCTTGCTTGTGTGGTTTCTGTTAAAAAGTCTGATTAATACTTAACCTTGTTTCTCTGTAAGTAAGGTTTCATCTGCTTGCCTCCACCCCCCAAGCTTTTTAGTTTATTTATAAATTTCTCTTTGTTTATGGTTTTCTGAAGTTTAAATATGATATGCCTAACTGGATTTTTTGGGGGGAGATGGTAGAGGGTGGTATTTACTTTGCTTAGTGTTCTTCAAACATCCTGTATCTGTGGCTTAGTGTCTCTCATTAATTTGGAGCAATTCTTGAGACATTATTTCTTCACATATTTCTTTCTCACTTTCTTCTTTTGGTTTTCTTATTATACATATATGTGTTTAATAATAGTACCTTAGTTATTGAATATTCTATTTCACTATTTTTTTTAATATTTTCCTTTGGTTTCATTTTGGTAATTATCTTTGATATATCTTTAAATTCACTGATCTATCCCTTAGTTGTCTTCAGTCTATTAATCCTATCTAATAAAGAGGGAATATGCTAATTGACCACCATGCCCTCACAAGATGGCAGTGCCCACAGCCAATAAAGAGAGAACATACTAATTTACTGCCATGCTCTCACAAGATGGCAGTGCCCACAGCCACTAGATGGTGGCGCCCAGTCCCCTCAGCCCTGCCTCATCCAGCCTCAGTCCCCCAGTCCCCACAGCCCCGCAGGGGAGGCAGTTGGAGGTGATCGGACTGGCAGGGGAGTGCAGTTGGGGATGATCATGCCAGCAGGGGAGCAGTTAGGCATCAATCAGGCTGGCAGGGGAGTGGTTAGGGTGATATCAGACTGGCAGGCAGAGTGGTTAGGGGCAATCAGGCAGGCAGGCAGGCGAGCGGTTAGAAACCAGCAGTCCCAGATTGTGAGAGAGATGTCTGACTGCCGGTTTAGGCCTGGTCCCGCCGATCCATGTGGGATCAGGCCTAAACCAGCAGTTGGACATCCCCCGAGGGGTCTCAGATTGAAGAGGGTTCAGGCTGGGCTGAGGGACAAGCCCCGCCCCCGCCTACACAAATTTCATGCACTGGGCCTCTAGTGATTCTAGAAAAGGCATTTATTTCTATAACAGTAGGGTAGTGTGGATTTTTTGCATGTTCTTTTGATTCTACCTTAGAGTTTCTTTCTCTCTCTTATATTACCCATGTATACCTGCATGTTTTCTACTTTTTTACTAAAGCCTTTATCACATTAATCACAGTTATTTAAATTATCTGTTTGATATTTCCAAAATCTGTGTCATACTTGAGTGGTTCTGATGTTTGCTTTTTCTCTTTATACTACATTTTTTTCTTATCTTTTATCATGCATTATATATATTTTTTGAAAACCATATGTGATTCATCAGATAATATAAACCAAGTTAGATAAGTCTTCACGGCGAGACTATATATATTGAAATGTGAAAATTGAACTGGAACTTTCTGAATTCCCAGAGTCTTATCTTTATGATTTCAAAGAACGAAGCCATGGATGAAAGATGGTAGGTGAAAAGTACAGAAACTTTATTGTAAGCAGACACTACCTCTAAAACCTAATTCTAAATTCTAAGCCTGAGACTCTGTTCCTCCTGACTGACAGAGGGGCCCCTGAGAAGGGTGACCACTGCTTCTTTGTCTTGAGGCATTAAATAGGCTGCAGTTCTTTGTCTGAACCCTACCCCTTCCTATTGGTCATTCTGCTACATAGAGTTTGTTTTCAAAGCTCAAAGCTCATGTGGTGTCCCCACCTTCTCTCCCCCTTATCTTGTTGGTTGGAGTCCCTGTAGATTTACCTTATTCCTCTCCCAGTTGTGCTGGCAGAGAAACCCTTACCTTATAGCTCTCCCAGCTACTCAGGTCAGGGCTACTTTAGGCCTAACGTATGGTTACTTTAATTGCTCAGGCCCGAGATACCTTTTGGTTTATGGCTGTCTTTAATTGCATGGGCCAGATATATTTCTATTTGTGTATTTCATTTCTCTGCTCTCTGTACAAGTAAGATAAACACCCTGGCGCCTTTAAGTCTTCATTATGTATTCCTTTCTTATAGACCCTTTCATTCCTAAAACTTTCTAAACCTGCCTAATTAAACTAGCTAGCTAACCTTTCAATATTATTGAAACCAAACTGTGAGGTTGGGGTCCAAGTTCATTGTCTCACAAAAACAAAGAATGGAGCCACAGACAAAAATGGTTAACAGAGGCAATGTTTTTTTGAGAGAAGCCTGTCCTGGGAAAGGTGTAGCTGGGGTCCCAGGAGCAGGCCAGTGTCGGGAGCTTCCTTTCCCTGTTACAGTCGGGAGTAGTTCAATATCCAAGCTAATTAAAGTCTAAGTCCATGTGTAGAGGCCCACATGGCCCTAAGCCAAGTGAGCGACAGGGAGCATATCTCCTGCCATCAACCCAAGAACCTAGCATGCAAGGGAGAAGGGGAGAAGAGGAAGTGTTTTTGTACATATGCTTGTTAGCTCCTGATTGGTCCTTTCAAAGAATTTTGCCTTAGCAACATCCTTGGGATTGGTTTATACGACTTACTACCTTGTGATTGGTTATCTGCAAGCTGCCTGTCTTAGTAATGTTCATACATTTTACAGCTCAGGTCTCCCCCATGCACTCTTTCTTCTCAGCCCACCAGTTGGGGTGCCTTAATAAATTCACCTTGTTGGGTTCCCAGTTTTACTTCTGCCCCACCCCCGCCCCCCTATGGCCCCTGTCCCTGTCTACCTAGCATCCCTCTGTGTCCTCATTATGTAGCTGTAGGTGTCAGGGGCTTTCATTATCTCTGCTTTCCTAGTGTTTTTTCCACTTCTGCTGTTCTTGAGTTTTGGATTTTTCTAATAACTCCTTAAATAAAGTCTTTGTTTGCTCTCTTAGCTATAATCTGCTCTATTATCATACTGGAACTTATTTAGTGTGGTACAGGAGGCATTGGGCAGAGAAAGCATTCTCTAATATTATCATTAAATCTTGTTTTTTTTTCTAGGGCCAGCATGCTGGTCTTTCAGAAGTGTTTCTTAGACTTTTTATTTTTTTCTTCACCTATATAAGACAGAAAGCTTAGAGCAGCGGTTCTCAACCTGTGGGTCGCAACCCCTTTGGGGGTCGAACGACCCCTTTCACAAGGGTCACCTAAGACCATCGGAAAACACATATATAATTACATATTGTTTTTGTGATTAATCACTATGCTTTAATTATGTTCAATTTGTAACAATGAAAATACATCCTGCATATCAGATATTTACAACACGATTCATAAAAGTAGCAAAATTACAGTTATGAAGTTGCAACAAAAATAATTTTATGGTTGTGGGTCACCACAACATGAGGAACTGTACTAAAGGGTCATGGCATTAGGAAGGTTGAGAACCACTGGCTTAGAGGCAACTGTGCTTATCTAATAATACTCCCCCAGGTCAGATAAAGATCTGTTTAAGTAATTTCCTTTAGACAGCGGTCTTTTGTTATGGAGATCGCTCTGGGTATATTTCAAATTTTTTACTTTTCCCCTGGGCACTTTTCAAACTGTTAACTTTTCCCCTCATCATGCTCACAACATGAGTGAATTTTCTCTAAGTTTTACTATAAAACCTGTGAAGATCCTGGAGGCAATACCCCCAAAACTGGAGCACCGCCCTCTAAGGCTGGGCACACTTAAACCTCTCAGTTAAGGTGGTCCTTCAGCAACTTGTCAAAGTTATCACTAAGTGTCTCTCTCTCTACCAGTTACTATATTCCCAGCAAACCTTTTCTGTTTAAGTTATTTTTTTATCAGTCTCTCTGGCCTTGGCAGTAGATAGTAGTAACTTGTGTAACACATTCACCATCTCATTGTTTTATTTTATTTGTTTGTGTTTTGTTTTGGACATGTTCTAATGTCAGCTGTTCAGGAACAAGATGACATTGACATGGGTTGATCATTCCTACAGTCAGAAAAGACTAAGCCTTTTCTGATCCCCCTCAGGCCAGTGTCCGCCTCAACATTGATTCAAGATTTCTCTCTTCACATTCCCCCCAAAGAGAACAGTTAAACGACTATGTTAAAAATATTGTTCCTGAGGGGATTACAAGATTTAGCTGGCTTTTATGTAACTGTGAACTTTAGAAAAGGGAAGAGTGGCAGTTAGTGTTTGCTAATTATCAATTGTGTCAGAATCTTTGCTGAACCATTGTATTACAATTCTCAAAATAGTGTCTTGACATAATTATGCTTTTAGTGCCTAAGGAAAAGGAAACTGAATCTCAGAGCTACCAAGTGTCCATCTTATCAAGCCACTAACACAGAATCAAAGATTTAAAAGTAATATTTTTACAAGTATATTTGCCAGATTATCAACATCAATTTTGCCTAAAAACTTTTTAGTAATACAAATTCTTGGACTCCACCCCAAGCCTCCTAAATCAAAATCTCTCTGATTGAAGCCTAGCCATCTCTCTGAACAAGTGAATTAGATAATTCTATGCACACTAAAGTGAAAGAACTACAGTTTTTCATAACAAGTCCTAATATTTTCATATTAAGCATAACTGGAAATTTATGCTTAATTTAGACCATAAAGTCACAGTCAATTTTTAATATATTTATAAATGCTGTCCTATACATACGGTGGTTCTCAGAATAGGGTACATGCACTATGACAACACTATGACTTCAAGTGTTAGGTTGAGGGCTATGGTTTCTAAATTAGGTCAATATAAATTCAATGGATACGAAGAACTACTTTGCCGCAACCTGCATGGCTAGGGTTCAGGATCTGAAGGAGGGGCCGACGCACAAATGAAAATACTATACAAAAAATATGAATTTAGAAGGCATGGGGGGGGGGGGGTCAGGTGGAGACCTCTCTCTTGGAGAGGCACAGTGAAACCTGGCCTTATCATCTTTTTATTCAATTTTAGATACACATCTTGCCCTCAGTGAAGCACAGCAAACAGGTAGCAGACAGACTGTCTCTAAGGTCAATAAAGATCAGTAAAGATCAGTAAGGTCCAGTAAACATTTACTTTGAGGCTATTAGGTCAGGAAACGGCTTTGAGCCACCACCATCTCAACAGAGCAATGGCGCTTGGCATTAGCCCTGCTAACGCCCAAGGTCCATCGGCCTTCTGCATTCCTTGG
The DNA here is from genome assembly GCF_028538775.1 of Myotis yumanensis. Lineage (NCBI taxonomy): Eukaryota > Metazoa > Chordata > Mammalia > Chiroptera > Vespertilionidae > Myotis > Myotis yumanensis. Next base: position 201,571,841 of record NW_027223753.1, on the reverse strand, counting down.
TGCACTCTCAGGATCATATTGGTAGTGGATGGCTTCCCGCACTACTTAAATAAAGGCTTATATGTTCAAGACTTGTAAGAAGTGAAAGGGCCAAGAGCTAAAAGGATTATGCTACTGGAACTAATTTACTAGTGAGATGCAGCATTAAAAGCCAGCGGGAATGTGGAGAAGCTTGTTGTATTTAAGGGCTTTCACATTAGACCTACTGAGAAAATACTAGATGTTAGTTTAAAGCTTGGTTACATGCTGAAAAGCAACAGCTTGATTGGACTTTTAAAGCCCAGGAACAGGTAATATGTTAATTTGGGATTGTCAAACAAAGTACCGTTTTTAGGTAATATCACTCACTTTCTACTGTAAACAAGAAAGACTGGATCTGTTTAGTGGACATGAGATTGTAATTCCTGTTTTTTAAGAAAGTGAAGCTTTATGTTTAGACCTAGAGAAAGATTTTTTTTTCCTTTGCAAGAGTAATATGATAATTTTGTATTTACTTCCCTGATTTAAAAACCTTTGCCCTAGCTAGTTTGGCTCAGTGAATGGAGCATCGGCCTGTGGACTGAAAGATCCCAGGTTCGATTCCAGTCAAGGGCACATGTCCGGGTTGCTGGCTCGATCCCAGTATGGAACATGCAGAAAGCAGCTGATCAATGATTCTCTCTCATCATTGATGTTTCTATCTTTTTCTCCTTCTCCCTTCCTCTTTGAAATCAATAAAAAATATATTTAAAAACCTTTGTTCTAGCCTTGGACATGTATTTCAATTGGTTGGAGTGTCATCCTGCATACAAAAAAGTTGTGGATTAGATTCTTGTCAGGGCATATACTTAGGTCAATCCCTAGTCAGGTCAGATACAGGAGGTAACCAATCAATGTTTCCCTTTTTCTCTCTCCCTTCCTCTCTCTCTCAAATCAATTTTTATTGGGTGAGCCTTTAAAAAACAAAACAAAAACAAAAACCTTTGTTCTAGGTTTTCTTCAAGTTATCTCCAGGCTGTACCAGAGTCCAAGAAATTCTGATGGCATATGATATGTGGGCTCTGAGCTAGACTTGGCAACTTCTCAAGTCATCAGGTTCAAGTGAGCTCATGTCAATTCTGTTCTGTGGGAATTTTCTCTTGACACTATGGTTGCAAATAAATTTATCTTGTTTATTTTTATTTATAACACCTCATTTTACCCCACTGTTGAGAATCAACTGGAAGGCTGAAGGGGAAAGCAAAAAGACCTCTTTGAAGGCTACTGCAGTAATTCAGGTGAGACATGATGACCTGGACGGGGTGGGAATTAGTCAGGGTTTAGTTATGTTCTCAAGGAAGAGCAAAAGTAATTCTTGAGGCACATGAGGTATGGAATGTGAGAGAAGAAGAATAAGGGAGGTCTCTTAGGATTTGCCGAGAGTGATGACATTGCAAATGTTTAAAGCAGGTTTGGGGGAAGATCATAGGTTTAGTTTTCCCCTTGTTAATGTTGAGATACCTATCAATCCTTAAAGGTATTAGGGTTGCAGACATGGGGCTGGAGTTCAGAAGGGAAACTGGATATTTAAACTTGAGATTTATTGGAAGAATTATTGTAAAGCCAGGGGATAGGTGGGATCATCAAATGTAAGCAGAAGTGACAAAGATTCCCCCTTTGGCCAAATCTACTCAATCTCCCCAGAACATTTTAACTAGGCTCTGACTTGTAAGCTTCTATGTTTGTCTCTACAGTGTCCAATTTTAGCAAGAATCCTACTAAGTCAGTTTAGCCAGAATTCCCCATCCTTGTTATCTGATTTCTGATTACCCTCAATATCTAATTTCACCTTCCGATAACTCCCTGGTGATGCCTGATTACTGGGGGGGGGGGGGGGGGGGGGGGGGGGGGGCGGGAGCTGGGGGAAGGGGAAGGCCCTTCAGCAAAAATCATGTTAGGTTGGTTTAGCCAGAATTCCCTCTCACAGCCAAGCCTTGTCGCTTCTTCTTAATTTTCCTCAAGCACTGACCTCACTCTGCTCCTTGGCTGTAAATTCCTACTTGCCCATGTTGTACTCAGAGTAGAACTCAATCTCTCTCTCCCACTGCAAGATTCCATTGTTGCATTGTTGGACCCTCTATTCCTGTGATACTTTCCCCTTACCATTTTTAACAAGTGTCATAATTTTTTTTTTTAAGTTGAATAAAGAAAGGGGAGAGGCCAATAAAAAGAGACTTACAGGTTCTATCAGTAAGGCATCTGAAAAGTTGAGGGAGGGTTTGGCATCCAGCAACAGAGGGAAGAAAAATGCATTGAAGAAGGTTGGAGTGAGTGCTGTTGAGTGCATGTCAATGGCGGCCTCAGAAGTGATGATCTAATTTAGTCAAGGAAAGGTGAAGTGATTTCCATTGATTGGTGGAGATAAGAGCCAAATTGGGTGGGTTCAAGAGACGATCAGAGAAGATTGGAGAGAATGTTCACTGACCTCCTTTAAAAGGAGTTTTGCTGCTAAGAGAAGCAAATAAAGGATGCATGGTGAGAAAAGCAGGGTCAAAAATGTTTTTTTTAAAATATAATATGGAAAAATAATAATTACCATGTGGCCTGCTATCAGGAGGGATTAATTGGAGCATGAAATAAGTTATGATAGAGTAGAAAGTAGAAAGAATTTATGGAACACCAAAAATAATATTACCAGAACTTCAAACATTTTGCAGATATTATTGTTTTTTTTCTTTTCAAGTCTCTTATCATGGACTTTAAAAATTCTAAAAGACTGTTTTTTTCTCCCAAACAAATAATGTACTTTGAATTGTCCTAGCTATGTCCTTCACAAGCTATTGTCACCTTTTTATTTATATGGTTTGTTTATTTCCTTATAAGCAAAGCTATTTAGAACATTTTCAATCCTTTCATTTTCCTTATCAAGTGTCTCTTTTGACCCTGTTATACAAAGAATCTGCAACAGTGCTATTACTGTGATAGAAACTTTAATTATCTCTATTGACATATTTGAGTTCATTAACAAAATGAAAGAATAGGTAAAAGAAATTGTGAAAACATGCTTTCCATTGGAGTGAAGAGTGCATTGATGTGCTTCCCCCAAGCCCCTCATCTGTATTTATAATTATTTTTAGACACTATATTTAAATTGTAGCTTGGATTAGAATGTTCTTATTAATCTTTAACTAACTTGAAGCTAAGAAAATGTCCTGTTTATTTTAATTTCTTTCAAAGAAAATAACAGCACCTCATATTTATTTGAAATGGATTTTGACACTTTACATTTTTTTCTCTCTCACATAATAACCAATTTCTTTAAGATACATGAAATATGATTGACTACCTCTGTAAAGGAAAGCTGAATTTGTTTATGCATATTTTGGGGGGCACCCATATATTTAATTTGTACTGAAAATATACCTTTGAGTCTTTTTATTATTTTATTTTAAAAAATATATTTTAATAGATTTTTAGAGAGAGAAGAAGGGAGAGAGAGAGAGAGAGAGAGAGAGAGAGAGAGAGAGAAACATTGGTATGAGAGCAAAACATTGAATCAGCTGTCTCCTGCACACTTCCTATGGGGATCAAACCTGCAAACCTGCAACCTTGGCATATCAGGACAACACTCCAACCAATGGAGCTACCCAGCCAGGGCTCTTGATTGCTATTGAAGTGAATGGTCAAATGTGTAAGCAAATTTTAAATACATTACATTAGTCAGGGTTCTTCATAGAAACAGAACCAATAGGATGCATGTATATACAGGGTGTCCCCTAAAAATGTATACACCATTTAACAGCTGATAGCTTAGCTTTGAAAATGAAATGTATTTTAATAAGCACTGCCTTTATAATTATTCAAAGTATGTGTATACATTTTTTAGGGATATCCTATATAGAAGAGATATTTATTTTAAGGAGTTAACTCACACATGTCCAGAAAGACTGCTAGATGTCTTAAATAACTGCATAAAAATCATTTTAGAATGTGAAGTATGAGAGGAGAGAGGTGAATGGAGAGGCAACCAGGAAACTATGAACCACTTCATGTGTCAATGCACATATTTTTCTTGGCTGATCTTACAGGTATTGTATTGTATTTTATACTTACAAAATTATCTTGTGCACTGGTATACTTCCATTCTTGTTGATACTTTCATTTTCCCTCCTGTCAATGAACCAGTAAGGTCAGTTCATTTAAAATTTAATTAATGAGGTGTCTAATCTCCATATGTTCAGGAATATAGTGGAATATGGTTTGTTTGTTTTGTAGAGATGCCCTAATAGTTTTATCTTCTTAAAAAAAACCACAAAAAAACCCTCCAAAACAACAATGTTTATTTTTATTTTTAGTAGAGGTTGAGGTTAGATAATGCAATTTTAAATATAAGGATATATTTCATATGTATTTTGTGAACCTAAATATAAATGCTCTCCAGCAAATATACATAGAGGTTGAGGCAAAAGTAGATTTACAGTTGTTCATATGGAAAATAATACAATAATTAATAAATAATAATATAGGAATAAACTCTGTGTCTTGCTTATTCACAACTGTAAACCTACCTTTGCCCAGGCCTGCATATCTGTATGTCCCAGTTCTTCATTCAAAAAATAGCCTAGACTCTGAAACTCAAATTATTTATGAAGTAAAAACAGTGAAAAGAACTTTGGCTATAAATACTAACATGCAAGTTAAACTCTAGCTCTCAGTAGTCAGATGTCTCAGTAGACATATTATAGAGAACACTGAAAAGGAACCTTTGACCTTTCAATGTATTATGAAATGGAAATGAATTTTGTCATTTAACTTGAAACTTAGTGGATGATCATTTAATTAATCAATGTTTACTGAACATCTCCCTTGTACAATTTGCTAAACTCAAGGTTGAAAACGCAGGGTTTAAAAAAGACCCAAATACAGAGTTAACTATTCCTATATATGAAATTTTGGCCATTTGCTTCCTAACAATTGTATAGATTGCATTTATCTCCTATTAGCACACATGGAACATCTAAGAAAACCCCAAAGAAACACTGATGAACATGTGGATTTAAAGCTTTATATGTGTATTAACACTTTCATCCCATGATCATCCACATTTTTATTATAAACTAGTGGCCCGGTGCACAAAATCTGTGCATGGGAGGGGCGGGGGCAGGGGTCCATCAGCCCAGCCTGCACCCTCTCCAATTGGGGAACCCTTGGGGGATGTCTCACTTTTGTTTTAGGAAACCGGCAGTTGGACATCCCTCTTGCAATCTGAAACTGCTGGCTCCTAACCACTTGCTTGCCTGACTGCCTGATCACCCCTAACCTCTTTGCCTGCCTACCTGATCACCCCTAACTGCCTCTGCCTGCCTGCCTGATTGCCCCTAACTGCTCTCCCCTGCTGGCCTAATCTCTCCCCCAACTGCCTCTGCCTGTCTGGTCACCCCTAACTGCCCTCCCCTGCTGGCCTGATCTCATCCCCAACTGCCCTCCCCTGCTGGCCTGATCTCGCCCAATCTCTGTCTCTCTTTGTTTTTCTCAGCAGTCCTCCAGGCCTCCCTGCCTCTCTGTGTCCTTCTTCCTCTTTCCTGGCTGGGAGGGGGCAGGGCCAGTGCTCCACCCTCTGCTGGCCTTCCCTTCCATCCAGGCCTCTTCAGGCCCAGTCTGTTTTGTTTCCTCATTCTGAGAGAGGCTCTGAGAGCAAGCTGGGAGGGAGGGAAAGAAAGGGAGGAAAGGCTGTGAGCTGGTGGGTGCTGTGTGTGTCTGTGCATGTGTGTGGTTGTGAGTGAGTGTGAGTGCTGGCTCTGCCTCCCCTGTCCCCGTCTTTGCTGCCACAAGTCCCTACCCACCAGAGCCTGCTGCACGTGTAGCCTGGGCATTAGGTCGAGTCTCTGGTCGTTGTGGATGTGACAGACGCAGGGTTTTTATATGTTAGGATAATTTTAACCAAAGGCATCCTAATGGTCAGCTGAACAGTTTTATAAACTCAATCTAGAGTACTTTTACTTGATGTAAACTTCAGCAAACAATTCTCTAATAGCACACCTGCAATGTTGCTTCACCTGACATACTGCATTCCATCTGGTTTTCAAAGTAGGAGGTGGAACAATGCCAGTGCCCACGGAAACTGTCCAAACAATTCATTGATTCCTTTAATCTTCTCCTAGTTTGGGTAGCTTGGTGTGGTCCCATAGCAAAAGGTTGTCCTTTCATTTCCCAAGTGATTTGAATTAAAAGGAAAACCTTTCCTCCCACATGGCAGCCCTAATAAATTAATAAAGGCAGTAAGTGTCATGCCATCTGTACCTTATGTGTGAAGGACATTAATTAGGCCAGGCCTCTCAGCTGGGTGTGTGTTTAGTGGGTAGCCACCTGGAACATAAACAATGCCATGGATCAATGAAGGCTATCAGCAGAGTCAGGACACGATATAAGTGACCTATCCATCTTGCATTTGGCTGGTCTGCAGGAGTTCCTGTTCACCACTGTGTTGCTTTCTACTATACTAAATATCTGTTCTGACACACACAAGTTATATATATTTAAATAGGCAGTAGGTGAGTTTTAAGAAGTTTCAATGAAGCATCAGAGATTTTTAACAATAATAATAATGGAAATGTAGGAAACAAAGGTAAGTTAATACTGTGGGAAAAGAACAGTATAACACCAGAGAGAATGGGTGAAAAACTAATAATGAAGACTGGTGTCAGGAAGCTGACAAGATATTCTGCACAGCACTGCTGATGAGAACAGCTCAGGTTTCTAATGTAAGCATTTAGTGCTATCAATTTTCACTTGAGTACTGCTTTAGCTGCATCCCACACATTTCTTATGTTGTATTTTCATTTTTATTCAGTTCAATATATATATTTTTAATTTTCTTTGGAAAACTTTCCAATATAACACTATTTAATTTTGAATACTGGACCAAATTCTGAGTATTAATTCCATGATTTTTTTTTTAATTCCATGATGTTTTTAAAGACTATACTGTCATTTTGTTTTAAATTTCATAGTTATTAATGAGAATAATTTCTGGTTTTTGTTTACTATAATGAAATTTTTTGACTTCTCAGTAATTTTAAAACAAATTTGAGCTGTTGAGAGAAATGGAAGATATTTTATCTGCTATCTGAACTATGTATTTAACCATTCTATATTTTCATTTACCCAAATATATTGGTGTCTCAAAAATTTACAAAATCATGAAATTGATAACATTTAAAAATTCACTTTCCAGAAAGTTTCTCTGAAATATATACAGTTTTTAGAAGCCATTGATTAAAATAAGTAGTCATAGATTTATTTCTGTTAATTGACAAATTCATTTGATGCTCCAAGGTAAAAGGTGGAGAATTTGAATAACTTAAGTCTGATAACCTTATCCTATATAATAAAGAGGTAATATGCAGATTGACCATCACTCCAACACACAAGATGGCCGCCCCATGTGGACACAAAATGGCTGCCACAAGATGGCCAGCAGGGGAGGGCAGTTGGGAGGAACCAGGCCTGCAAGGGAGGGTAGTTGGGGGCAATCAAGCCAGCAGGGGATCAGTTAGGCATCAATCAGGTTGGCAGAGGAGTGGTTAGGGGGTGATCAGGCTGGCAGGCACAAGTGGTTAGGGGCAATCAGGCAGGCAGGCATGCAGGTGAGCAGTTAGGAGCCAACAGTCCCGGATTGTGAGAGGGATGTCCTACTGCCCAGTGGGATCACTCCTAAACAGGCAGTCGGACATCCCTCGAGGGTTTTCAGATTGGAGAGGGTGCAGGCTGGGCTGAGGGACACACCCCCCATGCACGAATTTCATGCACCGGGCCTCCAGTCTATAATAATAAAAGTGTAATATGCTAATTAGACCGGACAGCCGAATGACCTTCCGGACGTCATTCTGGTCATTCTTCTGGATGAAGCTGTGGTGGCAGGGGCTGAGGCAGAGGCAGTTAGGGGTGACCAGGCAGGCAGGCAGAGTGGTTAGGGGTGATCAGGCAGGCAGTTTAGGGCAATCAGGCAGGCAGGCAGAGGCGCTTAGGGGCAGTCAGGCAAGCAGGAGAGCAGATAGCGATGATGAGGCAGGCAGGCGAGCAGTTAGGAGTCAATGGTCCCAGATTGTGAGAGGGAGGTCCAACTGCCAGTTTAGGCCCGATCCCTGTGGGCCCAAACTGGCAGTTGGACATCCCCCGAGGATTCCCAGATTGCAAGAGGGTGCAGGCCAGGCTGAGAGACTCCTGCCCCCCAATCCCCTGCATGAATTTTGTGCACCAGGCCTCTAGTGTGTACATTAAAGAGGTATACAATTCTTAATTATTTCTAGTTTTAGTTAAATCTATGGATTTTTTTTCATTTTCTTGTAGCTGTGTCTTTATTTTTGGTGAAGAGAATATTTAAGTGTAGACACTCAGTGGGGTTCTATTCTTGACCGTATCACTCAACTTTCCTTCTACATGGTCTCCGTGGACCATAATATGGATCATCATGGCTTCAGCTATCTCTAATATCCTGATGGTTCTTAGCTTTGTAGTGCATCCTCAGATTTCTCAAAGGCTTCTTTCAGCCATCTGCAAAAAATCCCCACTGCCTTAAACTATGTGAAAATATCACTGCAATAAAATATCATTATAATAATATATAAATATAATGCACGAGCCAATTGGAGTATTTCTTGAGTGTCTGGAATTTAGAGTATATCAGTATGCCATGCTCTGCTTTTCATCCTCATCTTGGCACTGTTGATGAATTATTATGCAAAGGATGACTAATGATTGTTTCTTCATGGCTTATTGGAGTTTTCCCTTTGATAGTTCCTTATCCAATTCCAATTCCAATTGGAAATAGAAATCCTCCCTTAGGTAAAACCATGACATCTGTTTGATTGAACTCATTACTCTTTATCATAATTTTCTGCATTCTAGTTTATTTTGCCCAGTAGACTCTAAACACCTCATAGACATGGACCAAATCTTACTCATAATTATATGCTCAATGCTGACACATTGTCCAACAAATAATAAATACTTCATAAACTTTTGATATATGAATAGACTCCTTAATAAATGAAGGGAGGTGCTGGCAATTAAGAATTTAGAAATATTTTTGTATTATAAGTAAATAAGATAAATTTGCTACTTATTTTCCCTGGAGATTATTTCAAGTCCACTTTTATTGCATCTTTTCTTATTTTATTATTTCTGTCTTGTAGTGGATGTAAAACAAAGGCAAACAACTAAAAATAACATGTAAAAACTATCAACAAATTAAGAGCAACAACTGGAAAGCTTTAAAATGCAATACATTTAATTTTGAATACTGGACAGAAATCTAAGTGCCAACTATCAGAACAGCTGAGTAACCCATATGTGTATAGACTACATCTTCAAGGAGATGTGAGTATTTAAATAAGAATATTTCTTTATAGTGTGGGTATAGAATGTTGTATATGAGGTCAAAGATGGAGGTAAGATTAGGGAAGGATGCAGATGCCCTGTAAAGTGTGTTAACATAAGGATTTGAGAGTCATTATCTGGCTTTTGCAAAGTGAGTTTTTAAATTTATTTATTTTTAGTGGGTTATTTGTTTGTTTTGTTTTGTTTTTTAAGAAGGGAATGGGAGAGGGAGAGACGAGAGAGAAACATTGATCGGCTACCTCCACATGCACCCCACCTGGGAATCCAACCCCACAACCTGTGCATGTGCCCTGACCAGGAATCAAACCCGTGACCTTTCAGGGTATGGGAGGATGCTCCAATCAACTGAGTCACACCCGCCAGGGCTAAAATTTATATGTTGAAAAATTATTTTGGTAACAATGCAGGACAAAAGCCAGAAAGAACTCTGGATTCCAGTTAAAGTGTACCACAGCAATCCATGGAAAAGACAACTAGATACTGAATTAAGGAGACAGAGATGCAAATGAAGAGAAGCCTAAGGTAAGAGTGACTTAGAAAATTAAATAGAATGCAAAATTGTGAACATTTGGATGTGGGAGGTGAGTAATTGGGGCGGATTTAAGATTTTTCAGTTTTTTATCTGTCCAAGGTATATAAAGTGGTTTTACCTACCCGAGTTGTTCCAAACATGCATATCAGTTTTTCAATAACTGAATTATTGTCTATTTCAAGATTTAAATTTAACTGTAACTAATGTTAAATAATCTTTAAAACTTTTTTTTTTCTCTGTCTCGGTCTCTCTCACACACATAATTGGAAATTTCTGCTTATCTTTTATTTACATAAGCTTGTTTGAGGAATTTTTAAATTGTAAAAACATTGAACCAATCACCTACCATTTTAGCTTTAAACCAGTAGCTACTTACTGCTTCCTTTTGAAAATAATTTTGTTAAAACAATTGTTATAATTCTAAATTACAGTCTATGTATAAAGAAAATGATAATGTTAACTTAGTGGGATGTTTTGTTACTTACATTTCTTTACCATGGAATTACTTGAATTTCCATTTCTTAGATGGTGTTTAGTATTAGCTGATCCTGATTTGCTTCTAACACCTATGGTTCAGTCTATACTAAAAGCAAAGTATTTAAAAATAGAAATCCAAAAGTTTGAAAACAATCACTTCCTTTGTTGGGGTCCAGCCCCAGCAGGTCCAGGGGTCCCCAAAGGTGTGGATGGAGTCGGCGAAGAAGGAATGACACGGAGGCAGCATTCAGTTGATCAGCAGCCTAGCCAGGATCTCTAGCCACGATCTCTGGCCAAGTTCTGGTTAGGATCTCCAGCGAAGTTCTGGTCATCTTTAAAACTTTTAAAAAGATTCTGTATTGAGTGACTGGAAAGATAGCTGTTCTCATAAAGACAAGAAAAGCAAATTTTAAGACACATGATGATCTCAGTGTTACTTATATTTAAGTCAGAGTATTTTTTTTTAGTATGATCAAATTGAAGAAAACGATGAATAGCATCAATTTGGCTAGGAGCAAGCCAGGTGGTTGAGTATAATGCCAAGAAATAAAAACGAATCCCTAAAAATTAGGCATTTATGATGTGTAGACAACTTATCCTCCTCTCTACAGATTAAAATAAGCTAATTAGAGCAATTTTTCATCTATTCTTCATGAACTGAAAGGGTCTTTGTTCTGATTTTTCAAAAGATAATACAGTCTAGACTTAGACTGTCTAAAATATAGTTAAGGATTATTTTTAGTCAACACATTAGACACACATTGCTGTAGTTTGCTTTTCTCATCAAAGAAAATGAATAGGCAGTAAATACAAAGTAGAAAAACTGACATGAAAAAGGAAGATTAATAAGGAAAGATTGTCATTTACTTTCAAATCCTATGACTCATTCTCACAGAGCTCAAAAGTATTAGTTGCACAGTATTTGAATTCAGCAATAAAATACATATCTTTAATGCTATACTTTTACTCAGTCATACATTTACTTTGTATTCCAATGTATACTTAATAAAAATAAATAAATAGAAATTAAAATATGCCTTTGCAACAAATTCTGATTCTAAAATGTCTGTGTGATAAGGCACCTAAAATTGTTAGTAGTAATATCTACTTATGACAAAATTAAGATATCACCTCAAGTTTACCTGATTCTTTAAATTAGACTTTTCAAGTGGAAACTTTATTTTAAAATGTTTCCTCATTAAATGTATTTTTTTGCTTTATTGTGTTATGTTTTAAATAGAAAAATAGAACACATTTAATTTGTGCCTTAATGAGTTTGGACATATGCATATACCCATAATATCATTGTACTACATTTGATGATACAATCAAGGTATTAAATATGTACATCACCTCCAAAAACTTCCTTTCATTTTCAAAATTGAGCTATCAGCTGTTAAAGTGTGTATACATTTTTTGGGGGACACCCTGTATTTGAACGTACACAATTATTAACTACAGATACTATGTTGTAGTATAGCAGATCTTCTGAACTTGCTCATCTTGCATAATTGAAACTTTAAACCCATTGAGCACAATTCCCAATTTCCCCCTTCCCTGTCAACCACCATTCTACTATTTGTTTCTATGAATTTGACTATTTTAGACACCTTCTACCAGTATGTGTGGAATCAAGCAGCACTTGTCCTTATGTGACTGGCTTAATTCACTTAGCCTAATGTCCTGTAGTTTCATCCAGGTTCTCCAAATGGTGGAAATTCCTCCCTTCTTAAAACACTGACTAACAGCCCGTCATACGCAAATACCACATTTTCTTTATCCACCAATAACCATTAAGGTTGCTTTCATGTAATGGCTATTGTGAATTATGCTGCAATAAACATGGAAATGCAGGTATTTCTTCAAGATCCTATAATTGCTCTGTTCTTATTTTTTCTAAGGACCTCTATTGTGTATTGTTTTAATGTGATATCAAGTACACTTGTTTATGACTTAAGTGAAGTCATTTTAAACCACTTGTTTCTGACACATACACACACACACACACACACACACACACACGAGTTGCTTTGATATAAGAATGAAGTAAGCCTTGCCAGAATGGCATCATTCTACATTTGTTGTCACTGATAAGCAGTCAGCAAGCAGCCTCTCAAATAAGTCCTCCTGCTGAGGACGTATCCATAAGAACACATGGAGAAGCAACCATGGCCAGGGGACATTTAGACTCTACACAGTGAGAGTTTGTGAGGGCTACTTGAGAGTTTCAGTTTGGGCAAGGCAACTCTGCTAATCTAAAAACTCACTAGAGGTGTCTGCTCCTACTGTGGCCAAGGTTAAAAGAGATATCCTGTAGGCTATAGGATTGTAATTATTCCCATTCCCATAGGGAACCTGCGATAAATAAAAGCTGGCAAAAACAGAATCAGTCTCTGAGTATAACTTTTGCTGCCTCCCACGAAACCAAACCAAAACAACCTCCATACTCTTTTCCATAGCAGCTGCAGTAATTTGTCTTCCCACCTACAGTGTAGAAGGATTCCAATTTTTCCACATCCTTGCCAACAGTTGTCTTTTGTTTTTCTGATGAGAGTCATCCTAACAAGTTTGAGGTGGTAATTCATGTGGCTTTGATTTGCATTTTCCTGATGGTTAGCAATGTTGAGAACCTTCTCATGTACCTGTTAGTCATTTGAAGTGTCTATCCAGTTCTTTGCTCATTTTTTAAGCAGGGTATTTGTTGTTTTTTTTTTGCTATTGAGGTGTAGGAGTTCCTTGTATAGTTTGGATATTAACTCCTCATCAGACAGACGGTTTGAAATATTTTCTTCTGTTCTACAGCTTGCCTTTTCACTCTGTCCATTGTTTCCTTTGCTGTATAGAAGCTCTTTCATTTGGTATAGTCTCATGTGTCTATTTTTGTTTGGGAGGTTTTTTGCCTGTGCTTTTGGTATTGAATCAATCATTGCCAAGATCAATGTCACGAATTTTCCCCTTATGTTTTCCTCAAGCAGTTTTACAAGTTGAAATTTTACATTTCTGTCTAATCCTTTCTGAGTTTCTGTGTGTGTCTGTGTGTGTGTGTGTGTGTGTGTGTGTGTGTATGTGTTGTAAGATAAGGGTTTAATTTCATTCTTTTGCACACAGATATCCATGTTTCCCAATACCATTTGTTGAAAATATTTATCATTTCCCCACTGTGAATTCTTGGAACCCTGTTGAAGTTGACTTGACCCTAAATAAGTTAGTTTATTTCAGGGCTCCCTATAAAATTTTTCAAATTTATATATATATATATATATATATATATATATATATATATATTGATTTCAGAGACGAAGGGAGGGGGACAGAGAGACTGAAACATCAATGATGAGAGAGAATCATTGATTGGCTACCTCCTACATGTTCCATACTGGGGAATAAGGCTGCAACTCAGGCATGTGCCTTGACCAGGAATCTAACCAAACCTGTGACCTCTTGGTTCCTAGATTGACTCTCAACTGCTGAACCACACCTGGCTGGGCTCAAATTTATTTCTTTACCAAAGTGGTTGCAGGCAACAATGGCTTGGGGAATGGGGATGAAGTTTGGGATGGTTATATGGGGGAAAAAGGGATATCTGTAATAATTTCAACAAAAAGATAAATTTTAAAAAATAAAAAACAAACAAACTAGATGATAGATAGATAGATAGATAGATAGATAGATAGATAGATGATATAATTTTAAGAATCAGGACTCTGGCAGTTGAAAGAATGCAATGATAATTCTGTGTATAAAATTACCACCTGTAAGTGCCTGAAATGCAGTGTTCAGTGAGGACAAGCCTTTGAGAGTCTTACTACTGCCTTAAAACCTGTGAAAAGTATATCACACTGAGTTTTTCTAGCACACATCTGTTCCCTTGCCTTGCTTTCTGAACTGACCAACCTTAGCAAAGGCTTGCACCACACCTCTAATGGTAGAACCAGGTTATTATTTCTGCCGCCACCACAGCTATGCAACACATATCCCTGCTGATGGCCTTGACCAGCAAAGAGCCTGTGTACTATGCCCCTGCTGTTCTGAACTCCCAGTGACTCTGGAGAGGCCAGGACATGTGACCCACACTCAGGGCTGGGCGATGACACTCCATGTGAGGCTGGATGGAGCCATAGGAGGAATTCTCCTCTATCTCCCTCAGATGGATTGCTCTGAAATACAAAAAGGCGTTCAGATGCCTCTATTAACATTCATCCTGGCCAGAGCAAGCAGTGATGCTTTCTATAAGTCCACAATGGGCGCAGTCACCTTCCTAGCCACATTTTCTCTCCTTACTTTTCTGTCTCACCCCCTCCTTGGGATTGTGCTCTCCAATAAACCTATAGCACATGAGCTTTGCTGTAGGATGTGTTCTCTAGGGAACCTGGATAAGAACAAACGGGATGAGAAACTCACATTCCCCGGGGTGGCATATTTGCTCTGATATTACCGGTGAATTTGGAGCTGTGTTCATCTTCTGAGTTGAAAACAGGAGCACTCGGGTGTGCGCATATCCTTCCTGTTCACTCTCCTGCAGCTGTGAGGCTTAGAAGGGCTGCAGGCCAAGAGCTGTATCTTTTAGAATGTCCGACTTCAACATGAGTGGAATTCGTAGCTACAGGTCTCATGTAAAATTTAGGCTATTGATTTGGAAAGAGGGAGACATGAAATGTGTGTGTCCAGAAATAGCTGAAAGATTCAGAGAATGCTGACCAGCCTACATGCCGTGAGCTGAAGGGGCCCATCCACACAATCTTTAGTGACTTTACCATTGGGGATGGAGGACTTTTTTTGCGAGGTGAAGCCAGACTATCTGAGCTATGTGAGTGATCATTAAAATTCTCTCACAGTCCGTCCCAACTGACTGTGATTACTGTACTCCTTCCACCACTGGGATTAAACCACACTCCAAATGAGGAGCTCCATGAAGGAAATGGGAATATGGACTGGGTCGTGGAAAGAGAAATAAGACAATTTGGCATCCAAATGAAAATACCTTTAAGAGTACTTATATCACTTCTGAAATACATCTTTATTTATTGAAAGAAATTACATATGTGGACGTATAGAAGACTACTGTTCAAAAATAATTTTAAATAAAAAATCATTGTTTTAAAACAATGTAAACACACTATCCTCATATATGTAATTGCACTAAAGCAACATTAAAAACTTCTTTATATAAAGTTTCTCAATATTAAAAATCACATTTGATGCCTGATCAAGAGATCCATTTGTACTTTAGTATATTTCTTAACAATATATGTTTCCTAATATATCTCTGGTATGATTTTTAGAGGTTATTCTTTTAATATATTATTATTTTTTAAGTAAATTGGCCAATGATATTCTTTAAAGTTGTGCTATAGCTAATAAATTTGAAACTTTATTAACTTTCTTTATATACCATCCTACTCTTAACCAAGAAAAACTTGAAAATGAAATATCATTATAGATTCCCTGTGAAGCCAGCCTAGCTCTGTTGAAGGGAGGAGCTGGAGTATCTAGCATTCCAACATTCCGTGTCAGCAGCAGGTTGTCATGCATCTGTCAGTTCTCCAGGCCACTTTCGGTCATTGTTCCCAGCTGATGTTTCCCATGTCTGTTCTCTAGACCCCCTGGCTATAGGTGAAATGCTCACTTTCCATTCTGAATAACACCACTTTCCACTCTGAATAACACAGGAGTGATTCCGGTTGCACCTAAGAACCCAAACACAGCATACTCCATTAATAATTCCTAGGGATCAGACTCAGGAATGCATAAAGATATTTGTCCATAATTCACAAATAATATTCCAAGATCATTTTCTCCTTGAAAAACAATTTCATAACATTTTTATCCCAGGGCAGGCTTAGAATAAAGAGTAGTATCTTTTGCCCTCTGTTGTGAGTTATCTTTTTGAAATGTAATCTTATTCATTCGGGGTAGAGCAGTCACAGGCCTTTGCTTCTACACAGAGCCACAAATAAGCAAAAAGAATGAATTCTGATCATTACTGTAAGGCATCCTTAAAAGTCTAGGAGCAGGATTTTCACTTTTCAAATCACAAAACATTTTTTCACAGAAATTCTCCTTGGACATCTCCTCTCCCCAAGGTTTCACCATGAGACATTTCACATTTCTGTCCCACTTGTGGTGGCCTCTCCCCGGCCCCTCGCCACCTACCCCGAGTGCTCTACCACAGCTGTGGGGCTGGTGCTTCAGACCATTTGGCAAACGGATTCTCCAGGAAGTGCTGTTCTTCGTTGTCTCGTAGGAATTTCTGGTGAACAAAACTTTCCATACCTCATGTAAAAAGATGTTAGCTCCCTCTGGGTGCCATCAGCACTTGTGTTTTTCCCGATTCAGCCAAAAAATGTATGTTTAGCCTGAGGGAAAACTGACTAACAAAGAAAGAGATTGGTTTGTGAACCACAAGCACTGGGGTTTTCTTGATTGACAAGCTACCATGAACTCAACCATCGGTCCTTCATGTGGAAGGCAACTGAAGGGGGTTATCATAATCCCGAGCAGAAGCAAACTAATTTCTATCAATAAAATGACAATATCTATTTTTGGTTGGCTCTTCTTAGCTTTCCCTAGTGCTCAGATTAGTTTACAAAATTATTATGTGATCTGCCTCTTCTACACAATAGATGCAAATATCTTGCGAAGAATCAGCTTCTATTAGAAAAGCTATTCAAATCTTTAAGACAAGAAATTCATGAATAGTTGTTATTCTCTTTTCCAGGCATGAGACTGGCTTAAAATAAGTGGCAACATCATACGGGAAGATATACATGTATATTTCCTTTTCCCTTGGTCTTCTGATTCCAGTGATGAGAGTATTTGCTAAGCAAATTCTCTGTCCATTCCATACGGATTTTTCTACTCAGCAACAATGTTCACAAGTTTTAAGAACAAATGTTGTTTTCAGATATTTTTAGACTGGAATTGATTAGAGTACTGTTACACTTATAAACAAATTATCATTGGACCATGGCCAGTCTGATGGCATCAATTTGTGTGACATTTTGCCAAACAAATTTATCATTAACCTTCTAGTCCAGCTTTGTGTGTTAGGCAACCTGTAATACCCTTTACAATCATGATTGTAGTCATGGATATTATAAGTTTGAATTTTTCAAACTGGCCCAATCTTGTTACTAATGTCTAGAGATATTTATAATATTTACTCAAATAAGACGTTAAAAGAAACATAACCTGCAATAATGATAGGAAGTTCTTAATGAGTATTTTAAACCATCTTGGATTTATAAGCTAATAAATAGTTAGCAGTTGGTATTACAGTATATCACTGATAAAATAAGCAAACAAAACAGCAAGCAAAGAAGGCCCCAATTCCTATCTTTGTGCTCAGATATAATTATTATATTTTAAATTATCTATTGTTCCTAAAATATTTGCTTGTATTTGAGAGGTAAGAAAGGGAAAGATAATATCTACAAGTTATCAAAATTTATAAAGAATAATATTACTGGTTTTAATCAGCTCATTCTTTAAAATTGTGTCTTTTGAAACCCTATTATGGCAAGATGCTGTAAGGAGTATGAGGCCTATGCTCAAATAAGTTTTGGATATACTGTGTAATACACAGGTGTGGGCAACAGGAGAATTACAGTTGTAATACAAATAAATTATACAATAATTAATAAATAATAACATTTTGTGTACTCATCACTGTAAACCTACTTTTGCCTACCCTTGTATTTCAGACTGAATAGTCACCAAAAATGTTTGTGTTTTAAAGGTTTAAAGGCAGTGATTTTCAACTTGTGTGCCTCAATAAAACATGCAATACCTGACTATTTAGTCAGGGCACTGACCTTTTTTGCCTTAGATTGTACATTTTGAAAAACGATAACAGCCAAACAACATTAGCTGTCTAGTGTGAATGAATCAAAATTATACCTATATTTTTGTCAGATAGGCAAAAAGCTATATTTTTTTGGTGTGCCGCAGAATTTTAATAATTAGTTTATGTGTGCCATGAGGTGAAAAAGGTTGAAAATCGTTGGTTTAAGGTAATGATAAATCTGGTACCAAAGTAGCCATTTGTGCATAACCCAAAGACATGCTACTTTATTTGCAACAAAATCTTGTTTTTGTCACTTAATGTTTTGTAAACTAGTTTTTGAAAGGTTTATTTACAAAGCCTGATGTACCATAGTTTACTCATGATTTATATTTTTTCTAAAGTGTTAATTCATATTTCTCATATAACGATGAGAGAATGTTAGGCTGTGGTATCTATAATTAATTAGAAAGAGCAAATTTATCTTTCTGGAAACAAGGAGGTAGAGCTGGTGTCAACAGTTAACATATGGAATGATGTGGAGAACACATTTGGCTGGGGTACTGAAGTGTAATGCCTAGATGCCTAAAAGCCTGATACCATGACATACGGGCAGCCTTTTGCAAAGATAGAGTGTTGTAGGGGGAAGCAGCAGCCCATTTCAGCTCGGCTGAAATGCTGCCTTCCACGGCAAATATTGAAATGACGTAATTGGAGGGAATAGAATACTTGGGCTGGTGTAAATTTCATTAGAGTTGAATAAGAAATCTCATTCTGCTTTCAGATTAGTCATTATTGTTTCATGTTATGCTCTTGGATTGGAAATGTTAACTTAGTGGTTTTCACTGCTTCCATGAAAACTGAGTGTATATTGTGTGTAGTCAATTCATTATTTGAGATGAAATCTGGAATTGAAAAAAAAAAAAGGTTATCAAGTTTTTGGTTAAAGAGAACGGATCTAAAAATAATTTAAAAGCCTGCCTGACTTTGCCTGTCAAAAGAAGACCCAAGGTAGGATGAAAATGGAGAAATTTAGCTTCAATATAAGAGAAATGTATAACTTTTTGAATGATGAGGCATAAAACAGCTTTCAGTTTTATTCCTGTTCTCATCTTTTCTCTCCTTTATTTCTATTTTTCCTTTTGTTCCTGGTATTGTACCCTGCAAAGAATTGAGGCTCTGTCGATGGTGTTGAATTAGGGATCTCAGAAGCAGGAGCATGATTCTGTGAAAACAGCCCTTTAGAAATGTCAGTTTTATTAGGGCAAGCCTACTTCCCAGTAATAGACCTGGCACCTAAAATTCAGGAGTGCCACATCGCAAATGGATGAGGGAAAATAAAATCGCAGGAGATTAAGATTTATAGGCGAATAATTTTCTACCTGATTTGTATTGTATTGTCTTGAGCTGTAGGATTGTCTGCGTATTTGCAGGTAATTTCTGCAACAGATTTATGTCTTCATCTAATTTAAAAATGTATGCCTTCATAAAATGTCCACCGTATTTATTTTCCTATAAATACTGGCATTTTCTCCACGTCTTTATTAAGGAGTGGGTAAAAACATAACTTCTTTCTCAAAATATATGTATATTTAAGAACACTGCAGTCCAGACAGGGCAGAAAAATTCATAACAGCATCATGGAGAGAGCATCCAATCAATCAGTGAACATGGGCATATTTGTCCTTTTGGATTGTTTGAAGCTAAACGAAGCAGTTGAAATGGTTCTAGACCACATTCAGATTTTATTCACCTCTGTGAGAGATGGAGAATATGGCAGGTAGAGCTGAAAGTTCTCTAGGCCTCCTCTACCTCTGACATTCCAGGTGCATACAGTCTCTACATACCTAATTCATGTCTGTCTCAACCTGGTCACTTGTGTGCACACACATGCGCATGCACACACACACACACATTCACAGACACACTCACAACCACAGGCAGAAAAAAATTGTAGAAATGACAAAAAATCCCCCCTAAATGAGAACTCTATAGCACCCATTTAGGCACTGGAAGCAAAAGTGTGAATTGCTTTTTGGGAGTGGTACAGAAGGCATCTTAAACCATTAAAGCTAATGATTTCTTAACACTTTTCAACTCATCATTGCAAACTTAATTTACAGAGAATTTTAACATGCATTCTTCATTTGCACCAAAATTTACAGATAACCCATTGGTATTGTATACTGAACTCCCCAAATTCCACTAAATGTGAATGTTAAGATTGACTGGCACTTAAGGTGAGCTTTTCCTTAAATTTTAAATCTTTGCACTATCTGTTTAATGTTGTATCTACTTCCATCATTGTCTTACAAATTACATATAAAAAGAGGGCAATGCATGCTCATATAGCCATTGAGAGTCCATTGAAATAATATTTATAACATTAGTAATAATTACAAGGTTACCATTTATTGTTTACAATGTATTAGGTACTATTCTATGCATTATATATTTACTAAGTCTTTTTACTCACATGGTCCTAGGGGCCCCATTTTAAAAAATATATTTTTAATGATTTCAGAAAAGAAGAGAGAAGGAGTGAGAGATAGAAACATCAATGATGAGAGAGAATCATTGATTGGCTGCCTCCTGCATGCCCCACACTAGGGATACAGCCTGCAACCCAGGCATGTGTCCCAATCAGGAATCGAACTGTGACCTCCTGGTTCATAGGTCGATGCTCAACTACTGAGCCACACTGGCCAGGCTAGGTGCCCCATTTTAACACTGAAGAATCTAAGGCACAGAGATGTGAATTAACGTCCATTGTACCACACAGCTAGAAAACATACGACAGCCTCTTGCTGACCAGGTATTGTGCCATCACAGAGTCTGTCTAAAAAAGAATGGATTGGGACTTAATCATATTCAAAAGTACAATGAATGTATTAAACTCAGTTTCTTAAAATGGATTGAAACAGGTACTCTTCTACGCATGAATACAACCTGTTACAAAGGTGATCATGAAAAAGAAAACGAGGGACTCCCCAAAGTTGAAAGGCATCTGCCATCAATTCTATTAAATGTTGGGGCCTTCAAACTTCAGCTTCTTCAGGTAATTGTTTGTGATGCAGCAAAAAAACTTAATCACAAGGTTTAATAGGGCAGAAGTGACAGTAAAGTGCATCATTTCACTCAAACTAGCCTCAAACTAGCCTTTTACAATAATTTATTTTTAGTGTTTATCAATGTTAAATCAATTCTACGGTTTTTTTTAATTAAACCATGTAAAGGCTACAATAAAAACAAGACATACAGTGATACAGTGTGCCCTTTCTTTCATGCCAACATTTTCCCAAAAGACAAACACTTTTGATAATTTTTATGTTCCTATTATAATTTAACTCCAATTATTTAATACTATGTTTCCCCATGCTCTTTTAATAAGTGATACTGATATTACCCACTATGCACTCCATATTTTTGTACTTGGAAATTTAGCTCTGAATACCCTCTCTCTTTTCCTACATCATTCATTCATTCATTCATTCATTCTCTAAGACCTGTGAGTCGTAACATGGAAATATAATTCTGTTGGGAAAAGGCAGGCAATTCAAAAGAGATTAATATGTCAAATACTGAATGACATGTGCTAACAATAAAAATAAAGTAAGATAATAGAATAGGGATTAATGAGGTGGTTGGTTAGGAAATGCTTTTTTCATAAGCTTACATTTGACCAGAGTTCTGATATGGTAAAGAAGGGCCTCTGTGGATATCAATGGAGAGATCCTAGGTACAAGGAACAGAAACTTAAAATTTTCAAGGCAGAATTGAGGATTTTTTTTCTAGAATTGATTAAGAGACTGACTCATACAAAGACTGTGAAAGAGCTAGTCATACAGCATATTAGAGAGGTCACAGGAGCCAGGTCCCATCAGGATTGGTAGAAATCTCAGTATAGCAAAGCAAACATACCATTATATCACCTCTTCCAACTCCCCCAGCAGTTCCTCCACCATTCCTACACTGGATGACCATTTCTCCTACTTTACCAGAAAAGTGAAATCAATCAACAACATTTTTCACTTATTCCTTTGTCCCACTTGCTGCTTTAGAAAATAAAATTTCCTTGTTCATCCCTTCACATGTACACTAACCTATCACTTCTAACTTGTTCAGAGACACTTCTCTACCAACTCTTTTCTCCCTGTCCTATATAAGGAATTTTTGCTGCTCTCTACTGGAATATTCCCATAAGCATCCAAATAAATGGTTATCTCACCCATCTTAGAAATCACAAGACATCAACCACAATAATAACACTTCTGGATCCCATTTTTCCTTCCAGGGATAGACTTCTTTGTAACAAAACTCTCAAGTATCTATTTATGTGTCCTGTTTCCAATTACTCCTTTGTAATCTATCTTTTTTAAACCTTCCATTCAGGGATTATTTTATTTGATATACGAAAACATGGTGAACAATTGATCACTCCCTTTTGTTTGGTACATTTTGTTCAATTGGTTTGTAGAATACCATCATGACATATATATTGTCTTAATATATATAATCTCTATATATAAAAGCCTAAGTGACTGTTTGACCATTCAACCAGTAGCTATGATTCATACTGACTACCAGGGGGAAGATGCTCAACTCACAGGCATGGAAACATGGAACAGACTGATGAATCTCAGAGGGAAGCAGGGAGAGGGGAGGGTGGGAAGAGATTAACCAAATATCTTATATGCATACTAGAGGCCTGGTGCACAGATTCTTGCACTGGTGAGATCCCTTGGTCTGGCCTGTGGGTATCAGGCCGAAACTGGCTCTCAGACATCCCCTGAGGGGTCCCAGATTGCAAGAGGGCACAGGCCAGGCCAAGGGACCCCACCGGTGCACAAATCCTCGCACCAGGCTTCTAGTAACTACATAAAATTCTGTATATATAATCTTTATATATATACTAGTATATATGTGTGTGTGTGTGTACTATCTACCTATAGCATTTAAACTTAGGGATTTCAATGTGACCACCTAAAGAGTAAGATAAAAAAAAAAGGAAGGGCTCAGAACTAATCTCTGGGACAGTCCAAATTTGAGTTATTATAAATGTTGATAATCCAACAAAGAGGATAAAAAGGAGTAGAAGAACTAAGTAATAGGAACATTGGGGTCCAAGAGAGTCATCAACTCTGTCAAATGCTATGATAGATCAATTGAGATGTGAAGAATTAACCAAGCACTTTAAAAGACAGTTTTAATCTTGATAACTTTTCTGGTGAGTGGTGAGGATAAAGACCTTATTCTGGTGGGTTACTGGTGAAAAAATTATAAAACAAGACTGAAAACCATATATTCTTATAAAGTTTTTCAATGAAAAGAAGTTGAGAAGTGAGACAGGTAGAAGAGGATATAAGTTTGAGGGATAATTTTTTTTCTTGTTTAAATTTGAAGAGTATTAACACACCTATATATCTGGGGGGGAGGGCGGGGAATGTAGTATAGAGGGAAACAATTCTGTTGGATAAAATGATGAAGTAATTTCAGGGTCAAAGTTTGATATGCAGGAGAGGATAGCAAGAGTAGAACTGACACAGACGTATCATGGATGTCTAATATTTTGTATAAAAAATGCAAGTGTGGGGGACAGGTAGGAAATAATGCACATATGTGAAATTGGGTATGCCAGAACTTGTTAGAGTAGTCTAAAATCCACAAGTGGCGTATAAGAAATCAGGAGAATTGAGGTGGAAGAAAAATTTTGGAACTATAGGAATTTTTTTTTTTAATCACAAATGGAAAAGTCCTACTAGTAAAATTGCCTAATTTTTCACTTTGAAGGCAAGGGAAGAATTTCTACTAACAAGCAAATTTATAGAAATTATTATACATAAATTAAAAAAGTATTTTAAAAATAGAATGAATTGGTTAGATATCATAAAATTTGCTTCTGCAATAAAAGATAGCATTTTAACTACTATGATAAATTGATCATTGGTTTGGCCAAGTCATTGTATTATTTCCTTATATAGCTTTTGTTTCTGGTGTTCATGACAGAGCCGGTTTTTCATCAGCTTGGTTGTCTTTATGGATAAGTCTTCTTCCATACTCCATCAGTGGCTCAATAAAATTTTCCACAGGTCAGTTCTCTCAGACACACTGTATTGAGTGCTTAATTCCCCAACTCCCAAGAGTCATTGCTTCCTAGCAGATGCCACCCTGGCATTCTGTGAATTCCTGCAGCTCCTTTCCTTTGTGGCCTACCCTGTTTACTCAGCTCAGGCTTTCTTCTTTTTAAATTCAGTCCTTGTTTTGGTAAGACATGCTCTCACATATATTTCTGAAGACTGCTTCCTCCCTGTAAAAGTCATGGTCTTAGAATATTATAACTGTTATTTACTTTTCCTGTGCATACTACCAGCTTCATCATTTGTATTCAGATTACACATTTACCAAGTAGAAACCATGCCTAAAGAGCAGGTATTTCAATTATAGCTGCCTAAGGATGCTCACTAAAATCATTGCTCCCTGGAAGGCGTCAAATCATCAAGTCACAGAATGAAACCAATGTTTCTAGTATCATGTTATCAATGAACAAATGATCAGAAACTTTAAGGTATAATCACAGAACATACTGTTAAACAATAAAAAATTGTTAAAGAACACAAAGAAGGTATACTAGTATGTATGCTCTTTTAATATTTTTCTTTTATTCAACAATACACTAAACACAATATATTCAGCCTCTATATCACCAAAAACTTAGTTAATAATAATAATCATTCTATTGTTTTTACTATCAGATTCCCACTCCATAATTAATATATTCCCTAACATCAGTAAAATATTTACTAATTATCCCTTATAACCATGTGCTACTCTAAAGTCAGCATTTTTTTAAAAAAAATCATTATTGTTGAAAGTATTACATATGTCCCCTTTTTTCTCCCATTGAACCCTTATAGCCCCCCTCCCCCACCCAGTATTCTTTTTCTTTAGAAGAGGTCATTTATATTCCTGTAGGATTCTCAAATGATGGCTGCTCATTTTCCAGATCCCACCAAAGAATTATTTGTCCTCACTCTGAACTTTTGCTTCCCACTGTCTTATGGCACATCCTATTTTTTAAAAAACATTAATGCTACTTGGTGTACTATACCTGACAACCTCCCTGTTTCTAGGCACTCCACTTACTCATAAGAAATTATGACACTTGCCAAAGGATCACTCAGAACCCAATGCTTTTTCAACATCTTGAGTGAATTTGATGTCAGTGTATTAGGAAATGAATCTAATTGACTAAATTCTCAATTCTTTGATGTAGTAATTACGTTGGCAATATTTTCTTTTTCCCTTTACACTTCTACCTTTTTTACTCAACATGGAGAATCTCATTCATAACAGACTAACCTTTTAAATGATAAATTCTAAAAACCTACTCACTGACCATATTGTCATTTCTTACAGTTCATTGGGTTAATAATGGCAAGATTCCATTTTTTTCCACCTCCAATTCCTAGACTCCTCTTATTTTTTCTTACATTTTAGACAATTCCTTCTTTATTTCCCTCCATATAGGTATTATGTTCTTTCAAGTAGACTAATAACCCTAATACTGGATGGATCCAAATGTTATTCTTTGTTACCACACTCAATATATTGAATAGTGTAGAGACAAACTATAGGTCATTTAGTGAAATCCATGACCAATTTCAATAGACCCTCAATATTGCTCATCAATTTTACTATATTTCTTCCAATACACTCTCTCCAGTTTCAATCACTATTTAAAACTTCTCCACTGACCAAACACCTCACAATTCCCACACTCCACAACACTCTCAGGAGGAAAAGAATGCCTTCTGCATAATTCAAGAGAGATAAAATTATTAAAAAGAAATACTCTCATCTTCCCATGAGCAAAACCAAAAACCTACCTATTTAGGAAGTTTAATTTATGTACAAGGCCATTTTCCCACTTGGTCTCCATATCAGATCTACTGCAAATGCAACAATGACTCCATTCATTATGTCCTCTGCTCATTTAACATTTCCCATTCTACAGGCTTATTCTCATGAGAATTAAAATATACTCTATTCTATCTGAATTTACACTATTCCAACTCCAGCGTCTCTTCTGCCTACTGCCATGGGTTTCTCCTCCCCTTCAAAGCAAAGTTTTGATTTTTTAAAAAAGTATTCTTTATAATAAGTAGCTTCTTTCCATTTTCTTAGTTTCTGTCTATTTTTCATCCAGTTCCCATTTACATTCTGATTCAATCATTCCACTAAAATGATTTTTGAAAAAAACATAAAAAGGATTTTAAAACCATAGCATTTAAAAAAAGTTTTTGTTTTTCTTTTATCCCTTGTCTTGTTCAAATTATTGCAGTAGTTGATGTTATTTACCACTCACTCCTTATGAAAACATCCCCACTTTGTGTTTGGTGGCACTGCACTTGTCCTGGTCTCCTTCTTGTATTTGGTCACTCTATTTCAATTTCTTTATAGGCTTTCTTCCTTAGATCTTAACTTCGGGGTTTACTGCTACTTCCTTCTGTTTATTTCTGGATTTATAAATTTAGAATGTAGATAGCCAGTGGTTATTTTACTATCTCCAGTCCAATATTGCCACTTGCTTACTACATCCCTATAGTTTACAGCTACCTAAAACTCAACATTCCCTAAATAAGCAAAACTATCTTATGCCTTCGGTGTGTGGCATCACAACGCAACAGTGTCCAGTAAGAATAGAGTTACTGCTATTCTTCTCTCTTCCTCAGTTGGGTGAGCATTGTTCTGTGTACCTAAAGGTTGCTGGTTGGATTCCCAATTAGGCCACATACTCTGGTTGTGGATTCAGTCCCTGGTTGGGGCACATGCAGAAGGCAGCTGATTGATGTTTCTCTCTCACATCTCTCTTTTCTCTCTCTCTCTCTCTCTCTCTCTCTCTCTCTCTCTCTCCCCCTCTCTCTCCCTCTCCTTCTCTCTCTAAACATAAAGATTTAAAAAAAAAAGACTAGAGCCCTAATCGGTTTGGCTCAGTGGATAGAGCGTCGGCCTGTGAACTAAAAGGTCCCAGGTTCGATTCCAGTCGGGGCATGTACCTTGGTTGTGGGCACATCCCCAGTAGGAGGTGTGCAGGAGGCAGCTGATCAATGTTTCTCTCTCATCGATGTTTCTAACTCTCTATCTCTCTCCCTTCCTCTCTGTAAAAAATCAATAAAATACATTTTTAAATAAGACTAGAATTTGAAAATTAATTTGTAGTATATGTATACAGTAGAATAATAATTCAGACTGAAAGTAAATGAAAAACAATTGTACCAATGAAAAGAATTGTATAAATCAAAGAAGGTTATATGCAATATGTGTCAATTTATACACAGTTTAAAGCTAGGCACTACCTATTAATGGTACTTCAGAAAAGACGAGTATGTGAAAAAGTATAAAAATGTAAAAAAATGATTAAAAGGAAAACAAGGGTAAGGATATATGCACCCCTATGTTCATAGCAGCACAATTCACCATAGCTAAAATTTGGAAACGGCCTAAGTGTCCATCAGCAGATGAGTGGATTAAAAAACTGTGGTACATCTACACAATGGAATACTATGCTGCTGTAAAAAGGAAGGAACTCCTACCATTTGCAACAGCATGGATGGACCTGGAGAGCATTATGCTAAGTGAAATAAGCCAGTCAGAGAAAGATAAATATCACATGATCTCACTCATTTGTGGAATATAATGAACAGCATAAACTGATGAACAAAAACAGATACAGAGACAGAGAAACATTGATCAGACCATCAAACCTCAGAGGAAAGGCAGGGAAGGGTTGGGGGAGGGAGAGATCAATCAAAGGACTTGTATGCATGCATATAAGCTTAACCAATGGACACAGACACCAGGGGGGTGAGGACATGAGTGGAGGGGGGCATAAGGACACATATGTAATACCTTAATCAATAAAGAAAATCGTTTTAAAAAAGGAAAATAAGGGTAATATTGAACTTTTGTGGAGAGGGAGGATATATTATTAGAGAAAAGGGACTCAGATTAAGAGGGAATCTAAATAAAGAATAATGTTGTGTTTCATAATTTGGATGATATGTCCCTTGGTGTTCATTTTATTGTTATTAACTGTATTCTAGGTTATATATAGTTGCGTGTGTATGTGTGTGTGTTTACTATCATTACAGACATAGCCACATGAATATGATCATTTTCCAAAAGCTTTAGAATCAGTTAATGCTCAACTTTAGTAGCTCTTATAATTTCCATTTTCAAATATATGTTTCAGAATTTAATTATATGCTGTATTCTCCTATCGAGGATCCAGCAAGCCCAATTATATATTGATTTTATCTTTTGTTTCATTGATCTCTCTATTGTCAAGACTTGGAACTAATAGCTTTATGGATAGATGACCACAATTTGGCAAATGCAACACCTACCAAATTAAACTCAAACATCTCAAGTTTCAAATTCCATCTGTTTCCACAGAAAATCAATTCCTGAGTCAAGAGGAAAGGCATACTTTTGCTAAAGCCCATGAGCATTTAACACATTCTATTTTTTAAATATTTGACTAATTGCGTTAAATGCGATTATTTAAAACTGAAAATATTTAGTTCAAAATTAAAATATTTTAAGAGATTTTCATTATAATTAAAAAAAATATTCTCTAATGTTTAAAATGTTTAAGCACTTAGTAGTGTGTAGTTCTCATCCTGCTAAATCATCTGTGATTTGATTGAGGTTTGGCAGTTGCCAATACCATACACATTTAGAGAAAAAAAATGGACATTGTATATTACCATTTGCATTTCTAGGCTTTATCTTCTTAATCATCAAAGAATAACAGAATATAACATATGTGACATATATTATCATATCTCCCTAAAGAAAATTATTTTGTGATTAAATATTTACTTAATATTTAATCACAAAATAAAATATTAAACAAAAGTATTTAATTGCCAGAATATCCAGAGAAAGTAATTACAACTAGCAAACAATTTTGAAAAAATTATGAAAATTTTGAGTCATCATCATTCTAAGGAATGCATCACAACTAAGCAATTCAAAGGTTCCTGCCGATTTCCTGTAAGTATGATGGTGTCCACAGGTGAGATTTATGAAAATCTAAGAGTAGGTACAGAGGTGGGAAATTGAATAAAAAAGTGTCCAGAAATAATACATGAACAGAAAGAGGGGAACATTTCAGAACATAATGAATGATATCCTGAAAAAAATGAATAACAAAATATAAAGGTTTTTGTGTGAAACATTATAGGCATTAAAATTTATTTTGAAAATAACATGAAACTGCTGGGTAAATTTTGTAAGGAAGTAAAACTATTTGACTATTATTCTAAAGAGACTGTTCCATCAGCAATATGGTTAATGGGGTTGGTATTCAGGGATAACCAAAAATGGAGAAAACATTTACATGTGTCCCCAACCAAAAATAAGGTGGTCTTCAAAGAAGATGGAATAATCACACACATTTTAAAATAAATTTCAAAGGCAAATTCAATAGGACTCAGTTTATTGGTGAAATTGTTGTTGCTCAGTAACTAAGTGTCATTTAGGAATAATTAGGCATCTTGAAGCTGTATGCATCATTCACACTGGAAGTGGTGAGAAAAGGAGGCCTGTGTTAAAGAAATACACTTGCACAAATTGGAAGAGTCAATAATTGCTAGATGTTGCAAAACTATCTAAATGTAAGTGAAGTTCACACCACAGAAAGCAATTTTTCAGCAGGTGAGAAAGTGATTCGGTTATTTTTATATTTGTGTAGAATCAAAATTCAGTGGCAATTGACAACCCTAGGGAGAGTTGAGTATATCTTTTTTTGTTTTTGTAACAGGGACATCAAAAATTGTATGTACTTCACCTAAATTGAGGTGAATTCCTGCAGACTTGATGCAGCAATCTTAGAATGTTAACAGATTTATTCCAATTCTATTTTATGTCCCATAGTGGGAAGATGTTTCAGAAAAGAGAGAGAATTGCCATGTTGGGAAATGTGAAATTGGTTTAATGGGTTTACAAATTTGATATTTTCTTTACCTTATATTTTGGGAATAGCCTTAGAAATGTTTTCTGGGTCTTGTGTCTTAATTTCCAATCTTCAGAAATCGTTTATCATTCAGTTTTCTGTAGTACTTTCACAGAAAGAAAGTGTAAATAAATCTTCAGAAACTGTTTGCAGATCAGTGCTGACAAATGCTTCTCCCTGACTTCTCAGAAAAAGTGATATGGACTTCTTAAGTGATCTCAATCCATTATTTTAAAAGAGGTAAGTTTTAATCCACTTCTGAGAGGAATGGAATTATTGGTGTGATCCAAAGATAGAAACACAGTGGAGAAGTGACATAGTCTCCGAAGAAAAGAAGCTGCCTACTGGGACATTTGTGCTTGCCGTGTACCCAGCACTCTTGAAGTCAGTTTCTTCCTCCTTTTTTAAAAAAATATATATATTTTATTGATTTCAGAGAGGAAGGGAGAGGGAGAGAGAGATAGAAACATCAGTGGTGAGAGAGAATCATTGATCAGCTGCCTCCTGCACCCCCCACACTGGGGATCAAGCCTGTAATCTGGGCATATGCCCTGACTGGGAATCGAACTGTAACCTCCTGGTTCATAGGTACATGCTTAACCACTGAGCCACACCAACTGGTCTTAAAGTCAATTTCTTAATTCAGCAGCATGTGGCAATTCAGTCCCTAAGAAGGATAACTCTGAATTTTTTATCTGACAAAATAAGCTCAAAAGTTGCTTCACTGTTCTTGAAGAAAACTAAAGTATAAAGACTCATTGCATTCTTAAGTAGATTTGAGAAATTCCAGGTTGAAACTATCAAAGTGACAATCAATTTCACTTAGCATGCTTCCTAGGTGACAGGCATAATAAATAAAAATCTCAATTTTATTTTTTATAACTTCTCACAAGTTATTTGTGATCTGTAACATCACAGCTTTATATAGATTCCTTAATAGATAGCAAATGTTTTTAACAGAAAATTTCGCTCTTTTTAGCTCTCTAGAGAGTATGAGAGCCACCAGCTGCAAAATATTATTAGCTTTTTTCATTTCATAACAGATATGCATTTTTCTATATCAACATTGCCAATTGAATAAAAATATTAAAAATGGTTTAGGTACTCTTTTCCTAGGACACAACTCTTTCTCCTAAATCACAATATATAAATTTGATTTATATTTCACTAGACCAAGAACAATTCCTGGTAGACCTTGCCTCCCTCACCAGCTCCCCAATCAGATGCACATGCATTGGTTCTCAAAAGCCTTGTCCATCAAAGACTGGTGCTAATTCGGAACCAGGCAGAGAGAATACAGAAATCAAGATACTTTTGGAGCAATGGTTCTCAACCTTGGCTGCACATTAGAATCACCTGGGAATCTTTTTAAAATCCTGATTCCAGAGGATGAGGCCCAGAAATCAGTATTTTAAAAAGATTCTCAGGTGATTCTAATGTGCAGCCAAGGTTGAGAACCAATTTTCTAGAGTCACTGTTAGCAAAACTGCTATGCAATATGACATTTTCCGTAAAATGATATACAAATCATACTCCATAGAACTATTTAGACATTCTCTTTGTAAGAAGGTCTCACTTTCTCACAAAATAAAATAAAATAGTCTGTTTAATTAAAATAAAGTTACATTATTCATTCTTTTGAAGGGACATTTAATAAATACTTCTAATTATTTATTATGGAAGGCTGTGTCCTGGAATAAAAATATAATAGTAAAATAAAGCCTTTTTTACAATGATGATCAACTAAAGAATATTTTTAAATACATAAAATAATGCTTAAAATACAAAGTAGAATATGATAAATGGCATCACAGAAATATTAAAAGTTCCATGAATATATCAGGAAGAAAAAATAAATCATGAGGTGCCAGGGCTGACCAGCAGACCCTGAGCAATGAATGAATGATTACTCTGACATGATGTTTGCTGTGAAAGAGAGGGCTAAGGGACTGCCTGGCTAATGGAACCAGACAGCCTCGATCGCCTGCCTCGTTAGGCTTTTATTGTACCAGTTTGAGATAAAGTTTATCTTTAGAAACAATCAGTAGGGTAAGTAATCTTAGAAGGACACATGTTTTTGCAGTGTCCTTTAAGCAAGGACACCCAAAGATTAAGCATAAAGATTCCAGTAAACACCCAAGGGTCTGCATGTGCACAGACTTGCTTGGAAAGGTCAATGAATAATTAGGGGCTGTGCCTTAGGCACTCTCCTAAATCAGAATTCCAATAAACAGGCCAGGCCACCATCAGCACACTTCCCTTTTCTCAGAAAGTTTCCCTTACAAACTTTCCAACTAAGTCTCATGTGCTCCCCAACAGTGCAGCCTTTCAAAATTTTAAGAAATTGCATTGAATCTGCCCTGGAAGATTCAGAAAAAGGCATTTCAGGCCTAGTTAATAAATTAGAATACAGGCTACCTACCAGAAAGGAAAAATGTGTGGGGTGGTTTAAACTCTGCTTATTTATCAAATAGGTTGTATGTTTATTACATAAGAATGTAAAGGGAAAAATTAATGTCAGATTATCAGTAACAGTATGAGAAAGTTGGATCTGATAAGGAATAAAAACTCACTGTATATGTATGTATGTATGTATGTATGTATGTAAGATATATATGTATTGGTTATGAATATATTTGATAAAGGTTACAACATCAAGGATATTAATTTGGTAAGTATTTAGAATAAAATAAATAAAAGGATACAGAAGGGAACATATTGAGGGAGCTGTTATATAACAATGGTGATAATATTAATGACCTAACTAAAATAATAATAGAATCAGAAAAGAGAAAAAATAAGAGAGGCATAATTGAGATGGAAAGACAGGAGCATGTTTGAAGAAGAGGGAATACTGAAGTATTACTCAAAGGTTAATCATTTATCAGTTCTGCATATAATCATCTATCACATTATGAAAATATAAAAGTTTTCAATATAAGATTATAGGTGCCTAAAGAGAAATCCATATGCATGATGAGGTTAAGAATAATGTTGTCTAAAGACTATGTTACTAGATATTGTTCTTCCTCATTAATAAACATTAATTAGGGTTTTGACTAAATCATTAGAATTAGATTGTACATATGGGTATCACTACTAGAGCAATATATAAAAAAGATTTTCCTCTATGAAGTAATCACATCTACTGTTCCCAACTTAAAAATCATCAGTAGTGAAATTATATGGAAATAGTCAACCTTCCCCAAGTCAGCAACAGCATTTGAATCAAAAAATTGACATCACCTGATTAATAGAGTCAAGAACTGCTATAGTGGCGAATTTAAGACATATATTCAAGCACTAGATGTCAATGGTGGAAAAAAAATTTATTGACCTAACTGTCCTCCTTTTTTTTTAATTACCATTCTTTGGTGACCCTGTTTAACAAAATCAATGACCTACGTTCTGACCTTCCAATTCAGACACACTGGGGAAACGAAAGCAGGTGCCAAAGATGCACACCAGTTTCCAGATGTATAAAATTCGTTTTCACCTTGAATTAACAGGAGATGGAGGGCATTAACCAGTATATGACCCTGAGTGAATGATTTGATTTCACCTATCTTGTGCTTTATGAAAATATATTAAGGGACAGCTAGAAGGCCGTATCAACTTCTGAGCAAATAAGGAGAAGGTTCTTGAGAAAGAGCAACTCAGCCTGGTGTTGGAAAGCAATTTGAGGTTAATTGCCCTATCTTGAGGCAGAGTTACCACTTCTCCAGTCTCCAGGGCAGAAGTTGAACCATTAAAGGAGAAGGGATATTACTCCAGGAAGTAGTATAATGACTCTACTTGGTAAGTCTGTGATTGCAGGAGCAATGAGGTGTTAAATGACGCATAATCCTCCAGAGAGGAAACCCCTGATCCAGAGCTCACTGGTGAAAGTTAGATCAGGGACAGAGTCATCTAAGTGCCCTCTCCTGCCAATGTTTCTAATGTTCAGAGAAACTGCAGAAACAGGTGTCTTCACCCCAAAGAACTTTCTGTAATGAATGAACCGCCTTCACCACCCAGGACATGCAACGGCTTTGTGGAAGAAACATATATCATATAGGGTTCTTGGAAAATTAGACTTTTATTTTTGTATTAGTTATCTACACTAATAAAAGAGAAACATGCAACTTGGTGTCACTCTGCTACGCCCACCAGCCAATCATAGTGAGTATGCAAATTAACCAAAGATGGCAGTTAATTTGCATATGCAGGCACCGAGGGAAAACTGAAGACTGAAGATGATTGAAGACTGAAGACAACTGAAGACTGAAGAGGCTTGATTTCTCTTCTGTGGCCGGAGTGAAGGACTGGGTCCCGGGTGCCAGAGGAAAATCGGTGCTGGCAGCCAGGGGAAGGAAGGCCTATTGCACGAATCTCTTCCTGCAACGGGCCTCTAGCATATATATATATATATATGTATTCATATATATACATATACATATATATGTATTCATACATATACATATGTGTATATATATATATATGTGTGTGTGTATATATATTACATATATATCAATCATCATCCAGTGGGAGCAGAAGCCAGTGACATTTTAGATACATGTGAAATATTGTATAATTACATGTTACACACTCTTTAATAAATTTTAAGAAATTTCATTTTGATATACTGCTCCTAATCTGTACATGTTGAGTATTATTTAAATTTACTTTGCTATACCGAAGAAAGGATTTTCTCAGATTCTTCTGACCAAAGACCTGTGATACCTTATTAAAGTTTCTCAAGCACAAGGTGATCACTGTTGCCAAACTGTTAAGTAAATGAAATTGATTCCTTTTGCAGCTACATCATTTTCCATTCACAAATCTCTCAATGATGATGTAAAATGATGAATTATGACATTGCTGATATCTTTAATTCCACCATAAATTCTTTAGGTCTGTTATAGCTAAATAATCAGAGCTCACTATTTGGTAAAAAAAAAAAAAAAAAAAAAAAAAAAAAAGTCTTAGAAATCTACCTTTAAACTGTAGTTTTTATCATACTGAGAAAATTTAATTATATTTTATTTTCCAAATAAAATATTTTGCCTATTAAAATCTTTGCCATCCTTGATAAGTGAAATATTATAAACTATTTGTTTTTATAAGATATATTAAGTTAAATGTATTTTTTTTTTGATATAACTTAGTTTTGCATTAGTTTTAAGATAAATATCTAAACTATTTTATCTTAATGTAATTTATATGAGAAATTTGCATTTTGTAATACAAATTGCATATTTATTGCTCCTTTATTGCTTAAATATTTCTCCCATTTTTCATGTAGCTGTAATTTTTTCTCTATATTAACATTCACTTTGCTAAAAGCCTTTTTGAATATTTTACTGAGATTTCAAACTTTTTAGCTAACAACATTTATTGATATTCATTACTTAATTTTGTTTTGTTTTTGATCCAGTAACCTCTTCTTTTTAAATGTGCTGCTAAATATTGCTCATACACTTTACTTTTTGTTCTAAACAAACAACAACTATTAGAAATTTAACATCCTAGGCTATAATGATGTTCCAGTATTTCTCAAATTGGTTTTGAGTGACAAACATTAAAAAGATACAAAAAAACTCTGTACTTTCTGTGTAAAGTGATTTAGCTGATCATGTAACATTATGACAGATTCTTATAATTTAAAGTAATTAAACTTAAAATACAAATATTTAATGGTTGTATACAGGCACATACACACACATATAGTATTTCTCTGTCTGAAATGTTACTTTTTCATATTTATAATCTATGGATAAAAATTTGAAGCCATTAAAATCCTAAACACACCTTAAGGCACTGATATAGTGAGAAAATGTTTATTTAAGATGCATAGTTTGAGCCTTATCAACTTCCAAAATGAATACTAGTATAAAAAGCAAAACAAAACAAAAAAGTCAAATTCCATGTTAAAATTAACGTCTATCAAATTAGGGAGGTGGTGAATTTTCTCTTTCAAAACACATTTGTGATGCTATAAAAATTAGCAATGACTAAAGAAAAGTCAGAAGCCCAAAATTAACTACTATTTAATAATTGAGGAGACATTGAACATAACACTATGTTTCTGGCAGTTTCATACATTTGTCTTTAATTCAAAGTGAACTTGAGCTTCTACAGCAATACTTACCAACTTTATTCTGAGAAAATTAAATAATTTAGTGAGCATAAACTGGCATTCAACTTTTACAAATTGCTGAAGATTCATGGATGCCAATTGACAGAAACCTAACTCAAATTAATTTAGGAAAAATAACAACCAATATTTCTCAGAGAACCTAATTAAAATGTAAATAACCAAAATACAGAAGGCAAAGATGAAATAGGCTTATGAACAGCTGAACCAGAGTCTGCAATACAACCAAGACTCTATACTAATTTATTTCTCTTTCAATATGCTGACTGTCTTCTTTTACTTTAAAATGATTTTCTCTAAACAGTAACCACTGAAAATTCCACTGTTTTTTAGGACTTGCAACTTCCAGCAACATAAAGAAATTGTATTTCTTCTAAAGTAATTGTTTGAAAAATTTCAGGCAAAAACTCTGACTGAGGAAATCTGGCCAGTTGCTTGCCTTTAAATTAATCAACCATGATTGCTATACTTTCATTAGCCTAACTTGAATCATTGATTAAGGGATTCATTTACTCAAGTATTGAGAATCTTTCCCCACAGGCTGGAGCATATGGGGCCCACTTATGTGAATTAGGGGTTATTGTAGAGAAGAGGGGAATAATATGTGTGTGGAACCACCAAAACGGATATACCATACTTTTCTGATATTTCACAAACATTAGGCAAATTTGTATTGGCATTAGCAGTCACATAACAATATTTCTCTAGTTTTTTTTAACCTGTATTTTAGAAGTTCCTATCATCATAGTCTAAGGAGCAAGAAAAATTGGAATCATTTTCAGAACTATTATGATTAAGAAACTGGATGATCTCAAAATGGGAATCAGATTATTTTTCTGTCAATAATAGAAAAGCAAAACCATTTCTGGGTAAACAAAAATCCATTCGAGAAATGCCAAATACAAAGCAAACTGCTTTGGGCATGTTTGAACTGTTGATATGTAGAGAAAGTAGAAAGGACCTTCAGGATTCTACAAGTTCAAAAGGGAATTGTATTTTCATAATTCTTATAAATTCAATTATTTTTTAAAAATTTTATGCTCAAAAACTATTCCACAAAGCACAAAATTTAAATTTAAAATGCACATGGAAAATAGATGTCAATTATTTTAAAATGTAAAATAATGGCATAACTGATAGAAAATTTGTGAAAATTGGTTGAGAGGAAAACAGAAGGGTAAAGGACAAAAGGTGCTTACCTGAGAAAATGGAGATTGAAATGATATTATTTAGAAAACCAAAAAAAAAAATGTATTTATATATAGTTTTGGGGAAAGAAATGTGGAGAATGGGTGTAATGTAATTGGATTCAGTTTCCGATATTTTCCATCAGGCAAGTAAAGGACATTTTGCAAAGTAAATAGACAAAAAATTATATCCTAAGGAATAATATTAAAGAAATTAAGATAACAAAACAAGCTGAATATGGTGGTTACTGGAAATAAGAGCAGTGAGGTGATTGGGTAATTCTCTCTCTCTTTCTCTCTCTGTGTGTATAGAATTTTTTCAACACCATGTAATTATTTTAGTCTGCACATTTCTATAATAATAAAAACTTAATAACAACCTTCCAGACGAAGCCGGGGCTGCAAGGGAAGCCTGGGTCCGGGTGCCAGTGCCAGCAGCTGGGGAAGGAAGGTCTGCTCTTGCACAAATTTTGTGCATCAGGCCTCTAGTGTATATAAAAGATTAAAAATTGACAGTGTAGTTTATAATCAATGGCCACCCCATTAACTCTAGATGTGAACAAACTTGACTGAGATTTAGATGAGCTAAATTCAGGTTCATTCAAGAGCCTCTGTTACATATATATGGAAAAAGAGTGGTAAAATTTATTTATATGCCTCCCACTTTGCTTACATGCCTTAATTGATATTGCTAATGAAAACATCACTTTGTCCAAATATGTTGTACCTTTTATTAGTCACTTATGCCACCAATATTCTCAATAATAATTTTTATATTTTATTTCATCCCAGAGCAAAACTGCAAATACCACTAAGGCAGAGATCAACTCTTATATTTCTTTATTTCTCTAGCACATAGTATATTCTCTTGCAAATATAAGATGATTGCATGTGAACTGTGATGGCAAAAACAATTGAACTAGAAAAAAACACATATAGAATAATTTAGTTTCTAGCATGTTAATATTGAAATAATTTAATTCCTATGTAGGAAAAGACTAGGAAGCTTCAACATTCTTGCAAACCATTCCTGCTTTGCAAAAGATGTTTACAGAGAAAGAAGAAACAGAAATAAAGAATAAGAAAATGAGGAAGGGGAGAGAAATAGAGAGGAGGATTTTAAGAGAGGTGAGAAAAGTGGGAAGAGAGAGAAGACATAAGAAAAAATAATAAATAACATCAAAGGATTAAGAAAAATGGGTTACTTGGCATTATATTGAGAAAGGAAAATTCTCATCTAAATCATCTTACCCTGACCACACCACATTCCTGGTTCCTGCAATCTCGCCTGACCACTTCCCTGGTGCCTGTAATCTCGCCTAATTTTCCTACCCAGACCACTTCTTTGGTTCCTGTAATGTCGCTTGCATCAGTCAAAGTGCCCAAACTGGAAGGCTCCCTGCATGACCGGAAACTTAGTCCATATATGTGAGACAAAGGAACTAGGGACATGTCTGGAAGCTTAGTCCATATTTGGGAGACAAAGGAGCTAGCAGGGGAGGATAAAGACCAGGCCCCACTGCATTAAGGGCTCAGCCTCTGGAGAAGACTCTGCTGAGTCAAGCACTGGTGCGAATAAAACAGTCCTTTTCGGAACCTCTGAGTGCATCTGGTTTGTGGCTTCCCACCAGCCTGATTTCTGCCAGAACAATATCAATACCCACTCAACCCTGATCTCCCCTTGGAAATATTGTTATGGCATATTTAACCTGCTCAGAGGAGTTAAATCAGCATCCCCCAGGCTTGATTCTGCTTAATTCCTACATGCTTTACTTAACTGAATTTTAAC
Organism: Myotis yumanensis; assembly: GCF_028538775.1. Taxonomy (NCBI): domain Eukaryota; kingdom Metazoa; phylum Chordata; class Mammalia; order Chiroptera; family Vespertilionidae; genus Myotis; species Myotis yumanensis. Next base: position 201,532,561 of record NW_027223753.1, on the reverse strand, counting down.
CTTTGTTTAAAGGGGGCTTCAGAATTGTAAGACAGAAACATCCTGTAATATAATACCATAACAGGCTGATTTAAACCTGTGTTCTAGAGACAGGGGTGGTTTGAAATATTACAAGGAAATCAACAGCAGTGGGCTTCAGAGTCAGCCAGCGAAAGTGCAGTCATGAATAAAAGCAAGCTTGGAGGCCTTTTTCCCCCTTTCATCTTCTCTCCTCCAGTTTCTGAAAATGGAGACATCTATATCTTGTCCTTTACGCTGCCTGCAGAGCGCTAATGACTGCTCTGCTAAGGAAACCTAGTGAGCTGGAGGTAGAAAATAATGACTATCGAGCAGAAGATGTCATCCAGAAGGTCAAAGAGCAAAACTTGTAAGGCTCGAGCATCTGAATGAAATGCCATCCCTGTGCGGGAGCTGAGGCGGATTCAGTCTGGCACCAGAGTAATTGTCTCTAAGCAGCTTCTGCTGAAGTACAGAAGCTCATATTACAGCACTGTGATTCGGGTGGGTTCAAAGGGTCGGTGATCAAATGGCAGTTACACACTTCCCATGGATTCCTAGATCTTGAAATCATAATGCTGGATCATGAATGGCAGCTTCATTCTTCGTGTTTTGTTTCTACCAATTTACAAGCAAGCATATAGTACCTTCATGTATCCATTTCCAAGTTCATATATGACATTATTAAATTGGCAACATTTACAACATTTAGAATTTGATGTCGTCAAATGCAAGTCTAAGTGAAAGAATGCATAACAAAGGAATTTGGATGAGTGGATTTGGTACACAAAGTCCCCTCTGGATTTTGGCATCCATTAACTTCAGCTCATTGAGGATTAACTACACTAATAAAAGAGAAACATGGTAATTAGCGTACGACCACTACCCTTTTCATTGGCTAATCAGTGAGTATATGCAAATTAACTGTCAGCCAAGATGGCGGCCAGCAGCCATGCACTGAAGCGAGCAGGGAGGCTGGCTTGCTCCAGTGACTGCGGACTCCAACGTTCCCCGCCTAACTTGCCGGCCTCTCAGCTGCAAGTCTAAGCAACTATGTACTATGTTGCAAATAAGAAGCTAAACAAAACCCCAGAAACCAGCCGAACTGAAAGCCAGCCAGACTGCAACATTGTATCGATGTTTTCAGCAGCGAGGCCTCAGAGCTAAAGCTGGCCCAGAATAAAAAAAAAAAAAAAAGAAAGAAAACAAGGAGCGGTTGGGAGCTTCAGTCACTCGCTTCCGGAAAACAGCCCTCAGCCCCTCACCCAGACTGGCCAGGCACCCCAGTGGGGACCCCCACCCTGATCCAGGACACCCTTCAGGGCAAATCAGCAGCCCCCACCCATGCACCAGGCCTCTATTCTATATAGTAAAAGGGTAATATGCCTCCCGGCACCGGGATCAGTGGAGCAGTGAGGCTCCCGGCACCGGGATCAGTGTGACAGGGGGCAGCGCCCAAACCCCCTGATCACCCTGCGGCTCTGTGAATGATGGGGGGGGAGGGGCCACAACCTCCCTATCCGCCCTGCTCTGTTCATGACAGGGGAACGCGCCCCAACCCCCTGATCAGGCCTGCTCTGTGCCTGATAGGGGGGAGCTCCCCAATCCCCTGATTGCCCTGCGGCTCTGTGTTTGACAGGGTGCAGCACACCAACCCCCTGATCGGCCCTGCTCTGTGTGTGACAGGGTGCGGTGCCCCAACCCCCACCCCCCCCCCACGGGCCCTGCTCTGTGTGTGACAGGGTAGAGCCATAATCTCTCCATTGGCCCTGCCCTGAGTGTGACAGGGTGCAGCGCCCCAACCCCCTGATCCACCCTGCTCTGTGTGTGACAGTGGCGGTGCCCAAACCCCCTGATCAGCCCTGCTCTGTGGGTGATAGAGGGTGGCGCCCCAACCCCCCTCCATGGGACTTGCTCTGTGTGTGACAGGGTAGAGCCATAACCTCTCCATCGGCCCTGCCCTGAGTGTGGCAGGGTGCAGTGCCCCAACCCCCTGATCTGCCCTGCTCTGTGTGTGACAGGAGGTGGTGCCCCAACTCCCCTATTGGCCCTGCTCTGTGCATGACAGGGGGGAGCTCCCCAAACCCCTGATACCCTGATTGACCCTGTTCTGTGTGTGACAGGGTACGGAGCCCCAACCCCCCTGATGGGCCCTGCTCTGTGAGTGACAGGGGGCAGCGCCCCAATCCCCTGATCGGCCCTGCTCTGTGAGTGACAGGGGGCAGCGCCCCAACCCCCTGATCAGCCCTCCTCTGTGTGTGACAGGGGGTGGCGCTGCAACCTCCCCATCGACCCTGCCTTGAGTGTGATGGTGGCGGTGCCCCAACCCCCCAGTCGGCCCTACCCTGAGCGTGACTGAGGGTGGCACTGCAACCTCCCGATCTGCCCTGTTCTTTGCATGACGGGGCGGCGCCCCAACTCCCCAATCGGCCCTGCTCTGAGCCTGACCGGGGGCTGCCCTTAGAGATTGGGCCTGCCCTCTGCCACCCGGGAGCAGGCCTAAGCCAGCAGGTCGTTATCTCCTGAGGGGTCCCAGACTGCGAGAGGGCACAGGCCGGGCTGGGGGACCCCCCTCCCCCCGCCCCCTGAGTGCACAAATTTTTGTGCACCGGGCCTCTAGTCCTATATAATAAAAGCCTAATATGCAAATCAACCAAACAGTGGACCAACAGGTCGGCAGGGGGCGGGGCCAGCAAGCAGGTAGCTCCAGGTCAGCCAAGGTGGGTGCCAGTGGACAGAGGGAGGGGATGGTGATCAGGGGGCAGTGGTGACCAGTGGTAGTGGGGCAATGGGGGGCGGGTCTGGAGCTGCCCCCTGGTGGTCAGTACACTCCCATAGGGGGAGCGCTGCTCAGCCACAAGCTGGGCTGAGGAGCTAAGGATGTCCGACGGCAGTCAGACATCTCCCGAGGGCTCCTGGACTGTAAGAGGGTGCAGGCCGGGCTGAGGGGATCCCCCCCAAGTGCACCAACTTTTGTTCACCAGGCCTGTAGTTATAAAACAGGTCTCTTAATCCAATTGTGTTAGATGAGAATTCACAAGTCTGTTGTCATGCTAGATTGATCATTAGTTGTTTGAGCATCACATACCACATATCAATTCCCCTTTGAGATGCCTGGATATTAATCTCTCAGGGGCAAAAAAGACTCATCAATGAACTGTCTCCTTAGGTCACAAGAGCAATGATTTTCTGTCTACATGTTGGTCTCTAGGTGCTGATGGCGGCAGTTTGCATTTACAAAGATTTTTTATTTGAGTCTGTTACAGATATGGCAGATAGTGGACAAGCTCAAAGTTGAAGAATAAAGGATAAAAAAAAATTTAGTCTAAATATGTGGCTTTTTGAGAAAGAGGAATAGTCTTTAATAGCTATTTCTAAATAATGTTAGTGAAATCAAAGAATGAAGAAAACTATTATTATCTACAAAGTTGATGCTTTTTGTCAAAATAAATATGTATGTGTTGATTTGAATGATTAAAAAAACACTCCATGCTTCTTATAAAATTTGAAGTGAAATTATTTGGAAATGTATCAAATAATAACATAGTGCAATACATAACATTCATTAAGTGGCACAATATTAAGTGTTCTATGTGAATTAATATTTAATCCTATCAATAACTCACTGAGGTAAGTTTAATTATTAGATTCATTTGTAGACAAGGAAAATTCACATTTATAAAATTCATAATGAAATAATTTATCAAAAACTTCTCAGCTATGTCTGATGAGTCAAGCTATTTGACTCCATTGTCCTTTCTGAAACCATGAACCTGTGCTGTGTCCCTTAGTCATGATTTTAAGTCCATTGCAATACTGCCCCCAGAGACAACAATTGCAACTCTTTGTTAAGCTTATTATATGTTATTCCATATTTTGTAATTTATATATTTTTATAAATTGACATAGCAATGTAGACAAATAGGCACCTCTATTTTTAATCAAGACAAAATATACCATCAAGTAAAATATCAGAGACAGTGATATATCTTTATCCCAATACATATAATCAATGCTCATCATTTCACTGGCTGCAAATCAAAAATTCCAACATGTGGCCATGCAATACTTTACTTAATGTCCTGAAGATGAGTATTGAGGCTGTTTTGGATTTTTTGCTATTTACGTATGATACTGTTAATAAAAAATCTACAATAAAAATGTATATGTATGCACTCCTAGATCCATTTACAAGTTGAATAACTTCTGCAGGGCTGAAATTAAACAACTTTTGCAGGACTAAAATTATGCAGATATTTCAAAATGTAATTGTTGTATTTTTCTGTAACTGATCTAATATTTCTCATGAATACTACTATGTAAAAATATCTTAGTCTCTTTGGGTTCAAAAATCCCCTTTTTATGACTGTTACAGACTAAATTGTGTTCCCCCCAAATTCATAGATTAAAGCCCAAACCCTCAAAGCTACTGTACTTGGAGATAAGGCCTTTAAGTATATAGTTAAAGTAAAATGAGATCTGATAGAACTGATGCCCTTATAGTAAAGGAAGCAGAACCAGGAGTATGTGCACACAGAGGAAGGGTCACGTGACGACACAGCAGCACAGCAAGTCAAAAAGATTTCTTATCAGAAACCACCCTGCTGGTATCTTGTTTAAGAACTGTGAGAAAATAAATTTCTGTTTTTTAAGCTATCCAGTTTGTGGTATTTTGTTATGGCAGCCCTAGCAGCTTAATAAATGACTTAGGTTCCTTCTGATAAATGGTCCATCTTCAATATATCTGTCAGTTCCCCCTTCCCTTTCCAAAGAGTGATTTAATGTATTGGGGCATGGAAATGGAAGTTTATATCATTTGGTCCCTGAAAGAAATAGTGGGCCCTCCCAGCTCGATATCTCTCTAGCTTTGATTTTGAGTGGTTGGTTGAGTAAAATTCCCCCTGGGGTCTATAGAGGTTCAGTGGTTGCATTTCCTCATTTGGAGGTGCAGCTAATTGCTCAACTTGCCATTGTCTACAGTAGACAAGTACCTTCCCTTCAGTGTCGTCTGCACCTCCAGGACCCATGACCATGACACCTTGGAAATTCTAGATCCTAGGCTGAGATGAGTCAGGCTCACCTCCTCAGACCACACTTTCTAGTTTGTTATATTTTTGTTCTACTAGTTCTATGGTCGGCAAACTCATTAGTCAACAGAGCCAAATATCAACAGTACAATGACTGAAATTTCTTTTGAGAGCCAAATTTTTTAAACTTAAATTATATAGGTAGGTACATTGTTATTAACTTAATTAGGGTACTCCTAAGGCTTAGGAAGAGCCACACTCAAGGGGCCAAAGAGCCTCATGTGGCTCGAGAGCCGCAGTTTGCCAACCATGGTACTAGTTGGTCATGGTCTGTATTCTTCCTGTTGGTTTCTTCTATTCCTAGGGAGGCACTTTACCAGTTGGGATTGCCTCATGTTCCTTCTACCAATCTACTTCTTCCTAACCCTCCTTTACCAATAATTTTCTACTTTCTGGTGGGCTAGAGTAAGACACGTGTGTGTATTTCCCCTTCTTTTCTCCTATGGAGAAAGGAGATCTTAAAATTTTCTATGTTCCTGAAAAAAATGTGTATGATTCTGTCTAACATATATGTATATATATCAGGGGTGGGCAAACTTTTTGACTCGAGGGCCACAATGGGTTCTTAAAATGGACCGGAGGGCCGGAACAAAAGCATGGATGGAGTGTTTGTGTGAACTAATATAAATTCAAAGTAAACATCATTACATAAAAGGGTATGGTCTTTTTTTTTTTTTTTTAGTTTTATTCATTTCAAACGGGCCGTAGTTTGCCCACGGCTGATATATATATATATATATACATATATATATATATATATATATATATATATATGTATATATATATATATAATATTTCAGTACACATACTTTTTTTTCCTTGTAAAACCTGACTATATTCTTATTGATGACACAGAGGGAAAAAGAGCTTTAATGTGGATATTAAAGGCTGAATATCAAACCTTTACTTATTTTTGCATTCTTGCTGCTAGAATCCCAAATTACCCCAAGGCAAATACATTAGTCTGTAAGAATGGGGATAAGGTGATGGAGAGGAATAACAGAAAATTTAAAAGCACATTAAAAAATGTGCCTTCAAATGAAAGAGGCACATTCACTGCTCTTATGGAGATTGCAATCTGAAAAAAAAACCTGAGAAGACATTTTAAAAATTCAATACAAAACCCTAACTGGTTTGGCTCAGTAGATAGAGCATGGGCCTGTGGACCAAAGGGTTCCAGGTTCGATTCCAGTCAAGGACACGTACCTCCATTGCAGGCTCCTCCCTGGCCTGGGCCCTTGTTGGGGCTCATGCAAGAGGCAACCAATGGATGTGTTTCTCTCACATCGATATTTCTCTGTGTCTTTCCCCCTCTCTCCCACCCTCTCTAAAAAACAGTGGGAAAATATCCTCAAGGGAGGATTAAAAAAAATTTAAATACAAAATATTTAATTAAGATAACCATACGTGCCAGGGGAGAAGGAGGGGTGAGGAGTACTTTAAGAGTGGATAGGAGGGTTATCTGGCAAGTCTTTTGTGGAGAAATGACACCTAAACTGAAACCAAGGGAGCAACACTTGCAACAGCCCTAAGAGTGAGAAATTTGTGGGACTAAAGGAGAGCAATAGTCAGCAGAGAGTGTAGTATTCCCAGGGGAGGGAAGGGCACAGTGAGAGTCTGAAGAAGTCAGTAAAGACAAATTATTCGGGGTACAGAATCTAGAATATTTACCTCATTTCTACGGAATAATCAGAAGCCAAATGAAGATGTTACACTGAGTCGTGTCTGATCAGACTGCAATTGCAAATGGTTTCTCTGCAGGTAGAGGGCTGGAGGGGATAGAGGGAGCCTGGGTAGGAGATTCTTGCCTGTGCACTAGAGATTTGGGGCCTTAAAGAGCATGAGGTCATGAAGTTAGAAACAGATCTATTTGATATATGTCTAGAAGGTAAAGCAATTATACTTTATAATTGACAGATAATGGATAAAAGAGATACTAGATAAGGAAGAGTTTAAGGTTTTAGGAAGGAGCAAATGAGGCAGTAATGGTATCTAATAAAAGGTGTACTGGGAGAGGAATAAATTTAAATAGAAGAGGGGATGTTTGGGAAACGTTTAATGAGAGGTATCTGTAAGACAAAGATATGGAGATAGTATAGAATTTGATTATACTGGTATATTCTTAGATAAAATTCTGGACATTTTAATAGATAATGTTCAAATTTCGTTATATTGAAAGATTATCATTTTTTTTTAAATATATATTTTATTGATTTTTTACAGAGAAGAAGGGAGAGAGATAGAGAGTTAGAAACATCGATGAGAGAGAAACACCGATCAGCTGCCTCCTGCACATCTCCTACTGGGGATGTGCCCGCAACCCAGGTACATGCCCTTCACCGGAATCGAACCTGGGACCTTTCAGTCCGCAGGCCGACGCTCTATCCACTGAGCCACACCGGCTTCGGCGAAAGATTATCATTTAAAAATGTTTCTATAAAAGCAAGTCTTGGCAAATGAACCATCCACTTCCCCTTATACTCAATACCATTAGGATTATAATCTTTTTTTTTTAAGTTGTGGCTACCTGATATAATAACATTTATAAATTTTTTAATTTGCTTGTATTTGTTTTATTGATGAGTTGAAGATTTTTATATTTCTTGACCAAATATATGTCTTTGTTTTTATGAGGTTCATGATAGTATATTCATTTTCCTATTGTGTTTGGAGCTTTAGTTCAAATTTTGGCTCCACCACTTAATAAGAATGGGACCTTAGACATGTTTTGCAAATCTTTGTGCCTAAGTTTTTAAATATTTAAAATGGAGAGAATAATAGTCTAAGATCATTGTAAGAATTGATTGAGTTAATACTGCAGACCATTAGAGCAATGCCTTGGCATAGTAAGCTATATAAATTGCACTCTCTCATCAATATAAGACTTCTTCTACTTATTCTTCGGAAACTCGGAAATTAAACTGAAATGCATTGTTTTCCTCTGGGCAGGATGCAAAGGTGATTTCCTAGGTTCTTGTCCAGGTGGATTTGAAGAATGAAGCCACGGACAAAAGGTGGTATAGGAAAAGGTGGAAATTTATTGACAAACAAGCACAGACTCCCACATGGGGACGGGGAGAGAGACCCACCAAGTCCCTCTTTCCTAAGGTTTATAAAGGCTGCAGTTCTTTGTGTCCTGATATCCCCTCTGATTGGTCACTATAGCAGCTTCAGAGCTGAAACCCCAGGTGGGGTCCCCCTTCTTTTCTCCCTTTTGTTTTTCTAATCCCTGTGCCCTTCCCCTTTATTAGGTGAATGAGTGGCTTCCTCTCCTTTTATTCTGTAAATGTGTACTTTTAGGCAGCTCCCAGCCCCCTTATTCTGCGAACGTATGCCTTCTGGCAGCTCCCAGCTTTGCAGCCCTGTGCTTCTCCTCTGGGGGCCCCCTAATTCCTAAAACTCCCTAAACCTGCCTGTTTTACCCCTAAAAATTCCTTTCATTTCCAGTGCTAATTTTGATATATTTTATGTCAAGATTTTAAATGGTATCCAAACTCAAGCAAGATGTAAGACTAAGTTCTGGTTAAGAGTTACTGCTCTGTACTTATACAGGACCTTTACTTTCCTTATCATATCACTCCTCAAGGTGTTTTGTAATTATTTATTTAACTCTCTGTCTCAACCATGAGGTCTGGCCAAGTAATGATTGCGGTATAGTCACCACCCAACAACAATCTGAAATCAATGAGCAAATGGCGCACTTTTAATCTACTCCACTGCCCTTTCTCCAGTTCTCTCTGGAACAGTTTCATCTATCAGGCTCCATACTTGGCTTAAGTAAACACATAAGACCAGTTAACACTGGGTCTGTCACATGGCACAGATTTCTTTAAACTGATTTCTTTTTCTCTCATTCTTAAAATGTAGAGGTGGTTTTTAAACTTTTTGATGGGTCATAGATCACCTTAATAAACTGAATAAAGATGTTATATTCAAGACCTGCTCCACCACAAAAGAAAATACAAGTGCGCACAATTTACACAGAGTTGGGATAGTTGAAAAGATACCTAAAATACATTCACAGAGCAGAGTTTAGGTTTAGGTTTATAGTCACTTTTAACATGACATCTTCATTCAGGATGGCTTTTACCCCCTCCACTCTACCTACATGAAAAATAAGATTTTCAGGAAGTTTGTCAATTATCTCTAACATTTAATCAATGTTAACATATCATAGTTTTTGAAACCGTTTTTTGTTTTATTTATTTATTTATTTATTTATTTATTTTTTAATAATCCTCACTGGAGGATATTTTTCCATTGGTTTTAGAGAGAGTAGAAGAGAGAGGGAAGGACAGAGAGAAATATCAATGTGAGAGGAACACATCAGTTGGTTTCCTCCTGCACACGCCCTGACCAGGGCCCCAGGTCAGAGAAGAACCTGCAACCGAGGTATCAAACCCGGAACCCTTCCCTCCACGGGCTGGTGCTCTATTCACTGGACTATACCAGCTGGGGCTGAAATCTTTTCTTTGTTACATTAACTGAAAACGAGTTACGTAATTGTAATAGGTTACTCATTTTATGTCACATGTTACATTTTAAAGAAAAATTTAAATACCAATTTTAATTAGGAATTACTCTGCTCAAAACTGTTCTAAAAGAATTGTCTCTTTTTAAAGCAAAATAATCTGATGTCCGCTAATGATCAAACATTCCATCTGTGTTCCTGACCTATGCTTTCAGTCATTCATTTGACAACATGTATAAATGAATGTATCATCTACATTCTCACTTTTCAGAAAGCAAGCAATCTTTCATATCTTCTGCTTACATGAAGCTTGGTTTTCCCCTGATGTTAAACTCCCTGTGAGGCCTGCTTCACAGAGAATGCAAAAATGCAGACCTGCTTCACAGTTTAACGTGAAACTGCAATTATTACTGACATTGAGAGAAGGACAATGTATAATCTGGTTTCCCAATTCCATCTCCGGTCCTCTCTATAAAACCACCCACAATAGCTCATCTTTGACTCTAAATTTATTTATGTAAACCACCCTTTTGTTATCCTACTTGATTTTATTTACTGACCACTAGAGTCCTTCTTCTATTTTTCTTTACTGACATCAACACCAGACTTTGATATTCCTCTTTGTCAGCCAGTACTCGTTAAACCATTCAACAAATAATTATTGTGTACCAACTCTCAGGAACCCAAGGTGTGCTCAGGGTTGACAGGAAGTAAATGAAAATTAAAATAGAGAATGATAAATATTTTTTAAAGTTATGTATGGAGTGAAAGGGTAATGCACAAAGGAAGAAATAGTACCTGACTTAACTCTTAAAAAGATTGGACCCTATTTGGTTTGGCTCAGTGGATAGAGCATCAGCTTGCAGACTGAAGGGTCTCGGGTTCAATTCCAGTCAAGGGCACATGCCCAGGTTGTGGGCTTGGCCCCCAGTAGGGGGCGTGCAGGAGGCAGCCGATCAATGATTTTCTCTCATCATTGATGTTTCTATCTCTCCCTCTCCCTTCTTCTCTGAAATCAATAAAAAAAATTAAAAATTGGGACTTATCTAGAAAGCAAATATAGGGTTAATAAAAACAATAGCATGAGCAAAGGAGTGGTATATACAGATATCTTCCAGATCAATAGGTGCATGTCAGCGAGTGGTCATGATTGAGACCAGAGAGAGGAGAGAGCCATGGGAAACATTATAAGTCACAATCAGAAGCTCTGGTTTAATGTACTATAGGCCACAGAGACTCACTTGAAGGTTTTAGGCAATGACGTTGTATGGTCAGAATGTATTGAGACAGATATTTCTAACTATAGCATGCAATAAGTTTAATTTGAGAGAACATTTAAGCTAACAGCAAAGATATAATGCAAAATAAAAATTATACATTGGACGAAACATTGGGGAGTTCTAAATAAGGCAGTGATGGTAGGAAAGATGAGACAGATGAAGTATCTAAAGGTGTTTAGGAACTTAAGCTAAATTTTGTACGTGGTTTTGAGCAAATGATTAGAATAAGAGTTTAAGAACGCTCAAAACTTTTTGCCTGGGGTGACTGAGTGGATGATGTCATTATTAACTGAGAGCAGAAATACAAGAAGATTCATAGATTTTACAAGTGAGGTAATGCTGAAGGATTAATTTATGAGCATCCAAATAAATATATTTAGTAGCTAACTGGATATATGAGAATAAAGGGTTGAATACTTATGTAAAGGATTTAAACTGTTAATTAGAACCAAGAAGGGAATGTAACCAATGAAGAACAGAAGAAGAACGGCATATTTGCCAGGGTTTCTGACTGCACACACCAGAAAAGCATATTGGTTGTCTTAGTGAAAACAAAATATGGCAACAGACCAAAAGGGACACTGGAGAAAAATGACCAGTTATTATGGGGAGCTTGAAGTGAAACAGAGAAGCTTGTGAATCTGCTCCTAACCGCCTCCCACCCGCCCCACACTCTCCCTCCTCCATCCCTCCCCCGCCAGCCACCATATATGGATGCCTTGGAATCTCTGTTGCTGATAAGTGTTGTTAAAAGATAAACTGAGGTGCATTAACATTTTCAAAAGTTATTTGAGCAAACATAGATTTCAATGGGGGAGTGTCAGACTCAAAGTGGTTAGGAATACTGTGCAGATAAGAGCTAAGGTAGCCAAAGCCGGTTTGGCTCAGTGGATAGAGTGTCGGCCTGCAGACTGGAGGGTCCCGGGTTTGATTCCGGTCAGGGGCATGTGCCTGGGTTGCGGGCACATCCCCAGTGGGAGATGTGCAGGAGGCAGCTGATCGATGTTTCTGACTCTCTATCTCTCTCCCTTCCTCTCTGTAGAAAATCAATAAAATATATTTTAAAAAAAAAGAGCTAAGGTAAAGGCTCTTGTAGGGCAAATGCAGAAACAAAGCTAGAGAATGATTTGATTGGCTATAGTTTAAGTGACTGCCTTATGGGAAAGCCTAATAAGGCTGTTTGTGATTGATGTTTTTTTAATTTCATTTTCTCAGATGTGAGTATCTTCACAAGAATGGATTCTGGCTTAGGTTTTGATTTGCTCACTTAGGTTACCAAGGCATTATCACCACCTCAGTCTAATGGCCTCCTTATTTAATTACAATATTGCCAATAATCCTCCATTTGACTTGGGGTCACTCAGTCTAGTATCAAAGCCTGAGCCTTAGAATCATCAGTCCAGGTCATTGGTCTGCCCTCATGCCCTGTTACCACTGAATGGGTGATGGACTTGACCATGCAGATCCTTACTTCTTCCATCAGTGTCACAGAGTATTTTATTTCAAGGGACCAAAGTAATGGGTAAAGAAAGAGGTAGCAGGGAAAGGGATTAATGAAAACAACATAGAGGTATGCTTGGCCATCTTGGATCAGTGGTTGAGCATCAACCTATGAACCAGGAGGTCACTGTTTGATTCCCGATCAGGGTACATGCCTGGGGTTGCGGGCTCAATCCCCAGTAGGGAGTGTGCAGGACACAGCCGATCAACGATTTTCTCTCATCATTAATGTTTCTGTCTCTCTCCCCGTCTCCTTTCCTCTCTGAGATCAATAAAAATACATATTTTTAAAAAGTATAGAGGTACAACAGAAACAAGTAATAAATTTTATCATGGAAGCAAAAAATAATTTAAATTTTTCAAAGTGTAAGTGGAGACCAAGTGAGTTACCATATGCAACTTGTAATTGTCATTTTATATTTAATATTACCAAGCCAGTTTTGTTATTTTAACGAAAGAACCTCACTTTCATTGTTCTGATACCTTTTAAAACATGATTCTTGAGGAATTTTTATCTGAAAGTATTAATGAATATATTTGTTATTTCCCTCCTAATATTATAACAGACTTCAACTTTGACATGTAAAACCTTCAACTTTTTCTTATTTTTTATATGAAAACATGGGTAATTAGTGAGTTAGTAAGGCTGATTAGCATTTTTTTTTTTAATCTGCCCATTTAGCTGCTAAATTTGTGTCAGTTTCAACATAATGAGCTTCATAATAAGATGGTTTTCTGGGAGTTATAAAATTAAAGAAAGCTGAAATTTTGGAGTCTCAATTTTAAATAAGAAAAAAATCTACACATGATTTCATTTAAGTTTGCATGTTGTATTTAATTATTCTAAGAACTTGTCCTGGCTCACATTTCTAAGCACCATAATCATACACATTCTGTGGTCAATTATCCTAATATATAAAAACCCTGGGTCGTATCGTCCGGTAACGAAAGAGGCTCGACCAACCGGAAGTCAGTCCTGCAGTCAGCAGGACTGCTTCCACTGTAGGCTCGGTGCCCCAGCACTGACTACTGAGGGGTCTGCGAATCAGGGCCAGAGGGAGACCTAAAGAGAGAAGCAGGGACTGATCCATTGCCTCTGTGGCAGCTTTTGATCAGCACTTGCCTCTCTCTTTCTCTCCCAGGCTGGCCAGCAGCCACACCTCCATTTCTCTCCAGGCCTCCACCGGGGCTGCTGATCAGCGCCGCCTTTCTGATCAGGCCCTGTTTATAGGCCCAGAGATGCTGACTGGCCTAGAAACTGACCAATCAGAACCAAATATGGGTCAACTGTGAGGAGCCAATGGCTGCCTAGGAGGCAGAGCTTTTGATGCTGACTGGAATAGAAACTGACCAATCAGAACCAAATTGGCTAGCAGAGGAGGGCAGTTGGGGGCGAGATCAGGCCTGCAGGGGAGGGCAGTTGGGGGCAAGATCAGGCTGGCAAGGGAGGGCCATTGGGGTGAGATTAGGCCAGCAGGAGAGGGCAGTTGGGGGCAACCAGGCCTACAGGGGAGGGCAGTTGGGGGAGAGATCAGGCCAGCAGGGGAGGGCAGTTGGGGCTTGAAGATGCCAGGGAGTTTATCTTACTTGTACAGAGAGTAGAGAAATGAAATAGACAAATAGAAATATATCTGGCCCATGCAATTAAAGCCATAAACCAAAAGGTAACTCGGGCCTGAGCAATTAAAGTGACCATACATTAGGCCAAAAGTGCCCTGACCTGAGTAGCTGGGAAAGCTATAAAGTAAGGTTTTCTCTGCCAGCACACCTGGGTGAGGAATAAGGTAAATCAACAGGGACTCCAATCAACAAGATAAGGGGAAGAGAAGGTGGGGACACCACATGCTGTGAGCTTTGAAAACTAATTCTATATAGCAAATTGACCAATAAGAAGAGGTCATGTTCACATAAAGAACTGCAGTCTATTTAATGCCTCAAGACAAAGAAGCAGCAGCCACCCTTCTCAGGGACCCCTCTGTCCATCAGGAGGGACAGAGTCTCAGGCTTAGAATTTAGAATTAGGTTTTAGAGGTAGTGTCTGCTTACAATAAAGTTTCTGTGCTTTTCACCTACCACCTTTTGTCTGTGGCTTCATTATTCAAAACCATGGAGATAAGAACCCAGGAATTCAGGGCATTACAGTTCAATTTTCACGTTTCATTAAGAATACCATGTTTTGGAGAATCGAAGATGGCGGCATAGGTAAACACCGGAGACTGCTGCCGCAAACAACCACTTCAAAAATACAACTAAAAGACGGAACGGACATCAACCAGAACCACAGGAAGGCTGGCTGAGGAGAGGCTCTTCAACTAGAAGGAAAAACAACAGCATTACGAGGCTCAGAGGAGGCGCAGTGTGGAAAATTTAAAGGTACGGTGGTGCTCGCGCAAAGCGGGCTGGTGGCTGAGGTCGCGGTTGTCGTTTTCAATCAGGAGGGAGTCTCAGACTCTGGGCTACAGATCCGGGCGAGTCTCTAGGGACCCAGACTCAAACGGGAGAAGCAGGACTGTCTGGCTATGGTCCTTCTGAGGTTTGCAGCGGTTGCTGGGACAGAGAGGCAGAGCCCCTGGGGACGGACTGAGAGCAGCCATAGCTGCTCCCTCCCCCCGCCCTGTTGATCCTGCCCCGCCCAAGCCCTGTGCAGAGCCATTTGCCAATCGCCTCAGGCAAAGGCTAGATTAGCACCTCCCCAGACGACAGAAGTTTTCCACACAGCTGATTCCCACAGCCAGTCGGCCTGGTGGTCAAATCCCTCTAGTATTAACTACAACAATTAAGGCTTAACTAGAACAAGACTGTGCACAAAGACCACAAGGGGTGCACCAAGAAAGCATAAAAGATGCGGAGACAAAAAAACATGACAGAAATGGAGGATCTGGAGCTAAAAATCGCAATTTTGAGGGCTTGCAATAAACTTGAGCAGAGCCTCACGAAAACTAATGAGACCCTCGATGCTACGATAAAGAAATTAGAAAGTAAGCATACACGGACTGAAATAAAGAATATTATACCCAATAGCAGACCAGAGGAGCACAAGAATCAAGCCAAAGATTTGAAATGCAAAGAAGCAAAAAACACCCAACTGGAAAAGCAAAATGAAAAAAGAATCCGAAAGTGTGAAGATAGTGTAAGGAGCCTCTGGGACAGCTTTAAGCGGACTAATATCAGAATTATAGGAGTGCCAGAAGATGAGAGACAGCAAGATATTGAAAACCTATTTCAAGAAATAATGGCAGAAAACTTCCCCCACCTGGTGAAAGAAATAGACTTACAGGTCCAAGAAGCGCAGAGAACCCCAAACAAAAGGAATCCAAAGAGGACCACACCAAGACACATCATCATTAAAATGCCAAGAGCAAAAGACAAAGAGAGAATCTTAAAAGCAGCAAGAGAAAGAGACTCAATTACCTACAAGGGAATACCCATACGACTGTCAGCTGATTTCTCAACAGAAACTTTGCAGGCCAGAAGGGAATGGCAAGAAATATTCAAAGTGCTGAATACCAAGAACCTACAACCAAGATTACTTTATCCAGCAAAGCTATCATTCAGAATTGAAGGTCAGATAAAGAGCTTCACAGATAAGGAAAAGCTAAAGGAGTTCATCACCACTAAACCAGTATTATACGAAATACTGAAAGGTATCCTTTAAGAAGAGGAAGAAGAAGAAAAAGGTAAAGATACAAATTATGAACAACAAACATGCATCTATCAACAAGTGAATCTAAGAATCAAGTGAATAAATAATCTGATGTACAGAATGAACTGGTGATTATAATGAATCAGGGACATAGAAAGGGAATGGACTGACTATTCTTGGGGGGGAAAGGGGAATGGGAGATTCGGGAAGAGACTGGACAAAAATCGTGCACCTATGGATGAGGACAGTGGGTGGGGAGTGAGGGCGGAGGGTGGGGAGGGAACTGGAAGGAGGGGAGTTATGGGGGGGGGGGAAGAGGAACAAATGTAATCTGAACAATAAAAATTTAATTAAAAAAAAAAAAAGAATACCATGTTTTTCACTGTAATATTTTACATTTTAGCTTTCTTCATTTTCAAATCCTTTCTTATTCTTGCATTCCTCCTATAGCTACAATTTAATTACCTCTGCATTTCTGTAGTTGTATTTCCCCTACTTTATCTTATTTAGAGTAACTAATGGAAACCTTAAACAAGAACAAAACAATGTGTAAAATATATATTAAAAATAAATGATTGCATTGTCTTTTAATAAAGATCATGGAAGGCATAATGAAAACATCAAGAACAATTATATTGTAAAGCAGAACAGAGTAAAATAATTTAAACAGAGAAAACGTAAAATACTTGGTAAACTATTATTTTAAAGACATGTCCGATGTCTGGCTGACCTATTAGAAAGGAAAAATCACCAGGCAGAATGAGCAAGGAAGGGACTCTAGAGGTAGCAAGGCACTGGGCCTGAGGCTGCCCTGAGGGTGTGGGCATGAGCCAGTGATGGGCAGCTTTGTGTCAGCGGCCATGTGGGGGTGGCAGGAGACAGAGCCTCAGGCCTTTGCAGCAAGCCAAGGCCCCTCGAGTGCTACACTGCAGGGTAGACTCAATCCTCTAGTCAAAGGGAGGTGGGAAAGGAATTGGTCTATTCCGGCTCTTTCTGTGGATGGAAAGAAATAAAGAACCATGTCCCCTTTGAGTTTTCAACAATAAACTCCCATGGTCCATACAGAACTCAGTGAAACCCACACTGGCTGTATGATCCAAGTGTTCATTAAATTTAAGTAGGCGGCAATTTCAAGTGTCATTATCCAAGCAAAAACTACCTTCAAAAATGGCTATCGATAAATGGTTAATGGTGATATGTTTGGTCGCATTACCATTGAGGTCATAAATAAGTTCAGCTGGGATGCCATCACCCCTTTGCTTTAATATGGTACTACAGGTCTTAACCAGCATAGTGCAATAAAAGTAAATAAGTAAATACAAAAAAAAAAATAATGTACTATAAAATGAACATTGTAAACCATCAGGAGAGAATACAGAATGGTTTTATGACAAAATTACATAGAGATCAAATAAGACTTAGAAAACATTGGGTTAGTATGCAAAATACTTTATGTGGACCCTCTCTCTTCCTGTAGGTGGAGCATAATCCCCTGAGTGTGAGCTGAACTTAATGACTCGCTTCTAAATAATTGAGTGTTCATGAGGTGACAATTAACTTTATGGTGGTAAAGTTCAGACATCTGACAAACACTATTTTTGAGAGGAGTTAGAAACAGGATTAGGCAGACAGGGCAAGGGGTGAAAGGAAGGAGGAAATATGGACGTGACAGGTGGAGCCAGCTAAAACTGTTACAGGATTCCAGGGAAGAGAAATAGGGAAACAGACAGGAAAGCGAAAACAAGGCCAAACAGTGTGGGCAATTTGCCGCCAGCTTGAAACTAACAAACCATTCTCTTCCCCGGCCAAGGACACAGAGCAAATGGTTAAAATCCTCCGTAATGAAAGAATGCAGAAAGGGAGGGGAATGGGGGGGAAAGGTCCGTTTTACTCCCTAAGCAGAGAAGCCAGCAGTCTCAAGGCTTGGCAAGATAAAGCTGCCAGGTGCTTTTCACGAATTCTGGGAAAGCCAGTCTGTACATTGTTAACCCACAATCATTAATAATGAGAACAGAAAGAATAAAGTGGAGTAAGCATTGTAAAGAGAACCACTTAAAATGCATTCAAGAGAATTTGGAAGAGGTGGGGCCTGTGCACGTCTCAGGTCTCCGTTCTCAGAACTGCTGAGAAGCTGCTGACCTGGTGCTAAACTCAGCTCAAGGCCAAACTGCAAACATCTCGGATGGACATCTGCTACTTATCAGAAGGGACGTATATGGACTTTCTGCCCAGCACTAGCCCTAGTGACAAGCATGTGTAGGTTAGTGAAGCTGCAGCTGTGCCAGCACCAGTCACACATCATGAAAAAGCAACCTAGGTGACTACCCCCTGTGGGATGGAGGTCTTTCTCCTTTGCCTTTGTAAACTTCTGCCCCCTGTCTTTCCCTGGAGCAGGCTTTCGGTTGTTATCTAAACCTGTGTGTCCTGGATTGCAATCCTGACCTCAAATAAACGTTTTTATTCTCTATTACAGCCTATATCTTTATTTAGTTAACAGTAAACAATGCATATAATTATTAACAATTGCTAGACATTAGAGAAAGAGAAAAATGAGTAAAAGGTGCTGAGTATTTTACAAATAAATTTCTTATAGAAATAGGAAAGATGCTCAAACTTATTAGTTGTCAGGAAAATACATTCTATTCATTTACTATGCAAAAAATAAGCAAATCAGTCCGCAAAACTACAGAGGAAAGCAAGATAATATCAAAAAAAAATATTTAGAAATCTGGATAGCTCAAGGGGATAAGCATGGGATGTGATCATGGAGAGGTTTCAAAGTTATTGTTACTATTTTATACCTAAAAACAGGTGTTGATATATAGTTATTAATTTGTATTTTATTCTAAAGTCCCCTATTCATTCTCCATCTTGCAAATGTGTGAACGAAATCATAATAACTCAGTAAAGAAAAAGTAAAACCAGCTACATATGTTATGGTCTTTAAATTCTTAACAATTCAGGAGAAAACTTAAGGCAGAATGTAAAAAAAAAAAAAGAACAGATAGCTTACATTGAAGATAAAAATAGGAAGGATAATTAGGAACTAATTTAAAGGTCAGTCTTTTCTTCAAATGTAGAAATGACATTCTATGGGTGATACTGGTAATATCAATGAAATTTTTTTTTCTTATAGATGAAGTTAAATTTGAAACAGTTTCCTGTAAGATTCCTGCTTAAACAAACAACAACAAAAAAAGAATCCTAAATCTACTTTGCAAAAAAGAGGACATGTTAAGAAAGAAGAATAGAAAATTTAAAAAAATATAGAAACAACCTATTAAAGTTTTAAGCTTTGGGGCCCAAAGAATTTCATGTGGTTAACACATGGTCACAGGAATAATAATGATAATTAACAACAACAACAATCATAATAATAATATAGCTAGACCTATTTGCCTCTGATCACTTGCTAAAGACGAATAGTCTATTGCCTTTTTTTGTTTGTTTGTTTGTTTGGGGGAGGCGGCAAAGTTATACTCAAAGACTGCATGTCTTTGCCAGCAATTTCATTTAACATAGGTTCACTATGGGAATTACAATAATTTCACAAGCAAATAGCACACAAGATAATATCTCTTAATAGGCTAGATAAAGAAATTACATACTCCAAACAAGTGACAGATTAATCACACTATTGTTCCAGGAAAGGGGAGATAAGAGGACTAAAATCCACATTTTAACAGAGGTGTGCCTTCTTTTATGAGGAGGCACTCAGAGGAGACAGCTACAAACCAAGAGCTGGTTCCCAGCAGCCAGCACGAAAGTAAAATCCCCTATTGCCTGGGCATGTTGCTAGGGAATTAAGATGCTGTTGTTGGCAGGTGGGCTGACTTCCTTCATGGGGCTGTTGCCAGAGGGCTGAGTGGATGGAATTCCTCTGACGCTGGAGGGAATGGGGCTCTTACAATATCTTGAGAAAAGGGATTTTCTAAGACTTGCATGAGAGGGTGAGAGACTTTTATTTGCGTGGAATTATATTTCTCAGTTTACAAAGCCCCATGTCCCTTAAACCAGTTCTGGAAAATATATAGGTGGGGGTTCAGTAGAGCTAAAAGCAGGGCCCAGAGTTTCCATTCCATGATGGTGTGGGTCCAGTGGAGCATCAGGCTAATTAAAAGTCCATGAGTCCCTTGTGTGGAGTCCACAGGGCTGCGGACCACATGTTCGAATGCAGGGGAGTATGCCCCTGCAACAGGAGTCCCAAGAGAGCAAGAGGGTCAACAGCCCAGGAGCTAAAAGTCGAGAGCCAAGCGAGCAACTGCCAACCAGAGTCGCCTTGGCCACTGCAGGAGCTAAATGCCACAAAGGTCTTCAAAGAGTGTCTAGGATAGCAAAGAGTCAGTCTCCTCGCCCAAATCAAGACTCTCAAATAGTCTTCACAAATTCACGGTACATTCCCTTGCCATAGTTGCTTCTCTACACGTTCCTGTGGATAAACCCACAGCTGGACCCCTCAACAGCTGGGCTGCTTGCTAGCTGCTTATCAATGACAACAGATGAAGAATGATGACATCCGGGCACAACTTACTTCATTCTTACTTACATTAAAGCAACCTTTTTGGTTTGTTTGATTTGTGGTTAAAAAGTGTTAAAACAATTTCACTGAAGTCATAAACAACTGGATTTGAAATTATATTAAACCTATATACAGCAAGGATTACTTAAAATAGGTAAGATAACTGAAACAAGTTTGTCACCCTAGATTTGACAAATTACAGTGATTTGTTACAGGTCGTATAATGTGAGGAGACCGCTAGAGATCGGCATGGACCAGATCCTAAATAGCTTTTAAATAATGTCAAGTAAATTTTTTTTTAAGGGCAATGAGAAGCTTCTTTAGAAGTTTATAGGCATGGAATAGTTATATGTATTGTCACACTAAAGCACGTAAGAATATTAAAGTGTGAATACATGTAGTAGTTATTAAAAATAGTTGTGCATATGAATATTGTATTTGTTGAGAATTTCACAATTCAGTAGGACTACTATTAAATAATTGTAGTTATATCTTAAACATTATGTTTGCCTGATATGTCCCTTAGTAATACATTTTTGGCAATATACATTTTAATAAATTTATTTCATAAAGACTTTTTGGATGGATTTTTATGTTCTTGCTTTGCCCCATAGTAGTTCAACTCAATGAAAGTGACTTCCCTTCAAACTGCATAGTACTTTATAGATTTAGAAAGTGCTCCATCAGACATACTATGGAATTTTCAATAAATAAACAGAAGGATTTGATTGGGGATGATGAAGTTCAGGATATTTTCCATGTTTTATGCCCTGAGTACTTGTTTGCACAGTGGGAATTTCTCTGAGTAAAGATTAATTTCTCAGCGCAGAGGCTTTAGGGCAGCGTTTTCTTGAACAAATCTACTCTCTTTGAAAAGTGAGAAATTCATCCCCAGGCATATTTTTGTTCAGCATGTGTGCATATTCAAATGAATGGCTGAAATCACCAATAACTACAGAGACGGACCCCTGGAGAAAACGTTAAACATGTTCACTTGAAGATATAAATAATAACAGCAAATAAGGTACAGCTGACCAATTTTTCACTCAAAAAGCGACATATATGTAACTCAATAGGAAAGAAATTATTGTCTTCTATGCTAATTAATCATCCAACTGGTTTCACATTTTAAATTTTCTACACATATAGAGTTCAATAGAGCCTATATTTACTTGGGCCTTTGGTAAATTATGTGACTAATAAAAAGAAAACATGTTTTGCCCTAGCTGGTTCAGCTCAGTGGATAGAAAGTAGGCCTACGAACTGAAGGGTCCCAGGTTTGATTCCAGTCAAGGACATATGCCCAGGTTGCGGCTCGATCCCCAGTAAAGGCCATGCAGGAGGCAGCCAATCAATGATTCTCTCTCATCATTGATGTTTCTACCTCTCTCTCCCTCTCCCAAATCAATAAAAATATCTTTTAAAAATGAAAACATGTTTTAAGCATTTTAAAATTTATTATTCTTTTTATCTGAACAAATATGTTCATTAAAGAATATTTAGAAAATGTTGCTCAATAAGGAAAAAAAATAAGTTATTTGTGCCCCATGCCCCCAACCAGAGGTAATTACCAAAACAATTGATGTTATTTTATCGGGTACATGTCTAATTATTTCAACATCTTTCTCTATTTCAACATGTGTGTGTGTTATATACACTGAGTGGCCAGATTATTATGACCACCTGACATTTGTAGGCAAATTAGCCATACACTGCATTGTATGGGATATGGAAGCCGAAGGCCTGTTCCAACACCTTTGCTGTCTGCAGTTGCCAAGATAAAACGTCTCCAATTCGCACAGAAACAAGGATTGTACAGTCGAGCATTGGAAAAGTCATGTTGTCAGATGAATCACGTTTCCAGTTGCATCTTGCAAGATGGCAGAGTGAGAATTTGGCGGAAACAGCATGAAAGCATGCATCCTACATGCATGAGTACAACCCTTCAAGCTGGTGGGGGCAGTGTTATGTTTTGGGGCATGTTTTCCTGGCATGATTTTGGCCCTTTAATTCGTGTGGAACAACATCTGAATAGCACAACATACCTAAGTATCCTTGCTGATCAAGTTCATCCTATCATGTTGATGACGTATCCCAATGGAGATGGCTTCTTCCAACAAGACAATGAATGCGCCATGCCACAGTGCTCGTATTGTGCAGGATGGTTTCAAGAACATGAAGGAGACTTTACCTTGCTTAGGTGGCCCCCACAATCACCAGATCTCAATCCAATTGAGCATTTGTGGGCGAAGTTAAAAGAGCCATCAGGCAGCTGGTTCGACAACCATCAAATCTCACAGAACTGGACAGTGCTATTCATCAGGCATGGTGTCAGATTCTTCGCATCACCTTTCAACATCTTGTGGAGTCAATGCCGAGAAGAATCACTGCAGTATTGAAGGCAAAAGGTGGCCCAACGAAGTACTGATGGGTGGTCATAATAATCTGGCCGGTCATAATAATCTGGCCACTCAGTGTATATATATGTGTATGCCTTCTAAGGATATTATAAAAAGTATATACTTTCATAATCTGATTCATAACTATATTAAGCATTTTTAATTGATTTCAGAGAGGAAGGGAGAGGGAGAGATAGGAACATCAATGATGATGAGAGAATCATTAATAGGCTGCCTCCTGCTTGTCAAACAATAGAAATTGAACCTGCAATCCAGGGATGTGCCCTGACAGGGAATCAAACCGTGACCTCCTGATTCATAGGTTGACATTCAACCACTGAGCTATGCTGGCCTGGCTAAAACTCTGAGCCTTTAACCAACATATCCACCATTCCCTCAACCCCAGACCCCTAGCCCCTGGCAAACACCATTCTACTCTCTGCTTTTATAAGTATGACTTTTTTAGATCCCATATACTGATTCCATGCAGTATTTGTCTTTCTGTGTCCAGCTGACTTTACTTAGCATACTGTCCTCCAGGTTCATCCTCGTTTTCACAAGAGTAGGATTTCCTTCATCTTAAAAGCTAAATAATAATATTCAATTACATATATACCCCACATTTTCTTCATCCATTTAACTAAGCACTCGCTATGCTTTCACTTGTACACTCACTTTTAGTAATAAATACAAGATTGAATTTTTCTAATATATTTTTAGTATTCAAACAATTGATATGCTTTATAGTATACTAGAGGCCCAGTGCACAAAATTTGTGCTAGGGGCTTGGGCCTCAAAGCCCCAGCTGCCTCAGCCTCTCATGGCCCTGGCTGCCTCGCTGCTCCACGGACCCGCCCACCAGTAGTTGTGGAAGGTCGTCTGGAAGGTTGTTCCAGAAGGTGGTGCTGCCATCTGGTCTAATTAGCATATTAGCTATTTATTATATAGGATACCAGTTTTCAAAGACATTTTATAGTTATATTTTGTTTCATTTTTTCAAGAGTCAAAATATTGGGCAAATGTACCTACGCTTATTAGTATTTTCCACATAACAGAAGTTTCAAGAAATTTGTAATATTTTTCCATGATAATTCCATTAATAAATGTTAGAACTTGGTTTTCAATCCATCTCTGAATATAAATCCAATGAAGTTCCTGTAAAATCCTATATTTCCAAGTTTATGTGTATGATTACATTTTATATTTCCTATCAACATATATTATCTGGAAGCAGGAATATTTTTATATTTTTATTCATATTCAATAAAATTATACTTATTTCAGAAACAAAATAGTTTATATAATTTGAAGATAAAACATAATTTAAAAATATCAATCTTTCATTAATATAAACAATTTTTAAAAAATATATTTTATTGATTTTTTACAGAGAGAAAGAGAGAGGGAGAGGAATAGAGAGTTAGAAACATCGATGAGAGAAGAAACATCTATCAGCTGCATACTGCACACTCCCTTCTGCGGATGTGCCTGCAACCAAGGTACATGCCCTTGACCGGAATCCAACCTGGGACCCTTCAGTCCGCAGGCCGACACTCTATCCACTGAGCCAAACCAGTCAGGGCAATATAAACAAATTTTGATAGCATTTTCTCTATAGATTTTCATTTTAATGATTTTTCTTTTTACATTAAGGACATATTTTAAAAGAAAAAAAAAGCTGCAATTGCAGAAAATTAATCACAGTGCATCTTGGCCTGAATGATTCTATAGATTTAAAAAAACGTTTTACTGTCAACTAATGAAAATAACTAGAAAAAAACTAAGGAAAAGTATTTTCATTTTAAACTAGCCCCAGGTATTTCCGAGTTCAGTGAAAACATCTTAGGAACAAACTTATCATAAATGAGTGCTAAGGTCTGTTTGTTTTTATCATTCTGTGTGAAAGCTTAGTCTATATATTCTTTCTCTGAAGTTTTATTTGATGGATTGTAAAATATTGAAGGTATAGAAGGAACACACTCAGGAAAAGCACTGAATTTGAGCTCTAAGGACTTGCAAAAGGAAGTGCAGCATCATGCAAACTATGTGAATCTTGGAATCAGATGGACTGAGGCTTTAGACATGCACCTGCCAGTTATTAGTTTGTCCATCATAGATATACTAGCTTTCCACGCCGTCATGCCTCTATTAGAAATATATTCAGCTGCATATTACAGAAACGCCATAGAAACAAACAAACAAAAGTGGTTCACACAGAAGACAGGTTTATTTTGCTCACTGTGTTTAGTGGAATTCCCCAGCCTCCTGCTTGTACCCGCCTTGGCCTGGTGCCACCTGCTCACCTGCTCTACCATCCTGCCATGGTTCCGCTGTTGTCAGGCCCATTGGTGCCCGGCAGCGACTCCATTGCCACCCACTGCCAGTGCTGCCTCGCAGACACCCATCATGTTTCATGCTGCCCCCTGGTGGTCAGTGTACATCATAGCGAGCAGTCGAACTCCTGGTCAAACGACCATCCCAGGGGACAATTTGCATATTAGGCTTTTATTATATAGGATGTCTCAGAGATTAAAAAAGGGGGAAAAGTGTTTTTTTTTTATTAATATATTTTATTGATTTTTTACAGAGAAGAGGGAGAGGGATAGAGAGTTAGAAACATCAATGAGAGAGAAACATCGATCAGCTGCCTCTTGCACGCCCCCTACTGAGGATGTGCCCGCAACCAAGGTACATGCCCTTGACCGGAATCGAACCTGGGACCCCTCAATCCACAGGCCAACGCTCTATCCGCTGAGCCAAACCGGTTAGGGCTATTTTTTTTAATATAAAACCTACAGAACTTATATCACTAAATTGAATAGGTTTAGGGGTTCTATGATGTATTTATTTGTGCAACAATTATTTACCGCATGCCTATATATACTAGGCATTGCAGGCACTGAAAGTATAGCATTGAACCAAATTGAAATCTCTCCTTGCTCTTGTGGGTTTTATGATCTAGAGCAGCAATTTTCAACCCGTGTACCACCTGGCACACTGGTGTGCTGCAAGTATTTTTAAAACATGCAATGCCTGACTAGTCAGGGCTCTGACCTCTTTTCACTTAGATTGTCAAGTAAAAAAATGACAACAGTCAACACAACAATAGCCATCCAGTATGAATGTCCTGTCTTGAATCACATATATATGTCACATAATAGAGTTGCATCTTATCAGTCACATTGCATAACATGGTTGTGTCTGACTGGTTAATTCTTGGTACCATAAATTCTGACATATAAGTCTGGGCACTTGATTTTTTAAAAAGTCACACTGGAGCAGAAAAGGTAAGTAGTTACTATTATTATTATTTTTTATTTTTTGTAAATTAATCAAAATTATACTTATTTTTTGTCAGATAAAAAAATAAATATATGTTTTGGTGTGCCACAGAATTTTAGCAATTATGTGTGCTATGAATGGAAAGGGTTGAAAATCACTGATCTAGAGTTATTCTCACATCTTTTATTATATAACTCATTTTGCTCAAAATAATATATAATTCTACATAAATTCCAAAATATGGATGGCTCTGCTTCTAGACACTAAGTCACATTAATCTTAGACATGTTTTATTAAAACCTGATGAGTGAAAAGTGATTATGTTATCTGAATGAGGTTCCTATTGCTGCTATAACAAATTACCAAATAACTAAAGGCTTAAAACAACAGAAATCAGTATCACTGGGCTGCAAGTCTTTAGCAGGTATCACTCCCGCCGGAGACTTGCAGGAGAACATAATCTTTGATTGAGGCATTCCTTGGTTTATGGTCAGATCTCTCCAATCTTTGCCTCAGGGATCACATTGTTGAAAAATCTCCTTCTACCTCTCCCTTATAAATGTTCATGTCACTATACTTGGGCCCACCTGAATAATTCAGGGTAATCTTCCCATTTTAAGATTTTAATTTAACCACATCTACAAGACCCATATTTTGTGTGTGATATTTAATATTCACAGATTCTAAGGATAAGGACATGGACATCTTTGGGGTCCATTACTTATTCTACTACATCATAATTTTAATTTATTTATTGAGGTTGCATTTTTTTTCTTTTTATTTGCTAGTGTTTCTTCTTTATAAATTACATGATACACCAATGACCTGTTTAACTGTCTATTGCTATACTCATCTTTTTTCCTTAACTATTGGAGATTTTAATTCTTATTATTTGTTCTAAATAATGTTTTGTCTTTGCATCTTGTCTTTCAACATCTTTATGAACATTACTATGCACAGCTTAAGAAAGCATAACTACCTTAGTTCAATTTTTTCTCTCTCCCTTACTAGTTGTGTGGCCTTAAAAAAGTTATTTAAGATTTATGTTTTTAGTTACTTCACTTTAAAAAAAAATATTTTTATTGATTTCAGAGATGAATGGAGAGGGAGAGAGAGATAGAAACATCAGTAATGAGAGAAAATCATTGATTGGCTGCCTCCTGCTGCTCCTTACTGGGGATCAAGCCTACAACCTAGGCATGTGCCCTTGACCAGAATCAAACCCAGAACCC
Source organism: Myotis yumanensis (assembly GCF_028538775.1). Taxonomy (NCBI): domain Eukaryota; kingdom Metazoa; phylum Chordata; class Mammalia; order Chiroptera; family Vespertilionidae; genus Myotis; species Myotis yumanensis. The sequence goes on along the minus strand of NW_027223753.1, from coordinate 201,505,151 downwards.
TTCAGTCTGTAGGCTGATGCTCTATCCACTGAGCCAAACCAGGTAGCCAGCTAAGGCTACTTCACTTTTTATTTAACTATTTGTCTTATTATATTTTTCTAGTATGATAGAAAAATATGATAAGAGTTAAAAGTGACAATAACAAAAGTGTGCAAAACGTATTAAATAAACAGGATACCTTAGATTGCATTTTCCTTAGATTCATGGATAAAATTTTATGTTTAAAATAGTTACTGAGAAGCTAGTGTATTCCAAAATCATCTTAATTCAAATTACTTAGAAAGTACTCTTTTTTATCAGAGTAAAATTTGAAATAGAAAGTGTAAAGTAAAAAATAAACTTTTTTAAAAACATGTAAATAGTCAAAATAATTTGAAGATGACAATAATTATACTTATAACTTGTTAAATGTTATAAGATCAAATTTCTATTAAATCATGTTTGAGTCCCATCTATCTCTATACTTGCTAATGTCTGCATATATATGTATACATATATATTTACATATATATATATACACATATATATACATATATATAGATTAAAGTGTCCATTAAATAATAACTAGTTTAGTGTTTTTAATGTGCTTCATTGATTTTTTTGTCCTTATTACAGCATTACCAATATGGTCAAATAGCTCAATGCTATTAGTTACTTAATTCACTTGTAATATTTTTAAAATAGTATATGAAAATAACATTACAAAAAAAAGGGACCATATGTGAATTGGGGATATGTAGGTTTAAATTACCATTTCATATCATTATAAAGAGAAAAACTTAAATACATACAAAACATATCAACAAACAAATTGGATAAAAGAAAAGCCATTTCTCTAATAGTAGAAAAAGGAAAACAGGCCAATACATAAACTCAGAGTAATTAACTCCAATAAATGCAAAGTAACTGCATACAGCAGTTTAAATTATTGCTTAGTTTTAGTCTTTGCAATTTTTTACCTGATAAAAGTATAAATAAGCCAATTACCAATTACACTGTTTTTATGTTTTATTGTTTAAATGTTTTCTATTGATTTTAGAGAGAGCGAAAAGGAGAGGAAGGCTGCCTCCTGCATGGGATCAAGCTCACAACCCCACATGGCCCTGACTGGGAATCGAACTGGTGACCTCCCAGTGCATGGGACGATGCTCAACCAACTGAGCCAACACTGGCCAGGGCCAATTATGATTTTTTAAGTAAGGTGTAAGTCATATGATAGCAATACAAACCTGAATATGTACCGTTCATCTAGAACTGGGCTTCTCAACCTCAACCTCGCTGTCATTTTTGGACAGAAGATTCTTTGTTATGGGGCTGCCCTGTGAATCTGCTGATATATGAGGCACCCATGGCTCTGACTTCTAGATGGTCACAGCACCCCTCCTCCCAATCACTTTTGACAACCAAAACTATCTGCAGACATTAAAAATGTCCCCCCAGGGAGAAAGTCACACCCTTTAAGAACAGTTAATATAGAAAATAGAGTCTTGCCATACTACTAGTAACTAAGGACTCTAGAATGAAAAAAAAAAAATGACTTAATTCTGTTAAATCTGAAGCTGCTTACATAATTTATGCCTCATTTTCAGATTACTGAAAGTGAAAGCCAGTATTTCTTATTTCCTGGCATTGCTTTAAAAAATCTTATACAGGTTTAAAGGAATTATTGATTTTTATATCTTGCTTTCTTGACTTTACATCTATGAGAGCTGTGGCTAGTTATGAAGTGATACACTTAATAAAAAATAACATCCTGAACATTTGAAGCTAGGTTGTGTTTCTTTATTACAAATAAAGAGAAGTGTCACTACACAGGGCAGGAGACACTGCAGTCCTTACAGTTGGAGGAGCAAACTACTCAATTCAGGCCAGGTTACCGGGGACAGATGGGCTTTCTACTCTTAATTAGCTCAAAGTTACCTCTCTCTCTTATGTATTAGCGGAAAGACAAATGTGCTTGGGCTTTTACACCTGGTTAAATTTACTACTTTCCATCCATGGGACTACACCTTACACTAATAGAAGAAAAATCACTAAAATAAAGACTTGTCTTATAATTATGAAGCCTTGATTTTCCCCACATATTTACAAGCAGTACTAACTGAAAATAGAAAATTTTAAATGTGTTCACATTGTAAATATGCATATTCATTGAAACCAAGACATTTTTGCAATTAAAAATGAAGTGAAGTTGTATGTACATCAGACATGCTAGCTCTCTTTCTTCACACTATTAAATACATGTGAATGTCATCTCAATACCAATATAATCTAACTTTCTTACTTCTTTCTAAATGAAAAGCATAAAATTAGTCTAAAAATGAATTAAAAATTTGATTGAAACTATGATATGAAAAATATAAATTAGTATATTTATCCATATGCATTTTCATAACAATTTAGTTTGTTTTCTATACCATATTCATATTGAGATAAAGGCAAATAAGTAGTCTTTTGAATTATTTCTAGTAAAAATCAATTTATCTAATTTTTCACTATTGCAAATTAGGTTTCATGAAGAGAAAACATCCCAAATAGAAAATAAAGTTTGTCTTAGTAACTACTTAAAATAAAAAAAATTATATTAAATAAAGAGTAAGCTTGATTGAGTTGAGTTAATACTTACATTATTATGAACCATCCATCAGAGTATCAGTAGACACATTTTCTCCAAAATCTACTTCTTCAAATTTCATTTAACAAATAAAGATTTGAGTTTAATAATAGAACTTATAAACTACCTTTATATTCAAGAAATCAAAAATGTGCAGATGCTGTGTACTATAAAGCAGATATCATGAATTATTCAAAGTACTTTACATAGTGTGTGTGTATTTGTGTGTGCTCAATTGAAAGCAATCATGCAAATGAGGTATTATTTTATTATTCCCTAACGACCAATCAAAATAAATAAATCCCTGAGGTCAAAATGACTAGAAAATTACTGATATCTGAAGTCCAATTTGTCAGATTCCACAGCATATCTGCATTTAAAGCTACCCACTGAGCTTTATGGGCATTTGACAAGTAAATCATGCATTTGTAAATCTGTGAACACAAGCCAATTCTGAATGGCCTTCTCAATTGTGATTAATTTTGAAATAGCACTTTTTGAATGGCAGCAGATGATATTGAGTTTCTCCTTTATTTGTGTTATTTTCTAGCTGGTCACCCCTCCCCCTTTGAGTTGCACTAAGTGGAGCCACATAAAAAATAAGAACTCTGCAACTCTGTGTACAGAGTTCTGCTGAAATTCTGGAAATTCAGGAGTGGATATCCAGAAATTTGGGAGTGAAACATCCAATTTGTGTAAAATATGTTTTTTATGTGTTCTGTCTTGGTGAGTGGCAATGGAAGTTAAGTATTAAATAATTCAAAAGGCCTGAACCTCTTTTCAATAGCTGGTCCTGCCTTGGGCTTTCACTTATACAGACTCAAGAGGCCCTTCATGCTGAGCAGGAATGGACTGATTCCTACAGCTGCAAAGGCAAGACCCAGCATGCCGAAGAAAAATGATGTGACTCCGTGGAAAAGAAGTTTCACCATATTCCTGTCTTGCAGTGGAATTTCCACTTCTGTCCAATATTTATGTTTAGGAAGTATGACTCCCAAGCTTCAAAACCAGGTATGCAAGAAATATCACCTGCCTTTATCTTCTAAAAATCAAATGAGTTTCAACTTGGCAGTCTAATTATAATGAATTCACAGAGACTCTGGGAGAATTGGAGAATGCTTCCCTTAGTAGCCATCAGAATTGTATGCAGTTGTGTAATTTACAAAGCTCTAAGCAGCAGTTCTCAACCTGTGGGTCACGACCCCTTTGGGGGTTGAATGACCCTTTCACAGGGGTCGCCTAAGACCATCGGAAAACGCATATATAATTACATATTGTTTTTGTGATTAATCACTATGCTTTAATTATGTTCAATTTGTAACAATGAAATTGGGGGTCACCACAACATGTGGAACTGTATTAAAGGGTCGTGGCATTAGGAAGGTTGAGAACCACTGTGAGTCTAAGGCATTTGTCATCTGTCATCTACTTTCACTAAGATAACTGATTTTCCCCCTTTATATGACATTTTCAATTCTGCCACTGAAAGGGCGAGGGCTATGCCCTCCATCTTGCCCATATCCTCCATGTTGGAGCAGCTGCCACGTGTGGCCTTCTTCCTGGAAGCCCAGGCCTCTGCTGGCCACGCCCGGGATTTTAAACTAACCAATGACAATCAAGGGAAGTGCGCGCTGTAGAGATGACCACATCCTGTGTAACAAGACCCGGCTTGCGCCTGGCCAATCGGCAGGCCCACAATCCCCTCACTCCACCCCCTATTAAAACCCGGTTTTTCCCAGACGGGGGCACTCTGCTTCCAGTCGCTGCGCTGGCCTGGAGCAGAGTCGGGCTGGCTAGCCCTCAATAAAAAGATCCTTTGCTTTTGCATCGAACATGGCTCCCTGTTGGTATGTGGGGATCTTGAAATCTGGGCATAACAGCCACCTCTATGCTGCTTCTGGTCCATATTCAAGAATCAAAAACTCTCTTGATTTCAGATATGATTCTGTGTCTAAAAAAAATCACATGCCTCCTTTTGTCAGAGATTTTGTCAATTTGCTTGAGAGTGTCCAGGAAGCACAGGTACTCATGGAGGACCATGTATAGGCCTCTCTCCTTGCCCCAGCCTAAGGTAACATCTATATAACATATGTAAAGCCCCTATAAGGAGAAACAGGAAGATAAATAAAAGGCACCACGTGGATATCCAAAACATTATCCAGATACTTAAGACAGCATGGAGGGACCTGGAGAGTATCATGCTAAGCAAAATAAGCCAGTCAGAGAAAGACAAGTATCACATGATCTCACTTATATATTCAATTGTGAAATCACAGCCTGCATGGCTTGGGTTCAGAAGCCTGGAGAAAGAGCTGACGTGCAAATTAATACACAAGACAAGAAATATAAATTTAGAAAATTATGGGGGAAGCCAGAGAAAGCTTAGTTCTAGTGACCAAGCTCCGCTGAATCTCCATACTCATCTCCTTTTTATTTACTAGAATACACAATTGTCCTTTAAGAATGCAAACAGGCATATCAAAGGTAATGTTTAGTGAATAGTAAAAAGATTATCAGGTTAGGGGGGTGGCCTTCGGCCATTCATTCAACAGCAGGTAGTAATATGCAGATATTCAGCCTTCTGAATATCAAAGTCTATTCAGTCTTCTGATGGGACTTCTCACATTTGTATATTAATTACTGTTGATCTTTACCTCCAGCATTCAATCTAATGAATAAAATAAGCTGATAAACAAAATAGACCCAGAGACATGGAAGCATGGCACAGACTGACAGATCTCAGAGAGCAGGGGGCAGGGGGCAGGGAGCTGGGGGGTGAGAGAGATTAACCAAAGAATTTTTTTAAAAAATATATTTTATTGATTTTTTACAGAGAGGAAGGGAAAAGGATAGAGAGTTAGAAACATCGATGAGAGAGAAACATCAACTAGCTGCCTCCTGCACACTCCCCACTGGGGATGTGCCTGCAACCAAGGTACATGCCCTTGACCGGAATTGAACCTGGGACCCTTCAGTCCTCAGGCTGACGCTCTATCCACTGAGCCAAACCGGTTAGGGCTAACCAAAGAATTTATATGCATATATGCATAACCCACAGACACAGATAATAGTATGCTAAAAGCTTGGGGTGTGGGGAGGCGGGAGCTGGGTGAAGTGGTCAATGGATGAAAGAAGAGGAACATCTGTAATTCTTTCAACAATAAAGATTTTTTTTTAAAAAAAATGACTAGACTAGATCATTTAAAGTGATTTCTAAAAAATGAAATTGATAAAAGCAAGTTATCTGATGCCAAAAATGTTGTATGCAGCTCCTCTATATTCCTAATGCTATTCAGAACCTCAAAAGTCATACTTCTCAGCCCAGAACAGTGAACTGCAGCAGCGTCTACTGCTGTTGTCACAATCTGTTCTTCCTTTTGTTCATAGTAATATGGTATTAAACTGTTCCGATCCCTGGAATACAATCAAGGGGGTGTTCGCCACAGACCAACAGGCCAACTAATGACTCCCTGAACCTGTCTTGTGGCTAAGGTTAAATAGTTCTGCAATCAGAATTGGCAAAGCATATCTCTGATAGTTTAGCTTCCTGATCCCAGCAGAGGTAGAAGTTCTCTTGGCAAACCAGGTCTGAGTTGTATTTCTGGGAGTTGCTCTTAAAGACTCAGATATCCCCAGACCCACACTGTCCAGTTCAATGGTCCAGAGCCACATGTGATTGTTGAGCCCTTAAAATGTTGGTGTTCCAAATTGAGATGCACTATAAATGTGAAAAACAAAACAGATTTCTAAGACAGTACAAAAAAGTAACATGTCTGTCATATGTTTATATTGATTAGCTATTGAAATAAAAAATATTTTACATTAGGTTATATAGTATAAAATTAATTTTATCTTATTCTTTTATATTTTTAATGTGACTACTAAACAAATTAAAATGGTATATATAGCTCTTATCAGATTTCTATTGGACAGCGCTGCCTAAGACCTTCTAAAGATTTTTTTCAACACAATCTCCTAATAAGTTCCATTCCTTGCAAGAGATGGCCTTATCTTAGAAAAGTTAGTCTCACTTGCAATCTTGAAATCCTTTTTTAAACTTCCTCAAAAAATATAACTTGAAAAGAAACAAAGTTCCATTTTGGAAAAAAAAATTCTTAAAATATGCCAGTCCTATCACATTGCTAAAATGTAAATAAAATACATCTATAGATGTAGAGTTAAAATACACAGATGTTCAACAGCATATGTGAGCTCTGAAACCTCCTGATGTGCAAAATAAATTACATAAATTAGTACTGTTAATTACTCTCCAAAGGGCAATGTCAAAATGATAGATGGATAATTCTGATTATTGAATGTTCTCTGTCAAGCATAGAAAAATGAATTAGATCGATTCAACCTGAGTGATTTTTTTGATGTACCAATGTTTCCATCAATATTTTTCTTTGCTTCTTTCCTTCTCTATTAGTTTCCTTATTTTGATAATCATTAATATAAATAACTCACCATATCTGTTGGTTGTTAAGTTGGATTTTTGAATAATCATAAGAAAAAAGGGAATGAAAAAAGTAATAAGCATTAATTACAATCATATTTATTGTATTACCACAGCCTTTGTTTTTATTCATTCAATTACTTGCTTTTTAAGCACAGGAAATCACAAAATATTTGAACAAAATAAATATGTTTTAACCCTTGCTTCTTACAAACTGATCAGGGAACATTTTTCAATCAGTATTTCCTATATATATTGCTCATCTTTTTATAGAAGACAAATTATAATATTTTATTATTGAACAAAATCATGATACTAATTAATTTATTTATAACAAATAAAATAAGGAGTTATCAGGTCTCTATCTGGCTAGGAGAGGATGGGGTGCCCTAACTGACTGCAGGGGAAGCAAGAATTAACACCTCTTGCTCATGGCTGTCATCTAAACCCAGGTCTCTTAAACTAAGAAAGTATAGTTCAGAAGTTAAAACCAACATGCAACATATTAAAAAGACAGTAAGTCCAGAAGCTACAGTGGCAAATATGAGTGATCTGTCCAGCTAGACGATAAATCCATTCCAAAACATTTACGCATCATACAATCAGCAAGAAAGAATATTGGCAGCGTTCCATGAGCTATTTTGCTTGGATTAAAGGGTTCACTTTGTATTAAATCCCTGAGGTTTTATCTGGAGGGAGTTGGGGTGGTATGATATATTGTCCTAGATGGTTAAAGAAACTTAAGTAGAATAGACTTAAGAGATTTGAAAAGGAAAAACTCCTGTTTTTCTTCTCTACTGTTCACTCTACTCACAGAATGCTTCATTTCAGACACTCTGGTCACCAATGGTCTGTGCATTTTTTTTTCTCATACCAAGCAATTATTTGACTACAACTGGTTGACCTACAATCCATTTCAGTTCTGACACCATCTACCTGGAATTAGCATCAGATTCCACAGATGAATGAACAAGCCTCACAAGACTTCCTCCAACACACACACACACACACACACACACACACTCACACACACACACAAATACACACACACTCACACACACACACAAATACACACACAAATACACACACACAAATACACACACACACACTCATACACACACACAAATACACACACACACACTCACACACACACACAAATACACACACACACAAATACACACACACACACAGACGCTTCAGATACCAATCTCGTGATTCCCCTTGTCCAGGTTGTTGCCTGTGCTTCTGACAACTGGATATAAATTAGAGGTTCCTGGGACCTCCAAATTGGGCTGGATTAATTTGCTAGGGTTTCTCACAGAACTCAGGAAAACAGTTTGCCTACTAGGTTATCAGTTACAAAATGGGTTATCAGTTAACCCAGAAAGAGCTAGACAGAAACATCCATAGGGTAAGGTATGTGGGGAGAGGCTCAGAACTCCCATGTCTTCTTCAGACAGAGCACCTACCAGCACCTTCCCATGTTCACCAACCTGGAAGCTTTCTAAACCACCCTATAGTTCAGAGTTTTATTTTTGAAAGCTTTATTATGTAGGCATGTTTGATTAAACCATTGGCTTTCAAAAGTCAATTCATTAACATAAATTGAGGTATGGTTGAAAAGAGCTTATTATTTATTACTTAGGAAATTCCAGGTTTTGAGGGAGCTCTGTGCCAGGAAGTGGAATTAAGACTATATATATACATACATATAATAACTCACATCATAGTATGTCAGAAATACAAAGAGGAAGAAAGCAAGGAAGGAAGAGAGACAGAAAGTGTTAGTGTTACCGGAGAAAAACATGCCTCGTCCTTCCCCATTGCTAGCAGGAGCAGGGGTACCGGTGGAATAAGCATTTGTAGAGGCCCCCACAGAGGATAAAGTATGGCAGAAAGCTTTATTTTTAGGGAATTACACCCCTGGGTTTCCAAAGTCCCATTTCCCTTAGTCCAGTCATAGAAGAAATGTAACTGGAGTTTCAGTAAAGCTAGAAGCAAAGCAATGTGCAGAGTTTCCTTTCCATGTTGGAGCTGGGTCCAGTTCAGCATCAGGTTAGTTACATTCATTAGTCTATTGAGTTTGGGGGCAAATGCAGGGAAGCAGAACCAAAAGAACCCCATAAGCCCAGGTTCACAGGAATCCCAAGAGAGCAAACTTCTTTGTTCAGGAAATTATGTCTCAAATTTCCTTGCTCTTGCAGGGGCCATGTTCATTCTGGCCAACCATCTTGTCCCCAGATGTGATTGACAGGCAAGTACCTTCCCTATGCCATCCCACCTTTGCTGGGCATGTGTCTATCTTCCTTTTGTCCAGTCCCTTTCCGACAATGTTTTTCCGGGAACATGTCTATAATGTCTGATCTTCCCGTTCCTCCTTGCTTATCTATATATCCGTATACATAAAAGGCTAAGTAACTGTCCGACAATTTGTCCCACAGGCCAGTAGGTATAATGTGCACTGCCCACCAGGGGGCAGATGCTCAACACAGGAGCTGCCAAGCTGTGGTGACTTGGCAGCAGCGGTTCTCGGATGATGCACCCCAAACCAGAGAGGAGGGAGCCGGATTCTTCACAGGGCCCTGCGATTCCACCTTCAGCCGTGGGTTCTGTTGTAGCTGCGGCACTGTTGGCCCCGAATCTGGTTTACTGCACACTTGGGTTTGCATTCCACACCCTGTATGACAGCAACTTTGCAGAATTCCCTCTCACACTCCGGGGCCTCTCGGGGGATGTCGGAGAGCTAGTTTTGGCCCCATCCCCACAGGCCAGGCCAAGGGAGCCCACCTGCCAGAGGGAATCCCCGCTCACTCCACAGACACCCTTGGAGCCACAGCACCACCCCAGGTGTGGCCAGCAGGGGAGGGACCACGGGAGGTTGGTTCCAGAGCGTGTCTGGCCCATCTCGCCCAGTCCCACCCCGCAGGCCACCTTCTAATTAATTTCCTTTCAATGTGCACAAATCCATGCACCGAGCCACTAGTTATTAATAACTAGCTAGTTTCAATGGAATCATTAGGAGGACTGGATGAAGAGAAAAACTACAGTATATTAGAGCTAACAATCTCATTATTTTGTATTAATAAGTACATTGGAGAAGGAAGAATAAACAATTAAAATACTTTACAACGTAAGAGGACAGTTTCTTTATTGTTACTATAGTTTTCACATAATTCTTTACATATATATATATATATTTTCTCAAATCTTATTTATTGACCAACTATTATTGACTCCTCTACCCAACACTGATCTTAATATTCTGGAAAATAAGTATAATTTTAAGAGACTTTCTGCCCTCTAAGATCATATACTCTTATAGACTTACACTCAAAGAAATCGGCATATATATTCAATTTAATTACTCATTTCCATTGTTCTATTTGGTTGGTTTAAGGTCATGGAGCATTTGCTTGCTTGCAGCCATTTTAAAAATACAGTGTTGCACCAAATTATACAATGTCTCATAATACTAATGTGATAGTTTTTATACACCTCTGACTTGGTATTTAGGTGTTTAATGGGTAAAAGCAATTACAGAGATGGTTTAAATTAATAAGCAGATGTAGTCCATTGACTGATAGACAGTTTATTTAGATAATGACAAATATGGTTCTAATTTTCAGTATTTTTTTTTTACATAAAATGCTAGATTTAAAGGGACATTATATTAGAGAGAAGTTTGTTGTTGTTTTTTTAAATTTTCCACTGAAATCTGATGACAATATTATGTTAAACTTTAAATATATTATACTCTTCTGAAACTCTCCCTTCTCTCTCTCACATACACATTCTCAAACACAGGTACCTGTACACATACATCTTCCACAGCCTTCAGGAAATTCTACTCCTTTCTCTGAGTACTGAAAAACTAAATGATTTATGAACTCACTTTTTGAGGAGTGTATTTTTTTTCTTTGGCACCTACTTTGATAAAAAAACATTTTTGAGATGATTTTTTTCTGGGATTAAAGTCTAAGATTGCTGACAAAATGTGAGGGATTTTAAAGTCCTTTTTAAAAATAAATATTAGGTTCCACTCTTTCTATATGAAATTACAGTAGGAATGAATCCATTTGAGTATTTGAAAGAATATTCCCACTAAATATTTTATGATTCTTTAGAGAAACAGAACATTCTTTTGCCCCATTTGATCTTTTGGAGAATATTCTCTATGGCCCAATTGATTTTTCAAGTTCCTTTCTCTTTTAGAAGAATATGTCAGCTCTCAAGTGACCAGTAGTTCTTTTTATCTGATGTGGTCTCTTTAAAACCCATAAGCATGTTTGGGTTATCAGATCTACTTTAAAATGCTGCCATTCATCTGTTCAATTTAATGCTTGCTCAGGAGGGAGCTGCTGTATTGACTAAGGGCTGTGCCACAATGAAGCTCGGAAAATGAGAAAAGAAAGAAAGGCAGGCCCAAGCTAAGCATACCATTAACTCCCCCTAAGACTGTAGTACATCAATAGAGCATTAGACCTAATCATGTTTTAGACAGGTAGTCAACCACAGAAAAGAATAATCAGAGATATTTATTCAGAAAGGAACACTGTTTTTAGTCTTTAAGCATTTGCTCCTCTTTTCTCCCTGAAAATGATGTGTAGTGATTAGTTTTTATCTGAGCAGGCAGGCATTCTCTCTTAAAAATTGAAATATGTCCTACTCTATAGAATAGAAATAAAAAAGAAGGATGTAGCTTTTGCCTTGTCTAATGCTTAGAGGATGCTTATTAAACGAAATAAATAGTCTAAGTCCATTCTTAGCGGCAGATAATATTTTTGTGTTTTATATTGATTGAGGAGGAAGTCACACGGGGTTCCTTTTCAATGTTCTATTGTGAATGGACATTCTTTGTACTCATTAATACCTAGTTAAGTCTCAGGACAGTAAAACTTGCTTTTAATTTACAACCAGCTTAGTAAACTATTACTGCTTTTCTGTTTCTGTTAGAAAGTCATTTAACTTTCTTTACAAGGAGAGCTGCCTAATTCTTTCTTAAGGATTAAGAAAAAGGAAAGAGGTAAAAAAGAAGGAAGGGAGAAAGGAGAGAAAGGATCTTGACTGGGATTTATGCTTGTCAGAGGGAGCAGCATTTCTCAATCCAAAATATGCCTCTTTAAATATTGGCAACTTAAAGTAGTTATTTTTAATAAACAAAAGACTTAGGGAAAACCGCTGACGTTCTCCCTCACTGGCGAAAAGGAATTTAAGTAGAAGGCTTGCTTCAGAAAGAGAGATGTCATCACAGATAACTCTAGTTTAATATGAACTAAGTGTGAGAGACAGGGATGTCAACGTAAGAAACATTCAAAACTGTGAAGACTTTGAGCCAAACTGTTGACAAATGCCAGGAAGCAGAATCTCAACGAATTGAGATAATGTTCCAGAGAATGGTGGTTTTGCACCTTGTTTTATACATTATAATCAAAAGAGGAGACATAAGTGGGTTACATGAAATCCATAGGTGATCGATTAGAGAGGTGGGAGAAAGCAAAGTGGGAAACCTCTGGGATTGGATAAGAAGTAAAAATGATAGAAACATACTTCTTTTACTTAGGTGGGTGCAGGGTAGTTAACACTCAACAATTAACTCAATAACAATGAGGGGATTTGTAGTCTCTGCAGAGAAGTGCCTGTGCTTTGAGGGGTCCAGAAAAAGGGACATTACTTTGATATTCTAATGATATACTATCATAGATGCAAAAGACAATAGACAGGCTCAGTTAAGGTAAAGATTGAACTTTGTCAGGGAAGATACTGGCCTAGGATATGACTACCCACTATAAATCGCTTTTTCAGTTTAACAACTTTTAATTTCAGACCATCCTTTGTGGTTACTTTAGGCTTATGAGTTTTCAAAGCCTCCACAGAAGCCTTCCCTGAGCTAGTCAGGTTAGCATGTGGCTCCTTTTCATCCTCAGGGCGGGACCTGGCAAGGCCTCTTTGATCAAAGTCCTTTTGGTGTCCCATTGTTAAAGATGTCCCATCAAATATTTATTTACTAGTACAAAACATTTGCTTTTCTGTCTCCATGTGCATTGCCTTTCTGTCCTCTGAAGTTCCAAACCCCCACCCCACCCTTTTCTCCTTAGCTCAAGATGGCATATAAGCCTTAACTGTCCAATGTGTCCTTGAGTCTCATACTAGTATTCATATAGCACCCCTGTAGGTACATATGTTTTAAATTTGGTTATTTTCTCCTCTTAATCTACCTCAGGTTAATTTTGTTGTTAGCCAAGCCAGAAGAGTTTAGAATGGTGGGAAGAAATTATGTTTTGCACCCACACATTTGGAAGCCATGAAGCTTAGTAAAAAAAAAAAATCCAAGTCTGGAATCTCTCTCTCAGGTCTGAGTGACGTATCTACTGTTCTTTGGGAAAACAACCAGAGATTACCCATTTTCTTCTGTGCCACATTCTATGATAGTGGGAAGCTGCAGAAATAATACCCTCTGTCAATAGATTGTTGTGAGGAACAAAAGAGATAATTTATATATAAATGATTAATAAAGTGTGAATTGCTGTGCAATGATTCTCAACTACTACTTCCAGAAAATATAGGCATCCTGGGAGCCAAGGTGAGTGGTTATTGCACTAAACGAGTCTCAGGTTAATATTTTCACAATTCTCAAAAATAATCAATATGACGTTCTCCATTTTCAGCCTTTTAAGCCATTTTTTTCTTATACGGTTCACAATTGCTACCTCTACACAAATAAGTGACCAAAACCAGATAGTGTGCTTTGAAACTGACAGACACACTGTACCCCTCTCTCCTGTAAATGAATAGAAATTATAGAAAAAGATAGAGAGTTTAGCACATAGCTTATTTCTTACCAATATGCACTGAGCTGGTATAAGAATTCAGCTGCCTCTGGCCAGTGTGGTTCAGTGGTTGACCATCAGCTCATGAATCAGGGGGTCATGTTTTGATTCCCCCTCAGGGCACATGCCTGGGTTGCAGGCTCCATTCCCAGTAAGGGGTGTGCAGGAGGCAGCTGATCGATGTTTCTATCTTTTTGTCCCTCTTCCTTCCTCTCTCTAAAATCAATAAAAAATATATTTTAAAAAAGAATCCAGCTGCTTAAAGCACACACACACACACACACACACACACACACACACACCAGCATGCATACATTTCAATACAAAATTAAACCTGTAACTAACGAAGGAAACGCCTCAATGCAAGAAACAAGAATGAGTTCAAAAGTATAAAAACCAAGAAAGAATGAAGTCCAAGGACTTGTAAGGGAAGCAGAGGTGCCTGCACAAATTTATGATTAGAACCTGGAGAGTGCAGATTAAAGGCTGTAGGGGAGAGATTGTTCTCTAGTTCTTAAACTAATAGAACAAATCTACCCCAAATAGCAAGGAGTCACTACTGACTAGAAAAATCCTCTTCGGATAAGTTTAGGAAAGCAGCAAGCATATTTGTGATAAATCCATCAGAGTCAGGGAATCAGAAGAAAAGATGCCCATAGGAACGAGAAAACACCTCTGTGAGTTGCCCATGTTTGTGAGTCCTGGACTGACGATAGACCAGTAATACAGGAATTGTAAGGCATGGGCAATTTATTTGTGATTATAATGCAACTTAGTGGCTCAGATTTATATTTGTGCTATATATTTCATCACTTATGCACCAACATTTATTAAATACAGGGTCTTTTCCAAACAGTTTGCAAATACTCATATTGCAATATATTAATTTCCCTTTTTCCGATTTATAAGGGAATATTTTTCTGAGTTCTTAACTCTCTTTCACTTATTTTTTTATTTAATTCTGTTCTATTCTGGTATCCCATTACCTCTGAAAACCACAGTGTCTCCTATATAACCACAATACAACTATCAAAATAAGAAATTAATGCTGATACATTACCACCACCTAATCCTCAAATCTCTTTCAAGTTTGGATGATTGTCCCTTTTATAGCAAAGGGATCCGGTTGTAAATCATACCTTGAACAGTCTGAAACAGTATCCGAGCCTTCATGATCTAGAAACTTTGAAGTTCACAGCCAGATATTTCGTCGACTCTAAATTGAGTTGTATGATGTCTCCTCATAGTTAGATTCAGGTTCTATATCTCCAACAGGAATATAGTTATGCTGTGATTTTCTTTGTTTTCTATTAAATTATGCACTATTTTGTAGTTTTTTCATTGCTGATAATGTTCAATGTGATCACTTGATTAAGGTGATGCCTATTAGGCTACTTCCTGGTTTGACTCCAATATCCACGCTCTCTGCATCTCTCATTCTGTTCGGATTCTGAAAACCCTCTGTGGGACATCGAGCCATGTACACCCCTCTGCTCTCTGCTTGGGTTGGGACACCCTTCCCAGGGTCCCCAGTGTCTCTCATTCTCACTCTGCTTAGGCTTTCAGTCTATATACGAGGCTACTATCTGAGTTTAATGTCTTGCTCACCTTGCAAGAGTTTGACAGCCCGCAAAAGAATTGATCACACTCTAGGGGCCCATGTCATCCTGGCCAAAGTGGAGGACCTGAAGTCTGGGAATATGAAATCTATAGCCCTTCTATATTGGGAATAAATGCATTCGTGTGGTGAAGAAGACCAGCAGCATATTTGGGCCAATGGTTAAAAGTACAAGAGTTTGCTTTCTTGATAGTGGTTCTTTTCCACATGCAAAACATGATCACCCCATCCCAGGATCCTAAAAGTGTTGTTTAATCATTGTATCAAGCTCTCAATCCAGAGCTATATAATCTGAAGACAAGTTAAGTGCTTCTTTTATTGCCAACATACAGTGGAGCAGAAAGGATAGAAGTGCAATAAATAATCCCGTTTGGAAAGGAGAAGAATGGAAGTGAGGAGCAATCACAGATCCACTAGTACTGCTAAAATCTTTCCCGTAAAATAGTGTTCATTCATTCCCCCTGTCCCAGTAGTCTTCAGCTGGGGGTGATTCGCTCTCAGGAGACTTTTGACAATGACAGGTTGTTAACATTCTTTGTTATTGACAATAAGGGTTGTGTGACACATAGTGTATAGAAGACGAGGATGCTGCTAAACACCCTATAGTGAACAGGACAGTTGCCCTCAAAAAAACGTATCCACCTCAAAATATCAAATGTGCTAAGGATGAGAAACTATGCTCCATTCTAAGGGTAAGAAATGATTCTTTATTAGGCCTGGGTTCTCTTCCCTCTGAACGACTCCCCAGTCCACTGTTGTTGGCTTTTGGTTCTGTCCCCTGGCATGTATTTCCATGTCTCTCACCTGCTAGCCATTTCTAAAGAGGGCAGTGGAAAATACACAGTTCTTGGTGGACAGTAAATATATCAGGATACTTCTGGATGTGGAAAGCAGGGGCCTAGAGGTTCTTTCATATTTTGAATATTACAGCTAATATTAATATTTCATATGTTAAGTTCAATCCCCTCCATGTGCCAAATGCCAAACTAACTCACAATGTTTATATTCTTAAATATCTGAAGGTTAGAATTTGCTATTCTAATTGGCAGGATTTTGACAATATAAATGTCTTTTAAATAAAGTGAAAAGGGCCCTAGCTGGCCTGGCTCCGTGGTAGAGCATCAGCATGTGGACTGAAGGGTCCAGGGTTTGGTTCTGGTCAAGGGCACGTGCCCGGGTTGCGGGCTTGAGCTCTCGTGTGGGGAGTACAGGAGGCAGCCAATGAATGATTGATTCTCTCTCATCATTGATGTTTCTATCTCTATCTCCTTTTCCCTTCCTCTCTGAAATAAATAAAAATATATTTTAAAAAAAACAAAGTGAAAAGGTTTA
Organism: Myotis yumanensis; assembly: GCF_028538775.1. Classification (NCBI taxonomy): domain Eukaryota; kingdom Metazoa; phylum Chordata; class Mammalia; order Chiroptera; family Vespertilionidae; genus Myotis; species Myotis yumanensis. The sequence goes on along the minus strand of NW_027223753.1, from coordinate 201,488,304 downwards.
GAAAGGAATCACACATAGTATGTGGTACCCTCCTGGAAAAGTGTTTGTATGTTAAAAAGGCCAAAAAAAATCCCTTGTATTTTTTAAACTTGTAAATATTTAATTAAAAAGTGATTGTATTTTTTGGACATCTGTGTGGGTTTAAAGAGACTGCAAAATATTCAATGTGAGTGTTATTATCTAGTAGGAGTGGAGCCAATGCTCTCACAGAGGTGGACTTGATCTCATCTGACAGCAAAGATAGTAGAAGATATTGATTAGAGGAAGAGCTTGTGGAGTGACATTTACAGTACAATGGATTAAGTTTAATGAGGGGACTTACTACTTATCAATAGAAGGCTTAACCTCATCCCCACATTTGTTAGGCATTATTGTGCAAAATAATTTAAAGTAGATTAAATGACTTATTGACTACACATAAATGTCTGGAAGAAGATAAACATTAATTACCTCTCTGTGTTTTTACTTTTCATAGACCATAAGGTTAACACACACACACACACACACACACACACCATGAAACTTTATTGTTAAATTAAAACAATTTTAATTTTAGGATAATATACATCACAGACTGTATATCCATTCCTTATTATTTTAAAAGTTGTTCTGCAAGGCATTCATAATATGTTTTCTTAGAAAACTTGACACAATAAATATATTTTAGAAAAATATTTTTAATTCTGAATTATAAAAAGAAAATAAGATACCTAGTAAGGTTATTGTTCATTCCCAGCAATATTAGTTACAAAAAAATTCAAATAATGAATCTCAGAGGGAAGGGGCAGAATGTGATTAACCAAAGAATTTATATGCATACTAGAGGCCCAGTGCACGAAATTGTGCACAGGTAGAGTCCCTAGGTCTAGCCTGCGATCAGGGCCATCTTCCACCTGCTTGCCAGTCTCCAGTCCTGCCCCACCACCTCCCACCCCGGTTTTCCGTGGTTACCCGTTCACCATCCAGCTGAGGGGAGGGACCAAGAGGTCTGCCTTCTGCCTGCTTGCCAGTCCCCAGTCCTGCTCCACCACCTCCCACAGTTCCCTGTTGGCCATCCAGCGATCAGAGCCTGTGGGGGGCTCAGGGGAGGGACCAAGAGGTGGTCCATGCACCTCATAGCGACTGGTTGATCGGTCATTCTTGTTGTTACGTCATTATGGTTGTTGGCCTTTTACTATATAGGATATGCATGACCCATGGACAACAACAATAATAGTGTAGTGAAGGCGTGCGGGGAGAGGTGGGTGCGGGGGGGGGGGGCTGTCAATGGGGGAGAAAACAGGACATCTGTATACTTCCAACAACAAAGATATATATATTTTAATCCTTATCCGAGGATATTTTTCCATGGATATTTAGAGCGAGTGGAAGAGAAAGGGACAGACAGAAACACTGATGTGAGAGAAATACAATGGAAGATACATCCATTGGTTGCCTCCTGCGCTCTCTGACCAGGGCCTAGAGCCAGGGAGGAGCCTGCAACTGAATCGGGACCAGGACCCCTCAGGTCTGCAAGCTGTCACTCTATCCACTGAGCCAAACTGGCTAGGGCAAGATAACTTTTAAAAATTTAAGTAGAGTGTTTCTAGTTTTATAAAGTCTCAAAATTAAAGAAAGTTTGTAGTCTATATTTCTTTCAATCATTACTAAAGTCATTTAAAAATGATAGATTTAGACCAAAAATTGGAGAAAAATCATTCAAATTTTAAGTGAAATGAACATATAGCTATAATAAGCTTCATTCCCACTAATATATAATGTCCCCTACCATAAAAAAAAGTACATTAATTGAGAGTACATTTTTTCAAGACCAATACCTTATTGCTTATTTTTTAAAAGAATTCCTGACTCTTCACAACTTTAGAATAAGAATATTATTAGCCTAGTTCTCAGTTTTGTGAATTAGAAAGAACTGACCTGAATTTATAAAATAGGGGCTTGGGCTCTGGAAAGCAACCCCACAAATTTCTAATTCTATGTCTTCAATATTCTCCTTTTCTAACAAGTTTTGTTTGTTAATTTTAGTTCTTATTGATGGAAAATTTACATACAGGATGCATAGTCTTAATTGCAAACTGTGATGCCTCTGGGCAAGTGTATTGAGGACAGGGCATTGTGGACATCACTCATTCCTAGAGTTGCCAGGAGTCAGAGCTGACTCAACAGCCTTTAAAAAAAGAAAATAAGCATTTCCAGATTAATCTTAAAGAAATTATGGTACTTCACATAATACAATATGAAGCAGGTGTCAAATGAATGAATTAGGGTTCTAAATATGAATATTACAATCACAATTTTGAGAGAAATAAAGTTGCCAAAGAATTCACACAGTATGATGACATTTTCACAACATATAAAATATCAAACCAATATTATATTATTTAGCAACAGATATATTATAATAAAATGCAAGGACTAAAATATTATGGGAATTTTTAAATCAGGAATTAGTAATATGGGACCTTCAAATGTATTGTTTATGTTTTATTTATTTAAATGGGGGTTAAGGGGCAGGCTAGAAGAGGTCAATTGGGGAGAAAAGGGGACATATGTAATACATTCAACAATAAAGATTTAAAAAATAAAATAAAGGCTCTAGCCAGTTTTTCTCAGTGGTTAGAGCATCATCCTGTGGACTGAAGGGTTCTAGGTTTGATTTCGGTCAAAGGCATATGCCCAGGTTGTGGGTTCAGTCCTCAGCAGGGGGCATGCAGGAGGCAGCTGATCAATGATTCTCATCATTGATGTTTCTATCTCTGTTTCCCTCTCCCTTCCTCTCTGAAATCAATAAAAATATATTGGAAAAATAAAATAAAATAAAGGGAGGTAGGTGTCCATAGGATGAGAGATATTAACACTACAGGTGTAAAGTAACTCAATTACAAAATAAATCCAATAAAATATAGCTTCTATAGAAAGACTATAATCAATAGTCATCCTATACAATAAAAGGCTAATATGCAAATTGTCCCCTTGACCAAGAGTTCAACTGAGAGTTCAATGGGGGGTGGGGGGGCAGCCCCCTTGCCCTGGCCTGCCCCGCCCCTGATCACCCCTCACCCCAATCAGGGGCGGGGCAGCCTGCCAACCCCCTGTGGCTCCACCCCCAGGCGGCCCTGCCCACGATAGGCTCCCCCACCACAATCAGGGGTGGGGCTGACCCCTCCCCCGAGATGGCCTGGCCCCACCCATGCACGAATTTGTGCACTGGGCCTCTAGTTATAAATAAAATATTATAAATGACAATAACTGATTGCCTACAACTGAGTGAACATTGTGTCAGGAATAACTGTCATACTCATTAACACTTAGGTGACAGTGGATATATTTCACAACTATGTATCTAGCATGTACATAAAAAAAAAACACAACTACCTTTATCTACTAAATATGCCTTAATACCGGCACATTTACTCCTATGAAACGCAGACACAACGACAGTAGAAAGCATGAGTGATGTTGATCTAATTATCCCATTAAATGCATATTATGTGTGAAGGGGAGCAGAATGCTCATTTTCCAGTTATTAATCCAGATTAACAATGAAAAGTGGAGAATAAAAAAGGCTTACATTTTCTTTACTGGTTGAAATTGACGAACTATATGTGTGGAGAAGCAAGAGCTTTCAGGGAATTTCTGTTCAGCCAGCTGTCTTCTGTTTCTTTATAAGAACAAGAAACAAAGTCAAATATAAACAAACACTGGTTGGAATTAGTTTGAGGTACTTGGAGACTGAATAAAGACATGTAGTTTAGTACAGACATAAACATAGGAGAAAAATGTTGTTTTAAATGTACTTGATAACAGTATATCAGTGGAAAACTTTCTGGATTCCTCAACACTCAGGTGTATATATCTATCGAGGTTGCTTGCTTATGAAAGATGTTTCTCAGTTCCTGGCTGGTGCCTATGGGTCCTTTCGTTTTCCTTCCTATACCCCAAGGTTCCAGGCTGCTTTTGTTTCAGAGCATTTATTTCCATCTGCTCTGTTTTGAAGTTCCCCAGCAAAAACATGGTTGTGGAGGAAAGTATATGTAGCCCTATTTTTCTCTTTTCCTGTGACCTTCAAAGTAAGCACCTTTGTTATTTTAATGAGAGAAGCTGTTGATCATAGTGTGAATATTACCAACAAAACGGAAGGCACGCATCTTAGTCAGCTTGGTTTGCTCTCACAAAATTATTATAGGCTGAGTGGCTTGAACAGGAAAAACATTTGATTCTCACATTTTTGGAGGCTCAGGTGGTCCAAGATCAAAGTTCCAGCAGACTTGCAGAGAGCAGCCTTTTAGTGCTCATGTGGCAGAGAGAGAAAGGGTGTGGGGGGAGATGCTCTGGTTTCTCTTTTTAAAGAGACACTAACTCCATCATGGAGGCTCCACCTTTATGATCTCATTTAATTACCTCCCAAAGGACCCACCTCCAAACACCATCACATTGAGGGTTAGGGCTTCAACACATGCATTCAAAGGAGACATACACATTCAGTTCCTAATAGCACACAACTTCTAGAAATATTAACTCATCAAATTCCATTCCTGGCCCAGGTTCCCGACTCTTTTTTTTTTTAAAATATGGTCCTGGAAGCTTCTCCCAGAAGATTCTGAAAAATAGACTAAAGTTTATCATTTGCTTTACTGGTCTCAATTTCTGTTTGCTCTTCCTGCAACATTATATGAATTAATAGACATGGGCCATGGGTCAGACAGTACTCAGTGTGAATTAAGCAGTTTCTGACTAAATACTCACTACACTGGGTCAGAGTGTGGAGGGGGGGCAAATTTAAAAAATCATGTCTAAAACACACTCTATAATATGGACTCCATTAGGAGTTTTTTAAAAAAAATATCTTGTCATTGTCTTTTCAATCGTTTCCATCCAAAGGTCATTTTGCCTGATAAAGAATCCTTGAGACTGTCCTATTTGCAGTTAAAAAGAAACCACTAGTTTATATATTATTTGACTAAGTTATTGACATATTCAGAGATTTGTAAATTCTCTCTGCTAAAAACAAAAAAAAGCTTGAGTTGAGTAAAACGTGTGTCTGTTTCACTGTGGAATTGGTTATATGAACATAACTGCTATATTTTTAAAAAGTTAATTATTAGAAAGAAAAAGATATTAACTGCAACAAAATCAACATTCTTCATGAATAAATAACAATTTCTACCAATATAGGAAACATTTAGAACTATATAACAAAACTTTAATTTTATAGATGGTGTAATACTTAATTTTTAATAGTTAAATTGGCTCCACATTTTTATTTAACAGTAAAATCAGAAAACATTCTTATTAAAAGCATATAAATATGTATCATATTTAATCTAAGATATGTTGAAATATACATGTTTTAATTTCTGAAAACCACTAAGTAACATAATTATTAAAATAATTTAAAACACTTAATATTCTATACTAGCTAAATAATCAAATCAAAAATTATACACCTTCAATAATATAACTGAAATAGTGATTTAAAATTGTGTTTACGTCTGTTCTCTGTCCTGGAATTGTAGACAATCTGAAAGCATAAAAGAACAACTATGGCTAAAAATAATCACTAGTCCCTGATCTAGGAGAAAATGGGCAGAAACAGACATGAAATACACATCTGGGTTAGTGTTTTTCCAGGCAGCCTGGATATATTGCAAGCTTTGATTATTCTCCGTTCAACTGAAAACTAGAAGTTTGGGGGTCACATGGTACATTGATAAGAGTAGCACACCCAAATTAAGTATGCCTTGCCTCCAAAATCCAGACTCCTACTAAGCATTATGCCTCTTTCTTGGTTGTGGGAGGAGCCAAAGGCCACAATTTCTCCTTTACCTTAGATCAGATATCTCAACATGCCCTAACTGGATCCCTAAAAATTTCACTAAAGTGGAAGATCCTGGATTTTTGTCAGATTTATTTCCTACCCTCTGACACACAAATATCTTACCAATAAGAGTAGTTGCTACTTCTTGCTCACTAGGTCCAGTCAATACAACATCATGAATGTAATGAAACTGTGAACAGTGTGGTAGCTTGTGGAAGGGAAAGGTGAGCAAGATCCCTGTGGACTGAATGCTAACATAGAGCTGGAGAATTGACACACCATTGAAGCAGGAAAGTCAGGTGTATTGTAAAGTAAACTGCCTTTGGGGGCCTTTAGAGGGGCGGGGGGAGCATTTGTCAAATCAATAACTGCAAACCAGGTACCAAGGGATGTCTTTCTGTGCTCCGGCTATCGAACCCACATCTGGTACAGCAACTGTAATTTACAGTCACCACCTGGTTAAGCTTCCAATAGTCCACTTTCATTTTCCATGATACATCAGTTTTTTAAAAAATATATTTTTTTATTGATTTTCTTTTTTAGAGAGAGGAGAGAGAGAGAGAGAGAGAGAGAGAGAGAGAGAGAAATACCGATGAGAGAGAAACATCAATTGGCTGCCTCCAGCAGAGCCCTGACTTGAGATCAAGTCTGAAACCCAGGCATGTGCCCTGACAGGGAATCAAACCCACGACCTCTTGATGCATGGGTCAACACTCAACCACTGAGCAACACCAGCCGGGCAATGATCCATCAGTTTCTGCATAGGCAAAATAGGTGAGTTGAGTGGGAATATGGTGGGTATCACCACCCCTGCATCTTTTATGTCCTCGATGGTGGCTATCATCTCTGTAACCCCTCCAGGAATCGGGGTTGCTTTGGGTTTATTAGTTTTCTAAAGGCAGATGTAGTAACTTGCACTTGAACTTTGCTACCATAACATCCCATACTCCACAGGACAGGAAACCAATGTAAGGATTCTGCCAACTACTGAGTATATCCAATCTAATTATATACTTCACCACTGGGGAAATAACCACAAGATGGGGTCGGGTCCCACTGGACCCACCATGGGACAGACCTGTGCTAAAACCCTGTCTAGTCTAGTCTAACTGGAGTGCCAGAGCGAGTGACCTTCTGGGTCTCCTGGAATTAGTGTCAGTCCAGAGACAGTGCCCAGTAATCCTCAAAAAGTCTGATTATTTCCTTTTCTCCAATGGACGGTCACTCTGTAAAAGGCTGTAGGTCCCTTCAGAAATGGCTGGGAGAAAGGTTAACTGTCTAGACTAGCAGTGGTCGGCAAACTCATTAGTCAATAGAGCCAAATGTCAACAGTACAACGATTGAAATTTCTTTTGAGAGCCAAATTTTTTAAACTTAAACTATATAAGTAGGTACATTGTTATTAACTTAATTAGGGTACTCCTAAGCTGGCCTTTGCTACAAACGTCCTCAATCTGATTGAGGTATGTTCACTGAGGTCGACCCCTTCCAACTCTCCCATCCACACTCCTCTTGTATACTTGTTTCAGACAGACGAGTGTGGATGGGAGAGTTGGAAGGGGTCGACCTCAGGAACATACCTCAAAACAATGTACCTCCTCCGCGCTGCCTATTCCTCGGCCCACCTGCGCTGCGTCTCCTGTCGCCCGACCGACCAACACACCCCACTTCTTCTAAGGCCACTTCTTCAAAATAGACTCGCCCAGGCCGAAAAACGACTTCTGAACATGGGCCACGAAGTTTCAATTGCACTGTACATGTGCGCCTGCACGTGGTATTTTGTGGAAGAGCCACACTCAAGGGGCTAAAGAGCCGCATGTGGCTCTCGAGCCATGGTTTGCAGACCACTGGTCTAGAGTGTCAGCAGTGGAAGAGTGACCTTCCTCTGGGGACTCAGCCTCCCCTTCATGTGAAGGATTCTCAGTCGGGAAACTGCACTAAATCTGGGAATTGATTGAGGGACTGTGACTCTCTTTGTTTGTGGTTCAAGTTAGATTTCTGCTCCTTTGACCTAGAACTCTTCCACTGTACAAATCAAGGAAGAATTTAGTAGATTGCCCATCTATTCCATTTGATATACTAGCCAACCCCGTGTCTCTGTGTCAGTATTCTGATTGCCACTTTCACTCAGCGGCCCTTCATGGTAACATGCCCACCTTGACTTCGGTGATTAAGTGCTGCCACCTGCCCCTGCTTCCTGGCATTCAATTATCCCCATTATACTTAGGGTTTCAATTAAGTGGCAGGAGTTCCCACAGTAATTTCTAATCTGCAAAGAACAACCACAGAATTCTCTTTTTTTAAAGTATATTTTATTGATTCTTTACAGAGAGGAAGGGAGAGGGATAGAGAGCCAGAAACATCGATGAGAGAGAAACACCGATCAGTTGCCTCCTGCACACTCCCCACCAGGTATGTGCTTGCAGCAAAGGCACATGCCCCTGACCGGAATCGAACCCAGGACCCCTGAGTCCACAATCCAACACTCCATCCACTGAGCCAAACCGGTTAGGGCCACAGATTTCTTTTAAGGTAATGGGGATCCGTAACAAATTTATTTCTCACAGTTGTGAAGAAAGATGTGTCCTCTGGATCCTCCCAGGTGGGTGAGCAGATCCACAAAATAAATCCATTATCACATTCTTATCTCCCCTCCTCTACAGTACACCAAGGCTGTTTTGACATTTCATCCTAAATAATTTAGTGTAAGCCACCTTTCGGTCTATGTTTCAGCCAACCAGCCAAACTATTAGAGACTTTCTAACCCCTCTTGTAGCAACACTAGATGCAACAACTCTGCTTTGTGAGCCTATAGCCATAAATTTGGTCAGATCTAACTTTATGTTCCTTTCACCACTATCTTGCACATCCATTAATATCCATTCCCACACATAAAGCCAGGATTTAGAAAAATCATGTGGTTCCTTTGGAGTACAGGATTGAACTTTTTACTTATGGAGTACACTTTCTAATTCACCTTTTGTTGGCTACAGAGACCTGAGTCTAGTTACAGATCTAGAATAAAGAGCTTCAGATGGAGCCGGGGTTTTGAGTAGAATCAGTATTGTCTTGAAAGGCAAGCAGGATTAATCTCTTCAGACGATGGTGAAAGCAATGCTGCTTTCTCCTGACAAGATGGGTCTGTGGAATTTCACTCTTTAATCGATGTCCCTGGCTCCGCCAGAATCACATGTCCCATTCCAATTTTAAAGACCTCACTTCTTTCCAACCAATGCCTTTACCTTAATAGCAGACATCATGTAAGATGGGGAATTCAATTTGTGTTGTAATTCAGTCACTTTCAGGATAAAACTGGTTTTCAGCAACCTCAGCTCTGCAGCTACAGCATGTAGGGCTTTCTTTCAGGGCAGACATGGAAAACTGTCAGGTCATTTACAAGTTAGGCAGCACTGGGGCTGGGAATTTGAATCCCTGAGCTGATCTTTTTCTTCCCTTCCTCAGTCCAGGGCCATTCAGGGCAACCAGTCAATCTCATTATACTCATTAGTTTGACAAAAATGTTCTAAAGTTTCAAATAAATGGTTTCCCAGAATCTTGCCTCTTAAAAGTATTTGATTAGGAGTATCTGATGATGATATTTTATGTATTTCTATTCCTATTTCATGCAATAGTGCTCTCTTTACTACCAAGAACTGAGAGCCTTTAAATCAAAAGGATAAATTCTAGCAACCTCAGAATCAATCCTCCAGACTTATCCTTACAAGTCTGTTCCTCAGGTTCTAAAAAAAACAACACAAAAAACCAAAACAACAACAAAAAACAGAATATATATGTTCAGCAATTATTCATATATAAAATATATATGAAAGTTTATAATTTTGCTATAGAAGTTATGTTAATGATTTTATATTTATGAAATATTGTCTTTATTTGACTGTCTATTTAAAACCCCATTAAAATGAAGTTGTATTCTCTTTCTCCCCCTTCCCAACAATTATGCCATCATCCACATTTAGTAAATATTAATAGCTTTCATTCATTTATCTTTATTTTTTACATGCACTTTACTTTTTACTCTTTGAATTATTAACCTTAATAACACTCTGATACCTAACAAATATGAGGCAATCAGCAAACTAATTTTACTTTCTAAAGTACTTACTAAACACATGTCCTCCTATTTTATGATAGATGAATGATTTCCACATTGTCAGAGCATGTAAAATTTACAGTCCATCCTGTCAACTCTATTCTTCCTTTTATTTATTTGTTAAGTCAGCAATTACTCTTTTTACCTGGAGTTTATCTTTTTCTAAAATGCTCAAGAAGGCTCCTGCAAAGACTATTCACTAAGTTTCTTGCTTGTTCAAAATGTATTCTTGTTTGTTTTTAAATTTCAAGCAAACTTGCCTTGCCTCACAATTTCTTTCCTAGAGTATCTTATAGATTTTTCTATATTCTCTCTTCTGGGTAAAATGGATTGTGACTGTGACTGTGAGTGTGGGCAAAACTTCAGCGTTTTCTTGATTAGAGACAGGAGCTTGGAGTATTTATATGCCTATGAACTTTCGTTTTTGTTTAAGAGCTGTTCACAGGGGGACACTTCTGAGGCGATTCTTTATCTCTACTTGTGCGAGCAAATTTGGTTCTCAGCACCTGTGCATAGGTATCTGAGAGAGGTGCAAGTTCTGACTCTTGGGAATGCAAACTACAAGGTGGGGCAAAAGTAGGTTTACAGTTGTGAGTACTCAAAACACAGAGTTTATTCTTGTCGTATTATTAATTATTGTATTATTTTCCATACGAACAACTGTAAGCCTACTTTTGCCCCACCCTGTATATGGATGCTTCATGGAAACAGATGCCTAAAGGGTCTGGTAGAATATGAGTGGCACACTAGCCAAATCCTATGGTTCCAATTTAAGGGGCACTCACTGTAGGTCGTTCTAGTTTTCTGTGGCTAGTTCCCTTTCTGTAAGGGAAAAATTACAGGAAAAGGGTGAGTGGCCCTTAACTCACTGCAGTTTGTCTCTGGGCTGTAGTTATTTTCATGGTCATTCTCTTTTATTCATTCTTGTGTGTCTCTGTGTGTGCATTTTATGCATACTGTAAAGAAAAGATTCTTCTCCTTTGTCTTCAAATATACTTAATTTGTTCTAGAGCAAATTGTCAAAAACACTATTATATTCTTACGGAATAAACATGATACCACTGTCAAAAAAATTAAGCTTATTAGCCTGGGCTTATTTCTGGATTTTCTCTTTTCTTTCCATTCTCTATATGTTCAGTTGTCCACAAATGTGTATGTCACCTGTGCTATACTGCCTTGATGACTGGTGCATAAAAAGACTATATAATGAATTTTAAAATAAAAATATGTTCTCCTCTGGTTTTATTCTTCTTTCTAATCATTTTGGATGTGATAGGTTCTTTGAATTTCTTCATAAAATTTAGAGTTGTTTGATAATTCAAATTTGACTGAGTTTTCATTGAATCTATAAATCAATTTGGGGAAGATTAATATCATAACAAGTCTCCCAATCTGTGAGCATGCTTTATGTCTTAATTTATTTAGGTCTTTCTCTCAGCGAAGTGGTAAAGGTTTCAGTGGACTGGTAGAGCACATATTTTGCTAAATTTATTCTTAAGTGTTTAAGTCTTCATGTTATTATTAACGATATGTGTGGTGCCTTGTATGAAACTTTTCCCTTTTCATATTGTACCGGCTAGGACTTACATACAATCTTGAGTTGCCGTGGTTAGAATGGGTGTCTCTGCCTTGTCCCAGAACTTAGAGGGAAATAATTCTGTTTTTATCTAGGACCAACTTCATGCATTGTGGCCTGTGCCTTCCCGCAGGGCCTCATGCTCAGAAGGCCCCTATTTTTGGTTTAATGCTCTTTAGTCACTGCCTTGTAATTCTTAACAATCTGATCTTTGTATTTGTGTTTTATAAACGAAGTTCGATTGGGACACTGGAGCCTGAGATTGATCAGGAATTGTGGAGGATATGTGTGTCCACTGTTCCTTGCTGTTCCTTTACAGAGTATTTGCAATGCCCAGCGAGCACGGAAGTCCAGTGGACATAGCACATATGAATGGTCAACAAGATTTAAAGCAAGTACTAGATATACGTTTTAGATCTATGAATGAGTGGGCAGGGATTGACAACCTGACAGGCATGTTTTTCTATGAGGCTATGAAAAAAGCAGGTAATGACTTTCTAAGAAATGCAAATAACACAGAAACCCTATAATGTCATTTCCCCCCCACTGTTAACTTATTTTGAAAATAATGACATAGAAGGAAAGAAAAAGAAAAAATGACCCATAATAATTCTTTTCCTATTCAGTCCTTTTTTTCCAATTTTTCCCATCTATTTTGTTGGTCTTACTCCCTCTTTGTCGGCTTTTTTAATTTAGTATTTTTTAAATTTCACTTTACTTCTGTTAGCTAATCAACCCTAACTACTTTTATGGTTATTTTGGTGTTCATAATACATCCTTATGTTATGAATTTACTTTCATCTAATGTTGTATCACATAAACAACATAAACAGTCTATTATGTCCTAATGACAGTTAAAGAATGAAAAAGAAAACTTGTATATTTGTAATCATTCCTTTTTGTATTTCTCAGTTCCCATCCATCATTTCACTTGCTTGAAAAACTATAATATTATATCAAGTTCAATTTAGTTGGTGATAAATTTCCCCAACTTTCTAGAAAAATATTTATCTTACCTTTATTTGTGATGTATATTTGACTTGATAAAAAATTCTGTCAACTGTTAATCTTTTTTTCAACTTTAAAAATGTCCTGTTGTCTACCAGACATCCTTCCTAATGAGAAATCCATGAACATTGTTATCTTTGATCTCCTGTACACAATGAATAAACCTTCACTCTAAGTACACGTCATTTGTATTTTACAGCAGAATAAAACAGATACAAGCTCATTGTTCGAGCACCATCCTTCCCTCTGCTAACGGCTCTGCAATTTCCCAGCCAAATCCACCTCTCTGAAATCATCTCCCCAAATTCCTCACTCATCTCTGGGAGATCATCATGCTGTACTGTGGATGCCACTCTTTTCATCAAGTTCAAGAAAAGTCCCTGCAGAGAAAGCCAGAATAATTGGACAGCTTACCTCCATTCTCTTCCTTCTCTTAGGGATCCTAGTGCTATACTGCTTGTTATCCAGTGTCTGAAATATTCATACATTTCATCCAGTTTCCTGGTTGTTAGGAACAAAAGGACAAATCCATTCCTAGTTATTCTACCATAGCATGAGGCAAGTTATTCACTTTCTTTATGTTGCATTTATTATTCTAGTATTTTAGAATTATTTTAGCCATTACCCCTAACTCCTCTCTTGCACTCGTTACCTTTGTTTCTTTGTCTACTGCTTTTTACTGATACATTATTCTATCTCAGCTCTAACCACAGAGTTCCTAACCTGTACAGTGCCATCTTTTTCTAGGAATGCATTTTATTAGGTGATTTCTAAGATCTCTGTCCTCCCTGTCTCCCTGTATCACAATGATACAGCTTTTCTTCCCTGTTATGGGTCCAACTGTGTCCCCTTCAAAACGTATGTACTTTATAGAGGAAACCACATTAAAATTAGGTCACTAAGGTGGGCCTTAATCTAATATGACTAGTGTTTTCAGAAGTAGGGGAAATTTGAAAATAAACACACACAAGAATAATGCCATGTGAAGAGATACAGGGTGAAGATAATCAACTACAAGCCAAGGAGAGAGGCCTGAAATAGGTCCTACCCTCATAGTTCTCAGAAAGAACCAAACAACCTGTTGACACTTTGATATTGGACTTCTAGCCTTTAGAACTATGAGACAATAGTTTCTGCTGTTTGAGATTTCCAGATTGTGGTACTTTGTTATATCATCCCTAGCAAATTAATACCTTCCTCTATATGTTTTATATGAGAAGTGGGAAAATTCAAAACTAAACTACCATTATTTTTCTTCCAGAGCATCTTATTATATTAGAGGCCCAGTGCACAAAATTCTTGCACAGGTAGGGTCCCTAGGCCTGGCCAGCAATCAGGGCCGATCTGTGGGGCAACCAGTGGGGTAATCGGGAACCCCTGCTGGCACCCACCTTGGCTGGTCTGGGGCCTGTGGGCTGGGGGCAGCTCCTGCATTGAGCATCTGCCCCCTAGTGGTCAGTGCACATCATAGCAACTGGTCATTCCACTGGTCATTCTGCCATTCAGTCAATTTGCATATTAGGCTTTTATTATATAGAGTATACAGGATGTCCCCAAAAATACCTACACACTGTAACAGCTGATAGCTTGGTTTTGAAAATGAAATGTATTTTAATAAACACTGCCTTTATTCAAAGTATGTATATATATTTTTGGGAGACCTATATTAAAAATTTGGCAACATAATGTAATATAGAGCATCTAGGACAGTGATGGCGAACCTTTTGAGCTTGGTGTGTCAGCATTTTGAAAAACCCTAACTTAACTCTGGTGCCGTGTCACATGTAGAAATTTTTTGATATTTGCAACCATAGTAAAACAAAGACTTATATTTTTGATATTTATTTTATATATTTAAATGCCATGTAACAAAGAAAAATCAACCAAAAAAATGAGTTTGCGTGTCACCTCTGACACGCATGTCATAGTTTCAACATCACTGATCTAGGACAACCCAAACACATGCATGTGCACACACACACACACACACACACCTTTTGGACATTATCTTATAAATTTGATAATTATCCCATTTTAATATTGAACTTTCTGTCTACTTCTTTCACATGCCTGTGCAGTTGAGTATTGCTGGGGAAAAATGTAGATCATGCTGATTGTTCTTAATTTAAACATGTGACTACTAACCTTGGGGAAGTTGGGCATTATTATTACTCAGAAATCAAACTGCACATCTCCATTCATTTTTTTTTTTACCTCATTCTGCTAGGAAGCTATTTTATATTTCCTACAAATATCCAGAGCTACCTAAGTGATCTTAACTCTCGGCTAATGATCTTGCTTCCAATTTCACTGAGAAAATTGAATCAATTACAAGAGAACTTTTGCAGGCTCTCACGACTCACTACATGTCAATCCAGCCACCTGCAATTATGTCCAGATTCTCTTCCTGCTTTTTGGTTCATATGGATAAACTCCTAGCTGAAGTTTTCACCTCAACTTGTCTTCTGCATACCATCTCCTTTATGCCAGATCTTGGCAGCAATATTTTATTTGTGTCTCCAATACATTTTTTTAAAATTTCCCTTTCCACTGGATCTGTACAGTCACCACATAAATATGTCACTACTTCTATATTCTTCAAAAAGGGCTCCCTCAATCACAATTCTACCTTCAGCCACTGCCCCATTTTTTAAAAACTTCTCTTTACAAGAATATACAGTGGAATGGTTATTTATACCAAAATGTCTTATCTCCCTTTATCTCTTGAGCCCCCTTCATGAATCTTTCATTCACACCTTATTCACTTCTCTTATCAGTTACAAATTAACTTCCAAGTGTCAAATCTAATGATTATTACTTAACCTGATAGTTTAATAGCATAACACACATTTATTGTGTTATTATAACACAATGGTATATAACATGTATGAACACAAACTTTTTATATATCAGTAGCATATAACACATCCCCTGTTTCTTGGAGGAATGGCTGCTTTTGGCTTCCAGTCATCTATTTAAGTCTGATGTCCCCCTATTCCCTGGCCCTGTCTTTGCTGCTTTATCCTCCTTCTCTGACCTTTTAGTGTCGGATACCACAGAATTCAAACTTTGATTCTTCTTTTCTCTAGCTATACAACCCCTTTTTGATCTCACATCATTATATGGCTTTAATCACTATCTATACGCCAAGTGCCTGGCAGATTGATATATCCAATGCAGACCTCTCTGCTGAACCGTAGTCATATGAATCTGACTATGGAGCCTATCACATATTTGATGTCTATTAATTTGGGACATTGAAATGCATAGATAGTACAGACTAAGAGTTTAGTGTTTAGCTCTATATCTAAATGCCATATTGTACTGCTACTACTTTATAATATGTTTATATATGATTAACACAAAATTATAAATTGTTTATATTTTACGTATAACTTGAGGTACATGTTATAGATTTCCATAAATTTGTGTATAGGGGTGTGCTACCATATATGTAACCCCTTTTATACATGGGGATATAATGATATATTTATATATGTAAGTATAAACATACGTACTACATATATATAATTATTACATATTTTATATGTGTATGTATAAACACACATATATGCACACTTATTTTGTATTGCAGTAATTTCTAATAATTAGATATATCTTTTTATGGATTGAGTGTCAGTAAAGAGATAGAAATGCTTGCATTATTTTTCATTGTCATATAGGTCAAGGAAGATTAAAATAGGGAATGTCACAAATGACTTCAATGCTGAGACAATGAAAACAATTAGATTATGACATTAACACACAATACCATAATTATACTTAAAATGTAATACTTATTAATGAGCATTAACACTAATATTTATGTATCACTTTCAAATAGTTATCTATATTTGTGTAATTATATCATCCAGTGTTTGAAATTTGAACCACTGAAATGTCTATATCTTATAGAAACCATAAAGCAAATCCAATTTATAAATTGAAAGGCAGCTTGCTTGAAATAGGCCTTCAAATCCTCCTATAAAGTTCATGAATGAAGCGTCATTGTCCAAAAATAAAGACTTCTGCTTCATGAGAAAATTTCAGTGACTCTGTAACACACAGTTTTTTCCTGTCACTTAAAAATGTTTCTGCATCTTAGTTATAAAAAAAATGTGGCCAACCTAGACTTGTTATAGAAAGGAATAGTAGTCTTCTATTAAAGTTAGCAGCATTATTCTGAAAAAGAATTAGAAACTGACCTGTCACCTACAGTTTACAATAAAAAACTATCTCTATTGAGCTCTTTCTCTTTAGTTTGTTAGCAACATACCAAAAATATAACAGTGAATTAATGCATAAAATGCATGTTTACTCTACCCTGCTCAGAAATAATTTTTCTAGAGTATACTGGAAATTGTGAGGAGGCGTGGCTTTCCAGTGATACATTTTTGTAAAGTGACAGGTTATGTCATGGGACTCAGAATAAACTTAGAAAAATAAGTTTCCATAGTAAGATATAAATTTACCTTAAAATTGTGATTTTTCCCCTCTGTAGTAAATTCATGGGTATTGCATTGATACTTCACTAATCAGTTTTAAGCTGTGTATGTATTCAAATGAAGAACCCCGTTACTCCTATATGTTAATAGTTGTCTCTTGAAGTAATTACTATTTAGGTTTGCAAAGTATTCATTAAATGCCTGCCAAATTACTTAAAAATCATAATAGACATTTAATGGGTGCTTTAAAAGCGAAATAGAAATTACATTTGATTATAAGTAACTGTAGGTTTTTAAAGCTATCATTAGACATCTATTAAGACCATTTAACTTAAGTGTTACATAATTAGAGAAGAGCCAGAATTTTAATTGCACATTTGCAAACTGCTTAGCTTGCTTTGCTAAATTTTCGCTTTATCCACCGCAGAAAAGTGTGAGTGAGGTATGAAGATTTCATCTTTTTTTTTTTCTATAAGCAATTTTTCACTGCACTTCCTGGGGTTCAGTGATCTCACAAATCAAAAAGCATATCACGTCCAATTATTAGGCCGTATCCAAAAAGTTAGAGAAAAAATTTGTACTGAATATATATCTTCATTGTAGGATGCACCTCACTTTCTCTCATCTGCCCCCCCCAAAACCTCATGATAGGCCAAGATGCATTGTCTTTCCCACTTTTCAGATTACTGAGTAATATTGATGCTATGATGAAATAGCTGAGGTAGAAAAGAATTGGTATCCAATTATGATTCAGCGCTTGCTATCTTGATCCTAGAAAGTACATCCCAAGTTCCCAATAAAAAAAAAAGCATAATTTACCATTAATTACCTCACTAAGTAGTTGCTTGTTATCACAGAAGTTAAGTGGGGATTAAAAGAGAGACTAAATTACACTTTTATGCCTTGAAGTACCAACTCATCTTGAAGTCAAGATTGGTAAACAAAATGCAAAGAGACATAAGATTGTAATTTGGTTGCAGGTTCAATTCAGTAGATAAAGTGCCTCGGATGGCAGGCTTTTAGAGGCACTAAAACTCCTTTGCAAAGGCATCCACTTTTAGTTCTTCAGTATATCTCCATTAGACACCTGAGCCTGCCTCTTGTAAACCTGAAGAAGAAAACATTCTGCTGAGAGGAAACTTATTTATATATCATTTCTTCTCTGAATGTTTTTTCTTCCTGGGAACATTTGCATTTAAACAAGCTTTTGATTTCTTTGGAATCCATCTGCCAACATTTACCCTATTTTTTAGCCCTGAATAAATATCACCTGTGAAATATGTTTAAGTACTCTTTCTGCTCTCCATTCTTATTTCTGTACATATCCATTTAAAGTTGTGGTTGAAATGCAGCTTGGCCCATTTAACTAGGGATATGGCACTAGGATCTGTGGTCTCGCCAAGTAGTCTTTATTAAGAAAGGTAATCTGACTGAGACAGTAGGATTCATAACCCATTTAGTATCTATGGATCCATTTTAAGGAAAAATAATAAAGGAGAAGAGTGCTTAGACCAAATGGCCTTTCATGGCAACCCACTGGATTGTCTCCATCTCAACAGAATTCCCTAAATTTAAGCTATTCAAAATCTCAAGTCCTTACTTTTTTTTCCATTTGACTATTTTCTCATTTAAATCATTACAAATAAAGTAATACCTTTGGGGCCAACTTATCAACTTACCATCTACCTCAACCCTTGGCTGGGGCTAGTAACAAGGCCATATTTGGCAAGTTCTATTTACCTTCATGTGTGTTCATCTTGGTGAAAGTTGAATGGTCTATACTCAAAAGGAGATATTTTTCTTAGGAAAATTTTTTTAATTTGTTGCTGATATATATTTTTTTTTTAAAAAATGGAAACTTTCATAATAAAATATCTAGAATTCTGCCCAGCCAGCATGGCTCAAGGGTTGAGCATCGGCCTTTGAACCATGATCCTCAGTAGGGAGCATGCAGGAGGCAGCTGATCAATGGTTGTCTGTCATCATTGATGTTTCCATTTCTCTCTCCCTCTCTGAAAACAATTAAAGATATATTTAAAAATATAGATTTCGCCAGACCGGGTTGGCTCAGTGGATAGAGCGTCAGCCTGCGGACTGAAGGGTCCCAGGTTCGATTCCGGTCAAGGGCATGTACCTTGGTTGCGGGCACATCCCCAGTAGGAGATGTGCAGGAGGCAGCTGGTCGATGTTTCTCTCTCATCGATGTTTCTAACTCTCTATCCCTCTCCCTTCCTCTCTGTAAAAAATCAATAAAATATATTTTTAAAAAAATATAGATTTCTTTTGATTTATTCAATGTGGAAAAATAAGCAACAGCCTATGATGCATGAGAATTTCAGTGGATTTGAGCTTTGGCTGTGTCAAAGTCATTATTCCCTAGCATCACTTCAATGATGATGACGCAACAAGTGGCCATTTGTAATTAGACTTACACTATTTTTTTACACATAGATCTTTTCATTGATTCACACTACTTGTTTCTTCCCTGTAGGTGTTCTCCCTTTGACATCTCCTTTACATGATCATCTCTAGGTTCAATGCTGAGCACAGAGCACATCTACCATGAAACAGAAGTTTCCTTAGTTTAAAGTGTACCAACTCCCAGGCAGGGGCTCTAGCAATGTGTTCATATCATCCAATGTTTCTTTAAAATCTGGGCAAGTAAGACAATTTCACATTACTGTTTTTGACGAGGTCCCTGAAAATGATACAAGCTTCAATCCTCCCATACCTTGGCTCCACCACTGGCTGTGTGAAAATGAAATTCTAATCCTAGCACAATAGAATGAACATTTCTAATGACAGACTTTTTTTTTCATCTCCCAGAAGACATCTTTGATAAATTGTCAGCAAATTAATGACATGCTCTTTTCATGGAAGAATTTGAAGAGAAATAAAACACAGGTATCATTTGCCTACAGACATGGTGCTCCTTACTGCAGACGTCAAAACATGAGCCTGGACCTCTTTGTCAATAACAAGCCAGAAACATGGTCTTGTGGAAAAAATTAGGTTTGTGCATGAAAGTACCATTCTAGAGAATTTATGATGGATATATGCTATTTCCACTTTTATCTGACTCTCATTAGAATGTTTTTGTAGATACAGTTTGATAGGTAATGTATTTAAAGCAGATAGATATTTTCAATTTTTAAAAATATACTTTTATTGATTTCAGAGAAGAAAAGAGAGGAAGAGAGAAATAGAAACAGCAATGATTAGAGAGAATCATCCATCGGCTGTCTCCTGCACACCCCACACTGAGGATCAAGCCTGCAACCTGGGCATGTGTCCTAACTGGGAATCGAACCGTGACCTCCTGGTTCATAGGTGGATGTTCAACCACTGAGCAAGCCAGCCAGGCAATGTTTGTAATTTTTAAGTTGAAAGTGAGAAGAGATCTCTATATAAAGCCAACTAGAACCTTCCAGTACGTTTTGGAAATAGTTTTCTGGCAGTTTCTGATATTCACCCTTACAATGATTCAAAGGTATTCCCTTTGAAACAATACATTGATATTCTTGGGTTGAAAAACAAGGCAAAAAGAAAGAACTGAAGATGAGATCAAATAGGTTACTATCAGAATATGAATATGAAGAGGCAATTTTAAAACACATTAATTATTCTGGAAAGGATTACTGAAAATGTTGATGCTTTAGATAAATTCTGAAGGGTATTTATAAGTGAACTATACAGAGAAAATAGATTTGAAAAGAGACTAATAAATTAGGTGAGAGGAGGTATGTAGGATTCATATACCAGATTCAGTGAGAGGTTACTGCAACTGTTTCAACAGAGTTGCAATGACAGGTATTCAGATACTGCCATTGTAAAAAGTTAGACATGTAAATCAGCTAATTAAAAAAATAGTAGAAGAGAGTAAATTCAACATTGACCGTAGAGGATGTATATATTAAAATTCACATTCAATTATCTCCCTGCATGTTTAATTTATCCTATTAAAGTATGTCAACAAGTTTCTCTAATCTATTGATATTCAAATATCTTCCTACAAAAGATAAAATACATATTCCCCCAAAATATTTTGGTGTTATTTAAATGAAGAAAAAGCCTCATCCTAAACATTTAATGTAGACTATATAAAAGCCTCCATTTTTGGTAAGTATTGGGGAAAGGAATATTAGCTTAAATAGACTTTTTATTTTTATTTTTAAGGGTTCTGGGGATGCACTTCTATGCAATCTCTGGGAATTACCTGCTTTAAGTCTTTTTTTTTTAATTGACGGGAAGTTATAATACATTAGTTACAATTTGCATTTTAAAGAAATAAACAAAATCATAGATTTTTCCCTAGAATGTTTTCTGCTGTCCTACAATAAATCTATTAGTTTATTGTTAAGTTGTTTATGGTTCATATTTCAAGCCTTGTGGGCTAAGATTTTGTGTCTCTACAAATAGACATTGATTGCTCTATTTAGAAATGATTTTTCAGTGGTAAGTTGAGTGCTATTTATCCTGATCTTAGTTTTTATAACTTCCTTAAAGACAGCCTAGGCTAGGAACACTTCTGATGGTTTTATTTGAATTGACACAAAGAAGACTAGAAATTTACTCCTGTAATAAATTGTGCAATATTTCCTTTTAACTTATTAACCCCTCTCTTTAATACTGCAATTTATCCATCAAAACTAGTTCTTACGATGAAAAATAAGTGTTTCATAAAAGTAAAGTGAGATTCTACAATTCACTTGTAGAATGCATTTGTATCTTAAAGGAGACTAATAAAATATGGAGTTGGAAAGTAAAACTAAGTCCAACTGTTAAATAATAAGTGATAATAAAGCAGCTCTGTGTGTGTGTGTATAGGTATATATGGTACTGTTTTGCTATTCTTTATCACAGCTCTGCCACATTTTAAAACAGCGGTTCTCAACCTGTGGGTCGCGACCCCTTTAGGGGTCGAATGACCCTTTCACAAGGGTCACCTAAGACCATCAGAAAACACATATATAATTACATATTGTTTTTGTGATTAATCACTATGCTTTAATTATGTTCAATTTGTAACAATGAAATACATCCTGCATATCAGATATTTACATTACGATTCATAACAGTAGCAAAATTACAGTTATGAAGTAGCAACAAAAATAATTTTATGGTTGGGGGTCACCACAACATGAGGAACTGTATTAAAGGGTTGCGGCATTAGGAAGGTTGAGAACCACTGTTTTAAAACATATATTATGGTTGCTATGGGAAATCTAATGGTCAATAGAAAGTGGTGAAAGAAAATGTGGAAAAATATGTAGAAAAGTTAATAGAATTGTTTTCTGAGCCATGGAATCAGTTGTTCTCATTTCTGATAAAGCACGTTATGACTTGATCATTACATCATTCAGGAGTAATCATCTAGGAGGAATGACAGACACACC
This sequence comes from Myotis yumanensis, assembly GCF_028538775.1. Lineage (NCBI taxonomy): Eukaryota > Metazoa > Chordata > Mammalia > Chiroptera > Vespertilionidae > Myotis > Myotis yumanensis. The sequence goes on along the minus strand of NW_027223753.1, from coordinate 201,465,950 downwards.
ATCCCATAGCATTTCTTTTGTGATTTTATGTATTCTGTTATTATTCTTCTCACTGTTTGATCTTCCAGACAAAAATAGTGCTTTGGGTCTTTTAAAATAGAAATACAAATCTATTTATAGGCTGCTTAAAACAGAATCCTACCTGCAAACATATCCTGATAAGCTAGTCACATTTGATGAGGTAATAACTCCTCAAATTTCAGTGTCCAACGAAAAATTTTTATTTCTTGATCACATTACATGAAAATTGCTGGCCCATTGTTGCTGTCCTCAGGGCATGGTCGATTTTGTGTCTGTTCTATGTCACTTCTCATCCTAGGACAAAAGCTTTAGGTGCAGCTCCTGTGAGCTATCATAAAGGAATAATTGTCAAATCTGACTCCTAAAAAACTAAGGGAATCTGAGCATGAAGCTTTACTAATAATCTTAAGGTTGCAGTCAACCAGGTGTCCCAGATGAAGAGGGAAGGGTTCCAGGATGTAGACTGTGGGTTTCCCAAGTGTTTCTCCCTGCACTGGGTATGCACTTTCTGGACAAGAATAATATTGAATTCTGTAAGTAAGCTTCACGCCTCTCCTCACACATGAGTCAGGTATGTTTAAATTATGAGCTAGCTCTACCTTATACTACAAGAGTTATGTAGCTTATAAGTCAGTCTCTAAAGAGGCATAGGCCATAAATCCATAGATTCCTTTTGCTATATATACTATTAGTTGCTGAAAAAATATTGAAATCATCAAGTCTAATTATCAATGTGTCTATTTCTCCTGTAGACTATGTCATTTTGTGTTTCTTTTGAAGTATTATCAGCTACACTCATGTATAGAATTATTAGGTTTATGTCAATTACCTTTTAAAGAGATTAAAAATAAGACAAATTAGATCGCATATACCATATATTTACTATTTCTGATGCTTCCAAGGCTGACAGCTATCACAGTTTTGTCTGACTTATGAAAACAGTTTATTCTCAGTGCAAAAGAATTATCTTTTATATAGGCCTATAGTTTACCCATCAATTATAGATAATTTTGTTAGATAAATCAAAGTGAGTTGAAGATAATTTTAAGCATAAATGGGGAAATTTACTTTAACATTATTTTAACATTTCCAATGTGTATATTCATTGTGAAGAAAGAACTTGCCAAGTACAAAATGCCAGTTCAAAGATAATGACAGATGCTTCTTTATTGTTATGCAGTTTTTAAAGGTGTTGCTTACTAAATTAGCTTTAAGTTCAATGCTGAGTTACAGAAACAAATGACTTAAAAATGTTGGAAATAGTGTTCCACCTTATCATAAACTTGGTAGCTGAGGGCTCCCCAGGCATTATTGTCCCATCCATGTTGTTGCTCAGCCACCTTCAATCTTTAACCTCCACCTGTGGTCCAAAGCCACTGCTCAATTGCTGGTCATTATGATAGCATCCAGGCTTCCAGGAATGAAGACACGATAAAAGAAAGTTATTCCTTCACAGAAAAATTTTGTACAATATTTGTTTTATATCTCACAAGTCAGATATTACTTTCAGGGTCACAGCCATATGTGAGGGAGACTGAGAAGTTCAGTCTAGTTCATGCAGCCAGGTATATGGGTATTCTATTACTCTATGGAAGTAGAATAGATATCGGGGAACAAGTAGCAGTTTTTGCAAAAATTACTGAATGAATAGGTGGAAAGATAAGAAGGTCTTTAGCCTATCCAAAGAAGAACCTTTATGTCATGCATAATTTTTACATAATTTATATCTTAAAAAATGTTATCTAACAGCCCTTCCTTTTGTACAAAACAACAGAAATACTGTCACTTAATGACAGGCTCCATCGCCTGTCTCCAAATTTAAAACTCGGCTTAAGATGTTTATTCACTTAAACTAGAAATGATTAAGACCATTAGAAAGAATTATTGGATGCCTTTATTCCAGAACATAGCACAGTCCCAGGGAAGAAAAACAATTATTACAAACAAATATTTTATTAAACCATTGGCGTGTGCAAATTGTATGGCACTGAACACCTTTATTAGGAAATCTTATTTGCAGAGCATAGTGCACACACCTTATTTTTTCTATCCTGTTCTCCCTTGGACAGCTTCACAGTACATGCCATAGAAATATATCATTATAGACTTTAATTGCATGCACTTTATGGCTGCTGCCAACATAAAGGTAAAAAGATTAATCACTTCTGCACTTAGTGAACATACTAGGGCCTTTTAAAAATTTCAATCTTGTTCATTTTTCCAAATGGTTCATTTGAATGCACGGAGGTACAATTTGATTGACTACCTTTCCCATTATTTCAGTGGTTAAACTAAAAGCCAGGACATTTATCAACAAGAAGAAAAATCCACTTGGAGTCCAGTATACCTGGGGTAACAACATTGAACACAATTAGCAGTTGCAGTAGAAAGACCTTTGCAATCTAATCTCATAAAAGAGAAACATGCAAATTAGCCACACCTCTGCTATGCCCCAAGCCATGCCCACCAGCCAATCAGAGCGACTATATGCAAATCAACCCAACCAAGATGGTGGCCGGCAGCCACGGAGCTGGAGCAAGCAGGAGGCTTGGTTGCCCCAGCAATGGAGGAAGCCAAGCTTCCCACCTGCCCTAGCCGGCTGTGGCCTCCATTCAAGGCAAGAAAGTTTCAATTATAGAAGATAAATAAATCCCAGATACCTGCTTCTAGTCAGCCTGCACTGGGAGCTTGGGTGGCTAGGGGCTGTGGCCAGCCTGAAAACGGCCCTCAGCCCCTCACCCAGGCTGGCCAGGCACCCCAGCGGGGACCCCTACCCTGAAGGGGCTGTGGTCTGCCTGCAAACAGCCATCAGCCACTCACCAAAGCTGTCCAGGCACCCAAGTGGGACCCCCACCCTGATCCGGGACACCCTTCAGGGCAAACCAGCCAGCCCCCACCCATGCTCCAGGCCTCTATCCTATATAATAAAAGAGTAATATGCAAATTGACCCTAACAGCTGAACCACTGGGAATGATTGGTCACTATGACACACACTGACCACCAGGGGGCAGATGCTCAATGCAGGAGCTGCCCCCTGGTGGTCAGTGCACTCCCACAGGGGGAGCTCTGTTCAGCCACAAGCCAGGCTGATGGCTGCCAGTACAGTGGTGGTGGTGGGAGCCTCTCCCGCTTCCTCAGCAGCGCTAAGGATGTCTGACTGCAGCTTAGGCCTGCTCCCCGCTGGCAAGTGGACACCCCCCAAGGGCTCCCGGGCTGCCAGAGGGATGTCTGACTGCCAGCTTAGGCCCATTCCCCCAGGGAGTGGGCCTAAGCCGGCAGGTGGACATCTCCCAAGGGGTCCCAGACTGTGAGAGGGCACAGGCCGGGCTGAAAGACCCCCCCGAGTGCACAAATTTTTATGCACCAGGCCTCTAGTGTTTTAAATAAAATGACAAAGAAACACCATGTAGTAAATATGGCATAACTCCATTTTTTAACAATGCACAGATATAGGTGTTTAAAAACAAAAAAGGATGCTTTGTCCTTTTAAGATATCTTTAAACAACAGTACAAGAGGCTGCTCTATCAAAAGTTGAATTGAGCAGTAAGCAAACTTTCTGTAGATTTTTAAAAAGTGAGCTGTGCTCAGTTCTTTGCCTGTGTTCATGATCCCTGGTTGTCATCTATGTTTTCAAGTTGGCTGTGTTCTGGAACATTTTTTTCCTTCATTGCTCTGAATACTTCCAGTAACTCTGGAGAAAAATATGTATTATCAAAAGCCATGTTAGTCAAAGTTTGACAACTAATCTTAGACTCCTGCCTTTTAAAATAGATTTCAGGATTTCATTTCTGCTATGTCTAGTCATGCCAAACCATACTTATGTCTAGTTCGCTGAATAGAAAAGCTTGCAGTGTTTTACAGCATTGATTGGCCCATGAATGGGAAATGCTATCCTGTGAAGAGAGGGGGAAAAAATCAAATGTGAAGGTGCCACAATTGACAAATGAGATCAGAACACAAATAGACCTAAATCTTACCTCTGTGAGTCACACTGCCACACTAACCCTGGAAAAACATCAACATTTCTAGTACAGTTGTTTCAGGTAACATCTTACCTGATGGGAAAGGAAAATAAAAGTTTTAAGTAGCATCTCAAATTATCTAGCTTTTATCCCAGCAGAGATATGACTTGACTCTTAGATCAAAGATCAAAATCCCTTGTTAGAACACTATACAGTGAAATAATTCCACTGGATAAGAAGGAAAAAGCAAAAATATTAATCATATTCATTAAGAATTTTTTGACATATCAGTAAATTATTTCCTAATACTAATTAAGTAAACAATATTATAGCCAATTAGGCGGTTACCCTTAATTGTGAACAGAATCTCCTCTAGCTTTATTTTCGCATGCTCACTAGCTGTTTCGAAAATTCAAATGGTCATGGAAATATCTGCGACCCCATATTCTAATATCAGCCTCACAATCAAGCAAACTATACTGTGAAATAACCCTGATGCAAACTTCTTCATTTTGATTGTCAGTGTCCTTTTACAATCTTCATGGCCACTTTGTTCAATTAGCATTGCTAAAAGGTAGTACATAAGGTATTTTTATTGAAGAAATAATGAATGAATAGCCCCCGCCCCTAAACTGCCCATGTATAGCAGTGCGCCTTCTTTATAAAGTAAGAGTTCACAACATCTGATCTTTGAGTCACAGACACTAATTCCAATGCTTATATAACTTCTACTGCAGAAGTTAAAAATTTTATCTGTCATCCTGCACAAAAATTCTCTGGGTAACCCGGTCACAATCTTCCATTTTTCTCTGGAAGCGCAAACTAAATGATGTGTTTGTGCAGCAGAGCTTCACCACCCGCTACAACTATTCAGGGTGTAACATGGTGAACACTGTCTTCATGACTTATTACATTTTTCAGTCTCACCCAAACATGTATTCTCCAAGTGCAAATTTCTATCTACATTTGTACTAAAAATGACTATTCAAAATCTATGTCAATTATTTTGCAATTCATGGTAACCTTAGATATGCCTCCAGCCAACACATTTTCACTCATTCAAAACTGGTATAAGGGCGTCAGACCAGCACTGAACACTACAATGAAATGGAAGCAGAGACACAAGTGCTTACTTTGAGTGATTGCATTGAGTGAAATTGCTTTAGGAGCAGGTTAACATCATTCTAAGATGTATGGATGTGGAAGGTAATTTGGAATTTAATATGACCGAAGAGCCTCATTTTGTCTGAAACAAGCATCACACATTTGTACAAATAGGTGCCCAGTGTATTTTGGAAATTCTGCTTCTTGGAAAATGTAAATTATTCATTGATGTGTCATCAAAATAATTTTTAAAAATCATGAATATTCAAAATAAAATGTTTGACATTTATAGGTATAAATTAGATAGAAAAGGACCAGACTATTAGGTTAAGATATTTTTGAATTGAATGACTCTTATAAACAGCTCTCACTGTGGTTTTGTTCTTATTATAAACAAGATAACTTCAAATTTATACTAGTTCATAAACAAATATACTCTGTTTTAAATCTGAGCTTACAAAGAATTTCCTTAAATGTATAGTGTCAAGTATTTTTCCAAATCTATTGTTACCATGAATTTGTATTTTTACCAGTAAGCTTTATATAATCCTTGATCTTCTAGAAAAAAATAATGCAGCTCTATTGATATACATGCACTATCATCTCAACTTCCAAGTGAGCTGGTTGTTCATGTGACATTGTTTTCTTCTTTGCTAATATAAGACAGTTGGCTACTTACTTCTGTTTCTGTGGTTATAGATGCCAAACAAACAAGCAAACAAAAAGATGTTTTATTTTATTATATTTTAATTTTTATTGATTTTAGAGAGGAAGGGAGAGGTAGAAAGAGGTAGAAACATTAATGATGAGAGAGAATCATTGATTGACTGCCTTCTGCATGCCTCACACTGGGGATTGAGCTGCAACCCGGGCATGTGCCCTGACTGGAAATAGAACCGTGACCTCCTGGTTCATAGGTGATTGCTCAAACACTGAGCCATGCCAGCTGGGCAAAAAAAGATTATTTAAAATACATTCCTTAAACTGGTTGTGGGAAACAGAACAACCCCCCATCTCTTTCCCAAAGATGCCCATGGCCTAATCCTTGGAATCTGAGAATAAGTTACATGGCAAAGGAATTCTTCAGATGAAATGAAGATCATATACCTTACTGTTTCCAGATTCTAGAAGTTGTTTGCATTGCTTTGATCATGGACCCTCCCTTTATCTTCAAACCCAGCAACCCAGTATCTCTCTGACCATTATTGCATAGTCCACATCTCCCTTTTATCATAGTTGGGAAAGGTCCTCATTTTTTAAGGACTCATGTAATTAGATTGGTCCCATGCATGTAATCCAAGATAGTCTCCCAACTCAATATCTGTATCCTTAATCACGTCTGCAAATTTTCTTCTGCCACGTAAGGTAACATAGTCACAGGTTTTAGAGGTTCAGTCATGGACCTCTTGAAGGGGAATCATTATTCTGCCTACTACAGAGGAAAAAAATATAATCACTACATATTCAAAACAAGCTAATAATTTCCCCAATGTTTTTTTCCGCAGAATGAGAGGACTATGCAAAACATGGCTAAAAGTCTCTATTGTGATTCATAATCCTATGACTTATGAGTCCTACACTGAGCTCACCCCATGTCTGTCTCTGTCAAGATGGTGTTTTCTTGAATTTAGGCTTCTCATTTCTGTATCCGTTAATTAATCAAACAATGATATCTTTATGAACGATTTATTGATAATGTTTATCAGGAGCTTTTGCAGACTGAACAGCCCTTAGAAAATGCCGGTTAAATAATGTTGTCTATTACATATGCAAATAGTGTTTTTTACATGTAAGGTCAGGAATGGCTTCTGTTTCTGTTCCTGTCTTTTGGAATCCAAAATTTCCCTGGGTTTGTGACTGTGGGCCCCGTGTGTTCTGCTCTGTTTTCTCTGCTGAACTAAGGAAACTAAGTGAAAACAGATTTCCTGTTAGGACTCAGATTTGTACTCCATGATGTTTTTCACTGTTAGAAACTAAAATTGATAGATTTTTCCCCTCAGTGTTTTGGCTTCCTCCCCACACATATGCACACAAATAGGTATATTTTCCCAATGGCTAGAACATATACTTTGTTTACTTCATGAGTTCAGGAAACTTAGGGTGTACTTCCCAGAACTTCCCAGCAGCTCTTGGTCTCCATCCCATTCTATACATTGATTGGCATTGTTGAACATGCACAGGAAAAAATCCAAAAAGAATCCATTTCCTCTCTCTACAGAAAATGGGAAGCAACTTCAGCATGTTTGTGAAATAAAGATTCCATTGGGAGGTAATATTGAACTCAGTAAAGTTTAATATTTTACTTTTTAGAATATTTTATAGAATCACAATCAGCAATGAGGTTAGTAAATTTTGGGTTAAAATACTATATTTAATATACTGTTTTACAAAAATAAACATGCTTAAATTTTAAAAAATGTCTTGCTGGACTTCCTGTAAATATCATGCTCCATTTATAAGATACTGTATAAGCAGTTTAAAAATCTATTTTAAAAAAATGAAAACTATCCTGATTCTTGCTATTGAAAATCAGCAACTTATATTATTTGAAAATAATCACAGATTAGAATAGTGTTATGTTTTCTTTAGAGTATTATTGGATATAGTTAATTTTTATGACTACTTTTAATGGAATATTCTTTGCCTTGTAATACAAAGTACTCTCTATATTAAATAATTATGGGAATATTTAGCATGTAACATTAAATGTTTCATTCCAAAATAAGTTTTATTAATAATTTTATTTATGAAAGAAGTAAAAAAAAAAATCACTGTTAAACTCAGTCAACACTTGCTTTGTGCTCCTAAATGCTTGTTGTTAGAATGGACTCTGGATATTTGGAAAGAAAATTGAAACTATAGTGACTTTCCACAGCATTGTTTATTGTAGCAGTATTATTATATACAACTTAATCCTTTCTTATGGTAAAATATATCTTTAATAACACAGACATAGCCTGCTGTATATAAGTTCATTCACATGTTCAAGATCTTGATTCACCTTGGAATTTAAAAAAATATTGCTACTTACAATTTAGCTATCATTTAATCATTCATGGACTATTTGTGGTTAGTCCGTGTGGTGGTCAATCTAATGTGTCAACTTCACAGGTCAAGGACATGTCCAGCGAGCTGGTAAAGCATTACTTCTGGTGTGTCTGTGAGGTGCTTCCAGAAGAAATTATCATTTGAAACATAGACTGAGAAAAGTATCTTGCCCTCCCTAATGTGGGTAGCCATCATTCAATCAGTTGAGGGCCCCAATAGAACAAAAAGGGAGAGGAAGGGTAAATTTCCTCTATCTGCTTGAGCTAGGACATCCATCCTCTCCTGCCTTTGGACATCTATATGCCTGGTTCTCAGGCCTTTGGACTAAGATTGAGACTTACACCATTGGTTGCCCTGGTTCTCAGACCTTTGAGTTTGGACTGGAACAACACCACTGGCTTCCCTGGGCTTCCAGATTAAAGATAACAGATTGATCATAGGCCTAACCCTTGATAATCATTTGACCTAATTCCTTATAATAAATCTCTTTCTATACATCTGTATTTATCCTATTTGGTCTGTTTTTCTGGGGAACCCTGACTAATATACTCTGCAGCAGGCAATGTGCTAAGCAATAGAAATGTAATAGTGAACAGAACACAGTATTTGTTTTCTTGGAACTCAAGGTCAAGTTTCACTGCCTTCTAGCACAAAGTCTGATCACATTGTAACTGGAGTAACCCCAAAAAGGATAGTATTAATATCATAGAGAATAAATATTGTCGAAGTTAAACAAAGTTCATCTATTTAATAAAATCCCCAAACTCAAGAGCGTATAATCATGAATAAATACATAGAGTGATACCTCTCATGGAAGACACAATCTATAGCTTATGCAGTTATGAATATTTATAAGGTTTATCTTCTTCATCTTTTGTTATTTCTTTTTAAAATTCAAGAATAGTATAACCCAATGTTCAAGAATGTTATCTCATATTAGTTATTTGGCTGCTTATTTCATTTTTCCTAATATTTTAAAATTTGCCTTTAAAAGACTCTGCTAACGGAAAATTACATTTCTGGCTAAGGATAAGGGAAACTGGACCAGATGTATCTTCTTAACTGAAACAACAAAAAACTTGAACAAAATATATGTAACATTTTTAAGGGAAATGCAATTAGTACCACAATGAGTTACAAATGCACACCTATTAGCATGGTTGAAAATTAAAGTAGCTGACCCTGTAAGTGTTAATGAGGAGACTGTGGAGGAACTATAACTTTCTTACAGTATTGCTGGAAATGTAAAATGGCACAATCACGTTGGAAAACATTTTTTTGCAGGTTCTTTAAAATTAAAAATGTACCTACATCATGGTGCAGCCATTTCACGCCTCAGTGTTCACCCAACATAAATGAAATCATGTACTGTACAAAGACTTGTACTTGGATATTCCTGACATCATCATGTGTAATAGGCCAAATGGAAAACAACTAAAGTTTTCATCAATAGATGAATGGGTAGGCATGCTTTGATACATTCATGCAATAAAATACTATACAACAAAAAATAATGAACTTTTATAACAACATAGATATATCTCAAGCAATTGTGTGCATTGAAAGAAGCCAGGTAAAAGAAGTGCATATTCTTTTATTCTATTTATATAAAATTATAGAATGAAAACTAGTCCATGTGACAGAAAGTTGGCCAAGGATTGTCAGAGGTTGAGGGTGGGGTTAAATGGATATAGACAAGAATGAAGGATTAATCAGTAACACAAGAAATCTTTTGCAGGCGATGGATATTATATAGGCATTTATCTTGATATTGCAGAAGATTTCACAGGAGTGAAAATACAGAATATATTAAAGTGACATTTTAAAACTAATTTATTCGTATGTCCTTTGTATCTCAATCATGCTAATGAAAGATATCTGGTAATGAATAATACCTAAATGTCTCAGTAAGTGGGATATTTCCATATGATCTTGTATGAAATATTAATTGTAAGAGTATTTGCTATCAACAATAAAAACACATTTTTGCTGTAGGCCAATAACCTTTGTGTATGTGATGTCTTGAATATCCATTGACTGCTTTATGATGTTACACAGAATTTTAAAATTGTCAGGAGACTGTAGGTGGAAATACTTAAAAGAAACTCTCATTTCCTTGGCTGAAATCTCTAGTGAATGGTGATAGCACAAAAGTATATTACAATGTTTTATTCCAAAGGCAGTTATATTTTAGTGGTGAGTGAGGGGTACTTTTATAGGGTCTGTGGGACTCTATACAATTTTTTACTTTAGAGTTTCTATCTAATGAATTAGATTTATTTTGCCAAGGAGATATTTTGAATTGGTTCTTTCCACACACTGAATCTAAGAACTTGAGAATTCATGACATTTTGAGTTCCAGAAAAAATGAACTAAATATATCATTTTAAAAAGTATGTATTTTCTAACATTCTAATAGCAGCAAAATTTGTATAGACTCTTTTAATTCTAGATTTTTAAAACACATACCAGCATTACTCATTTAAAATAATCAAATTTGAGTTCACGTGTATAATGTAAAATAATGTCTAGCTCAGTAATCTTATTTTAAGACCAAAGGGAATTTCTCTGAATTACTATATTTTCTGGGTTTCACCAAGTTGCTTTGGCAAAAGTTATCACTAAAAATGCCAGTTTCTCAGTTACAAATTCACAAATATTGCTGTAAAAGAATGACCTCATTTATTTAGATGTTCACTGCTCTTAAGAAGGAAAAAATTTGACACAAAATAGTATACTTTGCATCCCTTTGAAGTTTTAGACTTTGAAATACATGTGAAAAGTTTATTCTCAACTTAAAAAGTCCATTGGACTCAAAACTTTTAGTGAAGAAAAATATTATTTTACAAATGTTTTTAAAAGTGAATCTAACCTCCAGATATAAAAAATAGTTTCTTTCCCTGGCCAGGTAGCTCAATTGGTTGGGCTGCATCCCATATGCCATGGTTGGGGGCACATTCCCAGGGCATATACAAGAGTCAAGCAATCTTATATAATAAAAGCCTAATATGCTAAGTGTCCAGTCGTCTGGTGACCAACAGTCGTCCATTCAACCAATCAAAGCGCAATATGCTAATGATATGCCAAGGCCGCTCAACAGCTCAATATGACGTATCCTGACCACCAGGGGACAGACAGTTGACTGGTTGACCAGTCGTTATGACATGCACTGACCACCAGGGGGCAGACGCTCTGACTGGTAGATTAACTTGCTGCTGGGTCTGGCTGATTGGGAATGAGATGGGCCAGACATGCCCTGGAGCCCTCCCGTAGTCTCTCCCTGGCTGGCCAACCTCCCACATCCCTCCTAGGCCCAGATCATGCACCAGGGGGGTCTCTCGGCCTGGCTTGCGCCCTCTCCGCAATCTGGGACCCCTCGGGGAATGTCGGAGAGCTGGATTTGGCCCAATCCCTCAGGCTAGGCCGAGGGACCCCACTGGTGCATGAACTCATGCACCAGGCATCTAGTGAATGCATACATAAGTAAAACAAAACAAATCAATCTTTCTCTCTCTTTCTCTGTCTCCCTTCTGCTTTCTCTCTCTCTCTTTCTCTCTCTCTCTCTCTCTCTCTCTCTCTCTCTCCCTCTCTCTCTCCCCCCCCGCCTAAAATAAATAAATAAATAAATAAATAAATAAATAAATAAAAATTGATTCTGTAATGGAGTATTTTATTTACATTGTGTATCTGCTATTCTGAAGGACTTTATATTACCTAGCATGTTTACTTTTCAGCCTATAGTTTTCTTATACATATACTAGAGGCTCAGGGCACCAAATTCATGCACAGGTAGGGTCCCTAGGCCTGGCCAGCGATCAGGGCTGATTGGGGCCTTCTGGTTCCAACTGGGGCCTTCCTTTCCCAGCTGCCAGCTGCTGACCAGGGCCTTCTTTCATTCCGCACCACCCCCTGGTGGTCAGCGCATGTCATAGCAAGTGATCAAACTCCTGGTCTCCTGGTCAAACTCTAGAGGGGGCACTTTGCATATTAGCCATATATATATATATATATATATATATATATATATATATATATAAATGTAATATTGGAATTATATGGTGATACTGTATAACTCCCTATTATTGAGCTACAAGTGAGCTATTCCTTTTGTTTATCACTAAGTTTTTATCCATGGCAAATCATTACCACTAAAAAGAAGAAACTTGCTAATTTCTCCTCTCCAATGTTTGTCTTAATTTAAGTCATATCAAATTGAAAAATATTATAACAAATATCTATATATATAAAAGGCCAGCGACTGGAATGGCGGAACGACCAGAATAACTGGTGGCTATGACACGCACTGCATCAGCCAGCCCGATCCAGGCCCTGATCAGCCACCGCCTCCAGGTGGTCCAGTCCCCAATCAGCCCCCAACACCCCAATCAGGATTGGGGCCAGCTGGCCAACCACCTGCAGCCCCTTCCCCTGGCCGGCCCGGCCCCAATGGACCTCCATTAGGGCGGGTCAGCAGTACCCCACCCATGCACAGATTCATGCACCAGGCCTCTAGTAAAAATATAAAAGAAACCTTTAACAACAGAGCTGTCCCCTAAGAACATTGTCTAGTTAATTACCAGTTTTGTTCTCTATTCTTTTAGCCAGCATTGAACTCTCAACTCTTAGAGCCAGGTAAATAATAGATTTCATCCTCTGAATTAACTCCAATAAAAATAATAGAGATGACCAGAACAGCATCATGAGTAAGAATCTGTGGCCATAATATCTTGTCTGTCTGTTGGGGAGGAAATGGTCAGCAGGTGATACTAACGTCCCGTGTTCAAGAGCCACTAACCCTCAAGCTGTTCTTTTGGTTTATGTCCCATATATGAGGGATGCTCATGCATCTGGCTAATGGTGTTTCACTGGATTTGTTGTTATATTCAGAAAACTGAATACCATAGTTCTACCATCCAGAAATGCATACGTTTGCCTGAAATGCTGTGAGTTCAAGGTTAAATGTAAATCACGAGGGAACTGTGTGAGTGCACATTCCTTGAAAGTCAGACCCCATGGGGATTCATCACTAAGTAAAAGACAACTATTTCTCAATGGAAGCCAACTCAGTTACCCAGATAGTAGGAGCATTTACCAACCTCTATTCACATTTAAAGAAACAGAACAAAATTCTAGGACACAGTGATATCCACTTTGAAGTTACCATTCATTTCATTTGAATAAAAGGCAAATATATACTGTGTAGTAATGTTTTTAAACTTTAGTATGATAGGTAACAATTAAATATTTTCTTTAGTTAATATAAAATTATTTTGTACTTCCCATACAGCACTATTTTTAAAACATAAAATCCTCCCTTTATATTTGAAATTCTACAAATCTAAAGCACATGAAATATAGAATCTGTGCAGCTTTATTAATAATTACCCTATGCAAGTATTAAAATAGTTTAATCCATTTCAATTTTTAATGAGATTGGTTCTAATTAAAATTTGTATTTGGGAAGAAGTTTAAACAATTACCCATTTTGAGGCAGCTTTCATGTTATACAGCTCCTTTTATGGCTTTCTTTTATTATTTTCAAACTAGAGGCCCGGTGCACAAAAATTTGTGCACTCGGGGCGAGAGGGGGGTCCCTCAGCCTGGCCTGTGCCCTCTCGCAGTCTGGGACCCCTCGGGAGATAATGACCTGCTGGCTTAGGCCTGCTCCCGGGTGGCAGAGGACAGGCCCAATCCCTAGGTGCAGCCCCTGGTCGGGCTCAGAGCAGGGCCGATTGGGGAGTTGGGGCGCCGCCCCCTGTCATGCACAGAGCAGGGCGGATGGGGAGGTTGCGATGCCACCCCTAGTCACGTTCAAGGTAGGGCCGATTGGGGGGTTGGGGCACCGCCCCCTGTCACACTCAAGGCAGGGTCGATGGGGAGGTTGTGGCGCCACACCCTGCCATGCAAAGAGCAGGGCTGATCAGGGGGTTGGGGCGCTGCCCCCTGTCACTCACAGAGCAGGGACCATCAGGGGGGTTGGGGCTCCGTACCCTGTCACACACAGAGCAGGGTCAATCAGGGGTTTGGGAAGCTCCCCCCTGTCACACACAGAGCAGGGCCCATCAGGAGTTTGGGGAGCTCCCCCCTGTCACGCACAGAGGAGGGCCGATCAGGGGGTTGAGGAGCTCCCCCCTGTCACTCACAGAGCAGGGCCAATAGGGGAGTTGGGGAACCACCCCCTGTCACACACAGAGCAGGGTCCGTGGGGGGGGGGGGAGTTGGGGCGCCACACCCTGTCACACACAGAGCAGGGCCGATCAGGAGGTTGGGGCGCCGCCACTGTCACACTCAGGGCAGGGCCAATGGGGAGGTATGGCTCTATACCATCTCACATAGAGCAGGGCCCGTTGGGGGGGGGGGGTTGGGGTGCTGCCCCCTGTCACACACAGAGCTGCAGAGCTGATCAGGGGGTTGGGGCGCTGCCCCCTGTCACACTCAGAGCCGCAGGGCAATCAGGGCGTGTGGGCGTTGCCCCTTGTCACACTGATCCCGGTGCCGGGAGGCCTCGCGGCTCTGCTGATCCCGCCCGGCAGGGTCACAGATCCGGGTCCCAGACCGCAGACAGCCTTGCCTGCTGCCGCCTGCCTTCAGTATGCAAATTAGCCGCCATCTTGTTGCTTCAGGGTGGGGGTCCCCACTGGGGTGCCTGGCCAGTCTGGGTGAGGGGCTGAGGGCCGTGTTCAGGCTGGCGGGCAACTGGAGCTCCAAACCTCTCCTTTTTTTCTTTTTTTTTTATTCTGGCATTTATTTACCTTCTATGGCTGTCACTGGAGCTGAGAGCCGGCTTTCTCTCTGAGGCTCAGCTGAAAGCAGGTTTCTGGCCTTTGTTTTCTGTATTCGAAACAATGTTGCGACTCCAGCTCTGAGACCCCGGCTGACTGACAGGAGCTTTCTGGGCTTTTGTTTATCTTCTATAAATGTTACTATGTTTCCAACTGAAGCTCAGAGGCCGGCGGGGAACGTTGGAGTCCTCTGTCACTGAAGGAAGCAAGCCTCCCTGTTCGCATCAGCTGCCTGGCTGCCGGCCGCCATCTTGGCTGACAGTTACTTTGTATATATTCACTGATTAGCCAATGGGAAGGGTAGCGGTCGTACGCTAATTACCATGTTTCTCTTTTATTAGTGTAGATTGTCTTCTGATTCTGAAAATCATTTTTTTCATTTTTTTATGTTTAAATGTTCTCCCTGAGATTATTTATCAGTATGAAAATATTGCCATTTTTAATGTTTAATCTCAGCAAAAAAGGTGATGTGCTATGAAAGGGTATCCATTTTGCATTACACTATGAAAGATTCTTCTTTTAGATTCTGTATAATTTTAGGTCAGTTTTTGATGTATATGTTCCATCATTCTAAATGTTTAAAGACTGATGTAAATTGCAATCTGAAAACAGATTTATGAGAACATTTTTAAACACATTTGTTTTTATTTCTCTGAATAACAATTCATCCACTTGGCTTTGCAATAGATCAAGTTTTGACATTAAAATTTGGTTGTGATGTTGCATGTCCTTGTAATTCATTGTACTTATCAAAGTCTCTACATTAAAATAAAGACACACTTCAACTTTTTAAAACAATAAACTCTTTCAAATCCTACTTGGCATATAGTTATAACTGCTGCATAAACATCAAGTTGAGAAATTTAAAAATTAATAAGACAATAACAATATTATGTCAACAAGTAGAAAGATATGATTTGGGAGTATCTCACCCAACCATGCTTCTAACAAGCAGGTGAATGCCATACAATATTCTATATAATAAAAGGCTAATATGCAAATTGACCAAATGGCAGAATGACCGGTCGCTATGATGCACAATGTAGGAACTGTCCCCTGGTGGTCAGTGCGCCCCCACAGGGGGAGTGCCACTCAGCCAGAAGCCGGGCTCGTGGCTGGCGAATGCAGCGGCGGTGGCAGGAGTCTCTCCCACCTCCTTGGCAGAGCTAAGGATGTCTGACTGCTGGCTTAGGCCCACTCCCCAGAGGACATCCCCCAAGGGCTCCAGTACTGCAAGAGGTCACAGGCCAGGATGAGGAACCCCCCTGCCCCCCCCCCCCCCCCCGAGTTCATGAATTTGGTGCGCCGGGCCTCTAGTTGATTTTATAAACATATTTTAAGTTTTGAGAGGTAAGTGTGACAGAAATAAGAAAACACATAAGATCGGGCAAGAGTGTGCCTGGTGGCAGAGAAATCTGTAGGAAAGAAGTGAGACAATCCAGTTGAGAAAAAATGATCTAAGCAAGGAAATAGAAATCAGAATGTGAAGAACAGATAGTTATGGAGACTATTACAAATATCAGCATACTACATTTTGGAATATTAATGTGGAAACTTAAAAGCAGGGATTTGGAGAAAAATAGAAATTTCTTATTTTTTGAAACAGGAGAGATGATGGTTCCGTTCCTGAACTAGAAAATAGGGGAGGAGTTAGAAGTTGGAAGAAGTCAACAATTATTAGATTACTAGAGGCTCAGTGCACAAAATTTGTACCCTCGGAAGGGGGATCCCTCGGCCCAGCCTGCATCCTCTCGCAGTCCAGGAACCCTCAGGGGATGTCTGACTGATGGCCTAAGCTGTCAGCCAGACATCCTTAGCGCTGCCACAGAGGCGGGAGAAGCTCCCGCCACCACCGCTGTCCTCGGCAGCCATGAGCCCAGCTCAGGGCTTCTGGCTGAGCAGCGCTCCCCCTGTGATAGGACACTGAACACCAGGGGGAAGCTCCTCTATTGAGTGTCTGCCCCTTGGTGGTCAGTACACATCATAGCAACTGGTAGTTCCGCCATTTGGTCGATTTGCTTATTAGCCTTTTATTATATAGGTTGTTTTAAGCTAAAAGACATGAAAGTGCTAGAAGCCTAAATAAAAATGGGGGAGAATGAGGGAAAGTTTGGGAAACATCTCCAATAAATGAGAGACTAATACACAAAATAAAATTGCTCAGATGAAGTATGCAGAATAAGATCTAAGTCTGAGCTTTACAGAATGACAGTTATTATGGGATATGTTTTGACGTGTGGGTTTTCATTTTGAGGTAAGATGACAATAGGTAGATTAGAGATACGTGAAACTGAACCAAATTCCCAGCGAGAGGGCAGAGGACAGGATCATGCCAGGTAAGTGGATTGCATTTGGAAAAGAGGGACACCTTTCATTGAGACTGGCAGGAAGGAGGCATGCCAAGGTGCGGGTACAGATACATGTGCAAGGGAGTAAGGAGAAATCTAAAGACATTTCTGCATGGTGGATTTCATTTTTCTGCAAAAAGGAAACAGAATACTCTGGTAAATATGAAGAGACAAAGTTGAAATTATGAGCCTTAATAACATAGAAGTTGTAAAATAGTTGCTGAGGTTAATAGGATAGGAAACTTTCTAGAAATGTGCAATAGGATGACCCAGCGATGTTGAAAGCCTAGGTATGGTCATAATCCTCATATATGTAATGACAAATATATTCATGATGATATAATTGTCTCACACAATTTAGCTATTTCATGGTAGGATTAAAGAAGACAGTCTTTTGGGTAGAAAGTGGAGGGCACAGGAACCACAACCATATGTGCAAGACAATTTTATTTAGGCATGTGATCCATAGTCCTGTCTTCACCAAGTCCAACCCACCATTCACACATTGTTACATACAAGTCATCACCTCCTTGTCTTTTCAAGTTTCCTGCTATAACCTGAAATAACATCCATACCTTACATCTATCCAAATGATGCCCAACCATAATGTCACAATCATTCCCTCTGAATAAAGTTTTCTTCAAATATTCTAGCATTATCTTAGCCTTTTTTTGCAATGACATTGCACATAAAATCAAAGCTATTCTGATTATTTAATTAAAAGAATCTATAGGAAATGTATGGGCTCAAATTGTTTTCATTAGAAAGTTATAGATCAGGGGTGGGCAACCCCTGGCACACATGCCAAATATGGCACGCCAGTAACTTTTGCTGGCACGTGAAACCCTCTCTTATAATCTTCCATTTACAATTTTTTTCTTAATATCGAATTTTTTATTTTTCAGATAAATTCAGTGTAGGTGCATCTTAGATAAATAAATAATTTTACATAACAAGTTATCTTAAAGACCATAGACATGGATTGACGAGAGAAGGGAAGAGCAATTTCTATGCCTCTGCCTTAACTCTCCCTGCCTTCCTAGATCTGACCAGTGTTTTGGTTTCATCCACATACGCTTGTGAATCTTTGTTCTCAGTGATGAATTTTGTTAAGTTTTGTAATAGGAGTAGCCTGACGGATGAAAGTAGTAGCTCGTGCATATCTCTGAAGGTCACGAAATAGAAACCTGATGTAAAATCTCTGTCATCAGTGATGCAGCATCAAAAGTCCCACTGATAATATCAAACGGAGTCATAAAGTTTTCTGTCGGACTATCAGTGTACATGTATACATTAAAAAATAAATGTATTTTTCATCATCATATACTGTGTTTTTGTCATTCGAATGAATTTTATTATTTCTTCAAGGTTCTTCACATTAGTACACCTTAAGAGATATCAAGTAGGCATAACATGTTCTCAAAAAATTAGGGTTGGCATGCAGAAGAATTTTGAGTCAGAGATTTTGCTGGTTTTGGCACGCACTCACAAAAAGGTTGGCCACCCTTGTTATAGATGATTGGTAGATTAGGTAGATGAATATTTTATAGATAGATGAGAGGTATAGGTAGATAATAGATGACAGATGGATAGATGATAGATAATTAATGAAGACATGAGACTTGAGAAATTACATATAAATATTTGGTAAAGTCAACTTTGTAACTGGCAATGTTGATGTGATCTTGTAGCTCTTGAATCTCATTGATGTCTGAAAATACATTACTCTTTATAAAAAATATTTAAATATGTTATAAGTAGAAAGAAAACTAAGCAGCCATAGAAAATATTATGTTGTGTTTAATGTAATACTGAGCTCTGTCACTGACTATATCTGTCACTGAATTATAAAATGTTAGAAATAACATAAAAAAATGTGACATATAAAAATTTTGATAGAAACTACTCAAGACATCAGCATAAATGATGTATTCATTCAGTGATGCCAAAAAATAGTAACCAGGGAGTGTCTGATACAGTAATATTAAATTCAGAAAGTAGGAAAAATATGTTTATGCCTTAGCTGATTCTGTATAAATAAATAATATTCTTATGGATAGTTGCATGAATAGATCAATTCATATAGCATAAAATGTACAAAGACAGCTTGATGAGTTTGTATCTATTTTATAAAACACTCTTCTTGCCAGATATGTGCAGTTACTCACTTCTTAAGTCATCTGTAATTATATATACATACTAGAGGCCTGATGCACAAAATTTATGCATGCGCAGGGTCCCTCGGCCTGGTTAGATTTGGAGTCTTATATGCCATTTTAATAAAGGAAAAGGGATTTAGGCTTCAAGGGATGATAAACTGTGATTAAGTCATAAGGAAACATGTGGGGAGAGTAATGAAATATAAGGGTTATTCTGGCAAGGTTTCTTTCTGCACTCATTTGGTTCCAGCTCTCCATCTCTAGGGATGAGTAGTTCTACTCTCCTAGTGAGGGAGACAGGAACACCTTGCAAAGTAAGGAGAAACTGTGCTGCCGTCACAAAGGGAAAGTTATGCCCTGATTTTAAGCAAAAAATGGGAGAGCATAGAACTCTTCTTACATTTGCTGATTCTCAATTGTTATCAAAATAATTCCTATGCCAAAGTGGCATATTTTGGACCTCTTCAATTCTAAATGGCCATATTATCCAAATCTTGTGGGCCCCGAATAAAACAACTAAGTACATGATATACACACACTTGCTACCATATTTTATAATATTGGTATTATTCACTAATTATCATGGACAAACTAAGCTTATAATAGTTTTGCAATCATACTTAAAGATATAGCCAACATTCAAATTAGCACTGGTCTGAATGAAGCTTGCCTTCTGAATCACTCTTCTTCTTTAAAAAAAAATATATATTTTATTGATTTTTTTAAAGACAGGAAGGGAGAGGGATAGAGAGTTAGAAACATCAATGAGAGAGAAACATGGATCAGCTGCCTCCTGCACACCTCCCACTGGGGATGTGCCCGCAACCAAGGTACATGCCCTTGACCGGAACCAAACCTGGGACCTTTCAGTCCGCAGGCTTACGCTCTATCCACTGAGCCAAAACGGCTAGGGCCTGAATCACTTTTCTATTGCCATGTAACCTGGTCTCACATTGCATAGCTCTTTATGATACTAGAAGTAATGAGTCTGGCAAAAAAAAAAAAATATTATTTATATTTTTATTGTGCTCTTATCATATTTAGCTTTCATTTATTGCCATATGCACTCAACTATAATTTTTGTTGTTACAAGGTTTAAATGCCAGTAACCCGATAAGTGATAAACAAGTTGGCACAAGATTATCATTTTTGCTAGAAAGATATTCCTTAAAAATATTCCCTAGATGTTTAGGCAGCAGATGGTATCTAATAAGTTAAACTCCAATGGCAGTCATGAGTGAGCGATGATTAAATTTTAAATCAAATCATGTTCTCAGAAGTATCTTGATATCTTGTTTTATTTGTTAATTGTACTCTGAATAGTGAAAGTCTGAGAAGTAATCAATGCAGTTCCATGTGTCTACATTTAGTAAGAAATGTTCATTTGTAAGTGTTTACAGATAATCAACAAGACATAGAATTATAAAATTCTGTTTACTCTTCCATTTAACAATCTAAAATATATTGAGCTCTTAATATGTGTCAAGTTTCTAGGAAGGTGAAAAGTGTAAATAATAAACAATTCCTCCTTCTAGAAAAAAAACACCTAATATGAAAGACTAAAGTGTAAGGGGTTTGCTAATGTTTATATTAAATATGGAAAGCAAATTTTAATCAACATATACATTCTTGCTCATCACCTAGTTTTGAATGCTTAAATTCTCCCACTCAAATAGATTTATAGCTACATCTATCATCAGAATTGTTTGTTGGAACTTGAACCCAATATAGATTTTGATATAACACCAAACATATATTTAATAACAGATACCAGCAATTGTGAAATGTATTTAACAGTAATTAATAGCATTAGTATCTCCTTGTTCATGAATTCTGAAAATATTGGCATATGTTTTATGTATATATTCTAAAACACAGATTTATATTGTAGAATATATGCTCAGAGGAATAAGGTAGATATGTCCATCATTTCTGATAAGCAACATCAATTGTCACATTTCTAAATCTCAGCACTTTAATACAAGTCCTCTTGTATTTGGGGTGCCAATGTACTAGCAGATCAATCACTCTCATCCAGAAATCCCAAAGCCCACTATCCACAGGGAAATAAGCAGTATAAGACTTTAGCAGTGGTTCTCAACCTGTGGATCGCGACCCCTTTGGCGGTCGAACGACCCTTTTACAGGGGTCGCCTAAGACCATCCTGCATATCAGATATTTGCATTATGATTCATAACAGTGGCAACATTACAGTTATGAAGTAGCAACGAAAATAATTTTATGGTTGGGTCACAACATGAGGAACTGTATTTAAAGGGCCAGAAGGTTGAGAACCACTGCTTTAAAAGAATCAGAGGTAACTGATTTATATAGACAAAATATGTGAAATATATGAACTACTCAAACTATCCAGGATTTTCACACTTAAAATCTCCTCTATGTAGCAAAACAAGGGAATATCTACATCTACATATATAAAGTCATATGACATATATAATTTTCTGTATAATATAGATAATATGTGATTTTATATATGTATGTATATGGGAAAAGTAGAATTTATAATTTAGTTTTTCTTTAAGCAGGCAGATAGTATTGTCTAAATATTGCCATAACAATACTTATATCCAAGATGACTTAAACATTGCCATAATCCCATTAATGGATATTGATAATTCCACTCTTCTTAAAATGTGTTTTTGTCACTTGCTTGTGACCAAGAGAATGAGGAACAGATGTGGCATGCAGTAACTTCAGGGTTAGGGTTATAAAAGTGTTGCAACTTCTGCATTGTTCACTGGAACACTAATGCTGGAACCTTGACTTGTCATGTAGGAAATCTAATGACCCTGAGGCCACCAAGCTAAGAGGAAGCCCAGGTCACATGGAGAAGCCATAAGTAAGTATTTACACCAACAGTTCAGCTGAGATCTTGTTGCCAGCAACAACCACTAGACATGTAGGTGAATATCCGTTCAGATTATTCTAGCTCCAAGCAGTCAAGCTCACTTAGGCTTAAAGTCTCCTCAACTAAAGGTGCAGCCATTGCTAAGCAAAAACAAGCTATCTCCATTGTACTTTGAATTTTTGATCTTGGAATAGATTGTGAAATAAATGTTGTTGTTTTGAGCCATTCAGTTTTTGGGGTATGTCAATATGCAGCAAGAGTAACTAAAACAAACAAAAAACATTAATTACTAGTATATTTGAAACTCATTCATGAGAGTCTGTAACTCAACTTCACTATTTTAAGGTGAGCCAATAAAAATCTGTTATGAGTTTATGATACCAGTTCTAAGTGAGCTGTTTATGTATTCAAATTCTATAAAAAGGCAATATGGAGATCATATCAAAAATTTAAGAATTGAATATGAGTGAGGATGGAATTATGCTTGATAAGGAACACATTTTTCTTGGTTAGCTTTTTTGAAAGAATGACTGCCAATTCCAGAAATATAAAAGTAAAATAACCTGATTTTTAAACTAGAAACATATGTGTCAATGTACTGTGTTTCTTTAAAAGAAAAATGCCTGAGCTAAGGAAAAAGGAATTTGTAAATTTATATTGTATGGCACAGTCTGCAAATATTATCTAGACAATAATTTACTTGACAAATCACAACCATCACTCAGGTTTGCTATGAACACTGAAAATTGCTTTACTGTCTACCAAAATAGTTTATTTTAGTTTATTTATAACTTTTTTATAGAGTGATGAAAATTAGGTTTCTGCAATTAGGAGATTATAAATATGTATCTAGGAAGTTGCTATATACTGTATATTCTACATAGACTAAGATTCTGTACATGTAAGAAACAATCAGGATTCCGGTTTCAGTTTCAACACGGAAAGTGTTTGGATATCATCACATCTATCTTTACAAGAAAAAGGTGGAAAACTGAAAAGCAGTGACTTTTGTTGCCTTTACCTCAGAATTGCAGTGACCCTGGAAAGACAGGTGAATAGAGAGAAACAAGCCTGATACGACATCTTTATCTATTCATCTGTTGACAGACACTTAGATTGTTTCCATGCCTCGGTTATAGTGAAGAATGCTATAATGAACTGAGAGTGCAAATATTTCTTATATCCTGTTTTCATTTCCTTCATATATATATGCCGATGTAGTATATCTAGGTCATATGGTACTTCTGTTTTTAATTGTTTGAGGAAATTTCATATTGTTTTCTATAGTGGCTGCACCAATTTATAGTTCCACCAATAATGTGTGAGGGTTCCCTTTCTTCCACATCTTCACCAGCACTGGTTGTTTCTTGCCTTTTTGATGATAGCCATTTTAACAGGTGAGGTGATAGCTCACTGTAGTTTTGATTTGCGTTTCCCTAATAAGTAGTGATATTGATCACCTTTTCATGTACCCGTTGGCCATTTGTATGTCTTCTTTGGAAAAAAGTGGTCAATTTCTCTGACCACTTTTTAATAAGGTTGTCTGTTTGTTTTTTTCCCCCTTGAGTTGCATGAGTTCATATATACATATATATGAACTATATATATATATATATATATATATATATATATATATATATATTGCATATTAACCACTTGTTAGGTATTTGATTTGCAAATATTTTCTCCATTAAGTAGATTGCCTCTTCACTTTGTTGGTTGTTTCCTTTGCTGTGCGGAATATTTTAGTTTAATATAGTCCCACTTGATTACTTTCTTCTTACCCCTGAAGCATAATGATAAATAATAATTTTGTTTTCATTTTACCCACATCACTCTTCAAGTTAGACCTAGAGTTTTTTTTTTGTTTTTTTTTTAATATTTTATTGATTTTTCACAGAGAGGAAGGGAGAGAGATAGAGAGCTAGAAACATCGATGAGCGAGAAACATCGATCAGCTGCCTCCTGCACATCCCCCACTGGGGATGTGCCCACAACCCAGGTACATGCCCTTGACCGGAATCAAACCCGGGACCTTTCAGTCCGCAGGTGGACGCTCTATCCACTGAGCCAAACCGGTTTCGGCGACCTAGAGTTTTTTGTATTACTTTTTTCCCTTTCTTCTTCTTCTTCTTCTTCTTCTTCTTCTTCTTCTTCTTCTTCTTCTTCTTCTTCTTCTTCTTCTTCTTCTTCTTCTTCTTTTTCTTCTTCTCTCTCTCTCTCTCTCTTTCTCTTTCTCTCTCTTCTCTTTCCTCTTGGTTTATTTTTGTTCCAGACTGCTAATTAAGAATGTGTGTACTGTAGGTTATTGGCTCTGTGCAATATTGAGTGAGATGTGGGAAACCTTTCATTATTACTTTGCTGAATTAGTGTTAGTCTCCTTTGATAGTTTAATAACTTCTTGGCACTCTTCAGTAATTGTGGCAGCTGCTTCTATTTTTCTTTTCTATGTTAAGATAATGACTTTATAGGAGTTTAATGCTTTGTGAAAATTTCTAATGAGCAAGTTGATATGCATTTTCACAGTAGTTTACAAAAACACATATTACATAAAATTTGCAACAGGTCAAGTCAATTCTTATGTAATTATGCTACTGTATTGATGTGGAAATGTTTATGCTATCCTCTGACATGGAAAACTTTTATGTTACCCACTGATCTGTAGGATGTATTTATGTTGCCTGTTAGCTAAAAAAACTGTTAATCTCTAGATGGGTTTTTTTTTTCCTCATTAGTAAACCTGATATAGAATCCCATTGAAACAAGAAATGAAAATTATCCAAACTTAAGAAATCAGTATTATTTTATGTAGGATAAATTTTATTGCCAGGAAAAAAAAGCTTCTAAATTGGAAAAAGTATTGATGCATTTTTTTTTTAATTTTAGTTTTTAGCTTCAGTGAATATCAACTTTTTTTATATAGGAGGTTACTTACAACAAGATTAAAATGCATATACTCAGATAAAAATAAAGCTGTTAGGGGCAATTTTAAACATTAAAATATGATAAAAACAAAAATGATTTAAATATACACTTAAATTCAGAAGTCCTGGGTATAAAAATAGAATGGATAAACTAAGAAAAATGAGTTGAGAAAGATACAAGTCCAAATATATTGGGGGAGAGGGCAGGAACACAATGAGTTCTTTGAGAACAAAAAATTGGAAAAATCGCTATCAAATTCAAGCAAGAGTAGATATAGAAGTCATAATTAAGAAAACAATATAATAAAATAGCATAGCAAAACATCTTGCAAAGAAACATTGGGAGAAATGTACCATTGGAATACATTGCAAAGGATGTCCAAGAACAACTGTCACAAAAGATAGGAAACCAATATACTGGGTTTTGTTTGCTTGTTTTATTTTGTATTAGACAATCACATAAAAAAAATTCTAAACTATCTGAAGAATATACTGGGGTACCTGGCCAGTCTGGGTGAGAGGCTGAGGGCCATTTTCAGACTGGCCAAGCACCCTGGGGACGTAAACTCCCAGCCTCTCCTTTTTTTCTTTTCTTTTTTTTATTCTGGGATTTATTTACCTTCTATAACTGAAACTTTGTTGTCTTTAGCAGAGGCCTGCGGAAAGCTTGGCTTCCTCCATCGCCAGGGGCAACCCACTCCTGCTTGCTCCAGCTCCGCGGCCATGGCTGGCTGAAAGCAGGTATCTGGGGTTTGTTTAGCTTCTATAATTGAAACTTTGTTGCTTTCAGTGGAGCTCAGAGCTGGGCCGCAGCAGGCTGGGAACCTTGGCTTCCTCCATCACTGGAGCAAGCAAGCCTCCTGCTCGTTCCAGCTCAGTGGCTGCCAGGAGCCATCTTGGTTGGGTTAATTTGCATATAGTCACTCTGATTGGCTGGTGGACGTGGCTTAAGGTGTAGTGAAAGTACGGTCTATTAAAATTGTTTGTCTTTTATTAGTATAGGATAATGTGAAAAAAGAGTGAGTTGTGTGAAGCCCCATAGCATCTTAGACCAGTCAATCTGGAATTATCTGGCCAGCAATAGTGAGCTAATCTCCTGAATGACCTGTGCTGTCCCCTAAAGAAAGGTGACCTGGCCACAAACAATCACTTATTGGCTTGTATAACTTTTTTTCTCCCATGCCCTTCTGCCTATAGAAGTCTTCCATTTGGAGCACCTTTCTATCTGATAGATGGGATGCTGTCTAATCCATGACTTGTTGAATAAAGCTGATAAGTAAAATTTACTTAGTTGATAGTTTACATAACAAAAATGATACAATTGATTTACTTATCCAATTCCAATCTTAGTCTAACCACTCTTTTTTCCACAAACCTGCAACTTCCATAAACCTGCAACTTTCATATACTTTTCAATTTTTGGCTTATCTTTTTCTTTCTTATTTTAAAACAATCATTTTACTTTAGGACAAATTATTTTTTTCTCTTACCAAAATAATAGATTATTTTATTTTTTATTTATTTAAAAAACTAGAGGCCTGGTGCGGGTCCCTTGGCCTGGCCCGCACCCTCTCACAATCCAGGACTCATCAGGGGATGTCAGCCTGCTTGTTTCAGCCCAATCCCTGCAGGCCAGACTAAGGGACCCACTGATGCATGAATCAGTGAACCAGGCCTAATAGTCCTATCTAATAAAGACAGAATATGCTAATTGACTAGCACACCCTCACAAGATGGCAGCACCCACAGCCAATAAAGAGGGAATATGCTAATTAACTGCCATGCCCTCAAAGATTGCAGTGCCCACAGCCACATGATGGCGGTGTCCAGTACCCTCAGCCCCACTGGGGTGGCAGGCACGCGGCACAGCCGGGCCCACCCCAGGTGGGTCCAGCCACTCCATGCACCTGCCTCTGGAGTCCTCCAATCCCCTCAGCCCCCTAGCCACCCAGGGTTGGCCCGAGACACAGGCAGGCCTCAGATGGTGACTGTCCAGTTGCCCAGGGCCAGCCCAAAGTGCAGGCAAGCCTCAGATGGTGGCTGCCCAGCCACCCAGGGCTGGCTTGAGGCAAAGACAAGCCTTGAATGTCTCTGCCCAGCCAATGCCCAAGGCACAGGCAAGCCTTGGATGGCGGCTGCCCAGCTGCCCAGGGCCAGCCCGAGGCGCAGGTAACCAGGGCTGGCTGAGGCTTGCGCTGCTAGCAGTGGCAGCAGCAGAGCTGTGATGGGGGCATCACCTTATCCTGATCACGGGGTCACCTCCCGCCCTTGAGGGCTCCCAGACTGTGAGGGGGCAGGCCGGGCTGAGGGACTCCCCCTCCAGTGCATGAATTTTCATGCACCGGGCCTCTAGTATTTATATAAAATCTTTGGTTAATCTCTTCCTGCCCTCCACCACCTCCCCCATTCCCTCTGAAATTCATCAGTCTGTTTCATGTTTCCATGCTTGTGTGTTGAGCGTCTGCCCCCTGGTGGTCTTTGCTCATCATAGCTACCGATCAAACGGTTGCTTAGGCTTCTATATATAAAGAATATATTTTATTTTCCTGTCTCTCAATAAAAATGCATCTTTTTTATATCTTCTTTTACCAAAAATGTACGTCCTACTTCCTGTGTACCACAGTCATTTTCTTTTATTTTTATTATTTTATAGTAGTTTTGTAAGCAAAAGCAAAACAGCTCTTTTACAAATTTATTTTAGAAATGGAATTTCTGTAGCAGTCTGTATTTTTAAAAAACTTTATTTCCTCTGCTTTCCCCTTTAGTCAAGAGACAGAGAATGACAACTTCGTGAAACAAGGAATGCAAGTTTTTTTTCCTAAAGGGTATATTTCTCTATTATCAGAAGCCTAAGGTAATTGCTATTTAAATTTTTCATTTGCATTAGTGGTCAGACCACATGGGCACTCCATTTGTTTTAAGGTCAATCACCGTAACATCATCCCCTTGGTCCTCTTCATTTTCTCAGGGATTCTACCTCTTACAATTTTAATGCTTTATCACAAACACTCAAACTTTAATCAGAGACACCTTGTGCCCTCCTAGATTTGCAATATGGTATGGCCAGTTATTACTCTGCTCTCCCACCTTGTTTGCTAGCCCTGAAGCTAGCAGAATGTGGACAACTGCATGTCCTCTGATCTCAGTTTTTCTTCCAGCTCTCTAATTTGAGTTTTGGCCTCTAGATGGGCATTGGTGACCAGTCAAACTGTCCACATTAGAGGAAAGCCCACTACAGCAGCCTTTTATTTCCCTTCCTTGAGTCAGTGCCCTATGTGTGGTCACCCAAACAAGCTCATTAAAGGAGCCTCCATCCTGTATTCAAATGCAGGTTCACAAGATTCTAACATACATTCCACTCCTCTCCACATAGAGGTCAATGGCCAACGATTTTCACTTGCAGATGTCTCTTTCCAAAGGCCTATTTCTTTGGTTTCATGACTGTTTGGCTAATCATTAGGTTGCAACCTCCTCAGTAGCTTCCAAGGTGTGATCTAAAACAGGCCCCTTCCTCAGAGGGCAGAGAGATATTGAAAAAAGAGGAAGACCACTCCAGATTGGTAAAAAGCGTGTTTAATAAGCAAGGGAACTCCCTTCTGAGGTTTGTCTTAAGAGGCTACAAGATTAGTAGATTTCTGCATCTGCCCACAGAATCTTAAAAGTGCACATGGAGGTCTTAACTGGTTCCATTACATACCCAGTGTCACATACATGGATTCGGATATCCTAATCACTACATTTCTGTCTCAAGGCTGTATTGTTAGAGCAGCTTCTGTGTGCTGGAAAGGAAAGCAGAATGCACATTCCAAGGTCCAGAGAGAGGACAAGGAGCTTCCAATCTCCAGGGTCCAGCTCTCAGGTGGACTGGCAGTCATGTCTTCTTGATGACCTCCTCCAACAGTGATTTCTGAAAGAAAGAAACAAGTGAGGAAACCCCTCGCATTCTTCCAGCATCCTGCCTTTAGGTAATTACTGGTCTGCAAACATAGGGAACTCCACAAAGCCAGGGAAGTCACAGAAGAAGAGCTGTAAACCTAACAATTCCAGGACCTTGCACAGAATGGAAGACATTTGAGTTCACAACAGGCAGAGTAGTGAGTGATCATATTACAGTGTTTCCTTCCAAGTAACAGATTCTCTGCTTTCATGTTTTTCTCTCTGTTTAATGTCTTCTCATTTATTTATTTTGACTCAGTTCACAGTTTGGATTTGCCTCCATGGCCTAGAGACTCAGATAATTTATCTTGTCCACAGTGCCTGAGCACAAACTGACTGAAAAGAAAAATAAATCCCAAACTCTTTCCACTGAAACATTTTGTCATTGTTAAATAAAACACTTTTTCTTTCTGATGATGACCTTCCAGATAGTTCCTTTGGTAGAGAAGTCCATATATTAGGGCAGAGGCTAAGGTTTACATTCATGACAAGGATAAAGAAGAAAAGCCAGCTCTGTGTATGCATGTGTGTCTTTTTGTTAGTGCAGGTGCTAAAACTAGCCACTCTGACTACTGTATTCGTGAAGAGGAGACTGGGTTTTAAAAAGTAATATATATATATATATATATATATATATATATATATATATATATATACACTAGAGGCCCAGTGCACAAAATTTGTGCACGGTGGGGGGGTATCCCTCAGCCCAGCCTGCACTCTCTCCAATCTGACATCACTCTCACAATCCGGGACTGCTGGCTCCTAACCATTTGCCTCCCTTCCTGCCTGATTGACACCTAACTGCTCCCCTGCCGGCCTGATCTCGCCCCCAACTGCCCTCCCCAGCTGGTCATCTTATGACAACATGGGGCCGGCCATCTTGTGATGACATGGGGCAGCCATCTTGTAGTGGCCATCTTGGGACAATGTGGGGGTGGCCATCTTGTGGCAGCCATATTGTGATGACATGGGTTCGTCCATCTTGTGATGAAGTGAGGGTGGCCATCTTGTGATGACACGAGGACATGAGGGTCAATTTGCATATTACCTCTTTATTATATAGGATATATATATATAATATACATTATATATATATAATATACATTATATATATATATCCTATCTAATAAAAGAGAAACATGGTAATTGGCGTACGACCGCTACCATTCCCATTGGCTAATCACGGGCAATATACAAATTAGCTGTCAGCAAAGATGACGGTTAACCGCCAACCAAGATGGCGGCTAATTTGCATATTGCCGGCAAGGACAGCGCAAGCCGCCAGGTGAACCATCGGGGCTAGCGGGGGCTGGGGGTAAGGCAAGCGTGCTGATCACTACACCGGAGCCCTCTCCCGCCCACCGGAGACTCGGGGCCCACTCCCCTGTGCGATCCACAGGCGGGCGGGGGCTGGGGCCAAGGCAAGGTGCCGATTGTTTCCCCCGCCTACCAGAGACAGGGGGCTCACTCCCATGTGTGATCCGGGGGCTGGGGCCAAGGCAAGCGGTGGTGATCACTTCGCCCGCCTACCAGAGACAGGGGGCCCACTCCTGTGTGCAACCCGGGGGTGGGTGGGGAATCGGCCGCACTGCTTGCCTTAGCATGAGCCCCGCAGGCCCGCCAGG
Source organism: Myotis yumanensis (assembly GCF_028538775.1). Lineage (NCBI taxonomy): Eukaryota > Metazoa > Chordata > Mammalia > Chiroptera > Vespertilionidae > Myotis > Myotis yumanensis. The sequence goes on along the minus strand of NW_027223753.1, from coordinate 201,435,167 downwards.
AGCCATCCAGCCCAGGGCCAGGAAGGCAGGCGGCAACCCTGGAGCACTGGAGCCACCCGGCTCTCCCAGCTGTCCGAGCTTCATGAATCCCAATTTTCCGCGGAGGCAAGGGCTGCAGGACCCAGAGCGGGAGACAGGGGAGTGGGCCAAGCATGGCTCTGGCTCGGGCTTGATGGAGGGCATCGCTGGCGGAGGAGATCTCCCCAGGGGGCAGCGACTCCCCCTGCCACCTGGGAGATCTCCTCTGCGCCGGTGCTCTCTGTCCAGCCCGAGCCACACTCAGCCTGCTCCTCTGACTCTTGCTCTGCGTCCTGCAGCCGCTGCCTCTGGGGAAACTTGCGATTCATGAAGCGAGGGCGGTGGGGAGGAGGAGGCACCTAAGAAGTCCCCAGCCGCCGGCGCTGGGAGCTGGGAACTTTGTGCCAGGGCGCTCCCGGCGGGGCCATGGCAGAGGGGAGCTGGGACTCTGGCCACCACCGCCGCCGCCCCCCAGCTGGCTGCTGCTGCTGCTTTGGCTGCTGGAAGCTCCGCTGCTGCTTGGGGTCCAGGCGCAGGAGGCTGGCCAGGGGCCTGGGCCAGGTCAGCAGTCCCCGCCACCGCCTCAGCAGCAACAGAGCAGGCAGCAATACAATGGTGAGCGGGGCCTGAGCCCCGCCTGCCTGCCCAGACACGGGGCCCTCTGAGAGAGAGAGAGAGAGAGAGAGAGACGAATTTGGCACCCCGCATCCCTCCCTGATCAACCACTGTGATTCAGGCCAGCGAGGGCTGCCTTCAGGCCGCAGCTCCAGGTCCCTCATCCCCACCCCAGGCCCGAAAGCACAGTGCTGGGCAGAGGCACCCAGTGGTTGGGGAATGCAGTGCAGCGAGGGGCTGGCACGAGGTGGGGGAGGGGCTGTGTTTACACCACCAAGTTCCCCACTTCTGCCCTGGCCCACATCCCTCCTCCTTCCCCTCAGAGGCCCAGCTCCTGCCTACATGCTTGCTGGGCAGGCCCAACTGCACAGGAGAGTGCGCTATGGCAATCAGGATGGCCACTTCCTGGGATGGGATCGCCAGACCACGGGGATTCATGAGGGCAATGAGGCCCATGGGGCATGCACAGCCCTCCGGCAGTGGGGGTGGCCGGCCAAGCCAAGTCTGGCTACAGTGGGGCCAGTGGGAGCCCGAGGCCACCCCAACCCCCACAGGTCCTGGGCAGACGGTGGCTCAGTGGAGAGTGGTATCTCCATGCATGGTGCCCAGGGGCGGCTGTGAGCTGCTGCAACCCCACCCCACGCTTCAGGGAAGGGGAGAAGGCTTGCAGCCACCAGCACCCTCGGCTGCACTGCCTGGCCTGTGCCTCAGCCTGCCAGGTTGGCAGGGTCCAGAGAAGGTGAGCTGTTCCCTTCCCTCAGTAGTAGAACAGGGAGGAGAGCGCTGGGTGCAGGGAGGGGACCTCAGCTGGGATCCTCCTGGTGTGGGCCCGGGCAGGGGCCGGTGCAGAAGTACCAGGGCACAGTTGCTTCGGTGTCTCGGTGAAGTTTGCAATTGACCCCAGGAAACCTGAGAGGGGAAAGGCCGGGAGGCATGAATTGCCAGCACTGTAGCCACTTGAAAACAGCTCCACTTGGAATGTGAGGTGGTTGTATGTTCAGCTGAGAAGTGAGGGGGCTGAACTTCACCTTCGCTGGGCTCCTGTCAGTCCGAGGCCCAAGCGTCCACCACAACAAGGGGAGAATAGAGCAAGGGGCCCGGATGAAGGGAGGACAATTGAAGAAAACCATGTCTAGAATTTCCCCAGCCCTCTCCTTCTTTCTGCTGCCTACAAGAGCCCCAGGCCCAGCCACAGTTCTGTGTCCACCTTTTAGTCCCCTATTCTCTAACCGCAGAGGAAAGAAATAAGGAAGGAGTCTGTGCTGCCTTCAGAAAGTATCTATATACCTGATCGGCCAGTTGCCTTCCACAGAGGGAGGCCAGACTTCGGCTTAGGCCAGCTCCTCGCAGGGATATCAGTAGGACATCCTGTGAGGGCTCCCAGACTGTTAGAGGGGGCAGGCTGGGCTGAGGGATGCCCCCCAAGTGCACAAATTTTTGTGCACTGGGCCACTAGTATATATATATATACACACACACACATATATACAAAATAACTTTAGGAATGATAAAAAGACTCTATGAATACTGACTTTGAAAAGTATTTAAGATTTAAAGTGCAAAATGGAGTTAAAAAATAGGATGCTTAACATAAATCCAAATGTAATGAAACCTTATATTATATATTTATACCACAACAAACAGAGGTAAAAATTATGTGATAATCACTTTTCTCTTCATGCATCCTATATTATTTTAGCTCTTTATATTATGTGTATGATCATTTTTTACATTTATTGTATCCAAATGTCTTAGTGGTACACTGTCATTATTGGTTTACTTCTCTCTTTGATACAATATGCAAGTGAACGTTGTATATAACCTCCACTCTCTCTTCCCATAATTATCCACTCTAATGCATTTAATATAGGTCCTTAATTATGTAATACTTTTTTGTTTCTAGACATCATGGATTAACTCAATGCATATCAATATTCTTACCAAGAAAAACTAGAGCAGCCAGATTTTACTATATGTATGTTGTTGTATGTATATGTACATACATATGTACATGTGTGCATATTGGGTAACTGATGAACTGAAAAGAATGTGAAGGGTCAATATCTAGAAAAAAGAAACTGTGACATGATAAGTATATGTTCTGCTCAGACTTTTTGCTTCAAGAGATTTGCCGATTCTTTCCAGAGACAGGGTAAAAGATGAAAATGCAAACAGAGGGCCTTAACATAGATCTACTGCTAACTGGAATAGAATCTATCAGAAAACTGGCATGCAGGGGACTTGCATGTGGAGGCTACCAGGATTTGGAGGGAGAGGGTTATGATATTCTTGTGAGCTGAATTATGTCTCTCCTGACCCATAAACTAATATATTGAAGTCCTAACTCCTACTACCTCAAAATATGACTATTTGGAGATGGGGCCTTTATATACTTTTATAACCTGTGTTTCTTTCAGTTTTTGTTCTTTTAAAATATTTCTCATTTAGTCCTAGCCAGTTTGGCTCAGTGGATAGAGCATGGGCCTGCGGACTGAAGGGTCCCAGGTTTGATTTCGGTCAAGGGCACATACCTCAGTTGCAGTTTCCCCCACCCTGGTGAGGGTGCAATGTGGGAGGCAACCAATCAATGTGTCTCTCTCACATCAGTGTTTCTCTTTGTCTCACCCTACCCGCCTACTTCCCACCCCCCCAACCCCCCCACCCCGCTTCCACTCTCTCTAAAAATCACTGGAAAAAATATCCTCTGGTGAGGATTAACAAAAAATAAAAAATAAATAAATATATAAATTTTAAAAGGGTAATTGTAAGATGATTACTGAGAAAAGTAGCTTTGTTTAGGTTGATTCCTGGACATCAAAAAATTCATGAAGCATTGCAATAAATTGACATATATCTGTTTCTAATCTCAATAGTAATTTAATTTATTTCATTACATTTTCCTCATTTATAAAGCTCTGATAATCTTTCATATTACCAGAGACTTAACTCTAATAAAACTATAATGTTTTTTTTTTTTTTTTTTTTTTTTTTTTTTTTTTAAACATATTTTATTGATTTTTTACAGAGAGGAAGGGAGAGAAATAGAGAGTTAGAGAGAAACATCGATCAGCTGCCTCCTGCACATCTCCCACTGGGGATGTGCCCGCAATTCAGGTACATGCCCTTGACCGGAATCGAACCTGGGACCTTTCAGTCCGCAGGCCGACGCTCTATCCACTGAGCCAAACCGGTTTCGGCGGAAACTATAATGTTTTAGGATTTTTAATCATTTAGGATAACTTCTGTTTTCCAAATGACTTATTTACACAATAAGTCAGAAAAGTCTGCTATTAAGTCATTTTAGAGTATGGTAAGTATTTCCACGGAGCTTATTATGACTTAAATTCTAGACACATGTGAGTAGAAAATTGCACTAATAGGAAATTCTTATAATGACATTTTTATTGTATTTGAGATAGAGGAACATTGATTAGTTGGGGAAAATACCTTCATATTCAAATATAATGTTTCAGTAATTGTCATGCACAATTGTTCTGCTGTTAGGAATTATACCAACATTTGCTACCTAACATAATCATATGTGCCTATTTGCTTTGTGTCAGTGCTGGTATATAATTGATATTCCCAAGTAATCATTAATCACGCTTTCACCCTTACTATAAAAAAGTCCTGGTTTGAACAATAAATTATATGTCCAATTACTATACTGTAGGCTTTTCTTTAGCTGTAAGTATGAAAATTTACTTATGTGCCAAGAACTGTTCTTTCACACCTGGGGAGATAAACCCATCATGGATCCTATTTACCAGCAAGAATCCTTCCATACTGGTTCATGGTAAAGAACACTGCCTTTCCTTCAACAAAGATTCTAATACGAACTTTATAGCCATCTTTAGCTCTTTTAATTATTTTTATAAGAGCAACTATTGCCAATTGACAACTTGAATAAGAAAAATGAAATAATAAGTAACTTGTATTTTAAAAATATTTCTTCCAAATATGTCTCAAATCCATACACTGCTACCACCTCAGTCTGCACTGCCACAATTTTCTCTGGAGTACAGGAGATGTTACCAGTCTCTGGATATCCACTGTGGGCATCCTTAAGTTTGTCCTTTCTGAAATCTGATAATGTTATATTCCTCCAATCCTGCTCACATAATATACTCTATCCTATGACTATCCATAATGACCAATTAACTCTTAATATGAATTCTAAATCCCACAACTCTCCAGATTCATGTACCATACTATTCCTGCTGCCTGCATGCCAACCCCCTAGCCTTCATGCAGATTCCTGAGGTGACATATTGTCAACTTCTGTCTAACGCTTTCTACATGCATTTCTCCTTGCTTCAATGCACATCTTCCTAACACCTGTTTTATTACCTTCAACCTATTGCTTATATACATTTATTTTATCCAGATTTAGCTCATTTTCTAAGAGAAGAACTTCCTGATTAGGTCAGTGATGGGACAATATTGCAAGGTCCTAGAGATTCATTCCCCTCCCTTTTTGGTAAGTTTGCCAAGAGTTCCCTCAGTTAACCTAAGTAGTCTATAGGTAGAAACCAATACCAATGGCTGATGTCAATGTGTCTTGCATCAAGGATGTGCCCTGGAAAGACCTGTTGTTGGGATGCAGATCTTGGGCCTTGGAATGCAATTTCTTGCTGGGGATCCCTGAACCTGTGTCTTGCATCTAGGTGTCCCTAGTCCCTCTTGGGCTACCCTAAGTAACAGGTTGTGGGGATGGGGTTTGTTCTCATACTTAGAGTGATCTCAGCTATGTACCTAGGATGCTTTCTCTCTACTAAAGCCTTGGCCGGGATCTGTACAAAGCATCCATGTTTGGCCTACACTGTGAAATAATGAAAGTTCAAGAGACTACGTGTACCCTATTGATTCTCTGCTTACAAGTTTTTCCTAATATATCTAATGTTACATGTGTACCTTGTGGTGCCAGGGTTGTGTGCCCATGACCTCCTGTGCAACAGACAGCTTGATCTATGTTGTATCTTCATGACACTCCTCTTTTATCATTTACTATAATCTCAATTGTTACGTGTGAGCAATTGTTTGATTAATGTATATCATTTCGTTTGACTCTATGCTCTGTGAAAGAATGAGAAAAGAGATTGTTTTGTTTACTTGTGTCAAATTTCTGGCACAATGGCTTGTACATAGTAAATGTTAATAATAAACATTCTTGAATGATCAAAATATGTGATAAATTATTTAACCCAATGAAAGGGGTGAAATAATAGATATTTGCAAATGAGGTCACATTTCAATGTCTCTCACGTTATCCCACTGTGACAGTGATAAATTATGTGCTTCTGGCAAGAAAAAAGGACAGGCTTAAGTGTTTGGTGATATGAACCCTTTCTAATAACCTGATGTTACATAGATCACTTAAATTATGTAATTTATCAATTAGAGCTATAAAGGAGGAGAGGTGATGCAATATTTGTCTTCATTTCAGAGAGAGGTGATGACATGAATGAGAATTGATAAACAGTTTTAAGAGATTTCAAAAAAGGAAGTTGAGTGTATCTTATATTTAAATACTACAATATTACAAGCTCTGTGAGAAGCATTTTTGCATGGATTCTCTAATTTAATTTAGTACATAGCACAAAAAGTCTTCAATGAATATTTCCGGATTTATGTATTAATGAATAATATAATATATCTTACAGCAGTTTAGAGATAAGATGTAATTAGAAAATTAAAAACTTTGCTTCTGAATCTAAAAAATGTATCTGTTTTAATTTGTCACTAAAATGATGAGGCATAGAAGTTTTGTATTATAAAACGTATTGTAAAAGCTTTGTTATATACTGAAAATATATTGACTACATATTAGTCAAAACTTTGCAGTATGAGTTTCTACTCATTTCTCAAAATGTTTATTAATATTATTACATGATCTTTATATTTCTTTGAATTCATTGATCATTAAGTTTTAAATATTGTTACTTTAGCAATTTATTTATCAGAGTGATTATATATAAAATAATTTATATTATGTCATAGTTTATCATGCTGATAATAAATAATAAATGTTATAAAACTTCCCAAAAGTTAAAGGCCTATAATAGTAAATTTAAGAACATGAGTAATATAGAAAATAAAAACCTTGAATACTTCCAAAAGGGGGGAAAATTGCCAACCAGACAGGAGCAAAATCTACAATGACATTCATTGTATTTTTCAATATATCCGTTAGTTTTTAAAAGACATTCAACAATACATTTCATGTTCTGAAGGAAACTCAATCTTGAGTGATATATGTGTGCTGTTTATAAATCTACGTTTTATCCAAGCAATATTTCATTCAATTAATTTCTCATCAGTTATTTAATGGATAATCCTTGAAACTAGAGTTTTAACCTAGAAAGGAGAAAAGCTGGGATTGATGGAAAAAACATGAATACAGGCCATCAAGGGAGGTCATGGGATAAGGGCTGCCACTGGGATGGGAGAAAAGAGCCCTAGAAGCTCCTCCCTCCCTTACACCATCCAAAACATCAGCCCAGACAAGTAATAGATCTAATGATAAAAGATTAAAAGGTGTTGACAATCCTAAAAGATAATAACTTTATACTATTGGCATGGAAAAAGATTAATTAAATAGGATACAAATGCAGTAATTTTTATTACAAAGCAAGTAATAAAAACAACCAAACTATATTCTAATAAAGAAATAAGAACTTCTAGTCATAAAATGACAGAATGAAGTGATTGAAATTGTTATCTAGTCAATGGAAGTGATTACTTGCATCACATTTAAACAAATCTATGTAGAAAAGTTGTAATCAATAATAAGAAAGTTGGCAGAAAATCCAATACAAATATGAACAGAAAGTTAAATGGGCAGTTTACAGAAAGGTAAATTCAAATACCAGACATATAAAAAGATGTTCAAATTCTTTAATAACCAGAGAAATATACATTAAAACCAAAATAAGATGTCAGGAAATAAAAGGATTATAGACCATCTACTTTCATGGATAACAGTGTGGTGATGGTGGGGACGGGGGAGAGGTTGTATGGAGGTGGGAGGAAATAGAGGGGTATTCTTAAGGACAGTGCTCCTATATACTTAATAGTAGACAGCCCTAGTTTTATATTCCCCAAATTGCATGGTTATGATAGACATTGATATTTAGTTAAGAAGTACATTTATGTGCCATATTCAGTGATAGTTAAGTACCCTTGATGTAAAAAGTGAACTTCTTTTTAAAGATATCATGAATACTAGTTGATATCTTTGACATAAAGTACCAAACCACTTTTATTACAGTAGGCAAGCAGCTAGTTAGATATTAACAAAAAAGAAGGGAACAAAACTGTCTAAGGCTAAGTCTGATTAAGCCTGGAAGCTAGAGCTTCCGACACATCCTCTGCCAAGCTGGGCAGGGAGGAAGATTGGCTTTCTCATCTCCCCAGGCACCATGGCCCAGACTACCAGGGGGAGGAATAAAAGAGTAGGGGAAATTCTTCTGCTGAAGCATGTACAGTAGAAGCCAAACTGGTGAATATAATGGGGAGGTGTCTAATCTCAGGAAAGGATAAAATTGGATAAGGGCATGAAACCCTGGAAAATCCAGGAAAGGGATTGGATAAGGGATGTGCAAGCACAAGCCAGTGAAGAGCCAGGAAAAAGATTGGTTGCTATGAAAGAAAACTTACCCCTTCCCAAACCCAAGAAGATCTAATCAAAGCTTAACAAAGGCCCCAGGTCATTGGTTGGTTTGTGTGCTCTCTCTCTCCAAAGCAGCCCCGCAGGCCCCAAGCACAGCTCAAGTACAGGCTCAAGCGCAGCGCTGGCCACAGGTCAGCCAGGAAAAGAGACTAAGCTGGAGTACGAAAGCTTCTGATGCCAATGCCAGGTAATAGCACAGCATTTCTGGGTCCTGGTCCTCCTGGGCTTGGTGCAGACACGTGAGGGTCTGCGGCCCCAGAGGCTGGGCTTCTCCCACAGTGAGATGGAGACGAGCCACCTGGTTGTGGATGAGACTTTGGGCACAGTCCTTTGTTTTCGCCCCAATAAACCTTTCCACAATTGCTCACAGCCTCCTTTGCATGGGCCCCAAATGCTACTTTTGCAATTCCATGGAAGAATCTTATTTCCACTGGCAACACTTTCAGTGACTGTATTTATGTATTTGGAGGTAGAATGTATAATAATGTTTTCCTAACTTTGTAATTGAAGTCATACATATTTTTATTCAAAAATTGATAATCAGCCTGGCTGGCATGGCTCAGTGGTTGAGCATTGACCTATGAACCAGGAGGTCACAATTCGATTCCCCATCAGGGCACATGCCCAGGTTGCAGGTTGGATCCCCAGTGTGAGGCGAGCAGGAGGCAGCCTATCAAGGATTCTCTCTCATCATTGATGTTTTTCTCTCTCTCCCTCTTCTTTTCTCTCTGAAATCAATAAAAAAATATTTTTTTAAAAAAATTGATAATCAGAGGAAAAAGATTGCTTTACAAATCTACAGCAAACTCAACTTGGGTAAGCGAGGGGGGGTGGGGGGAAGCGACTAACTTATATTATGATTTATTTAATTTTCCCAAATCCCTCAACATAGCAAAACGTTGTCCAAATGCTGCTTGACACATACAACCACATTCTCTGAGCCCAGTTGCTTACTTGAAAGAAAGAAAACCGTTCTTATGACTTTTTATCTGGTTCTTACAAGGATTCATACTCTCTTAAAGGTCAAATGCCCGTGAGCACTTGGTTTCTGGTCAATATGTTTTTCTCTTGAAAGGATAAAGGGCAAAAGGGCTACCTGAAATGAGTAGACCTCTCTGATTCCCAGCAGTGATGTGAATATGTGATGATTGCAAAACAAAGACTGCAGAGGCTGAGCTAGTTTTTCTCATTTGAAGACCTGCTGTTGAGACAGCATCTGGCACTTATCATTCCAATACTCTACAGCCACAATCTGGATAGGAAATTCACGGGAGCCATTGAGATATAACTCTTATGGGGAAGCAAAAATTAGTAAGCTAATATCTGAGAAATGCATAGTTTTAAAGTCCCTTTTTAGGCCCTGGCCAGGTAACTGAGTTGGATAGAGCATTTTCTGATATGCTAAAGTTGCGAGTTTGATCCCTGGTCAAGGCCCATGTTTCTCTTTCTCTCTTTTAAATCAGTATATTTTTAAAAATTATTTTTAAAATAAATAAAAAATAAAATCTCTTTTTGCTATTTAAAGTGTCAAACTTTTAAAAAAAGTGTCAAATATTTTGACCAATTCTAAATAGCATACATAATATAAATGGGAATTACTTTTTATTCAAAAAGAAAGATCAACGCAGAGTAAATCTAGAATAGTGCATTTTGAACCCCAACCAACTAGTCAGAGTATATGATCTGGAATGGATATGTATAAACATTCAGAATATTGTCTAGAAATGTATATTTCTTAAGCATTGGATATTCAATTGATTAAAAGAGTATGATAAAAGGTCATATTTCCTCCCAGAAATACATATCATACTTTGATATTTTTGTACTATGTAATCATGGATTCATAATTGTTTTTGAAAGGATCAAAATTCTGCCACCCTAAAGCTATTGTTGCTGGGGTTTTTTTTGGATATTGATTTTAAATTATTTATTAGGAAGCAAAAGACTCAGAAAGAACCTTTGACCTTCCTCCCTTTCCTGCCCCAGAGATCAAAGAAACCTGCTTCAGGAAGATCTTAGGATGCTCACTTAGCCTCATTTAAATTAAGTCTGGTAAACAGAGGGCTTCAGGCAGGTGCCTGTTAGCTAGACACTGTCTGTGTACCTTTGTTTCTGAGTCACCTATGGGGTTTTTCTGCCCTGTGTGTTCAGGTCTCCCTCAACTACCTATAAAATGCCCATTCTTACTTCTGAAATCTGATATCTCTTAGCTCTCTTTTCCCCTTGGTCCAAAATATCTTATACACCTGTAGATGAAAAAGGGTCCACATTCTAAACCTGACAAGCTCAGAGGGCCTGACCAACTCAGGGCCATAACATAACCACATAGAATGGTCTGAAATGAAAAATTTCCTAATGAGAAACACAAAAGCAAGTCATGGTGAGTAGTCATGTCCTAGGCTGTTGTCTTCCTTGACAAAGGTCAATCTTTATCTTAATAACTGAGCCTGTCTGTTGTCATTCTGCATCTAGGATAACATACCTTTGGAGTGTTGGAGTAATTTCCTTTTTCCAGACCCTTCAGGATATAATTTCTCACCAGAACACGAGTTCACAGAACCCCTCATTGTTATCTTGTTCCGCACATAACATGTCTATGTACTGTAAATGTTCATTGTTAATTATTCTGTATCCACCAATGTAAAATAAGTATTTGTCTCTTCATTTTACTTTTTAACCAATCTCAGAGATTTCCCCACTTTATTTTCTCCCGCCTCCCTCACCCATCGCCAATGAATTTCATGTAACTCCCTTATGCCTCCTCCTTTGACTTTAATATACAGTATAAAATAAGGTCCAAAACTGCCATTCTGTGGAGCATTTTCTCAATCCTTTAAGATTTTGCTTCCCAGCAATTGTCACTTGTTTTGTTCAAATAAACTCATAAAAATTCTCTATAGGCTTGGATGTTTTTTATGTCAACATACCCAGTGTTGCCTCACTGTCTTTGGAAGGTTCATGGAATGATCATGTTTGTGTGAATTCCCATGTATTAAACTTTGATTTTCTTCTGTCAATCTGGCTCTGTTCATGTAGTTATTAGCTTAGCTAGAAGACCTTAGAAGATGGTAGGAAAAGTATTAATATTTTTTCAGCCCCTATAGTTTAAATAACTCTATTTCAGGATGCTTGAGGCTACTATAAATATCTCAGCAAAGAAAATTTTATTAAACTTTCAATGTGTTACATGAACCTTGGAGCACTCGCTGAATTCTCAAAATAAAATAAAATTTAAAAAGCAGGATTAAGCAAAATAGGCTTTTCTGATTCTTTTATTCTTCATTTTGCAATATGGCTGAAAGGGAAAAAAATGGGCAAAAAAAAAAATATCTAGCAATGTACTTTTTCAGAAATCAGAAAGACAAGAATGGACTTGCTATACTTGGTTAATTCATTACATTACTTAATCACTCTGGCTGGTGTGGCTCAATTGGCTGGGTGTCATCCGGGCTCTGAAAGGTTGCAGGTTCTATCCCTGTCAGGGAACATGCCCAGGTTGCTGGCTTGATTCCCAGTAGGGGGCATGCAGGAGGAAACCAATCAATGTTTTGCTCTCACATCAGTGATGTTTCTCCTCACCCTCTCCCTTCCTCCTCTCTAAAAATCAATAGAAAATATATTTTTTAAATACTAAACGCCATCTCTAAAACATACCCTAAATCCACATAATCTGCTGCTACCTTATATCTGTACATCAGGCTTGAAATTAAATATTTATAGATGTTGTTTTTTTAACACTGAGAAAAGGTTTGTTTAATTGCCATTGGTATTTGATTTTGGTGAAGACCTGGTATTTCCATAATCTGTGAAATTATATGCCTTAAATGTAATATATACTTTGTTTTTGTTTTGTGGTTTTTGATTTTAAGAAATCTGTTAATTGGCTTGACTTTAAATAGAGAATCATTTAGGAAATTATTTGTGGTTTAACATAATAAAGAAAAAGAGCTATTCAAGGCTAGAATTCCTAAAGAAGTCAAAATACATTTCTTAACATGTGAATGATATAGAAATGCAATTCAAATAACTAAGTGTTTTACTTATTTAGTTTATTATACACATAAGTTTTTCATCTAGAAATAAGTCTACTGACAGTAAGCACCTTTAATTATTTTGTTAAGAAACATAATTTCACTGAGTCAACAATATAATCTGGTTCCAAATGCAAACCATATATATGAAATTTTCTTTAGAGCTGACCTTCTTAGAGTTTTTATTGAAGTATATTGGAAACCTATGAGATAGACATGCAATAAGGAAGTTTCTTAAGTCTACATGGTCATAGAATAATTTTCTCCCCATCAGGACACCCTATTAACACCATGTGGTTTCGATCTTTAATGAAACACACTGTATGTGAAACACTTATTGGTTGGGAGCCCTCCATGACCCTACCTGTTGCTAGTGGAAGTGGGATTCTTGGGATGTCACAAGAAAAGGAATTTTCTGCGACTCACACAGGAGAATGAGTGGCATTTATTTGCATGAAATTACATGCCCGAGTTTCCAAGGTCTCATTTCCCTTCATCCCACCACGGAAGAAGTCCAGCTCTGTCTTCCATACGGCTAGAATGAAAGCTATTGCCCAAAGTTTCTGTGCCATGTTAGAGCACAGTCCAGTCCAGCATCAGGCTAGCATAGTTTGTGTTCCCAGCTATAGTCCATCAGTCAGTCCACTGTGTGGGGGGTCCACATAGCTATGGGCCATGTGGCTTACAGAAACATGGGTGAATGCAAGGAAGTAGGAGCAAAACCAGAGAAACAAGAGAACCAAGAGCTAAGAGAGTAAGAATACCTTTGTCCTGGGACTTTAACCTTTTGAGATGTTGCATGCTTGCAGTGACTTTGTTCCCCCTAGCCAACGATCTCTGCTCCCAGTTTAGACTGATAGGCACCATGCCTACCTTACCCTGGCTCATTGAGCATGCATCCATCTCCCCTTTGTTGGACCACTCCCCCCAGTGATTTGCAGGGAATGTACTAGTGGTTCCCTGGGGAGTGTGAAATTGCAGCTTCCTGGTGAAGCTTCCCAGATAGCCATGCTTATCATGTCTGGCCTCCTTTTTGATCCTTTCCTAATTATAACTAGCTAATTACAACAGTAACAAAACCATTCCTTCATTGTCTCCCAAATATACTGCAAACATTCCAAACTCAAGGAACCTGTTTAGACTCTTCTCCATTCCTCCCTTGATCTACCTATATTTGAATTATGTTTCCACTTGGCTGGAATTTGCATATAGCCTTAATTTTAAACTATGTATTAAAAATGTTCCTCAGAGGGAAGGTAGGGGAGGGTGGCGGTAAGGGGGAGAGATCAACCAAAGGACTTGTATGCATGCATATAAGCCTAACCAATGGACACAGCCACCAGGGGGTGAGGGCATGAGGACACAGACACCAGGGGGTGAGGGCATGAGTAGGGAGGTGGGGGGGGCAAAGGGGAGATAAGGACACATATGTAATACCTTAATCAATAAAGGAAAATAAATGAATAAAAATAAAATATGATACCCTAAAAAAATGTTCCTTAAAGACCTATGGAAGAAAAATAACAAGTTAGTCAGCTTGGTGTATAAAGAATAAGTTGGAATCCATAATTGCTTTCATTTCAAACTTTGGGTTCCTATAATGTAATTATAGGAAATAGAACTTTTCTATAATAGGTATTTTTAAAAATTATGCTAACTTGTTTAGCATATTATTTGTTAATATCAAAACAGAATACAAATAAAATGACATTTTATTTAACATACAACTAGAACCTTTAGCGGCTAAATAATTACACAAGAAATGAGATAAAGCCTAGAAAAATAAATTTTCATAAAATGAAACCCAGAAATGTATCTTTGAGATTATCCAAACTTGCTTCTTCTTTATTTTAAAAATGCATTGTAAGTTGTATATATGAGGCCTAAGAAGGTTAAGTATCTTAATCTGACATGAAAACATATTTATTTTACCATGGATAAGAGATGTCAGATATTTTTGAAATAATCATTATTGGTGGTTTTTAGTTACTGGTGTTACTATAATCTGAGGTTGAATTTAGGATTAATATTAACATAATAATACAATTATTTATATGGTGTGGATAGATAAGCCAGGCAGAGCTGATGAAGATGCATTTTTAGCATGGCTTAAAGTCTCTTCCCTCTGGCCAAATGATATTTTTGTGGTACTATAGTAATCTGCCTTTCACAAAACTTCACAGCCATATGAGAAACTTGTACATATTCCTGACAAAGTAGCAATTTCATATCACAGATCTGTAAAGGCAGAGAATTGAACAGGGGAAGAAATGAGAAGGTGTAAGAGTCACAATGTAGGAGAATTTGACTCACCATGAAGCAGAGTCATTGCCCTGAAAGGATGAGGGCCGAAGGAAGTCCATCCCAGCATCTGCTGACGTGATAATGTGTCTTATTTCATGCTCCAATGAGAGAGAAGGCAGGAGCTCAGCGTTAATGTTCATTGTCACTTTCCTCTCTCCTGATGATATTAGCGCCTTCCTTACCATGTGTAGATGCCCTGCAGCATGCTATGTAATATAATGTGGGTCATCTCTTCTGTCATTACTCGCCTCTAAAATGGGTACACAGCTTTGCTGTACCAATCCAGTTCTATACTCTATACTCCAAAAAGTGGTTGCAACTTGGCTGCAAAATGTGCAAAATGACTTCCTCTAGATAGTAATGCTGTAGATCAGCAAAGTTTTGCCAATCTTAGTGAATAAAGATTTTGTAATGAGAAGCATAGCATAAAGTAAAGAACATGGTAATAAAACGTGGGTTCAAATGCAAGCCTTAAGGTTCACTAGTGATTTTACCTTTAGAGAGCCATGTTTCTCGCCCTAGGTTTGTCATGTCCAAATTACAAATAGAAATGCCTTCCTTGAAGAATTATTGTGGAGATTTGAAATAATGAATATTGCTTACAATCACACATGGTAGTTATGGCTAGAGAGGTTCAGGTTTAGCAACAGAACTTATATGAGTGGTATAGAACATTCAATTCATTACAGGGATTAAACCTTAACAATTACTAAAACTAATGAAGAAGTCTATGAACTTAGTTTCTTATCCACTTGATTCTGGTAAGTCTAGGTGCCCGGAGACACATCTACAATTTGTTTGGCTTCTTAGGTTGTTTTGTGATTATTTTGAGCCTATTCACTGGTTTCCTAAAGCCACATGTTTATTTTCTTTTCATGAAGTCATTTTATTCAAAGGAAAGGACTTATCAGTCATTGCATTAAAGGGCCTGCCAATCAGACTATTAATTTGGTCTTTGACACAAGGCTATGTTTTATTTGGCTTTTGTCACTCAAATGTTTTCTCAATTTTAGTTTCTTTTACTTTTCAATTACAGCTGACATTCAATATTGATGTTATATTTCAAAATTTGCAATTGACAGGAAGTTGTCCTACCAGTCTCTAAAGTTCTGGACCTTGTTTTTATTGGACGAGAGTTTTCCGTGGCAGTACCCCTCTTTACAGATCTCAAGAGTGAGACATGGATTGCCCTTTACTTCTCCTAAAAAAAAAAAGAAGAAGAAGAAGAAGGTAGTTTTATCTCAGTGGGAATAGTTGTAGACAGACGGGTGGTGGTAGAAACCAGATTGCAGTGATAACCGGAGTGGGAAGGCAGGAAACCTATGAAAGAACAATGGGAGAAAGAACTAGGTGAGTTGTCTTTTTTCTCTTAAGATTGGAGCAACTTCAAAAACGTAAGTTGAGGATAAGGAGCCAATAATCATAGAAGTTGTAGTATTTTTACTCTGGAGACTTCCTGCTTAGCACTGCTGTTTGCCCAGCGCTCTCACCAGTTCCCTGAGTTTATCAATGTCTAGCTTCACCTCTTGGAAGTGAAGCTGTATAAGAACACATGCAAGCTGGAGGGAAGGAAATCTCTCCTCTTCCTCTTCCTATAAGGCTACCAATCCTATGGGATTAGGGCCCTACCCTTTGTTAAAAAAACAAAATCCAAGTCTGGCTGGTGTGGCTCAATGGTTGAGTGACTCATGCACCAAGAGGTTGCTGGTTCAAGAGTGCGAAACCTCAGGGAAGGCAGGGGAGGTAGTCAACCAAAGACCTTGCATGCATATATTCATAACCCATGGACACAGACAATAGTATGGTGAAGGTCTGGGAAGGGGGAAGGGCGGGGAGGGCTGGAGGAGGTCAATGGGGTCGGGGGGAAGGGGACATATGTAAAAAAAAAAAAAGAAGAAGAAGAAGAAAAAGAGGTTGCTGATTCAATTCCAGATCAGGGCACATGCCCTGGTTTCTGGCTTTATCCCCAGGCGGGGCGTGCAGGCAGCAACCGATCTATGTTTCCCCCTCTCATCAAGGTTTCTATCTCTCTCTCCCTCTCCCTTTCTCTCTTTAAAAAGCCAACTAAGGACATTTAAAGATCTAATTGGTGTCATGAACCCAGCAGCATTCCATCTAACAAGTAGGAGGATTCTCTCTACTCCTCTTTATTTTCTCAAGGATGTTTATATAGCTAATAGCCTTGGAAGATATGGTGCCCTCCCTCCAGAACAAAGGGTAGATATGCTTCCCATCTGGGAGAATGAAGAAAGCAAAGGACACGTGTGTTTGCTGTCCATCATGAAATAAGTGTTTCTCAAGCTAAGAGTTTCTCTCCTATAATGCAACCCATTGCATATACAGATACCATCTGGCCCTCTTCCCAGCATTCTATGAGAATCAGGCCTCAAGACACTGCCACAAAATGCTGACACCCTCCTGGCTGCCACTATTTCTATAATTTTGTCTCTGACCCAGAAGTCTCATGTCCTCTACCAATACCTCCCCATGCAATTTTGACAGGTTAACTAGCAAGTAGTCTATAATCTCAGACCCCTGAGAGTTCTTAATATTTTCTTCTTAATATTTTCTTGTTATTTCTGCTTGAAAGTTGGCCTTTTTTTTTTTTTTGTGAGCTCATATTTTTTATACACTCTCTTGTCTGGTGTAGCCAATGAAACAAAGCTCTCTACTAATATTCTGTTTTTCAATTACTTGGCCCGAAGTTGTCCAGTACATTACTGCTTTCTAAGTTGTCACAGAGTTTTTACCAAATGATTTACAATTAATTATGCACTGTCTATCATCTGATTAGTTCTTCATTATACTTTCTCTGGCCTCTAAAGCAATGTCACACTTTTTGTTTTTGTTGCTGTTATATCAGAAATCCATCTCTAGCATTATCAGTTTCCTTGATCCACTGAGTTAGTTCCCAATTCACCATCCATTTTGTATCTTTAAAAATTTAAATTATCTCATTTGCTTTAGTATTGTGCATATACCCTATTTAAAATGTCATTTAAGCCGAGACCGGTTTGGCTCAGTGGATAGAGCGTTGGCCTGCGGACTGAGGGGTCCCGGGTTCGATTCCGGTCGGGGGCATGTACCTGGGTTGCGGGCACATCTCCAGTGGGAGATGTGCAGGAGGCAGCTGGTCAATGTTTCTCTCTCATCGATGTTTCTAACTCTCTATCTCTCTCTCCCTTCCTCTCTGTAAAAAATCAATAAAATATAAAAAATAAAATAAAATAAAATGTCATTTAAACGGGATTTAAATAAGGAATTGATGATGAACACCTATGTTTCTGTATAAAGCTTTGTCTTGATTCTTTTTTCCTATTAAATCTCTATTTTCTTCTGTTACAAAAATACTCTGATGCAAGATTCTTCTTTTGATTAACACTGCTGAATAAAGAGGATGATGTCTAATGGATGCAAACTTTTATATTTTAAATAATTTTCCAGCAGAAAGTTGAGATCAAACTCTAATTATAGATTGCTCTGAGATTTTATGAAACTATGCCAAATAACATTTAGTAGCAGATAAACTCTGCTATTTGCATGATTCAGTACAAACCTCTAATGCTTCAAGTTGCTTTACCCATAAAAAATAAAGTGACTTTCAAAATATTGATTGAATGTATGACATTCCCATCAATGTACAACTACAGAATTTCTTTCTTGCTACTGTCAAAAATCTTAGACTCCTACAGATAAAATTAAACTTTCAATATTATCTGGCCAACCACCCCTTTATGTATTTTAAGTAGTTATAATGCCATTAACCAATCCATATCTCTCTAGTGAAGGCCAAACTAAGAAAACAATTTCGCAATTAAAGTGCAAGCATATGTCTCCCACACTGCTACAAGCTCTTCATCGCCTGCCAGACTCGCTCTGAGACATTCTGCGTTTCATTATTCATGATTTGGGAGTGAGGCACATCCCAGCAACAACTCACAAAGCGTATGCACATCTTATCTCACACTTCCACTCGGTGAATTGATTCTAATAAGTAAGGCTAGCAGAATCAGTTGATGTTATTGCGGATTCCCTTTTATAGGCCCCCTCCAGGGGCCAGCTTCCAGAGAGAAGACCAGGACAGAGGAGGTAAAATGGTTTTCCTGCACCTGGCCCTCTCAGGAGCCCACCTCCCAGGATGGGAACTTGGAAGTGTATCCCCTCTTAGCGGTCCACTCTGAGGCCCGCTTCTCAAGGGAACCTCATCGCTGAGAAGCTCATGCACAGAGCATTAAGCATGTTGCATCTCTGCCTTTTCTCATCCCAGAGCTCCCACTGTTTACAGATTTCAAACAATTGCACATCTCTAGCAGCTGTTCTCCTTGCTTTTGTCCCTAGAGTCTGTTGACCTGAATATTTTCTCCCAACTGTACTAGCTGCTTTGATTTCTACAAGCTAACCTTGATGCCTTCCCTTGCTATAGAAAGACAGCATAGAAGAGTGATTAAAAGATATTTCAGAGTCAGAAACTGTAGGCCCTACCCCATTCTTCGCTATTACCAGCTGTGTAATCTTTTCTCTGCTTCCTTACACATGCAATGGAGATACAATTGTAAACTTGACTCTCAGGGTGGGTGTGAGAACTGGGTAACTTAGTAAAAGTATTTAGAGAAGACCTGCGGCTCGGAGCTAGCACAACAGAAGTTTTAATGCATGTTAAAATTTCTATAAAATAGGTACCCTCTATAATTTCTCCTTACAACAAATAATTCCAACTCGAGACCTATGTTTCCTCTTTCTGTGATTTTTATATTATAAGATCCTTTCCTCTTGACCCTGGAATAGAATTTTGCTTATTGTCCATCCTCAGAATCAGAAACACGGTAAGACAGTTTATTCAGGCTGAAATCATTCTGGCTAAAATTAAAGAGAATGTTTGCTATTAGATGGTAATGATAAAATTAAAATGCAAGAAAAAATAAGAGCACAATAAATAATTAATTAAGGGAATATGTTTCTAACTAACTGCAAAGATTAACTAGAAGAAAAATGGTTTTGTGCCTCCCATTTAAATGAAGAAATCCCCTGATGGGTGATTTTACTTATTCAGAATTCTCACTTGTATTGTAACCTTCATGCCTTCTCACTCCAGCGTATAACTCTTTTGACAGTTTCAGGCATCTGTTTTAGGAAGGCAATTGCCATGTCTACTTATTTAGTCCAAGATTTTCTTCTGAAGATTTATTCAACACTATTTTTTATTTAGAATGACATTGTGTTACAGTAAGGGAAATGTATAACTTTTAAATGGGTATTAAATTAATCAAACCAATATCCACAGTATCAATATGTACATTTCAGTATAATTTTATTTATTCCCCATCCTTTTAATAAGTACAATTGTGCATATGTGTGCCAGTGTTTGTGCTAGGTGCTTGGAATATGAAGAAGAATTAAATGTTTTTAATTTAAGCAGGTAGATGACCTAGTAAGCAAGAGAAATTTAAAAAAAAAAGTGAAAAGTAAACAAACATGACTCAGGGTGGTTAAGATTATAAAAATTGCCAGAGGTTAAAACCAACAGTAGTTAGCATAAATGCAAAAAGACCCATTGGAAGGCCAATGGACTTTGATATTCAGCAGGGCTGAAAATCAGCATTATATTGCCCTGCTGTGGGCTCAATGGCTGAAGGCAATTCCCTAACCTGACAATCCTTTTACTGTTTACCAAACTGTACCTTTGATATGCCTGTTTGCATTCCTAAAGGGCAAATGTGTATTCAAGTGAATAAAAGCTGACAGGTCCAGGGTTTCAGAGAGCTTCTCCACTAGAGAGAGGTTGCCACCTGGCCCCCCATGCCTTCTAAATTTATATTTCTTGTCTAGTGTTTTCATCTGTGCATGGCCCCTTCTTTAGATCCTGAACCCTAGCCATAAATGGATGTGGCAAAAAATGATCTGTGCAAGTAAATTGAAGGAATAACTTTATATGCTAAATCAGGGAATGCTTTGCTCAAAAAAACAGTGCTTGAGCTGAAATTTGTAGAATTTGCTATTTCATAATCATTTACTTTTACATATATTTTATACTTTTAAAAAATTAGTGGCAAACACATCCTAAAAATAAATTTTTTAAAATACTCAATGACTCTCGATTCTCCTAAATGAAGAGGCTATTGTATTCGGGAAGATCTTTGTCTCAGACTTGCTAACTAGAAGTGGCAACCTCTCAGATGCCCATCATCTTGTCATCTCAATTAATTACTTTTGAAAAGAAGAACGTAAATTCTGTATTTTTTTCCATGTTAATCATTATGTTTTCTATAGCCTCTAGTTCAGACCTTCTACTGCTGCTCTTCTCCCATAGCTCATGCTCTCACTCTGTACTCAGTATAGAGTAAAAGCCACCAACCCTCCTCCCTAGAGCTTAGACCCCATGTAGGAGGGGTTGATTTACAATTTTATTTTTAAGCTCTCATTTCCACTGAAGTGAAATGAGGTTCCCCAGACTAGAAAGAGTGAACTGGACTCATGCACAAGCTGTTGGTCACACTATACATGAGCATACTTTGAAATGTCTGTAGGACATTTCAAGCCTGCAACCAAGGTACATGCACTTTACTGGCTAGAGCTGTCCCTAAACCTATCCATTTAAATGAGTTTCTCTCCCTTGCCTACAGTGCTATAATACTCTCAAAATCAGCACCATGTCTCTTCTTTGTTCATTTTCCTGGATACACTTCTACACTCCCTGTACCTAGAGTGTAGCTCTAACACTCACAAACATGAACTCACTTTCAGTGATGACCATGGTGTCAGTGTTCCAAATGTCCCCAGAAAGTACTTGAACTTCTTGAAGTTATTCTCTTGCTGAGTTTAGATCCATAAATCTTAAGTGATTTTACATAGTTTTGTTTTTATGTATTGAGATTATATAATGAAATTCTATATCATGAAATTCTATATCAGTGGAAGTGTTGCTGTATTTGATCAGATACTTTCTATCAATAAATATTAATAATTTATATACAATGAACAATAAATAAATTTCTTTCAAATGGTGACATATTGTCTCACATATTTTTTTAAATCCATGTATCTGATAGAATCAAATTGCTCAAAACATTGTCTACACTTTCAAACATTGAGAACTACATTGCCAAACAAGTTTTGCTTGATATAAGTTTAAATTCTGTTATCACTCACTTTCTATGTCAATATATTGGAAATCTTATGCTCTATTTTTAATAGATTTAAATTTTAATAACACATTTCTAAAAGTTTCATAAATATTATTTTTCAAATATTATCTTTTATTATTATGTCTCAGAATTTGACACCATTAATTCTGGAGGGACTAGCACCATGTTCTAGAGATAAAATTGTATAAACTTATAATAACTTGCAGATAAATCTGAGGTTATTATTTGAGTAGCAAAATAGTAAGAAACAAAGAAAATGTTGATTTTACTCAGCTCTTTGATAAAATTCCCTTATACATTTTAAAGGAAAATATTAAATGATTAATTTGTGCTTATTATTTTTAGAAAGGATATTCTTCACTTTGTTTTCCGATAAGCAATACAAAGTAAAGCCAATATAAATGTTCTGGGGCAAAATTACACTTTGATATGGAATCTGAAATCTAAGAAATATACATACAACAGACTATTCTGTGACTACATTTTGGACAATAATTTGCTCATTGTCTCTTTTTTAAGCTCACAAATTATAAGCACAAACTCAATATTTGATTTTCATACTTACATCCATAAAGCAACAAGAAAACACAGTATTTCAGTGACTGTATTTTCAATATGACTTGGTTCTTAAAATAATATTGCTTCATTTTTACACAAGACAAAGCTTTTTGGAAGATCCATGACTATGGCACCCACATGTATCGCTTTTATGCTGCTGTAGGAGTAGATCTGACAAACATTCAGCAAACAGATGGCTAACCTTCTGAATGACATTATTCATGTTAAACAAAATGGCTTTCTGAGGATCATAACAGAGCACCTGCTCTGGCGTTATTCTAAGGGCAGAGGACATTCAGGATTTGTGAGACTGCCACCTGCAACATCAGGCGTATGATTGCCGACAGCCTCATAAGAAAGGGAATTGTTAATCAATTAGCAGCAATTCTTCATCTTATCATGCTCATCACTAAGCAGGTATAAAATTTAATTTATGAAATTATTCATATTTATTTATTTATTTGCAGAAGGGAAGGACTTTAGGTACATTTTGGTAGACCTTAGGGAACAATGTGTTTTTTTTTCAAATGCACTAAAAAGCTACAAGTAAACTGAATCACTTACTTCTGAAATTTTAAATGAAAAAAACACATATATCACAATATTCAATGTAATCCTTATATACTTACTAGTAATTTTCCAATCTTATTTCAAATATCTCCTATCACAATATTTCACACTTGCACTAGATGATTATTTTGTGAATCAAAATTTATTATTATTAAAGCACACTTCTGATTAAATCATTTCCCTTTTATTCATATATAACTGCATTTCTGATGAGTTCTTTCAATATACAATTTCCCCCAATTAAATGTAAATCTGTTTACTCAAGATCCATAATCAGTGGTCAGTGAAATATAATTAGCCTCACCCAATGGTTTACTTCTCTACACTAATTGATGCTTATCATATTTCCACAGTTAATTTTCTCAAATTATTTATTATGTCTGCTTCCTGGCTATGTTGTCAGTCCTGACTATTACTCAGACATATTACTGCACAATACTAGCTGCATCATTATGACCAATAGTACATCGAAAAAAAATAACTGTTCCTACAGATTTTTTTTATAAAGTTGTTTCAGGAGACATGGTTTAGTAACTTTTTTAAAATCATCACTCAAGGATATTTTTCCTTTGAGTTTTTTAGAGAGAGTAGATGAGAAAGGGAAAGACAGAGAGAAATATCGATGTGAAAGAAACACATCAATTGGTTGCCTTCTGCACATGCCCTGGCCAGGGCCTGGGCAGGGGAGAAGCCTGCAACCAAGGTACATACACTTTACTGAAATCGAACCTGGGACCCTTCAGTCCGCAGGTCGATGCTCTATCCACTGAGCCAAACTGGCTAGAGCTGTCCCTAAAGATTTTGACTCTACCACTGTCACCAAAGGCTGAGTATACTGATAATGTATTTGATGCACTTGTCTACTTCAGAAAACCAACACCATCAATAACTAGCAAAAGAGATGTGTCTTTTTGCTATGCTTTGTTAGTAATGAAAAGTTTATTTTGTGGTATCTCTTCCAGATGAAAACGTATCCATTGACTTTAGAAAGGTATTTGATTATGTGTATATTTATAGCATTATTTTTAAATTTTTAATGCAAAATTTTTTAATTACGATTGGCACACAATATTATATTAATTTCAGGTATATAGCATAGCGATTGGACATTTATATAACTTATGAAGTGAGCATGTATACTTATAGTTTTATACCTAGACATCATCATGACATTTTAAACCATATTTTGATGTATTATATACATAAGTACAATGATAGCATGAGGAACAAACTTTCAATGTACTGAAAGTTATAGAAATCAGTCACTTTAATATTCATTTTACATATATTTAAACTTAATGCCTAAAATAAATAAGACAAATCCTTAAATACAGGGTGTCTCAAAAATGTATGCACATGTTGAATAATTATTACTTCTAATGGGTTAAATCTGAAAAGAAACATCAATTGAGCTATCAGCTATTAAGTGTATATAGTTTGGGGGCACTGCCCTAGACATATATGCCTGTCTACCCTGGAAGAGACAATAGTGTGTTGCTTTCACATTTTAAAAACCTAAGGAGGTGGAATGTGAGTCATTCACAGTCCTGACAAGGAGATGGTTGGCCTATTTGTGGTTAAGTGACAAATTGGGAAAATGTTGAATGTCACTTAAGTTCTTCATTTCCTTCCCTTCAAGAAATTAATCTTTTAGTGCCATTTACATGCAGTACATAAAGTAATTAAACCTACCATAAGGGCTATTTCTTAACAAATTCGCTTTTTACTTTAATTATTATTAAAAAAATTATAATAGTTGTAGAAGAGTTATAAATAAGACTCTTGATCTACAAGATTTGTGATAGTGGGATGTTTACTTTTAACAAGTAAACATCTGGCCTCAAACAGAAATTACTATAGTTTATAGTTTATTGTATCTGCCATAGGACCAATTTGGTTAGTATATGTGAATTTATGCTCTAAGAAATAGCATATTGTTTTGGAATTTTCGTGCCAGATTTTTCTGTGTTAGAGCAATGATTTCTGAGAAAAATTTTAACTCATTCTGGAGATCTATTTTAGACACATTCCTGTGTTGTAGCATTTTATTTAACGCTACCCCAGTTAGAGATTTTAGATTTCACCAGGATTTGCCAGTCCTCCTTTTCCTAGGTTGATTATCAAAACACATAGAGCTCCTTTTAATCTTCAATGTAATCTAAACCCACCTCAAGAATGTCAAGCATTGCCAAACCGGTTTGGTTCAGTGGATAGAGCGTTGGCCTGTGGACTGAAAGGTCCCAGGTTCGATTCCGGTCAGGGGCATGTACCTTGGTTGCGGGCACATCCCCAGTGGGAGGTGTGCAGGAGGCGGCTGGTCGATGTTTCTCTCTCATCGATGTTTCTATCTCTCTATCCCTCTCCCTTTCTCTCTGTAAAAAAATCAATGAAATATATTTAAAAAAAAAAAAAAGAATGTCAAGCTTCCTGGCTATTGAAAAACAAGAGGGGTCATCTTGAAAATATGAGCATGAGATTCATCAAAATAGCAAATTTCAAGGAGTAAGTGGGGGTTTTTTTTAGAATGTACTCTTTGCTGATTTCAGTGTATGCATATTATTCTCAACAATATGACTGCCTCTCATTTTTCACTGTTTGGAAAGATTTCAATCCATTTCCTACTGTGTGTGTGTGTGTGTGTGTGTGTGTGTTACTTATTAATATCTACATTGCCAAATGCTTTTTTGTTTTCTGGAAAATAGCATTTTTCTTAAATTAATTTTAACCTTCACCTTCCCTCAAAAAGATCAAACCTGTTCATAAGTAAAACCCTTTATGTATACTAGGATTTTCTCTCTTAAAGTATTTAAACTCAAGTTCCTAGATATTCCAAGTGGGTTTGGTTTTTCTCTTCTTTTTTAATTATTAGTTTAGTTAGGATGTCAAATATTATCAGATATAAGGCTACCAAAAATAATATTTATCAGATAGATATTGGTCATGTCTTTAGCTACAGTTATTCAGACTACATTTTTACCTTTTTAAAGAATAAATTGCACAATCTAAAATTTTAGAGGCGATATAAAATATGTGACAGCTGCTCTATTTCTTTCCTCCATTAATTTTGGGATTGTATTTAAATCTGTCCAGTAAATCTGAAGTGATTGATTATTTAAACTTTATGCTATTAATTATGCCTTTATATTTTTAATATTTATAACATTTATTTTAATATAAGCATATCTTATTAGGAGAGACAATTTACAGAAATATATTACACTATTGTTTTTTGTAACCTTTCTATTTATAATTCTTTAGCCTTCTGTTATTTAATGTTTCTTCATTTTTCAGAAAAGGATTCAGAAGTTTCATCTATTAATAATTATGTTAGTCAGGTATCACACTTTCTAGTTCACAAAAGTGTTAGCCTGTTTGCTTAAAATTCAGAATAGTCAATGTTCCTAAATTATTTAAACTTCTATTTTAATATTTCTGTCTTTATTAGAATAAGACCTCTACCAGGCCAGAAAATTTAGCATCAGCCTTCATTCCTTAGTGCCATGTGTATCCCACATATATGTTGTTCCTTTAAAATGTATCTCTACTCTGGTCAGCTTTCTTCTGTATCCCTACTGCTACCATGCAGATCATCACCAGCTTTCTCTTGAACCACAACAATAGTCCCTGAATTGATATCTTCACTTACTTTTCTGCTGATCCATTCCAATTAATATTTTGGGTAACATTCAGAATTATTAAACAAAGCAAAGCAAAGCAAAACAACAAAAAACAGCAAAGGCATGGGTTGAGTCAGGTCGGTGGCCTATTAAGAGTGTTTTTGTGACTTCCCTTTGACCTTAGAACCCTATGTGATATATCCCTTAACATGTCTTACCCCTCATCTTGAGTTACTCTGCCACACCCATGTCACTACTCTCCAGCTCTACTTCCAAATAACAGTCATTATGTGTGTGTGACTTATATTATTTTTCACTTCTCAATTTAGCTGAGATCTGGGATCTCAAAACTTGACAGATTGTATAACATCATGGTTATGATATAGCACTGGAGTAGAACCACTCATCATCTAATACCAACTCAAGCTTTTATAACCAGTGTGGTCTTGAGCAGTTTATTATATCTCTGTATTGGTTTTTCAGCTATAAGATGAAGCTAATATTACCTATCTTAAAAACTTGTTATAAGAAATAAATAAGTTAATATATGTAAAGAACTGAGATGAGTGTATGATGTATTTTGAGCACTGAATAAAGGTCAATTGTTAGGCTTTTATCTCAATAAAATGTTCTTTATAAGTCCATTAGTAATTCTTAAAACAATAGCAATTATAAGTAGAGCAGATACTTTAATAACTTGCTTCATTTCAAGGGCTATCTCCTCTAACTAGATTCTTTTTGTTGGTCTCTAACACCAAACCCTGATTGTTTCTTTTAATCATCTTAAAATCTTAATTACATACTAGTGGCCCAGTGCACGAAATTCATGCACTGCGGTGGGGGTGGGGGGGTTGTCCCTTAGCCCAGTCTGCACCCTCTCCAATCTGGGACCCCTCGGTGGATGTCCAACTGCCGGTTTAGGCCCGATCCACTGGCAGTCGGAAATCCTTCTCACAATCCGGGACCCCTAGCTCCTAACCACTCACCTGCCTGCCTGCCTGATTGCTCCCTAACTGCTCTCCTGCTGGCTTGATTGACGCCTAACTACTCCCTTGCCAGCCTGATTGCCCCCAACTGTCCTCCCCTGCTGGCCTGATTGCCCCCAAGGCTTTTATTTGTATAGATAATATACACATTCAAATGTACAGATGTTTCAGGTCTGCAGGGAAGGCCTATCATGCAAAAGTAGGCCTTCCTTCCCCCGGCTGCCAGTTTCCCTCTGGCACCCAGGAGGGGCTCCCCTCATAGCCTTGGCTTCGTCCGGAAGGATGTAAAGTCTAATTAGCATATTATGCTTTTATTATTATAGATATTGAAAATCTCAGGGCATTTGTTTGAAATTTCTTGAAGCAAACAATATAAATCAATTGCAAAGTTCTGAGGAACCCAGAACGTCCCAACTCTGATGGCATTGCATTGCTAGGTCAAAGTCCTTGACCTGCCCAAACTGCAGTTTCCATTCTGCATTACCTGTACCCCTTCCTCACCTTTGCTTGTTTCAGAATGGCAGCTTGACGATAATTGTCAAGGTCTCCTAGAAAGTGCCTAGATTGGAGCGGCATCCTCTTTCCTTTGAAGATGTACACATACCAATTTTTCTCATTTCCAGTTCCTTCATTCACCATCTAGTATTTTTGGGATGGTCGTTCACTGCCACATGCCCAGAGCTGAACAGAAGCTTTCCACCCAGACAATTGTGGATTCAGACCCTGAGTCTACCTCTCCTTATCTGGAAAATAAAGTTTAAAAAAAGCACACATCTATTTTATAACGTTCTAACAATATGGATAGAGTGTCAGATGTGTGACTGTTGCTTAAAGATGACTGATCATTACAATAGCAAAGAGGTTATCCTTTTTGGGTGAGTCTGGTTTTCAGGGAGTTGAGTCCTTTAAGGGGGCGTCACCCTAGTTTCCTATGCAAATCATCCCTCCTGTCCTGGGGCGGGAGGCGGCGGCCCTCTAACCCAGAACTGACAGCCACTGGTGCTGCCAATCCATGTCCTGAAAGGAGCGAGCCTGCGACACGTGAGCGAGTGAGTGAAAGTGGTGTCACCCACAGGTGGCAGGCGCAGCTGAAGCCTGCCATTCCCCACTTCTCTCTCCTTAGAATTTCTCCAGAGGAGGCAGGCGAGCTGTGTGCAGCCACCCTGCTCCTCTTTGCACCTCCATTCCCCAAATAGGGACTCCCCATTCCCCACCACCCATGCCCTTACATGGGATGGGCACTCCATCTGCACACAGTGCCCCACTGTGGCACCCAGACTGGATATAGCACCCCCATCCCACTCCCATCCTTGCCCGTAGCCTCCAAGGCCAGGGCAGGACTGGAAGACTCTGGCAGGGAGGCTGCTCACGCTGCCCGCTCTCGCTGGGGCGACCCAGGACACCAAACCCACTCTCTGGCTGGCTCCGTGGCTCCAGCTGGTGCCACCATATTTGTTGGGTCAATTTGCATATTCCCTCCTTATTGGCTGTGGGCGCCACCATCTTTATTGCGGAGTGGTGGTTAATTTGCATATTGCTCTTTTATTAGATAGGAAATATTTATTTCTTTGTGTGTATATAACCCATACAGACCACTAAACTCTAAGGTCCGGGCAAGTACATATTATGCCTATTTTGTTTATCACTATATAACTTGCACCTAAAATTCTGAAAAGAAGACTGATAAGTAAGACCAGTAAGTGCTAAATGAATACTACTGGTAGAATTGAATTCCTTAAGCAACTGAGTGGGACAAGCTTTTGAGATTAGAGAATGAGCCCCTCAATAAGACAAGAAAGGTAATCCACTCACCTAACATAAGTGGCTAAAGAAGACAATTTGGCAGGCAGCTCTTAAAATACTATAACTTTCAGATAGGCAGATTCAATGAAAAGATCCAACTGGAACATTGATGGGTGAATAGAAGTAGTGTGGAAGGTATCTGCCAGTAGACAGTAGGAAAAATCCAGATAATCTGTAAGTAAAAGGCATCTGTCAATAAGTAGTGTAAATATCTGATCCTTGGGCTGTTCAGTTCTTGGTCAGGGATAGTACTAGCAATAGGGAATGAGACTAAGGGAAGCCAGGTAAGAAATAGTGTGCCAGGTGAAGATTTTGTCATAAAAGTTGAAATAAAAGCACAAAGCCTAAATATATCGTGATGATAGCATCATGCTGACCAACATAATTGGAGGACTATGTTTCCTTTAGTAGTAATTAATTTGTTTAACCATTAATTGTCTTATGTCCTCATTTAGGGATATTTATTTAGAGCAACTTTTTTTGCATAAACTATACTAGGCACACTAAAAAGCAAATTCGGCAAACTTTCTGAAATGAATGAAGTTACATTTAATGTGTATTTTGCTTGATGATTTCATTATGCTTCACTTTGTCTTTGATTTTTCTCACTTCACTTAAATTGTTGTAGCAATTTTTCTTTGCTCTTCATCCTCTGCCAAACAGCTGATCTTATTTGAATTAAAAAAATGCAGCTGTCTTCATCAATCTTTCATGGTATATATGGATTTAAAAAGCAAACTTCTAAGTACAAAAACTCATGACATTATTCAGCTTATGAGCTAAATCAAGATCTGCTTCTCACGATGTAGCTATTTCCATTCCTATGCAAATTATGCTTTGTTCTTAGTACTGACATTTTCCTCCATTTCACAGTTGGCGGAATTAAAACATAGACTGACACATTACAAGTAAACTCCATTATATTAATGCAAAAGCTAAAATTATCCTAATTATAACTGATAATAAAATTTATAAAAAATGCTAATGTCATTGTTAGTTTATGTAAAATGTCAGTCATTTCAATTTATATATCTGTAAAATTTGCTAATGTCATTGTTAGTTTATGTAAAATGTCAGTCATTTCAATTTATATATCTGTTTTAAGGTTCTCTGTTTTCACATTTCTAAAATTATAAAGGTTATGCAGAAATATCTAAAAGCCTCTGTAAATTAATCACAATGTCCATAAGGCATTAAAAACAAAATGTAAAATAACAAAGGTAATATTTGGCATTCATATTCTTCCTATGTTTAAAAATTATTCTGGAAGCTAGAATACCTATTTTGTACTTTGATTAAAATTCAATGTTTATTATTCTTTTTAAATTGCACTCATATGTGTAGTTAAGGGGGGAATAAAATTATTTTTTAGATTCAGGTGCTTGTATTAGGTGTGGCTGAAAGTTGTTGTCAAAATAGTGTACATCTACATAAAAAAATAATTATACTTACACATTTCCAAGTTGCCAATAGTATTGGATTTGTGAAGAAATGCATACTTGGAGCATGTTATTACTTTCAAACTTTTAAATAAATCATTAACCATTTCTCTGAGATCACAGCTCTCTGGGCTCCGAATGCCCTGAATCATATTATGAAGACATATTAAATTAGTATTAACCTTGTCTTCGCTACATACAACTTTATAAAGAATGATATTCTTATCTGTCAACTAATTGCACCAATAAACTTCACTGCTGTGGCATAATTAATAGACCATAATATTAAAGAAGGTGACACTTCTCACTTTTTTAGAACTCTCAACTTGGAATTTAAAAGAATAAAATAGGTTCCTAGTACCAAGATTTTAAGAGTAGTATCTAGTAGGCAGTTAAATAAAACATCTTTATTTTCCTTAACAGCAATCAAATAAAAAGAACTAATTGTCCCTTTTTATTGGTGCAATTGGAACCTAAGCTCTAGAGACAGTGTGAATAGTATCCTACTGTTATAGTCTATTTTACCATCTGTACCTTAAAATTGTAGATACCGAATCAACAAACAAAAGACTGAATTATGCAAAATATATTATGCCAAGTCTTAAAATTGTTTATTAACAGTCTCCAGTGATGCTGTGTATTTAAAATAAATATTCATTTAAAAAATAAGCAGCCAGCCAGTGTGGCTCTGGGTTGCGCTATGACCTATGAACCAGGAGGTCATAGTTCAATTACCGGTCGGGGCACGTGCCTGAGTTGTAAGCTCAGTCCCCAATAGGAGTCATGCAGGAGACAACCAAATCAATGATTCTCTGTCATCGTTGATGTTCCTATCTCTCTCTCCTTCTTTCTTCCTCTCTGAAATCAATTTTAAAGATAACCAGATTTTAATTCATATATATATATATACTTAGATAATTAGTATTTTTAAAACTAAATATTAAACAAGTCATAAAATTGTTTTAAAATTTTTATAGAATTATTTTAAAAATATTTATCTTTCATTGCCTTTCCTAAGAACATTTACGTTAGCTGAATAATTAAAGTTGTCTCTTCCAAAATTTAACCATTTAGAGTGTTTCTTAAAGTATGTTGCAGTACCCTCTTTAAAATAAAATAAAAATGGTCAAAGGTGCATTTATGTCTTAAGACACTCTCACTATTTTCAAGCAAGATAGTTTTAACTATATTCGTGAACACAAGAATTGATCTTAAGAAATGAATTTTCACATAAGCAAATATAGCAACTTGAGACTTGGGAGAACATATGTAGTTGTGTTTTTTGTTTGGGTAGAACAAATATAAAAGTTAGTCTATCCATATATAGTGTAGACTTTAAAAAATAAGGCAAATTCCAAAATGCAATGTACTGTTTAATGATTATAAATATTACATATAAAATCACATTTAATCTGAAGACCCACAGTTTTCAAATTCTAATCTTTGAACAAACTGAGTTGAGTTAAAAATACTAGGTGTTTTCTAACTTAAAGTCAGAAGAGTCTAAAGCAAGATTAGCCATAAAGATAGGGTTTGTAAGGCTGTAAAAATATCTTAAATAATTTGTTTTAAATTTCAAATTAAACTGTCAACCTTTCAGTGCATGGGAAGACGCTTAACCAACTGAGACACACTGGCCAGGGCTTCTTATTTTCTTTTGTTTGTTTGTTTGTTTGTTTAAGATAATGCTAAATTTCAAACGCATGTTGGTACTTAGGCCTCTGACCACATGTAATATAAGTACAGATGTTATCAATGACTATAGTTATTCATGGTCTCTTAAATATTAATTTTAACCATGGCACTATTTTTATTTCCCTCTCTCCTCTACATTAGGGAAGTGAATAGTCTTTCATGTGGATTCACAGTATTTTAAAGCTCTCAACTCCTCTTTCTATTTATCCCATCCTTTTCTGTCTGATATTCACATTTTAATTATGGTCTACCTGTGACCTCCTTATTCTCCATATAGACTGACTTTTTATCCTGGCCTTACATTTCTCTCTCTTTTTGCTTAGCAGACTGTCATCAGCAGTCATGAAAAGTCTACTCAGACCTGGTGGGACAGACGGGAAGAACAGTAGGCAGGAGCCATGGGCTGGAGTAGAGGGGAATCTTTTCTTAGTTTCCAAACATGTATCTGAAAATTACAATGAAAAAAATAATATACAGACTTCAAAAAATGAAATTAGAAAATATTAGCTTTTATTTTCTGAAATTGTTTTATAGTTTTATCAAAATAATTTATTCAGATAATTTTTAAAATACGTCATATTCTACTAAAGGATTTCTGCAAAATCAATAGCAATATTATACTCCACATAACCCTAGCCATTATCTGTAGAAACAACTACTTTGAAATATCTTAACTGCTTTTTTCCTGGGATTTATTTCTAAGTACTGTGCTGAGATTGCCAATTAAATATGGCAAACACACACAAAAAAACGACATAAATTCTTTTCAGCTGACCCCAGGAAAGCCTCATTAAACCATTAGAGGACATTGAGTAAATAGATGAGGTAATGACAAATGGCAGAGCCAACAATATTTG
This sequence comes from Myotis yumanensis, assembly GCF_028538775.1. Lineage (NCBI taxonomy): Eukaryota > Metazoa > Chordata > Mammalia > Chiroptera > Vespertilionidae > Myotis > Myotis yumanensis. The sequence continues at coordinate 201,401,860 of NW_027223753.1, read as the reverse complement.
GAAGCTGGACGCTAGATAGGAGAAATGATATTGCCTTCTAAGAGCAGGCAAATCTGGAGCATCGCCACCAATAAAAAGCCAAGAAACACAACCTCTGTATCCTGGAAAGACTCAGGGACTGAAAGAATCAGTATTTCTGGAGACAAGAGTGCTGATTAGGCTGAAAAATAAGATAATTTATTGAAAGCTTGTAGAAAGAGAAAGTGTAATACTAGAAACTTTCATCCAACCCATGTAGTCAGGCTGGAGAGGTTTAAACAGAACTTAAACTTGGAGCCATCAGGGTCTCCTGACGGCAGAGTGAGTGAAGAATCAGCTGAGTTGATGGGGACTTCAGGCATGTCTGTGCACATAATAGAAAGAATTTAATCTTTCTTTTTCAAATCAGTGCTTAGAATGCGATTTTAATAATGCAGACAAAATATGGACATCCAGCACAAGATAAATTACCCATTGATGTGGGCATATGGGGAAATCTCAATGGAATGCCCATTTATCAATCAGATAATTCTCAAACACATCAATCAATAATTCCAGCCCATTCATATAAAGTTTATATATATATTTTTAACTTCATTCTTAAATACAAAGAGCCAAGGATCAGCAAGCAGTTAAGAAGAGCACATAATATGAAGACTGGATTCAATTAAATAAACAACATAACAGGACAGATATATAATTAAACATTTTAAAAATTAAATTGTCTCATTGGCAAAGGTTGATTGCAATCATATTTGAGGTTTGACTCAACCTTAGGCAATAAATATCATCCTCTATTTTCCAATATGAAATTGAATTTACATGAATTTCTTACAGAATTTGAGCTACATATTAAAAACTATTATAATCACTATAGTAAAATTAATAGGTGTCATAGTATTTGAAATTGAAAGAAAACTTAGAAATCACATAATGAACTTTACTCATAATTTAGGACCCTCTTCCTCATTACTTTGTTTTGGTATTTTTTCTGGCAATTACTTAAGTATAGCTAACTCTTTAATAATAAACAAATGGAAACTTTGAGAAGACTCACTTAGAAAGAATGACACCCAGGTGGTCAAAAATTATTGTTAGTGATACGTCTGTCATTACCTTTTAGGCTTATTGATTTCATTGGTAGGTGTCTCATTCCATACCTTAGCAAAAATCATCATCAGAAGCTCCAGACTGTAAACCACTAGTTTGTCATCTCTAGTGAAAAAGTCTCCCCCTTTTCTAAAATCATGAGAATTTGCTTGTCCTGGTCTAAATCATATGTCTTCCTGTGGTCTGCTTTGTGGTCAGCACAACCCATGGATGGACTAATTGTGAAAGACTTCTGCAGGGAGGGGGTAGGGGGGAGGGTAAAAGGAATACTTACATTATGTACCAAAAAAGAGATGCTGGGTGTGGGAAAGTGCAGCTACAGCTGCCTACAGACACAAAAACTAGCGTGCTCATGTGAAAGAGACAAAGGACAGTTGTGTTCTTTTGACACTTCTGATGATATCTGGGCCTCTGCTCCAGACTTTTTGCTTAATATCTAAACTTTATCTAATTTGGTTTTAATGCTTTATTTATCTGTGCACTATCTGATAAATTTAAACATGGCCAAGGCACCTAAAAGGGAAAGAACAGAGCACCATAAATTGTTCACCCATTCAAGTTTAAGGTTATCCTGCTGAACTAGTGTGGTAGGAGACCTGAATGGACCACTGAAAACTAATGGGCATCAATCGAGTTATTTTCTTCTTTGGAAGTGAAGTGATGTCAGTAAAGACAGTGGAGTAATGGCTTATATTTGCTTTCCTTTAAAATTTATTTTTCCATCACCACTTATCCCCTCTATGCCCACTTTCACCTCTACCCATCCCCCTCCACTCCTGCAATCACCACATTTGTACATGTCCATGAGTTCTCGCATATAGTTCCTTGAGGTTAGAAATCATTAAGAAGAGGAGAGGAGAGGAGAGGAGAGGAGAGGAGAGGGGAGGGGAGGGGAGGGGAGGGGAGGGGAGGGGAGGGGAGGGGAAGGGGAGGGGAAGGGAGGGGAGGGGAGGGGAGGGGAGGGGAGGGGGAGGGGAGGGGAAGGGAGGGGAGGGAAGGGGAAGGGAGGGGAGGGAAGGGGAAGGGAGGGGAGGGGAGGGGAAGGGGAAGGGAGGGGAGGGAAGAGGAGAGGAGAGGAGAGGAGAGGAGAGGAGAGGAGAGGAGAGGAGAGGAGAGGAGAGGAGAGGAGAGGAGAAGAGAAGAGAAGAGAAGAGAAGAGAAGAGAAGAGAAGAGAAGAGAAGAGAAGAGAAGAGAAGAGAAGAGAAGAAGAGAGAAAAAATGTTTCCCTTGAGATATTTTCCTTGAGAAGATGACAAAGAGGGTAACCAGTCTCAAATGGAGGTGAGTGTTGATCTTATATTAGAGCCAAGATGTTGTATGGAGAGAAACAGTAAAAACAATATATTATATATATTTAGGACATTGGGTAGATGTGACAGTGTAAGCTTTTAGAAACAATCTTTGTATTTCCCTTTACTCAGTGTAAAGAAAAGCAATAGTAGCAAATGGAGAATTTTGTGTAGGCTCGGAGGTTTGAGAACGGGAAAGACAATAAAGTAGTTGACTAGAAGACTAGGAGAAAAACTGAACCATGGAAATGCAGTACCATAGACAGGAGCTAGTATGGTCCACTTGAAGTAATTGTGATGAAGGTAAAGTGAGACCAGACAGCCCTGTTCATCAATAGAGAAATAAGCAAAATGTTGAATTTTTGTTCAACATAAAATAAAAAAAGAAATAAAAAGAGAACTAAATGATTTAACTACTGTCCTTAAAGATAAACTATGTGGTTTAACCTGTGTGTGAAGAAAGTAAGAAAAGAACTCTCAATGAAACTATAGTACAATCATTGAATTTTAGGTACTGGTGAGGTCTGAAAGACTAGATATAGAAAATATTGTGGAAAGGTAGGAGATGTTCAGAAAGTGAATGCATACATTGATCCTGATATTGGTAAAGAGCTGTAGTTATAACTGATAACAATGCCTAGGCCAGTGTAAGAACCAGGGATAGACCATAGACCAGTGATGGCGAACCTTTTGAGCTCGGTGTGTCAGCATTTTGAAAAACCCTAACTTAACTCTGGTGCCGTGTCACATATAGAAATTTTTTGATATTTGCAACCATAGTAAAACAAAGACTTATATTTTTGATATTTATTTTATATATTTCAATGCCATTTAACAAAGAAAAATCAACCAAAAAAATTAGTTCGCGTGTCACCTCTGACACGAGTGTCATATGTTCACCATCACTGCCATAGACTGATCTAGATTGGAAATCAAGATCATTGGAAGAAAAGAAGGCAAGACACCAAGACTCCAAGCAATTTGAAAGATACTGATATGGACATATAAGATAGGAATTAGCGCTGACCGGTTTGGCTCAGTGGATAGAGCGTTGGCCTGCGGACTGAGGGGTCCCAGGTTCGATTCCGGTCAAGGGCATGTACCTTGGTTGTGGGCACATCCCCAGTAGGGGGGGGGGTGCAGGAGGCGGCTGATGGATGTTTCTCTCTCTTCCATGTTTCTAACTCTCTATCCCTCTCCCTTCCTCTCTGTAAAAAATCAATAAAATATATTTTAAAAAAGATAGGAATTAGAACAACAGTAGTATTGAGGAGATGGCAATGACTCAAGTACAAAAATCTTTAGGGAAGCCATGGGGGTATTTGTGGGTGGTAGAAAGGAGGGGGCCATAGGTAGTGGGAAGATGACTGCAACAGGAAGAATATAGGCTTGTATCATCAGATGGCTTGAGATTCAAAGCCAGAGAAAAGAAGGCCTGGATATATAATGAGGAGCAAGAACTTTTTCTTTCTGTGCAGGATCTATGGTATTAAAGACATGGGAGAAAAACACAACCATATGAGAGGGCTCCAAGGGAAGTACTAGTAAGTGTTCACAGCAGAGCCAAAATTTTCTGAGGGCAAAAAGTTAAGTAGCTTCATAACATAACATACATGTGATTATCATTTATGCATTTGAGACACTAAGCCTTTGAATGGCTCTCTCCATTTCAGAGAGTTTTATTACATTTCATCAGGGGAGAAGCTATTTTTACAGGGTAGGTGCAAAGTTTATGAGAATGAAGGAGATATATAGTTGTCAGTATCTAAGCTTAGAAAAACAACTTTTTGTAATGATATGTTTTTGACATTTTTGAAAAATAAATTGCTCATGAGTCATTAGTCAACTGTTTTTCTTTAATTAAGGAATTTGAACACTAATTGAACAAACCGCAGGGAATAGAAATGAAACCCATCTTCAGTCATTTTCAGGTTATAAGGAGAGCAGTATATTAAAATGTTTATGAAATTTTAGATCTGGATGTGAACTTATGATCATCATGATTTCAGATGAGGGGATTCAAAATTTAAGTACATCTTCTTTTCCATTTAATTTTATCACTGAATATAATTTCCTGAAACTCCAGAATAACCACAATATTTGGGGCGGGGGCTGTCTAGTTTAAATACCCTAACTTTCCTGTAATAAGCATCTTTATATTTTGGCACATTGATAAACAATATTAAATAATACTGAAAACAATATATCTAGTAAACACCGATGTTTAGTGAAATAGAGGGCTTTATAAATTATTGTTAGTAGAATTACTTTGGCTATCTTACGTTTGTCTAACAAAAATATTAACTATTTAGCAATACATTCAACCATTAAGTATAATTCCTTATTATCCTATACAAAATACTGAACCACACTATTATTTGCTTCACCTAAACAAGATAGTTTTTAAGAAAATAAGATAATTCTACAGGACACTGACAAAGAATTCTCTTTTCTTTAGACTAAGCACTTAGTGACCCATATAACAATCTCAAAATTTCTTAATAACCAGCTGTAAAAAACAGATAAATAGTGGTCTTGTGCATTAGCCTTGCCAGAGAGATTATGTTAGAGATGGACCAAATTACAATTGCAAAAATACAAAATACAATAGCTTCTGTATAACTGTAAGTGGAGGGCAGTACCTACCTACCTAGGAAGCTTAAACAATCAATATGTGAATCTTTGAAATTATGAATGCTGTTCCCTTCAATGTGAACCTCAGCACTATTTTTAAGGTTTTAGCACTAACATTTCTCCCTCAGAGTTACTTTGTTATTAGTCTTTCTTTTAGTAATAAACTCATGAATACAATGACTCCTTGGATATTGAAATTAATTCATAGTTATTCTAAGTCATTGTGTAAGAGAGCTTCTGTTAAATGTTTCTTGTGGTTCTTAAATTTGTTTTTCAGGACAATCAATATGATAAGTCACTGGATATAACAGGATAACAAAAAGTCTATGAAAACATACTCATTCTACATAAGAGCTGAACATCCTTCCCAGAAGATAGGAATTGCTTAACTGTGATTCCTGTATCAGAATTGCGTTATTTACATATATATGTTTTAATTACTTGGTGCCTTTTATATGTTTTACTCATCTCTTACCTTAGAATTTTTGTGAGTAGGGGCAATTTTGGCTTCTACTTTATGTTTTCGGCCATACTTAGAACCATGTCTTGCCTTATAAATAGTTCAACATAGGTTTGAATGAATGAAAAATAATACAATTTGGATTCCCCCATAAAGCACATTATGAGATAAATACTACACACTAGAGATTTATCCTATCTAACAAAAGAGTAATATGCAAATTGACCATCACTCCAACACACAAGATGGCCGCTCTGATGTGGACACAAGATGGCCAGAAGGGGAGGGAAGTTGGGAGGGACCAGGCCTGCAGGGGAGGAGAGTTGGGGGGAACCAGGCCTTCAGGGGAGGGCAGTTAGGGGGGACCAGGTCTGCAGGGGAGGGTAGTTGGGAGGGACCAGGCCTGCAAGGGAGGACAGTTGGGAGGGACCAGGCCTGCAGGGGAGGGCAATTAGGGGTGACCAGGCCAGCAGGGGAGGGCAGTTTGGGGCAATCGGGCCGGCAGGGGAGCCGTTAGGTGTTGATCAGGCTGGCAGGGGAGTGGTTAGGGGGTGATCAGGCTGGCAGGCAGAAGTGGCTAGGGGCAGTCAGGCAGGCAGGCGAGCGGTTGGGAGCCAGCAGTCCTGGATTGTGAGGAGGATGTCCGACTGCCCGTTTAGGCCCCAATCCCATTGGGTCCCAGATTGGAGAGGGTACAGGCTGGGCTGAGGGACATACACCCCCATGCATGAATTTTATGCACCAGGCCTCTAGTTGGGGAAATTTATAGAATTTACAGCTATGCAAGAAAAGGGGAGGGCACAGGGTTAGACAAGGAAAAGAGTTGTTCTGGGATGCAGTCTCAGTGAAGGGCTCAGCACTTGATCTACAAGGAACTGTTTTAAAATTGTCTGCGTTTGGAGAAAGGGGGCTCCATGATCTATCCACATGTTAATCAGTCATAAATGCAGTCTGTAGGACACACTTATAGTGAGGCTTTGCCCTTTAGATGAGGCAATGCTCAAAGTTGAATGAACATTGCCCACCTCCAGCAGCTATAAGACTGTTATTTATTCCTAAGGGGCTCCAGATGGTACATCACAGCCCTCGCACAAATAAATAAAACATATCATTGATTCATCATATCTTTAGCAGGCTAACAGATATACAAAGCAGGATGGAGAGTCAAAGGAAACAAAGATATGGATAGGAATATTAAGAAAGGCTTCATGGGGCATTTTTGTCTTTGAGCTATGTATTTTGTACTCAAAATGCCTATGGAATAATAGGCATGAATACAGCAGGGTACATACCACAGAAAGAATATTCTGATTAAGTAAATAGCATGAGCAAAAGCACAAAAAGGGAAATAAAGAGGAAAAAAAAGAAGAGAAAAAAATATTTACTTTAGTTGATGTATGAAAGGATATTTTACAGAGAAAATCACTAAATATAAGCAAGGGTTATGTTGTGGCAATAACTGAAGTTCAGATCTATTTATTTCCCCTTTGTTTTATTTTTTCCATTAATTTAATGGAGTATCAGTTTTATTGCCCTTGTTTCTTTACAATATTTTGAGGTCAATGGACCCTAAATAATAATTAAATAAATTTCCTAAAAATGAAAATGCCAGTAATCAGAGTAAAAAGTAATAGAAGGAAGAAAAGAGACATTGCAGAGGTGAAACATACTTTGGTAGTTATTTTGTAAATATGGAAACCAAAAGTACATTTGAACAAGGTTCCTAGTGTGGGTGTTAGAGAACATTGGTGACATTAGCAGAATACTAACATCAGAAACCAGGCCCCAAGTCCAATTTCCAGAGGTCACACTTTCTCCTGAGGTTGCAACTGCTTCCAACTCTAATCAGAGTTCTGGGAACTGTTGGGTCCACGGGGACCAGAGCTGAACCAGGACTTCATTACATTAATACAGTAAGTCCAAACCAAGCCCGACTCTCCTAGACTGTCTAAAAAATTTCTGTCTCAACATGTATCCCCTACTTGTTATGCTGGGTTCTTCCCCATAATTTAAAACTTTTCCTCAATCCTCATTCCCATTTTGAACTTTTTTACCCTGTAACTTACAGACTTCCCACAGCGTCCTGATCTCTTGAACCACTACTCTGTATTTGGGGAATCCATATAACTTGGTAAGATCTTCTCAGCTGAAATCTGCCCTCAATGTCCAAAATAGTTCCTTGGCTAAGGGAAGCAAGGTAGGCAGGGAAGATTAAAATGACTCGCTTAGCCCAGCCGATGTGTCTCAGTAGTTGAGTGTCAACCTTTGAACCAGGAGGTCATGGTCTGATTCCCAGTCAGGGCACATGCCTGGGTTGCAGGCTCCATCCCCAGTAGGGGGGCATGCAGGAGGCAGCCAATCAATGATTCTCTCTCATCATTGATGTTCTCTTTTTCCCTCTTCCCTTCCTCTCTGAAATCTACAAAAATATATTTAAAAAATAAAAATATAATGACTTGCCTTTCACCTGAGGCAGCCTCATTTAAAGAGACCTCCTTTTTATTTAAAGTCTTTGTTGTTTAATGTATAAGTCTCCTTTTTTCCCCATTGACCTCTCCCCAGCCGCTCCCACCCCCTAGCACATGCCCTTACCCCTCTACTGTCTGTGTCCATTGGTTATGCTCATATGCATGCATACAAGTCTTTTGGTTGATCTCTTACCCTCCCTCAAATAGACTCCCCTTTTTTAATTAATGTGGCTTCTTCACCATTTTCCAAATGCACCATTCTTCCTCTCCTCTGTGACTTTCATGAGCTGTATTCTGCAAAAAGCTTTTCTTCTTTTCACTCTTTATTTGACTGAATTTTTCATTCCACTCAAACTTTAACTTTGATTGAACTTCCTTTTGAGAATTTTGCCTTACATCCTAGAGTTAGATTTCTTTGTTTGTGGTTGATAACACTACTCAGAAATTAATTGAATTTTTCTTTTGTCCGAGTGAGCTTTTACTTCTTGTCTTCAAAAGTACTGTGAAAAAAAGGAAGGCAACTTTATATAAACACACTTCTACAGCAATATCAACAATAACATCTTGATTCCCTGAGGATAATATACAAATCTGTGAGTTAAAAATTTGTTCAGAACTGAATTCATAATTTAATTATGGTCTGAGCTAAAGAAACTCCGCCACTTGCACATCCAACCCCAGATCCCTTTGCTGGAGGGAACCTAAGGTTTCCATGGCCATAGGCTACCCCCTGGAGAAACTGCACAGGACTTTGCACCCTACTTACATGCAGGGATTTTGTAGTTAATTTGGTTTCTATGTTTGCATCAAAGATCTCCCATGAAAATAACTGATGGGTATTTCACAGTGCAGATTGCCAAGGACTTTTGCATGTGATATGGTTACAAAGTATAGAAATGAGAGATTCGACACTAATGGGTGAGATAATGCTTTGATGCCCACGAACATAGTGGCAAAAGAGGAAAAAGATCTCCCTAGAAGATACTGTTGGGGAGCTGTTCAGCTGGAAGTAGGCTCTAGATATCCTTCTAAGATGGAATGAGGGGAAGAGGCCTGCCTGAGCTGAGAGCCTGGGATGCAGGCTGTTTACTCACCAGATGTAGCCTCCTAATATGCCTGTCCCAGTCATATTAGACTTCTGCTCATCAGAAACCAAGTCTTCAGTGTTCTCTTCAGGGCCCAAGCCACTCAAATATTGAGCCTGCGACTCTAGTTAGGGGGCTGGAATGGGTAGATACTACTGTCCAGGACCCAGTCTGAGGAAGAATATATATCAGGGCAGTGCCTGTGAGCAGAGGAGTGTAGGGGTCATACAACAAAGCCTCGAGATTCAGCTGAGGACAGCTGTCACCTCCCTGATGTTCTGAGAATGTCTCAGGGCCTGTTGGGCAGAGATGTGTCCCACTAGAGCAGCGGTTCTCAACCTGTGGGTCGTGACCCCTTTGGGGGTCGAACGACCCTTTCACAGGGGTCGCCTAAGACCATCGTAAAACACTTATATAATTACATATTGTTTTGTGATTATTCATTATGCGTTAATCATGTTCAATTTGTAATAATGAAAATACATCCTGCATATCATATATTTACATTACGATCCATAACAGTAGCAAAATTACAGTTATGAAGTAGCAGCGAAAATAATTTTATGGTTGGGGGTCACCACAACATGAGGAACTGTATTAAAGGGTCGTGGCATTAGGCAGGTTGAGAACCACTGCACTAGAGCAAGGCTGGCAAGATTAGCCTCTCTTTGGGTGTTCTCAGTCACCATGATCACTATTAAAGAGCTAATCTTGCTACCTGAATTACTATCATTCATTTCACAGGCTATAAGAAAGGCTTTTAAAGGGCCATTTAATTTACTCCAGAACGAGGACCATCAAGGATCAGTGTAAAGAGCAGAACTTAAAAGAATAAGGGTTCGGCCACCCCGCAAGTGATCAGCAGCCACTTCTGCCTGTGTTGGGACAGCTGGTCCCCCTGCTTCAGGCAGCAGAGGTGGGATCAAAGCTAGGAAATGGCTCAGTCCCCTATGCCAGGCTTCTGTACAGGCAGGAAGAGCGAGCCTGGGGCCTCTGGCCTTGGCAGGACCACCAAAGGGTTTGGTGAGATTACATGGCTATTTCTGGGTTCCTGAATTGTACCCTGTTTCCCTGAGCCAGATGTACTGATAAGCCTGAATTATCTTCTGAAACAGTCCGGAGGCCAATTAAATATTCTTCTTCTTCTTTCTTGAATTTGCCTAGGACTCACCTAGAGCCCACAGTTAAATCCATTAATCATAGTCTTACAAATCCATTTAAAGTCCACAGCCTCATTTAAAACTGCAATCTGAGACCCCTTTTCTGCTTGGTATTGGTCCAGCCCACTTCTGACATGAGGCAGAACTTTATGGTTTCCCAAATCAAATATTCTGAGTCTGAATCCTAGATTTGAAACCTGCTGGCTATGAGTCCTTGGTGAATATTTTTACAGTGTCTATGCTTCAGTTTCGCCACCCATGAAATGGAACTAATAGGAGAAATTGCATGATAGTGTGGTTGTAAACAAAAAATTAGATTTTTTTTAAGTGAGTGTTTAGCACAGAACCTCACAGATTGCAAGTGCTTGACATATATTGGTCATGTCCCTCTATTTGTGAAAAGATAGCTCAGGGGGGGATTTTGTCAAGGCCAAGACTAAGAGGGACTGGCTATGGCATGAGAGATGAGACCAGGAAATGCTACATAAATTATAGGGCCCAGTGCAAAATGAAAATACAGGGCCCTGTATTTGTAAGACATCTGTATAGTGGCTTAGTGAGACAGCAGAAGTGGGTGAAATTACAGAAGTGGAAAATTGAGTCTAGGACCATCTGCATGCTCAGATCTGTATCATGGGCTTGATTGCAATAAGTACCCTTTTATGTTTTTGAACTATGTTTTTACCCTTTTTCTCTTACCCATTTTTAAAGGATATATATATATATTTATGATTTCCTATATATCTGGGATAAGGCAGAATAATAAGTAAAACAAAAGTTCAGAAAAAAGAAATAGTGTAGTAATTTTGAGTGATACCATGGAAGGACTAGGATTGGATCAAGCAGGAGGAAACAAGTTTCACAAAGTAGAAATCATGAGGACATCAGAGAATAAGGGAGAGGAGAGCACTGGGTTTTCCCTTAGGAGTCGCTGGTAACTAGGGAGGGCAGCCTTAGTGCACTGCGGGGGGTGGGTCACAGCAATGAGAGAGAATGAAGCTATTCTGGGACAAAAGGCATTTGTACTGGCCACTGTGTGCAACTGAATTAAATTTTTCTAAATGTGTCCACACTGGAAGCATCTTTGATCCTGAACTGTAGGCAGAGCAGAGCCTGTGGGCAAGGGTCAAGTAATGAAAGCAGACCTACCAGGAACTAAAACCAAAGAATTTAATTTGTGGTCCTGGTCTCCCTGGGGAATAGTTTTGCTTTCTCTCTGTAGCAAACTATTGCCTTTACTCGTGAGAGCTCTCTTGATACACAATGTAAATGTAGCAAATCTACTGAAAATATACCTCATAGAACATGTTCTCTTTGGGTCGAGTTGGCTATGTGACCTTAAAGTTCCATCAGTGGTCTTAAAGCAAGTCATTTTTCTGGCAAGTTGCCATTTCTGGTTAATTTAAAATGTTCATTTTCTTTATCAAGATTATCATTCTTGTCTTTTTATGACTTTAATGACTTGACCACTTTCATGAAACTGGTTCTGATAATCACTCCACTGTCATACATGAGTGTTTTTGCATGTAGAAAGCCACTGATTGACATATAGGGAGATGCCGGCAAAGTTGCAGTATCCTATGGGGTAGACTAAAGGAATTTGAGTGAAGCACCGAGTGCATCATCTACAATCCAAACCTAGCACAATGCAGACCTCATGACCACACCACCCTTCACTGATTCTTCAAGTTATGGATAGTCATGATTCCTAACAAAAGAAGAAGGGTGGTTAGTTAAACTAGAGTTTAAATTGACACAGTTAATCCTAAAATCAGAATTGATATCCATTATCTTTCTTCTACTACTGAGTCTCACTCAGCACTTCTAGATTGCTTGACTAGTGGGGGGACATAGATCTTGCTGACAATAACATTAGTGAATTAAATGGACATTTAATGAGGACTTGCCTGGTTTACATTTTTGAGATATTTTATCTGGGAGGGCATCCCAGGAAGAACATTAAAGGAGTGGGGATACTACATAGTCTTAGAAGGAAAGCCAGTCAATGGGTTATTAGTGCCAGGGAAAACTGGGTTGAATCCCGCTAGAGACCCTCTGAGTAAGAGATTATGCATAATTCATCTCAGAACTATCACCCTTAAAATAAACGTAAGGATGCAAAACAATGTTTAACTCATATCAAATCTCCAAGGGCATGTAGAAAAGTTTTTTCTAGAGTTGGTAAGTTGAGACCATGAAATGTCCAAGCTTTTCCATGTGTACCTTCTGTAGATTTCTGAATCTGCTAGTGCTATGCTTCATCTGCATCCTTCCTGATAATTCTGTCAATCATAATGAATCTGAAATATTCATTTGCTTATACAGAACATATTCACTGTTTACAAAGTTTCACTGTGTCAAATACTTTAAGGATACCATATATCCAAAGGATATCATATATCCTTTGGGCAAAGTTGGAAACAAGGAATAAATATCAAATATTTAAAATTTTTCAAATAATCAACATAATGGTCAGAATATCATACCATCTAAAACTTTGACATCTTGTACAAACATGTTTCATCATTACTACTACTATTCCCTGTCTCTTTAATAAATATTCTTTTATTAAAAATGAAAGTCTTATCACTGAATTGATGGATAAATTTTGTTTTGATAAATGGCAGTATTGAACCAAATCAACTCTGTAACTCTTAAAGCCAATTTAATTCCCGGGGATCTTGATCACTTTTCCTGCCCAGCCAGTATGCTCAGTGGTTGAGCATCTACCCATGAATCAGGGTTCCATTCCAGGTCAGAGCACATGCCCAGGTTGCAGGCTTGATCTCCAGTGGGGGATTGGGAGGACAGAGGCATGCAGGAGGCAGCTGATGGATGATTCTCTCTCATCATTGATGTTTCCCTCTCTCCTTTTCCCTTTCTCTCTCTGAAATCAATAAAAACATATTTTAAAAACAAACAAACAAAACTTTTTCTTTCCATAAGATTTCACAGTGGTCCATTACAGTGATGGCATTACACTGCTGGAACCTCAGGTAGGACATTTTCCTGCCCAGAGTGTTGAGAAAGACATGACAAAAATGCAGAGGCCTTCTCCCTCAGGGAAATTTCTAGGAGTTCAGTAGGATGGGGCATGTCAGGATATCCCTTCTGAAATGAAGGATAATCAGCCGAAACCGGTTCGGCTCAGTGCATAGAGCGTCGGTCTGCGGACTGAAAGGTTCCAGGTTCGATTCTGGTCAAGGGCATGTACCTTGGCTGCGGGCACATCCCCAGTAGATGTGCAGGAGGCAGCTGATCGATGTTTCTCTCTCATCGATGTTTCTAACTCTCTATCTCTCTCCCTTCCTCTCTGTAAAAAATCAATAAAATATATTAAAAAAATAAAAAATAAATAAAATGAAGGATAATCACTTTATCTGTTTCATCCTCAGCCAAAACAAGAGGCACAACATCTAATTAACCTCTTTTGATTTTGGAGGCAACATGTACCTCCTTCGGGTGTGTTGCATTGGCCTATTTACTGAGTAATCACAAGAGCTGCTAGTTTTGAGCAAGGCCCAGAGAAAGAGAAGCCTGTGCAATAAGCCCAGGCCGCTGTAGAAGCTGCCCTGCTGCTTGGCCCATCTGATCCAACTGATCAATAGTGTTTGAAGTGCCTGAGGCAGACAGGGATGCTCTTTGGAGCCTTTGGCAGGCCCCTGTAGGTGAATCACAGCACAGGCACTTAGGATTTTGGATCAAAGCCCTGCTTTCTTCTTTGGATAATTACTATCCATTTGAGAAATAGCTCTTGGCCTGCTACTGGGCCTTAGGAGAGACTGACCGTTTAACACCACCCTGAAGTGGCTGGTTTGACAGCCTTTTGTGACACTACCTTGCCAGGCTAAGGTAAGGTACTACAGAAAGCTAAAGATGCTCAGAATCAGCATGCAGTATATGGTGCTGGTTTTCCCATAGCCAGGATGAATCAGCCCAGGAATTAAGCAGAAATGAGAGTTCACTATTATCCCTAGTGACTCATAAGCAAAATATTTGCTTCCTCTTCCCATTACTTTATGTTCTGTCTATAAGGTTTTAGTTGCAAAGCGAGTAATTTTTCACTATTTTTTCCCACAGATACTGGAGTTAAAAAGACCAGCTATGAGCATGCAACCAGTTACAGAAAAAGGGACTGTAATTGTCAGGAGTGTTGACTCCTTATTTTGTTATGCATATTGTTCTCCTAGTGTGGATGGGTTTCATCAATCAGTTTAGGACTGAATGGAACAAAAAGGTTGACCCTCCAGACTCCGCAGTGGTAGGCAAACTGTGGCTCAGCAAACCCCAGCTCCCAAGCCACATGCGGCTCTTTGGCCCCTTGAGTTTGGCTCTTCCACAAAATACTGACTTCTGTGCATGGGCCACGAAGTTTCAATCGTACTGTACGTGTGTGCCCGCACGTGTTATTTTGTGTAAGAGCCACACTCAAGAGGCCAAAGAGCTGCATGTGGCTCATGAGCCACGGTTTGCCAACCACGGCTCCAGAGGAAAGGGGATTCCTCCTGCCTGCCTGCCTGCCTTTGGATTCAAACTGAAATATTGGCTCTTCCTGAATCTTAAGCCTATCAACCTTTACACTAGAACTACACTATTGGCTCTCTTGAGCTCCAGCTTGCTGACTGTTGAGGTTGGGACTTGCCAGCTCCATAAGCACATGAGAAAATTCCTTGTAGTAAGTCTCTCTAATGAGTCTCTCTCTCTCTGTCTCTCTCTCTCTCTCTCTCTCTCTCTCTCTCTTTCACTATATACATTTCCATTTCTCTAGAGAACCCCAACATACAGAGGCTAACAGTTAATGTTTTTTCTTGAAATCATTCTCATTTGTTTATCTTTGTTTGTCAACTCTTCTTTTTTACTTCTAGTGAGAACTGCATAAAACACTACGCACACTAAGTCCAATATGCTGAGATATTGATATGGATTCAGTAGCCATCCCACTTTAAGTTAAAAGGTTTAACTGAGTCACAGGAATGTGTCAAAAGGCAGTAGTTTATAGAACTATAGTAGTCTCAGTTACCTCTTTGTGAAAAGCCCTAATTAATTTTGCAAAAGCAATGCATTACTTTCTCTAACTGTAAATGTGAATTGAGGCAAATGACTACCAGAATAAATCCCTCAAAGTCTCCTTGGCCTCAGAAATCTTTAAATCTTACAGGGATTGATTGAGCAGGAACTGAAATCAGGCTAAAACTTTCAAGTGTAACTGTGTCAGGGTCACCTAGTCGTCAGGCTGTCTCAGATACACCTATTGCTTTGCCCAACTCCCACCGCCTTCTGTCCTTTCCTGTGAACAATACACGGTAACACTCACTCTCTTTATTTCCTGGTCTATATTTTAAGTAACTCCCAGAAAGATCTCATTTGGTCTTTTGTTAAAGACTAAGTAAGCCTGTAATTGGTATTATGTAACTACTTACGGGAATGGAACATTATCTCTAGTATTGTGAAGCTATGCCATCCTTTACCCTGTTCGCTGTTGTAAAAGTCTGATGAAATCCTGAGCTTATTATCACACACAAAAAGTCTCTTAGCTTTTACATCCTTTCTATACATATCTTAGGTGATGTATAGGTTTAAATGACTCAATTTTCTATTCATCACGTTTTTAAGCACAGAAAATATAATCCAATTGGCTAAGGTTGGAAACTAGAAGGAACAATTTTAAAAGGACACTTTTTACCTTCTACATTAAATTATGTGATTATGCTAAAGTGCTTTAAAAAGATAGGGCCAAAAGGGAAAAGTTGATTAAAAGAAAAGATTGGGTAGAAAATAAACTCTAATAAAGTATCTCTTAAAAATATAGATTTAAAAAATGATTGCTCTCTTTTGTACATTATTTCACGACCAGTTTTATTCAGATCTTCAAAAAGTGAAATTTTATATGGTTATGGTATTGTATGTAATTGCATATTGTTTGAAATTTCAAGTTGTAAAAGTATTACTAACAATGTATGTTTTGATTGTACTTTTATAAATTTACTTACATTTGGGATGCTATAATAAACTTTATTTTTAAGGGAATTTTGTGATAAACTTTTGGCAAAGTGAATGATCATGCATACTTTACTTTATATATATGCCACTTGACCTAATATTTTTCATTGGTATGATAAAATTTGTCAATGACATTCAAATGCTATAAGAATATTGTTGTGTTTGTTCTCACCAGATATTCCTCATGCAATTGGGTGTATTTAGAAGGCAGGAACAATGTCATCATGTTTGAGATACAAGACTATGCATAACACTATATTGTGCTGAATTCTCAGCAATGTTATTTCAATGTGGCAATTCAAATTATCCCAGCAATGAAAATTGTCATACAAAAGTAGTAGGTGTTCCAAGAGCAGTTGATAAAATACTGCCTGTCAACATCTACTCAAATAATCCATTGTTAACTTTATTAATAGAATTTTTAAAGTCTTTTCAGGACTGACCTCTGGCAATAAGGGTCACTGTTTTGTTTTCCATCTTTTTTTTTTTTTTTTTTAGAGAGAGTATACTCTGCACGCAGATAAACGGTGGTACAAATAGTTGTGAAGCAAAACAGCCAAAGGGGAATAATCATGTTTTAAACTAGTTTAACCTTTCAAAAATATTTTTAAACATGCAAAGAATTTGAGCTTTGTCATAATCCAAGGACTTTGTGTTCTTTAAAGATTGAGTTCATTAATAAAATTAATGATAGGCTATGCAGTAAGGGAAAGAATATTTTATGTGGTTTACATTCGGTGGATTAGGGCTCACTGTAAATTTTTTGTATAGTGCATGTACACATATGTTTTATAAAATGAATTGAAACATCAGACATAATTCCCAGGTAATAAACCTGCACATCTTCATGGTAAAGCAATATTAATGCATCAACTTCTTGTACCAAGGATAAGGAGCCAAGAAGAAAATAAGAAAGTAATCATTTCAAGAAAAGTAATCAATATTTGTCCAATTGTTATCTAAAACAAGATGGGCTTAAGGTTTTTTTAGTTGTTGGAATCATTGCATATCAGTCTTTTTTTCCCCTTAAGTATGAAGTATTCACAAAACATCCATCTGGCTTGCATAGTAGCCATACACAAAATCTGAATGCTGAACTGGACTCAGCTGAGGAATCCAGTCCTTTCTCCAGAGCATATTAGAGATGATTTGTCTCCAATTTCAATTCTCTTTCAAATGAACCCCATGTGCTCTTTTTTAATACAATGTAGGGGCCAAACAAAAAACAATCTCGGAATTTAATGAACACATCCGCCAAGGATTTTATTTTTGAATCAGAGAGAAAAGATGTGCCACTAATGAAAATTACAGAAGTGTTGACTGATTTGTTTTTGTTGTAACCAAATTGTGGAGTTAATAGAAAGGTTAATTAATGATAAAGAAACTGCTTTAAGATGACACTGACTCACCATTATATCATAAGATTATAAATGATTCTTCTTTGAAAGCAGACAGCAATTAGTCAGTGGAGAATTATGTGAAGGATTCTCAACTATACTTTTAAGCTTAAGGTCTAAAATAATGAAAATGTTTCCTAGGATTAACAAGCCAGGCTCAAGTGAACTTGACAAAGGGTAGAAGAAAAGTAGATGAATTTTCTCCCTGAAGACCAATTCTTACTAAAGTTTTAAAAATTTATGAACTTAATACAGTTTATAATGATATTTACTGTTTTGCTTCAGTTTCCTATAAAAGAAATATATATATATATATATTCAAGTCATCCCCCCCCGCCCCCCAAAAAAAAGTATGGTAGTCCTAAAATTTCAGATACTGGGCATGTAAATACATCAAATACATGTGATTAGAACCAGGGTCTTAAAAATGAATATTATTTTAAAATATATTTTTATTGATTTCATAGAGGAAAGGAGAAAGAGAAAGATAGAAGCATCAATGATGAGAGAGAATCATTGATTGGCTGCTTTATGCATGCCCCCTACTGGAAATCGAGCTCACAACCCTAACTCCTGGCCTGCAACCATGACCTCTGGTTTATCGGTCGATGCTCAATACTGAGCAACACTGGCTGGGCTAAAAAAAAAATGAATATTTTTAATCCTAATTATTTCCAAGGAGACCTGAGTCATATCACATTGAGAAGGGTAATTAGTCTACTACTGAGTAGTCTCTGTATCTCTTATTGTGATTCTGATGGAGCTAATTTGGCACTGACAGTTCTAAAAGAATGCCTATTTTAGCTTGTTCTTCTAATTTCCTGATAACTCATTAGTGAGCTTTCTTGATTAGCTAGTCCCCAGAGTGAAAAAAGTACTCACTTCCTTCCAGAGAAACCAGGTTTTGTTTGTTCATTTTATTTTAGGTTGGTTGATTTTTGGTTCTTTTGCAGACTGGTATTTTATATTCCCACTAGAGGCCCAGTGCACTAAATTCGTGCACTTGGGGGTGGGGGTTCCTCAGCCCAGCCTGTGATCTTTCGCAGTCTGGAAGCCCTCAGGGGATGTCCGAGTGACAGCTTAAGCCTGCTCCTCATGGGGAGCGGGCCTAAGCCAGCAATCAGAAATTCTTAGCGCTGCTATGGAGGCAGGAGAGGCTCCCGCTACTGCCATTGCACTTGCCAGCTGTTAGCCTGGCTTCTGGCTGAGCAGTGCTCCCCCTGTGGGAGCACACTGACCACCAGGGGGCAGCTCCTGCATTAAGCATCTGCCACCTGGTGGTCAGTGCATGTCATAATGACCATTCATTCCAGGGTTGGGCCAAAACCAGCCCTCTGACATCCCCCAAGAGGTCCCGGATGGTGAGGGGGTGCAGGCCAGGCTGAGGGACCCCACTGGTGCACAATCAGGGCTGGGAAGGGATGCAGGAGCTTGGCCAGCCAGGGAGGGAATTTGGGAGGGATCCAGGGCATGTCTGGCCTATCTCGCCCAGTCCCGATAGGCCAGCCAGACCCCAGCAGCAAGCTAAACTACCGGTTGGAGCGTCTGCCCCCTTGTGGTCAGTGCACATCATGTTGAGCGGCCTTAGTGTATTATTAGCAGACTAGAGGCCTGGTGCACAAAAATTTTTGCACTTGGCGGGGTCCCTCAGCTTGGCCTATGCCCTCTTGCAGTCTGGGACCCTCAGAGGTTGTCCACCTTCAGGCTTAGGCTCGCTCCCTGGGGGATCGGGCCTAAGCTGGCAGTCAGACATCCCTCTGGCAGCCCGGCAGCCCTCAGGGGATGTCCACTTGCCAGCGGGGAGCAGACCTAAGCTGCAGTCGGACATCCTTAGCGCTGCTGAGGAGGCGGGAGAGGCTCCCACCACAACTGCTGTACTGGCAGCCATCAGCCTGGCTTGAGGCTGAGCAGAGCTCCCCCTGTGGGAGTGCACTGACCACCAGGGGGCAGCTCCTGCATTGAGTGTCTTCCCCCTGGTGGTCAGTGTGTGTCATAGTGACCAGTCATTCCCAGTCATTCTGCTGTTAGGGTCAGTTTGCATATTACCATTTTATTATATAGGGTAGAGGCCTGATGCATAGGTGGGGGCCGGCTGGTTTGCCCTGAAGGGTGTCCATATCAGGGTGGGGGTCCCACTGGGGTGCCTGGCCAGCATGGGTGAGGGGCTGATGGGTGTTTGCAGCTGGTCACACCTCCTTCAGGGTGTGGGTCCCCACTGGGGTGCCTGGCCAGCCTGGGTGAGGGGGTGATGGCTGTTTGCAGGCTGGTCAAGCCCCCCCCCAGTGGGGACCCTCACCCCATGGAGGTTTGGCCAGCCTGGGTAAGGGGCTGATGGCTGTTTTCAGGCTGGCCACACCCCCTTTTGGGTGGGGGGTCCCCACTGGGGTGCCTGTCCAGTATGGGTGAGAGGCTGAGGGCCATTTTCAGGCTGGCCAAGCCACTCCGGCGATGGAAGCTCCCAACCTCTCCTTTTTTTCTTTTTCTTTTTTATTCTGGGATTTATGTACCTTCTACAATTGAAACTTTGTAACCTTGAGAGGAGCTCAGAGATGGCCAGGGCAGGCAGGAGGGAAGCTTGGCTTCCTCCATCCTCAGGGGCAACCCACTCCTGCTTGCTCCAGCTCCGTGGCCACAGCTGGCTGAAAGCAGGTATCTGGGGTTTATTTACCTTCTATAACTGAAACTTTGTTGCTTTGAGTGGAGCTCAGAGCCGGCAGTGGCAGGCTGGAAGCTTGCCTTCCTCCATCATCTGGGCAACCAAGCCTCCTGCTTGCTCCAGCTCCGTGGCTGCGGGACGCCATCTTGGTTGGGTTAATTTGTATATAGTCGCTCTGATTGGCTGATGGGCGTGGCTTACGGCATAGAGAAGGTACAGTCAATTTGCATGTCTGTCTTTTATTAGTGTAGATTACACTTTGATTGGTTGAACAGACGACTGGACGACCAGATACTTAGCATATTAAGCTTTTATTATATAGGATGATATTCTATTGAAAAAATTTAAGTTTAATGGATTTGTAAATAAAATGAGCAAAATGTAACAGTATCCACAAAAATTATTTATAACTACCCAAAAAATGCAACTTTGAAAACAGTGAGTGGCAATTTAAACATGTAAACACTCAAAAGTTTCAGATGAGAAGAGAGAAGAATATCATGGTATATGTAATATCTGCCCAATAATTGGATATTAAATGCCATTAATGAAAAATATCATTTAAGTATTGGGAAAGTACAAATTTTCAGCATGTGGTTCAAATGAACAGCATAAACTACAATTTTGGTTCACAGTATAGAGAATGGGAATTTGAGTGGCATTCACTTTTGTAAGGAGTTCTTTGGCTGACTTAATTTTCTTAAATAAAATGGAGGGAAATGCCATTTCTTTATCATTATCTTATCAGAAAATATTCAATCAATTTTAACACCATGACTGCATCATTTAACTAAAGATTTTAACATAATTTAGACATGGTTGCTGGACTTCTACATAACTGTCTTGTTAGATAAAAAAAAAATTAAAATCATTTGGAGTGTTTGCTCAGTATTATTCTGCATAAAGGAAAACAAACAAAATATCCTATTAAAAAGTTACATAATAGGTAACTGGTATTTTTATAAAATTGTTTTTCTTGAAATAGTTTTTGTTAATTCTTGTGAATGCTTGCTACTTTATGTCTAATACCTCCATTAAGATATGTTTACCTATGCTGCTGAGAGTATAACAAATACAACTTTAGTAACAGGTTCTGGATGATAATCAAAAATAAACTTTTTATCAAATCAATTGGAGCCTTCCAATGTAAAAGGTAATTAATGGTTTTTACAACAAATGTTTAGGTTAACATTGCATGCTTCAGATGGCCATTGTTGGATCATAAATCAAACATCATGGATTATGCATGATCTAAATTGTTTTGAAAAGTACTTATATCCTTTAAATGGAGTCATAGCAGGCATAGTTGTGTAAAATATTAAAGAAGGATATGGAATGGTGAATCACTCTTTCAGATGACAAGTGAGCAACATTTTTATCATAATAATCATAGTAACATTAATAATGCTTGACCTTACATGCATCAAAGACTCTAGAGAAACCTTAATTGCTGGGGTAATGTGATAGCATTCTCTAGTGATAACCCTTATGTGCTAATACACTCATTTGCTCCTCTCAGGAACAAGGGCATACAGTTCAAAATAATGTTTTCTCTGAAGTACTGGAAACTCCCTTGTGCCTTTCCAGCTATAGTCTGCTGAACACACTGCAACCTGACATAAGATTGGCTTAGAGGACAGCCAACTGGCTGACACAGAAATCAGATTCTGAACTTGGTTTTAGAATCTTCCTTAAGTACAACAGCATTTATTCGATGGCTTAACAGAACCCTTGGTGCAATACAGTAACAGACAAGAACACCAGTATAGTATGTATATAAATGAGTGCAGTTGTTGCTTAATTCTGTAATTTTTTTAAAACCCCATCCAGATTGGCATATCTACTGTGAATCAATGAGGCATAGCTAAATTTCTGGATTTCTCAGGGAGAGAGATGGTTTGGGTAATGGACTATAAAAGTATATATAATTGAGCTACTGGCAGTATGTAATGTTTTAGCACAATGTAGAAATCCTCATTGTGCTACAGGTAAATGGGGAGATTCTTTGCAGTATATAGGCAGTAAAAATTTGGCTATCCAAATCCGTAGACAATAAAACAGAGAGCATTTTGGTTATACTTTTTGCTTGTGTTAGAGCCAAAATGCCAGGGGATGAAAGAAGTAAAAAAGAAATATGGTAAAGACAAAAAGATGAAGTAGTAGTGGAAATTGTAAATGGTCACGCCAGCAAACATACTGATAATAAAAGGAAGAAATTAACAACAAAAATCCATTAAGTGGATTGCAAGGAAAAAAAATGCAATCCACTTAATTCAGGAAAGCTCAGAGCATTCTATAAGTTACATTTGATTGAGGGTGTGAATAGTTTGGCCAATTTATCTGAGAGCTAGAAACTCTAGAAATAAGAAATACTTCTGAGCAAAATTCTAGGCACCCTAAGGGGTCAGGTTAACACTAAAGAGTGGATAAGATATTTTATATTAATTTACAATGTATGATATACCCACTGTTGACTTCCGTATATGAATTTTGAATTCACTTCATTCAAGAGTTTAGTAATCAGTTAAATTATACTATTTCTGGTAGATTAGTATATAGTCTCTATTAATGAGAATGCATGTTTGTGCTAATTGACAGAGCTCAATGCACTGTAAAACTGTCTTCCTTGGAAGATCACTAATTCTTTCCAGGGAAAAAGACCCCAGGTATCTCTATGTGGCTTGAAAACGTTATAAAGTGCATGAAAAAACATTTTATATTCTACATGGAAGTATAGATTCCCCCAGACCTTATCAGTCTGTGGGTTTTGATGGGGTTATGGCATGAAAATTAAACAATTTACACATGGACTCATACCGCTCCTGGAACCACTGCCTCCGTGGTGTCTGGATCACTACACCAGCCTCTGTCTCTTTCTGAACAATGTACATGTCAGCATCCATGTTTATCCTCCCACAGAGATGATTCTATGAGAACTTCTTCAGTCTATCAGACACATTCGTGGATGCCTGAACCTTAATATAAACAACGTTCAAAGTCCTTCCCACTGAGGCTTTGGGTGCCACTCAAATGAGGACATTTGCAAGGTGTTTAAGTGACATCAAATCTATTTTTTTTAATAATTAATGAACACTCGTTGCCAAGAGCACACTGAGAATTTTCAGGAAGGTAAAGGAAAATGGGTTCAGGATAAGTAAAAGTTAAATGTTACCTCTGATTCAACCAAAGTACATCTCTATGGTTTATATTGTTCTTTTATTTTTTCTGTCTTGACCGACGTAAGTCTTGACTGAGAAAAATAAAGTTAGTTTATTACCAAACCAATTTAGAAATTTCCAGAAATAGGTAAAATTGTATATGAATATACACTTTATTGCACTATTTTTAACTTCACCAATTCAACTGGATAGTGGCATTCAGACAGAATATTATTGACAATTTATGCCAATTTTTACAAAATAGCCTCATTCTAATTGGAGAGAGATGGGGGTGGATAAAAATCCTGGAAATTTTTGGCACTGACAATGAGGCTCATCTTGGCTTAGGGATTGGTAGAGCCAGGATCTAAATAAAACTGAGCTTTATAGCCTACTCTCCCCTCTTGCTCCATCTTTCTGTTCAATAACATTATTGCTATCTCCAATTACTTTAAACACTTTCCCTTGGTTTCCATGTCACAGCAGATTTTCATTTCTTTCCTACCTTTTAACCTTTTTCCTTCTCCTTCCCTTGGTCATTTTCCTCCAACTGTGTATAAAATGTTTGTGTTATTCAAGGCTCTGTACTTGGCCTCTTCATTATTCTTCACACAGATAATCTCAGAAGACCCAAGCACATAATCTTCTACTTGCCTTGTACATGATATTGAAGAACAAATCTCTATGTGGGATCATTTTCAAGAAGTTCAGACAAAATATTCAGTAGTCTTTTTACCTCACATGGGTAAATCAAAATCAAAATGTTCAAACTCAATATTTTTTCTCCATATTTTATAATATATGGTCTCACTTTAGAAACAGGAAGATCTAAGATTGAATTGTGACTTTGCAACTTAAGTTTCTTTATGAATTTCTCTATACTTTTAAATCTTTACCTATAATACTTAGACAATAAAGCCTGTATTAGCATTGTTTGAATAAGGGATCTTATTTTGAATGAATCAAAATTGAGAGTCAATAAATGGTAGTTATCATTATTAGTAGTAGTAGTTATATACTGTTATTAACTTAATAGCACAGATTCTACCCAGATATATAAGCAGAACTATCATGTGTTAATGGACTCTTCCAATATCCCATCATAACAAATCTCTCTTGAAATAGTATTGACTCTCTCCCTCAGCACACTGCTTATGAAGGATCAATAGAAATCAAAATCTGATATGTATATGTGGTTGATATCAACATATAAGTAATATTTAAAACCATTAATTACAAACAGAATATAAATATACATGAAAATATTCCCTTGTGTATTGTATGAGATTCTTAATTAACTGTTCGCAGCAGATGCACCACTCCAGGCTCCTTTCTTCCTATAAATGTCAGGAGTTCTCTCTGATTAGCAGCATTAAAATTCACCATTTGGTGTAAAGACACTACATGAATTATGATACTTTATTTATTATTAAATGTCTTCCAATATCCTATCTAATGGCATGTATAGCATTGTATTATATATTAGTTTACATGTATTTACATGTGCTAGGTATTGAGCTTTTTTAATATATATTTTTATTTATTTCAGAGAGGAAGGGAGAGGGAGAGAGAGATAAAAACATCTGTGAGAAAGAATCATTGATCAACTGCCTCCTGCACACCCCCTATTGGGGATAGAGCCTGTAACCTGGGCATGTGCCCTGACCAGAATTGAACCATGACTTCCCAGTTCATAGGTTGACACTCAACCACTGAGTTATACCAGCTGGGCAACATTGAACTTCTTGAGTTCAAAACCATATATTTTTTGCCAGTGTAATTGCAAAACTTTAGCACAATGACTGGAATAAGGACTACAATTAACTAATGTTTGTTGAGGCTTCTTTTTCTTTCTTTTGTTCTATATTACTAATTTATAGTCTGATGTTTCATAAACGGTGTTAAATAGATTTTGTTCCAAAACAACTTGCTAAATAATGATTGAGATTGTATGCAAAAGGAAATATATAAAGGGAAATGGAGGAACAGAAATCTAATTTTTTTAAATAGACCTCTTTTAATACTATGAATATTTATTGTGGTAAAAAGGAACATAATTCTTGGGACTTAATTTCAAAGGTGTCAAAAGACATGGAGGACACAATTGTATAATCATCTAGTAACTGCTTTGGCAAAGTGGAGAAACAAATTAATCAGAGAAAGAAGAATTATTAAATTTGTATATGGGATTTTGATGCACAAAAATACATAACTAAAGTAAAACATTAGTATATGAAAGCATTTAATTTTACTTTATACCAGCAGATTGCTCACTGAATGTTCTACTTTGAAAACTATATGTAAAATCAATACTTAACACATTAATGAAATAAAATTTATGTGAGTAGTAATAAAAATCAATAATAATTTACTGTGCTAAGATCAGTGACCAAGAAATAGATAAAGTAAACCTTATTTAAAGCTGTACATAATTCCAGTAATTGTTTTGAATGTCTAATTTAAAATTGTTAATGGATAGTATAAATAAAATACATCATATCATAATCAATCCAATACAATATAGTACTGCTCTTTCCATTTGTTATCTTCATTTGCTGGAACTGTGCAATTTTGCATTTTACTTATGTGAAAGGTGATTTGGAAAAGAAAACAGGTTTAAAAAGAATAGTAATGTTCCAACCTGTGGCTCAATTGGTTGAGCGTCCTCCCATATACCAAAAAGGTTATGGGTTGGGGTTCAATTCCCCATTAGGGCATATACAGGAGGCAACCAATGGATGGTTCTCTTGCAGATCAGTATTTCTCTCTCTCTCCCTTCCTCTGTCTTTAAAAATCAATTAAAAAATAACTTCAGTGAGGATTAAAAATAGAAAAAAGTAACAATATAAAAATAATGTAATATTTTACATTATAATTACATTATAAATGTATATATACAAATATAAATATTCAAAAATATACATTTAAAATGAGGAATAAAGGAGTTGGAGTCCTTCTTTTGACATATTTTTATATTATTTTATTTTTATTGATTTCAAAAAGAAAGGGAGAGGGAGATAGAGAAAAACACATCAATGATGAGAGAGAGAATCATTGATTGACTGCCTTCTGCATGCCCCACACTGGGGATCAAGCCCACAACTGGGGCATGTGCCCAGGAATCAAACAATGACCTCCTGGTTCATAGGTCAACACTCAACCACTGAGCAATACCGGCTGGGCTAGAGTCCCTCTTTTGAATGCGTGATCAGTATTTACTTGTGTCAAAATTGAGAAGTATCAGCTGCTTTTTAAGGGTGAGCTATCACAGAGTCAGGAAAATTAGAATATTGGTGATAAGTTGAATATAAACCAGTAAAATGCACATTGCCTACCAAAACTTTAGTTTGCATTAGTATAGAGCTCAAATGGCAATTAAGAGCTTGATTATGTCATTGGAGTTTAGAAGAACATAAGACTTAAATGGATAAATTAGTTGCTCTTTAACACCTTTTAAATGACTCAAACAACAACAACAACAAACTGATCACTTCTGATGACAAACTGAGGATATCAATCTTTCAAATATTCAATAGAGAGAAAGACCGTGACATATTAGGTATCACTGTATGTACTGGGGACAAGAAGTGGAACTATAAGCAAGATTTCAATTCTTGTGGTAATTGTTTAAAATAATTGACTTTTAAAATGAATGTTAGTATTTAAAATAAATTAATAAGGCAATATTATGTTATCAACAAACTAGAATATGGTTGTATGGCACACAATGACTATGGGGAGGTGTGTATAATTTAGATAATTGGCAAGAAAATCTCTCTGAGGTGGTGGCAATTAAACTAAAATCTGAATCAATAGGAGGGTTCAGCTTAACAAAGATCTGAAGAAAAAATCAAACTTGTCAAAGGCAAGCAAACAAACAAAAAACACACAGAATGTCCTTGTAGCAAAAAATGACTAGAGTTTCCTTGAGGAAAGAAATGAAAGCCAGAAAGATTGGAGCAAAGTGGACTAGAGCATTTGTGTAGAGCCGAGGACATCATCAGAGATTGGGTTTTATTCTAAGAAGATGAAGATTTCAAGCAACATAGTAACATGGTCAGACTTACCACAAGATGGTATGTTTTTAAAAGGTCTCTGTCTGAAGTATTAAGAAGGGACACGTTGAAATAAAGGACCCAGCTAGATTACTGTAGTCTAAGCAAGAGGTGATAAATACATATTAAAATGATAACAAAGAATGTAGACAGCTGTTAATATATTTTGGTATCTTTTCAGAGACAGACTGTGCCATTTGAATTCAGTTATTCTTGTCCTTGCTTAACTAGCACCCAGCAAGGTTTCTTTTCTGAAAGAGATCCAGTTACTCCTTCCATTTTATGATTGATCTAGCAACTATTATTTGCACTCAGTCTATTGTGTATGAATTTTTTAAAAATCCATAATTGCTTTTGTCCAGGAGGGACAACCACATAGTTTGTATATTATGCTCCACAGACATGTGAATTTACATACTATCTATTAAAAATGTATAAATATGTAAATATAATTTATGGTGATAACTTGAAGACATCACCTTCACCTATAATATAAATATCATTTGATGGTAGCAAAGAACAATCAATGTGTTCCTAGGATACCTCTTATTGGACTTTTGATAGCTTATTGAACTAGAAATTACTTAATAAATGCAGTAGGCATAAGGAAGGGTATACCTGCACTAGTGTAGACCCAAGTTCTAAGCGTCTCCATTACTATTTCCAAGCTAAGCTACAGGAAAACCCAAGGCCTCATCTGCCATTAGAATAACTTGACTCCTAGGCTGTCTTAGACATCCAAAGAGAAGAGGGCATTTCATGCATTGGCATGTGACAATTTAGGAAGCTTTCTATTACATATTCTATTAATATATGGTGGGAATATGTACTAATATGTTGAGCCTGCCTTTTCTCTTATGACTTGCTATTCCTTAAAAAGTGCTCCAGTTGCAACCATCATTCAAAATACAACATCTACAGTTGTAGAAATACAGTGATCCTAATCTTCCTGTATCAGAACAAGGCACTGGTTTTACTATTAAGTCACTTTAGACATGTACTTAGAAAGAAAGAAAAAAATGCAAAAATGATAATAATGAAGAATCATGCAAACAGGAGGAATTCTTGAAGCACCTCAAAATGCACGAATTCGTAAACCGCTATGATTGCTTAACATCTTTGCAGGTTGTCTCACTGGGCACACATAATTTTAACATTAATAAATATTTTTTCCCGATTATTCACATGAAAAAGCCAGGTGATTGTGCCAATCACATAGAATTTTAACTATATGATCCAATAACTATTTTACTCTCTTAGAGAATATAAACACTTTTTAAATAATGAATACAATAAATTTTTTTTAAAAAAAATACTTAGTAAACTGTAGTAGAGAAGATACCATGTGAGAAAGTTCACCTGAAAGGTGTTAGCCAATTAAAATTTTGGAAATAGCATATTCTTGACCCAAATACAATTTCCCCTAGATTCACACACCATCTCCAAATCAGGTAATCATACTAAATCAGATTGACCAACCCAAAGATATTCCTGGGGCAGTCCTTGGAAACAAAATAAAACCTAGAAAAGTAATCAGTAAGTTTGTATCACAACAGATATATGGGAAACATAGATATCCTGCAATCGAAATCTTTTGATGAATTTTGCTACTAGAATTTATTGGCTTTGGTTTCCAACATATTATACATCTTCTAATATTAATTATTTTAAATAGCTTAATGCATATTAAACAATTTAACAGTGAAATTGAGCTCATATTTTTTAGCCATTGCAATAGTTATGTGTGTGTGTAAATGCATGCACATTCAGAAAGACAGGACATAGTTCACTTCTTGAAATACTTTTTAGCAGATTAGACAGTAATTTCTAAGAAGAATAAAATGCCATTATTTGGTTCACATGAACATTAAAAGGCATTACATACCCTTAATAAGTTGAGCTCATTATGACTGTCATGTCAATTTTACAACAGCTAAATTAAACCATTATATGCCCTTTGATGAATAATAGATACTTTAAAATCTTTCATTCTCATTTTTACACTGAAAATTATTTCAAACTACTACAGAGATCATTTAAATTATATATTTATGTGTAATATATATTTAAAATGATACAGTATGTGAAATGTGGCACATAGTATATGTTATAATCAATATAAGGTCATGCATTTTTATGTTTTGCAATTTATTTTAAAATAACAATCATCACTGTGCACTTAAAAATGAGTCACACCTTAAAGAAACAAAATGTAAAAAGCAGATCATATCTTTCTTTGAAATACTAAAAACGGCTGTATACCTAACCCTTAACTTGATGATTAAATTTTGCTATTAAAAAGAAAAAAGATGCTGATGAACAAAAATTTCAATTTTTTCAATCTTATTTCTGAGTATTAAATTTACCAATCACATAAAAAGGCTTTCTTTTTATTTTTATGTTTTTATTAAAATATTAGCCTAATAATTGAGTCAACATATTTTGAATTACAAATAGACATCAAAGAATATCCAAATACAAGCATATCGTAACAAGAGAGTTATAATTTGGCAATAATTATTGGTGTTTAGGAACAAATCAGAAGAACATTATTAAGTAATAAAATTTACCCTCTAATTACAGTTACAAAGTGTCCAGATTTATTGTACAGCTGTGGGAAAAGTTGACCATTTTCCGGTGACTGGGAGTTTTTGGTTAGAATAAAAATAGGAATGCATCTAATGCTTAAATGTTTCCAAAGAAATGCTATTGTTAGCAATAAGTTTACTCTTGCCAAGATGTGGATGGTGTGAGTCACCTCGTGTAATGACTCATGTATTGCCCTGGCAGTCAGATATAATGCAGCCTGAGTGTGGAAGCACTGGAGTCCTTGGCAGCGACAGCTGTGTTTCTGTAGAATACTGTGAAGCTGAGATGATTCAGACAATCAGAAACCTAAGCAATGTTAGGGTCCTTTTCTTTGTGACAAAGTCTTTCAGATCTTGTAGAATGATGCAAACTCAAAAATTCATTTTAAAGTATCTATTATTTATCCCCTCATTTAAAAAACTACAAACAGCCCAGTTGGTATGGCTCAATGGTTGACCATCATCCCATGCACCAAGAGGTCAATGGTTCGATTCCTGGTCAGGGCACATGCCCAGGTTGCCGGCTGGATTCCCAGTAGGGGAATTGCAGGAGGCAGCTAATTGATGTTTCTCTCATTAATGTTTCTAACTCTCTCCCTTTCCTTTCCTCTCTCTAAATATAAAAAAAAAAACATTTTAAAAATACATAAATGCAACTAGTCAATGAATATATTGGTAACAGAAAAGACAGCCTAATGCTACCAAATGTTTCCTTTGTAGAAATAGAAAGCCCTTATAAAATAATTACATTTTAGTTTACAATGTAGCAAACTAAATATGAGGAAAAAATAACATAAAAGTGACATGTAAAAGTACAAGTTTAATGTTTTAGAAAATCACATCTTATCAAATTTTTAATATTTTTTATTGATTTCAGAGAGAGAGGAAGAGAGAGGGGAAAAGAGATAGAAACATCACTAATGAGAGAGACTCATTTATTGGCTGCCTCCTGCACACCCCACACCAGGGATCGAACCCACAATCCAGGCATGTGTCCAGACTGGGAATTGAACCCTGACCTCCTGGTTCATAGGTCAACACTCAACCACTGAGCCATGTCAACCAGACTATCATGTACATTTTAATCTTTTAGATTCTGTAGCAAGTTAACAATGGCCTTTACAAATGTGGCTGTGGTATACATTTAAAGTGAAAGAATAATAATAAGCTTTTCAGTTTAAAATAAATGTTATGTTATTTCTTTCATATTTACATATTTTAAAATCTGAAAGGAGCTTATAAAGACATCAGTAACAAAATATTTTAAATTCAAAATAATTATTGATTTCAAAAATTATTTTAAACAATTGAGACAAATATCAGAAAAAAAAACCCAAGAATATATGAAATTTTGAGGTTTATCTAAGTCAGAATGAAAAACATTTACTTAAAGTTGGCGTTCTCCTTCAATGCTTATTCCAAAACCAATGCAACTCAATATTTTTCTTGTGGTATTTATTGGCTTTGATGGAAAACCAATTGCACACACAGAATCAGTAATAAGTTTTGGGATAGCAAGAACAATCCTATATAATAAAGAGGTGATATGCAAATGGACCATCATGCCCTCGCACAAGATAGCCGCCCCCATGTGGTCAAAGATGGCCACCACAAGATGGCTGGCAGAAGAGGGCAGTTGTGGGCAATCAGGCCAACAGGGAAGGGCAATTGGGGGTGACTAAGCCTGCAGGGGAGGGCAATTGGGGGCAATCAGGCAAGCAGGGGAGCAGTTAGGCATCGATCAGGCTGGCAGGGGAGTGGTTAGGGGGTTATCAGGATGGCAGGCAGAAGTGGTTAGGGGCAATCAGGCAGGCAGGCAGGCAGGCAGGCGAGCGGTTGGGAG
Organism: Myotis yumanensis; assembly: GCF_028538775.1. Classification (NCBI taxonomy): domain Eukaryota; kingdom Metazoa; phylum Chordata; class Mammalia; order Chiroptera; family Vespertilionidae; genus Myotis; species Myotis yumanensis. The sequence goes on along the minus strand of NW_027223753.1, from coordinate 201,369,977 downwards.
CCAGCAGTCCCAGATTGTGGGATCAGGCCTAAACCAGCAGTCAGACATCCCCCAAGGGGTCCCGGATTGGAGAGGGTGCAGGCTGGGCACAAATTTCATGCACCAGGCCTGTAGTAGTTTAATACTTACTTTTAGAGCATCTGTACTTAGTTTATTCATAAGGGTTTTACATAAGTTTTACTGACTTTATCCTCACAATAATTATATAAAAGATAAATAAAACCCATAATAAAAAAATATTTGAATGGTGTAAAGTTGAGAAAACTTAGGATAAACAGAAATAGGTTCAAAACACTCCTACAAAAGTTACTAGATATTTCAACTAAAACTGAAAGAGGCAGTCTTTTAAACAGAAGAACCCAAATTAATAATAGAAAATGGCTTCAGACTAGAAATCATCACATTTCAGACAGAAAAAAATACAGTATACTTGAGTGAATAATTTACCTGTTTTTGTCTTCAGATATTCACTGTGGAATGAAGTAAATATTTTCTTCTTCCTTCTCATGATGCTTCAGAGACTGGTTTTGGAATTTCCCCAAGTATCAAAACACCTACTTGGCTTATTGAAGGACAGATTGCTGGCCACCACACCTAGAGATACTGCCTTAGCAATTCTGGGTGGGCCCATATTTCTAACAAATTCTCAGACGTCAGTGAGGCCCTTGGTCAGGCGACCACGTCTAAGAGACACCACGCTAGATTAGTAGATGACAACGCCAGGTGGCATAGAAATTCAAAAAGAAAACAGTGCGGGAGGGTGTTTGTCAAAGCCAAACAGGAGCCAGCTGAGACAGTCCCCACCGGCCAAAGATAGAACCATTTGAGCAACAAAATAAAGTAGTATTATAAAGTAAACCAAATGATAAAATAAACATGAACAAGTCCATACTGATGTGAACCATTGGCGAAGTAAGTAGCTAGCACTATATAGACAAATCTCCTCAGAATTCCAAATAGTTTTTGTACGTAGTGTGTCCTCAAGGAGATGGAGCATAACTCCTCATTCTTAAGTGTGGGCTGCCCAGAGTTACTTCCTCCCAGAGAGCACAGCATGAAAAAGAAGATAAAAGTGCAATTTTACAGTGGAGAAAGCTGACGCGCACTATCTAAGCCAACTGATCAGTGTTACCATCCAAAGTGATGTCATGTTGGCAGTTTGTGTCCTTGACATTTTGCCTTGAAAATGGCAATTTACCCCTGTGATCTTCTTCCCCAAAACCCATAACCTCACTCAAAATCAGACAAATTCAAATAGAAGGGCATTCCAAAAACACCTGATGACTGGAAGCTGTCAAGGTCAAGCTTGAGGAAGCAAGGAAAGTCTTAGAAACTGTCACAGTCAAGAGGAACTTAAGGACAAATAGAGCCTAAATGTAAATATGGTATCTTGAATAAGATTCTGGAGCACAAAAAGGACAGTAGGTAAAACCTAAGAAAATATGAACAAAATAAGGACTTTAATTGGTAATAACATCTTCAGAAAGGTTAACTGTGACAAATGTATCATAGCAATATCAACATATTAATAATAGGGGGAACTGAATGTGGGGATTTGGCAACTGTACTATTTTCATAATTTTTCTGTAAATCAAAAACTATTATCAAATAAAAAGTTTATAGCAAAAAAAAAGAGCAGTGAGGATGAAAATGTTTAAGAATTGGGAGACTGTGAGAAACAAGCTATCATGTCATCTTCTATAGTTTTCTTGGTTGTCATTTAAAAAGTTTCTAGTCACAGAGAGATGGGGTAAACAAAGCCTGGAGTTTTTTAGCTGTTTACCCAAATCCATTCCCCTTTCATCTGAACACTACCCTTATTTCCCCTTAGGTATTCAAATCTTCACAATTGAGCCCATATTATTTTAAGAAACTGATGCCTCCTTGTTTCAGGACTAGGGCTGATATGGCTGAAGTCTAAGATAATTCCCTGAATTTTATCATCAGAGCCACAGACATCAGTAAGCATAGGATCTAATTAACCCGGTCAGTCCAAACAGGACTAGTACTAGACATTTCTGGGGGGAAAACATTACTGAATCGTATGGTACACAGACATTAAATCTGGGTCACTGTTGCAAAATTCCCAACATTGTAGAGTCCAGCTACCCAGCTATTCAATAAAGCTTATACATACTGAGGGAAAGAAGGAAAGAAGAAAGAAGGGAGAGAGGGAGGGAGGAAGAGAGAGAGGGAAGGAGGAAAGCAGGGAGGGAGGGAAGCAGGGAGGAAGGGAGGGAGGGATGCAGGGAGGGAGAGAGGAGAGTAAAGGAGAGGACAACAAAAAATAACCAAAAAAAAGGTTATTGATAATATTATTGAATTGTGTACATCAAACCTACCCAGTAGCTGCTTTATTGCCAGACTTTGCAATTACCTACACTAATAAACCTACCTAATTGTTTAAGTAAATTTGAGTTTGAATTTTTGTTACTTGCAACTGGAAACGTGGAAGATTTAAAAAAAACACACACACACACTTAAAATATATTCTGCAATAAACATATGTCAACATATTTTAATATGTATATAAAATTTGAAATGTATTTTTAAAGAACAAGTGATAGAGTTTTAACTAATCTAGATAAAATACACATAAAATCACATTAAAATGTGGACATAAGCTTGGTAGGGTAATTTTGTAACAATTTATCAGATTTTATCTGCTCTGCTGTGAATAGATATGTATTATACTTCATCCTTCTTTTGCTCCTTAATGATTAGGCTCAAAATTTGAAACCTTTGCTTTGACCCGTTAACCATTAAGCTATGTTAAATGTATTAAATGTATAATATTTAATATAATAATATTAAATTTATCAAGTGCATTTTAAATGTAATAATATTCTTAATATTAATTACATGATTTAATACACTAGTGACCAAATTGTTCACTAAATTAATTTGTAAAGATAACCAAACCATATTTTTTCATGGAAGATTTTCCAATCAGCATCTAAAAATGGCAGGGGCAACCTCATAGTAGATTTGGCGGTGTGCCTAAAATGATACATTGAATAATTTGAATTTTTCTGTTGTGAGAAAATATCCTGTTGGCAGGTATCATTCACTGAGGCTGTTTCAAGGAGGCCTGTTATGACTGGGAGACCTTGGGGAAAAGAGCCCTAATACAAAATCAGTCCCTGGAGACAGTAGACTTAATTAAGCTTTCAGTAAAAAAATGGCCCCCAACCGGAGTGTAATAAAGCCTCAGTGAAATCACAGAACAAGTTCCTGAAATAAACTCCCAAGTTCATGCACGATACTGTCAAACACCTTTCTCTGTAAAACTTTTGAAAATGTGAAAGGATGATGAATCCCTAGAATTGTTTGGAAATGTATGCCCAGCACACACCTTCCCTTGGATGAAAGCAAGAAATAGCAACATGCTGGGCATATTCCTCCTTGTCCAGTGTAAGGCTCAGGATTAGGAAGAGTGGCTCTCTGGGTGGTTTCCTGGCTCAGTGCTTTGAGAGGCATATCTGTTACTTTCATCAGGAGAGCTGGGCACAGTTCATCAGTGGCTGGCACAGAGATATATGTCATGATTTACAGGGTTCGGATGCTCTAGAGAATTCCTCGTCTCTCTGTATTGAGCCCAGGTTTGGAACTGTAAAGAAGCCAAATGATACAGTCATTCATTTTTCATTTCATTTTCCTACTGCAATTCAGATTCCAGCATCCCAATAAGTAGAGTCCGACAACACCGACACGCTTGCAGGCATTTTGGAGTGTAGGCAAAGGTTCAACAGCATGTCGGATAAGGATTACACTGACTTTGGGTATCTCCATTTTACCTGAGACACTACTAACAAAAAGGTAAAAGTTTAACACATTATCCCACTTGATAGTCTCAAATGGCTAAAAAATTTCATAACAAAATCTTATTTTGGCTATGTTTATAATGACTCAATTTATGCAGCACTTCAGTTTAATCCTCTCACCAAAAATATTATGAAACGCAGTGCTTGATAAATTAGCACTTGATCTTGAAGTCTTAATTATCAAATTCTTTAGTGTCACTTCTGAGAATAATGAGGCTTTGCCATTCATTAGTCAATTTCCATTATCCTGATCTTTGTATGAAATAAATAAAAATAGGCTGTATATTATTTTATTGATTTGCATGTTCTTCTTATATAAATTGCATACCATCTGTGTGTGGGATATTAAAACATATCACTCAGATATAAAAAGTAGCTACAAGGGAATGGCCGTTTATTTTACTTCCAGCAGCTCCATTTGTCACACCAGTTTACTCTGCCGATTTGCTAGAACCCTTACATATGCGTTTCTTTAGCAATTAAAAGAAAACAATTCTTGGTTACTTTTTAGAACTGGGAGTAATATATAATTAAACAAAAAGAAATACAACATGTTTTTTTCAAATACAACTTTTAAAATATGTTCTTACATTTCAGCAGCCAGCAAATTACAATGGCATATTTTAGTCTAATTGAAGAGAACCTAATTGATTGCTGAGGCTTTCAAGTTTTTGTACAGAATATTCTAGGCACTGGATGCTTCTTTTTCCTTATTTTATCAAACTGGTGGCCTTTCATTCAGTGAGCATGTCATTTTCACGAATTTTTTCAAATCATATTAAAAATCCTTGGAAATGCTGTTTTCCTTCTTTCACAACCTTCCCTCTGTCCAGATAAACCAACTCTCTCTTCATCCTCGTAGATAGACACCTCCTTAAATTTGCACGTGTGTGGACATGTGCGTATCTGATCTGCTCTACTCCAGTATTGCATTTTCCTTGTCTTTAAAGTCATGGCCTAAAGAAACAATTTTCAACCTTTTTCATCTCATGGAACATACAAACTAATTACTAAAATTCTGCAGAATACCAAAAATATATATTTTTTTGCCAACCTGACAAAAAAATAAGTATAATTTTTATTCATTCAACTTTTTTGTGTGTGTTGGCTGTTGTCATTTTTGTTTGTTGTTTGTTTGTTTGTTTTGACAACCTAAGGGAAAAGCGGGTGGTGTCCCTGACTAAATAGTCAGGTATTGCATGCTTTAAAAATTCTTGCAGCACACCGGTTGAAAAGCGCTGGCCTAAGGAACAAGTTCTGTGATGACCTGCTTCACTTTTGTTTCTTTTCTTTCCTGAGAACATTTGTGTCTTTGCTCTGCTGATTCTGTTATGTCTAAGGTATTCAGGTTGTTTTGAGGAGAAATTTAAATGTGGGCAGTTAGTTGGAAATGGGGTGGAACTTGAGATCACTCGATTTGTTGAGTGTTCCCAGATTATTGTTAGTGGCATGCACTTGGATATTTTCATTTAAATACTGCATGTATTTAAATAGCTTGAAACACCATTCAGACAACAAACCAAGTATTTGACTGAGACTTTTTTTTTTTTGAGGGAAGATCTAAAACCTCCCCAGAAGCCAATCTGGGCATCTCTACTATATATATATATATATATATATATATATATATATATATATATAAAGCCAGTGACCAGAATGCTATAACGACCAGAACAACCAGTCGCTATGATGCCCACTGTGGCCAGTGAACTGGCCCAATATAAGGGTGGCACTGGCCAGCCAACCTCCTGCAGCCCCTCTTCCTGCCAGGCCCCACCCCAGATGGGCCTCCACACTCCAATCGGGGCAGGGCCCACTGGCCAATTGCCTTCGGCCCTTCCCCAGAGCCAGCCTGGCCCTGATCAGGCCCCAGTCAGGGTTGGTCAGCCGGCCAACATCCCACCATATCCTCCTCCCAACAGGCCTGGCCCCAATCCGCCCCAATTGGGGCCAGGCTGGCCAAACCCCACCAGGTGCACTAATTTGTGTACTGGGCCTCTAGTTTAGATCATAAAAGGTGCAGACCCTGGACTCTCAGTGGTCATGCTGACCTGTGAGCCCCACTCACCACCATGCCATGGACAGAGGCCCTTCCTGCTCTGGCCTTTGAGGGAAAGAGCCGATAGCTTTCTGACCTTGCTTATTCTAGGGACAGTCCATTTTTGGCTGCTCTGAAAGATGCTGTTTCCTTAAGCTGCTTAGGATTTAGTGCTTCCCATGTCAGATGGAGATAAGGTATCTAGTAACTAACACCATGACTAGATTCTAAGTGTATAAAAGTGCTTACGACCACTTAATAAAGAGTGGTTGCTTTCACGTTAGCTTTAGCTCTCCCATTCAAGTCTTGCTTCATGAATGCATTGTGAATATATAGCAAACAAATCTGAATTTGCCTTGACAATGTATTGAGAGATTTGCCCAAGAAACTCTGTGTTTGATGGTCCATGAGTGCCCTCCACAGGGTGCAATGAAGATTTTTTTCATTGTTGTCTCTATTCAATTTTCTCGAGTGTTCTGTCTGGAATCATTTCTGTATTAGAGAAAATTCATAAAGGCTGGAAAAGAAATTAAATTCCTTGATCTAATTTGGTGAAGGTTTAATCATTTAAGTTAGGAAGCAAAATGTCAATGCCAGCCTAACCCTCACTCCCACTGTATATCATCTTGCTGCATCCAATTGCTTGATAAGGAGCTTCTGAAAAATGTTATTTTGCTTCTTGAACAACAGGTAATGGGTTTTTAATAGTTTTTTTCAGCTGTTCTTTCTGTAGAAAATTGAGTTAAAAGTGCAAATGTTGGCAATTACTCTTGTACTCCATGGCATTTGTTTGGAACGAGTACTTAATAGATCGACTGCAACATTTATACTTCTCTAGACCCTTTAGTCCAAGCCCCCTGCTTAGATTCTTCATAAAATCCAAAGACATACTCCTGACTCCTTCAAAGGTATATCATGGAACAGAATTTAACTAAGGAATAGCAAAAATCCAACTATACTCATATTTATTCATTTTGCAAACTAATAATTTGAGATGGACAGAAATAGTCATTGCACAGTGCTAGAGTAAATAAGAGGGATAAACAAGCTGCACATTAGAGAGGGATCCCTTCTGAACAAATAATGATGCTCTGTCGATTCCTCAGAGTGGTCCTAAGAGAAAAATCAGGCAAACCATTCAATGAGAACCCAATGTTTTGATGGCCCTTTCGAAATAATCACTAAGAATGCACTGTCATCAGTACAGAGGCTAAATAATAGCAATCCTGTTACTCTAAATATAAAAGGCAGGCTTGCTGGCAACACAAGTGTCATGCCATGTTAAACATGAGACAGCCTGGGAGAGCTCCAGTCTCTCTAGCATAGTCCCTGGTCTGATCAAGCCTGAGCAATGCTGAGGCTCCTGTAGGCCCAGGGTTGCTCCCTGAGTCCTTGAGTAGGCTGCTCCTTTCACAACTAAAGCCACAAATGTCACACAGAAGCCTGGAGCGAGATGAGCATCATACTCCTGCTTTGGTAAAATACACACAAACCACACCACACACAGACACACACACACACACACACACCACACATACCACACAATTACTTGATACTATTAACTAAAATACTTACCCATAAATTCAATTTTCTAATTATGAGAAGGACAGAGTCAAAGACAAAAATCAGAAGGCTGATCAAAGAACTGGGCTCTGCCCCGGATGATGTGAATCAGTGGTTGAGCATCAACTTATGAACTGGGAGGTCACGGTTAGATTCCAGATTGCATGCTCGGTCTCCAGTTGGGGGCGTGCAGGAGGCAGCCAATCAATGATTCTCTCTCATCATTGATGTTTCTTTCTCTCTCTCTCTCTCTCTCTCTCTCTCGCTCTCACTCTCTCTTCCTCTCTGAAAACAAAATATATTTTTTAAAAAAGAACTGGGCTCCGTCATGACCAGGATACCATTTTGCATAGCTTCAACAGATAACTTAAAGGATTGTGTGTTTTAGTTGATTTCACAATGATGGTCAAAATCAACCTATAAATTAGTTATAAGAAATTTGAAGAAGTTAGCTGTGTCCCACAAGTACTTTTAATAGAAGATGGCACATTTGTAAGCCATAGGGGCCCAGGCTTCTTCTGTCTTGCAGCTACACCATCTGGAAGATGACACTTTCAAGGTTACTGCAGGTGGAGAGGAGAAGCCCAGAGGATGTTGCAGGATGATTTTTAAAAACAAGGATGAGGTGGCTTATATCACCTCTGCTCAGAAATGATTGGCCAAAACTCAGTCAGTAGCACCCCATCATAACCTTATGTGGTGGGGTGGGGAGTAATCTGGTAAATGTATTTTTGTGTCCCTGGGAGGAGGAAACAGTATGGTGACTGTGTAACCTTGCCCCATCCCACCTTCCTGTGAAAAATAAATCTCTAAGTATAGTTTAAGTACGTTGCCTTCACATTGAGCCAATTTTCCTAGTATTATACGAATTACCACTGCCTTCCTTGGTACACTCATTTTTGTTTTAATTCCTCAGTATATTATAATGCAAGGACTTAAATTAAGCAAGTGACTATTTTTCCTTTGTCATCTTATTTCAAAACCCTTTATCTAATAGGCCCATGTTTTTTGAGATTACTTCTAAAGAAACAGAACTCTATGAAAATATATTAAAGCTCAATTTAGGATACTTTACTAAATTTAGGTAGAGGAGTTAAGAAGAAGCCCTTTAGGCATTTACTGAACACTCAAACATTTACCCCAATTTTACAATAATGAGATCAAGCAACAAAAATTCTTGTCAACTTAATAGAAAAAATCATCACCAGAGAGAATTCTGTTGGCTTTGAGCTTCGTAACAAGGCAGGTTTATTGCTTGATTAAATATTAATATGATGAGAAGTCATGCTCTTTGGTAAAATCTCATTAGAAACACACGGTGGAGTAAAAATATTCCACTTCAGCATCATTTGTAATATGTTTAGAATTCTATGACTAACAGTTAAAAAAAAAATGAAGACGAGTTTCCTCACATAGAGAAGCCATAGACCAGATGCTGCCATGATACAGTAATGCCAGCGTCAAGGGGAGATTTAATATGCAGGACATAAAAAAGAAGAGTTTCATTCTTCTGTCAGTGTAGAAGTACAAAGCCATATTTCAAGCCTAAGTAGATGAAATTGAAGTTAAGTAAGTACATGTGTCTGTATTAACCGATCAACCATTATGATTACACATAATTACTTAGAGTTGAGTTGTAGCCTATCATAAACTGGTGATTAAATAGTAAGAAGGGAAATTCAAAGACTTGGCTCTATTAGTAACTCACCATGTGAACATGGATAAATGCCCCAGGTTCTTAGTACCTCCATTTCGGTACATGTAACATCGGGATAATACCTACCTCTATTTTAATAAAGAATGCCACTCAAAATGAGGGAAGATTCAAGTAGGAAATATGGAAAAGATTGGTAACAACTGTACAAACAATGTAAAGATCGCTTGTCTATGGTATCACTGGCATTTTCCATAAATACCGAAATATAAACTTAACAACACTGAATTGTTAGCTAAAAACATGTTATGTGATAAAGAGCTAAAATCCAGAATTACAAGCTATTAACTCTTTAAACCTATTTTTTAGTCATTACGGTTGAATCACACACAATTTAAAGTCAGACACCTCTTAAAACCTGTTGCTTCAAAGGCTTAAATAAAAAAAAGCACTATGGAAAACAACACTTCTTTGTTTAGTTGTATTTTGAATTGAATGAGTATTAATGAAATGGAGATGAATGGAGATGATATTGTCACTTGAGGAATAAGATAAAAACTCCACTACTGGTTTTCCCACTAAGAATCTGGGGATTTAAATGAACGAGATAAGCCTCTATGTTAACACAGGAAAGAATTCAATTAAAATTGATACCTCTTTCTAAATTGCGCAAGGAAATACTGCATTTCACACAGGAACTTGGTGTCATGCATATGTCTGATAGGAGTAATTTATTTCTGATCTTCCAACCTGCTACTATTTCAAAGGGGTCTATGACTCCACAAAGGAGCTGATTGGCAGTCTAAAGACCTCTCGCTTCTGTGTATCTATAACACAGGCATCCACTGTGCAAATTTCTCCACAAACCCAGCATTTATGTGTGAACGGTACACATCCGAACTGATGACAGCAGGGTATTTGTTGCACTTGGTTTCCAAGGAAACGGCACTTTATGGGATCCCCACTTATCCTGCTCTATGCAGAGCTGCCTCAGAATCGCCTTCAAAGAGCCCTTGTCTCCATCTGTGAGCTGAAGGTGAAATGCTGTGATGACAGCTGCTAATGAGCTGGCTCACCTCCATCAGGGCAGGCCTACATTTATTTCTGCTGTCCCCCTCGGGAACTGTCAGCCAGGAATAAGAGTGAGAGGAGAAGAAATGACTGCCCCTTCCCGGGAGCATGGCACTCTACCACACTTGCTAATTCGATCGTTACAATAAAGGATGGACAGTTAAGGGAGAAAAATCCATGTACCTTTGTTGGTACTGCAATGTCAGCTAAGTATTTGCTTCCTAACTTTTCCGGTGGCCGCTTCTCCCTGCCATGCTCTCTGCGTGTGCCTGGGACTCTGTTTTGTCAGCTGTAGATTGTAGATTTCACTCCTAATGGTAGATTTCACGTAGGGGACCCTTTCCAGAGGCCTGCGTTCCCTTGCTCCTAATCTGCCATTGACAATAAAGAATTTTAAGAGAAGCGCCTGGGAAGATAAAAATATGTGTTTGAGATCACTGGGGAAAGAAAATTTGTGTTCTGGTGCTCATCATTAATGTGTCAGTGCAATGAGAGTATTAATGGCAGGTGTCCTCTGTTCACTGAGTCCCACGCCAGGGTCATTACTGTGAAGCAGAGCCACAGTAAGTTAGGCTACAAAGACCTGATTCTGGAGGGACAATTAGATAAATTCCGCTGAGGTTGGAGCAAATAGGTGAGGGATACTATGCTTCTGGTTTTATATTCAGGGGATCGGTATATTTCAATCAGAGCGAAGAGTGCTGACTCCATTTACAGAAGGTGAAACAATTGGTATCACTGGAGTTGTACCCTCATTGACACATACGCTATGACTTATCTAACTGGACTTATTGTCTCTTACAGAACAAGAGGCACGCTAGCTACCTAAGGCTTATGCTTTTCAGTTAGGGGAAAGTGATGGTGAGATTTAGAACACTAGGCTTCCAGAACAACTCACTTGTTAGAAACTTTGAAGGAGACAGCAGAGTATACTATGTGATCTAAGATCATAAAGGGTGTGTGGGGGATAATATTGGATTATGTGTGTGTGTGTGAGTGTGTGTGTGTGTGTGTGTGAGTGTGTATGTGTGTGTGTGTGTGTGTGTGTGTGCGCGCACATGCACTCTTATATACAGAATTTTAGGTTCTGGAAGCAATTACAGTAAAAGTATAATAATAAAAGTATATGTTGATATGTAATGTAACCGAGAATAATCCTTATGACAGTGCAGCTGGAGACTGTAGCTAATGGAAATAGAAGCTGACATGAGAATGTATCTGAAAGATAGACTGAAAGGTGAATGGAATGAGAATCCCTAAAAAATAACAAAGGTGATTTTATGGATGGAAAAGAACAAAAGCTTCATGTGGAGAGAGAAAAAATTGTTCCAAGTGCCATTATTGCCCTAGCTGGTTTGCCTCGGTGGGTACAGCATCGGCCTACAGACTAAAGGGTCCCGGGTTCGATTCCTATCAAGAGCACATGCCTAGGTTGCGGGTTAGATCCCCAGTAGAGGGCATGCAAGAGACAGCCAATGATTCTCCAGATGGGGGAGTCACTGGTGGTATCTAGAAGAATGTAAGCTAATGCCCTGAATGAGGGTCTTTCTATTGGTAGTGTTCTCCAGAGATATCCTACCACCTACTATTTGCAAGCTAGGGACCCAAGAAGCCAGTGGTGTAGTTCAGGTTCAAATTCCAAGGCCAGAGGATGAGGGTGCCAATGATATAAATAAGCCCTAGTCCAAGAACAAGAGAAGACCAATGTCCTAGGATTCACAGGCAGACAAGAAGCAAAAGGGGTGAATCTCTCCTTCTTTATAAGCCCTCAATGGATTAGATGATGCCCACCCACATTGAGGAGGCCAATCTACTTCATAGAGTCTACCAATTCAAATACTAATTTCATCTGAAAACACTTTCACAGATCCACCCAGAAATAGCATTTAATCTGGGCAACTTTTGGTGCAGTCAACTTGACACATAAAATTAATGATAACTCCCTAGTCAATTTGACTCAGTGGATAGAGAGTTGGCCGGCGGACTGAAGGTTCCCTGGTTTAATTTCAGCCAAGGGCAAATACCTCAGTTGCAGGCTCCAAACATGCGAGAGGCAACCAATCAATTTGTCTCTCTCACATCAGTGTTTTTCTCTCTCTGTCTCTCCCCTTCTTTCCACTCTCTCTAAAAATCAATAGAAAAATATCCTCAGGTGAAGATTAACAAAAACACACACACACAAAAACAAAAACAAACAAACAAAAAACTAAAATTAATGATCACCCTGAGGAAAACTACATAAAACTCCTCTCTCTGTCTTTTAAGTGGATAAGATTAAGGATAAACATAAAAGGCATTTGGGAGAAAGAGAGAATATTGACCTTTTAAAGAACTCTTGTATAGATATTTGCAATACCTTATTCAATAGACAATAATCATATACACCTTCTTTACTTGTCTCTGCCCATCACTCATTTCTCTATTTCTTTGTCAAGAATGCTTACTTTTCTAGTAACAGAGAGTAACAGAGAGTTACTTCTGCCCCCCTTGCAGTAGTTTTCTCTCCTTCTTATCTGAATCCTTTCCCTCAATATAGTTATACTCCCACCCAACAGTGTGTAATCTTAGGTAGTCAACCGTGGGGCTATTGACCCAACTTCTCAAGAGTAAAGGGAGTAAACAAACAAATCATGTGTTTCGAATGTGTGCTCTACAAGAATCAGAAATGATGCTCTTCAGTCAAGTTTCTCTGGAGAAGACCACTCAAGAGTATTCTCTGATTGCTCTTCCAAGAGGAGGAGAGCATGGTCGTACACAGATGTGTATCCTGGCACCATGGGGATTTTAACTCTATAGTAAATACCAACTAGATGTTCCATTAAGTACATTTCTAGTCAGATAATCTCACCATAGGAATATCTGCCCAGTGTATCTATTATTCTTGTAAATTCTAGGACAGTTGAACTGGTAAATTATATCATACTTCAAGAAAGGCGTGTCTGGGGAATTTAAGAGTGAATTACCCCTACTTTTATTTGTGCATATGTTTGTTTGTTTCTACACTGAAACTTAAGTAAAGAACATGTCTATGATTCATTGTTAATACCTGGAGAAATAAGAGCCAAAGGAAAGCTTTATACTAAGATCTAAAAAAAATAAAATAAAAATCAAGAGTAATATGTCATTAAGAATAACAATATAGAGTAATAGTGCTACCTATAGGTATGGCCCTTTATTGTTTTCTGAAAATCCATATATTGAAAGCCAGCTAAGCTACCAAAAACTAGCGGTGGCTCTGGATTTTTTATATTCTCTCATTTTCCTGAGAAGTCAAGCGCCATGATGCAATACACTGTAGCAGAAATAGCCCCAAAGATAAAACTTGCCAGCAGTTGTGAAAGCCCTATCTGAAGCTTTTCGTGCTGGTTAGCATGGCCATGGTTGTGACAGGGTGACTTCCCTTCCCTCTGGAGTTGCCTAGGATCCACAATGCCCCAGTTCCTTTATCTCTGTCCTCCAACTCAAGGCCTTAATTATTTTGTTCCCTCCTCACTGCAATTAGCTCAACAGTTTCTGAGGTCTAAATCCAACCTACAGATTCATATGTGTGCTCATTGATTCAGCAAACGAAACAGTTTTAAAAACTGAGCAACTTTATACAAAAGCCTCATTTCCAGCTGTTGGTGAAATAAGGAGGCAGAGCAATACTAAATCTAACTCAACAAAACCCCCATCACTACCTGCTGTCCAATATCTGCCCCAATTCTGCAGTTTGTGGCACCCGAGTGGCTCCTTCTCAATTTGGGGATCTTGAACTTTTTGATCATCTTTTTTCTCAAGCTTGTAGATAAATAAGCTTAATTTTCACTTTTTAAGTATTTTGTGTGTCTGGGCTATAGCACACATTCGTTAAGCCTCCTAAAATTTGCTTTAGTTCTTTAAAAAAAAACACACAAGTTAAGCTTGATATGTATTTGGGAAAGCACCTAAAAATGTTCCTGTTTTATTTGGGTTTGTTTTTGTTTTTTTTTTGAGTTAACCTATTTCCAAATCTAAAATAGCTCCAATAAAAACATCAGGATTAGAGGAAAGTAGTAAAACAGGGGCTGGGGAAAATAAATAAACCAACCACTAAAAGCAGAAAAAAAAATTGCCTCAGTTCAGTGTTACAAGGGAGTTGTTTAAAAGAGTTTTTACATTTCTCAGAGAATGATGGAATGAAAGCATTGCTCTAAACTGCATAAAATATATATCTTCAAATGTTAACGAGAAAAGGTCAAATGTTTCTACAAATGCTCTGGGTTCTATAATATTTAGTTCTTGCAAATCAAAAGGCTTGTGGGAAGCCAGGAGATCATTAGAAAATGGTGCACTGTGGGTGACAGCTCTCTGCTGTCTGTGTCCTGACTCTGTTCTCACTGTCCTCACATGGCTGAGGGAGAGAGAAGGAGCAAATGCATGTCTCTTCTTAGAAGAGCACTAATCCCACCAAGAGGATTCCATTCTCCTGACCTAATTACCTCCCCTAGGTCCTGTCTCCTAGTTCCAGCATGGGGATGGTATTTGGTATTAGGGCTTTCATATATGAATTTTGGGGAGACACAAGTTTGTCGTCCAAAATACTGAGCAAAGGGATATTCACATTTTACAGTTTGATACTTACTACAAAAGTACCTTCTTAAAATATTATGCTGATTTCCACATCTATCAACAATAGATCAAGGCATATATATATATATATATATATATATATATATCAATACTTTCTTTATCAACAAGATCTAAACTCAGTTTTTACTCTCTTAGGAGAGCCTACACTGACCACCTTTACCAAGTCTAATACTTCCCATTAGTTGTGTCTTCAGAACACAACATGCTTGGCCTTCTCAGGACTTAACATTGTTGCAATTATACATGTATTTCTGAGATAATTTTACCCAGCTAGATCTGAAGCTTCCTAAACATGGAGGGAGTTTTTCCTCCTTAGTTTTCCCCTTCACTGTGGAATCCTCAAGACCTACTGGAGTACCTGGTACATAATAGGTATTCAACAAATATTTGCTTAATGAATCTTTTTTAGTAAATAAATAAATATATTGCTAGTGCCTCAATTATTGCTAATGTTCACAGCTTTGACTTCAGTCATCATTTTGAATGTGTTGAATTCTTTTACATTCTACTTTGTCTGGAATCTTTATATAAAAAGACAGCCATGGTGGTTGTCTCAAATTATTTTGGAAATTAGGCAGGATATAAATTAAGCAAATAATGAATCAATAAAATGTTAATGCAGTCCTAGTTGGTTTGGTTCAGTGGATAGAGTGTTAGCCTGCAGACTGAAAGGTCCCCGGTTCAATTCGGGTCAAGGGCACATGCCAGGGTTGTGGGCTCAATCCCTAGTAAAGGGGCATGGAGGAGTTAGCTGATCAATGATTCTCTCTCATCATTGATGTTTCTATCTCTCTTTCCCTCTCCCTTCCTCTCTGAAATCAATAAAAATATATTTTAAAAACGTTAGCGCAGTCAGTGAATTCCAACATGCACAGAGCAGAGAGGAAATTGCCTTATTGTAGAAACCATACATACTATCAATGAAGTTTGATACTTATAACACTTTAGAAACTAACTCACTATTGATTTGTATTGGACTTAGATTTTTAATAAAATCTAAAGCTTTTTTATCCTTTTTAAAATATTTTTTCCACCTGGTTATATAGGCTTTCCATGTATCACTATTATATATTGCCTTATTAGGTTCACGTTATAGATGCAACATGTCAAAATATTTTTGGAATCTGATGATGAATCCAAAAATCTAGGTTTCAGAGTGCCATGATCTTTTGACAGGAAACCCATTCTGCTTTGCCTGTCAATAAGAATAGAAGGTCTAAATTGAGCTTCAAAAACGACTGTTTGAATAAATATGGCTATTGTATTTTGTATGTATTTTTCTCATAAAATTTGTCAAGTTTTTCTTTGGGTATTACCCATCCCTCTCATCCAATTTTCATCCCTCCCCTATTGGACTGAGTGTACGAAATGTGTCTGACTCATACTTGGATGCCTGGCAGTATTTATTTTAACAGTGATTTACACATTGTTGATCAAAAAATTTATTAATTCAACCACTAAAAAGTATATTTGTGCTCTTACTCTGACTTACAAGCTATTCTATGTGTTTGATATATAAAAATGAATAAGAACTAGAGAGCAGGAACCCACAGTTCTAGTGAGGTGATGGGCACCTGACACATTATGAAACAACTCCGAAGTGCACTTATAGCAATAAACAAAGAATATGTGTCAAATGTTAAATTGAGTTGAAATAATCCTGTCTGCCCACCTCTTTAATCACTTTTAGTTTTGAATTCCCAGAATAGCAAATGGTGATATGAGGGAAGACCAATCAATCAACCTCTTCCCCACCCTATCCCAAGTTCTTCACAGATATCTCCTTACCAAAGAGGGGTTTCCAATGTATTATACTAATAACATCATATTATTATATTACATGAATAATTAGTATTTGGGGATAGAATCAATGTCCTGCACAGTTCTCATTGTAATCCTAAATTCACCTAAATTGTAATCCTAAATTCACCTAAAATGAGCTCTTCTTGTCTAGATCTTGGGAATGTGTAGGACTTCTCAAAGTATCTACACTAACATTTTCCTAAACTTTCCACCATCCATTTTTTACAGTAAAATCTTATTGAGTTTCTAAGACTTTGTCACAAGATACAAATTATTAGGAAGAAATATATGATAGGAGCCCTTCTCACATAAGACCTTGAGAGAGAAAAAGTACAGTATATTTGTTACTGTGTCAAGTGTGACACAAATAAGAGCTCTTGCCCATGGAAAATCAGAAAGTAAGTGAAGTATAAAGACAGAAAGTACATGTACATATCTATTTGTTTATTATTGAGTAGCTACCATATACTAAGCATTAAACTGAGTTCTGGAGAAACAATAACGCATGTTCTTTATCCTGAACTTTCTCTGAGTTTCGTGGGAGAAATAGACCCAGAATCACACTTGTGATGCTATGTTTTACATGCAGAAGCAGGAATATGTGCAGAGTTTTATAGAAATAGAGAAGAAGGACACAGCCTGTTGGCAGCACCACATCAATACGAAGAGCTGGAGCATCAGAAACCTCATCTTGAAGTGACCCTTGAGCTGAGATTCAGAAATTGGAGTCCCTAGTCTTGCTAATAGTGTTGAAAGGGCATTCCACGCAGAAAAGGCAATGTGATCAATGTCAAAGAAGAGGGCAAATCCTAGATTCAGGAAGACCAGTTTAGGAAGGTATGGCAAGGGTTCTAGGAAAATACAATGTGACCTGAATTAGAGGTATGGAAAGGAAGGGATTAAAAATGTTTCCAGGTGTTTTATGTGAAAGATGAGAGTCAGTGAGGAAGGGGGTTTAAGGATAATTCCCACATTTCCAGGTTGATTGGGTAGATGGTGATTTCCGAGCAGAAGTTCCCCCCCATTATGGTAATCGGTTAAAATTAGGCAGACATTATGATCTTCTAAGCTCTCAGGATCACCACAAACCTTGAGAAACCTGATACATTTCTTTGGAGGCACCTTACATATTTTCATTTCCTGTGAATGGTGTGGCGTGGGAACAGTTTAGGAAGAAATTTCATGGAGAACTTTGACACAAAGAACAATTTCCACTTTCCTAAATATCATGCCAAAATAAGTCTTTCAGGAAAGTAATATTGTTGGTATTATCTCTGATATTGAAGACATTTTGGTAAGATATATATGTGTGTAGTGAATATAATTGTTTTTATCAGTCCCAATTGAGTCTAAAATGGTTCTTCTTAAGAGAGTTACATAATTTTAACTCATAGAAAAAAATCCATTATAACAGTCCACAACTAGAACCTTACAAAGCATAAAATAGAACTCCAGTACAGTGAGACTTGGATACTAAATACATTATCATAAGATTAGGCAGGGATTTTTTTTTAACCTGATGGTAGAATAGTAGCAAATAATACCCTAATTCTTGTGAGCAGCCAAGATAACTTTCAAAATACAATACATCTATTATAATTCTAAATAAAATATGTTCACAACCAAGCTTCTTCTCTCCTTCACGGTTTTCAATCCATTCAATGCCATCATAATTGTTTGCATCATTGTTGCCAGAGGATTACATGGGTGAAATTCCTTCATTGATAGTGAGAGTGGGGTCCTTGCAATATCTTGAGAAAAATAATTTTCTAAGAATTGCACAGGAGAATAATGATTTTTATTTGTGTGAAATTATATCCCTAGGTTTCCAAAGTCCCAGATCCCTTAAAGCAGCCCTGGAAATTGTTCAACTGGGGTTTAGTAAAGCTAGAAGCAAAGCCAGTACCCAAAGTTTTCATCCCATAGTGGAGCTGGGTCTGATGTAGCATTAGGCTAGCTAAAGTCCAAGAGTCCATCGTGTATAGTCCATATGGCCCACAGTGTCAAGTGCAGATTCTGTGACGCCCATCAGCCAAGAGCACCAGAGAGCTGAAAGCACCCAGAAAGAGAACTCCCTTTGTTTAGGAGGTGAATATCTCAGATTTTTTTATCCTTGCAGTGGCCGCACCTATTCTGGCCAATGACTCACTCCCAGGTGTGACTGATAGGTAAGCACCTTGCCACATCACTGAGACCTTACTGGGCACACATCTAAGTTGCAGGTTCCCTTTGCTCTTTTCCAGTTATTAATTAATAACCAGGCTATTACAATGGTATCATCATCACCCAGGATTAAAAACCTTGGAACTATCTTGAATGACTGTTCTGTGAGAATTTGGGGGAAATATTTTCTGAAGAAGGATAATGGGCCAGGATTAGGAAAGGCCAAGCAGGGCTTGATGAAGATGGTACAGGAGTTCAGGCAGGCAGACTACACACATCCACATATCCTATACCAAGGTGGAGGAAGCACTTTAGCACTAAAGTAAGCAATATTTGATCAACAACAATTTAGGTACAAGAGGTCAGAGCTTGGTAGTCAATCAGCTTGGACAGGCAGTTTGGGGATCAGAAGTACACAGGTAAGGAGTTCCTAGAGTAGTTGCCAGATGAGTGAAAGGCTGAGCAGCTAGCCAGGAAGGAGAAAATGCATAGGAAGCAAAGAGCAGAGCAAGGTCAGTGGGTCTGCATCCAGATCAGCACAAGAATGAGAAAATTTGACAGGCAGGCAATCTCACCAACAGGTCTCCATCCAGCCAGGGTCAAATGTATCCTGTAGGTTTGCTGCTTTGTTCTTTATGAATGACAGAATATCTCAGACTTTTCATGACTGGCTTTTAAAGATGGAAATGTCCTTTTAAAAATAAAAGCTCATGAGGCTAAAATGACAAAAGCAGGTAGGTTTAGAACATCGGTCATCAAGCTCTAGTATCATTGACTTTTTTTCAGGATTACAAGAAGGCTCAGTTTGCTTTTCATTTATTATTTGATTTAAATATGCACATCAACAGAAAAGTCTCAATGAAAATGCAATTCACACAATAGAGTCAGGATTTTTATTCAGCACTAAATATCCGGAAAATGGTGAGGCAGAAGTTACCTTCTGTGCTCCTTTTTTTTTTGCATGTCATCTCATCTCCTACAACAAAAGACGACTGAAACGATCCTGGTTTTTACTGATTGTCGTGTCTCTTACATAACTTCAAAATAGATTTGAGATATGTAAGAATAGCCCCATCAAAACTCAGAGTCTAACATGCCTCTTCAGGATTATTCCCCAGGCCATTACTTCAGCCTGGATCCCCTCTTTCTGTCTCCTCTGACTTTCACTCTGTCCTCCAATTCTCTTCACTCTCTTTCTCCTTTATTTTTCCTCTTTGACAGTAGACACGCAATATGCTTTCCTAAATAGTATCACACAATATTTCCTAAATAGAAAGCAATTTTTCCTAAATATCGTAACACAATATTTCCTAAGTGATATATTTTCCATTATAACACAATGCTTAAACCTTAATAGTTGACCCTTTAATTTCCCATTTGGTTTCATTTCACTGCCTGTATTCGAATATAATGCCCTACTCCAGCTTCTATTTCCCCTTCTCTCCATTCTAAACCCATCAACTTCTTCCTTCTTTCTCCCACAATTCAATCAAATGATACTTTCTGGTATAACACTGACCTGTTCCTAGTTACTGGCCTGCACAATATTTCCCCCAGCCTGCCTGACCCATTTTTACTTGAGGGAACCGCCCTTTCTCTGGCTCTGGTTCATTGATCTCAACTCTCCATTTCATATCTAACGTAATAATGTTGAATATTTCCATGGTGATTAATCTTTCTCTATTAAATGTGGGTTTCAGCCTTCAATTGCTTATTTTCTCTTTTCTTTTTCATACAGAAATGTGTCCCCTCCTGCTTGGTAATTTAGCATTCCTAAGTGTAACTGTCACATCATTACTGACTATCTAAGTCAGCGGTTCTCACCCTGTGGGTTGCGACCCCTTTGGGGGTCGAACGACCCCTTCACAGGGGTCACCTAAGACCATTGGAAAACACATATATAATTTCATATTGTTTTTGTGATTAATCACTATGCTTTAATTATGTTCAATTTGTAACAATGAAAATACATCCTGCATATCAGATATTTACATTATGATTCATAACAGTAGCAAAATTGCAGTTATGAAGTAGCAACGAAAGTAGTTTTATGGTTGGGGGTCACCACAACATGAGGAACTGTATTAAAGGGTTGTGGCATTAGGAAGGTTGAGAAACACTGATCTAAGTCCTTTCTGCAGCTCTGTCCTGCATCTCTGAGGAGAACTATTATATTTAATCAATGAAAGACATTTTGATATATCTACAACTGAACAGATTTGTCTGTCTTTTCTCTTTGATACAGTTTCTATTCATTTTGTTTCATGTCTTCCACGTTTAAATGTTCATGTCCCCTTCTCCTCTCCTCTCCTTTATGAGACTTCCACATTTAATTCATACTTTTTGCTATTTCTACATGACTTCTATTTTAGTTCTTTCTTCTCTGTGTCCATCACCACTGTCCTAATAAGGCTCGCACCATCTCACATTTGTTCTATGAAACAGAGTCTTCAAAGGTCTTCTTGCACTAGTTGCTTCTCATAGGAATCTTCCTCGCAAACAGATTGATCTTTCTAAATACTGCTTTGAGCATGCCGTGCATCTGACTTAAATACTTTCCATCACATCAAAGCATCTCTGGCTAGAATTCAAAATTGCACACAATATATCCCAATGTGTGTCTCTAGATTTCTTCAACTACTCCACCATAGCCCTCCCCATGAAAACAGACCAATGTTTGTATTAACTGGCATCTGTATGTGTCTACACCATCCAGATCTCTGAGTCTTTTTTCCACGCTGTCACATTCTCACCACCAATGTGAATTTTTCTCAAATTTCAAGACCAAGTTCAAATTTCTCAAATTTCAAGACCCTCAATAGAGTACTTTCGTTGACTCCAACTCACAATGATCTCCTAAAGTTTGTATATACATGATACTTTGCATAGTTATCATGTAAAACTCTGCAATGCATGCTATATATCTTATCTCAACTCTATTTCCATGATTTCACTTCAGAGAATGTTTCTCATATTTCTATATTAGCCATTTATTTTTTAGTTCATAGTAAGCACACTATTTTTGTGTATTTTCTTGAAGGTCATACTAATGAAACATAATCATAACATTGCACTTTCTATTTCCAAGATTTGTGTTACATGACTGTATATAACCCATTATTTAATTTTGTATATCTTTTATTTTAAATTTATTGAAGAAAATATTTATTTATCCCCATTTATACGCTTGTGTATGCACATGCACATGTGTATTCTCTTTATAACTTAGACAAGCAGTGACATTCTGCAACTCAATTTCTTCCCTTTTAATTTGGTGATTGTACTACCCGTCTTTACCTCCTCACTGTGGGATGTAAACATGGCTATATACTATGTTATAAATATATAACAGGATTATCTAAGCAGAGTTTAAGCAGAGCTACTGTGACATAAATATCTGCATGTGTGTTTTTTTCTAAATATACATCTCAAAGACTAGTAAAATCAGTTTGATGGAAACCTCAATTTAGTGCTCAAAGTTTTGAAATGGTAGAGTATATAATATTAACTGTAACAAATTTTATTTTTCTTCCTTTAAAGCATTTCATATTACAATTTAAATTTGCCACGTTCAACCTAGATTTTAAATCTTCAGTATATATTGTGGCTACAAGTTGGTTTGCTATAGAGCAGCAGTGCCCTCTAGTGGCTACTTTTTTTCAGAAGCTGCAAACGTTTCCGTTTCAATTCCACCGTTGATTCTAATTTATGTTTCCTAGTGAAATTGTCACAAATTATAATAATTTTTCAACATTGTCTATTCTTAGGAATACATATCAAAACATATGTAACCATGAATTTAATTATTTTCAAGGATTTAACACTTTTTTATGTAGAATTCAAATCTCTAGACTATTTCTGACAACTTTCCACCCAAGTCAGTTACATTTTCTTGCTAAATATGACTAGACATATAAAACTTTGAGGCAGCTTTTAAAAGTTTGTTTTCCGCCTAACCGGTTTGGCTCAGTGGATAGAACGTCAGCCTGCGGACTGAAAGGTCCCAGGTTCGATTCCGGCCAAGGGCATGTACCTTGGTTGCGGGCACATCCCCAGAAGGAGGTGTGCAGGAGGCAGCTGATCGATGTTTCTCTCTCATCAATGTTTCTAACTCTTTATCCCTCTCCCTTCCTCTCTGTAAAAAATCAATAAAATATGTTTTAAAAAATAAAATAAAACTTTGTTTTCCATTTATCCCATCTATGAAAATTTTAATATAAAATACCTAAAGTGTCCATGAAATTAAAGGAAAAACCCGATAATAAGTCCAAATATTTACACACACACACACACACACACACACACACATTGCTAAGTTGCATAAAATAATAAATATGTTCAAATAAGGATTCTCTCCCAGGCTTATTTATATACCTATGAAAATGAGCAGGTGTCTATTTGCAGTTGTATTAGGTTAAATAAATATGTATCAAATATCTATTAGAACTGGATGGTAAAGATAGACTAATAAATAGGCTGCAGTCATAAAAAGTATTTCTCCAGCACTCATTTCATCAAAATAATATCCCATAATTAGGTTCTTCAATATCAATAATCTTTCCACTGAACAAATAAGATAACTAGATGTTATAATATGTTCAAGTGCAGGCCCAGCTGAACGGCTGGGTGGGTTGGAGCATCATCCCATGTATCAATAAAGGTTGCGGGTTCGATTCCCTATCAGGACACATACCGAGGCTGAGGGTTTGATCCCCAGTAGGGGCACATACAGGAGGGAAGCAATCTATCTCTCTCTCTCTCTCTCTCTCTCTCTCTCTCTCATACTCTCTCCCCACCCCCTCTCTGACTCTCCCCCGCTCTTCCTTTCTCTCTAAAAAAAACAACAACAAACCAATAAAACATATCTTCAGGTAAGGATTTTTTTTTAAAAAAAAGTGTTCAAATGCATTTTGAATGCCATTGGCAGAAACCTGCTAAGTATTTAGCATTTAATCCACAGAATACATATCAACTTGTTATTTTAAAAATACATAGTGTTTATAAACACAGGTACACATATACATTGATCAAAAAAAAGTGAAACATAATTCCATGAGAAGTAAGATTTTTAAAGCTTCCAGGCCATACCTATCATTTGAGAATACATGACACACACATGTTGTTCTTATTAACTCTTTAATTATTTAAAAATTATGAAGAAATACTTTATTATTCTGGACCTATTTTGTTAATTCATTCAAACTGCAGACTTGGCTACCAGTGACTTTGTGAAATAATTTTCAAGTTTCAATAATGCTGGGTTCTTCCATTTGCCTCTTCAGCTCCTCTCTCTCCCCTTCTCAGCCTTGCTCTGTGGGCCAGGAGGCTGGCATGTATGTACATGTATGTACATGTATGTACTGCAGGGGTGGTCTTGCTTGTCTTCCTGTGGCTTCCAGGAGATGAACAGAGGGAAAGGACATTTCACTCTCCATCTCCCCTCCTCCTGGATTCTGCTGTATCTCCACTGACACTCACAGCTCTTGGCAGGTATCCATCTCCATGCAGCCTCCTCTGCCTCTGTGTTCACATACCTGCTTCCTCATCTCTCTTCAGGACTAGCCTTGCTAAGGGCACGGTTATGCATTGAATTGTGTTCCCCTCCCACACACACACACACACAAATTCATATATCAAAGCCCTCCCCTCCCCAGCACCTTAGAATGTGACTATATTTTGAGATAGGGCCTTTAGGAGGTGATTAAATTAAAATGGTGCTGATAGGGTAAGTCCTAATCCTGTCTGACTGATGTCCTTGTAAGTCTCTACTTATAGGACAGATAAGCGAGACACCAGGGATGCCTGAGCACATGGGAAAGGCCTTCTGAAGACACAATGAGTAGGAAGCCATCTGCAAGCCCAGGAGAGAGGCCTCAGCAGTGAATGCTTTTTCCAAACCCAAGTTCCTATTTAGTTTGAAATTGTAAGGCTACCCCTTTACAGTTTTTATTTAGGCACTCTCAACTTGGAACCATAGAATTTTAGTTGTAGTTAAAATATCAAATTTTACCGAGTAAGAGCTGGCTCTAGAGAGAATGACTACTTGACTCTTCGTAGTTGCAATATAAATCCTTCAAATAAAAGCATCCTTTAATCATTTTTTTTTCTAAATGTTTTAATCCTCACCTGAGGATATGTTTTTATTGATTTTATTTGTTTTTAAATATATTTTATTGATTTAATCACTTTTAAGACTTCTTTTGAAGTTGTTAACTTTACAGTGGTCCTTGCAAAAGGTAATGGGTTTAATATACTTTTGCTTTTACTTTATTTATCAATGTTCCCTAAACCTTTCCTTCCTCCCCAGGAGAATGAGACACCAACACTAAGCCAGTGTGATATCTGATGCCTCAACAAATGACCAGGCAAAAAGAAAAAATAAATAGAAAGAAATCAATTCATTTCCTCTTGGAACACAGTTGACATTTGGTTTATATTTGATTCAGACACAGATTCAGACATTTCTATTACATTCATATTCATCAAAATGCCTGCTAAAAGTGGGCATGTTGAAGCGGGGCCCGTGAGTATTTCTGCAGGAGGCGGGAATCCTCTCCGCCGTGGTGTGCAGCCATTTGTTAATGCTCCGCGTGACTTGTGGCTCCGTAGGAAGGTGCCATATGGTGGTGGAGTCATTAAATTCTTCCCAACCGGACATGTGAGTTAATTTCATGCCTGATTCTTTATTTACAAAAAGAAATACGTCTGCTTATGGAATTAGCACGAACTATTGGAGAACACAAGGGCCTGAATAAACAATCAACTATTAGGAACAGTGATAGAGGCCATCTTTAGTATCAAAACCAAGAACACGTGGACAACTGTCGATATCATTGCTTCACTGAAAAGTCGAGGGTGAGAAAGCGAGGAATCAAACAGCATCGCTTTCATTTTTTATTATTTAGTCAAGGAAACATTGCAATGACAAGAGTATGGGATACATTTGTTTCTAGAGATAGGAAAATAAGACGCGCTTAATATTTGAAGATTCCAAGGAAAAGCTAAGCATAACTGGCTTCTCCTCATTGTACTATGAGGTTATTGCAAATGCCAGGTGGAAGAATTGCAGCTTTTAATATGTGCAGAACTCAGGGTATAAACGTAGTCCACAGACGTGATAAGACTATAGGCATGCCTGGGTCAGTGACTTCATGGTTCCACCGTGTCCGGCCAAGACTCTGCAGCTTTTCCTCCCATCATGCCTGCTCCTGGTTGCAAATAGTTCTTGGTCCTCCAATCCTCTAATCACAATGATCAATTATCTCCCTTTGGTCCCCACTGTCTTATGTCACTAGCAAATGATGTAGTCCTTAAAATAATGTGCGTTTGTATATTTCTAAGCGTTCAATGTGTCTTTGTATCTATGCCACCCAACCCCCACCGTGATGCCTAACACTCAATACATTTTACTAACTTGCTGGTAAACCTAACCATAATGAACCAGGTGATTTGTTTTTATCCATATAGTACGTGAACACAGTTCCAGAATCTTGGACAAGTAATTCATTCTCTCTAAAGCAAGCTCTTACTCAGTAACATTAAATGCTTTAACTAGAACTAAAATTCCATGGTTCCACATTGAGAGTGCCTACATAAAAAATGTAAAGGAGTAGAACTACAGTGTCAAAACTAAATAGAAACTTGGTCTTTGGAAAAAGCATTCATGGCTGAGGAAAAATATTGTGTCCTCAAAATCTCAGAGAAAATATGTATCCTTAACATGGGTGCTTAAAATCAAAGGCCTAGAGATCATTATAGCTGCCAGCTACATATGCACCCACTAGTTAGCACCACACTGAAAGCTAATTGGCTTAGGAAAGCAACATTTGATCACAACCGCCAACTGCACATGATATATAATGATTAGTACAACAAGCCTATGCATACTTTCTTCCCACTGATTAGCTGTAGTTATTAGTGGCTGCCTCCCTCCCGCCTCCAGCAACATCGACATCTCCGCAGCTCCTGAACCCTTTTACTTTCCATTCACTGCTTGCCTCGCTGCCTGCAGTTGTATGAATACATCCCAGAAGAATTTGTTCCCATCAATTACGGTAGAAGTTGTAGTCACAGTCCTGTGACACATTAACATTCCCGCAAGCAGACCAAAAAAATACATAAAATAAATAAGATAAAAACAGACGCAGCTCATGAGTCACTGCAATTAAGATGCTGAGATCGGGGAAGAGGAGCAAAATTAAAGGCACTCCTACTTTACAAGATAAAATTTTTTGATACCTAAGATGCTGCTAGACACAGCATATGATAATGGTTTCTAGGATGATAAATGCATTTAGTGTTAGTTAAACTTTCAGAGTGTGACTGAACAAGAAAAAAGGTGTATAACATTGGAGAACTGACTAATTATTTCAAGTCCTTCATTGTGACTCCCCTGAGTTTGAGTTTTAGAAGGTTAGTTTTTCTCTTAGAAATTTCTTGTTAAATATTTATTCCTGCTACCAGAAATTATCAGGAAAATAAGAAGTGCCATGCATTGATAAACATTAAAATAAATATAAAGTTTGAAAGTTTACATTGCATTTGATTTGATAATTTAACCTTTATTGTAGGCAAATATTTCTAGTTCTCCAGGTAGCAAATCCCTTCTAAGAATAGCTAAATGTGCTGTGTATAGTCACACAATGGGATGCAACATTGAAGGAGAATGAGCTATCTACAAATATCTGCAACAATATTATGTTTTTGAGGGCAAGGGAGGAAGTGAGAGAAGGCACAAAAACATATATACTATGATTCCAATCACAGAGTTCAAAATTGTTTAGTTAACAGTAGATAAACTTTGGGGTTAGAGATCAGAATATCGGTTATCCTTAAGGGTCCATTACTGTATGTGGACACAAGAGTGTCTGGGATGCTGGTAACATCTCTCTTTTGGAATCTGGTTACCTGGGTGGGGTCACCTCTTGACAATTCATCAAGGTATATGTGACAATTTGTTCATTATTTTTGTATGAATGTCATGCTTCAGCCAAGGAAAAATTAAAAATAAATAGAGATCTAGAAAAACGAAGTGGGTTGTTAATGATGACACATTACTTTAACAAAAGAGGCTAAAATAATATCCACGTCTTGTTCTACTACTTTTATTTTGTATACTTATATGAATTTGCATACACATGTTACACAAACACACACACAAATCTTTAAAGAAAGTTTGTACTTGCAACGTTCTAATATTTTTAAAGGTTTTGCTAACAAAACGTATTGTGCTATATAAATACATTAAAGGGGGGAAATTACATAGAAACCTTTAAAGACTTACCCCGGGTCTCAAAACTATGATGTAGCAAATGTAAAAATGAAAACTGTAATGCTAGAATCAAAGGACTGAATTGCAAACAGTTGCTAAACATCAGAGGACAATCTATTTTAGTTGAGAAATAGCCCAAGGTACAAAGAACCTGGCTGCTAACTGTCTGGGAAGGTAATAAATAGCAATGACAAGTAAAGATTACCTGTGCCTTTCCCTGCTTGAAGCTCACATTCTGTCTGAGCTCTGGTGTGCTTTGGTTGAAATTAAAGAGAAATATATACAGAAGACATTCTTTGTAAGCATGGCAAAGGACCCTAAATGTTACAAATAAAATGCTAATAAATTGGTAGGGATGTGGAACTTTTATAAAATAATTCTAATGAGGTAAAATTGGGAATTTCTATGATTAACCTATATCTAGGTAATGTAGATCTAAATGTACTAATCGTAGCTGCTTGCAAAGAATGAATCTTGTTATTTGAGACCCATGACTTTAGAGATAAACTAAAAGTATATAATAGGCAATGGGATTTTAAAAATTCTATTTTTTTTCTGACTTTCACTAAGGAAGTAGTCTATGTTGGTAGATTTGGGAGAATTAGGAAAAACTTAATTTGAAATGAGACAGGAGAAATATAAGTTGAATGTAGAAAAGAATGACTTCCTAGAATAATATTGCATCTTGAAATGACCAATTGGAATAAAGTGGTGAGTGTTAGCCTTGAAAGAAAAAAAAAATCTAACTTATAAAATTCTGGGCCAAATTTCAAAAATCTTTTGATGTTACAGTGAGTTTGAAAATGTCTGTTGTTTATTTAGTGTTTGGATTTCATGGAAATGGTGAAGAAGTGAGAAATACATTGAGGCACAAAAGATTTAAATAGTCTTCATTCTGGACTTAAAAAATGTCTCCACACAAAATATTTTCCTTAAAATTGGAAATTATATCATTTCTCCTACATACACTCCAAAAAATATATACTATACTGTACTTAGAGGTGTAAAAATATTAATTTAAATATATTTCTGCAATCTAATGTATAGGGATGTCTTCAAACTCATTGTTCAAATTAGATAGCTGTTCATTAAACTCAGTGTATTAGTTATTTGTTATTCAAATTCAGTAATATAAATAAGAAAAAGTGAATACAATAAAGTGAAAAATGTCATTTTAGTTTAAAGCACACAAAGCAACATTAAATGCAAATATATATAAAAATAATTAAAATGATAACTATCATAGATAAAATTATATCAACACTAATCGAATTGTCAAAATTGCATAAACTAAAAAAATTAATTGTTTAAGACAAAAATTATTATTCAATTATATCTGAAGAAAAGTGTTTAATTTATGAAACAACTATGTTTCTGAGAGATTGTTTTCATCCCCCGCCCCCCTTCACTGCATTTGATTAAATAAACTAAGATTAATTCCTACAGAAAAAAAATCTGCCCTGTGGTTATAAAGCCTGGAAAAGGGCTCTTGATTAAATGGGTTTGTGTTGTTTTGCCTGCCCATTACTGTTATATAAAATTTAGGGAAAGTTCTTTTAAGTTAAAATAAGGGGAAAGAGTAAAAAATAATTGAAATAACTCAGGCACAACTTTACCATTAGAGCTGAATATGGGGCTGAAAGAATAGCCAAGATAGACTGTCATTTTTGTTTTATCTGGATAAGAAATATTTATTTTATCATCTTTCTTCTTTAGAGCTTGTTTTTGTCAGATTGATCATTTTCATACAAAGTTTCAGGCAATTATTCCCCACCTCTGCCCCTGACATCAGCATGTATCAGCAAAAGAAAGCATTAGGGAACACGATAGATAATTCGACAAATGAAAACTACCTGTAGGATAATAAATCATATATTTGATTTATTAGGAAACATAGATTATACATACCATCCATATAACCTAGTGAATTATAATAATAGAATTAGTTGGAGGTTTTTATATACATTATTTTATTTTATCCTCACAATTAATTGATATGATTAAAGCTAGTATTTTGTAATGAGCAAAAGGAAGCTGGAGGCAGTTAAAAAAGAAATTAAAGTCAGCTGAAGAGTGATCAAATAAGGAAGGAATTACTAGCAATACCACTTTATAAATAAGGAAACAGTCTCAAAACGATCATGTAAGTCTCCAGAAGCCACCATTTCAAATGGTAGAGCCAGGAGTCAATGGTGGTAATCTGACCCCCAAATTCACTATAGCAACCATTCCTTCCAGCTTCCTCCCATTTCAGATCTCTGGTTTTAAGTTTGATTCCAAGGCCGTAATAGTCAGAGTTGACTGAGTTCTATTAATGGAACTATGGGTGACTCATAATGCTAATTGGAACAGGTTGTTTCCTTTGTTCTTTCATTATGCTATCTTCCTGATAAGTGTCAGTCATTTTAAGAATAATGACTGGACAGGTCACCGCCGCTGACCCCGAGTAATAACAAGAGCGAATGAAAATGAGGTAAGAACTAATGAATGTTCTTTATCTTGTTTACTTGCTTTGAGTTTAGCATTCATGAAGCAGAGTCAGGAATGTAAATCCCATTTGAGTCACATAAATTTTCTGGACTCAATAGATACCTATTGCTCTCTTAGATTCAAGCTAGCCATTTTTTCCTGATAAATAAATAAGGCTGGTCACAGGAGAGGCAAGACCAGAGCACACAGATAAACCTGCGCCATCACACTAGCAAAACAACTCAAAGTCCACCCGTCAGTGACGTCCAGGGATTTCATCTTTTCTTATTCACTACACTTATAGGGTAGAATTTAATCCTAGTTTAAGTTAAGAATATGTCATATATGCATGAAGAGTTTATATGTTATGATCCCACATCATCTCACATAAGCCAGGCCTGGTTAGATTACAGAATTCCTACTGAAATCTCTGAGCTCTGTATTATAAAACTGTATTACAAAACTTAGAGCACCACTCAAAAAAATCAGTATAAGACTTTACCATTGATGAACTGGACTAGGAGTTTTCCCAGGATGTGGAAATTGCAGTGCAAAAAGCCAGCATGTCTGCACAGCCTGGAATGGTTAGCCCTTGTATTATTATGATAGGTAGTTAAAAGAATTGGAGAAGCTCAGTGTAAGATGTTTCTGGGGGCCATGGGGAGACAACCTAATTGAAGCTATGGTGTGTCGCTAGAGCTGCCTTAACAAAATACCACAAACTGGTGGCTGAAACAAGATTTATTTTCTCATAGGTCTAGGGGGAGAAGTCACAGATTAAGGTTTCAGAAGAGTCCTCTCTCTTTGTCATGCAAACAGCTAGCCGTCTCCTCCCTGTGTCTTCACAAGGTTGTGTTTGTGTGAGCACATGTCTGTTGTCTGCATGTTCAAATTTCCTCTTATTAGGGCATCAGTCATATTGAATCAGGCACCATTCTAAAGGCATCATTTAATTTAATCACGTATTTAAAACCGTATCTCCAAATATAGTCATATTCTGAAATAAAAGAGGTTAGGGCTTCAGCATATGAATTTTAGGGGAACACAATTCAACCTGAAACAAAAAGCATCTGGATAGGTCTTTAAATGTTTTTTGTTGTTGTTGTTTTTTTGTCCTCAAAGGTAAAACTTTGACCATCAGAGAAAACTCTGTAAATGTATTTGTGACTCAAACTATCCCACTGAATATGCTGCCCAGTGGGTGTTAAACACATTTTAATCAACAGCTTTTTGATGACTTTTCAAAGATATTGTTCCTGACAAGAAATTTTAACTTGAAACCAATACTGTCATTTCCTAAGAGTTGGTGAACTCTGACTAGACCACACCTGGCATTAAAAGTCAGTATATGTGTTTTTGTGTATCTAAATGTATCTGTATGCATACATATGTATATGTTTCAAGTATATACTAGTCAAAACTTCAAATTCAGGGGGAATTAATCTATGTGTAAAAAGAACAGTAAACTGAGCCACTTTAAAATGGAGTCAGAGCTGCCAACTTCGAGGAAATGCCTTGCACATCAAACTTTTGGAATGTTAAAAACAGGGCAAAATAAACTCTGGGCTGGGCCTAAAGCAACATTGTGTCCCAAAGAAGTGTTTGCAAGGATAACGAGAAAGTAGATATTATGATTAAAGGACTGATGGCTGCAAACTAAAAATTAAAAACATTGTTTAGAATTAGCATCACTGTGACTGCTTATTGGCACAAACATAAATGCCTTCCTTCTATTGATGTAATTGTTCTTCTTCCCTTTCTCCTAATATCCCTTACCTTAGTCTCCTAATCCGAACACTATTTGGGCTTCTGCTTGAATTAGTGCTTCCCAAGTAGTTCTCTCTCTCTCTCTCTCTCTCTCTCTCTCTCTCTCTCTTTCTCTCTCTCTCTCTCTCATCTTAAATACTGCAAATGCTTATTGCCTCTCACTTTCAAATGCCTTCATTTTGTAGGTAAACATATGAAAGCATTATACAGAGAGAAATCAGAACATAATATTGAAGCTGATGATAGATAGATGGTAGATTGATAGATGATAAGTATAGATAAATAGATATGGATTAAGTGTATATATAGAGAGAGATACAAAGTTAGAGATAGAGAGATATATACAGATATCCATACTTTCAAAGAAGGGAATATTGAAAGGGAAAAATAGTAATTTTACAGTGGAGACCCTTACAAAAACTACCTCAGCCAAATAATAAAGGTCAACATTAACAGCAATTTTATGTCAAAATTATGCGCTCTCTGATACTGCAAATGTGATTACTTCATCCCTGCTGTATTCTTTTCAAAAACCCATGGCCCCAGTCTAATTACTAGGAAAACATCAGACAAATCAAAATCAGGGATAGTCTACGCAATCCCTGGCCAGTATTCCTCAAATGTGACAAGGAAACAAAAAAAGACAGATATCCTCACAGACCAGAGGGGACTGGAGACACATGAAACAAAATACCACGTGGTATCCTGAAGTGGGTTCTAAAGCACGAATTTGTGCACCAGGCCTCTAGTTTTTCTATAAATATGAATTATCCCAAAATAAAAGGCTATTTTTAAAAAATGTAATAGCCTGCCCAGCCAGTGTTGCTCAGTGGTTGAGTGTTAACCTATGAACCAGAAGGTCACCATTCCATTCCCGGTCAGGGGTACATGCCTGGGTTGCAGGCTCAATCCTCAGTAGGGGGCGTGTAGGAGATAGCCTATCAATGGTTCTCTCTCATCATCGATGTTTCTCTCTCTCTCTCTCTTCCTCTTCCTTCCTCTCTGAAATCAATATAAGTATATTTCAAAAATAAACAAACAAATAAATCAATAAATCAATAAAAACGTGATAGCTTAGAAGATGGAATAGACATGAAATAAGTTTAATGCAGGGGGAGCATAGGATCGCCATTATTTACGTTCGCCACTCAAATCCATTCATTGCTGTCCTAGAAAGCAGACCTCACCACAAATGAGGGTGGAAACCACACCTCCTCCGTTGTTAAGCATGGAGTGGAGTCTATCCATTCCCAAATCTTAGAATGGGCGTGTAACTTAGTCTTGAGCTAAGCAGCCTAAAACATTACAGGGTAAGGGTCATTAGCGACCCACGTATGGTGCATGGTTTTAATGACACTCTTAGGGTAAGGAAAGTAAACCTTGTATTTTCTCTAGATTTGCACTTCACTAAATGTAACCTTGGATCACCTAGAAACTAAAGGCCACAATTAAAGTCACTATGAAAAATAACAGATCAAGAGAAACCAGCTACAACTCTATCACTTGTGCTTTTTGACTGGACCCTACATGACCTGAATTACATGAGTCACTCTTCTGCTCATGCCAGTTTAATTTTCATTTTGTTACTGGCAACGAAAAGACTGGAAGGTTACATGATATCCATGATAATGGACTCTATCATTTTTATGCACTTTGTGTCTACAGATGTGATGGTCTTTTTGAGTTCTAATTGTTAACTCAAATCACAAGAAAAATGTAGAATAGCCCAGGGTTCCGTGAGACATATGAGATGTGTGATTAGAAACCTAACTCTAATCCACATCCAGCCTCTGGGAGTGAGTCGTGATTGCTCTAAGTCAGTGATTCTCAAACATAAGATTGCATCAAAATTATCTGAAGAACTCATTCGTCTTCTGCAGGCTACACTGCCAGTTTCTCATTCAGTGGGATTGGTTTGGAATCTGAGAATTTGGATTTCTAACAAGGTCCCGAAGATGACACTTTGTGAAGCATTCATCTAAGCATATGATGTTCACCTTGGGTCCTCATGACCTTCTGTGATCCAACACAGGGCTTTCTAGAAATGTTTTCCATTGTTTTAAGAAAAACATAGGGTAATAGAGCCCCCCTTTCCTGGTCTTTTTCTTCCGGTGTTGGACATGATGATGAGAGAATGTGGCACTTTGAGTTGGCACAGCCATAGAAAATCAAGAGAAAAAGCCAAGAGAATTACCAAGATACCTATGCAATGCCCTTATCAGCCCAATTACCTATCCAATGCCCTGGCCAGCCCTGGAACTGACTTCTCTCAGAGTTCTTGATATGACAAACAAATCAATGTCATTACTGTTATCTAACCATTAGTCAGGCACTTTGCTACCTTTAGCTCAATGTCCTGCTTGGAAATGCTTACAAATGCTCTACTGTAACTAATCTAGAAGCACTCTTATGACTGTAAGTTATTTGAGTGCACCAACATTTTGTTTTAGGTTCTATAAACCCATAGTACAGAGAACAGTTGCTTGAACACAATAGATGTTCAGTAAATATCTGCTGGTTTAATGATAAATGACACAGTAGTTTGGGTTTTTTAAACACAAAAAAGGGTTTTCATGCAATTTGTCCAATTAGTTAATCAAGAAAATTACAAAAGTCACTTATTTCTTTGTTGTATTATAGTTCATTTTCTCTTTTAAGAAATATCCCTCTCCCACAGAGATTTGAAGTACATTTTTCTACCACCTATCTACAAATTGTTTAATAAGGGAGAAGATCTGGGGTTGCAGTTTGAAATCATAAAATAGTGCATGCTAAAAATATGGAGTAAATGTATCTTTTCTTGTCAAGGAATATTTATAAAGCCCACTTAGAAGGACATTATTTCTCAGGATTTTCTGAGGCCCTAAGTCAGCTATTTAATAGAGAATGTGAAGAAATATGGTTCAGAAAAAAACTGTTTTATGCCATATAATTTTTTTCAAATATAATTTCTTAATGCTGTGGATGTTCCTATAATTCAGACTTTTCATATATTACATCAAACACTTCTTTGGCTTTTTCGGAACACAGTAAAATAAAATTTTCATTAATACTTAACTTACCATATTCTGCATTACCAAGCCCTTGGCAATTAAAATTTTGACATTTATGTCAATAAAATTAAATCTTACACTTAAGAGTTGTAGATAAGACTCATAATTTTAAGTGAGAAAATAGAATCCATACAAAGTCCACAAGTAATCTTGTTTTAAAAAGATTAAAAAGCCAAAAGTTCAAACTACTACAGCTATAAGTCAGGGTAATTGTTCCCTTGTTTGTATTCTATGGGCTTTGCCTCTAAAATTATAGCACTTGTTAATAGTGCTTGATAAAATTAGAGTTTTCAGCCTAATAAACTATTATTATTTGTCCAAAATTAATAGAAGAAAAATCATTGGTTGGATTGAAATTCCCTTATTTTGAAATGATTGGGAGAATAATAACATTTTTACTGTAAGAAAATATTCACTCTAACTCACTGTAGCTTGGTGTGTTTTTTTTTCTCCCTTTGAAATAATGTTACAATGACAAGGGTCAGTATGAGAGAGAACACTCTATATCGCTGTCTCACATCTTCCTGGACCAGGAATGTGGCTTTGTGGCCTCATCTTACTCACAGGTAGTAGGTTTCTCAGGGAGGCTGCTAAATTCATCATGACTCCAATTCTCTGAGACTAAACTCCTGTGCCTTCATCTGGGCTGCATGACTTTTGCTCCCCGACCACAAAACATTATGATACAATTGTGTAGCCTGAGGCAGATGAGGCTAATCTGACCCCTTCTCCCATGAAGTAGAAAATGGAATGGAGAATCATGGATCCTAAAATTTCTTTTGTTGACACAATGAAGAGTCCATGAAAACTTGGTTTGGGTGCCTCTGGAATTTTTCTCATTCCTGACCTCCCTATAACTTGCTTATTTAGCTCTTCTTAGCTTTTTTGCAAAATTACTTTTGTTGATCATGATAGCTACTTCACATATCATAGGTCATATCTATATGTAGACATAACACGATGTATACCTTCATTTATATCTGTATCTGCCTACCTATCTATCCATGTATCTCTGTGAATATATGGTTACATGGAAAGATGATAGTTAGATTGGCATATGCAAGGTGTCCCAAAAATATATAGCTCAATTTTGAAAATGAAGTGTATTTTAATAAACATTGCCTTAATAATTATTGAAAGTGTATATACACATTTTGGGGAGACTCTATACTTATGTATGGGGATCTATTATATGGATAAATAGATATATATGACACTTTATATTATATATCTTATATTACAAAAAGGGCTATTATATTATACTAGAGGCCCAGTGCACAAAAATTTGTGCACTCGGGGAGGGGGGGTCCCCAGCCAGGCCTGTGCCCTCTTGCAGTCTGGGACCCCTCGGGAGATAACGACCTGCTGGCTTAGGCCTGCTCCCGAATGGCAGAGGGCACGCCCAATCCCTAGGTGCAGCCCCTGGTCAGGCTCAGAGCAGGGCTGATTGGGGAGTTGGGACGCTGCCCTGTCATGCACAGAGCAGGACGGATTAGGAGGTTGTGATGCCACCCTCAGTCACACTCAGGGTAGGGCCAATTGGGGGATTGGGGCACCGCCCCCTGTCACACTCAAGGCAGGGTCGATGGGGAGGTTGCAGCGCCACCCCCTGTCACACACAGAGCAGGGCCAATCAGGGGGTTGGGGCGCTGCCCCCTGTCACACACAGAGTAGGGCCGATAGGGGAGTTAGGGCACCATCCCCTGTCACACACAGAGCAGGGCAGATCAGGGGGTTGGGGCGCTGCACCCTGTCACACTCAGGGCAGGGCCGATGGGGAGCTTATGGCTCTACCCTGTCACACACAGAGGCAGGGCCTGTTGTGGGGGGGGCGGGGTTGGGGCGCCGCACCCTATCACACACAGAGCAGGGCCGATCAGGGGGTTGGGCGCCACCACTGTCACACTCGGGGCAGGGCCGATGGAAAGGTTATGGCTCTACCCTGTCACACACAGAGCAGGGCCGATCAGGGGGTTGGGACGCCGCACCCTGTCACACACAGAGCCGCAGGGCGATCAGGGGATTGGGGAGCTCCCCCCTATCAGGCACAGAGCAGGGCTGATCAGGGGGTTGGGGTGCCTTCCCCTGTCACGAACAGAGCAGGGCGGATAGGGAGGTTGTGGCCCCGCCCCCTGTCACACACAGAGCTTCAGGGCAATCAGGGGGTTTGGGCGCTGCCCCCTGTCACGCTGATCCGGTGCCAGGAGGCATATTACCCTTTTACTATATAGGATAGAGGCCTGGGGGCCGGCTGGTTTGCCCTGAAGGGTGTCCTGGATCAGGGTGGGGGTCCCCACTGGGGTGCCTGGCCAGTCTGGGTGAGGGGCTGAGGGCTGCTTTCAGGCTGATGGTTGTTGACTGAAGCTCCCAACTGCTCCTTTTTTTTCTCCTTTTTTTTTTTTTTAATTTTTATTTTTCGCTAAAAGTATTACAAAGGGTATTACATAAGTGTCCTTTTTTCCCCCCCACCCTTAACAAGCCCCTGCCCTCCCTTACTCCCCAGTGTCTTATGTCCATTAGTTATGGTTATATGGATGCATACAAGTCCTTCGGTTGATCTCTTACTCCCCTCCCTCCAGTCCCCCAACCCTCCCTGGTCTTCCCACTGCAGTCCGACAATCAGTTTGAGGCAGCTCTGCCTCTGTATCTATTATTGTTCAAAAGTTTGTAATGGTCTTAATTATCCATGAAAGAGTGAGATCATGTGGTATTTTTCCTTCATTGACTGGCTTGTTTCACTTAGCATAATGCTCTCCAGTTCCATCCATGCTGTTGCAAATGGTAAGAGTTCTTTCTTTTTAACAGCAGCATAGTATTCCATCGTGTAGATGTACCACAGTTTTCTAATCCATTCATCTACTGATGGGCACTTAGGCTGTTTCCAGATCTTAGCTATGGTGAATTGTGCTGCTATGAACATCGGGGTGCATATATCCTTTCTGATTGGTGTTTCTGGTTTCTTGGGATATATTCCTAGAAGTGGGATCACAGGGTCAAATGGGAGTTCCATTTCCAATTTTTTGAGGAACCTTCATACTGCCTTCCATAGTGGCTGCACCAGTCTGCATTCCCACCAGCAGTGCACAAGTGTTCCTTTTTCTCCACATCCTCTCCAGCACTTGTCGTTTGTTGATTTGTTGATGATGGCCATTCTGACAGGTGTGAGATGGTACCTCATTGTTGTTTTGATTTGCATCTCTCGGATGATTAGTGACTTTGAGCATGTTTTCATATGTCTCTTGGCTTTCTGAATGTCCTCTTTTGAAAGGTGTCTATTTAGATCCTTTGCCCATTTTTTGATTGGATTGTTTATCTTCTTTTTGTTAAGTTGTGTGAGTTCCCTATAAATTTTGGAGATTAAGCCCTTATCAGATATGACGTTGGCAAATATGTTTTCCCACGAGGTGGGTTTTCTTGTTGTTTTGTTGATGGTTTCTTTTGCTGTGCAGAAGCTTTTTATTTTGATGTAGTCCCATTTGTTCAGTTTCTCTTTAGTTTCAACTGCCCTAGGAGCTGTATCAGTGAAGAAATTGTTTTGGCAAATGTCTGAGATTTTGTTGCCTTTGTATTCTTCTAGAATTTTTATGGTTTCCTGTCGTACATTTAAGTCCTTTATCCATTTTGAGTTTATTCTTGTGTATGGTGTAAGTTGGTGGTCTACATCACATAAACAAATTGAAAGAAAAAAACCACATGGTCATATCAATTGATGCAGAAAAAGCATTGGACAAAATCCAACACCCATTTTTGATAAAAACTCTCAGAAAGGTGGGAATAGAAGGATCATACCTCAACATAATAAAAGCCATATATGACAGGCCCACAGCCAACATCATACTCAATGGACAAAAACTAACACCATTTCCCCTAAGAACAGGAACAAGACAGGGATGCCCACTCTCACCACTCCTGTTCAACATAGTACTGGAAGTATTAGCCATTGCAATTAGGCAAGAAGAAGAAATAAAAGGCATCCAAATTGGAAAAGAGGAAGTAAAACTGTCCTTATTTGCAGATGACATGATATTATACATACAAAACCCTAGAGACTCCATCAAAAAGCTACTAGACTTAATACATGAATTTGGCAATGTAGCAGGATACAAAATTAACCCCAAGAAATCTGAGGCATTTCTTTACACCAATAGTGAACTTTCAGAAAGAGAGATTAGAAAAACAATCCCATTTACCATCGCACCAAAAAAATTAAGATACCTAGGAATAAACTTAACTAAAGAGGTTAAAGACCTCTACTCAGAAAACTACAGGACGTTGAAAAAAGAGATAGAGGAAGACATAAACAGATGGAAGAACATACCATGTTCTTGGATTGGTAGAATCAACATCATTAAAATGTCCATACTACCCAAAGCAATCTATAAATTCAACACACTTCCCATTAAAATACCAATGGCCTTCTTCAAAGATCTAGAACAAACTCTCCAAAAATTCATCTGGAATAAAAAAAGACCCCGAATAGCTGCAGCGATCCTGAGAAAGAACAAAGTAGGTGGGATTTCAATGCCAGATATCAAGCTGTATTACAAAGCCACTGTTCTCAAAACTGCCTGGTACTGGCACAAGAACAGACATATAGATCAGTGGAATAGAATAGAGAGTCCAGAAATTAGCCCGAACCAATATGCTCAATTAATTTTTGACAAAAGAGGCATGAACATACAATGGAGCCAAGATAGTCTTTTTCCTCCTTTTTTAATTTTATTCTGGGCCAGCTTTAGCTCTGGCTCTAGCTCTGAGGCTTCCACTGCTGAGTGTTCTATAATGGAAACAATGTATAACTCCAGCTCTGAGATCCTGGCCGTTTGTTTATCTTCTATATTTGTTACAAAGTTTCAAACTGCCAGCTCAGAGGCTGCAAGTCAGGCGGGGAACGTTGGAGTCTGCAGTCACTGAAGCAAGCAAGCCTCATGTTCGCTTCCAGCTGCCTGGCTGCCGGCCGCCATCTTGGCTGACAGTTAATTTACATATACTCACTGATTAGCCAATGAAAAGGGTAGCGGTTGTACGCTAATTACCATGTTTCTCTTTTATTAGTGTAGATACTATACTACTTTTATATTATTAAAAAATGCCCCTTTGAAAGTAAAAAGTCCCTGACCACACTGAATAAATTAATGGTCACTGACTTATGGTCTCTGGATAATGCCATCTACCTTTTGAATACTATCTATTTGTACCAATAGACTCAATCACATAGCAGTGATACTTACTCAACAATTAATTATAATACATATTTACTAAGATGGCAGAGAAAAATTAGAGATGGATATTCTTAGGATGGATGGTCAGTCATACAACCAATTTTTTTTTTCTTCATAAGAAAGAGTAGTTGTCTTGTCTAGTTCCCAGGGGTTGCTATTAAAAATCTTTCTTAAAGATTAATTTACTTAAAATATTTATGTGAAGAACAGATAACCTAGAGAGGGATTAAAACACACACACATGCGCACACACACACACACACACACACAGTAAACACATGCATATAACCTTTATAACAAATGCAGTAAAAGGAAAGGTAAAGAAAAGAATACAGGATTTTTGATAGAAAAGGCACAGTCAGGCCTGTTGCTTGCTCCTTCCCATAATTAGGAGGTCCTGTTTTGATCTATCTAGCAAGCTTTTCCTGATTGTAATCAATACAACTGACTTGCTTTGGTCATGGTTATGGAGGCAGCCTTCAGACTTTATCAATAAATGTAAGGACAAATTTAAAGGTCATAATCACACAATGCAGCACATTTTATAAAATAATATTTTACTAAACCACCTGAGCTGAATAACCACACTTCTTTTTCCTCTGGTCAATGGCCTCTCTTGTTTTTTCACAGATAGCTACTCAAAGTCAAAGAGAAGCCAGTACATTGAAAAATCCACCCCTGCTTAATGAGCTCCTGATATTTATGCTGCAACAGAATCTCAGCTTTAGATAAAGGAAATTTATTTTTCAACTTAGATCATGTATTACCTCTCTTGGGTTCAGATCACAGCTTCAACAACTCCTAACATAGCCCTTGAAAGTGATTGTAGTAGAATTTTATTTGGATGCAAACAACAACATCCATCTCATAGACTTATCACTGCAATCACATGCTTTATTGAGTGAGTTTTATCAATCTTATATGTTATTATTGTGCCTTCATATCAAAATAACTATTTAGAATTCATATTATCAGTGAGGTAATTGATAGTCTAATGCAGTGATTTTTGACTGGTGTGCCAGGGCACATGAGTATGCCACAAGAATTTTTATGCAATACATGACTATTTAATCAGAGGCACTGAACTCTTTTTCCTTTAAATTGTCAAATAAAAATTAAAAAATGACAACAGCCAAAATAATAGCCATCTGGTATGAATTAAGAAAAAGTATACCTATATATATTTTTTTTCAGATCAGTAAAAACTATAATATATTTTTTGGTATGTTGTAGAATTTTAGTAATTAGTTTATGTGTACCATGAGATGAAAATAGTTGAAAATTGCTGGTCTAACTTTATAATTTTCTTATTGCCCCAATATTACACATTTCCATTTTGATTTTAAATTAATATTTATGCAATTCCCCCCCCCCCATGGAATTACTATACTTGACACTGTGTATTATTCCTATTATATCTCTGGGCATGCTCCCTCTTCTTAATTCTTACTTCCTTAATAAACTGCTTTATTATTGGTCTCATTTCTTGTTTTCTTTTTGCTTATTCCAGTCATTTAGACTCAGCCAATACTTTATTTACTGTGATGTTTTGAGAAATTATTTTGAGCTTCATTACTTAAAAATCATGAAGCTAATGCCCTAGCTTGTTTGGCTCAGCGGATAGAGCATCGGCCTTCGGACTGAGGGGTTCTGGGTTCGATTCTGGTCAAGGGCACATGCTGGGGTTGCAGGCCCAATCCCCACTGGGAGACCTGCAGGAGGCAGCCGATCAATGATTCTCTCTCATCATTGATGTTTCCATCTCTCTCTCTCTCTCTCTCTCCCTTCCTCTGAAATCAATAAAAACATATATTTTTAAAAAGTTATGAAACTAATGCAAACTGAGCCTATTCGATGTTTACATATCTATCACACTTTTGGCTTTAACTTTTTCCCAATACCTTGTGGTCTGTACTATTAAAAATATTAATAAAATATTTTTACTACCTGAGTTGACTACCACTTATTAAACAAAACATCATCTCTGGAACATAACCTATTTATTTCATTTTAAGCTACTTTCTATTAAGATAAGATATACAAACTGTCAGAGTTGTTTATTACTTCTACCTCCAACCTCAATCTTTATTGAGAGAAAATATTTGTTTAGTGACATGAAAATATAATTACAGGTAATCACTCGTAAAGAGGTGCTATTCATGCAAACAATTATGAGTTAATGTTTAGACATTTTAAACTTTCCCTCTTGATTTTGTATTTTTCTTAAGTGTTATCCAAAGCACCTGCGGACTGAAGCAATTTCATCTTCAGAAAAGATGGATTGTGCTGTCTCTTCCTAGGATTTTTATTTTACCAGTTTCCATCGTCCACCTGTTACACAATAGGACAAAGCCCACAATGTCTTGCCCTTTACTCTGACCCGATAAGAGGACCACAGTGATTGTGTTACCTTGTCGACCACCCCCTCGTGTTACTGAATGTATTTAATTCTCCTGTCCTTTTTATTTATTTATTTAACAGGTGGCCAAGTTGGAAAATCCTTCTGGGCTTCTGCTTTGTGGGGAGAGAGGCAGCAAAGATCACCTGGAGCCGACAACTTGCCTCGATTGATGTCTCTGGCATCTGAACGTGAACACTGTTCACACTCCAAGGCATTTTGTCACTTGAGTGATTAAGTTTAGTTGCCAAAATCTCAATACAGATGATCAAGTTTTAGCCCTAGCCGGTTTGGCTCAGTGAGTAGAGCGTCAGCTTGCAGACTGAAGGGTCCCGGGTTGATTCCAGTCAAGGGCACGTACCTCCGTTAGAGGCTCCCCCCTGGTCCCGGCTATAGTCAGGGTGTGCGCAGGAAGCAACAAATTGATGTGTTTCTCTCACATAGATATTTCCCTCTGTCTCTCCCTCTCTCTTTCACTCTCTCTAAAAAAGCATTGGAAAAATATTCTCAGGTAAGGACTTAAAAAAAAAAGATAACCAAGTTTTCAGATATATGCCTTAATTGTAAGACATGTTTAATACACTGTTCCTATGCCATATGCTTATTCATTGGTATCTGGTTATTTCTGCAGTATATGTTTGCTAGCTTAAGCAAACATAGCTTGACCCTTAAGAAACATGAAAAATACCACATTATGCTGTTTTTCTTTCAAAACCTACAGTCTGAGAAAACTGAAGTCACTACAGAAATTACAGATACAAAGAGAGATTTAGACCATTTACTTTTATTTCCTTGTTCAAAGTGCTAAAAAACGCAATAGCTAAAATCGCCATGAGAGTGGTGACTAAGCAGAAGAACAATTTATTTTATATAATAGCAACATAGACACTATGGATAGAAAATAAAAGTATACTCATTCATAGACCAGATTACAAACCCACAAATAGAATACTACATTTTTTTTGTATCAAAGACAGCCTAATTTCATTTAGGAGATAACTTGCAACCTTGACACAGTTCTATTGAACTTCAGACTATTGAAACCCAACATTTATGCCCTTGACAGGAAGAAAAATGAGTTCCATCTCTGCTCATTCACTCTGCAGTTTGTAGCCCCATAGAATGTGGTGCCCTGACTCCTTTTTTCATATATCTATCATTCATGGGTAAGAAAGGTTTAAGAAGTCTTGAAAAAAGTGATCCTAATTTTTACAGACCTTTCAACTTTTCAAATCATCTTTTTAAAGACACAAAATTGGTTTCCTGGAAAATCATTCCGTGGGTACTTAGCACTAAAATTTCTATTAGTGGGAAAGCCTTAACCTATATATTTCAAATTATTCATACTGCATGTTGAGCTTCGGGGGTTTAATTTTTGTAATGTTGAATAGTCAGGATAAAATTATTTACCCGCTGTCTTGCCCATTCTTTTCTATTTCCTTTCTCTTCCTAATGCCAATAGATTTTATCAGCTCACTATTGGTAACTGCATTTTAAAGAAAAGGAAAATAAAGAAGCTGTGTAACTTCCAAGTGAGACGTATGTAAAATCAGTGGGCAGGCCTTGTCCATGTAAATATGCATTATAAATGAATTTAAACACTTTGAGCTACACTTGTACTACTTGTTTTATACACAGTGATCATATACAGAGTATCCCAGAGAGAGACAGGTCAGTGTATTTTAGACAGAGGAACACCCCGTGGCAATATTGAAATTTGTATTTCTTAAGCATTTTCTGTAATACTCTTAAAAT
Organism: Myotis yumanensis; assembly: GCF_028538775.1. NCBI lineage: Eukaryota > Metazoa > Chordata > Mammalia > Chiroptera > Vespertilionidae > Myotis > Myotis yumanensis. The sequence goes on along the minus strand of NW_027223753.1, from coordinate 201,325,315 downwards.
TTTATAAGAATGAGAAAACTCATAAAATAGCATCTGCTTTTTTTAAAGAGAATACATGAGACCAAGTACTGGGATCTGGAATTGTATGTAATCAAAGAATAGCTAAGGATGACTTGGAGTCCTAAAGAAAAGTTGGAGGGAAATGGGAGAAATGGAGATCACTTCATACTGTTGTGTTAGTATCTATCACTTTCTTCTGGAGAGGACGAAGGATATTCCCCAAGGAATCCTCCCTTGATCCAGAAAGTAGAACTATGACTCTAATAGATTTTTTTTTCACCAGAAAATTTACTAAAACACCCATCTACCTTTCTTTGTTTGGGACCCAAGCAAATACCACAATAAAATGTACTTAGGACAATTACCAAAGCTACTGAAAGCTAACAATGATTTTATCTTTTTGAGCTTTCATGGCAATTGAGAAAATTCAGAACCATTCTACTTATTTAAAACATGGAAAGATAAAGTTATATTTAACTTTTATAGAAATACAGGACTATGTTGTATTTGTAGAGATAGTATACAGTACTGAGTCTGAGATATTCTCTTAACAGAAATGAAACAAATTACTTAAATTTTTACAGTATACTCATGTCTTTCCCACAGGATTGTAGAACATAATTTATAGGAGACTCCCCAAATTAATTTTGCCCATTAATAACATAAGTCCCCAGTAAAATCTATTATAATATGTGGCTTTTGCACTAAATACTTTTTCCCTGTCTTAAATCAAGGTTTTAACTATTATAAAAATATTATAGCCTGGCCAGCATGGTCAGTGGTGGAGCGTCAATCTTATGAACCAGAAAGACATGGTTCTATTTCCAGTCAGGGCACATGCCCAACCTTTGGGCTTAATCCCCAATAGGGGGCATGCAGGAAGCAACCCATCAATGATTCTCTCTCATCATTGATGTTTATATCTCTCTCTCCCTCTCCCTATCGCTCTTAAATCAATAACAAACATATATATTTTTTAAAAATACTATGATCATAGTTTATATTAGGAGCAAGAAAACATAGACTCCGGTGGAATTATTTGTTGATTTATTGCACAGATTCTAAAATTTTCACAATATTTTTTAAAAAGTAAAATATAAAATTTCATATTTTTATTGCCTAAAAATAACAAACACTAATAATTTGCCCAAGTGATTCTTCTTTTATGATAAAATGCTACCGGCAAACTAAATTCCAAGGAAATCCTTGAATTTAAGGTACTAACTGTATAATTAAACTGATAAGAACAGATACTACACTTGATCTTAGCCAAAAGGCCGAGAAGCACTGTGTATAATTAAATTTAAATATAAAAATATAAACCATAACCTCAAAAAAGTCTAAATTTAGTCATTCAAACACTTAAGTAACTTCCTTCTTTTATTACAAACATTCAATTTACATCCAAAGGAATTGTGCAATTATCCATGTCTTCCTCTAAGAGTCCAAACTTTAGTGAAAAAAATAAATGGAAGCTCCTCTGGTATTTGTCTTTCTCTGCCTGGCTTATTTCACTTAACATAATATCCTCCAGTTCTATCCATGCTGTCGCACATATATGTAGAATCTAGTGAACAAAATAATTTAACAAACAAAATAGAAACAGAAGCATGGATACATAGAACAGAGTGACAACTGTTGGGGGGAGGGGTGTTGAGGTTTGGGTGAATAAGTGGTGAAAGGATTAAGAAAAAAATGTATACATATAAATATATATATATAGACACAGACAACAGTATGGTGATAGCCAAAGGAAAGGGGATTGCAGGGAGTGGAAGAGGGCAAAGGGGGTAAGTGGGGATGGGAAGAGCCTTTACTTTGGGCAAAGGGCACACGATGCCTGTGCTGATGATGTTTTGTTGAGTTGTATGCTTGAAACCTGAATGGTTTTGTTAATCCACATCATGCCAATAAACATAATAAAAATAAATATAAAAAATAAAATTCTAAACTGAAACAATGATCTAATTAATGAAAGGGGAGCTGCAGGAAGTAGGGCTGTATGTAGGGCTGTGTTCCCTCGCCAGGTGGACAGAGCCAAGGGTTCAACAGGCAGCTGCAATCGCTTTTTCCTCTGGCATCAGTGTGGAAGCATGTGGCTTTCTACCTTATATACATGCAAATTTTATTAGCAGCAGGATGATTTCTCTTTCACTCGGAGGAAGTCATAACGTAAGACCCTGCCTGAATACTCCATAGTTTGTTTTGTTTTTCCAAATGGAAAGTGATTACCAGAGCATATTTTTTGAAACCTAACAGGGCACAGCTTGCCCTGTGGAAGGTAGAATTACTTACGGTACCACCTCGAAGTCTCACAGCAGCTAAATTAAAAAGCTGAGGACTAAATACACATGCAAAATACAGTTACTCATTTGTTGTTCCATGAAACAAAATGAAGCATTGAGTGTGGGTAAAGGAAACAATTATCCTCTTTAGAAGCAGTTCTTATATTTTTTAAGCTTTGCCTCATTTCTCAATTTGCAAATCCAATACAAGACTTATAAATGCATAGAATGGAAAAGATCTTGGAAATAATGGCTCAAGCAGAGAAGTAGGAAAAACCTTTATGTTAGAAGGGCTAAAGGTTTCCCAGTTGGTTTTCTGTATATGCAAGAAAAATGAAAAGTTCCAGAGATGTTTGGGAAGCTAAGCCAGTAAGGAACATTGCAGGCAATGAATGAACAGAGAAATATTTCCTTTACTAACCAGCAATTGTGTATGAATCATATAACAATCTAAATTAGCTGACACATCCCCATAATAAAAATAAATCACTTTTCCAGCTTTTTTGAGGTATGATTGCCAAAAAAAAAAAAAATTGTGGATATTTAAGTTGTATTACATGATTTTCTGGGGTTTTTTTTCAAGGTGTATAATTTAATATGCACTTATAATCAAGTTAACACATTCATTACCTCACATTCATTACCTCACATAGTTTTCCTGTGCATTTGAAGTTAGAATAATGAGATCTACTCTTAACAAATGTCAAGTATACAAAACAGTATTATTAACTATAATCACTGTGCTCTACACTATATCTCTAAAACTTATTCACTGTATTGATACCATTGTAATAAACACAGTTATGAATAACTGGAAAGGAGCAGAGGGAAGGCCAAATATCATGGACATGCCCAGTTAAGTCTGGATGCCAGCATAGTTCACCATAGTCAAGATATGGAAACAACCCAAGTGTTTGTCAAAGAAGTTAAAATTGTTTATTCTACCAGTGAGCGATGCCCTGGTAAGAGCAGAGAGGAAAAAAATCAGAGCATGGAGGCTAACTCAGGGAGGGAAGCTTTCCCTTTGTCCTTTCTAGGTTCTTTGACTGGTCTGATTATTAAATTGATATCACAAATTAATAGAAGAAAAACATTCATGTCATATGTAGGAGGGGCCCAAAAATATGAGGCTTTAAAAAGTTACCAAAGCAAGCAGCTTTTAGACAAAGAAACAATCAATTCCTGAAGAACAAATAAAACAAAGGGGTTTTGGCTTGGGGTAGCAAAATGATGAATAGGTAACAAGGTATGGCCCTAGCTGGTTTGGCTCAGTGGATAGAGTGTCGGCATACGGACTGAGGGGTCCTGGGTTCGATTCCCAGTCAAGAGCATTTATGTCGGTTCCAGGCTCCATCCCAGTCCTTGGCTGTGGTACATGCAGGAGGTGACTAATCAATGTGTCTCTCTCTCACATTGATGTTTCTCTCTGTGTGTGTCTCTTCCCCCTCCTTTCCACTCTCGCTAATAATCAATGGGAAAATATCCTCAGGTGAGGATTTTAGAAGAAAAAGTATGTTTATAGTCTTTTCAACTGGGAATTCTCCATCTCTGGCAGTAAGGATGCCTTTATCCTCCTGGTTTAGGGAGGATGCTTTCACATGGGAGATTTATTTCCTGCTTTCAGGGGGGACAAAGGAGGTCCCGGTACCCTTCTTGTACTCGCTCTTTCTTAAATAATTTTAATTCAAAATCATCAACATGTCAAAGTGGCATCTTTTGGGATGGCATATTCTGCTCCCCCTCAGAAGGGAGCCCTTTTGTTTCCTGTCTGTAAATGAATGGGTGGGAATAGAGAACATCAATTACCCATATACGCTTTCTAAAACTCTAAAGAGCTAAATATGAAAACAAGATCTCAATTCAATGTTGTAAACACTCTGAAAATAGAAATTGGTGGAATTTATTTGAATTAATCAAGTGTAATTTCTATAATTTTGTTATTTTTATGTAAATGTGGCCTCATTATAATTTGAACAATTTGCCTGAACTCCCCTCCCCACTCTCCTCTCTTCCTCTCTGTCTTAAGAAAACTAAAATTAGATATTTCAAATTTTGAAATACTTTTCGTTTTTCTTGGATTATTTAACCATAATATTGCTTTTGTCTTGCTTCATTGTCCTCTTAGCTTCACTTATTGATAGCATCCACAGGGACAGGGCAATATTAGGAAATAATACCTTTATCATATTGTCATCTTGCAACAAACATTGTCAGTCTCTGGCTCTGGCTCCTGGTAAACCACACCTTTTCCCTCCATACAGACACCCAGGACTTGTCCCTCATGATTACACCGGTATTTCTCAGATACAAGAGCTCTACTCTGTTTCTCCTTTTTTTTCATCTCTCCTCTAAACATGTTTCAATAAAAAAGACTTTTTAAAATCCCTGATACATTAATTATTCTTTTTTAAAAACATGTTTTTATTGATTTTAGAAACAGGGGAGAGAAAGGGCTAGAGAGAGAGAAACATCAAGGAGAGAGAAGCATCTATTGGCTGCCTCCTGCATGGGATTGAGCCACAGCCTGGGCAAGGATCCTGACCGAGAATTGAACCAATGACCTCTTGGTTCCTGGGCCTATGCTCAACCACTGAGCAATCCCAGCCGAGTCCATTAATTATTCTGCATTAAAATAATTGAAGGTGAGCCATGCTATGTGGTACTTGCATCTCAATATTGAAATCATGAGGTTTACTACTCAATAGATTTGTTTTTGTTCTCACAATGTAACTCCACAATGTAAGCATGGCCTTGTTTATCTTTAATCTGAGATTTTCTCAGTGCCTACAAACCACTATACCTAGACAAGAATTTTTTTTTCACTGAAAGTTATTTGACACATCAATTTTTTCTTGCTTGAACTTTTCATGTTTATTTTCCTTGGACAAATTTTAATTCTCATCTTAAAAATAAAATTTTTAAGTAGATTCTGCCTGTTTCAAAATTTTTTATTTTACTTTATTTTAATAATGTGTGAGATATTTTTCAAAGACTGTGATATTCTTTCCTCATATATGGCCTTTTATAAACACACTAGAGGCCCGATGCACAAAAATTTGTGCACTCTGGGGGCAGGGGGAGGGGGGGTCCCCCAGCCTGGCCTGTGCCCTCTCGCAGTCTGGGACCCCTCGGGAGATAATGACCTGCTGGTTTAGGCCTGCTCCCAGGTGGCAGAGGGCATGCCCAATCCCTAGGTGCAGCCCCTGGTCAGGCTCAGAGCAGGGCCGACTGGGGAGTTGGGGCACCGCCCCCTGTCATGCACAGAGCAGGGTGGATTGGGAGGTTGCAATGCCACCCTCAGTCATGCTCAGGGTGGGGCTGATTGGGGGGTTGGGGCACCCCCCCGTCATACTCAAGGCAGGGTCAATGGGGAGGTTGCGGCGCCCCCTCCCCCCGTCACGCACAGAGCAGGGCCAATCAGGGGGTTGGGGCGCTGCACCCTGTCACGCACAGAGCAGGGCCCATCAGGGGGTTGGGGAGCTCCCCCTTGTCATGCACAGAGCAGGGCCCATCAGGGGCTTGGGGAGCTCCCCCCTGTCACGCACAGAGTAGGGCCAATAGGGGAGTTAGGGCCCCGCCCCCTGTCACACACAGAGCTGCAGGGTGATCAGGGGGTTTGGGCGCTGCCCCCTGTCACGCTGATCTTGGTGCTGGGAGGCTTAATACCCTCTTACTATATAGGAAAGAGGCCTGGGGGCCGGCTGGTTTGCCCTGAAGGGAGTCCTGGAGCAGGGTGGGGGTCCCCACTGGGGTGCCTGGCCAGCCTGGATGAGGGGATGATGGCTGTTTGCAGCTGGTCACACACCCTTCAGGGTGGGGGTCCCCACTGGGGTGCATGGCCAGTCTGGGTGAGGGGCTGAGGGCTGCTTTCAGGCTGACTGAAGCTCCCAACCGCTCCTTTTTCTTCTCTTTTTTTAAATTTTATTCTGGGCCAGCTTTGGCTCTGGCTCTAGCTCTGAGGCATCGTATCTGGTTTGTTTGCCGTTCTATAATCGAAACAGTGTATAACTTCAGCTCTGAGATCCCGGCTGGCTGAAAGCTGGTTTCAGCTTCTTATTTGCAACATAGTACATAGTTGCTTAGAGTTGCAACTCAGAGGCCGGCAAGTCAGGCGGGGAACGTTGGAGTCTGCAGTCCCTGGAGCAAGCAAGCCTCATGTTCACTTCCAGCTGCCTGGCTGCCGGCCGCCATCTTGGCTGACAGTTAATTTGCATAAGGATATGCTGATTAGCCAATGGGAAGGGTAGCGGTCGTATGCTAATTACCATGTTTCTCTTTTATTAGTGTAGATTAGTTACTTGATTGTGTCTAATAGTGATTTTTCTCTCTAAATGATTCTTTTTTAAATACAACATAGCCCCCTCAGGTGAGAGACCTGCATTAGAGATGCCATGGGAAAAAACACAGCAATTCCAAGTAGAAATTGTTAAACTATACCACACTCTCACACATATATCACACTCTCTCATATAGCAAAGCTTTGTAGAAGCAAACTATTGTAATTTATTATAATTAACCACACTGTGTTGTTTGTGTTTTGCTACTACACATAATCATGAATAATATTTTGATGCTATTTTTAATCTCGTTTCAAGATTTCTTTTCTCAAAAGCCCAAATAACTATCTTGCTCTGTGACCTTGAGTGCTAGCAATTTGTCTCTTTACAGAATGGAAATGTATTTTCCTTGTGTTATCAGTGCTGTGCAGTGATCTTAGTGTGAATTTCCCCATCACTGGGGTGTTTACCTTGCATTAAAATGCATAAATTAAAGTCATATCAGAATTATCAACAAAAAGAGAGTAAGATAAAAATAATGACTCTCACATTAGGTAAAAAAGAACCTTAGCCGAAACCGGTTTGGCTCAGTGGATAGAGTGTCGGCCTGTGGACTGAAGGGTCCCAGGTTCGATTCCGGTCAGGGGCATATACCTTGGTTGCGGGCACATCCCCAGTGGGGGATGTGCAGGAGGCGGCTGATCGATGTTTCTCTCTCATCAATGTTTCTGACTCTCTATCTCTCTCCCTTCCTCTCTGTAAAAAATCAATAAAAATATTTTTTTTAAAAAAAAGAACCTTAACTTTAAAAAATTTAATATATACTCATTAAGGTAGCTTTCCATAGGGAATTTACAAACATTTTATAAATAATAAACAAGGACATGGATAGAACTCCTCTTTCCAGAAAGGAAAGCTAACACCTGAGAGTGAATTCCAGACAAGGCCAATATCCAAAGTTAATCGGTAACTTTAAAAGGGCACTTTAAGTTATGACCAAAATTACATAGTAAAGAGTTAAAAGGAGGGGAAAAATGTCTGGATGACACATTATTATGGAAAAAAGAAACAAAAAACTATGAGCCAAATTTTCTTTCTCAACTTATTTTATAAAGTTTTGCTTAAAATAGAAAATATGTATTATTTCTGAGAATGGAAATTGCATTAATGAACTGTTCATTTTTCCTTTCTGGAGAAAAGGGCTAGGGCAGAGATTTTTTTTTCCTGATATTCTCAGAGTTTGCCCAAACACTCCATCTCGCCAATTTTTTTTCTTCTCATGCATCAGATTCCTATAGCCATTTCCAGAGAATGTCGGAGTTAGAAAAATGACAAGATAAAAATAGCCTTGTTTCTCATTAATGGACAAAGAAGGGGGTAGCAGCACCAACTGTAACATCCATCAAACCCCAGGCCTCAGTTGCAATGCAGGATTGTCTCCCAGGGTGGATATAATCCTTCTTAATAAAAACTCTTCCTAACAGTGTAAAGAGATGGTGGTCACTTCTCACTCCTCTAGAATCTAGCTTGATAGTTTCTGGGTCCCCAAACCAAGTTGAGTGTTCAAAATTTATCCAAATACTCTGTCCGCGGCATGTTAAACAAAGGAATAGGTTATCTCAATTATGGCCCATTCATTGATAAGAATTCAATCATCTTTTAGTGGTTTTAACCCACTGGCATTAGAAATCGTCACCTTCTCCTTAATGATCTATCTCCCTTAGAAGTAGAAGGCTTAATCTTGTGGCCTGTTTACAATCAAGTCCTTTTCATTAAAAGTGAGAATCGATAATTGGTCTTATTAGCCCAACAGTTTTATCTTCCTTGCTGAAACAAGTTTTGTACTTCAGGATTTTAAATTCACCTGCATTATTAACGACTTTTATAAAATTGCTTCTTTCACAGATACAGCAATGTTCAGCATTGCTTTTGTGTCCCTACATCCCTAGGGCAAGATCATCAGATGGAGAAGGTGGAGTAATTTCCAATATATAGCTATACCACCTAAGGCTCTTAATGACAACCACATGTCAGCACCCTTCCAAATAAGTGGAGACATTAGAAGTTGCTGACGGCTACAGGCTCCGGGACACAGCTTCATTTCTCCCCAGTGAGTTGGGGTAATGGAGAAACATATGTCTCCAATATTCTTTCTGGCCTAATTAAGCAGAAAAGCCTCAAGTGTTCGAAGGCTGGCGCCATCCGCACGCTCACTTTGCTTCTTCGTGTGTAATCCTGTATGAAAAATTATTATAATAACACCACACAGGGTGAAGCCCTTGCTATAAACACAGTGCTCAACAAGTTACATGGAATTTTCTCAATTCTTTCAGCAATCCTCTGAAGCAGTTGCAGTCCCTCTCCATATTTCACAGTGAGAAAACTGAGGCTTAGCTGGGTCACACAGTACGGGACACAGAACAAACTCAAGTACAAGTCTGTCGACAGAATCCACTTTGATAACAATACTAGGCTGCCTACTAGTAAATGTGATGGGCTACAATATAGAAAATCTTAAATTTATATATTAACAGCCTGGTTCAGGCTACTAACAGATCTTATTGTGTAGAACCGTAAGTCTTACATTAAAGAGTGTTATTTTGCTTTTGAAATAATTACATCATTCTTAAAGAGAAAAATATAAACCTCTGGGGGAAAATCTCTGTTAATTTTTATGTATATGTATGCAGGATATTTTGTTTATCCCAAATATAAACTTGTAATTCTTATAAGCAACAGTGGTATCACTTATGTATTATGCTTTAAATTTATGGACAATATTCAGCTCTAATTAAAAGTTCTAATTAGCTCTTCCGTAAGAATCTTGCTAAGTGTCCGTACTGTTTCTTCATGCTATTTTTTTAAAGATTATCTTCATTTAGTAGTTTGAGTACCATATTGGAACTTAGGAGTCTAGATAATCCTCTTCATCTCTGTTACTAAATTCCTCCTAAAACACGAAGTAGTTCAGCTTAAATGTCTGAAATATTGACAAATGTAACTGGAAAAAATAAGTGAACTTTATGTGTATATATGTTTAATTAAAGTGAATTCTAAATTCTTAATTTAAGAATCTATTGACTAACCATTTCTAATGTTATTTTTAAAACTTGCCTAAGTAGTTGTTCAATAAAACTGTGATGTGGGGCAATCATGCTATTTGGGACTTGGATGCTGAAGTTCTAAGAAATCTCCTTGAGGAGAGAGTTAATCTCAGAATGCCCTGGAAACATTGTGCTGACTAGTTAAATTCCCTCCTTGTGGGCTCTTTAAAATTGACTATTGAATAATTCTCTATTATCTTTTCAAAAGGCACATTGCAGTAATTTCATTTCTTTGAAGAAAAATAATTATTTGTCTTTTCTAATTAAAGGATTTACTTCCCATGTTAATTTTATTCAGTTTTACTCAAGGAATTCATTTTACTTTAAATAATTTGCAGAAGGGATTGGTCTATTCATTTTAGTAATCTACGAGTAGCGAGAACTCAATTCTTCTGAGGAAACAGAAACAAATGTTATCTAGAGTGTTAACTGGTACTATGCAAGGACAGGCATTTCACTCTTCTTCCCTTTTTGAACTTGATCGCAACCTCTCAGTTAAAATGAGTAGCAGTTATTTGTTATCCCTTCTTTTCTACAATACTGTACAGAATTAAATAGCCGTCCTTCTTTTCCCCAAACTCACTGATTTTCACTGTTGATATCTAACGTAAAGCCAGCGTTTCTTATTAAGGAATGAAGGAGAGCTTTCTCCCTGAGCACAGGACTGAAGGGTAAGCAGACATGTCTCTTGCAAAGAGCAAATGTTCAAAGTGAATGCTAATCAATGAAATAATTCCAAGGTCTGGGGAGCTTAATGGGGTTTAGAAACTGAAGTTCTGATATTCCAGCAAGTAGAGGGCATGACTCCACCAGCATAGAGATTTCCTCACCGAAGATATATTTTTCATGTAACCCAAATATTGATGAAGAAATATCTAGAACCTATCCAATAGCTTTCCTTGATCCACTGACAATTACAGAGCTTTAATAAAATACTGAAATTATTCTCACATGCCCCAAAGAAAAGTTATATATTTTTATATTAAAAATTCTTTTGGGGGCAAATGAAAATATTTTAACCTAATTGAAAATTTCAATTACTTGGAATTCGGATGGAAAGAAAGATCCCCAACAGGGTACAAAAGTATTACATTAACAAGGAAAAAAATGGTGCATTCAACATCTAGGCAATTTTTCTAAAACATGATTTTCAGAATGTCTAACTTTTAACTAGAGTTTATATTACAAGTGTATCCTCTTTGTACCTTTTTAAACCAAATTGAATTCCTTATATGATATTGTCCCCATTGTTCTAGCATAAGACTTCAAATATTCCATTATAAATTTCCAATACTCACATCTCTACCTTTGATAACTAGGTCTCAAGAAACTAAAGTATGAAAATGCTTTCTCTTGGCTCATAGTATTAACTCTGTATTAAAACTGTCACCAATTAGCTCACAATTATCTACATATTCTTATTCAGTAAATAACACTAAAAACCAAAAAAATATTGAATTTTAATGTAGCATTATATCCACTTTCTGTGTGTGTTTCTGTGTGTTGTGTGTATACTTTGAGTAATAAGTAGTGAATAACTTGAAAAGTTATTTTTAATCCTTATAGTTATGTGTGCTAATTTCAACCAGCCATGCTTAAGAAATTGAAGACCCCAAGACTCTCAATGCCCTGGGTAAGGCTTAACTATTGCTAACTCATTCGACTTCTATGTACTTGGAGGTACTAATAGCTGACCACTCAACAAGAGCCAGAAAGAGAGGTAGTACTTGATCCTGCACTGGCTTCCAGAAAATGAAGAGGTAGCTTTTTGTCTCAAATAAAAGAATAACAGATCTTTTCTTAATTAAACTACATTCGTTGGGAGCGAACATTACAATCAGAGAATAAAATTACAACTAGGAGAGCAATCGTTTTGTGTATGCCATGGGTATGATTGCTTCTAGACTCACCTGAGCCAAAACGTATAGCCTGTCATTCTGTTTTCATCTTGAACTGACATATAAAACCTAAACCTTTTCTACCAGGGAAGTATAGAACACAGCAGACGTGAATTTAATAATAAGTATAACATGCTAGCTGTTCAGAGAAGCACAGCTCAGCTATATCTTTTGTAATTGTAGGAAATTGTTGAAAGGAAGACAAACCAGAGTAGGTAAGCATCCATGCTCTGTCCCAAGTTAGCCCAAAGATCTCAATGCTGTACGCTGAAAAATCAAGACGAATCCCTCCAGAGAAGAATATTGGCTTTCATTTGAGGAGCTTTATATTCTAAAATGTACACATTTTGCACAATATCATGCCATATCAAGAGATGTGGCAGAGAAATCTATCACCAATTCACTAAAATAAAAATGGACATGTAATTCACTAGTTTTGTTTTTAACTGTTTGCAGCTAAAATCACTCTATAAAAATTGGTAAACTGATAGTAGTGTTTGGTACGTTATTTCCCAATACCCTTTTCATGTTCACTATGGATATTTTTCTTAAGAAATGCCTTTTTACCTAGGCTCACACTCACATGGAACTGTATTATAATAAAATTACTAGCAAAATCATTCTATCTGAATTAAAGAAGAAGCATTCAATGCTAAAACAAAAAGCAAAAAGTACTGGATAGAACATTGCATTGTAATGTTTTGCCAACAATTAATCATGGATAATTTCTAAATGAGTCGGAGAAAACTAATCAGCCAATTTGTAATGACTGGCACACATAACTGTAGAATTTATCATCGAGGTTCAAACATTAGAAAGCCTCCCTGGCTTTGTTTTTGTTTACAGCATATACAGGGGATGAATCTTTAAACCCCAGGCTCTGTATTACCTCTGCTTCACCTGACAGATGTAATAATCCAGTATTTTATTTGAAAAGGCTGGAATTTATATATACACATGGCAGTTGGACCCCAGAGGCTGACACCAGAGGATGCCAGGAGAATGCTGACATTTAAGCCTGCCATGGATTTGTTCCCTAGCAGAAGAAACATTTAAGTGGGTCATGGCCCAAAGGTATTGAACTCCTTCCCTTGCTGACAGCTATTTACCGGCACACGGGCCAGTAAAGGAAGAAGAGGATTAAGGAACTCCAGTTGATCAGAAAATAACATTCAAAGTTGAAACCTGTCTCTACTCCCAGGACTCAGCTTTCGAAAATCTTTTAGCGAAACCATTGTCAAGGGGTGGCATAATCACAGGATGAAGTAAGGAGATTTAAAATTCTTAAGCAGACACAAATGCACTGAGAGTCTAAGTTTTAAGGGCTCATAGGAAATAGCCATGTGAAACTGCATCACAGGGAATAGTCATTGATCCTTTCAAACTGTCCCAAAATGTTTCAGAAGAAAATAGATCTTCCCATTATGCAACCCCAGATGGAACATACGTGTTAGAGAGATGTGAAATAATGGAATGTGCACTCTATTTAATTTGAAATGATAATTCGTACCAGCCATAAAAATATGCAGATGAGACTATTTTCGTTGACCTGAAAATTAATGTGCATTGGATATTACAGAATGCAAACATTTGTATTGAATGAGCTATGTTCGGTGGCTGTTTATTCCCTTAGAGTTTTCATTCAATCAATTGCCTCTACAAGTTGAAAAATAAAAGAGTTAAGCAAAATCCAAATGATGGAAACAAAGAGTAAAGAAAAACTGGCCTGAATCTTATGTAAATGCTTTTCTCTTTTGTATTTTCTAATTGAAGGGTTTTCTTCCATTTGGGGTGGTTTGTTTTGATAGGGAAGATGGGTGTGTTTCTTGGGTCACCTCACGGTGAAGACATTTCCCATGAAGCCTATATAACTGAGAGTCATTTAATAATTACAGTGAAAAGACCAAAAATTTTTCATCCCTAAGATTCAATTTTTTTGAAAGTGTGGTTTCAAAAATAAAATGACAGTAATAAGTGATATGAACAGAGTGCTAATCATGTGATAAGGACTCTTCTGAACAATTTGCATAAATTAACTCAGTGACAGTCACAAACACCTGTGGAAGGAGGTTCAATGAGTTTTGCCATCTTATAGAGAAAGAAACATAAAAGTTTAATGATGACCAAAGCCACATAGTCCACAATGGTTGTAATGTCAGAAATTGAACTTAAGGATGTTAATTCTTATTTACACGAGGGAAAAGGAGAATGTTGATAGAACATACACTGGTCCTGAAGTCAGAAGACACATGTGCATGTAAGGACTTGATGTGACCCCCAACTTGAGCTACTTCCCATCTATAAAGTAGATTAACAATCCCCATCTCACAGTTACTCTGCATTAAATGAGATTAACTAAGTGAAAGCTTGTTTTGCTGACCTATTCAGTTCTGTATTTGATATAAAGTTCTGTTTTATATAAAACAATGATTTTTAAAGCTCCTGGAAGAAGGTCATAATTCATTTGATCAATATCAACCTTTTCCCTTTCCTTTCCTAAGTGAAGGAACAAAAGTTCTTCTCAGGTATGGCCTTTGGGTCAGAAAGCAAATTACGTTCATATATTTTTATTAGTTGGAACATCCATTCTTCATTTACAAATTAGATTCATATAACTCATCTATATGAAGAATATAATTATCATACATATTTTTAGAGCTAGTTTTGTTTCAAAAAAGAGTAAGATACATGCTGGAATATATCTTAAAATATTGAAGAGCTTTCAAGTAATTGATAGAAATGTTTAATTTATGTTAACATGTGCTAGTTAATTTTTTTAGCTTACTAAGCCTAACAGCAAAAACAGTGCAAAATAGCTAATCAAAACAATGGTTTTTGACATTTATAAATAAAAATTGTGAGACAAGTTCAAATATAATGAGGTTCGGGCCTCTAATTATTAAAATGTAACCACAGTACAATAGAATATTTAAAATTATATAAATGTATCACATAACAACACTGTTGCCATTACAAGCCATATAATAATACATTCAAGTTTGATCATATTCTATGTTTAAAATTTTGATATTTTTTCAAAACGCAACCAAATGAAAGGAAAGACTTCATATTTTGAGGAAAGACTCCTCAAAATATGGCTTGTATCTTTTAAGTGTGTTGCATTATTTCCTCCCTTCTTCATCAAGCAACCCTATCAAGAAAGTGCTATTATTATTTCTACTTTGGAGATGGTAGAAATGTGGCAGAATGTTTACTTAAGTCACCCAAGTTCCCAAAGCTTGTGAGTGTTAAGTCAGCTGGGCAATGCAATGAAGAAATCTGGCTCCAGACTTAACATTCTTAGTGACCCTCCTATAGCCAAGTGTATTGATCTCTGAGATCAATCAGAAACAATGTCACAATTCATTTTTCTGATGCATAGGCCAGTATTCTCAAAGGATGCTCAGAGAACCAGACATCTCTAAACCATGTTAGGAGACTATACCAAAAAGTGCCTCCTTGGCTCACCCAGCCAACTAAATCTGCATCCCTGGTAATAGGTCTGGAAATCAACATTGTTGAAAAAAAATCAAACTTTAACTAAATTCCCAGCTGATTCTTAACGCATGAAATTTGAAGAAAACACTATATGCTTTCTAAATAGAACCATGTCTATGCTCTCAGCCCTTAAATTATGCATCGTAGGCAAGATCAGTAAATATAGGTACCAGTATATTAAATGAAATAAATTATAAAAGAATAAATCAGTGCATGAATGAATCACTTTCTCCATAAATCAGTAATAAATAAAAGAAAATACTTGCCATAGTAGACACTTCATGCATATATATTAAATCAACCCAATCTTCTTGGTCTCTTTCCCGTCATTCTGCTTCACCTGTTCTACCATAATGACAATCAACCCTGGCCATAGAATTTATGAAATCTAGATGTGAAAGAGTGTGGGATTTTTTTTAAATATAGTTAACTGCTTTGAAAAACAAAATAGAAATCCCCTGTGAACCTCTATCAAAAGTGCCATGCTTAATGCTTTTAGAATTAAACATAGAAAGGAAGTTAAAATTCTCTCATTTTTAAGAACAACTAAGCATCCCAGTACAAAAACTTCACATGACCCTGGGTGGCATTGCCAACACTCTGTAACAAAATGATAATTCCTTTCCCATAACATTAGATATTGATGCCTTTGTATGTGAATGTTTAACTTAGGGTGTTATGTTGAAATTATTGGAGAAGGCCACCTATCTAAAGTTACCTGTAGCTTTCCCAAATTGTGTGTTAGGCATTGCACGACGATGAGGCAGGTCTGCCAATAAGAAACCCACATTGGAAGGCCAACCAGGGACCAACTGTTTCTCTAGATAATGAGATTGAACATCAAAGATGATCCTGGTTGTGCCCAGACTGTACTGATTAATGGTGGGCTCTGCTCTATGTAGGCACCCCAGCATGAAGACATCCCATTATTGGACTACAAGCTTAAACATGTCTTAGACTCTCCGGGCTACTCTAACAAAATGCCATAGTCTGGATGGCTTACAAACAACAGAAAATTTTTCCTCACAGCTCTGGGGGCGGGGACATCCAAGATCAAGACAGCTGCAGGTTTGATGTCTGGTGAGAGCTCCTTCCTGGTTCATAGGTTACTGACTTCTCCCTGTGTCCTCTCATGGCAAAAGGAATGAGGGAGCTTGCTGGGATCCCTTTTATCAGGACACTCATCTGATTTATGAGGGCTCAACCCTCCTGACCTAGTCACCTCCCATAGGCTCTTCCTCCAAATACCATCATGTTGGGTAAAAGGTTTAAACATACACATTTTGGAGGGACACAAATATTCAGTCTACAGCAGTAAGTGAAGTTCTGAAACCAGAGGATTCTCTGTTGAGATTTCATCTTAATCTTCTACCTGTTTAATTTTATTTTGGGAGGAATTATGGTGAACTGAATAGAAAAAATTAACAGCAATAGAAAGTACATTTACAGTTGCTCAAATGGAAAATCCTACAACAATTAACCAATAATAATACAAGAATAAACTCTGTTTTATGTACTCACAATTATAGACTACTTTTGCCCCACACTGTATTTTGAACTTCTGATCGACTAGCTGAATGACAGAGAGAATCAGGCAAGCGATCCCACACTCACTCTAATAAAATATGTCATTTTCATGGTAATGTGCTTTGGTATTGTGTGATGCAAGTGAGTCCCTTCTCCCAAGGACACCTAAGGAAGTTGTCATTAAAGAAAACCTAGCATTAATTATTTTGCCTACTTTCTTTAAACTACAAATAACGTATTTTATAACTTAATTGCCATTAAATCAACCCAATTCACCTGTTCCACCACAATGGAGTAAAAATTTGTAAGAATAAATAAAAATGCGTGTAGGAGGAAAAAGCACGTGTTTGGCTCACATAAAGAGCCCTGCGGTGCCAGGTTTTATTACTATGGTAAATAATCTGCTAGCCAGCACACCAAGTGCGTCCATGCCAAAGGCTCGTGAGGGGCAGAGAAGGATAAATACCGTTCTTGGAAAAGAACCATCATTGATGGAGATAGCAGAGAATATGCGGGAATCATTTCTTTTTATGGAATTGGTCAAATGATACTTGAGATAACTAAGAGAGAAGAGTTCATTAATATTAAAATTTAAGCTGTGTCATTAGAGAAATAGGAATTTTAACAACAGAAAAGATAATTATAGTGAAGTAAGAATATGGGAAGAGGAGGATCAAGTGAATAAAACATTGTGTTAAATTAAGGACTATGCTCACCAGAAGAGGGGATTTAATAAAATTAATGTGTCCTGAAGTGGATAACTTTTATAATCCTACTTTTACACAAGAATTTTCTGAAGGCTCAATTGTTCAAATAGCTCATCTTAACTATTGCTTTTAGGCAATGCATTGATTATTTTGCAGCAGTGAAATAATTATGTTTTAAGCAGAAAAAAAGCTATATTATTAGCAATCATTATATTACCTTGACTTTCTTACTAATTAGATCTTTAAAGAATTAAAAATATATTTTAATGAAAAATAATGCCAGCTAGAATTTACATGAATAGGTGATGACAATAACTTGACAAAGCATTATTTGAGGTTTGAAAATGTCCATTTATCCACAATGCATAAATACTGTCTAATTGAGCACCTTGCCTAGGAATCTAGTGACTCCCCGGTGCTCTCTCATTACAGGAATTCACAACCACCCCTGCCCCCTTCCACAGTATCCCACGTGGAAACTTCTGTATCCTTTGTTATTATCTCAAGCTTCTAATCTCTGTTCTCAAGGGATTTGGTTAAACCTCTCTGTACTAGGTTACACTGCAATCTATTCAGAATATTTTACACTTTAATAGGAGATTAAGATGATTCCCAGTCTCTTCTTATGCTATAAAGTCCTACCTCTTTTTTAGAATATATTTTTATTGACTTCAGAGAAGGAAGAAGGTGAGAGAGATAGAAACATCAATGATAACAGAATCATTGATCAGCTGCCTCCTGCATGCCCCACACCAGGGATCAAAACCTGGGCGTATGCCATGACCTGGAATCAAACCATGACCTCCTGGTTCATAGGTTGAAGCTCAACCACTGAGCCATGCCCAGCCAGCATGTTCTACCTTTTAATCTAACTAGTCTGTTTTTTTCATCCAACCATAAATCCAGTTAATATACATCTCTCCTTAATCTGCCTTTCTGTTAGTCATTATTGATCATAATGCATTTATAATCCTTAATGTCTAGAAATAATTATTCTCTTTTCAAAATCCTGTTTCTCTCTGAAAATATGATAAATGTTATTTGAATTAGAAAAATGATGTAGGAAGCGTGAAAGTTCTGGGAAATATATTACATATTTTGATAACTTATACTTAAATGTTTTACATTAAAATAAAAAAACTTATTCACTACTTTTATCTGAAATTCTTCCAAAAATTTATTATACTTACTTAGAAAAGACTGCATCAAGGAAAAAATGAAGACTGCTGGGTGCCTCTGTCTTGTTTTCATCAACTAACCTGTTCCCTTGCTGATTATCTCTGGGCACATCTTTGAAACTCACTGAACTACAGTTTCTCTATTAATATGATTACAGAAATGATTGCTTCCTTTAGCATGGAGGTATTAACAGAGTTAATCAAACATTTTTAATGGAATGAACTATTTAAATGCAAAGCATTATAATAAGAAAGGCCATTTACCATGGGTAAATTTGTAAAAGCAAATACAGACATGAATATGAGTAAACGTGCAATGGCCAGCAATAATTCCTAAGGATCAGTTAAGAGATTCTATCTGGAATTGACTAAAAGGGAGAATTGACTTTTAAAGCAGATTATTTTCAATGGCATTTAACCATAGGAAAGAAGGTTTATCCAAAATAATACAGAGCACAGATTAAAAGATTTCAAAGAAAACCATATGGATTAAAAGGCTTCGTGACTTTAAGAAAAAAACAAATGAAGGTTCTACCACATTCTACTTGGAAGCATTTTGTAAATGATAATTTGAAGCCATTAATTAAATCTAGTGCAGTGTTCTCCTCATAGTGAAATTTCAACTTCCATTTCATCATGGCTGCAAAATCATGATATGCAAACATGCCTGACACAGAGGTTTCCTATTTAGATTTATTTCTAGACAAATGCTCACCGTGTGTCAATTTTTTATCCCAAGGCCCCCAAATTTCTACAGTAAATAAATATATGAATACATGCATGCACACATATTTGCATGTAATTGGAGTGTGATTTGTTATTAAATGTTTGTCTTTTTCTGCTAATGTCCTGAGGCTCAGAACCAGGTATAGTTGATAGTGTTGGCAATTATTTATAGAATTCACTGAAATGAAGGTCCTTGAGAAAGAAAGAAAATGAGGAGGCAAGAATTTCTCTTTTAAAAAATATTTTTGTTTTATAACATTCAAACATTTTTTAATCTTCCCTCACCCAAGGAAATTTTTTTCCATTGATTTTTTTTTAGAGAGAGTGGATGGGAGGGGAGAAGGAAGGAGAGAGAGAGAGAGAAACATTGATGTGAGAGGAACACTTCCATTGGTTGCCTCATGAGTGCACCCCAACCAGGCCTGGGGATCGAACCTGCAGCCTATGTACTTGTCCTTGACTGGGAATCAAACCCATGACCATTCAGTGAATGGGCCTACACTCCAACCACTGAACAACACAGGCCAGGGCCATAACATTCCATTTTTTAAAAAATTGTTCTTTTGCATTTCTGTGGTAAAAAGAGCTCATATCATGATATGTGGGTAAGCTAATAAATCTGAAATTTACTATCCTTATACTATTAATTGGTAAACTATTTGGCAATATATTTTCTCCCTCTTTAATACTCAGATTTTATTAATGAAAATATATGATTTTATAATGATGGAAATCTTTGGTAAGCCAGGAAATATTATAAGCTGAGTTCAACAGACCTTAATCCTGGGACAAATTTTACTGAGGTTACCAATTTATTAGAAAGGAGGTTTTAATAAAACTGAGAAACAGAAACTTTTCTCATCAGAAAGTAGAAGTCATTGAGTTCAACCCCTCAGGGAGCCTCTTGCTCTACATGTAACAGCATTGTATATGAGAGCACCACTCTGTAACCAGGTCATCTTCCTAACTTTGACTTCTGAATCTGCCACTTACTTGCTCAGTGACAGTGAACAAGTTAATTAGCTTCTCTGTTCCTTGGCATCCTCCTCCATACTAAGGAAATAATATTAATTCCTGGCTCACAAAATGCATATG
Organism: Myotis yumanensis; assembly: GCF_028538775.1. Classification (NCBI taxonomy): domain Eukaryota; kingdom Metazoa; phylum Chordata; class Mammalia; order Chiroptera; family Vespertilionidae; genus Myotis; species Myotis yumanensis. Next base: position 201,305,020 of record NW_027223753.1, on the reverse strand, counting down.
AGGAGGAAAGGAGGTCATATTTGTAAAATGTAACTACTTATGGTGTCTGTCACATAGCTATATGTGTGAGGATTTATACATATACTAGAGATCCGATGCACGAAATTCGTGCAAGAGAAGGCCTTCCTTCCCCTGGCTGCCAGCACCGGCTTCCCTCTGGCACCCAGGACTCGGGCTTCCCTCCAGCCACAGGCAAGCACCCGGGACCCGGGTTTCCCTCACAGCCTCAGCTTCATCCGGAAGGTAGTCCGGAAGGATGTCCAGAAGGACATCTGGTCTAATTAGCATATTACACTTTTATTACTATAGATATGTATGGCATTTAGAGTTTCTAAATAAGTGTTTGTAAAATAAAATAATTGTGTGTCCTTAAAGCTGAAAAGCAAAACAAAGACATCATTACAGAAAAAGAGTATGCAGGGTATAAAAGGTTTTGTGCAAACATTGAGAGAGGGAATAAATATGTGAGTAAAAAATAATGTTTTGTTAACATTTGTTACAGTCATAGCAGAGAGCCTGGTACAGAACCAAAAATAAATATTAATGTCTTTCTCTTTCTTTTTTTCCACCAAATAATGTATTCTTGTTATGTTTTATTCAGTTTATTAAAAGCTTTTGATAGCAATCCTTCTTGAAGCTCAGAATGCTCATGCAACTGATCACCAAAATATTGAGAGGAATGTCTACAAATATGTTTGGAAGGTATTTCAAAATGTTTTTCCTGAATGTGGAATAAGGCAAAACAGTTTTCCATTAAGATAATACGATCACATTTGAAATGTTGAGAAGTTCTTATCTGTATATATATTTACATTTTTAAAATATTTATCTATGTCACTACATAGTTGTTGTTAGAGATTGAGAAATGACATGATTCACATATCGAGGCGGACAAAGGCAGAAACAGACACCCCAGGCGACACTGGCTGGAAGAACCCTTGTTCCTCCAATAGAGATGTTTTGTCTGTTTTTTAGTATATTTTTATTGATTTCAGAGAGGAAGGGAGGGGAAGAGAGAGATAGAAACATCAATGATGAGAGAGAAACATTGATTGGCTGCCTCCTGCAGCCTCATACTGGGGATCAAGCCTGTAACCCGGGCATGTGCCCTTGACTAGAGTGGAACCCGGGACCCTTCAGTGAGCAGGCTGATGCACTATCCATTGAGCCAAACAGGCTAGGCCAGGGATGTTTTTGATTACTGACAGAAGCCTTTTGTTCTATGAAGATTTACCTATGAAGATTTTTATATTGTAATCTCTTGATTTTTAAATTATTTTTAATGAGTGTAAGAAATATTAGAATATACATAGTCTTTCTTTAAGCACTATTCAAAGGGAAGGCAGTAGATAAGATTTGAAAACCTAACTATCCATATTTTTAAGTTCATATTTGACTGCAAAGTCTTTCTAATCAGGCAGATCAGCTAATTGCAACACAATGTGGTTGGCCAATCAACGTGAATGAAAATTTCAACAAAAATAACTTTTCTGCTGGCATGCAGCTACACTGCTGGGCTTTCCTTGAAGAGATTGTACTGTTGACATTCCAAAGATGTCATCCTTTAATTTTTGGCTTCTCCGTGAATGGATACTATTCTGTATTGTGTTAATTAGCATTTCATAGGGATTTCTTTTCCCTTAAAATCTCTAGCATCTTACTTTTTACATTCTGTTAAGGTTCATTTATTTAATTTCTTCATTCTTTCTACTGCTCCATTTAAATCAAGAACACTTAAATGGCATGTAACTTCATAGGCACTCTTCTTTTCTCTACTTCAGTGGTTCTCAACCTTCTGGCCATTTAAATACAGTTCCTCATGTTGTGACCCAACCATAAAATTATTTTCGTTGCTACTTCATAACTGTAATGTTGCCACTGTTATGAATCATAATGTAAATATCTGATATGCAGGATGGTCTTAGGCGACCCCTGTGAAAGGGTCGTTCGACCACGGAAGGGGTCGCAACCCACGGGTTGAGAACCGCTGCTCTACTTCCTTAGTCTAGCTGTTGAATCTTCAGCTCTTTTCCTATGATCAGCTTATAACTCATAACTGTTCACAAAGAATAATGCATTCCTTTGCACAGCCCTTTCCCCCTGTTTCTTTTGTCAATTCTTTGCATGAATCTGCAGAGTTGGCATTACTTAACTCTGACTCTGAATTAAACCTATCAGGGACTTGCTTATTTTTGCTTCTTATTTTAAGCAGAATAACATCATGAGTTTTATGAATCAAAAGACTAATGAGCCATCTGTCATATTTTGCAAGAATGCCACAGTGAATCATTTTTTTCTAACTTTAACTGGCACTGGGAAATTACTACATGTAAATAGATTCACTAAGATGTCAAAACAAGAGCGTTGCATAAAGGAATTTTATAGTTTTTTCACAATGTTTGGCTGGGCTTGGAACTTACTTAGACAATTGGGATAAGTCTGGGCACTAGAGTTTAAGCAAGATGTTCAGGTTTTGAAGGAGATGAAAAGAGGTATGAAAAAGTTGGAAAATAGAATCTTCTCTCAAGTTAGCAGTAGTTATAATGTTTGAAAAGTATTGCTTGGGTAAATGGAAGTCTAAAGAGCAAATATAAGACCCCAGATAACACTATGAAACTAGAGCTGCAGAAAATTTTAAAGACTTGCTTTAGCCTGACTGGCATGGCTCAGTGGTTGAGTGTCGACCTGTGAACCAGGGGGCCATGGTTCAATTTCTGGTCAGGGCACATGCCCAAGTTGTGGCCTCAATCCCCAGTGGGGGCATGCAGGAGTCAGCTGATTAATGATTCTCTCTCATCATTGATGTTTCTATCTCTTGCTCCCTCTCCCTTTCTCTCTGAAATCAATAAAATATTTTTAAATAAATAAATAAATAAATAAAGTATTGCTTTAGAGGTGGAAAATAGAATGGTTTTCCATTTGAGAACTTGAGAAGGAATTACCTTTCCATTAAAATATTAGGTACGCTATTAATGCCAAGCTAACACTATGACTTAACTAAACTAGTCTTGACTCTCTCTTTTTTTGTTTGTTTTTTTGTGGGTTTTTTTTTTTTTTTTTTGCTTTATGATAATACTTCAATGAATTTTTCTTGGAGAAAGAGAATGAATATGGGAATGATATTGAACATCTGATCATAACATCCTTGGCATTATGCTAAACACATTGAGGTATAATCTATTAATATCAGGGAAGATTTTCTTTTATAGAGAACTAATACTTTTGTTTTGTAGAGATATGTATGAGTGAGGGTTCTATTAGGGAAGCAGAACCACTTAGTAGTATGGAATTAGAAATTTATTTGAGAGATGAGACTCTTCACAATTATGAGAGAGCCACAGAAGGAAAGATCAGGAAAAGTATGGTTGTAGGACCAAAGAAAAGTCACTAACAAGGAACCATGGACAAGAGTTGGTGAAGTCTATAGAAGACTGTTTTGCCTCTGCATTTGGAAGTGACAGGCTGTAGGTCAGCAGGGCTGTCAATTGTGAATAGAAACTGCACTTAAAAATGAGATAATGAGAAACAAATATGAGCCTGTAAGGACAAACCTAATCTTGGGAGGATAACTGGAACTCATAGCTGTCATTCTGCTTTTCTTGTTTCTAACCCTAAATGTAGCCTTGGGTGACCTTCATCTTGACACTGCATATGAGCCTGGACCACAACTGAAAGAACCTGGAGGAACGCTCTGCTGGCTGCAGCCCCAAGTCAATGAGATGAGGTAGTAGATGAGCCACAACCATGAGACCTACATCAACCTCCAGCGTCAAACTCCTACCTTACCAGCTACTGTTTCACATCCACCTTGCAATTCTCACAGATTTTCTCTTGTGGCCAGCCAACCCAAGAACCATACAGAGAAGCATACAGGGAAACGTACTTGAAAAATAAATTTAGAGTTTGGTTAAACCATTCAGTTTAGTGTTTAAATCCAAATTACTTGAATTTTTTTCCTGAAACTACTGCTTATTGGCTCTGATACCTTAGGTTAGTTTCTTCAAGGTTTTGTGCCTCCGTTTCCACATCTCTAAAATGGGAATAATATGCAAACACAGGTGAAATCCCTAGACTTACAGAGAGTACAGTGTATGGCCTTTATGTGTAAGTAATTATCTTTATATGTTTTACCTCATTGTACCCTATTTTCAAAAAATAATCTCATGAAGAGATAGATATCTTGGGATTTGTTCCCAAATTACATGCTTCCTATATTAGTTAGAGCATACTGTAGTGTTTAAAAAGCATTTCACAAAATATGAAGAAATTAGGGTTTCACTTTCCCTTTACTCTCTGTTAAAAGATAATACAATACATTGCTTTTTGCCTGCAGGTAGAAACATCAGTAGTCTGAGGATTTTTTGCCCAAAGCTGGCATTGCAATTTTCATTGGGCATAACTAAAGGGATGTGTCTATAATAATTTTCCTTTGGGCAGTGAATGCTGAACTTAAAGCAGATGGAATCTAGTCACAGTGTCCATGAAACTTAATCCATTATCTTCCTGAAGAAAATTTTATATCAGAAAAATCCTACTCAGACCTTAAACAAAGAAGCTAGCCGTTCCATAAATAGATTGAGAAGTGCATTCAATAGACTGAGAGTACAATCCCCAAACAAAGGCATTGAAATTGCACGTTATCTGTTTTTCTTTAATGAAACTGTGTAGTTATCTTACAAAGACATACTGACCTCTGGCATGCCTAAATGGAGAAAACAGGGTATAATTTTATTAGTGAACCCTGAGAAAGCAAAATTATTACCTGGCCAGGGATAAGAATATCTGGTCTCAAAGGAGAACTTTTTTGAGGTTTTCCTTAACATTTAGGTGATTATTATCCCCACTATATTGACAAAAATACTGACCTCCAGGGAAATTTAGTGAAAACTATCCACCAGGCCCAGCCAGCGTGGCTCAGTAGTTGAGCATCAACTTATGAACCAGATGGTCACCATTTGATTCCTGGTCATGGCACATGCCCGGGTTGTGAGCTCGATCCATGTGAGTCATACAGAAGGTAGCTAATCAATGATACTTTCACCCTGACCAGTTTGGCTCAGTGGCTAGAGCATCGGCCAGTGGACTGAAGAGTCCCAGGTTCGATTCCGGTCAAGGGCATGTACCTTGGTTGCGGGCACATCCCCAGTAGAGGGTGTGCAGGAGTCAGCTGATCGATGTTTCTCTCTCATTAATGTTTCTAACTCTCTATCCCTCTCCCTTCCTCTCTGTAAAAAATCAATAAAATATATATTACTTAAAAATGATACTCTCTCATCATTGATGTTTCTATTTCTCTCTCTCCCTCTCCCTCTTTGAAATCAATAAAAATATATTTATTTTTAAAAACTATCCACCAGTTTGTAGTTAGTAATAAAAAGCCAAGGTTTGTACTATGGAAATAGAATTTAAACGCCACTATTTCAACCTGTAAACAAACTGCATCCCTTCTACAATCAGGATAGAGCACTGAAACTGGGACCGAGGTCTTGAAACACCAAATTCCAGATACTTCTATGCAAAGGCCAAGAGTCCTTTGGAAGCCCATTTAATATACTGCACATTTTTAATATTGCACTTCACATTGATCTTATATTAAGGCTGTTTGCCAAAATTAGTATTTATTGCTATTAATAATAGTAGTAACATTCCAAATATTAACATTTACTAGCATGGAATGTCCCCAATATTAGTGGTGTAATGCTTAATGGTGTAGTGGTCCCAAGTCTGATATTTAAAATAACAGTTACAAAAGAAAGTTTCTCACCAAGCTTACTCTTTTAAAGGTCTGTGCATTTAGAACTTTAACTTACGTATAAGTCACCTGGGGATCTTGTTGAAATGAATATTCTTTGTAAATAATTCTTGGGTGACTCTGTATTTTAACAAGCTCCCAGATGACCTTCAGAGATCAAGCTTTGAATGGTAAAATTATAACCCCTTCAAATTCTCCTTAGACACTTCTTGGGGGTGAGAGGAAGAAAGTCCATGCACCAGCAAATCATCTACACTAATAAAAGAGAAACATGGTAATTGGCGTACAACCGCTACCCTTCCCATTGGCTAATCAGCATATCCTTATGCAAATTAACTGTCAGCCAAGATGGCGGCTGGCAGCCATGCACTGAAGCGAGCAGGGAGGCTTGCTTGCTCCAGTGACGGCGAACTCCAACGTTCCCTGCCTGCCGCTGCCGGCCTCTCAGCTGCAACTCTAAGCAACCATGTACTATGTTGCAAATAAGAAGCTAGACAAAACCCCAGAAACCGGCTTTCATTCAGCCAGGCTTCAGCCAGCTGGACCGCAACATTGTATTGATGTTTTCAGCAGCAAGGCCTCAGAGCTAAAGCTGGCCCATAATTTAAAAAAAAAGAAAAAAGAAAAAAGAAAACAAGGAGCGGTTGGGAGCTTCAGTCTCCCGCTTCTGGAAAACAGCCCTCAGCCCCTCAGCCAGACTGGCCAGGCACCCTAGTGGGGACCCCCACCCTGATCCAGGACACCCTTCAGGGCAAACCAGCCAGCCCCTACCCATGCACCAGGCCTCTATCCTATATAGTAAAAGGGTAATATGCCTCCCAGCACCGGGATCAGCGTGACAGGGGGCAGCGCCCAAACCCCCTGATCACCCTGCGGCTCAGTGTGTGAAAGGGGAAGGCGCCCCAACCCCCTGATCAGCCCTGCTCTGTGCCTTATAGGGGGAGCTCCCCAACCCCCTGATTGCCCTGCGGCTCTGTGTTTGACAGGGTGCGGCCCACCAACCCCCTGATCGGCCCTGCTCTGTGTGTGACAGGGTAGAGCCATAACCTCTCCATCGGCCCTGCCCTGAGTGTGACAGTGGCGGCACCCCAAGCCCCTGATCGGCCCTGGTCTGTGGGTGATAGAGGGTGGCGCCACAACCCCCCTCCACGGGCCTTGCTCTGTGTGTGACAGGGTAGAGCCATAAGCTCCCCATTGGCCCTGCCCTGAGTGTGACAGGGTGCAGCGCCCCAACTCCCTGATCCGCCCTGCTCTGTGTGTGACAGGGGGCGGTGCCCCAACTCCCCTATCGTCCTACTCTGTGAGTGACAGGGGGGAGCTCCTCAACCCCCTGATGGGTCCTGCTCTGTGCATGACAGGGGGGAGCTCCCCAACCCCCTGATCAACCCTGCTCTGTGTGTGACAGGGTACAGAGCCCCAACACCCCTGCTGGGCCCTGCTCTGTGAGTGACAGGGGCAGCGCCCCAACCTCCTGATTGGCCCTGCTCTGTGAGTGACAGGGGGCAGCACCCCAACCCCCTGATCGGCCCTGCTCTGTGCATGACAGGGGGTGGCGCCGCAACCTCCCCATCGACCCTGCCTTGAGTGTGACAGGGGGCGGTGCCCCAAACCCCCAATCGGCCCTACCCTGAGCATGACTGAGGGTGGCATCGCAACCTCCAGATCCACCCTGCTCTGTGCATGATGGGGCGGCGCCCCAACTCCCCAATCGGCCCTGCTCTGAGCCTGACCAGGGGCTGCACCTAGGGATTGGGCGTGCCCTCTGCCACCTGGGACCAAGCCAAAGCCAGCAGGTCGTTATCTCCCGAGGGGTCCCAGACTGCGAGAGGGCACAGGCCGGGCTGGGGGACCCCCCGCCGAGTGCACAAATTTTTGTGCACCGGGCCTCTAGTTTAATTATATATTTCTGGGACTCACCACAGTGACTCTCAAAGGTGCCTAAAACCCAGGGTGACATCCACATGGTGAATCTCACTGGCAGTATCATCCTCTCTCCCAAGCCTGGCCATGCCATTTGTACTTAACAGGAAGTCAAAGATCAAAATCTTATTTCATATAGCAGCAAGATCAAGTGTGCTTGTTGTCTATTATACATCTTAATCAAGTAAGAGGTCACTGAGGATAACAACATCACTAAATGAAATTGGTAATTCTTTTAGGTAGTATACAGGATTTGCTATGTGCAAGGTACTGCTAGAGATTGATTTGACCCCACCACTACCTATGAATTTTTATTACACCTTTCAAATGTTGAAGATCTCTTTTTTACCACATAGAATTAGCAAATTCAATTGAATTTGTGTTCTATCCAACCACTAAATGCCTCCCAGCACCTAATAACAATGTTTAAACTTTTTGTTATTGATTTTTAGAGAGAGAGAGGAAGGGAGAGAGATAGAAACATCCATTTGTTGTTCCACTTATATATGCATTCTTTTGTTGACCCTTGTAATGTGCCAAGACCAGGGACTTGTCATATTAGGAAAATGCTCTAACCAACTGAGCTACCTGGCTAAGGCTTCCTAATAAAAATTTTTTTTAAAGAAAGAAATTACAGCAAAACTAGATAATGGTGTTAAGAAATGAATGTTGCTGGCCAATGTGGCTCAGTGGTTGAGTGTTGACCCATGAACCCAGGAAGTCATGGTTTGATTCCAGGTCAGTGCACATGCCTGGGTTGGAGGCTCCATCCCCAGTAGGGATGTACATGAGGGAGCCTATCAATGATTCTCTCTCTATCATTGATCTCTCCCCCCCCCCCTCTCTCTCTCTATCTCTCTCTCTTTCTCTCCTCACTTCCTCTGAAATGAATAAAAATATATATATTTTTAAAAAATAACAGAATGTTTATGGCCTTCCAAAATATATATGTTAAAAGCCTAACCCCCAATGCGATGGTACTAGAAAGTAGGCCATTTAGGGGGTGATTAGATCGAGGTGAAACCCTTATAAATGGTGTTGGTACTCTTATAAAACAGAACTCAGAGAGATCTCTTGCATCCTCTGCCATGTGAGGATAGGATGAGAAAATGGCCATCTGCATTCCAGAGGAGAGCCCTCACATACCTTGATCATGCTCACACTTGATCACTGATCTCAAACTGCTCAACTCCAGAACTGTAAGAAGTAAATTCTTGATGTTTATAAGTCACCCAGTCTATGGTATTCTTCTGTAGCAGCCTGAAATAAGACAAATTGTGACTTTAGCAATGTTGTTTAGGGTTATTCTAATCATAAACTCAGTGATGTTAATGCTGGCTAGCATTATCCCATCCAAAACATTCATTGTATAAGAAAGTAACACTTGAAGAACTCAGCTAGTTGTTTAAGGAAACATCTATAATAATCCTATCTAATAATAGACCAACATGGTAATTGACCATACCTTCGCTATGCCTCCCATTGGCTAATCAGCATGATATGGCGGCTAATTTGCATAATGCAAGCGGGGGGGGTCCAGTGTGAGCTGCCATCCGGACCCCCGTTTGCTGCCTAAGCCCCGCCCCCAGCCAGGACCCCAGTGTGCGGCCCTGGGTGGTGGGGCTTGGCAGCGCGATCGGCTTGAGGAAGCCCTATTCTTGTAGAAATCCTCCTGCAACGGGCTTCTAGTAAAATCATAATATGCTAATTAGACTGGACAGCCAAATGACCTTCCAGATGAAGCTGGGGCTACAAGTGCTGAGCCCCTTGCACGGACTTCATGCATGGGGCCTCTTGTTATCATGAGGAGGAGGAGGTGGAGGAGGAGGAGGAGGAAGAGGAAGAGGAGGAAGGGAAATTATAGAGTGTTAACTTCTAGTCTGGTGTTTAGGAAAGAATAGCCCCCCATTTGCATATACACATGTATATCTGATATAACTATAGAAGTCAAAACAGGGTAGATTATACTGCAGTAGAAAATGACTCCCAGGTCCCAGTGGCACACAGCAACAAACATCCATTTCTTGCCCTTGTTGCTTGCCTGCTGCTGGTCAGCTCTGACTCGCCTTCATATTATCTCCATTCTGTGACCCAGGTTGACACAACAGCCCATTTGGGAGATTGCTTTCCTCGTGGCAAAGGGGTAAAAATGACTTGCTCTTACTCACAGTTCATTCGTCAAGAAAATCACATAACGTGGCAGGCTGTATTTTCCACCTGCCGGGAGGAACACTGCAAGTGTCCTGGCCAAGCTGATGTCAGTGGAACGGGGAGAGATACTTTTCTACCAGGGTGGTGTACCTAATACCATTGTTAAATGCTACAATATTTTACAATTACAAGTAGTGTGACTCTGTTCCTTTTGCATAGATCTAGCCCTCATAAGATAACCTCAATAAACAGCCCATAGTCGGCCCATTTTCCTTCCCTGGTGGCTCCAATTTTAGCAAATTTTCTAGCAGAGCTTGGTCAAGGTGATTTTGAAGTACTTACATGAGAGTGCTCTCTCCTGTGAACTAATAATATCGCTCGCTATAAAGTAGCAGCTACATCATTTTACAGTTAGTAGATTAAGAGCAAAATGATACTTAGGTCACATCAAAGAGATGAATGGGCGGGAGTATGGGGGTGACAGATGGCTGGAGGGGTGCCACTTTTCCTGGAGCAGCAAGAGGCCACATGTAGAGCGAATCCCAAGCACAGGAGGGTGGTAAAGCTTGAGGTTACTGCCCACCCAGCTGTTGTATACAAGTGGATAACTCCCCTCTCACAAAGATGTGGCCACTGTCATTTCTACATATGTGACGATAAAATCACTAGGATACCACAGCCCTGACAGCAGAATGACATGCCATTCCAGTTGGCCACTGCTACTGTAGGTAAAAATAAGAGATGGGGGACATTCAGAATAAGGTACTGAACTCCTTCAGGCATAAACCATACAAGCAGGGTCTCCCTCAGACCCTCTGTTTTGGATATTTTCTGCCTGCTAGTCTCACGTGTTAAAGAAATCAGTGGATAAAATGAAACAAGGGAGGGTGTCTTTGGGGGAGAGGAGAGAAGGTATTTTTTCTTGTGTGTTAATTGGTAATGACTAAGAGAACAAATGAGCAACAGACACATTTACAGCGGGGCCTTGACTTACGAGTGTCCCGACTAACTCGTTTTTTCAGATACCAGCTGTCTCTCGGCCGATTTTTTGCATTGAGTTGATAGAGCAATTTGAGTTAACGAGCTCCTTAATGAGCTCCTTAACGAACTCAGTCTCGGAAAGAATTAAACTCGTAAGTCAAGGCCCCACTGTAGTTACTTTCTAGCTGAAGAAAGAGGGTGCAACGTGGCTGCTATTCTTAAATTGCCAGATAAGCACAACAACAACTCCACTAAGGGAAGGTAGGCTTCTTATATATTTTTCTATCAAATTCCTTGAAAATGGACATCGCATTTCTTGGCAACTAAGTTGTGTGTGTGTGTGTGTGTGTGTGTATGTGTGATTTTGAGTATGTGGCTGTATGTGTATATGTGCATATGTGTGTTTATAGCTGGGAAGGCTGCAGTTCTGAATGACATATATAGCTGCCAATGATGACAACATTCCCCTAATTATTTTCTTAATATGGATCAGTTCACACTGAGCAAGATTAGCTCCTGACAATCTGTTCAGATCATTTCACTTAAGAGTTAGTTTTATTTTCTAGATCAGAAACGTTTAGAGGATACAGATGTCTGAGGGTTGTGGGCTCTATTTTTATCTCAGGGTTACTGAGCTTAAATTTAATTAAATTGTGAACATACCAAACCTTGTTCAGCATAGATACTTGTCTATGTAGTAAGAATCTTAAAATGTTTCAAAAAATAGCTCTTTTTTGTAGTCTCTTGCTTCTGAAAAGAAATGCATTAGATATTCTAATAGCATGCTTTAATTGCAACGATGTTTTGGAATCTTTCTACAAAATCTCTGTTTATTCCTTTTTTTAAAACAATATACAAAATAAATCTGTTACCAGATTATAGATACAAAATAATTAGCCATTTACATGCAATAAACATTAATATTTCAAGAAAAACTATTTTAAATATAATAAAATTACAGGCAGTAAACATTAATATCTCAAGAAAAAAGATTTGATTTTAAATATAATAATATTCCCAAAACTGTACTAATGTAGCATAATATCACAAAAGTTGTAGGAAATATTAAAAATCTGCAAACAACAGGATTACTTTGACTATATTCTAAAATATTTTATTCCTCTGGCTCTATTTTTGTTCATCAGTTTATGCTGTTCATTATATTCCACAAGTGAGTGGGATCATGTTATCTTTCTCTGACTGGCTTATTTTGCTTAGCATAATGTTCTCCAGGTCCATCCATGCTGTTGCAATGGTAGGAGTTCCTTCTTTTTTACAGCAACGTAGTATTCTATTGTGTAGATGTAGCACAGCTTTTTTATCCACTCATCTGCTGATAGGCACTTAGGCTGTTTCCAAATCTTAGCTATTGTAAATTGTGCTGCTATGAACACCGGGGTGCATATATCCTTTCTGATTGGTGTTTCTAGTTTCTTGGGATATATTCCTAGAAGTGAGATCACTGAGTCAAATGGCAGTTCCATTTTTAATTTTCTGAGGAAACTCCATACTGTCTTCCATAGTGGCTGCACCAGTCTGCATTCCCACCAGCAGTGCACGCGGGTTCCTTTTTCTCCACATCCTCGCCAGCACTTGTCGTTTGCTGATTTGTTGATGATAGCCAGTCTGACAGGTGTGAGATGGTACCTCGTTGTCGTTTATCTCCAGAGATCTGGCTGTCAACACTCCTGCTTATTTGCTCTGGCTGAATTTTGTATACGAGGGAGACAATACTATGCTTATGTAAAATGTTGGAATGGCTTATTGTTTCCTTCTTACCTTCTCAAAGGAGAAACTTTTTGATTTAATATCTAATAACATGGTGTTTTGTTTTGTTTTTGGTGAAAAAGGGGTAAAAGAGAATTAGAAGCAGAAACATAAATAAATAGTGATCAGGCTTACATGTCCAAAATCTTGAAGTTATCTTTTTGAGGAGTTTTATGTAAAACCTGGTGGAAATGTTACAATCAATATGACTTTTTCCCATCCCCGTTTGTTCTATATTGACTCTGTTACGATAACAACAACACATAGGCATTAATCTTATAATCAATCATTATCTGTATAGAGCTGAGTAGCATGGCTTATTTCAAATCAATCTGGTAGGAGTAGATAGGCTTTGTCTTCAGAACTGATGTCTTATAACCTCACTTAAACAAAATAAAAATCAGAGATAAGTACTTCCAAGGTCTTAATAGGACATGACATGTGTATATTCTTGAATGAATGAGATTACCATGCTCAATAACAAGAGAGAAAGAAATCAAAGCCACGTGGATATTTTAAAGTAAAAAACAAACAATAGGAAGACTAATTTTTAAAATGCTTTAGCATATATTGCAAGTAGCCTGTGAATATATCAAAGGATTTCACATTTTGGCTCAATACCAGCACTTCACAAATTAAACAATATTATCTCCATGTTATTAATGATAGAGATGAATCACAGTGAGACAATGTCTTTCAGAGACCACTGCCAACCAGGAGCTGCCACATCGGGCTCGCCAAGCAAATGCCTTTATTAGTAATACGGCCACCTAGTTCCACTGTCCAAATGATATTTAAGATGATTTTAATTTTAATCTAGAATATTGTGGAAAATTAAAGATTAAAATGGGCTATAAATACTTTTTAATAATAAAAAATTAGGAAAAATTTGTAAAGAAACAAAGAAAAATCTTACATGGGTCTTTTAATATTCTTGTGGCAGTCTCTTAAATTTAGAACTAATACATTCTTACACTGGAATAATTACAGAAAAGAAAGTGTCATTAAAATATTGTCATTAAAGAATTATTACTCTCGAATAAACAAGTAGCACTTTCTAAAGAAATTCTTTTTAAAATGTTTTAAAATGCACCATTAATCAGATTTAAATTTTCTTTATCACAACTCATAGTTACTGTTTTTCAATACAATATCCATCCCCCCCTCCACTTTCATCCATAAGTGGTATGGTCCCAAGACCTCCTAGTGGAAGTCTCAAGTCATAGATTGTACAGAAACTATATGTGGTATGTTTTCTCCTATATATACAGATCTATGATAAAATTTAATTAATAAATTAGGCACAGTAAGATATTAACAAAACAAATAATAATAAACTAGAACAATTATAATAATCTACTATAATAAAAGTTATGTTCATGGCTTTAAGACCATTATTGGGTAAAATAAAGGTGGTTTCCACACAAGTACTGCTCTAGGGCAACAGTTCATCTGATAACTGAGACGGCTAGTAAGTGTCTAATTGGTGGGCCTACAGCACGGATATTCCGGACAAAGGGTGATTCATGTCCTGGGAAGGACGAAGCAGGAAGTCACGAGATATCACACTTCTCAGAATAGCACGGAATTGAAAACATAAATTGTTTATTTCTGGAAGTTTTCATGTCATATTTTTGGACAGTGGTGACCATGGGTAAGAGAAACCAAGGATAAGGGGAGACTATTGCAAAAGTGAGAGGAGTAGTAAGCTGATTAAATAAAACGGATGTTTGCTTTAGTCTCACGTAATAGTGCAGATATGAAAAGCCAGGGCATGTGGCTTGGCTCTGCCATTCACAACAAATACCTGCTAAGTAGCTTTTCCTCATTTTACAGCCTTCAGAAGAAAAGCAGAACATTCCAGCAAGCTTCCTTACAGAGATGACCCAGAGGTTGCACAGATCTTTTTCTCCACTCCCCATTGTCCAGGATCCCAATCATATGGGCACCAAACTGAAGAAAAGCCTGACAACCATGGGCTGTCGCTGCTGCCCACAGGGTAACACTCAGGGCCTCCCATCACCATGAGGAGGAAGGGAGAATGGTCACCACAATTATGTTCACATAAAAGTTTGCTTATTGCCCTAGCCTGTTTGGTTCAGTGGATAGAGCATCGGCCTGCGGACTGAAGGGTCCCAGGTTCGATTTTGGCCAAGGGCACATATCTGGGCTGCAGGCTTGATCCAGTAAGGGGTGTGCAGGAGGCAGCCAATCAACGATTCTTTCTCATCATTAATGTTTCTATCTCTCTCTCCTTCTTCCTTCCTCTCTGAAATCAATAAGGAAATATATATTTTTTAAAAGTTTGCCTATTTTTACACAGTCTCTCCAAGGATCTAATGTAAGGAATTCCACATAACATGTTATTATCCTGTTTAATTCCTTATGTCTGTCTAACCGATTTTTCACCAAGCGCATGCCTCTCTCATTGATTCTATGGTCCTTAAACAATGACTTAACAATAAAGTTACATTTTTGGTTACTGTTACTTCATTTTGAATCTTTATTCCCCACTTTTAGCCATCACGGCAGCATTACTTGAAGCATTCATTAAACTCACAATTCTGGCTATAGTACAACATTATTTAACCAAAAGCACACTACAGACCAGACCACTTTCACATAGGAACTGACACTTTTAGTAATAAGGAAGAAGTAGACAAGAGCCATATAAAGAAGCCATGCATTTACCTAGAAAAAATAATATACGATAGGTTTATTTGGGTGGTGTTTAAAGAGACATAGTCATCAAAACCAAGAGCAAGTTTTAACTTGGAAATTTTGAGGCCCAGACCAGCCCAGGAAATTTCAGTTTCCTAACTCTGTGGTCTTTTAATTGGGTCTTATCTTTATTCTTTCAGTTGGGGGTGGGGTGAAGCATGAGCTTTCTGGAACTCTCTTTATGATAAGACAGTAAAAACTTAAGCATGCTGATGTGGAGAACTTGTTCTATGGAAAAAGCCACACTAGAGACAATACTTTAGTGATGATGGCAGGGCAATTAGACAAAGGAGCACTGGGAAAATTTGACAAGTAGTCAGCCTTTCATTCAATATAAAAAAAAAATCTTTTGGCCCCCAGGCACTAGGATGATTAAAGTTAAAAAGTAACATGGTGAGAAGATAAGTCCTGCCTGCGCTATAGAGGTGGCTAGGACAACAATATAAAATCTTGTTGGTTAGAATCCTGTATACACTATACACGGGGGGTTTCTTTGAAAATGACCTAAACTAACAACTGATAGGGAGGAACATGCTGATATTTTTTCAAAGCTCCCTAATAACCAACTAAGATGCTATAAAAAGGGTGGTAACCCCCCACTAGGAAAAACCAATCTCTCCTAGCCTCGTCCATTTTTCTTTCCTGAGATGCAGGTCCATTTTTGAATACCACCATGAATAGAGATTTCTCCTCCGAAATGGTTAAGTGTTATGTAGTTCAGCATGTTCTGGTATAATGCCTTTTATCCAGAAGCTTCATAATCCACTTTACAGACAAAAGTAGATTAGGGAGATAGGTTTGGTGAGAGTGACTTTCATGTGGCCAGGTAAGAAGCCACCCGTGGGGTGGGAACAAAGGAAGAGGAGCTAGGAGGCAGCATTTGCATTTGCCCTGGAAGAGTAAATATGGCTTTACTGTCTCAGACAAAGGAAGGATAAAGAGAAGCCTCCATGAGAATGAAAGGTCAGTCACAGACATGAAGGAAAAGATCTTAAGAAAATGTCTTGAAAGACATGGTCTCACATGGGCGATTGTTTAGGTGAATATCTGAGAGAGATCTGGGGAAGAAAGACTTTTTAATGTGAAGAGACATAAATCATATGCTTTCCTTTGGAAGGGACCATGGAAATCATAAAGTCAGAAAATTTTAGAAATGAAAGCCATTTGAAGATCAATTAACTTCATTCTCCAGCTGAGAAAACTGAAACTCAAAAAGAGTTTGAGTGAACTGTCCATGGTTGTCAAGGAAGGGACAATGTCTATATGTAAAGGAGGCTCTAGGTCCTAGAGTCTAGGGTCTACTTGTCTAGTGCTTTTTCCACAATAGTTTACCACATTCTCGGCATGGCAAATACATTTTTAGCAATTCAAGGAGTGCAGTTTTGCAATTAATTTCAAACAGAATATTCCACTACGAGGCATTATATACGGCTTTCTTTATTATGAACCTAAAAGTAGTAGAGGAACCCAACACTTGTTAGACAATGCAAGAGATGACTATTAATCCAAAGGATTCTTAATCTGTTCATTTTGTTTTTATGCATCCTTCTGCAAAATAGTATTCAGCTGTTAAAATTAAAAAAACACAGCCCTGACCAGTTTGGCTCACTGGATAGAGTGTTGGCCTGCGGACTGAAGCGTCCCAGGTTCGATTCTGGTCAAGGGCATATACCTTGGTTGCAGGCACATCTCCAGTAGGGGGTGTGCAGGAGGCAGCTGATCGATGTATCTCTCTCATTGATGTTTCTAACTCTTTATCCCTCTCCCTTCCTCTCTGTAAAAAATCAATAAAATATATTTTTTAAAAAATTAAAAAAACAAATGCACATCAACCTTGAAAATTCCCTGCACAGACTAATCAGTAGTGATAAACAAAACTTAATTTAGCTTATTTTGCAAGACTAACTTGACCTGGGTCATTTCTTGCTTATGCTTCTGGAAGTATCAGCAAAACTTGAACTGTTTCCCAAGTTCAATATGAGGTAAGCACTGAAAAGTCTAATATTACAACCAATCACTGTGAAGAGTAAAGTCACTGCTTTCTTCTTATACATACTGTTTTATCAAAACATACCCCTGAGCCTTCTCCGTTTTGGTTTGAGTGCTCCCAGTTTGCAAGCTGTCTTTCTGGTGTATGCACAATAAACTTTTATTAATTGCTACCTCAGTGATTCATTGGTTTCACTGCAGCTATCTCTGAACTTTTGAAACAGCTGGAAATATTTGTACATAAATTAATTTATATTGTTCACTCAGACATTTTCAGAGCCAGGACGCTGTAATAAGACATGTAAGTTAATTTTCAGGTAGAGTTTTAGTTTAATAAAATTGATGTGGTCTTTAGGTCATCAATTATATTGGATGGATTTTGGGGAAAAGTCTAAATTGAAGATGAAGTATAAAGCATCATTCTCTAGAATCATTTAATTAAGTGACTTATAAATTAGTTATAAGGTGGTCAAAAATTCACCAGCAGGAAAAATAAAAGCACAAGCAAAACAAAACAGAACAACAATAAAAACAAAGTTCATGGCACAAACTTTGTCCAATACAAGAATATTAAGAGACTCGTAATGGCTCTTTTTCTGTCATTCGCCTACAAACTCTCTCTTCCCCCTCAGTGTGCTGAGAAGAACTCAAACAGGTTCTAATTTTCATTAGTGCCTTGCAATTTTTAGAAAAGTAGGTCCAATTGGTGAGTAGGCAGCCTGAGCAAATATCAGGTCTAGCAACCCCTAATGGGTAGTGCTTGCTAGGAGATCTCAATAGGAATGAGAAGAAGCCAAAGGGACTTGTGATTTTCTCAATGTTACTCATCAAATTGTAGGGAAGAATGTGCATCAAGGTGGCATCCCACACACATTCACAAACAGAATATTAGTGCATTGAAAAGGTGTTTAACAAAATTGCAGGAGAGAGAAAGGAATATGAACCATCATACAAAGATTGGGTATAGCCTCACATGAGTTTGTCCTCCTCCCTCACCACCTCCCCCTAACCCCTCAGATTACAGAGAATGAAAAAGAAAAAGCATTAGTATGCATTTCTCAAACGGTAGCTTATATGAATGCAAGGAGAATTTACCAGCTCTATGGAAAAAAACACAGGAAAGCTAATCAGTTTCTCTAAGTGAAGCATGAACCAGAGAAAAGAAATAGCACGGAAGCCATGTAAATATACCTCAGAAGGACAGAAGCAATGAAGAAAGGGAAGAAAGAAGAAAAATAATCCTATATAATAAAAGGCTAATATGCAAATTGTCCCCTCGACCAGGAGTTCGACTGGGAGTTCAACCAGGAGTTTGACAAGGAGCGGGACGGCTGGCCAACCACCTGCAGCCCCTCCCCCCAGCCAGCCCAGCCCAATTGGCCTTGATTGGGACAGGCCGCTGGACACCACCCATGCAGGAATTCATCCACTGAGCCTCTAGTACTGTATAAAATGCTGCCAAAAATTTTGATTCTAGAAGCAAATTTAACCAAAGGAAAAATTTCTACCTTACTATTTGTAATGAAATATGTTAATAAGAAAATGAGTTCAGGACAATAAGAATTCAATAATTAAATAATAAAGTAGAATTAGATTAAAACAAAATTATTATCATTAAAAGAATCAATTGCAATCTTAATCAGCAGCATTATACAAATAATATATTAGAAGCAGCAGAGAAAAAAAAGCAGAGTCGAACATTGCATATAATTAAAATGTATGAAGTAGTTACAGACATTGTGACAATTAGATGAAAAGTATAGATATAAAGAAATTACTAAGAGAATCCAACATAAAGAAGATTGGACCTCAACCCCAATAAGATATCTAGTAAATCTATAATAATAAAAGCATAATATGATAATTAGACTAGACATCCTTCCGGACGAAGTCAGGTCCCACGTGCCAGAGGGAAGCCAGTGCCAGCAGCTGGAGGAAGGAAAACCTACTCTGGCATGAATTCTGTGCATTGGGCCTCTACTTGAACAATAAAATTCAGAACTTTAATAAAGAAATAATTTTTAGATAAAGTGAAAAATATAAAAGGTACACCACATTTCAAGAAAACTCAGTTCAGAATAATCAATGCCAACTTATTTTCTATTGATGCTCAAGTATGAAAAAAAGAATTATCTAGGTATTCAAGCAGACATAAAACATGTCACATACAAGATATAGGGTTAGTTAGCTGTAGACATTTCCACAATTATGTTCTGTGTCAAAAAATAACAAGCAGTATTTTAAAAATACCTATAGAATTTTAAAAAGTCATTTGCCCATGAATATAATCCCCATAAGAGTATCATTCAAGTGTAAATGAAAGAGGAATATTTCTCACTTATGAATAAACTCTATCAGCCCTTCTAAAAATAACCTCCTCAAAAAATAAACTGGTTGATGATGATACACATGAAATCAAAAGATGAATGGTACACTCATAAAGAGAACTAATTCAATACTCAATGCCAGAGAACAGCAGAAGAATATCTACTAGATTCTTGGGGAAAGACAATATGGCACCAAATTTTTATATCCAGCCAAATTTTCCTCAGTGACAAAACAATAACATACAATATCCAGTAAACAAATCTCAGATGATAATACTTAAAGGTCCTCACTAACAAAGATAGTTAATAATGTTTAAAGGCCTACCCTACCTTTTCTTTACCCAATAAGATATTTATCGAACAATCTTCAGACTTTGTACAAAGGAAGATTACCATCTTCTAGCAACAACTAAAATATAAAGAGGTTTACCTATTAGATATTATAATAGTATGCAAAATTATATAGGAAGTCAAAGCAAAGAAATATACCAGCCTTGAAGATAAGCAAATGTATATTTTGTAAGGGTCTGTCATATTTAAACCATAAAGCACAGGAGTAAGCTTAGTGTGAATTGACTTAGTAATGCATTTGGGCCTTCGGACACAATTTCAGAGAGAAAAGTCACTTGTAGAATATCCAAAAGTATCCTTAATAAGCAATATAGATTTTCTTGGTTTTTCGGGAGTATGTTTGAAGGCAATATTTTATTTTCACTGGAATTCCATAATTACTACCAAATCATTTACTAAATTTGAATACCTATAGACATTTGTGAGTTCATTTTGTTTCTTTGGGGGGAGTGTTTGATTTATGTTTTCATTAATTGCCTGAAGTTTGTCTTTTATGTGTTAATTAGTAAGAATTCTTAATATTCTCCTTCCTGACTTGTCCTTTTCTCTTTTAATTTCAAAAAACAAACTCCTTCCGTATCCCATCATTAGAAAGACATCTTCTTAGATTTTCTTTAAATTTTTCTGTACGTTTTATGTAACTTAACCCACCTGAAATTTATTTGTCTTTAGCATGTGAGATAAGGATATAATTTTATCTATCATGAGAAGGATAACCAAGCAACCTGAATTATTTATTGCATAGTCATCCTTTCTTCACCAATTATAAGTAACACTGTCATATTGATACATGAAGTTTCCTTATTCAATCATATTGTCTGTGGACTCTTTAATCTATTCCACAGATATTTTTCTACTCCTTGGCCACAATCACATCCTCTTTATTATAACTCTGCAATGGGTTTTTTTAATCTGATAGGGCAAGTTCTGTTTTATTTTAATAACTTAAAAAATTTTTAAGACATATGATTTGTCCTTTTTCACAATAACCAGTTTGTTTGCTTTTGGTAGGTCTTTCATACTTGTTGCATTTTTTTTTAAGAAATGTATTCTTCCACTCATTTATTTGAATGTATGAAGTACACTCAAAACAAATAATTTGAGGAGAATTTATGCTGATTTTATTTCTGAGCCTAACTGTATAATTTTTGGTTTTCAAGCTTATATTTAATATATTATTACCCTGTACTTGGAGTGGAACATGTAAACTCATTTTGCTATCTTCTCCTTCCCTCATAAATATTCAAAAGAAATATAATAAAAGTTTTTATAAAATTACTCTTGATTTCCCGAAGAGTCATTGCAACTGCATCAGCTATAAAGAAGAAAACAGTAATGGCATTTCCATCTTTTCGGCTTCCCAGATTCAAGGGTCACTGTCCAGGGTCCAATTATAGATGGCCTATCATCAGTGTAGAAGTAAAATGAGCCCCTCCCCTTTCCACCAGTGGTAGCTCTCACTTCATGTATATTTTAAAGTGCCTACAAGAATACAATTAGCATTAACTTGGTTAAATATATATATATATACACATATATCCCATGACATACATTTTTTAAATTTATATTCTGCTTTCTATGAGTGGGGATTTTAGACTGCAATGCTCCAGTCTCTTCTTTCAATGGTAAAGAAGAAAGAAAGATAGTTATTGCTCATTTTAGCCCATTGTCATATGGCACAATTTTAGGGTATTAAGGACCTGTGATCTGGGACTTCATTACCCCTGGCCACTTTTACTTACCAGAGCAAAAGGCAAATGGGATTACTTCACCTTAGGTTTGATTTTATTTATGGGAAGGGTAGTTGGGGGGGCAAAAGTAAAGTTTATTCTTATTATTTTATTGTTTTCCATACGAACAACTGTAAACCTACTTTTTCCCCACCCTGTATTTGTTTTTTAATTCTAGACTCATTGTTAGTCAAGGAGTGGTAGTTCCAACGATAAGCTGGATGTAACTTGTCAGAAAACAGTCTTGATATTCCCTAGGTCTATAGTTATGAATGCAATTATCATAACCTGTTCTCTTGTTCTAATTGGCATGTTTACTGAGATAAAGTCCAGGGCAAATGAGCAATACATTCCCTACACAGGACACTTTCTTAAAATAGAAGCAAATGCTTGATTCTTCTGGCAGCAGCGACTCTCATTGGTGGATAACTGCACGAAGCCATAAAGAGTTGCCATTTGATGCCTTGTGGACTTTCCTTTACATTAAATCAATACTGCTTTACATTGCATAACTTCACTAGGGTGATAAAATGGAGAATGCAAAATTTGTGATTGTTTCAATGAGAAATGCACACACAAATGTAAATATTAATATGTATGTTAGGCTTTATATATACCTGTGCATAAAAGTTATCTTTAGAGTGTCTACACCTACACTGAACAGGAGAAATGCCTTAACAATGAGTCAGAGCATGGAATGTTGATCTGTTAGGAACTCTCTACAAATGTCAAATGCATGTGCCTACTGACTAATTTGTCCAGCATGAATATTATATTTTTCCTAATGGTTTTCAAAATGACGAAGTGTCACTTTTGTTTACAACATGCATTTACTGTCATTCATCTCAACAAATGGCCTGTGCAGATGATTAACATTTACAACTCTAGGTATCTCTTTGCTCATTTATATCTTCTTAAAGATTAACTTCCCTTTTAAATCTGCTTAATGTATAGAGACATAATGTTGCCCTTTGGGCACGCACTAAGGCCTTTACACTGACTAGTGAGACTAGTGCTTTCCAAATCTTCTTTGAAAACGTAGATTTTCCTCTTCAGTGGGTGCAGGTTTTTATATTCTCTCACAGTGTTTAGAGGAGCATTTCTTCAAAAGCCAAAAATGGTGTCCAAGAGAAGCGCACCTTCCAGGCATCATCCTCTCAGCGCCTATGAAGTCATGTTTGCAGTGCTCTTTGCCATTTTGCTGGTTCTCTGTGCTGGGTTAATTGCAGTGTCCTGGCTGGCAATTAAGGAATCAGAAAAAGGTGAGTCCCGGGGAGCTGGCTACTGAAGGCACTCTCAGAGGAATGTACCCACTTTAATGGTGTTATCCTGGCAGGACCGTGTATTCATTGCTGAGTCTTTCATGACAAGATACTTATTTGGTATCCAGATGCTTTGCTGTAGTTCACTTCATAGAATATTAGAAAAATTAGCTGGTCTTTAATTAAAAACTTACTTCAGAATTCAAACATGAAACTAAATTTTTTAAATAAAAAAAAATGTTAAGTATGTTTCTCAGTTTCAACATATAACAAAGTAGGTTTTATAGCCTGTGGGTTAATTCTGATAGGATTTCAATCACAAACATATAAAGTGTTGTTGACTATACAAATTGATAAATAGTTAAAGAAAAGTACTATTTATTTCTAGAGAATGATATATTCATTCCCTTTTTAGGCTAACAATTTTCATTGCAATCATATAAGGAAATGTGGATGTAAATGTAGAATTATAAAGTTCTGAAGCTGCCTGAGTAGCAAACTGTGATAAACAGGAAAAAAAATAAGAAGTGGTAACTATTATTTAGAGTGAAATTATATACACCAACAACTTTTCAAGGATCTCCAAATGTATTCTGTCATTACAACAAACCTACAAGTTACCTTCATATTATAGGTGATGAATCAGAGACAGAGAATTTAGGTAACTTGATTAAATTTGCATCATTACTGGGTAGTGAAAGATTCCAAACTAGACAATCCAACAATGGAAGTTATGCTCTTATATACTATTTACTCATTTATACAGTAAACTCTAAAATAGTGACAGCACAGCAACAACTTGAGTATTGGATTCATTTTTTTCTGAGAAAATTTTTATAGTTTTTAAATTATGAATTACTGTAAATATGATTATATTAATTCTTTTTGAAAACTCACAAAGGTAAAACCTTTTCATATGAGTGATTTTGTTTTTACTAAGAAAATTCTCAGTCTTTGAGTAGCTTTTTTCCTCTAGTAGATAAGTTTAAATAAGAATTTTATAAATATAATTTGTAGTTTTACAAAATAATTCCAATATAATCCCTCATTTATTTAAATACTATAGTCATATATGAGGAATTTTTTAAAGTGAAAGAGGTCTTATGAATATTTTATATGATTATATGAACAATTAAATAAATTATAGAAGTTCTCTTAGACTTATAGAAAAGCAGCTACTTTGGTCTTACTTAAACACTGTGAATAACTTCAGGTATATACTAGTATCATCATTTGGAAATCCACTGGACTCTTAGATCTCAATAAAGAAGCAAAAGTAAGTTATATTACAAGTAAAATAGAAAATAAATATTTATAAATATAAACATGATTTAATAGTGAACAACTTGCATAAAAGGATTCGAGTTATTCTATAGTAAAGCACAAGAAGACATTAGACATACTACTTTCAATATACATTGTTTTGCTTTTTATTGGAGATCATTTTAGAGTTACAAAAAGATTGTGAAATGGTTGAGTTTATATAACCATTGCTCAGCTTCCCCTAAAGTCATTATCTTGTATACTAGCATACATAGCACAATTATCATGGCCAAGAAATTAACATTGGTACAATTATTAACCGAACTGCACATTTCATTTATATTCCATAGGTTTTTTTTTCATTAATGTCCTTTATCTCTTGAGGATCCAGTGCAGACTCCTACATAAGATTTAATGATCATGCTTCCTCAGTCTCTGATTCATGACTTATTTTCCTTGTCTTTTCTTGTCTCAGTTTTTCCTTGTCTTTCACATTTAAGCATGCAAATCCAAATGTAATTTTGAGTATTAAAAAAACAAAGTAGTATAAATAATGTGTTACATCATTTATGCAATTATAACTCTTTAAACTCAATGTACATTTACTGTTTGAAATATTATTTCTAATGTTTCTTCTGAACTGGGAAATTTGTGGTAAATATATGATAGATTCTGGCTTCTAGAGTCATCCAATTCTGTGCCCCAATTCCATATCTGTCACTTATGACCTCTATTGGTCTGGGAATTTTTCTTAGTGAATCTAAGCTCCAGATTTCTCATGGGGAAATGAAGAAATAACATCTTGTCATACCAGATCAATGTGAGAATTATGTATCATTGTTATTACATGTATAGTCATTGTTGTGCAAGTTTTAATTGAAATGATTCATTTTAAACATGAATATATAGCAAAGGAAGTATTCTGATAAAGGCATACACAGGACACTTTTAATTAAACATTTTTAATGTTGACATTATTGTACGTGTCCACCTTTTGCCCCCTTTGCCCACATCCACCTTCCCGCACCTCCCCCTCCCTTGGCCTTCCCCACACTATTGCCCTTGTCCATGGGATATGCATATAAGTTCTTTAGCTAATCTCTTCACCTTCTTTATCCAGTCATCCCCAAACCCCTCCTCTCAGGCACCAGCCAGTATGCTTCATGTATCCATGTTTTTGGTTCCATTTTCTTCATCAGTTTATTTTGTTCATTAGATTTCACATGTTAGTGAGATCATATGATATTTGTCTTCTTATGACTGGCTTATGTTACTTAGCATACTACACTATGGTTGATCCATGCTGTCATAAAGGTTAAGCATTCCTTCAATTTTGTATCCACATAGTATTCCGCCGTGCAAATGTACTACAGCTTTTTTATCCACTCATCTGCTGATGGGCACTTGGGCTGTTTCCAGATCCCGGTTATTATAAACAATACTGCTATAAACATAGGGATGATTATGTTCTTTCTGATTGGTGTTTTGGGATTCTGAGGCTATATTCCCAGAAGTGGAATCACTAGGTAAAAAGGTAGCCTCATTTTTAATTTTTTGAGGAATCTCCATGTTGTTCTCCACAGTGGCTACACCAGTCTGCATTCCCACCAACAGTGTATGAGGGTTCCCTTTTCTCCACGTCCTCGCCAACACTTGTTGTTTGTTGATTTATTGACGATAGCCATTCTGACAGGTGTGAGATGGTACCTCATTTTCGTTTTTATTTGCATCTCTCGGATGATTTATGACCTTCAGCGTCGTTACATGTGTCTATTGGCCAGTAATGCAGGTCTTAATGGTACATTTTAGTACCCATGTTTATATTCAATTTGTTAGCTTTAATTCCTTACACATTTAAATATTGAGATAATATCTTTTCTGCAGCTTTCGCAATAACTTCCCTAATAACAACATTCACCATTTAATGGCAAAAGGTCACACATGCCCATTGTGTAATTATTAGAATGAAAGAAGGAGCTTCAAAGCTATGTTTCAAAGTAGCTCACACAGAAATATGCACAGCAGTCCTCAAGCTGAAGCCAGCAGCGACCCTGGATGCTAGGTGTTCAAGAAATAACTGAAAGCAACTACAAAACTTTTAATGGTCCAGTTCTCACCATGTCTCCCTGAATCCGTATCATAATTGGTGGAAGTTGATCATCCCTGTATTTTCCAACAGGAATCTCAATAGCAAAAAAAAAAAAAAAAAAAAAAAAAAAAAAAAAAAAAAAAAAAAAAAGCTTGGAAGCATGGAGTATGGGTTAGGCTTCAAAGAACACACAAAAAAAAATAAATAAATAGGGCAGACAAGAAGTTTAATATTTAATCTTTTAAAACAACCAGATAGGAGGGTAAAAAGGAGCTGATTGTGAAACATGAAGGCTGCAAAGTAAACCAGAAAAACTATATCACAAACACATCAAGCAAGAACTTTATGTCTTAACTAAGATATGCATATTCTCTTATAATTCACGTGTTAAGTGTTTTATTTCTTATTGATTTATTTAGATGCAGTATTTGGAAACAGTTATGAAGCCAGAGGGACCCTGAAAATAACATCAGGAGCTACATATAATCCTAATTTGCAAGACAAACTCTCAGCGGATTTCAAAGTTCTTGCTTTTGACCTTCAGCAAATGGTAGGAGACTGTCTCTCTTCAGCTGGTTTAAAATTTCATAACATAGTTTCACTAACTACTTGCCAAAAGATACATAGATCCTGCTTTCTTGCTTTGAAAAAAAATTAGTAAATAAATGTAATATGCCTACGATGCTTAAATGTATGAGCCTCATCACTACAGAGAAGGAAATGACTCATAATCCAGTTCTAAGCAGAACTTAAATATTACTGTGGAAATATTGAAACAAAAGTTCAAATCTTAAATTTAATATATTTTTAAACCCTTTCTCTTTTTAGATAGATGACATCTTTCAATCAAGTAATCTGAAAAATGAATATAAAAACTCAAGAGTTTCACGATTTGAGTGAGTACAGCTCGAAATTTTTCTGTTGGTAGAAAAGGAAGCACAGCATCACAAAATAATGATCTATTTGCTAATATTTGTAAAATAATGTCACTCCTTTTAGGAGAAAAGGGGATATTTTAAACTGTCAACATTGTTATGAGGATTGATAAACTTTCATATTAGTAGCAAATAATAATAATTACTGAATAATTGATCTTACGTTAACATGTTTCTCTCTCCTGAGGGTGAAATCTGCAGAGACACGGGGAGGGAGCTGAGGTGAATGTGTGCAGATACAAATACAGTATCTGATTTGCTATGAACAGATGGAGGAAGCTTGCTTATTACACTTCATTTACACATTAAGTCATAGGCGAGAAGGGACCTGTTTAGTTGTGCCCAGAGAACATAAGACTGTACCTAGAATATAGTAAGTGCTCAACACATGAATGAATCTTAGATGAATAGGATCATGACGTAATTCTTCTATGGATACTTGTATCAGGAGTTTTCTTCACTGCAAACTACCAAAAGGCCTGAGGAATAAGAATATGAACCAGCAGGAAATTGTGATGCCAGTTAGAATCTATAAAACTAAGTGAATAGGGAAAAAGTCAAAGAGAGGGAGTTTCATTTAAAAAAAAAAATAGAGGAAACTTCTCTTTTCTGCAGAAATGAAATGGAGGAAAACAAGTAACGAAAGCCAAGATAAGCCTCGGGGAACATGACTTATGCCCTTTAAACATTTAAGTAAGCCGGGCCGATGGCAGTACACCTTAGTTACAAATGTCCATCTCACATGTTCTTTCACATGGAGGTAAATAAGTGTTAGCTTCAGGGCTGCTGGTGCCCTGCAATTGAAAGTAATTACCACAGTCAGGGAAGATGGTCAATGAGAAACCTCCAAGCCTACAACTTCAAATGAAATCACAACAGGAGAACGCCAGACCAGAGAGCAGTGGCCTCATTGTACGTTTTCATGACAACTCAAAGTCACTGCCTATAAAATGTTAATAGCCACTCATTTTACTTTTATTCACGTGTCATTTAATACATGTGCATCATTATAATGTGCTGACTAATGTTACTAGGCAGCTATGTAAACAGAGGTGGGCAAAAGCGGGTTTATAGTGGTTTGTATGGAAAGAGACATGCAGGTTATGATTATAACAATAGTTTTATTAACTCAAAAGAATGTTACAATGTAACCGTAACCCTCCTTTTGCCCATCCCTGTAGTGTGTGTCGTAGGCATGCAGGAGAAAGAAAGATTTTAAAGGACAGGCTCTAGCATTTGCTTGCCTGCTTTGGCCTGGAATACCCACAGCCTCAGAAGGAAGTTCACCCTCATCCAACAAAATAAAGAGATTCACCCTGTTTAAAGCGGTTCCCTCATGTAAAGATATCTGAAATAATTAGGAATCCATTTCCAAGGTCACTGTGAACATCATTACTATTACTGTTTTATTTTTTCTTTATAACTTCAGTTGCTAGAAAATTATTTCATATTCTCAATGAAGTCTTTATTTCCTTGGCTCTCACCCACTGATCCTTGTGGTAGTTATTAATATTTTATAGGATAAATGTATCTCTATTTTCATATCTCAGTCTTTCAAATACCTGGAGACTATTTCCAGAGTTGTTATACTAAAATTAGGTACTCTCTCGTGTTTGGCCTCAGAAACTCACTCTCGCCTTCTATTTCTCCTTCTGCTCCCCTCCCCCCCCCCCCACCCTCCCACCCACCGCCCCGCCACAAGGGGTTTTAGCACCAGTCCTGCCATATTACCTGTACACCCTCAAAAGCATCCTGCTTCCTTCTTCACTGCCTGGACCTCTTCTCTTCCTTATTATCTATTGCATTATCCTTAGGATTCATCCTTACATGCCATTAAGAACCAGTCCAGCCCTGACCGATTTGGCTCAGTGGATAGAGTGTCGGCCTGCGGACTGAAGGGTCCCAGGTTCGATTCCGGTCAAGGGCATGTACCTTGGTTGTGGGCACATCCCCAGTACGGGGTGTGCAGGAGGCAGCTGATTGATGTCTCTCTCATCGATGTTTCTAACTCTCTATCCCTCTCCCTTCCTCTCTGTAAAAAATCAATAAAATATATTTTAAAAATAAAAGAACCAGTCCATGTTGCCTCCTCAGGGGATGCCCACCTGCCAATCTAGTCGTAGTTAGCACCTCATACCTACAGATAAAGTAACAATCCTCATACTGTAATGCAATTGTCAGTTTGCCTGTCATCTTACTAGACTGTGAGCTCCCTCAGGGCATAGAATGTGTCTTTGACATCTGCATTTTCAGAATCTAGTTAACGTCTGGCTCAGAGTATGGGTCCTATAAAGTCCTAGCAAATGAATGAGCCGTTTCTTTAACACCTGGTTTTGATATATTGAGTCCTAGGTTAGGTGTCACATGTTTTCCTTTGACCCGTGTTTTATAGATATAAAAATCAGTATACTATACTCTTACTTTGGCTTTAACTTTCTGTTAGAATAGAATTCTAATGAAAAAATAATTCTAAACTAGTTCTCATTGTATATCCACGACATCTCAATGCAGTAGCCAGCCAGCCCTATCCCCACCTACTGTCTCCGTTCCTATCTGCAATCCAAGGCTTCTGCTCCTGTTTGCCAGGCTTATTATCGCTGATATCAGCCTCTTTTATTGGCCCCCTGTCAAAGCTAAGAGGAGACATGTGGACTCTCAGGAAAGGTGAACTTCTCTTCCTCAAAGTGCTATTTTTTTCTTAATATTTATTCAATATTTATTCTGTGAGGGTAAAAGCATGCATGCAAGATTTTTTTAAAACTTGAAGCTATTGGCCTACTTTGAAGTGAGTGGAATTAATTTCTCTTTTCCAGTTTTGTAGAGGATTGAGTGTGGAGATCTGCATTAAACCACCAACTCAGACTTACTTCTCAAGTGTGAATGCTCCTGGGGGAGAGGTGTCTCCGGCACTGGCCTCTCCTCCCCTGGGTTCTGCCCAGTGAAATCCATGCAGAGCATGACATCCATCACAGAGCTCACTGGGATAGTTCTCTGAATGGGACTTTTCATTTAACATGTTATAATGTGCTGGGTAACTTTGTTTTTACTAGATTGAGAACATTTGCTGAGTATAGACTTTTATATATAGGCCTGGTGGGTTATCAAAACCCCAGCCTTTTCTTTAATATTTAATAAGTAATTTTTATTTCTCTGAATGCTAAAGGCACTATATTTGATACTACATTGTTTCAGCTGAGGATTTTTTTTTCTCTTTCTTTACAGCTACCTAGGAGACCAATATAGTCCCTAAACCCTGATACACATTTTGTAATGATTCTCAAATAATATACTTCGTCCATGTAGAAATACCTCTCTGAGTTGTATATGAATGACTTTTAAAAGATGCAAAGACATTTTATGCAAATGTCTGTAAGATAAATTGCAGGTCAGTACTTTGGGAGCCTGAGAAAGATAGGGAAAGAAATTCAGAAGCAGGGAAGAAAGTAAAAGCAAACACGCAAACATGTAAGTTTACTTGGAATAACTCACATAAAAAACGGCATATTTCACTCACAGGAAAAGTAGCTGATTCCTAATTAGCTTTATAAATTATTTGAATTTAAAACTCCAATTGATAAAATCAAGAAACCAATAAGTGAGGTCCAACAATATCCACACTCACTGTGAAAAATGCATCTAAAAATCCTTTAAAATACCTATTTCCTTTTTTGTTGCTAATTTTTAATTAAACTCTCACCACATGAGTGTGTGTGTGTGTGTGTGTGTGTGCGTGTGTGTGTGTGTGGTGCCACTCACAGGTCAAGCAAATGGTTGGCCCCCCTGTGGGAACACTTTCTGTTATTCTGCTGTGTGGGAAGTGCTTTGACTCAGAGAGCATTTAGCAGCGGGTTCTTTTAATGAAGCGCTGTTTACCCTCGTGGCAGTAGGAAGCTTACTCTGCCCTTTGAGCACAGATGACTCACAAAGTTAGCAAAGAAAAGACTTTTGTTTACTCAGCAACCCCAGAGGTTATCAATATCATTAAGGAAAATAAGAGATAAGAAACATTTTGATTTATAGCACACAGGCTCTCTGTACAATGATAGGATTTATCTGCTTTTACAAAAAAAAAAAAACCTCAGATATTTTACTGGAACAAGTACTTTGAAGTGAAGACGGCCATTGTTTCTTTTTTATATTCCTAAAGGAAGAATTCTCATTTACCATAGTAAGTAAAATCAATTTCAGAGTGGTGCTATACAGATCATTACTAAACTACTAAAATAACATCTTAGTGTTCTATTGGGTCAAACACAAATGTTTATTATGGTTTTCCTATTTCTCCTATACGTATACCTCTCTTATCTCAACATTTCCATTGAATAAGAAAACAAATGTTAAAGAATACAACTATATGTGGACATAGGATCTGTAACTCCTGTCCTTGCAAAGCATAAATTATTAAGTGCAATGTATAATTCACAAGTAAGAAAACACATCTTTTATAAAAGGTGTTTTATGCCTGAGGATGAACTAATCCAGTTACTTTCAAGTCAGTGAAGAAAACTTCCATATTTGTACTTTCTCTACCAAAAATATCTTCCCTCTCCTATTGCCTTAAAAAAATAAAAGAAAGTGTTCAGTCAAATTAAACACATGGAAATTATATAAAGAGAAACCTCAGATTCAGTCAAAATTAAAACAACTGTGTAACCAAGGAGAAAGAGACATGGAATTGAAGGCACAGAAATTAATGAATTTGTTCACTCTCACTTTATTTTAATCATATTTAATCATGTCCATTTCATTATTTAAGGGGTGAGGATGTTAAAGAGACAAAAGAAGAAGGAGAAGGCAAGGAGGGAAGGGGCTGGAGACAGGGAGGAAGAGAGAAGCGGAAAGATTCTCTCTCTTGAAAGTATGGAAGTTATAAAATATAAACATATTTCACATATGGGTAAGTTTGAGGAACCCTAAACTAAATAGTTACTAAGGAGCCTTGTCACTTGCAAGATTTGGTTACTATGATTTAAGCAAATAATTGGAAAGTTAAGCATTGTAAGATTTTTAAATTATTCAATAGAGGTGAAATGTGTAATTATTGTATCAGAGTATCCTGTTTACTTCAAAGATGAAAAACCAACTACATAGAAAGGAATCACTTCTGCTAAACTGTGAATCTAAATAGTAGCACAGACATTAAGAAGGAATATGCTACCAAGATCAGATGCTGATCTACCATGATTTTGCAGGAACCTTTTGATTCTGCGTATAATCATGTAGGGAGAAAACAACAACACCTATTCTAAGTTCTACCAAGATAGCTATATGGACAGATGGATAAAGAACTCTTCTGGAGATGACAAAATCCTTCAAGAAGATCATTAACTTGTAGATATAGCAAGGATATGAGCATAACTGCCTAAATTTTGGAACTAGTAAACATAACATGCAAAATTTGGCTCCCCCTGATCTAGCTTTTAAGGCTCCAGGTATACCCTGAGTACCCCCAGTTTACCAAGGGCTACAGAAATGAAAATCAGCTGAAGTTTGTGTCCCAAGGGGTGGTATCCTGAAAGTAGAGCATGAGGGAAACAGAAAGGTAGGCAGGATTAGAAACGTTTCTTGACTATCCCTCCTGGGCCAAAAATGTATTTTTGTTGTTGTTGTTGCTGCTGTTGTTTCTTTAAACTGTAAACAAATAACCAGTGAATAAAAATTTTTAATTGCATGCTGCAGAACAGAGAATAAAATAAAAAGGAAAGTGACTTGGGTTGTATAATTGAACTCTGATGTTATGGTCTGAGATGGCGTAGGCCAGGTAATCCTGACCCTTGACAGTAAGAATGAATACCTGTAAGTCTCTGATAATGTAGGTATGCTTAATGTCTTTTTCTATCCTTTAAAATAAAACAAATTTGGATATCTTCTATTAAGAATAGAGAAAAGTATGGATACAGATTCATTGCTAAAAGCTTGCTATCAGGTCTTCATAAACTCTACAGGAAAATTTTCTCTGAAATCAGTGGACCTTAGACTTTTCTCTACTAAGAAATTATCTGTGAGAAATTACAAATCTACACTCTCCATTCATTCAAACAGTAAATCTCATGAAACTACTTGCTTTGGCTTAATTTAATACAGGTGACCCTGGAAACAGCCTGCCCTGAACATTTGTGTGCTTATGTGGAACTCAGAAAACTCAGATTCCCATTCTGTATCTGTTTGTGTTCCTGGAAAAACATGTTGACTTTTAATTCATTTTTCTTCCTTCTGTAAAATGAAAATAATATTTGATATTGCCTACCTTGTACAGGTGTAATGAGGATTAACAAGGTGATAAATGTAAAGAATTTAAAAACCATCTTACATGAATTTAGCACAAATCACACGAAAAATGCTGACTTTTTCCTTTTGTGTCATTTTTTGCTTTGCAGAAATGGCAGCATTATAGTCAAATTTGACCTTTTCTTTGACCAGTGGGTATCAGATAAAAATATAAAAGAAGAACTCATTCAAGGCATCAAAGCAAATAAATCCAGCCAACTGGTCATTTTCCATATTGACTTGAACAGCATTGATATCACAGGTATCTGTGAACATTATTTGATTTCTTTGAATCATTAAGCTATGAAATTAAAATCCTAGCACTATACCAGGAAGCAATGGGATCACCCCTGACTTCAGGAACATGTCTTATTGCTTGAAGTAACACATTTATCTGAGAAATGTGAAATATGGAGAAACCATATTTGAAGAAACATATCAGTGAGGAAAAGTTTATAAAATATAAAATATCAAAATGTTCTACAAAAAAAAAGAAAATAAAAAAATGTCCTACAAATATTGGCATGCATACATGTTTATGTGTCTCATCATATTCTTGGCATTAGTCTGGCACACCCTGATTTCCCAGAAACCCTTCCTCAGAAAGTGACACTCAGTAGTTTCTGAGTCATAGACATTAGATTACAAGGTCAGGTAGCAAGTCCAGTCTCTAATTGAGAACCTAAAGGGTGAAAGGAACATGAGGGGTCAATAAGTTTCATTCATCCTGGTTACTTATCTATACTAATAAAAGGGTAATATGCTAATTGACTGGACATCTTCTGGACAACCTTCTGGATGTCCTTCCTGACAAAGCCACAGTGGTGAGGCTGAGGCAGAGGTGATTAGGGGTGATCAGGCCAGCAGGGGAGAGCAGTTAGGGGGATCAGGCAGGCAGGCAGAGTGGTTAAGGGCAATCAGGCAGGCAGGCAGGTGAGTGGTTAGGAGCCAGTATTCCCGATTGCAAGATGGATGTCCAACTCCCGGCTTAGGCCCAATCCCATAAGACATCCTTTGGTTTCCTTCAGATCTTATGTAGTTGTCATAGTTTTGTTAAGGAAAAAAATACACGTATTTTTAAAACTATTAAACATGTTAAAGAATGAAGAAATAGCTATTTTTTACGTGAAAAGCACTGTATACTCAGACAGGACTTAGTTCCCAGCAGATATTATGTACAAAATTATTTTGGTGTCTTCCATAAGTTTCGGAGCAACACCATTGGTTCTAGGTCTGACAAGATCAGGTGTGTAATATTACATTAGCTACCTTAAATATAAGTTATATTCTATATAACTATGATAAATAGATATTTTATGAAATGATTAAAATAAAGCAAACTTTTTACATAAGCAAATTTTACAGAGAGAATATACAGATTCTGGGAATTTATCAAATGTATCACAATCAAATAATAACAGCAGCATTTAACATGAGATAAGGTAAAACAGGAACCCTAATTGAATGAATATTCCAACTGCACTCAATGTTTTGTACGTCCAAGCTTCAAATCCACTTTGCTTTATTATAGCATCTTTGGAGAGTTTCCCTACGTTGAGCCCTGCAACAACTTCAGGTCAGTACTATGACATTTTAAAAATGAACTTGGTGACCATCAAACTCCATGACATTACAGAAGGATTCCTTTTTTAGTAGCTGTTTCTGAGACTCTTAGTCTTTATATTAAAATGTAAGAAGCAGATATTTGATAAGAAATAATGTAGTTCATAACAGGCAGGTTTCCTAACGCCCAGTTACATCTGCCAAGGATATGCATTTCCAATTCCATATTTTACACTCTATATACATAGGTATACATGCATGAGTGTGAGTGAGCGTGTGAGTCGCTGAGCATGTCTCTTTACCTCTCTGTAAATCTGTTTCTCATAAATCATGAATGACATAATTTTTCTGAATATTTCAGAAGTCATCCCAAATATCAAATTTATATGTGTGATTTTTAAAGTGAAAAGTGTGTGTGTGACCCCCAAATAAAGCTCTGATCATACAGTCTTAGAGATGAAACCACAACATTTATGAGGTCACTAGGAATGAGGGAAAGAAGGTTTCAAAATGAATTGCACAGCTTGGAAAGTAGATTGTAAGTTTGAATGTTAACTTTGCTCTATTCCAATATTTTCTTCACTGCCTCTTTCTAACTACAATTGATCACTACTGCTCTTTAAAAGTAGAACTTTGTTTTATCAAGATCACACCACTATCAAAATAGTTTGCTTTGGGAAATTATAAATAATTTTAGAATTAACTGAGTTATCTTAAAATGTAAAATTATTCTTTTATAGAAAAATCACTTAAATTGAAGTCATAGCTATGAATATTAATCTTGGCTCTGCCAACTCTACTTCTCTGAAAATCTGTTTCTCATAAATTGTAACTAATACAATCTTCCTGAATATTTCAGAAGTAATCCCAAATGTCAAATTTATATATAAATGATTTTTAAAGCAAAACTTGTTATAGAACCATAAAGACACCAATACTGTTGGTATTCTCTATACTCATGACCATTTTTATAATATTTGAAAGCCTCTTTTTAAAAAATATTTACTTGGGCCAGGTACTATATTTTACAAACATTACTTCATTTAGTTCTCAAAATGATCCTGTACAGAGGTAATATTTTTTTCAAGTGAAAAGAGTCATACAGCTATTTAGTGTCAAATTCAGGAATTGAAAGCAAGTCCTTTGTACCCCAAAGCCTATGGTCTAAGCATAACCCAAGCTTCTATTTCAAATAACATCAGATTAACCTAGAACATTTAAGTCTACAGCCAGTACAAAATTAATGAATCCCATATTTAGCTACTATTAATAATTTTAAAACATCACCTTTTATACTTAAGACATCAAAGATGGCCCAGCCAGCATGGCTTGGTGGTTGAGCATCAATTTATGAGCCAGGAGGTTGAGGTTCAATTTCTAGTAGGGTCACATGCCCGGGTTGCAGGCTCGGTCCCCAGTGTGGAATGTGCAGGAGGCAGTCGATCAGTGATTCTCTCATCATTGATATTCCTATCTCTCTCTCCTTCCTCTCCCTTCCTCTCTGAAATCAATAAAAATACATTTTTTTTAAAAATAGATAAAAGATGACTTGAAAAATCTAATAACCTCCACTCTACAATTCTAAAGATCAATGAAAAGATTTATTCTTAGATCCAGGTACAAATGATATATTCTCAAGTTAATAGGTTCTAATAATTCAAAGTAACTTAAAAGCTGTCAAGTTGAATGTTAAACAGGAAGAATATACAACAAATTCCTAATAATCAGTTTAAAATGTAATAGTTGTTTTAATGTCATTTCTTTTATTTTACAGGCAAATTAACAACCAACAGTCCTCTGACAACCACAGGTCAGTTTTGATAATATTATCTTTTTTGTTTTAAAAAAAGTCTTCACTAATGTTTCGTTCTAGGCTTCTCTAACACAATAGTTAATATTACCCCTTTTATAGATAAGAAAACTAAAGCTTTAAAATGTGCACTTTTAGCTTTAGATTTCACCAAAAGTTAATAACATATTTTGTGCTAATGCCTGGATTGTCCGTCCTCACTCCAGTCCTTTATGAGAACTGAGGTTATTATCTATCGCTAAGAATGCCACCAATGGGATAAAAATGTAGGTTTCAGACATGCTTGCTCCTTTCTATGTTAACTTTAAAAATAAAACAGCCAGTTATTTTACACAAAATTGGCTTACTCAGTAATTGCCGAAGGAATTGCAATTTGGGACATGCAAGCTATGAGAAAACCAAGAGAATGTTACTTTCTAAAAAAGTAGAGTGGGTGGGAGCAGCTATTAGAAACAAGATGCCATTGGAAGATAGGGAAGTTTGAAGTGTAGTGGCTTCCCATTGGCTGAGTCATGGTGGTTTATTATTGGCTGAGCCTGTTGCTAGACAAGGAGAAAATCTTTCTCCTGCTAAAATCTGCAAGGTACATTGAGTGTTGTGTGTGAGAGAGCTTCTCCTGCCCGGCTTTCTGACATCATCTTAAATGAGATTTTTAATTTATCTTTATTGTTAAAAGTATTACAGCTGTCAGCCTTTTTTCCCCCTTTGACCCCCTCCATCCCAGGCCTTTGAGGTGTGAAAATACAAATACATTTTAAATGAGATTTTTTTTTTAATGTATTTGTATTTTCACACCTAGTAACACCCACAGGTACTGGTTGCCAAACCAGGACCAAAGTAGCCTTGATTCATTCATTCAACAATTTTTCATTAAGTGCCTACTTTGTGCCAACTCCCGGTGTGTATCTTTGATGTGACAATATATCTGAATTTCTAGCAATTATCTACTGTTCTTTGTCTATCTGCTGGTTCACTAAAGCAACTTCTCTGGCCCCAACCTAACTGTCATGTTGAATGGCCTGCGTGTGTCCCCAATCTCATCCAGTAAACTCCATACAGGCAATATTGCATAGATCTTCAGCTCCTAAAATAATAATGCCATTTTTGTGTTATTGTTATATACATACATGAAGAGGACATTTCTGTGTAAATGCCCTTCTGGGTAAGACTGAATAATTCTTGTATGAAATGGTTGATGTGATGTTTGAAAACCGAAGAATGCTTTATGAAACAAACTATCACACCTCCAAACTCATAGAGGTCTTTTATGGTAGGATAAACCTGCCTGCTGTTGTATTTACTTGTTGTTCATATAGTCGTACAAATATAGAAAAATAAAACTACTCTTCAGGTCATAGTTCCTTCTCCAAAGTGAAAGACTATGGCATCTACAATCACCTTTCAACACACTTTCAAAGCATGGTCTTAGGATTGATAAAGGTTAGTTTGTTCAGCCTAAAAGTAAACTGAAAAAATAATTGAATATATTAAGATCAATTTATTTTCAAAATGTTGAAAGTCAGTAACAAATATTCAAATTAGTGTCCTGTTTTCTATTTGTCTGTCTGTGAATGATTCATATAATCCAAGTTATTGAGGACCCCTTAGGTTTATAAAATATCCTAAGAGAAATATGTGGAAAGACTTAGGGGAGAAAAATCAATGTCAAAGCAAGAAATCCTTGGACTTAACTTTTTCACTCTTACTCTCCTGAAGATATACCCATCAAAAATATAAGAGGTGGCTGAACCATATGCCCAATTTCCTCTGGCCAAAGAAATGATGAATGGGGGACAAAGAACATAGGGTAATACTCCTCCCATATTTTTCTCTCCTGGGGAGTAGAGCAGAAATCTCCTTTCCTACAAAAAAACCACAGGAATGGGTTAAGCATACATTTAGTCTTAGCTATCACATTTTAAACAGTTGTTATTCAAAATGAAAAGAAAAAAGTAACATACAACTCTCAGTCATTAAAAAGACATGGTAAACCCACCACTAACTAAATTCACCAGTTACTCTATATGTAGTACTTGGCAAGCTACTGAGTCTTTTTAAACTTTATATTAATTGTCTAAAAGATAATTAAAATAAATGTCTTAGAGAGTGGTCATGAGAATTAAGAGAGAGAAAACAGATACCACAGTACCGTCGCCATTCATGACTAGCATAAAGAGGGACACAACCAATGCTACATCCCTACTCCCTTCCTTATTCTGAATTTTTTTTAAAAAAAAAATAGTTGGCTACATTTTTTAACAGAACTTTCAAAAACTAAACTAAGATTAAAATGAGATGATTATACTCAGTAATACCCATTTTAATTGGATCATTTATTTGACAAAAAAAATAAAAACACAAAAAACACAAACTTCAATTCTGAAACTTCTTATTATTGGAGACTGTATTGAATTACCTTAATCAATCCTCACAGAATTATAAGGTAAGTAGGTGGAAAAATATCATATTCCCTCTTTTATTGGATCCATGAGTTCCAAATCATATTTCCCACTTATTCCTCTCAGCCGGCAAGATACTATTGATTTATAGAGGGGAACAAGGCAATTAAACTTGAAAACTGCAGTTTCCAAGCCATAATTTATTATGAATATGCTTTTCAAGGATGTTAAGTTTATTCTCATGTTTATATGCCTGGGAGACAGAGTTTGAGAAAAATCAACAAATGCATGCATCATATACCTGCCGTTAATACTATTATAAATTATGCCAAAGAAAATTTTTGTATGATAGCTGGTACAAAGTCCATGAGGACTACGCTCTATTGTTCAACTGCCTTTGTTGTCAATTACCGTAAAGTTTTACTAACCCATTTGTAACACTAAGGAGAGAGATAAGAACTAAAGTTACATTTCACTGATTGATTTCTGGGCTGCTAAAGAGTACCCAGAGGGGTGGTTTTGGGCAATTGTTCAAATGCTTGCAGGGTTTGTAGCATACAGCTTGTCCTAGTCTTTTGTTACTTACTGTGTAGGCAATTATTGCAGAAACACAAAGTTTCACTATCATGGGCTTTCTCAACCTCATACAAAAATGCAATCTTGCTACCATTCCATTAGGTGCAAGAGTTTGGGGATTGAAGAAAAATAATTGGCTGATTTAATGAAATTGGGTCAAGAGAAGCTAAGGTAGAATTATGTTCCTCAGTAGAATTGCCCCAAGACTATAACACAGGGACTTTTTCTGACACCAAATGCATTATGACTTTAAGTGTTTTTCTTTCTCTACATTTAAGAGAACAATATTAATATATTGCTAAGCACTGAAGACCTTTCTGTGCACATGATATCAGAACTGTTAAAGTAGCTTTCCACTGTAATTTCATTTGGATTGACCCACCATTGTCTTGCTAAAAAGATTAAATTTGTTCTATCAAAGTGGATGAGAATTTCTGTAAGGTGATAGCTCTTTTTCCAATACAGTGTAGTGAAATGCTGTTGTTCTCTAAAGGCAGGCGTTCTAGGATTCCGATTCTACTTCCACTGCTAAGCAAGCTATAAGGCTCTTGGGCTCAATTTGTCTCAAGTAGCATCGCTTGGATGCTTAGTATTATTAATCCCATTTAAATAACAGGGAAAATAGTCCAGCTGACATGGCTTAGTGGTTGATCATCTATACTAATAAAAGGGTAATATACTAATTAGACCAGATAGACCAGACATCCTTCCAGACAAAGCCATGGTAGTGGGGGCTGAGGCAGAGGCGGTTAGGGGAGATCAGGCAGGCAGGCAGAGTGGATAGGGGCAATCAGGCAGGCAGCAGAGGCAGTTAGGGGCGATCAGGCAGGCAGGCAGGCAGGCAGATGAGGGGTTAGGAGCCAGTGGTCCTTGATTGGAGAGGGTACAAGGACATCCTCCCCCCATCCCCGTGAATG
The DNA here is from genome assembly GCF_028538775.1 of Myotis yumanensis. Taxonomy (NCBI): domain Eukaryota; kingdom Metazoa; phylum Chordata; class Mammalia; order Chiroptera; family Vespertilionidae; genus Myotis; species Myotis yumanensis. The sequence goes on along the minus strand of NW_027223753.1, from coordinate 201,264,250 downwards.
AATTTTGTGCACCGGGCCTCCAGTTGACCTATAAACCTGGTCTGGGGTTGTGGGCTTGATCCCCATTCGGGAGTGTGCATGAGGCAGCTGATCAATGATTCTTTCATAATTGATGATTCTATCTCTCTTTCCCTCTTCTTTCCTCTCTGAAATAAATAAAAATATGTTTGAAATAAATAAATAACAGGGAAAATAAAAATCTAAGATTTCCAAAATGTAATTTTCAAATTATTATCTTGCATTAACACCTTTTATAACTGGTTTGAAAGGAAAAAAATGGATTTCAGTCTTTCATCCTCCATATGCCAAGCACAGGGCCTGCCCAAGTAGACACAGGAGGTTCCTCACCCCAAATCACTAGAAATTATTATGACTTTGGAGCATGCTGAAGTAATCACACTAAGTTTATACTGAATCTTTCATGATACAAGTGTAAATGGATAATTAAAACTTTTCATGTGCAGAACTCCAATTAATACTAGTTTACTTTTGGGTTTTCATAATATGCCAGGAAATTAACACCCTGAAGATAAAATATCATATAGATATAAAAATATGTGCAGGTCTTTTCCCAATCAAGATAACAGTAACTAATATCCAGGGAATTTGATCAGCTTTTAATAAACAAAACCAATTAATATTCTCTTAAAATATAATTATTTAGCTCAGACAGAGTGGCTCAGGGGTTGAGCAACCTATGAAACAGGAGGTCAGGTTCAATTCCCAGTCAGGGCACACGCCCAAGTTGTGGGGTCAATCCCCAGTGGGAAGCGTGCAGGAGGCACCTGATCAATGATTCTCTCTCATCACTGATGTTTCTATCTCTCCCTCTGTCTTCTTCTCTGAAATCAATAAAAATAAAGAAAAATCACACAATTATTTAACTCCTTTCCTGAAAATTCTCTATTGAAAAGTACAGGGCAGACCTAGAAAAAGAGAAAGACCAGAGCAAAAATTAAGGAATGAAATGGCAAATAGAGTAGTCCACAAGTCAAAGAACTCTAGTTTTAAAAATGAAAGGTCATTAAAAAAAAAAAAAACTGGCATCTGGCTAATTTCTGTAACAGTTAATGCTTTAACCAATGATTTTGTTGGAAATTGTCACCATATATGTGTATGTAAAATGAGCTAAAAATACAATCTAATAAACAGCTAAACCATACTGCTCTTATATAACAACTAGAGGCCCAGTGCACGAAATTCATGCACTGGTGGGTGGGGGTCCCTCAGCCCAGCCTGCCCACTCTCACAGTCCAGGAGCCCTCAGGGGATGACCTACTGAAGCCACAGTCTGGCCGCGGATGCTCTGAGCAGGTGCCCTGTGTGTGTGTGTGTATGTGTGTGTGTCCACTGGGGGCCTGCCCCCAGCTGCACTGCAGAGGCTTGGAGCAGGCGCCCCTCTGTATTGATCTCTCAAGCTCCGGGCCACGCCTGTGTGTTGTTCTCTCAGGCTTGGGGCTAAGCCCAGCCACTCCTCCTAAGCTGGTCGTGAAGGTTATGAAGTCCTGACCTCATTTGCATATTACTTCTTTATATATATACTAGAGGCCTGGTGCACGAAATTTGTGCACCGGCGGGGAGGGGGGGTCCCTTAGCCTGGCCTGCATGCTCCCCAATCTGGGATCCCTCTTGCAATCCAGAACCACTGGCTCCGAAGTGCTCACCTGCCTGATGGCCCTAACTGCTCTTCCCTCCTGGCCTGACCCCCCTAACTGCCCATCTGCTCTCCCTTCTTCTCTGCACCTTCAGACCCCAGCACAGAAATGCTGAGAGCTTTTTGCTGAGGCCCTGCCCCTGTCCTGACTCTCCCCTTGGGCTGGGCAGTGTCTGCATGCACCTCTGCCGGGGAGGTCGCCATGGCCCGTCCTGACGCCCCCCTCTGGGTGGGCGGTGCAGCGGGCCTTCGAGCACCTCAGTTGGGGGGACCGCCCCTAGTGGCAGCCTCATGTTCCCGTGACGCAAGTCCCTGCCCCCATCCCCGCCCACCAGCTCCTGCCTGAGCATGCCTCCATCAGGAGTGGCCTCTGCTTCCAAGGCAGCATTACTTAAGCCCTGGACAGGCCTGCATGCGCCTCTGCTGGGGGCAGAAGTCCCCGCCACCATCCTCGCCCACCAGCTCCTGTGAGCTTGCAGCCTGTTGACCGGTTGTGACTGGGACACCGTTAGGACCAATTAGCATATTACCTCTTTATTATATAGATAGATTATATTTTCCATATTGGTTTCAATATGAGGAACTTCTTGCCCTAGTCAATTTGACTCAGTGGATAGTGTTGGGCTGCAGACCAAAGGGTCCCAGGTTTGATTCTGGTCAAGGGCACATACCTCAGTTGCAGACTCCTCCTCAGCCTGGGCCCTGGTCAGGCTCATGTAGTAGGCAACCAATTCTCACATTGATGTTGCTCTCTGTCTTGCCTTCTCTCTTCCACTTTGTCTAAAAATCAATGAAAAAATAATCCTCGGGTGAGAATTAAAAATATATATATTCTCTTTCTTCATTGACCAAGGCAGCTGAAAAGTGTTTCTGAAACAATCTATAGAAATATAATACAAAATAAGCTAGTTACTAATATTTCTACTTTCAAATCAAAATACTTCAAACTAGAGTCATTTTCTAATCCCACCAGCTGTTGCTCTTATATTCACTATTAGAGGCCCAGTGCACAAATTTGTGCACCTTGAAAGGAACTGTGGGCCGTGAGGCTGCAGTGGGTACAGGGTTGGGTCTTGGCCCATCCTGCGTGCCCCGCCCGGCCCCTCCACTGTGGCCCCAGGTCCCCTGTCTGCTGGCAATCTCATCCCCACTGCCACCACTCCCACGTGCTGACAGCGCAGAGCAATTGGGGCTGATGCCAGCAGCGGGTGCGAGCAGCCAATGGGACCTTGGCAAGTGGGAGCAAAGAATTTTCAGTTACCACCAGAGGCTCACCCCAATGACAGCGACCGGTGCCCCACCTTGGTCTGGCACCCCCACTCACCTGCTCCACCATCCTGCCATGGCCGATACCCACCATGTTCTGTGCATGCCCCCTGGTGGTCAGCGCATGTCATAGCGACCGGTTTGGTTGGTTGTTCAGTTGTTCCACCGTTTGGTCTATTTGCATAATAGGGTTTTATATATATAGATATATAGAGAGATATACATTGTAACTAATGACACTTAGTAATTTAACTGGCCACTCCAGAAGTATAGGTATCATTCTTAGCGTCCATATCCCTTTGGTCAGGAACATATCTGACCACTAAAGCTCACCAATTTTATTTTCAAAATAGCAACTGATTCCATGTCCCATCTCCTCTTCTAATGCAAGAGTCCCAACCCTCATTAACTTTCTCCTTGATTATTGTAACAGTTTATCTTGGTCTCCTCTTTCTACATGACTCTCCACTTGGCTCCGGAATTATGTTATTGAGACATGGATTGGTCATATCACATAGATATCTAAAAACTTTCCATGCCATTGCCTATAGAAAAACATATTTCTAACATTTTACAAAGATGAAAAAGGTCCCCTAGTATTTGGCACTACACTCCCTGCCTTCCATGGCTTTCACAAACATCTTACCATCCAGAGAAGTTAGATTCACCTGTTTTCCACATATGCTCCTGTCACACAGTGTGTACATTCCATATGCCTCTCTTTCTGGTACTTTCTAGGCATCCTTCAAAACCTGCTTTATGTAAAGATGTTTACAACCTCTATCTCAAAAGGAAACAAATTGCCTAATCCTTGGTGTTCCCACCGCACATTTTTAGGTCTCTTTTTAAAATCTAACTAGAGGCCCAGTACACGAAATTCATGCATGGGTAGGGTCCCTAGTGGCTGCCGGCCATGGCCTCCCTTCCCCAGCTGCCAGCTGCTGGCCGAGGCCTTCCTTTGTTCCACACCAACCCCTGGTGGTCAGCACACATCATAGCAAGCGATCAAACTCCTGGTCAGTGGAACTCCCTAGGGCAGTGGTCGGCAAACTCATTAGTCAACAGAGCCAAATATCAATAGTACAACGATTGAAATTTCTTTTGAGAACTAAATTTTTTAAACTTAAACTATATAGGTAGGTACATTGTTATTAACTTAATTAGGGTACTCCTAAGGCTTAGGAAGAGCCACACTCAAGGGACCAAAGAGCCGCATGTGGCTCACAAGCCACAGTTTGCCGACCACTGCCCTAGGGGACACTTTGCATATTAGGCTTTTATATAGAGAGATTAGTAATGACCCAGTCTCTCACTAAACTCCAAGCTCCATGAGACTAGAGTCTCTGTCTTACTCCTCCCTTTACCTCCCTCCCTTAAAAATGTGTTACACAAATAAATAGACAATAAATACTTATGGAATGAGTGAATAATCATTAATGACATCAAAGGATCACATGTGGTTTTGAGGTTGGATCTACAGCATTTAATAGGCAACAGATAGAAATATGGAGCATCAGGGAGTGAGGTTCCCATGGGAAGTATTAGAACAGACAAAGTTTACACCTTCCTAGCTATATCCCCAAATCTAAATAGCTAGAATTCTATTAACTACTATTGAAATGAGACCTAGAGTGTCTAAAATAAAACTTTTTTGTTGTTTATTTATTTAGCAATCATTTTTGGAATACTACTGACACTCCACCTTTCATGGGTCAGGGACTTAATGATTAAGGACTCTTTTGATTATTATTTCATAGATATCAATGGTTATAGTATGCATTTGGGTTTATTCAGTATCCTTTTTATCATTCTTTTTTAAATGTCTTATATGGGAATATTCTGTCATTTGTGAACAGCTCAGATCTTTTTCTTGTTCGATTTTTAGATGTTAGGTTATCCATGAATTTCCCAAATGTTTATATCCTTTTTAATTGGAGCTAATTACAAAGATCTAATTTAGTTCTATATATACTCAGCAACTCTGTCCATAGATGTTCCAAATTAGGTAGTACCTTAGTAGATTCATTGACATAAGCACTTTTATTTTTGCAATTAATTTCATAGAGCATTAGGGGACATTGCAGAGTAAAATATGATTTTAGAGCCCAGCAGATGGCAGTGCAGTGCTGGTTTTAAAGTTAAGAACAATAACCCCCCCCCCCCCCAAAAAAATGCTATTGAGTTTAAAGATTTTCAAAAACTTTAAACCATCATTGTTATTCTAATCATAGACAAAAATAATCAGATTATCACACTGCTCTGAAAAATAAAAACATATGTCTTTATCTAGTGAGCATAAAACAACATGTCCTTTTTTGAATCACACCTAAGATGTCCAAGTTAATTTCTAGAGTAAAATGAGTTTCTTGCTGCATCTCTATGTGTAGGCATATAGAAGAGAAGAAGGTGAAGGACAGCACAGGCTGAGAGGTGCACATTGGTCAGATCCAAGCAAGAGGTGACACAGAACGCTTCAGGGGCATGTCTTTCCTGTTAAGAACCCCTGACCCAAGAAGCAAACAAATTTTGAAGGAAATAGTCATTGGATTTTTTCCACTGCTCAATTTAGAACTGTGCTGGGAATTTTAAGTATTTTATTTTACTATAAAATGGCTTTCGTTGACAAATTTTGCTCTACAGAATGCAAACCTTGATTTCAGCCACAATATTTTTGAATAATATGTTTATGAGTAAATGAAGTGATTACCAGTAATGCAGATGCCGTGGAAAACATTCCAACAAATTGTCCCATATAAAGTATATAACACTCCTAGGAGGTGTAAACATTAGGGGCCAAGTGTCAAAACTGCAGTGTTGATTTATCAAGGTTAAAACAAAATAAACATTCATATTTAACATCTATGAAGAATTTGTTTAATATAAAATTTTAAATTTTTACAAATAATTGATATATTAAATGAAATTATTATTTCCAGGGGAAATCGAAATATGTGCTTATAAGTCAGAATCTAAATGACAAAAATGCATACTAAATATCCAAACATTGTACTTATGGTAAGAAATTAAATATAATATGTATGCAGTAAATTTACAAACTCAATCTTTTTTCCTAAAGGCAATGTCTCAGTGAAGTGCCCGCCTGGTTCAAGGCCTTGTGCTGATGCTCTAAAATGTATCGCAATTGATTTATTTTGTGACGGAGAATTAAACTGCCCAGATGGTTCTGATGAAGACAATAAAACTTGTGGTAAGTAATGTTCCCTCCCTATTCTCTTCCCCCCTTACTTGATGTAGACCATGTACACATACCGTTGACCTTGGAGACACCCAAACCTGTGGAGAATTTCTATAAGAGTTTATTTGAGCCAAATTGACAACATGTGCAAGGGAGCGAGATCTTAAATGCTCTGGGGATGAGCAATTTAGTTCTGCAGTGTCTCTTATGCATTTGAAATGAAGGAGGGAACATAAGGGAGATGGCACGAAAGTTGGAGAAAGCAAGCCGGGCATTGATTACAGGATAGTTACTATCATGTGCTCTTGTACTTTAGAAGAAGAGGTTTGAAGGGGAGTCACATATTTGAAAGAGTGGTCTGAAAGAGGGGCAATTTCAAAGGTCTATTAACTTAGATGCCCAGAGAGTATGGACAGGACTTACTTAAGGCAAAGACAAGCCTTTTACTAAAAAAAGGTATATACCAGGAGTGACTACCCAGTGTGACCTGCCCAAGTATGAATTTATAATCAGATCATCCCGTGAGGTTACTTGCCATAGAACCCCTTTTCTCATCCACAATACATAGACCCAGATCATATATATATATACACCATGCATATGTATGTAGACCATGTTTATATACATAGATCCTCACTGTGTGTGTGCGCGCGCACACACACACACACACACACACCTCAGATACCAGAAACTACTGGAGAATAAGATTTCCCAATAGCCATGATTATAATTTAACACAAAATCTAAAACATATTTATACTATTTTCCTAAACTTTATTTTATAAAATATTAATAAAACAGACTTTCATTTGATGATGATAGAAAGGATGCTGTGGTTAGCAATGCCTGTCATAAGTGGGGCAAAAGAATGGCATTCTTTTCCATCCCGTATTAAACTATTCCAAAGTGATTGTTATGAATTTGAGTGCTTTTCATTTTTTTCGCCATCATAATGTCAGTCTTCCTTTTCCATTTTAATGGTCCCTAGCTCAGTACTTGCCATTCTTTCATTTTGATTGTTGCTTTTATTTGCCTTTTGGCACAGAAACAACAAATAGACCAAAAAAAATGTACTTGAGTTGTAGATCTGTGAATAATGGAAATCAGTTTTGAATAAGATCTTAAAGTCTCATGAATAAAACATCTGTGTTTTATTTGTAAGTGTTGGCATCTGTTAATAATAACAGTTTCTATCATTAGTAATTAGCACTTAAGTGGTGAGTACTATATGCCAAGCATGGCCCTAAGTGATTTAAACACATTTACTCTTTGACTTATTTTTTCATTGTATAGTTGAGTAACATATACATGAAAGATTACCACTTAAGTATAAAATAGATTAATAAGCAATGTGAAGACCTATTCAAATAATTCTAACTTATAATTGGTTCTTGAAAAATTAAACAGAAAGCATGAATTGAATAATTTTTGGTGTGATTCATAATTAATGTCAACGTTGATCCTGAGAACAATTAGTTCCTGAAGTGTGTAAAGGCTGTAGTTATTATTTGCTACACTTTGCTGTTCTAGTATTTGCTTCACTTTGCTCTTCTTGGGTGATATTAATTGAAGATGAACACTCCAATAACAACAAAGTTTTAAAAATTACCTATCCACTTGAAACATACTTTAAAAGACAGGAAGTTGGTCTGTTTCCCATCACCAACTCAAAAAAAAAAAAAAAAAAAAAGAGGCAACTTGACCAAAGAGGCTTCTTTTATTAAGAAATCCTAATTCAAATGTTCTTGGATAAAATTCAAACCTTCAAAGTTTAGCTGCATACTTTGAAGTGCACTCATAGCATATTGGAAGAAAGTGCAGGCTACAGAATATTTTTAATCTATTTTATATAACTAAGTTACTCAAAGCAGAAGAAAGAAACCTATTTTTCTTTTGCTATGGTTTCCAGGCAGTTTTCAAAACCCTTTCAGGGAGAATATAATACAAGTGTGCCATCATGAGGTAATACAGGTGATGTTGATTTATATTTCAAAAATAATAATGTATGCCAAAGTGAGACACATGGCTTTAAGCCTGTATAATGATGATCAATAACTTTAAATTGGGGAAAGGAGGGTGAGTGTATATAATCATGAAATGAACCACACCTATAATTTGATCTTTACTGTCATGGAGTTAATAATTTTCATGGTAAAGTAATATCAGTGCATATCAAAAAATCACCATAAATGTATCTTGTAAGTATGAAACTTTTCCTAAAATACGTTATAAAGCCATGAATTACTTTTCTGAGCCACTATAAATTCATGGCATGAGCCTCACTCACTATTAGAACTGAACTAATTCCCTAAATTTGTGTTAAGGACCAAGTGCTTTATTAATTTTCAGTCTCTTGGAAATTTTGTGTTAATTGAACTTTAGTATCAACTTGTCATTTGTATCACTGACCTTCTTAATCCCCCCAGTTCCCATTTTTTATTTTTCTTGATTCTCTTCATTATTTGTATTTTAGCATTATATTATTGGTAGTATTGTATCTATTTTGGAAAATAAGTATAAAGAATTTGTAGATTAGGAATTGGATAAATAGATCAATTAATCTATATTAATCCAACTAGAATTCAGGCATATAAATTGTTTTATTTATCATTTAATTATTATTAATTATTATTAATTATTATTAATTATTATCATTTAATTATGAGCCCAAAAGCAGTGACTTCACCTTAGCATCAAATCAGGTAGCATTTCTACCTGAAAGTCCTTGTCCATCAATCTACATTCACAGCAAAATTAATTTAAGTACATTCTTTCTATATGAAATTGGCCTATAATCTCCCTCTATTTCTCTTTTTTCCCCAGTTGTGAGCTCTAATTCTAGCTTATGTTATTAAGAGAGTCACATTAATATTGACTTCCCCACACAGCTTCCGCTTTTAGTCTTTAGTTATTTAAGTTTGCACAACTTAGAGCTGACTATAGCTGAACCAAGATTTCTTTAACTTGTTTTTTCCTTCTGATTAGAATCGCATCAGCAGGAAAGTTAACTTTTTAGCTGACTCACAGCCTTCAGCCCAATGTTCAGGTCTATTTGGAAGTTGGCAAGTGTCTCCACAAATGGTTTGCATGCTGCTCTGTGTGTGCACCACAGACCAGAGTGATGGCCATAGAAACTATCCACCAAAGTTGGACCTGAGCATCCGGGAGAATTCAATGCCCGGCACAACCATGTAAATATTGAGCCTGCAGAGGGAGCTCTTAGCAGGTTCTAAGAGTATATACCCTTGTAAGTCCCATCCCACCACAGACAAGATTTTGGTAGCTCAAAAGAACTGCTGGTGTTACTTGACAGACTCATTTATCTCCCACTCAGAATTTTTTCTGATACTGCACTGGAAAGCACTTTGCAGTCTAAAAAGTTATTACCCTGAACCCCCAGTAATCCTACTCAGCCACAGCTGCGTTATACCTGTTTTCCCAAAAGGTTATCTTTCTTCATTGCCGTATGTAAAATTAGGTTCTCCACCAATATCTGAAATTAACTGAGAGAATACATAAGGAAGTCCCTCGCACAGACCTCTATCTTGAAATAATATTTTGACATTGTGAGCTTTGCTATGATGAGTAGTTTAATCATACTGCAATTTTATTTTAAATACCATCAAAAATATTCTTCTTCACCTTTACTTGCATGCAGGAATTCACCAAAGGCCCTTCAGTGTAGAGTGTCCCTCCCCACTAACACTCAGCACTTGCATAGACCCCCGGACAGTCAAATTGATCATATTCTTCAGGGCAGGCTAAACATTGTGATGCACACTCTTAGTGATTTCAGACAATGCTGGGTTATTTGTCATTCACATCACAGTCCCAGGAAGATGGCAGAGGGCTGTGCTCCTATGTAGGCATTCAGGATGCAGCTCCTCCACTGTCCCCTCTGTCCCAAGGCCTCCCCTCCACACTCTGCAACCTGCTGACAGGCAAGGAAGAATGCTACAGAGATCTTTAGAAATCCCATCTGGAAATAAACAGAACCATTTCCACAGTAGTTTATTGATCAGACTCGGTCATGGGAACCCACTGTGGTAGGGGCAGGTCAGTCATGTTCCTAGGAAGGGATTGGAAAAGGGTAGAGCCAACATATAACCATCTCTGCCACCAGGGACATAACTCAGCCTTTTGGGAAATTATGAATCCTGTTGTGAGGCACAAAGCTGTTGATTTCTTCCTCAAAATATTTGTAGTGAATGATACAAAGAAGTACTATTATATACCAGCTTCACAAATAGGTTTTATAAGTTCTTAAATTGGTTTTGTTCTGTTCCCTTTTATATTCTTTTTTTTTTTTCCTTCCTCCTGTTTGTTGTGGATTGCTATTGCAAACGTGATCAATATTTTAGTTTTAAGACCACTGAAAGAGATGGGATTTTCTTTTTATTGTTGATATTATTACAGATACCCTTCACTATTCCCCCTCTGTCCCCCCCCAGCTCGCGTGCCCCTTTCCCCCACCTTTACCATATTGTTATCTGTGTCTCTGAGCTATTCATATACACATATATGTTCTTTGGCTAATCTCTTCAAGTCCTCCCCACATCCCTCCCCTCTGACAATTGTCAATCTGTTCCATTTAAACATGCCTCTGTTTCTATTTTGTTCACCATTTTATTTTGTTCATTACATTCCACATATAAGTGAGATCGTATGGTACTTGTCTTTCTCTGACTGGCTTGTTTTGCTTAGCATAATAATCTCCAGGTCTATCTATGCTGTTGCAAAGAGATGGAATTCTTTGTTTCTTTCATTTACAATTCACTCCCTGCTTTTCAGCTCAAAAAGTAGGTGTTATTATCATGATAGCTTTGTATTTTAAGGCATCAGGCCATATAGCATTATGTGCTCTGGAATAAGACTGCCTGCTATGAATTGTCCCTTATAAGCTGGGAGAATTTATGCTAGTTTCTTAACCTTTTGTGCCTCAGTTTTCCTACCTTGGACCTCATAAGATTGTTGTGAAGATAACATTAATGCATATATAATCTTATATAATAAAAGCCTAATATGAAAATTGACCAAACAGTGGAACAACCGGTAGCTATGACGCATACTGACCACCAGGGGGCAGACACTAAATGCAGGAGCTGCCCCCTGGTGGTCAGTGTGCTCCATAGAGGGAGTGCCGCTCAGCCAGAAGCCGGGCTCATGGCTGGTGAGTGCAGCGGCAGTGGCGGGCTGCAGGTGGGCAGTAAGGAGCAAGGGGTCCCGGACTGTGAGAGCCTCAGACTGTGAGAGGTATGTCTGACTGCCAGCTTAGGCTCACAAGCAGCCATCCCCTGAAGGGTCCCAGACTGCGAAAGGGTGCAGGCTGGACTGAGGGACCCCTCCCCCCGTGCACAAATCTCATGTACTGGGCCTCTAGTGACTTTATAAATGTCTGGCACACAGAAAATGCTTTATACATTCCAGCAGTTATATTTTAGGGCTGGTAGGATTGATGGCCCCACCTCATTAAATGTCAAGTATTTACAATAGCAGTGGACTGTCTCGCATTGCTTATAATCTTGGAGTACATAGATTTCTGGACAAACTGCGATTAAAAAGCTCTATATATCACATAAAATACAAGCAGACAGTATTCTTTCTTTTACGGCCATTGAAGATCAGTGATTCATTGTCCCAATTATTGGGCATGATTTGTGGTGGGCAGGGTTGAAGGTGAAGATTTTCTTTTGTGTCTTGAAAATTATTAAGCTCTGCATTAAAAAGTCACATATTTTACTGTTTATCTTTAAAACATATAAATTAGCTCTAAGTTTATACAAAAGGAGATTTCATTCTCTCGACAAGCCACAATTTTCTCTGTTTCCTTTCCTGAGGTCTGTAACGGCCCGTGCAGAGTTGAATCCTTGCACTTGGGTGGTTATCTTTTCTGTTCTCAGTTTGTTGTTATTTTTTGTTGTCTTCAGCTTGGAATCAGGCTACCAGGTCATAATCCAATGCAATCAATTCCTAGGTCCTTGTTATTAGAAATACTTTTAATCTAAACATTTATTTACCAAAGTATTTTTTTATGCTTTATAAAAATTATACCCCAAATTGCTAAAAGTTAACCAAAAACATTTGATTATTTTACCAAGATTTTTAAATGTTGGTCAATTCTTTAATTCTTTTGCCCATGTAAATTATCTTATATCATATAATAGCTTGCATTTCATAACAACACAGTTGCTATGCAATATTACAATGGGCTTTTCCATCCTTACTTTAGAATTAGCTTACTCAGCACTCAGATTCCAGGGATAGCAATTTAATTTTGTTAACTTTAGTCAATTTCTATAGTGTCCCCCACCCCCCCCCCCAACAAAGCTTTGGGCATATGAGGGATTAACAATATACCAGAGAAAAAGGACACATTCTAGGAGTCATTTGAAAATAGCCAGTAGATTTTAAGCATGAGATCTGATCTCCCATTGCATCATTTCAGTTTTATAAAATAGCCTCACACAGACTCAGTCATGAGCGCTCTACAAAGAGTTCATTAACCTATTTAAATCCCATTTCATTTGGGAAATCCTCCCAAGATTGTTTTTGTCTAACCTTAATTGTCATTTTTGACAGCCACAACTTGTGATGGAAGATTTTTGTTGACCGGATCTTCGGGGTCCTTCGAGGCTACCAACTATCCAAAGCCTTCTAAATCAAGTGCCGTTTGCCAGTGGATTATACGGTAATATGCCATCTTCTATTCCCCATCCTTAAGTCGTAAAGTCACTCTCTGATGCAGTAAGTCTTACCACCTTTAGCAACGTATTTTTACAAAAATTGTTTTCATTAGCTATGAAGCAAAGCCTTCCCAACCAATAATCTGCCCAAGAAGTTTCCTTCTTGTTCTTAACCTTTAAAAAAGGCCTCCTGTCAGCCCAGTGGGCGTGGCTCAGTGGTTGAGGGTCAACCCATGAACCAGGAGGCCATGGTTTGATTTCCAGCCGGGGTTGTAGGCTCAGTCTCCAGTGTGGTGCGTGCAGGAGGCAGCTGATCAATGATTCTCTCTCATCATTGATGTTTCTATCTCTTTATCCCTCTCCCTACTTCTATGAAATCAATTTAAAAGAAATAATAATAAAATACAAAGGCCTCCTGTCTAATAATTAGGCCATCTCATTGGCCCTTTAGCACGTTTTTTTCTGCGGTTGCCACAGATCAAGTACTGCCAAATTAAACAGCACATGTGTATGTCTGTGTATCACAGGAAATGGTTTATCACATCACAGGCATCCTTAAGCCAGACTAGTGCCTTTCTCATTATGTCAGCATCTGTATGAAAATCTCCTTTGGTGTGACTCAGTCATGGGAGATGAAGAGCTGCATACAGCCTTTTCACTGTATCGTGAATAATACTTGGACTAGTTGCTATATATTTAACTTCCAAGCTTATAATTCAGTTGACCAATCCAATCATTATGATGATCAAACTAATCAACTGTTGGTGGCTGATCTACCTTAATGTTTACCTGAGCATTTTTTCACAGAGGAGTGCTACCTGCTGTTCCTCCCAGATATTCTAAGGAACAAATCATTTTTACTCAAATATAAAGAATATTGAAATAGACACATTGCAATTTTTTAAAAGTGTTCAGTACTTCTCAAACATGCTATGCCAATCTCCAAAACCTATATATTTCCTATTAAGCCACTGAACATGTTCTCCCCACAGAGCCTTCAGTATAACTGTTCTATGGAATTTACTTTGAGAACTGGCATTCTGGTTAGTTCATTTCTCTTAACAGCTGGATGAGACCATGGTTTCACAATCTACCTACTGTAACACAGTTTTAATCATTGTAATGATTCGCTAGAAAACTAGGGGAATCAATATAACAGCTGATTAAAGAAGACTGAAAGCCAGAGCTTCGGGTTCTTGCCAAACAAATGGTAGGACATGGCCCCATAAAGATTCACTAGGGTTGCTTCCCTATGCGGACATATCCCAGAGATGAGATGGGCTGTGAAGGGAAGATTGTTCTAAACATATTTACTTGACAATATTTAGGGAAAGACCAACATCCAGTCTCTGTAAATAATTTCTATTTTGGAGCTAAGCTCCATGGAAGTCATGTAATATGACTAGGAGCATACTTTCCTCTGTTTTTATGTTCTATACAACATGTTACTTTTGTGCCAAAGATACAATTTTGTATTTAAAATGGCAATTCTAGCCCTAACTGGTTTGGCTCAGTGGATAGAGCGTCAGCCTGCGGACTCAAGGGTCCCAGGTTCGATTCTGGTCAAGGGCATGTACCTTGGTTGCAGGCACATCCCCAGTATGGAGTGTGCAGGAGGCAGCTGATCGATGTTTCTCTCACATCGATGTTTCTAACTCTCTATCCCTCTCCCTTCCTCTCTGTAAGAAATCAATAAAATATATATATTTAAAAAATAATAATAATAAATAAATAAATTAAATGGCAATTCTAAGTAATTCTTGCCAAGTGAAAAATTAACAAATTTGGAGGATAGTGCTTCCAATATAATCACATCAAATTCTCAAAGTACCATTTATAAATGACTATTAGCATTGTTCATAAGTAAAATGAAAAATATTCTATTCCTTACTCTAAAGGTCATCAGAAAGCCGTAGGAAAAATCTTAGATTACATCTGAAAATGGAAAATGCATGAATCCTAAATATCTTCATGCAATCTTTCAAATGTTATTAATGCCAAATAAAAATAATGTAATTGTTATAGTCACTTCTTAATACAGGTAGGTCAAATTTACAGGGCTTATAAGCAGAGCACAACAAACTTTTGCTATAATAGCAATATCATTTATGCAATAATGACACTGTTAATTAAGTAATTGTATGGTTCTGTTCTTTTTAATTATTTTCCATTACTTAATTCTTCAAAAACTATTTTTAAAAAGCCATCATATGGACTTGCAGTGCCACGTATGGACACCAGAGGGAGCAAAAAATTAGAAACTCCTAAAACAAACATGCAAGCCTCTATGGCTTTTGAATAATCAATGGGTCTTAGAAAAAAAGAAAATTAGAAAATATCTTTAGACAAATGAAAACAAAAGTACTGTATACTAAAAATTATGAGATGGATAAAAATCAGTACTAAGTGGAAAGTTTATAACAATAAATGCCTATATTGAGAAAGAACAAAGATCTCAAATGATCAACTTAACTTTATACCTCAAGGAACTGGAAAAAGAACAAATTGAGGCCAGAGTTAGCAGAAGGAAAATATGATTAATATTAGAGAATAAGTAAATTGAAAGGGGAATAGGGAAACAGCTTTAAATAATGACACTGAGTTGCTTTTTTAATGTTAACAAAATTGACAAACATTTAGCTAGAGTAAGAAAAAAAGAATAGTTGAACAAATAAAATCAAAAATGAAAGAAGAGGATTACAGCTGATGATGCTACAGAAACTAAGAGAATAATAAGAAACTAGTATAAATAAGTATAAATCAACAAATTGGGTAAAGGAAATGGATAAGTTCCTACAAACATACACTCTACCAACACTGAATTACGAAGAAATGCAAAATTTGAACAGACCAATTAAAGGATATTGAATCAGACATAACACATCTAAATTATTCAAACTCCTAGAGAGAGAATGTAGAATGATGATTGCCAGGGACTGGGGGAGGATAAAATGAGGAGTGACTGTTCATTGGGTACAGTTTCAGTCATGCCAGTTGAGAAGGTTCTAGAGATCTGCCACATGACATTGTCATAGCTATCCATACCACACCAGACACTAAAAATGTTATTAAGAGTGTTGATCTGATGTTGTGTTTACTATGTACAATGAGAAACATGCATTCAAATTCTAGGATGCATTAAGAGTTGTAACAATTGTTCCGTGTAATAACCTATTTTTTGCTTTTACTTTAGTGTAAAACAAGGACTTTGCATTAAACTGAGCTTCGATTCCTTCAACATATATTATACAGATATATTAAATATCTATGAAGGCGTGGGTTCAAGCAAGATTCTAAGAGGTAAGTTAAAACAAAAATACATCCATTATTAGAATGAAAATATGTGAGAAACTGGAGAGGTGTATTTTCTCTTTATTTTGAACTACATGTAGACTCAAACTTCAAGTTTCTAAAAGGAATAAACAAAACTGTTCCTCATTTAAAAAATTAATAATTTAGTGCTCTATGCAATCAGTCTTCTTAATAGTAAAATAGTTACTATCTCACTTGATTCTATTCTACTTTATGTTATTTAAAAACATGTAGAATTTTCCAAAAATATGTATAATTATATCTTTGTACTGTGCTTTGTTTGTTACTTCTTCCCATTAAGCAAAACTCAGGCAAACACTAAAAAATGCTATAGTATATTTCTCTGACATTGCATAAGTTATAAACTCAGGAAACTCTTTTTCTTATTTTCAATATGCAGTGTTCCTCCATCTCCCTTGGGGCTATTACTAACAAAGTGGGTAAGACAATGACTAGCAAGAATGTAGGCTCAGTAATTGGTAGATGTGGGTAGTATTGTTAGCACATAACCTTTTGTCATTAAAAACATGGACATTAATGGAAACTGAGGGGAGGGCAGGGAATGCACTAACTAACTTAAATGTACCCTCCCCACTTTATTCCATCTGACCCCAAACTGGTAGCCAATAAAGGAGTGAAATTCCAAGGGGAAATAAGGATGAAGGAGAGAATATGGAAGTGGAGTGAAAGGAATAACTCGTTTCTCTCACACTTTGAAGGAAAAGTCAAAAAAAGAGCTAAGAAGAGGTTGCAAATGACTCCTGTTATTATAACTGCATTTTTTTAAATAATTTCAGCTTTCAAATTGTGCTTGTGGGACATGACAAAAGGATTCTAACAAATGTTTTTGATTGATATATAGACTTGAGAAATATTTAAGATAAGATAATAATATGTATTTTTTCATCTTCACATGAGAATACTTTTTCATTGATTCTTAGAGAGAATGGAAGAGAGAGAGGGAAAGGCAGAAATATCGAAAGAGAGAAATATCGATGTGTTTACATTGATTGGTTGCCTCCCTGGGGGAGGAGCCTGCAACTGAGGTATGTGCTCTTGACTGGAATTGAACCCAGGACCCTTTGGTCCACAGGCCAAAATTCTATTTATTGAGTCAAACTGGCTAGGGCAATAATATAGACTTTTTATTGGGTATTATTGGTGGAACACTCATGATACTGAGTGCTGTTTGTGGGTATTCTTAGTTAGTATTTTCAATAAATATACAAATATACATCACAGGAGAGGAAAATGAGGTATAAGAAAATAAGTGACCACAAATCCACGAAGCTAGTTAACGTTGGAGGCAGGAATCAAACCCAAAATCTCTGACTTCAAACACAATGCATTTCTTCATTGTGCTTTAAAAGTCCCAAGTACAAATTCAATAATGAGTGTATATAAAACAGATAAACTCATGGTAAGTCACATTTGGTTTAATAAATGGGCCAAGCCATTTCATAATCTACTTATTTCTGTAGCTGATAAGTCCAGCTCCTTAATATTATGTCAACATAAATATTTACTTAGATGGACAAATAAGCCAGTTCATATAAATTTCTTCAAGGGCTAATGTGATAATAATAATAAATGTTAGTGTACATCAATCACTAGCAATGTGCAAAGTAGTATTCTCAGCACTTTAACTCAATAAATGTTCTCTAGAACCATATTGTGTAAGTGCTGCTGTAAACTCTATACATGATGAAAGCTATATTTGTAGAGATTAGCTGCCCTAAAGAGAAAGTGTAAGGCACTCTTTTTCCTTTACTCTTCAAATACCTTGATTTGCCTAAATAATATTTTTATTTATTTCATATGTTTAGATTATCAGTCATTCATAAATAAATCTTAGAATCATTAGGCATAATGATGTGAATAACACACAATTATGATAAATGCAATAAAGAAACAAATATCCAAATATTAAAAAATATGAAAGTATACCATAAAAGGTCTGTAGTCGTGATGCGTTAATGGCGTCACGACCAAATGAGCAGCAGATCTTGCGGCGGGCGGAGGGTGGGGAGGATGCCGGCAGCGTCCATGGAGCCTGCAAGGCGTCGCCGGGCTGCAGACATGGCCCTGATGGCAGGCTAGGCCTAGGGGACCCTACACGTGCACAATTTAATCGTGCTCTGAGCCTCTGGTATTTAAATAATAACAAATAGGTATTTTAATATTTAAGGTCTTTTTTGAAATATATTTTAAATTTTTGAAAACTAAATAATTTAATTTTAACTTGGAAATAACATAAGAAATGACATTGACTACTAAAACTACATTTAAAAATTTTTAATTATACCTTTTCTCAAGAAAGGCAATAATATCTTAGCCTAGCCTCTAGCACAAAGCCTGACAAAAACTTCGTTATGTTGATTTAAGTTTAAACAACAGTTTTATTTAAAATAATATTATTGTATGTAATTAATGAACAATATTATTTCTCATAGCTCTAAAGTTAATTTTAGAATAATGCCAAGACCTGCATTTCTGATTTACAATCCCATATTTTTCTAAATATTTTAGCAAGTTTCTTTATGTGAGAGATGCATACAAGATGCACTTTCATTAAGATTCCAGTTCAGAGTGTATGTCTCAAATACTGTTATTATCCTTATGACATTGAAAATATATATATATATATATATATTAATTAAAATCAGGAAAATAACATTGTCTAGAGAAAGTACAAGAAATTATAACTATCCAGTACTGTAAAATAGTTCTTTTTTTTTAATATACAAAGAGGAAGGGAGGATAGAGAGTTAGAAATATCGATGAGAGAGAAACATCAATCACCTGCCTTCTGCACACCCCCTGCTAGGGATGTGCCCACAACCAAGGTACATGCCCTTGACTGGAATCGAACCTGGGACCCTTCAGTCCGCAGGCCGACGCTCTAGCCACTGAGCCAAACCAGTTAGGACTAAAATAGTTCTTATATATTTGATTAGGAGTAAGTTAGTATAAACAAATTCTAAAGGCATTATTCAGTCATTTTTATATGAAATCATGATGTAAAAATTCTCTAACTGGTAAAAAGTGTCAGAGGAAGGTAGGCATTAGATAAAAGAAGATGATTTTGAGTGCAGTAGAGTTTTTTCTAAATAATTATAATTGATGTAAGTCAGAATAGGTTGATGGAGAAGTATTTCAAAAGTGTTTTAGGTGCAATATTCTATTCAGTGATGGCAATAATTATCAATACTGGGTACGAAAGTGGTGGAAGATTACAAGTTCCAAGTGTGCTAATTTAATGTTTTGTTGAGAAAAATACATAGATATTTTGTGCATCCTCAAAGAAATTGAATAAAAATAGTCTGGGTGAGCACACTGAAATTGATTTCAAATTGCCAAGCTGAGAAAATGTATTTCTGAGTGTGTGGTTGATATGCCATTCTTTTTATCCCAAGCACTTAGCAGTCATTCCATTCCCAAATAACTGCTGACAACATACCCCTAATATTATAGCTTAACAACTCAAGGCCATGCTTTTATTATTTTATTTTATTTTTTAAATACTTTATTGTTTAAAGTATTACATATGAATCCTTTTTCCTCCATTGACCTCTCCCCGCTCATTCCCACTTCCCCCCCAGCACATGCCCTCACCCTCCTACTGACTGTGTCCATGAGTTATGCTTATATGCATGCTTACAAGTTCTTTAGTTGATCTCTCATCTCCCCTCCCCTCTCACAATTCCCCCTACCAGCCCCTTGGGGTTGAATAGTCTGTTTGATGCTTCTATGTCTCTGGATCTATTTTAGTTCATCAGTTTATGTTGTTCATTACATTCCACACTAAAGGCCAGGTGCACAACATTGTTGCATGGTGGGAGCGGGGCTCCCTCAGCCTGGTCTGTGCCCTCTCATAGTCTGGGACCCCTCAGGGGATGTCCACCTGCTGGCTTAGGCCTGAGGGGATAGGGCCTAAGCCGGCAGTCAGATATTCTTCTCGTAGTCTGTGGCTCTTGCAGTCTGGGACCCCTAGCTCCTTACCACCCACCTGCAGTGGAGGTGGAAGAGGCTCCCGCCACCACAGCTGCGCTTGCCAGTCATGAGCCCGGCTTCTGGCTGAGTGGTGCTCCCCCTGTGGGAGCACACTGACCACCAGGGGGCAGCTCCTGTGTTGAGCGTCTGCACCCTGGTGGTCAGTGTGCATAATAATGGCAGGTCGATCTGCCGTTCAGTCAATTTGCATATTAGGGTTTTATTATATAGGATATGAGTGAGATGATGTGATATTTATCTTTCTCTGACTGGCTTATTTCACTTAGCATAATTCTCTCCAGGTCCATCCATGCTGTTGCAAATGGTTACGAGTTCCTTCTTTTATGCAGCAGTGTAGTAGTCCATTGTGTAGATGTAATGGAATACTACACTGCTGTAAAAAAGAAGGGACTCTTAACCATTTAATATACTCATCTGTTGATGAGCACTTAGGTTATTTCCAAATCTTTACTATTATAAATTGTGCTGCTATGAACATAGGGGTGCATATGTCCTTTCTGACTGGTGTTTCTGTTTTCTTAGGATATATTTCTAGAAATGGGATTACTGGGTCAAATGGGAGCTCCATTTTTAATTTTCTGAGGAAACTCCATACTGTTTTCCACAGAGGCTGCTTTTAAAAGTTAAGCACACATGAGTATAATAAACATAGTGGATCTTCCTGAATCATCCACTTACGCTACAACAAAATAATCATATTGTGGATATGGGATTAAGTAATACATGCAAATATTTTTCAAAGTCAAGAAGCTTGATTAACTTTGCACTTTTATTCAAACACTTTTGTGTAACTTAGAAGCGCCCATTCACTCACTTCTATTGATGGGATTATTTATATGGAAAAGTTGAACAAGCACTGATTTAAAGTGTTGATCTTCCCAGAGACTCTCAAAGATTCTCCAATCATAGTGCCCAGATAAATTAAAGACAATTTCCTCATACACCTTCTTGATGTCCCTATGGCATTTCTCCCATATAGATTAATTCCAAAGTTATTTTTCTATAATTCACCAATCTGAACTTTTCTAATAGGGGGACCTGGTTATTTCTTCCCCATATCACTGGCACTTAACACCATACCAAATTAATCATGAGCACTCAACAAAATGTTTATAACATACAAAGACCACACTCCAGTGGCAGAATTTCTTCTCTTGTAAATTGGATGGAATCAATATTTTGCGGTTTTAGACTCATACTTTGTAGAAAGTGTCTTTCCTGCCCATTGCTCTCCTTTCAAATTTCCTTGTATCTTATTCATGCTTCCATGCTGTTCTCTTTCACAAGACCTACTCGCCAGAGGCTTTGCTGTTAAAAGACAAATGATGAGTTTATTCACTTTTAAATATGACTATTTGGCCAGTTTATGGAAATTAATATTTATAGAAGTGTAAGACGGTTTCAGTAGAAGCCAATGGATTTTTGTAAGGAATTATTGCCTAAAAATGTATTGAATGTGCTCTAGAAAAATCCAGCCTTTAAAAGTCATTAGGAAACTTTTTTTTTCTTTAAACTTCAGACCTGATTCTTTTATGTAGGCAAACTCTGTCACTCTAGTTACTCATATATTAATCTGGCACCCAAATTTGCTTAAAAGTTTCTGATGCTCAGGCAGAATGGCAGAGGCATAGAAAGCATTAGGTATAATCTCTATGTTTTCAGGGCTTACAACCCATTTAGGGAGAAGGAGACACGATAGTATTTATTGAGCATTTACTATACACCAGTCACTGTAACACATGAAAGTTACTCGTTTCCTTTTTATTGCAAACCTTTATGGAAAGTATTATATCAGAGGACACTGAGACACGGAGAAGGCTAGTAAGATATGGAGTAAGAACTAATTCTCATGCTGACTCTGGAGCCCCGCCTCTTAACCACTACCTGCTGCTGTCTTCCTGAAGGCATCAGGTATGTGCTTTCCTCTGGATCCACGTTCTGAGTCTCCTTCTAGTCAAAGAGACTTTAAGAATCTGATGAAAGTTTATAAAGTCTCTACAGACACAAACATGCTACACCATTTCCAGAAGTTTGTATGGTAATGGGCCTCAGAACATAAGTCTCTGGACTATCTAGACTAGTGCAATACCATTAGAAAACCTGAGGATCCAACACAGTACAACTATCCAGGGTGCCACTGAACCACATTCAGACCCAACCAGAAGCCATTGTCCGAAAACAGTCCCATTGCTATGCAAAAGAAAGCCAGAAAGAGAGAGATGGATGGGTTTGAAGCAAAGTTTCTAGGATAGTCACACCCTTTAAGCACCTAGACACTTATGGACTATAAAGATTTTCAATACTAGAGTTATTTGGGTTATACAGTTATATAAAAGTCATGGTGGGAGGAGTCTAAATCAATGTAGTTCTTTGTGAGAAAATTCTGGAAAAATGACATGCAACAAAGAGCAAGAAGTGAATCAACACTTGTCTATGATGTTCTTTCTTTTATATTCTATTTAAATAATCATTTATGTATCACTTTCTTTATTAAGTTCTACGTGATGAGCACAGAATTTTCAATAGTTTATAAGAGGATCTTTCTTTAGAACTCAATAAGGTGCTTTGTCTCCAACCTGCAAGTGTGATACTTTTCAGAAACCTAAATCAGATACCCAGTTCAAATTATCAAACAAAAAAGCTAAACCTTTATTTTTAACCTAGTTCCTCTCCCATGAAAGTTTAATATTTTAGATATTCTATATATCTGTTTATACATTATATGCATATCTTGGCTTCATACATTTAAAAATTCAGATTTTTCCCCCCCGAGAACCAAATTTTACCCCTTCAGAAGCAATATCATCTTCATTGTGAATGTATATGTTAAATACATTCATATAAATTTAAAAACAAATTTCATATAACAATAATTTTAGTAAATCATCATATGAGTACTTTCTATATCCCAAGCACTATTCTAACTCTTGAGAATCATAAGTCTGGAAAAATATTCCTTACATAGGTTAAAGTCAAGACAAAAATGATAAAACCAATATGCAATAGAAATAATCAATGTAAGTCAATATTACAAAATCAACATAAAGTAGAAAAAATCCTGAAGTCACCACATATTATTTTGAGGTCCTACAGTTACTAGTATATGGATAGAAAATCAAAGAAGCACTTTTGTTTCTATTATTGTGACAGAATTTAGCCCCTGTTAGCATATCATGTTTCTTAAACAAATTTTTTTCAGTAAAGAATGCATATATTTATGTGTATATGGTGTAGCTAAGTAATTAAAAATTAAAATGTAGTTTTTTCAAGCCATAAACATGTATAATAATTTGTTTTTCTAATGCTTAGAAGAAGAGTCATATAAAATGAAATTAATTAATCCTATGATTAATGTTTTTAGTTACCTCAGTGGTATTAGATAGATTGATAGTAGATTGGTAGATCAATAGGTGGATGGATGGATAGATGGATGGATGGATAAACAGATATGTACTTTCATTTTCTTTTGTAGCTTCTCTCTCAGAAAGTAATCCTGGCACAATTAGAATTTTTTCCAACCAAGTTACTGCCACCTTTCTTATAGAATCAGATGAAAATGATTATATTGGCTTTCATGCAACATACAGTGCATTTAACAGCAGAGAACTTAATAGTAAGTATTATTTATTCTTTAGCCTTCACATCTCCAGATACTTTAATATTGTAATGAAATTTTAAAAGTTGCAGAACCTAAAATTTTAGAACAAGTTTGTAATCTGTTTTATTCTACAAGTTTTTTAATGAATATCTCTTATGTATACCTGTCTCTACTTAATACTTAGAAAGGAATGAACAATTAGAAGATAGTTAATATTCTTCAAAAGAATCAGATAACCAATTTGAGGGAAAATATAAATCAATAAAATAATTAAATGTTATATATTGCAAGAATTCAAAGTAAAGTTTTTAAATTAGCATAAAAGTAATTCTGTGGATGTTCTACACTAACTTCTTTTTTACTAGAATACCAAAGTTAGTAATAGGGAGAAAGCAAAATATGGGACAAAGTTTATGTAGATAAGCCAGTGGAGGTAAGATGTAAAATTAAAAACCAAGAAGCTTATCTTTGCTAAAGTTTTGTTGAAGTATAAGAAAGATATTATTCTAAAAAAGCTGGATTTTCTAACTAAAGGGAGTGAAACAGAGTTAAGATAAATTAAAAAGGAAGATTTTGTGCATGCCACTTAATTATAACCTCTATAAGCTTAGATTATTTTCAATGCAATCTATTACAACTAGTCACATGTAGACTAAACTCAAAATGTTGTCTTTTTTTAATTCACAGATTATGAGAAAATTAACTGTAATTTTGAAGATGGCTTTTGTTTCTGGATGCAGGATCTAAATGATGATAATGAATGGGAAAGGGTTCAGGGCAATACCTTTCCTCCTTTCACTGGACCAGATTTTGACCACACTTTTGGCAACGCTTCAGGTATAATTCATATTTCATTCATAAACCAAAAGGAAAGTTGTGTGTGTTATTTACTAGTATAAAATGTGAGACAGTCTTTTCAGATTGTCATTTGTTTATAAATCATAAACTAATAAATGCATTTAAATGAAAATGGTTATCAAATATTCAGGCAAGTAAAAATGGGTGTTTCAGAAATATATTATTTTCCCTATATATGCACAAGATGTTGGAAAGTGCACAAAGGCCATTAGAGAGAAGGAGACTTGGGTTGTCACCCTAGATTTGGCCCCTATTATCAATTAAGTGGACTTGTGTGAGGTCATTAACTTTTCTGAACTTTGGTCTACTTTGCTTTAACTTCATTTTTTGATTGTTCATTGTTAGTGGTACAATTCATTTTTATATTATCTTGTACCCTATGGACTTGTTGAACTTATTATTAGCTGTAATAGTTATTAAGA
This sequence comes from Myotis yumanensis, assembly GCF_028538775.1. Lineage (NCBI taxonomy): Eukaryota > Metazoa > Chordata > Mammalia > Chiroptera > Vespertilionidae > Myotis > Myotis yumanensis. The sequence goes on along the minus strand of NW_027223753.1, from coordinate 201,239,247 downwards.
ATGCCTTAGAATTTTTAATGTGCAATATCATGCTATCTTAAAATAGATACAGATTTACTTATGAGAAGCTGTTTTAGTCCTTTCATGCTGTTACAATGAATACCACTAGTTGATTGACTTAAACAGCAAACATTTATTTTTTACAGTTTTGGAGTTTGGAAGTCCAAGGTCAGGGTGCCAGCATGGTAGGGTTCTCATGAGAACGCTTTTTCTGGTTCACAGACAGCTGGAGAGAGAGAGAGAGAGAGAGAGAGAGAGAGAGAGAGAGAGAGAGAGAGAGAGAAGGAAGGAAGGAAGGAAGGAAGGAAGGCAGGCAAGGAGGGAGGGAGGAAGGAAAGAGAAAGGCAAGGCAAGCTCTCTCCCTGTCTCTTTCCGTAAGACACTAATCCCACCATGAAGGTTCCAACCTAAAGACTTAATTACCTCCCAAAGGCCCCCTCTCCGAATACCATCATATTGGGGATTAGGATTTCAATACATAAATTGGGGGTGAGGGGGAGCAGGGGATACAATCATTCAGTCCATAGCAGAAGGACTAGGGAAGGGCTCATTCTAAAGAAGTGTTGTGATTTGTAAATACATTTTTCATGTGAATATGATATTAGAATTGGATTTCCAGTGGAAACTTAACATTGGAGATAATAATATTTGATTGATAAAACCAGAAACCACAGGGATTATCATGAGATAAGGAACTCATAGTAGAAAGACTACCCATGAAAACCTTGGAAGCGTGTCCTCATAATACCAAATGTAATCACTGAATAGAAAGTTACAAATCTAGAGGTAATGTAGATCTTAACAAGTAAGCAAAATTACAAAAAAGATGGAAATCTGTGCATTTAGATAATTTTCTTAGACAAAAATCCATCCTACAATATGATTTGTGTGAAGGTTACTGATTAGAGTATGATTCAATTTTAAAAAGTACAAAAATCTTCCTCTAATCATGCATTAATCTAGGCATCAAGGACACAGATTATGTATTACTACTTTTAAGAAGTCTGTCCAGCCCTGGCTGGTTTGGCTCAGTGGATAGAGCGTCGGCCTGCAGATTGAGGGGGTCCCAGGTTCCATTCCAGCCAAGGGTACATGCCCAGGTTGTGGGGTAGATCCTTCCCAGTAGGAGATGTGAAGGAGGCAGCCAATAGACTCTCTCTCATCACTGATGTTTCTATCTCTCTATCCCTCTCCTTTCCTCTCTGAAATCAATAAAAATATATATATTTTTAAAAAGTCTGTCCAGAACCTCCAAGTTAAAACCCTCCTTTCTGTTAAGTATTATAAACACCTCTTTTGTTTTTCTTATAACATGGCATTATATTTGCTTTCTTATTTGTTTCTCTTCACCACAGTATTCTTTTCAGGAGCAAGAATATTTTAATCTTTTAATTCTCAGTACATTTTCAGTACCTGAATCTAATTAATATATATATAAAATAATACTTGAATATATAAATGAATGTACAACTTTGACTCAATAAATCATTTCTTAATTAGTGAGTTATTGACTAAATGAAATTGCTTATAACATAAAAAGGATCTGCGCTTATATGCATTATAATTGATTATCAATACCCACTTCTTTTACAAAGATCAATATTCTCCTTTTTATAACCTGAAAAGTAAAAAGCTGATTTAATGTCAAATGTGACTTCCATCCAGTAAGAGGACACTAAAGAATTAATTTTCTTTCAGGGTAGAAATATACCTGACTAATCCGTACCCTTTAAACAATGGCATCCCTAGAATAACACAATATGGTACATCACACTACTTCAACTTGATCAAAATATTTCTTAGTAGAAAGTAATTACTTTTCATCTATTTCCGTGCTCATCGCTAAAAAGCCCCATTCAAGTTCTTCATCTCCTCCTTTATTCAAGAAGAATCTGTTGCGCCCCGGGCCCTATCCAGGCTCTCAAAATATATCTGTGAACAAAATAAACCAGCTTTTCTGCTGTCATGGAACAGATTCTAGCAAAGAAAATGAGAAAATAAGCCATATGCATGACATCTGATTACATTTTGGGAGCATATTAAATGTGAATGAGTACTCCGGGACAATATACAGTTTGGTAAGGGCAGGGGGAAGGCAGGTGTTGAGGTGCTATGTTGCAAATTAAAATAGGGTGATCATGTGAGGGCTCATGGAAAAAGTGACATTTGAATCAAAACTTTAAGGGATTGAAAGAATTAGAAATATAGATTATTCCAGACAGAGGGACCAAAACAGAGCAAAGGGAGCATGCCTGACCTGTTTGAAGAAAAGGCAGGAGGCTGCCAGCATGGCTAGAGTAATGCAAATAGACAGAGCCAGTAGGCTTCAGATAAAATGGGTCTTCTACGGCTTTGGCTTTTTTTCTCAGTGAAATGGGGAGCTATGGAAAGTTCTTGAGCATAGGGGTGACAAGATTCACGCTGACTGGTAGAATAGTTTGAAGGGCAAGAATGATGTCATGGAGACTAGAGGAAGGCTATTGCCTGAGCCCCAGAGAACATGGGATTGTCAGATCAGTGGGAGCAGATGTGGCTAGAAGAAGGTCAGATTCTGTATAAAATCTGAAAGTTAACAGGATCCTGCTAAGTGAGTTACCAGTGTGGACCTATGAACAAAACAATATATACTCTGCATAGATGGCCAATCCCAATAAACCAAACATGTTTAATATTAAAAATTATGACATTCATAGTCTTAATTAATCTTCTTTGAATAAGTTATTTCTCGGGGTCCGATTCTCCGTGGATGCATTTGTCATCAACACATCTTCGAAGACTAACTCCAAAGTGATGATCACCCTGACCCTCTAAAGAAGACTAACCTAAAACAGTCAAATAATTGGACCACTTTTTCCCTTTACTGTAATAAAAAAAAGTCTCTCCCCCACTTGAACAGGAGTAGTTAGAGGAAAGTGCAGAAAGCATTTACTGTATAGCTATTCACAGTGACAGGCGCCTTTTATGTAGTTGAAATCTTTGATGTTCAAATTATCATTTTTCTACTTTTATGTCATCAGAATAAGAGATAAAACAATTTCACTGATGTTTGAAGACTGTAAGTATATTACAGGAGGGACATGGTGTGGCTTGCCCACAGATTAAATAACTGAAGAAACAAGATGAAACTGACCAAAGCGAAGCAGGTCGAATGTCAGGTAGAGGTTTTAAATAGTCGGGTCAGAAATGAAGTCTCGGGAGAAAGTCGTGTAGCGGGAGTTATTTAAAGGGAGACCAGTGGGAGCAGTTCAGAGCCACAGAGGCAGCCGTGTAATGAGAATGGATGACAGGGCTCCATAGGTCTCCAACGCTCAGACTAGCGGTTTTCTAATCTACCAGTCATTTCCTCTCCGCCCCACCCCACCCCACTGGGGCATTTTTCTTCCAACCTGCTTTTTATGTCAAAACATCTACCTCCGAAGTGGAAGAGAATTCAGTCTCTCCTGCTGTGTGTTCCCCTTCTCCTGGCAGGGGTTTTTGTTCTCTGCCTCACCTTCAGATGACAGGAAAGTCTGAATGGAGCAGATGACCTTTGCATTGACATTGCTTTGGGGAAGCACTTTGAAGCCCCTTCGCCTTTTGAGTTTCTGTGAGGCACTCTCTCCTGGTGGAGCCCCAGCTCCTGAATCTCTGCACTAAAGGCTCGGCGTGCCTCTGAACCTCTCAGAAGCAAAGGGCATTGGTGGAGATTCTGGGCAGCAGCTCAGGGTGCTCAGAAGTAGCCCATTTGTTCAGAACAATTAAAGATACAGTGAGGTGAGTAACGTGATAATTTGCGAAGGGTAGAGGTCACTAAAGAAGACAGACTTGGTTGGCCTTTGTCAATGAAATCACAGTTGTTTCTGGTGTTTGGAGGTTCGCATAGTGTAGTAGGAAAGAGCATTACACTAGAGACCCTGAAGTCTTAGCGAGGTTTAAGTCTCAGCTCTGCCCTTTCAGCAAGTTATCTGTCTTCTCTTCTCAGCTCTCTCATCGGGACAGTGGGGCTGATGGTAATAGACCCTCACTTCAGAGGCATATTATGAGCATTAAACAGATTATTATGTTTTAAAAACAGAAAAATGGCTGGCACATGAAATGTGCTATATAAATTTTGGTATTATGATGATTTTCTTTTCATGCCACAAGGACTCAACAGACACTTATTGGCTGTGGTATTGTTCTAAGTGGTGTGCTGGGGAGGAAAATATTAGATTGTTGAATTTTCAAAAATAATTTAAGTCATTTAGATATCTGCATTTCATTTGGCATATAAACTTTTTTTATAAAATAACGTTATTTTTTATAAAATAATTCTGTTTTCAAAGTAATTATCTTTATTTCTTTATGTTTCCTGTGATGTTGAATTTTAGAAAATCATATTACTTTTTAATGTGAATAGAATCTAAATTTGGATCATTCTCCAACCTAAAAGTTTCAATATTTATCTACTGGGTTCAGTTGGTTTTACGTATGCACTCACAACTTACAAAGCGACTTATTTCTAAATTTCCAGAAAGTTCTACTATCTCTTGAGTTGCTGCTGTCTCTACATCAGCTTCAGCATGTATCCCGTGCTTTTTTCTCTTTAATTGGGATCCTGAGTGGGGGAAGACTAGGGTCAGTTCATGGACAAATTAGCAGAAAAGAGAGAAGGATGTTATAAGAGAAACCTAAAGCCTCAAGAAAGAGGTTCACTGTGTGCTTAAATGGACAAAATGTATTCAACGTTCTGGGTTTTAAGATGACTCTCAGTTAATTCCAAGAGCACCTAAAGACATTTAAGAAAGTTGAAGGATTTTAAAAGAAATTATCATGTGAGTATATAAATTCTCATATAGTAATGAAAAATATCTATTTAATCATTCCTTTGTGTAGTACTTCAATAAATTTAAAAATGAAAAATCAAGTCAAATTAGTGTAGCATGAATCTACATGGTATGACATTAAAGAACATTCAGCTAATCCATATAAAAAAATCAAAAATTTACCAAAAGTCGCCCTAGCTAGTTTGGCTCAGTGGATAGAGCATTAGTCCATGGATTGAAGGATCCCAAGTTCAATTCCAGTCAAGGGCACATACCTTAGTTACAGACTCCTTCCCTGGTTGGAGCCAGTGTGGGAGGCAACCGATCAATGTGTCTCTCTCACATCGATATTTCTCTGTCTCTCCCCCTCCCTTCCACTCTTTCTAAAAATCAATGGGAAAATATACTCAGGTGAAGATTAACATTACAAAAATTTACCAAATATCTTTCCTTTTCATAAAGTTTTAGCAAATTTAAAAAGTCACACTTAGACATAAACATACACAAGTTTTAAGTGACATCAGAGAAGTACACTTGTAACTGAGAATCTAAAAAAGGAGTGGCCACATCTAATTCCAAAGACCAAGAGAAGCCTTCTGAAGGAGATACTATTCTGATTTAAATTACCTAAAAAATTAATAGGATTTGACAGGTACAATTGGAAAAGAAAGTGAAAGAATAAGAAAACAAGAAAAAAAGTTATAAAATGTTGGGATCTTGAAAAATTAAAATAATCTAATTTTGTAGAAGTGCTTCATGTAAGTAGGTGAATTATAAGAACTATGACAAGAAAATGATATTGAAGTGCAAAATTCATAAGGTACTATAGTCTACATAATTATGTTTTATCTGGGTAACGATATAAAACTCGTAACATCATGATATCTAAATCACACAAAGAAACTAATATATTACTGCTTCATAAGTAAAAAATAAATTCAAAATATTTTAAATTTGACAATTTGACTATGAATATAGCTATAAACAAGAGCACAATGTGTATTTATGTTATATAATTTCAGCTAACTAGAAATATTTCTGAATTGGCTAGCCATTTTAGTACTTATTTTTGGCATTCAGTGGTATTTCAATTATTTCCTCCTCAACTATATGCTAAGCAACTAAAAGTAAGGTCAACTCAAAAGAAATTTGGAGTTGGGCATTTGGAGAGTGAATTCTTTAATATCTCCTCTGTATCTATACTACTTTTGTTAATAAGTTAAATAATTAAGCACTGACTATGGATAAAGCTAAAATAAGTACTCATGAAATATAGCATTATATACAGTAAAATATAAATAATGTGTTAATAATATAAAATGTTAAATATGCATTCTTTTATATTTTGTAAAATCTAAATCCAAAGAATATAACTATATTATATTTATTAATATATTTGCCCAGAATTACATCTTGATAAAATACTTATTTGTCTCACTGTTCTAAATATACTCTAATATATGTATTGGTAGTTCTACTAGCATTTTTCTTCACGTCTTGTCCTTTTTATATGTGTTATAAATAAATGTCAATTTTATATATCACATTGCCTATAAAAAATTATGTTGGAAAGCACAAGAGAGAAGATGCTTGATTTCAAATAAACACTAAATTTTAGCACTTTATAAAGAACTAGAGGCCCGATGCATGAAATTCATAAACTCAGGGGGGGTCCTTCAGTCCGGCCTGCACCCTCTCGCAGTCCAGGAGCATTCAGGGGATGTCCAACTATATTATATTAGGCCCGGGAAGTGGGCCTACACCGGCAGTCAGACATCCTTAGCGCTGCTGCTCGCCAGCCATGAGCATCTGCCCCATGGAGGTCAGTGCACATCATAGTGACATGTCGTTCAGCTGTTCGGTCGATTTGCATATTAGCCTTTTATTATATAGGATTATATTTCAATAAAATTAGATTTATCTAATATTTCATTTGTTTTATATTTTGTTACATGATTCTTATTTTCTGTCATAATGTCTGAACTGCAAACTAAGAATTAAACTATTTAATTTCCCCTAAAGAAATGTTCAAGTTATTCTCACCCCAAAAACTCTTTCCACACTTCATATGACTAAAATCATTGGTTGGAATAATGAATTTCAGATCTGAGAATACTCTTTTCAGTAACCTGAGCTATTTAGAAAGCTTTTATGTGGATTAGCATGCTTTCTGCTTCTCTGTGGTCTGATTAGTTATCATTCAAAGGAATATGGAAGATGAAATCATTATAAAATTAGGTAATTTCTTATTTAGAAAAATACAGTACAGTCAATGGACTAAAAATCTGATGGTCTTTGAAACTCTTGACTTTGTCTTCAAATCTGTAAATACGTGCATATATCAGGAGTTATTCCACTGGTATCTCTAAATGATCTCACGAACTGACAGTCTCTAAGGAGTGAAATAATTAAAATATCTAATAAATGGGAAATAAAGAGGTATCTGGAAGTGATAATATGATAAAACAATCACATCGAGCCAATCAATAAGTCAGACTTTGATATGTTCTTGGTAGTGCTCCAGTGCAAGGCTCTTGTTTTATAAATTGGAGGGTCCAGAGTTGAGAAGTGACTTTCCTAAATAACTATTTGTTATGCCAGAGACGGTGCCTTCTGGGTTTCAGTCTAAAGTCCTTTATGCTCTACCTACATATATTTCCTTAGATTTTCACTTTAAAGTTGTTCTTTTCTGCTTATGAATATCTCATGTAATGAAAATACTCATATTTAAGTGAGGAAAAACTTTTTTTGTTGGTTTTACAGGATTTTACATTTCCACCCCAACTGGACCAGGAGGGAGACGAGAAAGAGTAGGACTTTTAAGCCTCCCTTTGAACCCCACTTTGGAACCAGTCTGCCTTAGTTTCTGGTATGTTGTGGGCCCGTGTTAAATACCATATTATTTAATGAGTAACATTGCCTTTCTCTTGTTGCCAGGCTCAGATTTCTCTAAGATGTTATTCCAAGTGTTGATGAATTCACCATTACTTTTCCAATTGATAAAGAAGTAAGATGTTGGGAGACTCTCCACCCCTTCTCCATCAACTCCCTCACAAGGGGAAAGGGGGTATTTCAATGACAGTTAAGGAATTAGAAGAACCCATAAATGCCTTTATTCTAATGTTGTAGGAATCCAGTCATTTTTGCTTGTTTCCAAACTAGGTATCACATGTATGGCGAAAATGTCTATAAATTAAGCATTAATATTAGCAGTGACCAAAACATGGAGAAGATCATTTTCCAAAAGGAAGGAAATTATGGAAATAATTGGAACTATGGACAAGTAACAATAAATGAAACTGTGGAATTTAAGGTCGGCAAAATATTTTGTGTTTTAAGACCATTTTATTTGTATTCTAAAAATGCTGATATAGTTTATGGTGATGTGATGAAAAACTTAATTTATTTTCTAAATACAGCAAAGACACTTTCCTAATCCATCTTCTATTGTTAATCTTTGAGTGCCTCTATTTTTACTTATTCATTGACTTATTAAAAACCACTTATTGAGGAACAATTCGCTTCAGGATAGTACTACTTATAAAGAGCCATATAATCCATGGAAACTTTGTAAAATATTTCAGCTTTCTTCAGCAATATCCTAGCACATGATAACTGTATCCGCCTATGCCCCTGCCTAATTAGACTTCCAACTTTTTATAAATACCACCCATATCAGCCATACATTTTTCTGGGGAATATCCTCTCCTATTAGCACATCCACACCTGTCAGTATCCATCCTCCCTGTCTCACTCTGACTTCATCTGCATTTCCTTTAAAAACAAACTCTATGAGCTGTATCATTGGGAAATCTCCAATCATTTATTTCACATTAGGGTGAGTTAATTTTTCAGATAACAGCTTAATGCGTTCTCTTCCTAAGGGCATTTGTAATTAAAATATGGGGTGATATAGGCTAATAGTTTGACCAAAGTAACAATGTTTTAATTGGGCAACTTCAGACAAGAGAGTGTAACTTTTAGAAGATGTATTTTTGGATCGTCGTCGTCCTTGGAAGTCTTCAGTTTTCTCCTGTGACTTTGTATAAAGTGGACAATAATCAATGACCCTCACCTGTATTTCTTCCATCTTTCTTTCCTTTTTCCTTTTTTTTTTTTTTTTTTTTTTTTTTTGATTCTCTCCTTCCATTCTGAGAAGCCCTTTTTTCTCTCCATCTTTGGTGGCTTTATGATAATTCAAGGAAGGGTAAAGGAAATGGAACCTCAAGGGAACACAGAAACTAGCAGAAGCAGGGACGAAAGCACTGCAGTGGCCAGCTTTGGCTCCAACTCACTGAGCATGTTTTTTAAAGTAATAAAACTGGAGCCACTTTTTCAAAGGTAGCTCATCAAGCAGGGTGACAGCTTGAAATTCTACAAATATTGTCACCTTGGTCTCGGCACTTTGTTGTGACATGTTGAACAAATCTTTTTTTTTTTTAATATATTTTATTGATTTTTTTACAGAGAGGAAGGGAGAGGGATAGAGAGTCAGAAACATCGATGAGAGAGAAACATCGATCAGTTGCCTCCTGCACACCTCCTACTGGGGATGTGCCAGCAACCAAGGTACATGCCCTTGACCAGAATCGAACCTGGGACCTTTCAGTCCGCAGGCCGACGCTCTATCCACTGAGCCAAACTGGTTAGGGCCATGTTGAACAAATCTTGTATGTGTTTTTGAAATTCAGCTTGCACAAACATGAAAGGGAAAAAATCATCTTGATTTGGAATAGCACCTGCCATGAAGTAGGTGGAATGAATGAACAAATGAGTGAATAAATGACTGTATAATAATGTTGGGAAAATGAAATAAGATAAAGTATAAAGTATGTCTTGCATAGCAATTGGCATATAACAGATATTCAGTTATATTTATTTATTTATTTCATATGGACCTTTCTCTCCAGTCTAGTTCTGTGTCCTTTGGGCATCAGCCTCACACAGTATCTCACACCTTTTTTGGGTAAACTACAACCAGTATCAGCTGGCCCTAAATGATCAAATTGTACTCATATTTTCCCCTGCCCCCTCTTCCCAATGTCAGTGATCAAATCAGTGTATCTTCTCTGCAGGGCTTATATGCTCTGGGAAGGCAGACAGCTACTTGGATATCTAATATTGTTGGAGGACGAATCCGGAAGAAGTTTGCTTCCCCCTGTCGGACAGAGTACAGTGGAGTAAGGCAGCATCCTGAGAGAGAGAGAGAGAGAGAGAGAGAGAGAGAGAGGCAGAGACAGAAACTGTGGCAATGTTGCCTAACTCAGAAGGGAGACAGTATTGAAAATTTAGACTAGCGTGAACACAGAGTAAGGGAGCTGGGTGCAAATGAAAGACCTTGAAAAACATGATCCACCAACCTTTCCCTGTGCAGTAACCTGTTCTCAGATATTTGGAGATGGCAGTATTGGTTCTGCAGAAAATATTGGGCCATAAGAAGAACCAAGTCAGAGGATGCTGGAGTGCAATCCTTTCATATGCCTCTCTGAATTACAGGTGTCCTTTAATGCTTTTAAAAACAAGCTCCTGAGTGATATCGCATTGGATGACATTAGCCTAACACATGGGATTTGCAATGTCAGTCTTTATCCAGAGCCCACTTTGGTTCCAACTCCTCCACCAGAACTTCCTAGTAAGTAACCTTCATGTGTATTTTCCCTAATTAAGTCATTAATATTTTCAGGAAGATCTTTCTTTGACTTTTTTTTATCTTGGTCTGATATTTTTTCACTGGAGATCTAAGACTTTACAATATAAGTAAAGTGGAAGCCAGCAAAATATTACATGTTATATACATGAAACCATAATTAAAATCACTCAGTACATTGTTGTGCATCACCTTTTTGAGACTTTTTTGTTTTTGAAAATAATGAAGGGGTTATACATAAATTCCTTAATATTTCAAACACTCATTCAAATTTTAGAAATATCTACTATAGACAAAATACCATATAAGAAATGTGGGATGTAGCAATAACCATTGACACATGGAAAAATAAATATATAATTAATATAAATAAAAATTAAAAGCAAAAACAAAAAACAAATTATAATTATTAAAATCACTGCTGGTTTGAAAAATAATTCTTATGGATACCAAGTATTAGCAATATCTTGCTATTTTGATATTAGAATCATTTTAAACAATGGATTTCCTTTGTAATCCTTTCTGCCAGCATTTTCTTCTATTCATCAGTAAGTAGTCAAGAAGAAAACAGCTTTAGGTGGGAGCAACATAGTCGTAAGCTTGATATTTTAAAAGTAACAACTCTCACTATCTAAAATAGGAAATTTGAGATCATTTTTGTACATAATATTATATACAGAAATACAACTTTAAATATTATTTCCCATTTTAAAACTTCATACAAGCCATACTGTCCTCATATCTATTCCAGTCAAAAGAGAGAAAGAAAATACCTCACTGTCAAGGAGCTAAGATATCCCTGCATATTTTAACAATAGGGAAGTTTAACCTATCTGATTTTAACATATAAACTTCCGAATTTTCCCAGAGAATACTCGTTCCAGTTTCCAAATGGTTCGCTGCAGGGCAATATTTAGCACAGCAGAAAATGTTAATTACCATCAAATGTATTCCGAACAATTTCATTCTAATGCCATTGGCAATTGGTTCGGTGAAATTCTGATTTGAGCAGAGGTTTCCTGGTTCCAGATCACCGATTTGTTTAAGCAGAAATAAAAAGGAAACCATAGCTGACTGGCTAATAGCCTTTCTTTAGCTCTTATTGTGCATTTAAATAAGAAAGTAATCCCAGACAAGTAACTGAGTAGAAAAAATCCGTTTCCTCCCATATTTTCAGGGATCCCCATTGTGCCCAGTTTGGGGACATGTAAGTCCCATTTTCATAATTGCAGGAATTCTTCCATTTTATGACTTAAGTTGCTCTATGATTGATCCTTGCCCTGTGACACTGGCACAAATCATTTAAATGTGGGTATTGTATTGAGAACACTTTAAAAAGTAAACATGTCATTACACAAATATCATGTTAATTTGCAGCACAATTGGGATGACTGATGACAAAACACCTACTAAATAGAATAGGTATATACAAAAAGAAATCCACATTTTAATCTGCTGGCCTGTTTCTGTGACTGTTAAAAGTAATTAAGGGGGGACCTGATCGGTTTGATTCAGTGGATGGAGCATCAGCCTGGGGACTGAAGGGTCCCGGGTTCGATTCCAGTCAAGGGCATATGCCTTGGTTGCGGACACATCCCCAGTGGGGGGTGTGCAGGAGGCAGCTGATCGATGTTTCTCTCTCATCGATGTTTCTGACTCTCTATCCCTCTCCCTTCCTCTCTGTGGAAGATCAATGAAATATATTTGAAAAAAAAAAAGTAATTAAGGGGGGGGGGACTATAGTTTTAGCTATTTTAATAGTCACCCTTTATTCCTACAGGTTTTGCTCTATTTGGCCATTATTAAGCCATTTTCCATTTCCAAAGACAAAACACATGTTTACTTGTAAAGTTTTAGAGGCATGACATTATACTTAGAGCTAAATAATCTAATTTTGATTCTTCATGTAGAAATGAATCAGTACCTATCTACCTCTCTTATAATTGACTAGAGGCCCAGTGCATGAAATTCATGCACAGGTAGGGTCCGTAGTGACTGCCGGCTGCTGGCTGCTGGCTGCTGGCCAGGGCCTCCCTTCCCATATTTCAGCAGAACTGCTTGCCTTTTATATTATTATGTGACTTGATATTCAAACCCCTAGCAAATGCATGTTAAGTTTACTCATATACTTTGGTATAAGTGTGTTTTGGGCTACTTTATTTTTTTATCTTTTTACTTTTAAAATGAATAGCCTACTTGTTAGAGCTATCATTGGCTGCATTGCTATTACAAGTACAATGTAAACCATAAGGAATGACAATTGAACTTTATTGTCATAAATTATACAAATATTACCATTATGGCTGGGCCCTAGAACCTGTTCATAGAAATATTTATTTTCATAAACTAAGCACGGATTTGGATGAGAGATTTTATATTGCAACTTTAACTTTCAAAATATTTTCTGCAATACTATATGACTGTGTATTACTATGATAATGATGTTTATTTTACCAAACATTTTTAACTTGAACCCTCTTATCGTAAATAAAAGTGGGCTGTCCACTTTTTCACCTGATAGTAAACGTCTCTACATCGACACATATCTCATACATGTCAGAGGCCCCTATTGGCATAGTAAGAAATTAATCAGAAGAACAGCTCCAAGAAAAAATAAATGAAAGAGTTTAACAAGTGTGGTTGAATTGAGTTCCCTGTACCAGGCAGGCTGTTTAACTCTTTCTCTGGATGGAGATGGTTTATCTAATAACACAGCATGACTGTGATATCCAGAATCACATTTCATGAGTCTTTGGCTCCTCTACTAAGAAGCACAAGCTACATTTCCATTCCAGCAACACCCCCATTAAAATAAACGGTGTCATCAGATGTAGAATGGCTGAAAGTGCTTTTGTCAATTCTTTATAGTTATTTGTATTCAGGGTAATTGAAACTTGTTATCAAGGTAAGGATCAGAGATGTATCCCACTGGTTAGTTATTTGATATATTCGAAATGCATTTCAAAAAGTACTTCTTAAGTATTTTAAAGGAATGAATTTTCCAAGACTTCTGTTCAGCGGAGAAATACTATCAAATTGCCTGCCTTGACAGCTTAACAGCTACACTGGGCAACATTTGGGTTCTGGGTGTATGTTTATTTAAGTCCTACCTACTCATTGACATATAATGTACTGTTAAGTGTTTAGTTATGTGAAAATTCAATACAGTCTCTAAAATGTCAGCCAGTAGGAGTAGCTGATTTTGAAATTCTTCTATTCCCTGAAGAGAAAATGAGAATGATCATCAAAAACAACAAACAAAATAAAACAAAAACCCCACTAGCCACACTGACCATGGCTGAACTTATTAAGTAGGAAGAACTGGTTTATCCGATCTTTACTCTGCAGTGTTTTTTGTTGTTTGTTTGTTTGTTTTTGTCTCTACAGTTACACTCTCTTCTCCCTGGGTTTCATTGTGAATTGAAGGAAATTCATGGCACTTAGATTCATTAAAATTAAGTGAATGAGAGTTAAGAGGTTGTAGTAGATTCTTCTACAGAAACCTTTGCAAGACAATTATTCACAAAATCAAGGAGAGGAATGCTGCTGTGGGAGCATCCATTTCCTCAGCTTCTCTCTCACCCTTTCCAGGGGGAAACCTGTCCTTATTCCCATTATCACTCTTTCTATGTCTCAGATACCTTCTTCTGTGTCCTGTGTACAGGGCTTTCCTCCCTTCTGATCTATTCATGATCGACCTTGATTGTTAGTGCTTTCATTTATGTCCCCTTCTTCCCTCCTTCTCTGTCTAGACCCATCAAGAATATGTCATATGCACATCAAGCGCCACTTACCGAGGCTCGGTCTAAACTCTGCCCGTGGCTCAGACCAGATGGTCAAAATGATTCAGAGTTTAATCAACCCAATAGGAGATAGGAACGTGCTGTGGGATGAACTTGTGATTAACTGAGTTGAAGTTTTGACTTTGACACTAAGTGAATGTACACAGCGTTAACAAGCAATCGAATATCTCAAATGCTCAAGTCATCCATTTAAAATAGAAACAGTAGTTACCTAATTTACAAGTATGCATTGAAAACCAATACTGAATATTCCAGGTAATATGTAGGCAATTGTCATAAATTATGTCTGATTTTTAAAACAACCTTGAAAATCTCTAATATATATGTATTTTATATATGAGAAAGCCAAGTCTTGACCAGACAGATAACTAACTCAGAGAGACTATTTTATTTTATTTTTTAGATATATTTTCATTGATATCAGAGAGGAAGGGAGAGGGAGAGGGAGATAGAAACATCAATGATGAGAGAGAATCATTGATCAGCTGCCTTCTGCATGCCCCACACCGGGGATCGAGCCTGTAACCCGGGCATGTGCCCTAGGTCAACGTTCAACCACTGAGCCACACCAGTGTGAGAGACAATATTAATCCACCAGCCCTAATACATCTTCCCAAATACCCATGTTCTTTCCTCAAGTGAGACAATGTTTATAGAAACATTTTGCAAAAGATAATTTTTGTAAGAAGTTTTATTATTCTTGCTAAGCTCATCTGGGTTCAGACAAGCCTGGCCCAGGGGGGATGTAAGGTAGACCAGGTCCTGCCATCCTGCAGAACATGATAGGTTGGCAACGATGCTGCTCTCAAGCTACAGCCGCTGCCTCTCTGTCCCATCAGGTACATCATGAACCCAAATCTAAGAGGCTTATTGCAGACATATTTGGAAGATGCACATGACTTTCCAAGAATCTGCATAAATAAGACAGATGATATATAAAAGATGGATGAAAAAAAGAGGGAATGACTGAGGCATTGCCATAGGTGTAGAGATGTTTAATCATCCCTCCTGTAATCTGATTTCTATCTTATTGGGAGTAAATAATTCCCGTGGAGAGCCTGCTTTAATGATAAGAAAATATATACTTATCCTGGTTTTCCATATTTTTCAAATTAAGTTACTCTTATTCTTTTGATCGTAAATGTAACATGATAATAAAAATAAGAATTGGGATACTAACAGTAGTTTATGAATTGTTACATTAGAATTTTCTTCTAATAAGCAAGAAGATGACAATATAAGTATGCAATATAAGAATTATAAATTTAACCTACCTACTTAAAGCATCATACATTTAAATGAAAATCTGGGCTCTCTTTTGCTAATACATTTGCATTAAGCTCAATCCTAACTTGTCTCCGGGACAGTGTTGGGTAACAGACCACTTTATGGCAATTATTAAGCAAGTGGAGTTTCAGTTTATCTCCCTTTACTGACAGTCAAAAGCCTCAATAAACAGGATGGTGAGGCTTCCCCTCTGCATGCCCCCCCAAAAAAAGTAGAAAAAAGAAAAATGGCAAGATTAGTGATTTATGAGCCTTCTCATAAGAGAGTGGCAGATATAAGATTTGTTCCAATGTGATCATTTTCTTCTCTACTGCAGAGGACTGACACCTTACTCATGCAGTCTGTTTATGAAATACATTCAGCAAAACTATTTTCTTGGCCAAATAATTCTGGAAAATGCTATACACTATTATGCCCTCCACAAAGAACAGTGGAATATTTAAGGTTTTGTGACATTCTTCAGTAAAGAGACCTGTTTGCTTGTGTTTTTCCTATACTTAAGTTGCAAGATTTTCCCATTCACATACTCTAAAATGTATCTGTCAAAACCAAGAAATGTAATTGGAAATTTTCTAGCAAATAGTATTATCTCCCTGAAATTAACATTACTAATGACTTTTCATCATCTTCCTTTCCAGCGGACTGTGGAGGACCTTTTGAACTGTGGGAGCCAAATACAACATTTACTTCTATGAACTTTCCAGACAACTACCCTAATCAGGCTACCTGTGAGTCATCTCTTTTCCAGGCCATGGCAAACAACTGTACTGTATTTATCAAAGTGTCCCCTTGAGGCAGCAAAGTAGATTACAAAGGTGTTACATCTGGATACATCTACATTTATGAGATTGCTCAATATAATGATAACGACAAGAATAACAATAATAAATTGCTATTTTAAGCAATTATTTCAGGTGCTCTATTAGTGCTTAATATAATTTTTTCAGTCACTTCTCACAACAATTCTTTCAAGCAGGTGCTATCCTATATAATAAAAGGATAATATGCAAATTGACCCTAACAGCAGAACGACTGGGAATGACTGGTCACTATGACCCACACTGACCACCAGGGGGCAGACGCTCAATGCAGGAGCTGCCCCTGGTTGTCAGTGAGCTCACACAGGGGAAGCTCTGCTCAGCCAGAAGCCAGGCTGATGGCTGCCAGTACAGCAGTGGTGGTGGGAGCCTTTCCCGCCTCCTCAGCAGCGCTAAGGATGTCCGACTGCAGCTTAGGCCTGCTCCCCATTGGCAAGTGGACATCCCCCGAGGGCTCCTGGGCTGCCAGAAGGATGTCTTACTGCCAGCTTAGGCCCGATCCCCCCTGGAGCGGGCCTAAGCCAGCAGGTGGACATCCCCCGAGGGATCCCAGACTGCGAAAGGACACAGGCCGGGCTGAAGGACCCCCCCCCCCCCACCCGCCCCGAGTGCACAAATTTTTGTGCACCGGGCCTCTAGTTACTATTATATTTCTCAAATTTAAAATGGGAATCAAGTCAGTAAGTGAAAGAGCCAGCCTTACTCCAGGTACTGCTCTCTCTCTTTAAAAATAAAAAGAATAGTTTATTTATTTTTTAGAGAGGGAGAGAGAGAAACATCCATGCTAGAGTGCAACATCAACTGATGCCTCCGGCACAACCCCCACCAGGGATTGGGTGGAGCCACAACCTGGGCATGTGCCCTTGACTGAGAATTGACCCGGCAGCCTCCTGATACATGGGACAATGACCAACCAACTGAACCACTACGGCCAGGGCCAGATACCACTCTCTTAGTCACTCTCTTTGATTATACATATGATGCCTATGGAGTATATAACAAGGTGGCAATTCCATAGGATAAAGTCAGTGAAAAGTATAAACAGCAAAGAGTCAATTGTACATCCTCACCTTTTGTAGTTATAGCCTAAAGCCAATTAAGCAGCTAGAGTAATGTAATTAGACCCCTAGTAATAATAATAATAATAATAATAGTAATAAAAATAAAAATTACTAAAAAAAAAATCTAAGTCTAGTGAGAAGATGGGTTAGCTGAAACTGCACAAATTCTATCTATAAATCATTACTCCTAATGGAGAAATTCATTAGAGCTGGATAGAGATTGTGTTAAAGATGCAGTTCCCAGCTCCTCCTACAAAGAATCCACTTTGGTGGGAGAAAAAGACATGTTTTTTCCCATGGCCACACCTGGTTAGCACCATGGATCGAAACAGAGACTTCTACCAGTGAAAGAAATGGCCCCATGACAGTGAAAAATGTGCTGTTAGAAAATGTCAACTGTTCTTGCTTCAAATTATCCAGAGATAAATATCACTTTCATAGAATAATAGAGTCACTATTTTAGGGAGATATCTGATTTAAAAATAATAAACAGCCATTAATTTAATTTGACTTGTTTGGGGAACCAGAGATTATCATCTCCAATTCACACTGAAGACATCTTTTAAACATATCACTTGTACAAAGTAATGCTTTGAAAAATCTGAAAACGGGCGGAACACTGAAAGAACAATTTGGAGAAATCTATTAAATGTATTGATTTATTCAACAAACATATACTGAGCACTTTATTTGTTAGGCACTGAAGTAAGTAAAGAAGAAACAAACATAATTCATCCTAGAGGAAGTTTCAGATAAAATGTCAGGGATTACAAAATACCCAGGGTACTGTCATAATGAGGACAAAGGCAGAATGGTATGGAGGGACATGAAAGGTATGTAACACATGGGAAGTTCAGAGGTTAGGCGACATGATTTTTTTTCTTGAATCTTCAAGCAAAATTAAGGAGCAGAAAAAATGAAATTAGGGAGGGAAGGAATCTTGCATCATGTTAAGCAGTTTGGATTTCATTCTGAGAGCACTGGGGAGACTTCCAATGGTTCACGTGAAAATAGTGGCAAAATCAAGCTTGCATTTTAGATGAATCCATCTGGCTTGTAGGATCAGAGATAGACGGCAAGGGAAGAGAGCCATCAGCATCACCAATTAGATAATGAAAAACAAGTGACTTAAACTCAGGGAGTGGCAATGGGGACTCAGAAGTAAATGAGACCAAGGGATTGAGGAGATGGTATTGGCTGGCCCGGGTGATTGATTGGCTGTGGTAGGAGAGAGGAGGTCAAGGAAGATGCAGAGGTTTCTGATGTAGACAACTGTGAGTGAATGATTAGTGGTGCCATTTACTGAGATAGGAAGGATAAGAAGAGAAATGAGCTTAGGGAGGAAATAACTCCGTATTCTATTTATTACACATATGAGTTTGGGATACATACATTCATACACAATAAATAATGTTTCTACTTCAGAAGAAAAGTGCAGAAAATAAAAACTGGAAGTCATTACTACGTCCAAGAAATGATCTTCTTACGAGTGAATAAGAACACATACAAAATGAGGAAAGGACCTAGAACGGAATCTAAAGAATAAATTGTTTAAGGAATCAATAAAGAACAAGGAGTGTTTATTGATACTAAGGCTGGTAATGTTCTTTTGTGTGGGTTGTTTTTTTTCAAAATGAACTACCAGTAAACAACATGTTTAAATAATGGCAAAATCACTTAAAGAAATAGCAAAGATTCCTTGTCCTACAAATTGCATTTTAATCACCCCATTTTCCTCTAAAATGAATCATGAGAAATAAGATAATGAAACTAGAATATTAATATATTTGATGTTTATAAAATGTACTAGTAGATTGTAGGAGCAAAATACTATGTGTAAGCTTTGATTAAAGTATGCCACTTTATATAAAATAAAACAAATTCAGTTTCAGTAAATCACTTCAAATTTTACTGAAACTTTACTATAAATACTCATAACTAGACCAATATATTTCCTCACATACACAGAAAAAACAGCAGTTTGGAGTATTGGTTTTCATAAAATAGAAAAAAATTACTTGAAAGTGATTTGAAATTCTCAAGAGAGTTAGCTATTAAGAAAAATAAAAAGAAGCATGTTCTAAACTAAGTGTTATTATTTACTACTTTTCAGGTGTTTGGAATTTAAATGCACAAAAGGGAAAGAACATCCAACTTCATTTTCAAGAATTTGACTTAGAAAATATTGCAGATGTAGTTGAAATCAGAGATGGTGGAGGAAATGAGTCCTTGTTCTTAGGTAAGTCTGCAGTTTAAATATTGTGATGGTTGTTTGGCTCAAGACGTTGGACTGATGGAGAGAGCATTTCTCAATAAACGTAATCATGCTTTTAGTTGCTACTAGCAGGTGTTAATTCCCTACAATAAGCATTACACCTTGGAGACTAAGAGCTAAGGACACCTGTTATGCAGTTTTCTATGCATTGTGTGCACATCAGGTGCGCAAAGATAGCTATTATATCAAATTTTATTTCATATCAAACTAACAAAACAAATTGCATTCATTATTATTTTATTTTATTTATTTTTTGCATTCATTATTAGTTTAATTGTCTTTGTCTTTAGTACTAGCTGCTTCTAATAAGTTTCTAAAAATGATTAAAAATCTGACCAAAGTTGGTTTTCCCCCACAATCTATTGATCAGTAATTTTTAAATAAATGTGGGGAAAATGTACTATTCTAAAGGAAATTATTGTACCTAGACTATAAAATACATGTTAATCTAATAAAAATCTATCTGTCAAATATAATATATCTTATATTGATATCTTATTTAACTACTACCAATTTTTGAGAGAGCTGTATCTCTAGCTAAGGCATATATTAAAGTATAAAAATGTGTAATGGGTCAACTGGAATGCATGGACAACACACTTCACAAGTAAAAGTGTTTTATAACTGTGCTTTGGACTCACTTAAACCATTTTCTATAAAATCTGGCCCAATGCAATCAGTTTGCAATCACATGAAAATTTGACCATTGAATGAAGACTATAGAGGGCACTTTCCACAGTAATGAAGGGGCAGTGTGGTGGCAAGGGTTCCCTAGTTATACTAATCCAACACCCATTACATGGGTTTCTTCTGCAAAATCCCACAAAGTTCTAGACTGAGAGCTTCCTGTGAAAGGCTCTTGAGATCCACACGCAGGACAAATAAGCAATGAAACAAACAGTAAGGCCCGGAGGTCAGTGCTAGGAAGAATTGAGGAACTTCCTATGTGATTTTCTTATGTACAATTATAAAAACATTTTCCTCATATTGTCCTTCTAATAAGAACTTCAGTGTTCTCATGATCTAAGAAAAATCATTTCTTATCATTTCATCACTTATATGCACAAAAATTATTGAAAAGTAATAATTCCTGAAAGATCTCAGAATCCTAGTTTTCACATTTGTAGGCAAACAGTTCTTTTGAAACAGAATTGCTTTCAGGGATCCAAAATATAAGTTATTTAATAATATGAATGTATTTTTAATTTGCTTAAGCCTTTAATGTTTAGTAAAGAGTATTTCATTGTTTATGCAACCCCCAAATCACAGGGATTATTGCAAAAAAAAATTGAAAACTACCATTTAGATTTATATAATCTGTTTCTAATTAATCCATCCTTCAGATTAGGTGAATGATTCCACTCACAAAAAATGTCAAATAAGTTTGGATGAAGTTATTAAGGGAGACTATATTCTCCACTGTTTCATAACAGTCTTTAGAAGCATCCAAATAACCATTTTTCTGGTATACCATGAGCTTGAATAGTAGTGGTGCTAGTCAGCCAGAGAATGTAATGAGTAATTCGTCAATAAATTATAGAGCCACAGAAACCTCAAGTAATATTGGAAAAGATCATTAGAGAAGTTGGCTTCCAAGAAGCAGTGCCCAGAATGTAGAAGAATGTACACATTGCACAGAACGGAGAAAATGGATATATTTCTTTCTAGACCCAAAAGATCATCTCACCGATTCTCTTGTTTTCCTTTGGAGCAGCTGTGTACACAGGACCTGGCCCAGTAAAGGATGTGTTTTCAACCACCAACAGAATGACTGTGCTTTTCATCACTGACAAAGCACTGACGCAAAGAGGGTTTAAAGCCAACTTCACTACCGGCTATGGCTTGGGGATTCCAGGTAAGTGTACTTGGAATTACGTGTTGCATTGTAACTTTTGGAGCAAAACGATGAAAGCATGTAGGACTTCAAGGCCTAAATACGTTTCAATGTTTGCGTTCTATAAAACACTCATTCTCCTCATCTTTAACAAAGATTTCCTTCCTCCCTTTACATCTATTTAACTACTACCTGAATATGTTCAAAGCAGGAATCCACATTGTTTTTCAATAAATCTATTTGGCCCTTCGCTGCTGTGTGAAGAGTCAGTGGATTTTATTCACTGAAGTGGGCCATTTTAAATGTTAAAAATGGGGTTGTTGGCACTGTGAGGAAGGAGGACTGTCTGTCACATACCCTTTGCCAAGAGCATTTTTAGAGAACAGCAGGGAGACAGGCAAGTGAGCTGTTTGAATGCCAACAACATCCAATTAAAAGATTAACATCATTAACTTCTTAGAGACAAGCAGGGTAAAGCCAGTTCTATGAAGAATGAAGGAATTTGATGCTGATTTTTGCTGGTATGCACAACCTCCTAACCTTCTATTTTTATTACATTCATGTCATAATTAGCAGGGGGATAAAGAAAAAAATTGTTTCCTGCCTGCTCATCATGGATACATCTATACCTTTATATTCATCTATGATATAACTCTCTGCATTCAACAATCCACAGGGAACTTTTTCTCACTTGCCGCTCCTCTTGGACTATGATTTTTCTTATGCTACTGCCCACGACTCTGTGGTTCTCTGGGTGCAAATACATCAGAAAGACAGAATACAGGTTACTGCCTCCATCTATCTTTCCCTTCCCTAAGAGAGCATGGCCAGTTTGTCTTTAATTAGAATGTCTAGAAAAGAGGTAGGGTGGGAGCTTTGATCCTCATCCGGCCTATTATCCAATCCCACATCCATCTGTGCTAATACCTGTTCCTCCACTCACACCTGGCCTGGACCTGTGACTGCATCACAGAAAGCTGTATGCTTTCAGCTTTGTAGCGAATATGAAAATTGACCTGTATTTTATCTACCCTCCCCCTGACTAGAAGCGACAATTGTGAGAGTCTATAATGGATGTGCAGGAAAAACATAAAGCCACAATTTGAAAACAATAGGCATTTCTAAAGGGAAAGAACCAATCAAAGCTAACAGTGAAAGGTATAATGGGGGAAATTTTTATAAATCCTGGATATGATTGAAGTGACATAAAAATCACGAAATGTTACTGTGGGCTGTAAAAAAATAATAAACAGGTCAGTGCTGTAACTTCTTGTTTAAATTTTGAAATTTCAAAAGGAAGACTTTGAGTCAAAAGTTAAGCAAGCTTTATATGTTGCTAATTTGATGATAAACACTTAAAACAGTAGAGTGATATTTCTAAGTCTTTAAGGAGAAACTGCTGCATTAAAAAATGTAGAGGCATATGAATGATATTGAATTATGTGCTCAGTTCTGCAAAGTATCTTCAAATAGAGCAAGCAAATACCTAATACCTATTGTATCAGAGGGGAGGGGCTCCCAACTTTTTTCTAAGAATAATGTCATGGAAAGAACTTTTGAAAGAAGTATTATATTTTCAAAGAAATGGAGGTGAACATTCAAACCAACTGAACTATAAAAAAATATTTCTAACCAAAAGGGAGAAAATTTATTCAGAACTCCAAACAATTGAAATGATTATAGGCCATTCCACCACCTGCACCAGAGAAAGCCTCTAAAAACAAAATTTTAGAGATGGTTAGTCTTTAAACCCATATTTTAAATTTTAAGTGAGGAGGGAAGAAAGAAGTGGAAAAAGAATAAGTAGCGAAAAGGCAGACAGCAATAAATCTCTCCTATTAAAAAATATTACAGCCACTGGTTTTTATCAGAGTTTCATAATGAGATAAATACCCCACCAAGGATTTTGAAAAATATAAGCAATTTCTATTCATGATAAAAGCCAAGAGAGAATAAACTATTGCTTCCAACACAAAATAGAGACCGGATTTTATGGTGTGGAGGTGGGTTATATTTGTTTGCCCTTTTGCTAGATTTCAGCTGCTATGATGATGTCATTTAGGAAGTAAATCATTTAGAGAAAATTCCCTTGATTGAAGTTAGAGCAGAGTCTTCCATGACCGTCACTGTGTGGTGAGTATGCTGGGAATGTGTTTTCTCATTCCTCCTGGACACGGGACAGATGCTGCTGGGGAGCAGAAAATTGAGTGATTGAGTTGTCATCAGCACAATCTTCTCCCAGAGAGATTTTTAACGCCAAAAAAAACTGAAAAGCAATTATAGGACCAGGGAATTGGCAGCAGAAGATAATCAAGCTGGTAATGGAAAGAGGGGTTGGGCACACATATCTGTTTATATTGGTGCTCTGCTTGGCTGGTCATTTTGGGAAGAGTGTAAAAGGGCTATCATAAATGTTCAGCATTTTTGTGCTTCATTTATCTTCTGAGATATTTTTGGGACAACTTCCAAAGTCTGTATTTGAAATGTAAAACAATTATATGACATGTTTTTGTATCTCCTTTATCCTGTTTTTAACATTTCCAGTTACATTCACCTGGAATGTATGAAGTATAGATTTATTAGGATCGGTCTCCCACAAATGTCCCCTTGTTGCTCTTTTCTGATATCAAGAGTCTTCATTTGGAATTTAGCCGTACTTATCAGGCAATTGTGGAAGTGGCAGCTGATTACATTGAAGGTTTAGAGCCCTCTCTAGATTATGGGGCATGTGCCTTAGAGATCAATTCAGTTTCATCCAAAACCAAGCATATGTTGACTAAATGAGGCAGGGTTACTGGAGACTTCATAAAAAGGATATGGGGAAATTCATTTCTTAGCAGTATTTTTCTCTCTCTCACCACTATGAGTATAAAATGATCAGAAATAAGATTTCAGAGACCACAGAGAATTAAACTTTCGAACTAAAGACTTCTAAATGAAGCTGAACTGCTATATGTTGTTGAAAAGAATAAGAATCCAACTCATGCATGTAAAGAAAATTTTAAAGAGTTTATTTAGACATCTCCTCAGAATTCATTACTTCTAGTCAGTTCAGTAACAATAGACCATTTTGCCCCATTCAGCAATTTTTCATTCAATGCATTCCTCTTACAGATACAAGTTCATTTTTCTAGACTCCTAGCATATAACCTTTAACATCTTTCACTAGAGCACAAAAAGCAATTACAATTTTCAAATCTTTACAAATGTTTTTATTCATATTTTAGTTCAGATATTTAAACTTCCATTCAACAAATATGCGTTTTTCCAATTAAATAAAACTTGACTATACTAGTAAAAGAGTAAAATTATCAATCAGTTTATCTATGTTAAATTACTGGCATTGAGACATAATGATTTTACATAATGACTTTAACAAGCTATGAAAACACAGTAATGAGATAATTTAAAAATAACTAGTGGTGACTAACATTCTATAAGTATATTAAGATATTTGATCATAGATATGTAATTAGGCCATCAACTTTTTAAATAAATATAATAAATATTAAAGTACAGATTTCAAATAAAATATGGAAATATAAACACATGTACACCAAGTTTTAAACCTTCCATTTTCTAAAAGAGAATTAATACTAGAAAGATAAAATATAAAGTTAACTAAAATATTAATGTTTGCCTGTAGAATATTTAGTTGTCTTCACCCATTTATTATCTCACTAATCTGGTTAAAAATATGTGTTCATGAAACAAATTGATAATTACATTTACAAGAACCCCCTTAATAGTATTACATTTGATATAAATAACCTACTTCTCTCATAGGGCAAAGATTTGTAGAAATAACCAGCCAGGCCATGTCTTCCTTAAAATATTTTTTTATTAAGATAACTTAGATTTGGGTTGAAAAAACATAAATTTTCAAAGTTGAAAATAAGGTATGCAAATGGCTCCAATTATTGTTGTAAGATACCAGAGGAATGGATTAGGTATGATTTCTTGTTGTGTATACGGTTATCTGGAGGGGGAAGAAATACAGTTGGCATCTGGAAGAAAAATATTAACTTAAAATTATTAATGCAAAGGATGACTTTTAAATGTTACTATTTTTGCTGTTAAGGATGTTATTTATTAAGTATTCAATGTATTTATATGCTAAATACATTTTATTTTTTTAACTAACTTTCATGATACAATTAAGACATAAATAAGAGTTGTTTTTATTGGAGTCAAGGAAACTGATTCTCAGAAAGATTTTAATTTATTTGTTCCAGGTCAAAAATAAATAAAAAGGAAATGGCTAAATTGCAGATCAAACCAAGGTCATATGATTACTAAGCCCATGGTTTAACCACCGTTCAACTTCAAATAAAATGTATTTAGTATATTAATATGAATACATTGAATGTTCAATGAATACAAATTGGTTGTGTTGGAGCACCCCTCACTTGCTGTGCTGAATGGCACCATATTCCCCTCTCCCACTTGAAAGTACTCCACCTCGATAATTATATGTATACTATTTTTTAGGAAAAGAAACTCTAATCATTTTTCTAAAATAACTTGAAATAGGTGATTGGTATTGATAGTTGCTGGACCAGTTTTTTGTTTTGTTTTTTAGTAAGTATACTATAACTATAGTAACTCTCTTTATTAGAGCACAATAGTATTATCAGTGCTCTCAGATTTGGGGCTTCAACCTAGATTCTAAAACAACACAAATGATTCTTTTCAAGTGCTGTTACATTTGGTCGTAATAAATTGAGAAAGTGTGTGGAGATTAGTACAATTTAGCTTTGAAACCATTTTCACTTAAATTGTGTCTCCTTGAAAACAATATAATAGTTTATGATTACTTTTCTCTTATAACTTTTAAAATGCAGGTTTCCCTCTTCCTTATTTTTATCAAATGCTCTGGCTTACTGATCATGCCTGTCCATGTGCAGTGCAGGGAAAGAGGCATCAGGCCCCTCCATACCCAACCACCATCTTCCTTCCAAATCCCACGTGGTCCCCCACAGAGACCCTGATACCAGCATGTAGCTATGCCTCCTAAGCTATAATTCAAAAACACCTTGAGGGAAGCAAACCCTTCTCTCTGTGTCAGATTACAGATGTCTCCTTAAAACCAAACAAACAATTCCAGGAAACAGCAGCACCCACTCCTTTCAAAGAATGAATGTTTCCAGTAGATGTATTTCTGCATAACTCAAACTCTGGAAACCACCTCCAGCCTCCAGAACTTCTTAGTTCCTTCTTGTCCAATCTCTTCGTTTTTCTCCTATTTCTTCATGTGCTGAGCACATTCTATGACTCTATCGCTGCATTTGGAGTTCAACACCCAAAATTCCTTTCACATTATTGCAGAGTTTCCATTTCTTTTTTTACTACTTTTTCCCATCTGGCTATACTTTGAGTTTCCAGCCTGGTCTAACTTTGGTCCCACCCAAAGGCAACCATCTATAAAATAAAGGTTTGGAGGTATCATTTTCACGGTGAAGCCAAGAGTTCTTTCTCTGCTTGGGTAACACTCCAATGGTTGTTGCTTGTATGTTCATTTTGGGATGGAGGAATTTATTGAAGAAAGATCAACAAAGATTGTGAGGCAGCGGTGTGTCATGACCCATGCTCTGACGCCAAGGAGATGCTTAAGGTTCTGTCCACAGTCTTCTCAAGTCCTATCAGTGGCTTTGACCCTATTCTTTCTGAGACATTCTGAGCATCTAAGTGTATAGTCTTATTCAATAGCAAAGCTAGCTCAACCATGTGCTGCTTAAAAGGGCTTGATTAAAGGGACAGAAATGGGGTGGATACTCCACAATCCTCTATTTGTCATTGCTTTATCTTATACAATAAATATTATTTTCCCGTAGAGCCCTGCAAGGAAGACAGTTTTCAGTGTAAGAATGGAGAATGCATTCCCCTGGTCAATCTCTGTGACAGTCTTCCACACTGTCAGGATGGCTCTGATGAAGCACACTGTGGTATGTATGCTTTACTTTTAGGAAAATACTTTTATCACTTTTGCCTCTAAATTTGGGTTCTACAAATGTGAAAGGAAGATTATGAATGTGTTTCTTACGACATGTTTTAATGTTTCGGAATATGGACATCGCCCAATGATGTCAGCACCTCTGTTCCCACTCTAGGTAAGAGAAAAGTTAAAATGCAGGCCCCAATTATTTATTTTTTGTTTAAATTTACTACACTTAATAGCTAAGTCAGAGACAACCCGTATTTAGGGAGAAAGCATAAAATACCACAGAGAGACAATAGCCCACGCCAGGCACTTGAGCACCACTCCTATTGAAGATCATACTCTGAGCATTGCCTATACATAGAGGCACCCTCATCTTTACTTATAACTGATTTTCTTAGACATGGTTCTTTCATCCCTGTTTCTTCATAATCTACTACTCCTGCATTGAGTCTAAGTGAGTCCAGCCCCACTCCAAATCTCTATAATATCATGAGTAATGGCTACTTTTATTATGTTTTCCTTTTGTTTCTCAGCAAATATCGAATGCTACTTATTCTGTGCCATGCACTGTAACTAAGTGCAGCAAAAACAATCTTAACATATAAGAATTAGCTCTATTTCAGCCAAGAGAAAACTGTTATATAAAGAGGAAAATTAAGTCCACCAAATTTGTATTTTCAACTTGGGCCTTTCAACATGCTCTTAAGAAACATTACAACCAATCTCTAAACTCTAAATATTAAGAACATTGCACATTTAGTTCAGAATCCATCATTTACTTTTATCCACTTAGGTCAAAATGACCCTGTGTCTAATCTCTTTAGTGCGTCTCTTCAATGGCACGCAGAGCAACAATGGTTTGGTGCAGTTCAGGATCCAGAGCACGTGGCATGTAGCTTGTGCTGAGAACTGGACCACACAGATTTCAAATGATGTTTGTCAGCTGCTGGGACTAGGGTAAGTAATTCTACTCAGCTCTCTTTTTGAGATTCTCAGACTTTTGATTTGGTATCAAACTAGGTTTATTAAGATACTTAAAATGTATGGAATTTATGAATTTAGAAAGCACACATGAGCAAAAGGGAGAAAAAAATCTTGATTATCCCATTCTCAAAATGTCTTCCACTGTTGATAGCTTTTCAATAAATATGTCATAAATATAAGTATGTAGAAAGATTATAAAATCATGCGACCTAATACATTATGTTCTGCTTTATAGCCTACTCATACATGCATATTTCTGATATCATTAAATCTATCTATAGATTATTATTTTAAAGAAATTAAATATTTCATTTTATGCTATATCATAATAGATATAACTAATTACAAGCATGCAGAGAACATACTTTTCCTATATCTTTGTAACATGTTTACAATACTTTTGTTATTGTTTTGGAAAATTTGTAGCAGTGTAATTGTTATGAGAAAAGATATGTAAAAGTTTAAGACTTTCCCAAAAAGTATGTCAAAAGTATCTCAAAAGTTGTCCAATTATGTCATTTTTTTCTGCCCTGAACCGGAGAATGGTTTTCTAATTTGTTCTAAAAGATTAGATAAAGTTACAAAGAGATATAATTTTAGTGCACATCTACAAATACTCTCAGCATTTGGCAATTATCTCAGCTTTTCCTAATTCATAAAAAAATATAATTGATTGCTTTCCTCATAAGGGGCCCTTCTTTCTAATGGATTAATAAGTCGTATAATAGTCTTCATGCTATACAACACAGATTTTTAAAATTTATTTTCAAATGTTTATTTTTTTAACCCGAAACATATTTTCCACTAGAAATACCATCAGTATAATGGTAAGGTCTTCGTGTAACCCATAATGGCTAGTCTACAGTAGACTGGGAGAGTTATACTCTATATTATTGTCAAGTGCCTAGCAACCACATCCTAGTAGACATATTTTACAACAGGAAAATGTGTCGAGGCTCCAGTCAGTGTCAGAAATGCTCCATAACTTTTTACAATTGGATTGAAAGCTGTCAACTCCCTTTACCTCCTACAGTGCTGGTCCTTTAGAATGGGAACTCCCCAACTCCAAGCCTCATTCAAGTGATGTCAGGCTCAATAGAAAGTCAGTCTCTATCAAGAGGAGGAAATGAGTGTCATCATCCATTATGTAAATAATTATCAGTTTGGTTTGTGCCTATTAGTTGGAATTTTCCTGCACTTTGTATATATTATCCTTTTTGTTATACATTGTACCTTGTGTTCTAACAAAAACCCTTTGTACCTTGTTTTCTAACAAAACCCCTTTCAATATGGGGGCCTTTGAGGCAAATAGAGTCTTGAAGGCAGGTGAGTTACAGGGAAATAATGGTTTTTTGATGAAGAGTCAACCAAACACCAAAACTGACAGGAGTTTTTCTTATTCTAACTTTAAGCAAGGCACTGGGTAAATGGTATTGATTCCAGGTTCCCTCTTTAATGTTGATTTCAGTTCAGTGGTGAGTTCACACTGGCGAGGCCCTAGGAAGTCATTTCCTTCCACTACTAGAGTCGCCAATAATGCTGAGGGGCTGTCTTACAGACCAGGGAACTTAGTAGAGTAGGCTGAGGAGATTGGTAACTTGACCTCGTTTCCACGGCTGATGAATCCGCATGATATGTACAATGGGCTTTCACCACACGGGGGCTTGTGGTCCAATTTACCACCTTTCTAAGCATCCCTATATGATTATAAACATAAGAGTTTTTTCTACCGTGGTTGGCGAATCTTAACTAGTTTCCTGGAGGATATAGGGGATTAAGATGAGTCATTTACGAAGATCAAAAAGGTCAACACCTTCTTTGACAGAAATTTTCTTTTAGTGATTTTGAATGACATATGTTGAGTGATAGCCTAGTACAGATTCCTGCATTGCATGAGAGAATGTACTGGAAAGGAAACATATATTTTATTACTTTTTAACAGTTGCTAAACTAAATATATCATGTTGATTCCTCCCAGATCGGAAATCTAAGCATTTGCAATGATACCGTGTCTGTCCCATGGATGAATAAGACATTATTTCTGCTTCAAATGTGGTAGGGATAGACACATAACTACATCATTACAATATAATGTGATAAAGTCGGTGTGCTCTAGGAGAACCTGCTCAATTTGTGCATGTCAGGAAAGGCCTCCTAGCAAATGGCCAGGACTGAGTGACTGACAGCCAATTCCACACACTGTGCACTGTCTATTTACATGTTTTCCCCAGCCAGATTTTCCTCTCTAGTTCACTGACCTCATTTCCTATGAATCACACTCCTTCCATCTGGAGACAGGGACAGAGAACTAGAATTTTTATTTATTTTTTTTTTAGTGTGTGTAAAGCAAGCAGTACATCCCACTGCCTTTGATGCAATGTTTTTGGTGAAGGTCAGACACTCGCTTTCTTCAGAAATGAGTCAGGTAATCTCTGCGAAGACTTTAATCTTCGGGCCTGCACCTATTAAATAGTCTCTATAGTGCCCTGGTAATTGAAAGAAAGTTATAGCCTTAATGAGAATTTGTCTGGACTGGCAACTCGGTGAGTTTAAAATGATGTGTTTGGTGCCCTGGAAAGTAATTTAGCAGTCAATTTATTAAAAAGGCACCGTGGTCTCTCAAGATTATTTATGCAGATAGGCTACAAAACGCAATTCCCCAAAGATTCTAGTAAACCGTATGAGGCAGATTTCATCAGCCTTCCCTTTTCAAAATGAAACATTTCCATTCCCTGCCATTTATAGCATGCATGAGTAAAAAGTACCTTGAACAACATTTTCATGTCTCTGATCAAAGCATGAAAGAAAACATTTTATACTGATGCAAGAATAAATGTGCAAGAAACTTGAGTGGTGATTGTTAAGGTGATAACTGTAGTTCTTAGTTAAGCACTCTACCCTGTCGCTTACCCAGTGAATGAACTATGCAATTGATTTGCCTTGCTAAGCCATTAAAAACTAGAAGTCACTTTTCCTTCTAAAAAAAAGTAATTCCAACTGTTCAACTTTTAAATAGTGCTGTATTTCTGAAACCAGGAGCAATTTTGATTACAACTAATAAAATCTAATATATTTTCTTCCTACTTTCTTTCAATGTTTTTCTTCTTTCTCTTTTCTTATTTTTCTTCTTTATTTTTGCTCCCTTCCTTGTTTCCTTATTCACTTCCTCCTTTTCTCTCTTATTTCCTTCCATTCTCTTCCTTTTTCAATAACATTATCTTTTCAAAAGAAAGGGGAGTGGATCGAGACCAAGATGGCGGCGTAGGTAAACACCGGAGACCGCTGCCGCAAACAACCATTTCAAAAATACAACTAAAAGACGGAACGGACATCACCCAGAACCACAGGAAGGCTGGCTGAAGAGAGACTCTACAACTAGAAGGAAAGAGAACAGCAAATCGAGGCTCAGAGGCGGCGCAGTGTGGAAAATACAAAGGTACCGAGGTGCGCGCGCAAAGCAGGCTGGTGGCTGAGGGCGCGGTTGTCGTTTTCTGTCGGGAGTGAGTCTCAGACTCTGGGCTCCAGATCTGGGCGAGTCTCTAGGGACCCAGACTCAAACGGGAGAAGCGGGATTATCCGGCATCAGTTGGAACCTGAGGGCAGCTTTCTCTCCGAGGTTTGCAGCGGCTGCCGGGGTTCTGAGAAGCAGAGCCTCTGGGAACGGGACTGAGAGCGGCCATAACTGCTCCCTCCGCCCGCCCTGTTGATCCCGCCCCGCCCAAACCCTGCGCACAGCCATTTGCCGATCGCCTCAGGCAAAGGCTGGATTAGCGCCTCCTCAGAAGGCAGACGTTTTCCATACAGCTGATTCCTACAGCCAGTCGGCCTGGTGGTCAAATCCCTCTAGTGTTAACTACAACAATTAAGGCTTGGCTAGAACAAGACTGCGCACAGAGACCACAAGGGGGTGCACCAAGAAAGCATAAAAGATGCGGAGACAAAAAAACATGACAGAAATGGAGGATATGGAGCTAAGAATCGCAATTTTGAGGGCTTGCCATAAATTTGTGCAGAGCCTCACGAAAACTAATGAGACCCTCGATGCCACGATAAAGAAATTAGAAAGTAAGCATACACGGACTGAAATAAAGAATATTATACCCAATAGCAGACCAGAGGAGCACATGAATCAAACCAAAGATTCGACAAAAAACACCCAATTGGAAAAGCAAAATGAAAAAAGAATCCGAAAGTGTGAAGATAGTGTAAGGAGCCTCTGGGACAGCTTTAAGCGGACTAATATCAGAATTATTGGAGTGCCAGAAGATGAGAGACAGCAAGATATTGAAAACCTATTTCAAGAAATAATGGCAGAAAACTTCCCCCACCTGGAGAAAGAAATGGACTTACAGGTCCAAGAAGCGCAGAGAACCCCAAACAAAAGGAATCCAAAGAGGACCACACCAAGACACATCATCATTAAAATGCCAAGAGCAAAAGACAAAGAGAGAATCTTAAAAGCAGCAAGAGAAAGAGGCTCAATTACCTACAAGGGAATACCCATACGACTGTCAGCTGATTTCTCAACAGAAACTTTGCAGGCCAGAAGGGAATGGCAAGAAATATTCAAAGTGATGAATACCAAGAACCTACAACCAAGATTACTTTATCCAGCAAAGCTATCATTCAGAATTGAAGGTCAGATAAAGAGCTTCACAGATAAGGAAAAGCTAAAGGAGTTCATCACCACTAAACCAGTATTATACGAAATGCTGAAAGGTAT
Organism: Myotis yumanensis; assembly: GCF_028538775.1. Lineage (NCBI taxonomy): Eukaryota > Metazoa > Chordata > Mammalia > Chiroptera > Vespertilionidae > Myotis > Myotis yumanensis. The sequence continues at coordinate 201,206,090 of NW_027223753.1, read as the reverse complement.
CCTTTAAGAAGAGGAAGAAGAAGAAAAAGGTACAAATTATGAACAACAAACATGCATCTATCAACAAATGAATCTAAGAATCAAGTGAATAAATAACCTGATGTACAGAATGAACTGGTGATTATAATAGAATCAGGGACATAGAAAGGGAATAGACTGACTATTCTTGGGGGGAAAAGGGGTGTGGGAGATGCGGGAAGTGACTGGACAAAAATCATGCACCTATGGATGAACACAGTGGGTGGGGAGTGAGGGTGGAGGGTGGGGTGGGAGCTGGAAGGAGGGGAGTTATGGGGGGAAAAAAGAGGAACAAATGTAATAATCTGAACAATAAAGATTTAAAAAAAAAAAAAAAAAGAAAGGGGAGTGATTTATAGAAAAATATATGCAGTAAGATTAACAGAGTGTTAGGTGAAAATAATGTCCAAGAAAAAAAAAGAGGCAAATCTATAAAACATTCAAGGTTGGCATAATTACTAATATTTGTGTCTGAGATTTCTGGAAGCCCACGCAAAAAAAGAAAACATTAAAAATCACGTGACTTTAATTCTGAGATAACACACATGCCACCAGTTCCATAGGGAAGACAGGTTTCTCCTGACACTAAATTCTAAAGGAAATGTTGCATCTATGTCCTTATAAAATAATAACACATTGAAAGAAATATATGCACTGAGAAAACTTCACCATAAATGTGGAGGTGTATGTTGTATGCCTGTTATTCAACAATGAACTCCAATGCCAGCTGAGAAAACAATGTTACAAATTGTTGGAAAGCGGGAGAGAATTCACCCACTCTCCCCTCCTTTAGTTCTTTTGGCTGGACTGGTTATAAAATAATAAAATTGACACAAGGCTGGATTAACAAGAGAAAAGTAAACAATTTTAATACTTGTGCACAGGAGAGTCACAATATGATGGCCAGATCATAAAATGAAGCTTGAAGAAGTGAGGAAACCAGGCACCTTCCTATACTTTTTAGACAATAAATTTGTGAGAAACTGACAAGACAAAGAAAGTTGGTGCTCATTAGAAAGGAATCTACGCAGGTTTGAATAATCCTTAGAGAGGAATCTAAACGAAGTTTGGGCTTGGATAGTAAATCAGTAAAGGCATTTGTTTACACAGGCTTTCCAACTCTGGATGGTATAACTCTTGTGACAAGGTTGTCTCTCAGCCCTTCCGAAGGGAGGGCATCTATCATGGAGGTTTATTTCCTGCTTTTAGGGGGACAGAGGAGAGTCAGAGAGCTCTTCTTGCTCTTGCTGTTTCTCTGGTGATTTTAGTTCTAAATAGTCCATATTCCTTTGAGGAATATCTTGGGGCAGCCAACACAATGAATTAAGGTCAAATTGTCCAAGATGTTGTCCATAGATCCTGTCTCTGACAGTCTCCTCTTCAGCCATATTTTTGGTAGGAGATGCCAAGTTTGTTTCCTTTCCAAAACCATTCCATCTGTAAGATAACAGAGAGCAGCTACAGACTAACCCATCAATCTCCCGCTTGTTCTTCATACAGTAGCGTTACCCATTGGACCAGCTGGGACCTCGGTTCTTTTCATTGATGTACAAGAGATTTTAAGGTCAATGAAAATGAAAGTAAAGCAAAATGGGGTTTGTTGAAGATATTCCAAACGAGGAGAGGAAGGACCAGTAGAGAAAGAGTGCATGGCCCCAACCCCTGCACTTAAAAGAAGGATTATCTGGGTGGAGACTTACATTTGCATTCAAGGATGATTGACAGAAACTATCTTTCTTCTGGGCATGCCCTTACCCATAATGCATACAGAAGAAAAAAAAAAAAGAAACAGGGAGTGGGGTCAAAACAAAAATGCAAATTTTATTATAATTAGTCCAGGATCCTTATAAGGTCACATTGAGGTCATGTCGTTTTCCTCTGAGCTTGCTCTGAAGAGCCTGCCTGCTGGTGGTCCACTGGGCCCCGCATAGACAGACAGTCTGAAGGCAATGTTGTTCTGTCCCCTGTTCAGGGCACCCAGGACTGGCCCCACCCCAGCCACTCAAGTCTAACTCCCTACCTAGCAGTAGGTTGCACAAAGGAGGAAATTAATTAAGTGGAGATCATTTCTTCTCTTGGCATTTCTTTCCTTCTGTGTGCCACAGAATTTTAAGAGTCGAGGTCAGAAAATCTAAAATTAATCAGGCTTACCTGTGGGCTAAAAGCGATCACGGTGCTGGGGGAGTGCTAGGCGTGTTGCTCTCAATGTGGCAAATGAACAAGCGATTGTAGTTGAAATGTGTCTGGTGCTTAAGGGGAGGCTTCGCCACCCTTTGCCTTAAATCCTTTTAATTCACTGATCCCTAGCCTATTAAAATGCTCTCCCCTACCTTCTGCCCTGCCAAATCAATCCTCATTCTTGCCCTCCAATCTGAAAAGGAGCGTCCATTCTTCTCTTTAAAAAACCCTTTTCAGCCTAATCCCACCTGGCTCAGTTCATTACTTAAACCGTTTGGGAGTGTGAAATGAGCTCCCGTGCCGGGCTGCTGCTTTCACAGCATCGGTTATTCTTTTTAGCTTTAATGTGTCCCAAAGCTTCACACATCCCCACCTAAGCTCCTGCTTTAGGGAGGAATGCTTATCACAGCTAACAGTCTGGGGGCGAGACAAAGAGCGAAACCTAAGCAGGGCCTGAGAAGAAAGGCAGATTTAATGCTGTGCAGGACGCCTTGGTGTATCCTTCCCTCTCTCTCTAGAATTCACCCGTGAGTATAAGTATTTTTATATACTCGGGATACAACCTCAGAAATAATAATAATGAGTTGCATCTGTGTGCTTTTTTACTCATATAGAATAAGGTTTCTCTGAAGCCAGGGAGCCCTGTGTGGGTGCACAGCCTATAAAAATGGAAATAAAGATTTAGAAGTAGGTAGTCAGGAGGCATTAGCATGTCAAAAAAGCAGTGCTATCTGGGCTTTTCTATGTGATACCAAACTCCTGATTTCCGGGAGCTATGCAAATATGTGATGGAGTTATCTGAATCTGCAGAGCTGGATCCGTTTTCAGGATTTAAAATATGCCACCTCTAGTTGTCATCTGGACAGAGTGCCTCTCTGAAAATTAACAACTAATTTCCTTGCAAGAAAAAGAAACTGAGTCAAGGATTTAGTTGCATGTTTAATATTCGCAGAACTTAATATAACCTATTCTCTCTTAACAGTTTAAGTTTTTAGTTCTGAGATTTGTTTTTCAAAGAGTGACCGCATAAAATTGCTAACCTTTTATTTTGCCAAGCACATTTTAAATGTATGTTTATTATTTCCATTATTTCTTTCTTTAAAATATATTTTTATTGATTTCAGAGATGAAGGGAGAGGGAGAGATAGAAACAACAATGATGAGAGAGAGTCATTGATTGGTTGCCTCTAAAGGTCCCCTACTAGGGATCAAGCTCATAACCCAGGCATGTGCCTTGACCGGAATTGAACATGGGACCCTTTCAGTCCACAGACCGACACTCTGTCAAACCAGCTAGGACTCCATTATTTCTTAAAATAAAAAAATAAGTTATTTAAAAAAAATTTTGCCACTTATGTTCTGTTTACTGTGAATACAACCTGGAATAAATTGTGTTCAGCCCAAAAAAAGGATGAGTTCACCTTGGCAGGATTTCAAATGCAGGTGGTCTGTCTCAAATTAATTTCCCAGTTCTGACACCCAGCACTGACTGCAGGAAATGTTCACATGAACTGATAGACTGTGTTCTCTACTCCTCGGTTGCTGATATCAATATTTCCTGCAAAAATTTATTTAATTATGTGATTACTTTGTTGTTTTTTCTAAAAGAAGGTTTTGTCTAATTATCCCAAATAACCCCAAACAACATATCTGTACCATTCACTGCAGTTTATTTTCTCATGGAAAGTTTGAGAATAAAAATGTAGAGAGGACAATCTCAGAATATAAGATAATGTGTGTGTGTGTGTGTGTGTGTGTGTTTTCATGTGCATATGTAATCTCTATTTTTCTCACCCAGATAGTGAAAACATCCCTAAGGATCAGTATTTGAGCAAACCAGGGCAGAATAATTAGCATTTACTAAATTCTTTATTCTTTAAATACATTCTTAATTTACTATGTTCTTTATTCTTAAGGCTCTGTCTCTAGTCTTCCTTTATCTGTAATAGGCTTATGGTAAATATATACCCGTCAGTCCCATCATAGGGCAATGCTAATGGTAGGTGTGTAATAAATAGATGCTAGATAAAAACTGATTTCTAAATAAATTTTCAATGTTTTTTCCAATTTAAATTTGTCCAGATTTTGTTTTAGAGAAATTAATGCATCTCCCTGCCCGCCCCCCACCCGCCCCCCCCAGGGTCTGTCTCAAAAGAGATAGCCAAGGGATAGAACAAAATCATCTGGAGATAATAGAAGCATCTTAAATCCACATCTTTGCAGTGGGTTTATCCTAATAACAAAATATCCAAAATCCTACATAATAAAAGGCTAATATGCAAATTGACCAAATGGCAGAATGACTGATTGCTATGACGTGCACTGACCACGAGGGGGCAAATGCTCAAGGCAGGAGCTGCCCCCTGGTGGTCAGTGTGCTCCCACAGGGGGAGCATCGCTGAGCCAGAAGCTGGGTTCATGGCTGGCGAGTGCAGGGGCAGTGGCGGGAGCCTCTCCTGCCTCCGCGGCAGTGCTAAGGATGTCCAACTGCCCGCTTAGGCCCGCTCCCGCTGGGCCATCAGTCCGACATCCCCTGAGGGCTCCCAGACTGCAAGAGGGTGCAGGCTGGGCTGAGGGACCCCCCCACCCTGTAAACAACTTTCATGCACCAGGCCTCTAGTATAATATAATCAAATAACAATATCCAAAACCACTTACTGAGCACTTTGTATGCTCAGGGCTTCATGTCTCATGTTATTTAATCTTCACAACAACCCTATAAGGTTAAAATGATCATTGTATCTCCATTGTAAAGATGAGGTAACAAAAGAACCTACTGATTGAGAATTTGTCCAATTGTACTCCTGGTAGGGCCAGGGTTTTAAGCCCATAATCTGAGTCAAAGCTCAAGCCTCTTACCCACTAATTACTAATCATTAAATCAATCTTTGACTATTAATTGCAGTCCTAATCAATCATTTTAAAACCTTGTTAAAATTTGCAATAAAATAAGATCCAACATTTCAGATGAAAAAATAAAAAGAAGTACAAGATACTAAATTCTGAGGCATTACATATAGACTCTATTGTTTCAGCTCTCTAGTCAGTGAATCAATGGTACAGGACAAATACTTCTTCTGTTTCTTTAAGGCATTGTCTCCCTTGAAAAAGAGAGAAAATATCCTCTACTGAGGTTTTCTCCTCTTATTGGTCATAACATCAACGAGTATTCTTGGAAATTCCCTACACAGATAGAAAAGGGTGAGTGTTGGCCTAGTCTGTGGAAGACATTGAACCTTCTTTTGAAAAGGCAATGGGTGAGCCCATCATGCTACCCAAAAAGGTAGGAACTGCATCATCTCCCTGCTAACCAGTAGAAGACAGTAGGAATTGGTTTCCACCCCAAAGGCATAGTTTTATATGAAAACTAAAATCTAAAGTAAATAAAGGGCAGAAACAAGATTAGGAGTTGAGAAGCTGAGCATCTCCGGTTGAGCTTCCAGAAGAAAGTCAGAATAATTGAGAGAAATCTTCAATTAAAACTCACAGTTGAGAGCAGGGATGTAAAAGATTTTCATTTAATTACTTCTGTCACATCCCATTCTGGCTCACCAGGTGACATTTGGAAGTCCAGGCTACATACTGTCTTTTTCAGAGCAACACATAACTGATGGCTTTACATTAGGGCTTGTGAGGCTTTGAATTGAATGGAATGATAAGCACAAAAGATTTTCTTTTTCTAGATTGTTCTTTGGCAACATGCATTTTTTTAAAGGATGAATTATGCAACAATATGATGCAACAATTCTGTGAAGTTGTCATTAAATTGATCATTAGGGAAAACTATTGGACAATATAAATAAGTCAATATAAAGAAGTCAAAAATCAGACGCCCAAGTTATATACACACAAATTTTAACTTTAAGTAATATATAAGCATGCAAACAAGAACTTGAGGTATTAAGCAAACATTATACCTACATCATTATGGTAATTCTATTAATTTGTGCCATCTTTTAGATAGCAAAACATTTGAAGTTTTATATTAAAATGTTCATTTATACGTATGGAATTCCATAATTTCTTTCAGTATCACTGTTTGTGATTTTTTTATTTGTGCTTTGTTTTGTCTCTATGTGTGTTTCCCTAGGAGTGGAAATTCATCAATGCCAGTCTTCTCTACTGGAGGTGGACCATTTGTAAAACTAAACACAGCATCTAATGGCAGCTTAATACTAACACCAAGGTGGGTCCCCAAATCTGTTCTTGAACAAGTTGCACATGGACTGGAAAGATGATAGATTTCAAAGCCAATCAGATTTTAATTCCACCACATACTAGCCACATAATCTTGGAAGTTCTTTATCTTTTTTATTCTTCAGGTAATCTCAAATAATCTCTAAATGGTCATATCTGATAACATTGCCTAACCCCCATAGAAATGGTAAAACAGTCCAACAAGGTATTGCATATGAAATTGTTTAGCACTGACAGTGATCCAGTAGGTTCTAGTTGCATGTCCTTTTCATCCCTACTCTCAGATTCATAAACAATAAGTCCTGTTGAAAGAAATTGTGAGCCCTAGCCGGTTTTGCTCAGTGGATAGAGTGTGGGCCTGCCGAATGAAGGGTCTGCGGCTTGATTTCAGTCAAGGGCATGTACCTCAGTTGCAGGCCCGATCCCTGGCCCTGATTGGGGCATGTGCAGGAGGCAACCAATCAATGTGTCTCTCTCACATCGATGTTTCTCTCTCTCTCTCTCTGTCTCTCCCCTCCCTTCAACTCTCTCTAAAAATTAATGGAAAAATATCCTCCAGTGAAGATTAACAACAAAAAGAAAAAAAAGAAAGAAATTGTGAGAATTGGCATAAATTGGTCCAATGTGGATCAGGTTAAAAAGAGCAACACAAGTTAGCTATCATAAAATGAGGAGAATGAGGAAAAAGTCATGGGAATCTTTGCTCTGCCTTAGCAAATAGAACATGGATACAAAGTGAGGCAGTCCAGACTTCTAGTTGTGCCTACATATTCTCTCTTGCTCTTTAAAGTTAGATTCACTTTTATAGCTTTTGCTAATGTTTTACAAAGCAACATTCTTTTCATATTCAAAGATCTGTTTTAGCTTAGATTATGTCATTTCCCCTGTCTGAGCATTATTGGTAATTTTTGTTGAAATTGACTTATGAATCTCACAGTTCCATTAAAGGCCAGCTGTGGGTGGGAAGAAGTAACTGCAGGGCGAAGCCATCACTACACACAAGGGTTTAGGATGTCATGGTTGGTGCATTAGCTTGTTTAACAAACTCAATGGTGAAAAAGGAAATTATAAAATTATTCAGCTATTCATGAAAAGGTACCATTTCTGTGAGGTCAACCAGTAACAAACTGATAAAGGAGTATTTTTCGTACCCAAGGAGTTTGCAGTGGCATGTTTTATATGAATGTTTGCTGGGCCTTGAGATTATCAGTCTCAAGGGGTGAAGCAAGCAGACTACTAGACTTCCTTTCTATACGGCAGGTCTAAATTTACATTACCGTTATAGATCTTGAGCAGTCTGCACGTTGAGAATTTCTTTTACTTATATCTTATGGACATTTAAAATGATAAAAAGGACAAAATATAAAAAACCAGTCATCTCACTTAGATGCATGTTTCAGAGAAAAACTAGGTTATTCTATGCATATCATCAAATGCCAGTATCACCTTACCTTGATGTCCCTACTGTATGTGTGTTTATGTTATTTGAAAGAGACACCATTTACACACATAGAAACTTTAAACTTTTCAAAACATCCATGAGCCAGAGAGGTCCTTAGTCCCTTCCTTGATTAGCCATGTTATATTGGGTTAGTGAAAATCAGAAATATGTACATTTATTCAGTTAGGTAGTTTATTTATGTATGTATTTATTTATTACATTTATTGCCCTTTGAAAATTGGTGTTTTGATATATTTTATTGACTTTTTTACAGAGAGGAAGGGACAAGGATAGAGAGTTAGAAACATCGATGAGAGAGAAACATTGATCAGCTGCCTCCTGCACACCCCCCACCGGGGATGTGCCCACAACCAAGGTACATGCCCTTGACCAGAATTGAACCTGGGACCCTTCAGTCCACAGGCCAATGCTCTATCCACTGAGCCAAACCAGTTAGGGCAAAAATTGATGTTTTTGAAAACACCCTTGCACTAGTAGTTGTGATTAAAAAAAAAAAAAAAGAGGAGCCAAAACTGGTTTGGCTCAGTGGATAGAGCATCGGCCTGCGGACTGAAGGGTCCTGGGTTTGATTCCAGTCAGGGGCATGTACCTGGGTTGCGGGCACATCCCCAGTAGGAGATGTGCAGGAGGCAGCTGATCAATGTTTCTCTCTCATCGATGTTTCTAACTCTCTATCTTTCTCCCTTCCTCTCTGTAAAAAAATCAATAAAATATATTTATAAAAAAAAGAGGAAAGGAAGAGAATATCAAAGAAGAACATTCTTCCAACTATGAAAATCTACCAATCTATATCCTCATTTTTTTCTCCTATTGTGAGGCGTATGTGAGATTCCGATAATACTTCCCACCACAGAGAAAGGCCACTCAATGAGATACCAGCAATCTGACCTGATAGAATCGGAAATGTACAATCCATGCAGCTGCCAATACTGCACTTCCCCTTCTTCCAATTATTCAGACCACTTCTGTAGCAGTCCTAAAAGTCAAAGAAACTTTGACTTAATATATATAGATCAACACTGCGTTCTAAGCTTGGTACCAGACACAGGATACACAGTGCTTATCAAACACTTTATTGAATGCCTATCATGTGACAGACACTGTGGTAGGAATATTGCAGAGGTAATTTCCAATCTGTGTAGAAGCTATTACATAGGCAATATTGTTCCACTAGAAAGAGGAGGCAACAGCAGTCCGGTGTTGGTAACTGACTTGGACAAGTTCACAAAGCCTGCAGGCAACATAGAGAATCTAACCCAACTCCCTCTGACTTCAAAGTGCTCTACTTTTTCTCTCTGCTGCGCTATTTTCCAAAATCCCCAAAGCAACAACTTGCTTTAAATAGCAGTTCTGGAAAGGAGAAGGAAAAAGAAAGGCTTTTCAGTAACAAAAAAAGGCCATGTTGCTGAGCATGTATTGGGAGAGGAATGAGTTCATGTTGTCAATACAACAGATATAAACCATCCATTTATATCACAGCATTGTTCCCACTGGGCTGGGAGAAAGATAGAGGATCGTGGCATTGCCTTTCTTCCTATCCAGAGGGCTAACCTAGCTCTGACTCCACTGCCAAAGGCCAGGACAGCAATTCTGTTTCTCTCCAATCTCTCCAAATACACCTGGACAGAGTGGATTCAGTGCTCATTCTGACCACAGGTTAAGCAACTACTCCTTTGACACTGCATGTATGTGTGTGTGTGTGTGTGTGTGTGTGTGTGTGTGTGTGTTTGTGTATGAAATTTTTGACTAGCCAAAATGCATAGAGAATAAAGTGTAAGGTTCAGTTTAAGTTTTTGGTTAACTATTAAGTTAACTAGAAACTTTTCTGCGCTTACTAAAAATATAATTCACCAGTGTTATACATACCACAGAGTATTAAGCATTTTCTAATATCTAAGAATGATGAACTGGTTTGAATATGGATCTTCACTGATGAGTACTATAGATGCAGAAACAGTTAGGATAAAATTTGACACATCTCAGAAATTACAGCTCTCCCAACTATGAGTAGATAACAGAAGCGGAGTTAATTGAGGGTTCTTCTTTGTATAGTTCTGAATATGTTTTGATATATCTATATCTAGATAGCTACACATGCATGCATATTGCTTATTAGTAAAATATAAATATATTTCCTTATATTTGCATTGAAGTTATCTTCTACTCTAAAGGATATGTCACTCAGACCACATGAATGCATGTGGTTTCAAATTAACATTATGAATTTTCCAGAAACACTGATTTGCTTTGGCTGTATTTATGATCTCCTATGGTTCTTGGGTCTTATTTTGTGTGTTTTTTGTTTTGTTTTGTTCTAAACCTTCAAGACCTAAACAACATGAACAATAGGTGTAGTTAAATATATAAATATAAATCATTAAAATGATTAAATATAATCATTAAAATGTGTGTGTTTTAATGTGACTAATATCTGCAGTGGCTGCATCAGGAAATATGGGGCAAGTGCTTTAATTCCTTGTATTAGACTGATCTCTAGTGGCTGGTAAGTATAACACATTTTAAAACAAATATTTTTCTTGGCTTTAAATAAAGTTTATATCCAAATATTTAAACAGGTAGTGAGTTTTTATTTTTTAAACGTATTTTTATTGATTTCAGAGAGGAAAGGAGAGGGAGAGGGAGATAGGAACATCAATGATGAGAGAGAACCATTAATTGGCTGCCTCCTGCACACCCCACACTGGGGTCATGGAGCCCACAACCTGGGCATGTGTCCTGACTGGGAGTCAAACTGTGACCTCCTGGTTCATAGGTCAACACTAAACCACTGAGCCAAACTGGCCTGGCAGATAGTGAGTTTTTAAAGTATTTATGAATGGACTTTATTTTATATTTGCTATTTGTATGTTTACTTCTCTTGAAGGCAGGACCTGTGATTAATTCATCATCAAATTCCCTGGATGAAGTTCACAGTCTCACACACAGTGTGAGGCACTGACTAGTTGTCTGATAGGAATATGCAGGCATATTCTGTCTTACAGAGTAATGAAATCCAAGGTTGGTTCAAGCAAACGAAGAATAGCTGTCATTTATTGAGTGTGTGTTGTGTTTAAGGCACAATAATATAAAATAATTTTCACTTCTCAGAAAATTTCAATAAAATAAGTACATTGTCCCCATTTTATGGATGACAAAAGCAAGTCTCAGGGATATTGAGCAACTTACCCAAATCATGAAGTGTAAGTGGTAAAGGACGCAAACTCAATTCCACTGGACTTTAAACTGAGAATTTTCTGCTTTGTATTTCAGCCTCCTCACATTTCATATAGGATTCTTACATTTGAAAATTAGTTTAACTAATAAAAGGACAGCCTACACTATATTATGCTTCAAAATGTTAGCTGCATAATTTCTGAAATATAATTATGCTTCTATTGCAGTACACAGTGTCTACAGGATTCACTGATTCTGTTACAGTGTAACCATAAACGTAAGTAAATATGTTGTCATGTTTTCTTCTAAGCCTTCATTTAAAATTCCGAATAGAGTTGGTGTGTCACCTGAAGTTAGTTTGTAGTGAACCACTCAATTTTCATGACCAGAGGAAATCCACCAAAATACAATAGATGCTCTTTCTTCAATGATTTTAATAGCATGCGGGGAAAAGATGGTGGCTCAAGAAGTCAGCCAGAAGATTGTTGGAGGAAATAACGCCAACGAAGGAGCCTGGCCGTGGCTCACTGCTCTTGCGTATAACGGCAAACTGCTCTGTGGTGCTTCTCTCGTCAGCAACGACTGGCTGGTGTCTGCAGCCCACTGTGTGTATGGGTGAGTGTGGCATTAGAGTGTCTCTTCTCAAGTGGGGTGACCACAGCAGACACTGTGCATCCCATCTCGTGTAGCCTCACAAATCCATCTCATCAGGGAACTCTTCCCGCTGTTTATGACATTGTAAACTTTCCAATCTTTTTCCCATTATAATCATGTATAAAAGAAAGTTTGACTAAAAAATCATTCTTCGTTATATATTTGCATCAAGAACTATGTTTCCTACATCCATAATAATTGAAAAGTAAGGATTTTAAAGGCATAAAATCAGTATGTAGTGTATAAATTGTACTGTTATCATTCAATTAGACCAATATTTATTGTCAGCAAATTGTTAGCATCAAAAAAGCTCTCCAGTTACAAATAACTTGTGCTCTAAAAATTCGTGTGTGAGGGCTTAATTGTGAATTAGTATAAAAATGTTTACTTAGTTCTCAAGTCTGATCTATTTTGATGCTGCCCATAACTAAAAGTTAGAACTGGTGTCAACCATATCTAATATTTTTTTCTTTTGTAACATGATAAAACACATGTTGAATTCTAGAATTTATTCTCCTTCTAGAAGCAGTCATTCCTAAAGCAATGCCACAGGAGAAAACAGGGTGGGTAGATAGGGTAAAGATTGTAGAGAGAACCAGAGGAGTAAATAAATATTCCCGAGCCCAATAACCTGTTAATTCTCATCTGCATAACAGAAGTTAATCCCATTCTAACGTTTGTGAATTAGGTCAGATAAAAATCTGGCTGCCTCATAGAAAATTCATAAAACCTGCCCTTGGGCGATTTCCTGACCCTTTTCCTAGGTAGAAGAAAACTCCAGAAAATGCCCTTCCCTGTGGCAGTTACAATGAGCCTCTCCTAAGGGCATCTAGAACCTCTGAGGAAAACACATATGTGCTCAGAATGGAAGCTGCAGCTGTAGTTAATTAAATTAAAAGACTGAACTCCCTATGCACACAAACATTGGAAGTTCTCAGAGAGTTGGAAACAAACTGTCACACAGAAGGTTTTGAAAGTTGTTTGGGAGATAGGGAGGACCATGGTGAATGAGTATTAAAGGATTAACTCGCCTAAATACCCATCGTATAGAGTGAGGGTAAATTCAAATTCATAATTCCAAGAGCTTTGAAATGAGGACCTTCAGCCAGACCCCAGGTTGGCCAATTACTTAAACCTCTAGGGAACTGTCCATGGTACTGATCATCTACATCTATAGCTCTGTGAATCTATGAGCTGAACTTTATAACAGTGACTAAACTACAGCCTCTCCCATATCTAAAGCACATCTTCTTGAGTTTGCTGCCTACTGATAAATTATGTTTTTATCTGTCTTCAACCAGAGCATAGCAAGCATCTATAGTGGTCAATTTTCCCATCCCCTGCTAAATATGACTTTAACTTTTACCTATACATACTATATGCCTTGAGCATGTCACAGATGTGCAATCTATAGCCTAATTGTGTTACAACTGAAAGGTATCTTTAGCTAAAGATCCAGTGTTTTCTGTTGCACAGGGGTAGATATTAGTAAGTTAGCAATCTCCAGTATTAACCTAGAATTTGGTAAATTCGTCTGTTTGATGTTCTTGCAGAACATATGCTTTCTTAATGTCAACCAGGCTTGCAATTTTAGCAACATCTTTCAATTATCGACCTTACAGATGTACTTATTGCAGGTCAGAGATACCAATATATCTTTTTTCAAACCATGAATATACAAAAAGCGGTTTCATCTAATATAAACACATGCTCAGTCATATAGGACATAAAATGTCTTTTCACACAGTTTCAATTTGAACACAAGCAAAGGTAAGCTGTAACAGAACCATGATGAATTCCAACTTATTCTCACCAAGCTTGCATCTTACCTCTCCTCAGTCACTCAGTGGCATTATTTCTTCTTTCTCCAGTTGGTAAGAGTTCCAGTTTCTTGCTTTTTACTTCATACCTCTAACCAAGTAAGGAACTTTCTGCTTATGATTTTAGATATTTGGAAAAAGATATTTGAGTAGGCCTATACCGCCTATTTGCCTTTTAAAAATTCTAAGTGTGCCGTGAAAAGCTTAATTTTTTAATATGTGAATGGAAGAACCCAAATCAAGCAACTTACTAAAAACATACTACACAAATGACTTGTCCTCAGTGTAAATCTGTTCCAAGTGTTTTAACCTGCAGGCAGGTAAATGGTTTCAATGGACAGCTCTTCTCTGTCTACATTCTTATGGTCCACACTCCGATTCCCATTCAGCCTCAGTGTGCCTGGATGACCCTAAATATCCTTGCATCCATTGTTTCTCTATCATTGACTTGTCTTGTTTTTCAACCTTAAAAAAAGATATTTGGAAACTGTGGTCCAATTTTTCTGTGGTTTAAAGGCAAGGTTGGCTTCGAACTGGAAGACAAGGTTTTGATCCTACCTATGCTACTAATCTCATGCAATTTAGTATCTCTGTGTTCCAATATTCTCATCCATAGGGTGTTTATAGGATATCTACCTTCTAAGATGATTGTCAGGAAAAATTAAGATGCTGCAATACTTTTGCATACTGTAAATATAAATGTGCTGCTGTCCCTGCACCTGAAAGGTCCATGAAAAAGGAGTCCAAGTCTTGCCCCAGAGACACTAGCTATTTACTTTACAAATGTTTTATATTGATTTTCAAAACATGCACAAAATTGCAAATATTAGTATATTGAACTCTTCTATAACTTCACCCAGATTTATTAATTGTTTAAATTTTATGTTCGAATATCTTTCTCATTCTTTCTGTCCAACCTGGAGAAATTCTTTCTCAACCATTTGATAGAAGGTTAGACATTGTGCTCCTTTAGTGTTAAATATGTCCACATGTTTTTACTAAAAACAAGGATATTTTCTTATATAATCACAGATCATGGGAATTTAACCTCAACCAAAAAAAATGATCCAATCTATAGTATGAATTCATTTTTGTCAATTGTCCCACATATGCCCTTTAGGACATTTTTTGCTTTGTCTGTGATTTTGCCAACCAAGAATCAATCCAGGGTAAGGTACAGAGTTAGTTTCTATGCCTCTTTGGTCTTCTTTAATCTGAAATAACCTTTCTATCTTCTGTCTTTCTTAGCCCTTCTAGCTTTCTTGTCTGTGATTATATATATATTTTTTAAAGTAAGCAAGTTATTTTGTAGAAATGCTTTCTACAAATTTTGTCTTCAGAAATAATCACATAGAAATTTAGAGAAATATAGGTACTTTATTTGATACAGATTTAAATCAATAATAAAATAATGCAGTTCAGAAAAAAAAGTTCCTAACCTCCCAAACTCTTATCTTTTGTAAGTACTATATGCCATGTGATAGCTATACATATAAATGTAAATAATATGAGAGAGTTTGTAGCTAACACAGAGATTAGTAGTCACCATATCCTCTCATTATTTTAGGCTTTGAGTAGAAAACAAATGCATGAACCATAAACTGTGAAGATCAAACCTACATGCTTCAAGCTACTGGTCTAATTAAATATAATCTACAGCAACATTAATCTGACACATTCTTAGTGATTTCCAAAATTGTTATTGTGTTACATAGAAAATAGCCTATTTTCTGTGTTTTTATTTCTCCTGCATGTATAAGTAACATTATGGGAAGAAAATATCTCTCCAACGTGTATCATTTATATTTCTCTCACATATCATTCCACTCATCTGTGTCTATGTAATTACCTTACCCCCACTCCCAACAAGTACAACACCACATTAAACTAGACATTTGAAACTATTAAGAATTAAATGACTAGTTCTGCAATCATTGCAGTTACTGAATTTTTACTTCATTGTGAATATGGTTTAATTCCAGCTGCTCACTGGTAATTTCTTGGAGTTAAAATGTTGCAGGGCAATAGTACAGTTAAAAGTCCTTGCACACTTTCATTTAAAATATACTATTCAACTCAATCTGTCCTATGACACAAATGTTATTTGTTACCAATACTTTATTGATGGCCAGCATTGTATATGGAACATGATTCACGTTCATTGTAGGTGGAAATTACTCATTTATGTTAGTTTATAAGTTTTACTGTTTACCTTAAGTCTGTGTGAATTCAGTGACACCCCAAATGGGAGAATGTTCCCAGACCTCCTTCCATTACTACAATAGCTGCTGTGGTTGTCTGAAGAAACCCTGGACCAAGTTGCCATTTCCCCAGTGGAATGTGCTCTAAGCAGTCAAATTTGGTCATAAATTAGCATAAACTTGGAGATTTCATTTCAAAATTCATTTAAAATTAAAGTACCAGATGCAGACTCATTAAATCAGAGGTAGAGAAGAAGAGGAGAGCAGATATCAATGTTATTCTAGATGATTCTAATGTGAAATCAAAGTTGAGAGCCACAGTCTAGAACTTTAGAAGAAGTGATAGAGATTAGCAGTAATTAAGGCTTGTTCTGTGATCTGGTAAGAAAAATAAAAAGTAAAGGAATATTTTTTTAAGGAAGAATTCTTTGGAGGAAATCAAGAACGTTTTAGGATGGGAGCACATAGTTCTGAAATATCTTTAATGAAGATCTCTAGAAAGATGGGGAGATTCTTATACCTCTTTATTATAATCTTCAGGAGAAATTTGGAGCCATCCAAGTGGAAAGCAATCCTAGGCCTGCATGCGGCATCGAATCTGACTTCTCCTCAAGTAGTGACCCGGTTGATAGATCAAATTGTCATAAACCCACATTACAATAAACGGAGCAAGGACAGTGACATCGTCATGATGCACCTTGAATTTAAAGTGAATTACACAGGTAAAACAAATCACTTTTAGTCATCTCATCTGCCCAAGTTCATTCAAAATTAGATTTGAAATATTTTTTATCAGCACCAATGCATTAATAGTCCATAAAAGTTGAATATTCTGTTATAAAAATTAGTATAATTTAAATGGAATTGTAGAATGAAAGAGAAACATATTAAGTTACCTTCTGGAGCTATTTAAATCCAACTTTCTAGAGAGTTGGCCACTGGAATAAACTATCAGAGCCCTCTATAAATTCAAAGCAGCAGTCCAGAAAAAAAGTAGGCCATGTTCCAATACATGTCTTCTCTGTTTCTCATGTAAAAGAAAGGCGGTCCATCTGCCACAAAAGCCAGAGTAGGACAAACTGGGAGAAGAGTGTATGTTCTAAAAGTAAAGTGAAATGTATTTTTATTGATTTCAGAGAGGAAGGGAGAGGGAGAGAGAGATAGAAACATCAATGATGAGAGAGAATCATTGATCGGCTGCCTCCTGCACACCCCACACTGGGTATCGAGCCAGCAACCTGGGCATGTGCCCTGACTGGGAATTGAACCCAGACCTTCCGGTTCATAGGTTGATTCTTGATAACTGAGAAATGCCGGCCAGGCCATAGGATAAAAATTTTAAAGGAGATTCAATATTAATGAAGTGGCAGATGGAGGACTTTCTCTGAATACCTAGGTCAGTGATAGCGAACCTATGACATACGTGTCAGAGGTGACACGCAAACTCATTTTTTGGTTGATTTTTCTTTATTAAATGGCATTTAAATATATAAAATAAATATCAGAAATAAAAATCTTTGTTTTACTATGGTTGAAAATATCAAAAAATTTCTATATGTGACATGGCACCAGAGTTACGTTAGGGTTTTTCAAAATGCTGACACGCCGAGCTCAAAAGGTTTGCCATCACTGACCTAGGTCATGTACAAGAAGTCACCTGAGGCGTGAACTTTATCTTAAAGGGCTCTACTCAACACCAACCTTTACTCTGAAGACCTTTCCCATCCCAGTTAGTGGGAGGTGGGGCGCAGGAGGGGTATGCTGCTATCTCCTTGCTCTTATGGAATTTGGCCTCCACATGTATTGCAGCATTTATCAAAGCAGGTGGTGACTGCGGTTAGTTCTATGGCCCTGCCTTGGAGAGTAAGCGCAGTATCTTACTCATTTGTGTCCGCCCTGGGACTTCCATGCAGCGGGAGCTTTAATAAATGTCAGGTGGCTTGTAAATTGTTGGAGAATGGCTTTAAAAGCCAGTGACAAATGCTAATGCTTCCATAAGTGCCCAGTAAAACAATTGCCTAAAAGCTTTTTTAATGTGAGATATGCGGGGAAAATTAAATAAATAAACAAATAAACTCAGAACATATGCCCAAATTTCTCTTAATTGACCCTGAAAAACAGCCTTGCCAAGATTTTCACAGTACTGGCACTACTTCCTATTAAGTACCATAATTATTTAAAAATCAAATGCAAATGATTAATTCCAGAAGTACAACATTGTTTACACCATGAAAGAGTAATTAGAAGGCAATGTAGAACATCCTAAAAGGCTACCAGTGGTACCTATCTATTGTCCAAAAATTACTGCTCCAAAATGCTTCTTTCCCCAAAGATTGATGTCTAAAAAATGTTCAGGCTATCTAAAACAAAAGTACCAATTGTTTTAGATGAAATGTTTATAATGTTTGGTTTTTAAAACATTGTTGGAAATGCATGTGCATCTATTCTAGCTCTTGTTTTTGCTTTGTTTTGTTTTCAGATTATATACAACCTATTTGCTTACCAGAAGAAAATCAAGTTTTCCTTCCAGGAAGAATTTGTTCTATTGCTGGCTGGGGGAGGATTGTTCATGATGGTAAAGTATCAGACCCATAAAAAAAGCAAATGGGTCTTTTTTACTAGAAAAAGTATGCTCTTGCACCATCCTGTGACTATTTTCAACATTTTGTGCAACTCTTTTGCTATAACAGTTTTATGTGATAGCCTTTAAAAGCAATGTCAAGCTTATATTCATATACTGAATATTTGTGTAGTTATGAATTTTTTCCAAATCATATAGAGCATATTATAAAACTATAATCTGTATAGGAGGAGAATTCAAGCATTCCCCAAACTCAATATCTACTTTTTATATTATAAAAACTGATAAAGAGAAAAGATACATCTATTTAAATGAATATAACCAAAAGTTTCAAAAATATATTTTTGTAAAGCTCATGGATGAAGTCTCATCAAAAGCCAAATTATTAGCTGTCACATTTCCCAAATCAATGAAACTATCTTATCATTTAAAGGTCTTATAGTCACATTTTCTAAAATGAGAAAGAAATCCCTTCCAGCTTCAAAAGCCGATTCTGCCTACTGGCAGAAAACTCAGATACAGCACACATCTTACACTGAATACTATAAATTGTTACACCATTGACTCACTAGCATTATTGAGTAGCATGTTTTCCAAGCACAGAAACGGTGCATATTAATAATAACCAAACATGATTTTTTTTAAAAACAAACACATTCTAGTACTTCATGTTCTCTAAATGTAACTGCAAGTCTCATTGGCATCTGAATTTCTCACAGGAGTACCTCCATCAAGGACAGTTTTGACGGCTTGTTAATAGTTAAACAAAAAGGAAAGCACTAAGGTCTGAAGGGAGAACCTGGCCCCTGGAGTCACAACAGATCAGAGGTCATAGTCATGATATTTACATCCTTACTGTATGCAGATGTATTTAAATCTTGTGGAAACGCCCTAACCCGTTTAGCTCAGTGGATAGAGCGTCAGCCTGCAGACTCAAGGGTCCCAGGTTCGATTCCGGTCAAGGGCATGTACCTTGGTTGCGGGCACATCCCCAGAAGGGAGTGTGCAGGAGGCAGCTGATCGATGTTTCTAACTTTCTATCCCTCTCCCTTCCTCTCTGTAAAAAATCAATAAAATATATATATTTAAAAAAAAAAAAAAAAAATCTTGTGGAAAGGAGTAGGTCCCAGAAGCAAAGCATACACGGCCAAAATATCCTTACTTCATGTAAAACAAAGCTTAAAGTTTAAGTCAGACCCCTGCCTGATAATTCCGATAAAGGTTCTCCACTACAATTTCATTATGTTGCTGGAAATGCCTCATGTCTACTGTCCATAAAACGTATTGAAGTCCAAGACGGTATATTCTTTTATTTCCTCCACTTGAAAAATGTCATGATTTATTGAATTTGAAATCTAAAGAGCAAAAATGATTTCTAGATAGATATTTTCTCTATCAGACTTAAAATTAGAAGACATTTTTATGACCACAATGTAGACTCTCCAAAACAAATTATCCAATAATGAATAAATTTAAGACTCTTTATTCCATAGGAAATGGGCTGTATGTTTTTTTTTTTCCAGAGCTGATACACATTGTTACTAAAGATATGCATTTAATTGACTTAAAAAAGGTCTCTCAGAGTGGTATGGAGCCAAGAAAAAATCTGTATCTGAGGTCAATTTCATTTAGAAATAAATAGATCATATTTAAATAATTCTTGGGTGATGGAAATGGGAGTGAATTTTTATAGCTCTGTCTTATGGTTTCCAGCTACTTCATTTTATAAAATCTCCCCCTTTTGAGTATTTGGCACACAGTAATTTTGCTAGAAAAACCATGAACATATTGTTTACCAAGAAGAAATGAAGTTATATTTGTTGATTGAATTAAAGCAATTAGTAAACTTGAAATAAATTTACTTTTATTTGTGTGAGTATATACATATGCTCAATTATTCTCTGATAATTCATATTGATAAATACATATCAAATATAAGAACACTGCTCAAATTCTCCTTTACCAAAGAGTTTTATCATATACCCAACCAATTTCTATTCTTTGACAAGCAACAAAATGGGCTTTGATTTTTATTATAAAATAAAATTGATCTTTATAGAATGGATGGCAGTGAGATGCTGAATTTTCTTCTGCATCTTCACCTCTCCAATTCACATTCTTAACTTAAAGCTCATGGTTAAACTTGAGAAATCATCCAGGGATGTGCTGCTGGAGTCACTGCACCAGCTGGAAAGAGCCATTTGTACGCATCTTCTCCCAACTTCATGTTTACTGTCACGCTGGTACCTTGATTTGGCCATGGTTGTAGTGTTTATACCAGGCAGATGGGCAGGCAATATACATTGGGGCTTTTTCCCCATTGAAAACCAGTTATTAAACATTTACCAACACACCACTGAGTTATACCTATGTTGCTTTGCACCTAAATTACACATACTCGCCCCCCGCCCCCCCACACACACACATTTGTTTCCTGTCTTTTTAGCTGGAAATGAGGTCTCATACATTTGGCAACAACACTGGCTGTCAACTTTCTACCTCTCTTGAGGAGCCAAATAGAATTGCTAATTATTAGAAAGTGTTTATCATGGAGCTTTTCTGGGCCACTAGATACCTGCTTCATTTCCCTCCTGGGATTAGCATTTCAGTAAACAGAGGTTCATGTTCCCAGTAGATGAGTCATTTTGTAAAAGCCATGGAATTACACTCTGGCACAAAATGCCTCCTTTCTCTTCACCTGCACGTGGTGACAAGCTGAATGCCCTCAGATCGGGGCACAGTGCATCTGAGCTTTATCTCCTGTTCAGGGTGCACCTGCGCAGCCACACAGCAGCACAAGGAGCTGAATGCCATTATAAGGGAGCACTTCTTCAGGTGCCCAATCAAAAGCTCTTCTGGGTTTCGGAGCCATTGCTAATTTCCATGAATGAAACTCTTTGTGTTGGTGGGTCCCTCCCCCGCCACCACTGAGCAACACTATAACTGTTTAAAATTACCGATCATGCCTAAGGACTGTCCACTTCTCCTGCTAGCCCTTGGGAACCGAAGAAGTGCTTTACATCCATTTGGCAAAACCCACAGATGGGCTTTATTATGTGCTTTGAAGTACAAGGTTAAGCATTCAGTTCCATTATATACACACAGTGCTAGATAAAGAGAGTGAACTGTTGAAATAAATAAGACTGATGGCGGCTCATTCACTGATGCCTGTTGATCACTTCTGACTGGCTGCCTGCATTCTCCATCTTGAACAGGTCCTACTGCAGACATATTGCGAGAAGCTGAGGTTCCTCTCATATCAAATGAGAAATGCCAACAACAGATGCCAGAATACAGCATCACGGAAAACATGATGTGTGCAGGCTACGAAGAAGGGGGGATAGATTCTTGTCAGGTAAATATATCAAACCGCCTCCGTACATTTCCAGAAAGCATTGCTATATAATGATTATGTTGTTTAACAATGATTCAGAAGTCAAGAAATCATCAGGGTCTTAACTTCATTTATTTTTGTTCTACAAAACTGTGACTTTTGGCTTTTATTTGTGAGTTATTTACATAGTTCTCCTGGATGGACTTGAACATTAGCAACAAAACTAGTATTTACCAACAAGGTTTATAAAGCAAACTAGAGGCCCGGTGCACAAATTCGTGCACAGGTGGGGTCCCTCAGTCTGGCTGGCAATCAAGGCCTATCAGGGGGCCGGCCTGCCAGGGAGAGGGGCTGTGGGAGTTTGGCTGGCCAATAGGGGGGAGGGGCCACAGGAGGTTGGCTGTGGGAGCGCACTGACCACCAGGGGGCAATTCCTGTGTTGAGCGTTTGCCCCCTTGTGGTCAGTGCGTGTCATAGCGACTGGTCATTCCAGTTGTTCAGTCATAATGGTTGCTTATGCTTTTATATATATACTAGAAGCCCAGTGCATGAAATTCGTGCACTGGTGGAGGGAGTGAGGTCTCTCAGCCCGGCCTGCGCCCTCTCACACTCAAGGACTCCTCACTCCTTACCATCCACCTGCTCGCTGCTCCTTAGTGCTACCGCTGCTGCACTTGCCAGCTGTGAGCCCGGCTTCTGGCTGAGTGGCGCGCCCCCTGTGGGAGCATCAGGGAGCAGCTCCTGAGTTGAGCACCTGCCCCTGGTGCTCAATGCGCATCATAGCGACCAGTCTTTCTACCAGTCAGTTGATTTGCATATTAGACTTTTATTATATAGGACTAGAGGCCTGTTGCACAAAAAGATTCGTGCAATAGGCCTTCCCTTCCCCTGGCTGCCGGTACCAGTTTTCCTCCAGCACCTGGGACCCAGGCCTTAGCTCTGGCCAGAGTCTCCTTCAAGCTTTCGCTGCTCCGGCTGGAGCCGCCTTCAAGCCTTCGCTGCTCCGGCTGGAGCTGCCTTCAGTCTTTGCTCTGCTGCTTCCAGCCTATGTATGCAAATTAACCGCCATCTTTTTTGGCGGCTAATTTGCATATCTCGCTGATTAACCAATGGGAGGCATAGGGGAGGTACAGTCAATTACCATGTTTGTCTATTATTAGATAGGACTAGAAGCCCATTGCATGAACATTCTCGCAATAAGACTTCCTTCCCCTGGCTGCCGACACCGGTTTTCCTCCCCCCACCCAAGACCCAGGCCTTTGGTCTGGACACAGCGAGGCTTGGCTTCTCCGCTGCAGTAGAGAAGAAGCAGAGAAGCCAAGCCTCTTCAGTCTTCAGTCTTCACTCCAGCCAAAGCCTTCAGTCTTTGCTCCGTGCCTGCGTATGCAAATTAACCGCCCTCTTTGTTGGGTTAATTTGCATAGTTGCTCTGATTGGCTGGTGGGTGTAGTGGAGTGACACCAATATGCATGTTTTTCTTTTATTAGTGTAGACTAGAGGCCAGATGCACAAAATTCGTGCAAGAGTAGGCCTTCCTTCCCCTGGTTGCTGGCACCAGCTTTCCTCTGGGACCTGGGACCCAGGCTTTCCTCGAAGTCCCGGCTTCATGCAGAAGGTCATCTGGAAGGATGTCCGGTCTAATTAACATATTACGCTTTTATTATTATAGACTAGAGGCCCGAAGCACTCAGATATATTAACAGTTCTATTATGAGACTTTGTAAGTAAATTTCCTGGCATGTTTTCTGTACTTGAAAATTAATAAAATATTAATGCATTAACAGCTACTGGATTAGATTACACCTGATAGCAGTACTGAGCAAGCAAATAACTCACAAATGCAGAAATAGCAATTTATACTGTGGGAAAATGCTTTCACTTGTTCAAGTGTGAACAATATGTTATATATATTAACACATAAATATCATAATAATTTGACTTGATACCAAACTTTTAACAGACACTTAAGCAGATGAATCCATATGTGTATCCTTCAGTTAAATCAATGTCTCAACTCATGTAAACTAAACTTTCAGCTTAGTTCTACATTTATTCTGCTTTGCTGAACATTGGCAAATTCAAGACAAATGGGTTAGCTTCATTTTTATTAAAATTTACCTCTGGATCTTATGCTTTCCTTTTAAATGAAAAGTATGTTAAAGGTAAGATATATTGCCACTTAGAGGAAAACTTATAGAATTATTGTTCAGGAGGGAAATCAGCTGTACAACTTCAATTTCCGTTAATGGGGATTATGTGGCAGACACCTCATGCACGAGAGAGAAAGTATGACTGCCGATGCTATTGATGTTAGAGTTACATTAAGCTAGTAATGCATGCCAGATCTCTGAAATCTTCTATTTGGCTCTGATTTCTAGAGTCTAAGCATGTTATTCCTTAGCAAGTAAGAAAGTTCCCAAACAAGGCAGGACTTTCTATAATATAATGTTATCATGATTGAGTACTCAGTAGTCTAGAGAGTCATGTGATTTTCTCTGTTTAACTTAATACTATGTTATGCCAAGAGGATTGACTGATTAAATAGGAATACATTATTTAAAATTATGAACATGTTATTATTGACTCATCACTTGACTAAGTTCTTTGAAGCATTCTTTTTCCCCTATAGAGTCAAAGATTTTGCCTTATTAGCCATCCACATGTCCTCGAGTATCTTTTAGCTCACCAAAGGCTTACATTGTGAGGCACTTGTCTGGATTTGAAGGCACCACGAATGGCTGTAGAATGCCATCTCTACATAAACCTAAGTGAATGACACTGAGCAAACTTGCTTTGCTCCCCATTCTGAGCCTTGTTCTAGAGCAGGGGGTTGATAAGTGTGGCCTCCAATCCAGCAGAGCAGCATTACCTGAGAAGGTGTGATCAATGCCAATTCTCAGGCCCCACCATAGACCTGCTTCATAAAAAACTCTACAGGTGTGTTTTTCCCAGATTATTAGGTGATTCTGATGTGCATTAAAGTTAAAGAACAACTACTCTAAATAAAAATGGCCATCCACCTCTGCATTCAGATACTGAAGGAAGGTGGTGATTTTTTCTTTTCTTTGCAGATATAGCATTTAAGTGGAAACATAAATGTTAGGCTGATAACTTATATCCTGGACATTCACTCATATTTTTGAAGTGCTTATACATCTCTGAGATCGTGGGGGAAGGAACTATCTTCATTGAACACATCAGAAAATTAAGACCAGGAGAATTTACCAGTATATAACCAAACTGAAATGAGTTATTAGAAGATGGGAAGGGACAGAATTACATATCAGTCTCTCAACCAGACAGATCACACAGCAGGTGGGCACCAAGCCTGCTGGTGGATCCTTTGAGTAACTGCAGCTGACCCAGTATGACCTGGGTAACTTAAAATCCTTGTTCATGTAATCAGTATCTGGTTTCTGCTGTCTATTTACAAAATTAAATTATTTTAGAAAACATGAAGAAAACCCAATGACTTGTTTTAAAAATATCAAAACAGTTGAGGTTTATTTTTAATAATTTCTAGTCATATATTGAGTCTATATTTATTCCCACCTTGGACTGATAGTGTTCCATAAATATTTCTGAATTCTTATTATGGACTTAATATGCTTAAAGGCTTAAGATGCAAAAATGAAAACTATAGTCCCTGTTTTCAAACAGCTTGCCGACATTTGTTACACCTGGAATAGAGGTAACTTATGTTTGCCAATGCATTTATGCTCCTCTGCACCAAAAAGAGAAAAGGTGCTTTTATAGAACACATTTTTTTCCTTAAATATAAGGCCCAAAGATAGTGACATCAAGCCTGGATTGAAATAATCTATTGTATCAGTGATTTCAAACAAAATACACAAAGCTTTAAATTTCTATATTAAAATGCAGATTAATTTAAACTCTTTTACACAATTAACATGAAAAAATACTTGTCAATTTTGTCATTAATGCTACTATATGCTTACATTATGTTCATTTGCATTACATATCCTATATAATAAAGAGGCAATATATACTCTGGTTTCTCTTCAGATCGTATAAAGAGGCAATATGCAAATTGACCATCACACCCTCACACAAGATGGCCACCACAAGCTGGCTGGCAGGGGAGTACAGTTCGGGGGGGGGAGACCAGGCTGGCAGGGGAGGGCAGTTGGGAGCAACTGGGCCAGCAGGGGAGCAGTTAGGCATTGATGAGGCTGGCAAGGGAGTGGTTAGGGGCAATCAGGCAAGCAGGCGAGCGGTTGGGAGCCAGCAGTCCCGGATTATGAGAGGGATGTCTGACTGCCGGTTTAGGCCCAATCCCTGTGGAACAGTCAGACATCCCCTGAGGGGTCTCAGATTGGAGAGGGTGCAGGCTGGGCTGAGGGACACCCCCCCGCCCCCCCAGTGCACATATTTCATGCACCGGGTGTCTAGTGTGCAAATAAAATCTATGAGATCAGCTCTACTAGGATCTGTTATAATTAATGTTTATGAAAATTAAAAACATTTCATTGTTTGAAATATAAGATGAAAACATGTGCACCTATCACTAGAAATTACATCATAGATTTGCCTCTTTCCATTAAACATTAAGTGTTTTTTTTTCAAATCTGATTGTGTTTGTCTAATGCTGAAAAGTTAATGCTACTCAAGAAAACAAAAATCAACTTTATGTGTGAGTTTTTAGTTATTGTAAAGCATATAATGCAGAATAATTCTTTTCCACAGATCCCTTCATAATACTTAGAACATAACTCCTTTAATTATGCAAATCAATTAAGCAATATAAATTGTATATATTTATATCAATTGAAAACACACAATTTTTTTTTGTAATTTATTTTTTAGGGGGATTCAGGAGGACCATTAATGTGCCAAGAAAACAACAGATGGTTCCTGGCTGGTGTGACATCATTCGGATACGAGTGTGCACGGCCTAATCGCCCAGGGGTGTATGCCCGGGGCCCGAAGTTCACAGAATGGATACAAAGTTTTCTCCATTAAAATATTTCCTAAATCAAACACAAAAGTCAGGCACTTTTCTCACTCCACTCTAAAAAGTTTGGAAATTTAGAATTTTGTAAAATATAGTTTCTAAAAGTCATTATTTTTATCTATGCCACTGAAATGCTGGAGGGGGAGAGAAACAAACAAACAAAAAAACTAAATTAATCTTTACAATACTAAGTAACTTTTAAATAATACATTTTGGTTTTTATATTTTTTCACAGATATAATTCTCTTTGCTCTTAATCATTATTTTTGTCATATTCTCCTATTTAAAGAAAAATTAGAAAAAGAAGTGAAATTGACTGTTTTGCACAAGGTCTGTTACTGTTCGAAATAAACTGCTGGAAATTACCTACTTTCAGCTTAAACTGCTATTATCAAAAACTCAATAGTCTTCCTGCGTTTCTATCCAAACACATTTCTAATTCATCTTGAGCATATTTTTAATGGTTCCCCTACTCATAAAAAGTATGTATTCTAAGCTCATGTCAGAGACCTGGACTAAGTTGATTGCATGTCCCTCTCAAATAAGCTAATTAAACAGCAAACAAGCACAAGTCTGTATATTGCCCTACTATCAAAATAAAAGGTAAATTTACAGATATTGTAGTTTTTTTTGGATCCTTTATTACCTGAATTATTCATACTATCTATTTCTTACAAGCTGGTATTTTTTTAAAACTTTCAAAAATAAGTATACATATTTAAGAAATGCAACTAGTAAAAATTTATTTTTCCCGATGTGTGTGTGTTACAGTGGAAGTTTCTAACATGTGCAGCATTTATTTAAACACAGCTGAATTGCCCATTAGAAGACCAAAAATGTGGAATAAATGAATTTGTTTCACGGCTTTAATCTCTTGGACCATTTCCAGAGTGAGTGCAAACTTCAATTTCGCATGCCACACAAAATATATTGACTCCTTTGGGAAGACAAAATTCCTACCTACTTAATACAAACACATTCTTTCATGGGTCTATATGTCCAAAGGAATAGAGGAGAGAGTAAGGTTTATAGCAACTGAAAGATGGGATCAATCAGCACAGACTGGTCTTATGGAAGAAATGAAATTTGGGCTACACCTAAAAGGAATGATCATTATTGAAGTACTGAAGAGGTACTGGCGACCACTGGTGAGCAATTATAGAATTTATTCTGAGGACAGAAAGCCAGAGTCCCTGAAGATACTATTCAAGACCTTTCCAATGACCTGTTCCTGATAGTTAGGAAGGATGGAACAGCAGGGGTAGGGTGTACTCTTTGATTTACTACCTGGATATTATTCCAGAATTCACCTGCATTTCAAAACACACATTAAGAACGATGCTCTGAAAAAAACATCCACACCATGTAGTCCTTTTATATTTTTCAAAGGTCAGCTGCAATGTTAACAAACCCTTAGGACAGTCTCTTGACCATCTTCTAATAAGTGTGAAGTTCATTGTCCCACTCCCGGTAACTTAGGAGTTTAGTAATTAATGCCAGAAGAGTTATCCAGGCCTGGATCAAGATGAAAGGCACAACAAGACCCTTCCCCACAGCTCTGCCTCTCCTGCGTGCAGCTGTTGTAGTCATGGGAGGCAGAGAGAGTGAGGAAAGTCTAGTCTCCTCCCATTGAGTCTTCACGAAAGGAAGACAGGCATGGTGGGAGCTTGGTGAGATGAGGTAGATCCCAGCAGCTGGTCTTCATTCTGCCCAGAAAGATGGGTGGCCAAGAAAAGAAAGGGGAGTGCTCAACATGGGCTGATCTAAGCCTAGGATGCAGCTGCCCATTCCCTCTGTCTCTAGGCAGCTGAAGAGGGGCCAATGCCCACTAATTTCTATTTTGCCTTTTAGTCTTGTCAACCAACTCTAGTTGTGAACTGCCTTAGTGAGATCTCTTGATTAATGGAAAAGGACTGTCTGGGAAAAGCTGAGGTTTAAAATGCTCTATAACCACCACTTTCATTCTCACCACCCTTAAACAGTAACTTGTTCTCATCTTCATGGACTGATGTAAACATAGGTGTATTTTGTCCACTTGAGAGATTTAGACGACACGAACGCTCATTCTTCAGAAACAAGAACTTTTTATTTGGTTCAAAGGAGCACAGGGACATGTGAAGACCAGTTAGTTACAACTCTCACTTGAGAAGAAGAAGCCACAAGCATTGAAGAAACCAGGGGATAAAACAGAAGGGCCCCAATTTACTCTCCCAGCCAAAGCCTTAACAATGAACAGTGATCATCCATGCCCTCCAGTCGCTTTTTCACACTAACTCATACTTTCTTTCCTCGCTGAAATGTGAGTGTCCTGTGCTTACCTCCACACCAATGTGACCACTCACCTGGTCCCAACTGTAAAACCCCTGCATTTGCTGATAGAGGCAAACCAGAGCTAGAAGAAAACCTTAGACAAACGATGCAGCAGCTATCTGCCTCCAGTTTATTCCCAAACCCCAAACAACCCTTTGTTTTGTGGTCAAGGGAGGGACCAAATTGATTCCAGAGCCCTCAGCGAGCTACTTGTGGTTATATAGGCAACATGTGAAGACATATGATTGATAATGTATATACCACTATTTTCACTCTAGATTGAGTATATCATTTATACAGTTATTAACAAAGTTATTACAAAATCTGCTGAATTTTAAACTAAAAATAATTGTAAGGCACATGTCTTGCACAATTGAACTTAGACAATTCTTGCCTCTAAGTAAAATATTTGTGTGGATTTATACCACACTTAATGAAATAACTTCTTATTTCTGAAGAGATCTCCTACACATTGTCTGATCCAAAGCAGAGAAACTGAAAGATGAACCATTTCTAGAAAGGAAACTTTTTCCTATGGTAATATATTTATGTTTGTGAATTCAGTTGACCACAGTGATAAATTTCTTTAATCAAAACAGCATGTATTGAAAAATGAAACACCATAAAAATAAATATTAGAACAGTCCATTTTTATCAAACACTTACGTAAAGGTAAAATATATTTGCACACCGTAAATTTCAATACAATTTACATTACAGTAACTAGATTACAACTTATGAAAGGTAAAAGGAACAAAAATAACTGCTTCTGACACACATACTGCCGATGTGTTGACAGCAAGTTTATCCGCATGGCCCATTCCACTTACTTGAAGTTTGGGTGCATCATTTCGCAAAATAAGCATGTCTCACTCCATTATTAGCACAGCGTATTTTGTAAATGAAATAAACATAGAAAACTCATTTTAATATTTGCCTCAAGAGGGAGCTTACAGTTCATCTTGCAGATCCTCTGAGATTTCAAGCCATTCCAAGCTAAGGTTCTGATACCATTCCTTATACAAACCTCTGTTTTCTTTTCTGGAGCCAGTCAATGAGTTTTTACACTTCCATGCCACTTTCTTTTCTCGTACTTTTTGAAATCCACAGTGTGGACTGGTTTGGGCTAGTTTTTGTCCTTCCTTTACTGAAAAACATAAGAAGAAATAAGTTCAATTTAGGAGATTCCTTATAAAACTGGGCATGTCTTGGTCCGAGTGGAGGTATGCATCTCAGAGCCTTATTGTAAAAGTGTCCTTCTAGAGATTGAAAATGGTGGCAGAGTAAGTGGATGCTGCACAGACATGCTCCCAGGAACAAACTGATATTACAACTAAAATATAGAAAAACTTCCTGAATAATCAACAGAAAACTCGCAGGAGATAACCCAGACACCTGGGGACCAAAAGTGGAGAATGCATAGAGACTGGTAGGAGGGGCAGAGGCATGTAAAGGCTGGCCGGGTGCCCACAGACAACAACTGAAGTCCCAGAAAGTTTTCTCAGCTATGGGGGGGGGGGGGGTGGGGGATGGAGGGGAGTAGTGCCACTGAGAACTCTGGGATCTAATCCCCAAGCTGGGCCCTACAGCAGAGAGCACCAAAACTGAGGAGGGTACCCACATAACATCTGGCTGTGAAAAGCAGTGGGACCCTGTCTGCCAGAGAGTAACAGCTGAAAATTCAGGCACCCTCTTAAAGGGCCAACATACAAAATTCCCTGTGGAGCCACCCACCTTGTGCTCTGGCAGAAGGAGGGTGAAGTGGACTGGAGCTGTGAGAGAAGAAGCCAAGACTGGAGATTTGGGGGATAGAGCCCAGAAGGCAGACACCCCAAGTTTCCTGGGCTGAGTTATTCCCTCACACAGCGGAGAACATCTTTCCCACATAAACATTTGCCTTGCTTGTGGGGGAAGACAGTTGACATACCCTATTGGAAAACACCTTGCCCTGAGGCCACTAAGAGATTAAAAGTAACAATTAGCCTCCAGGCATAAGCAACTGCCCCATCCTGTTGAAAAAACTCTGCCATACCTAAAGCCAATTGCCTGGGGGGGGGGGGGGGCGGGCAATTCAAGTTGGAATACTATTAGTTTGTAGGCAGAAGGGGTCTCTGGAGGCTTTGAGTCTTTGCCTGATCTAATTAGTCAGAAACAGCCTTTAACACCTTCCTGCACTCACGATTGAGAGGTGTAGAGGATCACAAACCCAAACAGAGAGCCAAAATGGGAAGACAAAGAAACAATCCCCAAATGAAAGAACTAGAGAATTCTCCAGAAGAGATAAATGAAGCAGAGATAAGAAATTTATCTGAAACAGAGTTCAGAGTAATGATGATAAAAATGCTCAACAGCGTGAAAAATGATATAGTAACTATGAAAAAAGAACAGTCTGAGTTAAAGAATGAAATAACACAAATAAATAACACATTGGTAGGAATACACAGCAGATTAGGGGAAGCTGAGAATTGAATCAGTGAATTAGAAGACAGAGTTGAAAATATCACTCAATCAGAAAACCAAAAAGAAAAAATAATTAAAAGTGTCCTTCTTCTCTCACCAGCCTACTTTTTCATTCTTACAAAAAATCCTAGATTATTCCAGCATGTGAAGATTGCAAACAGTTCATATGAAATTATGAAAAAAAATGAAATAAAATAGATGGTTCTCTGTTGGATTCATCATAGTTTAGAATTCAGACACACACACACACACACACACACACACACACGCACACACACAAGTATGTCTGACACAATGCCAACATTTTCATTGTAATCACCATTAAATCTTCATTTTCCTTGGAATATGATTTTTGAAATGTTGCTTTTTGAATATTCCTCCATTAGCATATGCTGTATTGAATGCCAAATCATCAAAATGGTGCTTTTCTCCTAAGTATAAGAACCTTTCTATTCTCCTCTTCCCATCAGTTTTTTGGTCCTACAATTAAGACACCTAATCCCTGGAAGTTTAATTATTGTTTCAGTCTCTGAAAACAATGTGGATTCAGGTGCTGATAATTTATGGGTATCTGAGTTTCCCTAGATCTGAGATTGATCTTCACTCTCATCAGATGTAGAGTTCCAGCCCACATTTCCAGCCTGTGCCTCGGGCTGTGCTATCTTCAACTCTCCATAAAATGTCCATTTCTTAGGCTCCTGCAAAGAGCCCGTTCCTAAGCATACCCACCATCCTAGTCCAGACTACTGATCAAGCTCTAGATTCCTTTTGATCTATTTTCCTGAGAATGAGCCCTCACCTGTACAACTAACCACTTCCTGTTTCTGTGTACCGTGCTCTCTACTTCCTTCCTCCCACAGACCCTCCCAACAGCACCCTCTCCAATCACCACAGGTCTGCCTTCTACCCATCCTTTCACTCTCTCTAC
This sequence comes from Myotis yumanensis, assembly GCF_028538775.1. NCBI lineage: Eukaryota > Metazoa > Chordata > Mammalia > Chiroptera > Vespertilionidae > Myotis > Myotis yumanensis. The sequence continues at coordinate 201,173,798 of NW_027223753.1, read as the reverse complement.
CTGACCTTGCAGAACTTCTTAAGGGGGAAAAAAAAAGGAATTCTTCTTAAACAAGCCTGAGCACTATATTTTTATAATATTACTTAAATGACTTCAACTTAACTGTGAATTTGTTGCTAATAAAATAGTATGTTCCATATATATGTTTTGGAGATTTGCATCTAAATAAGTAAGATCAACACATCTTTATCTATGAAGTCATCTAGAAAGGAAAATAAATCAAGCAAAGTTGATGAAAAACATGAAATATTTTTTAATGGTGAAAAAGGTGATGTGATTATTAGTGTAGTTTTTTAAATATATTTTATTGATTTTTTACAGAGAGGAAAGGAGAGGGATAGAGTTAAAAACATCAATGAGAGAGAAACATTGATCAGCTGCCTCCAGCACACCTCCTACTGGGGTTGTGCCCACAATCAACGTACATGCCCTTGACCAGAATCGAACCTGGGACCTTTCACTCCGCAGGCTGATGCTCTATCCACTGAGCCAAACCAGTTAGGGCTATTACTGTAGTTTTTGTATAGCATTCGTATTGTATTTAAGAGTTACTACTAGTTAAGGAAACAAGAGTTATTATTTTGAACATGACATGGAATGATAGAAACCATCATGTGTACCAGGTTGGAATTTAAATTTTCTGCAAGGCACTCAGATGATAATGGAGTTGAGTCCTTGATGAAGTTTCTCCTTGCTTTCCTGGAAGAAAGGAAAAGGGGAGCATCTAAGAACGAATGAATTGACCACTACAGCTAATTCTGGCACCTAGAGGTACTCTATTTTGGTGTATTTTTTTCACTCTGAGAATTTCAAACAATGAAAACTCCACAGATCTTCAAGATGGGAAAACCTGGAAGACTTTTGAATGAATAGAATCTCTAAGTAACACGCACTATTTGGAAGAAGGCAAACAAACTTTAGAGAAAACTCAGTTATTGGAACTTTAGAAATATTTATCTTAAAAATGAGAAGATCTACACAATATTTTTCAAGTTATTTTTTTTTTTCAAGCTGACTTGTTATTTACAGCTCTTCCTTAACAGTTTGGCTGGGTTATGGGGGATTTATATCCAATCCTCCCTCTACATCACTGCTTTCCATAATGATAAATCATCTTTCCACAGTCTTAGGAATTAAGGGAAGAAGCTAGATATGACTACTGTCTTTATTCTGTACAAGATATTGAAAAACAATTTAAGACCAGAAATTGAACCGTGACCTCCTGGTTCATAGATTGATGTTCAACTACTGAGCCATACTGGCCTGGTTATTTATTATTATTATTCAAAATGTCTTACTTAAAAATCCAGTAAATCATAGGTTGGATCCTTTTTTAAATTTATGTGAACGTTAGAGTTTACATTTATTTAACGTTTCTCTGGAACTTTTTTACTTAGTGGATTCTTTAGGGTTTATTTCAGGAAAAGAAGAAAAATTAACATCAAAAGAAAAAAATGATGGGCGAATTCTGATCAATTTCTATTAGAAACACTCTGATATAGATGTCTAGTCCAGCAATTTTCAACCTTTTCCATTTCATGGCACATACAAACTAATTACTAACAGCTGATAGCACACCAAAAATTATTTTTTGCCAATCTGACAAAAAATATTTCAAATTTTTATTCATTCACACCAGACAGCTATTGTTGTGTTGACCATTGTCATTTTTTTTTTTTTTACAATCTAAGGGAAAAGAAGTCAGTGCCCCTGACTAAATAGTGTGGTAATGCATATTTTAAAAATTCTTGCAACACACTGGTTGAAAATCGCTGGTCTAGTCTATTCTAACAAACATATTCTTATTTAAATCCAACATCTTTTCCTTTTTCCTTTCATACATATTTATATTTCCTATATTAATTATTTTAATTGAATTGACAAATTGATATACATGGAAAAAATTTTGTCTCTAACTCAAAGGTATGGATAAACAGATATAAAAGAATGCTACTAAGTCCGGCCAGCATGGCTTAGTGGTTGAGCGTCAACCTATGAACCAGGTGGTCACAGTTCGATTCTCAGTCAGGCCACATGCCCAGGCTGTGGGCTCGATCCCCAGTGTGGGGAATGCAGGAGGCAGCCGATCAATGATTCTCTCTCATTATTGATGTTTCTATCTCCTTTCCTCTCTGAAATAAAAAATATATATATTCTTAAAAAGAATGCTCCTAAGAATCTGGCTATTAAAATGTGTCATTTTATTTCAAGCTGACAACCAAAAAGTGACCTATTTTTACCAGTGTGCTTTATTTCCTATACTTAAAAGATCCTTTTGAAATAAAATAGGCTATGACTTGAAATTTTGAAAAAAATACTACAAAGTATACCTACCCAAAAATCAAGTCTTTCATTCAACTTGAGGTCAAGATTGAAAGGTTTAGCATTAATGCTTATACTTAATAAACAAGGGACAGTATAGTTGCATATGTTGCAAGCTTGCAAGCATTCAGATCCAGCACATACACTAGCTATGAGCCCCAAGGCAAAGCATGTAACCCACCTAAGCCACCATCTTCTCAACTGAAAAATAGAAACTGAAGGGTACCTACTTCATATGGCTTGTGAGGATGGAATGAGATGATACATGAATCCTATGAAAAGGTATATCTTACTAGATTGTATATACTGCATTGGTACTGACAGATACAAAAATCAGAACTTTCTTAAGGCAAATAAAAAATACAATTTTAGGCTAATTTAAAACTTTTTGAGGTACTTTTACATATATGAATTATTTACCTTTTATGCAGCATCTGGAAACAGCAGGTTCCAAAAGCAACCAGTATCAATAAGAGCAGTGGTATTGTTGGTATGACAACATAAATGAGATTGGGAATTATGCCTACAAGTGTAAAACAGCCAGTGTAAAAAGACAGCTGAAGCAGAATTCTAACACCAAAGTTATATAAAAAGTTTTCCCAGAATTTAAGGTAAAATAAAACTATTATCAATAAATAGATTCTCAACAAGGTTCTTCCCTAAGTACTAAATAGCCGAATGACATAATATATTCATGTTTGTTAAAACTCAAAAACAAAATCATACTGCATTGGTTGTCATGCTCCTATTCAGTGTCCATATTTCCAAAAGTATTATTAAATCTGCTATTCAGATGGGGCTAGTTTTCATAATGTATTCATGATCTTAGCTATCTCACTTCACTAATCCTTCTTAGTTCTTATTTAGAGACCCAAGCACTGATTATTAAAGAATAACAATCATTATTAAAATAACTGTTCATTTATTGGCTACATATTTATCTTAACCTATAAGCTCAGTGCCACGATGATATGCAAGACTCCTTGGCATTACACCAAAATATGTAAATATTAACTGATGATATAGTCATAACCCAGCAACACAAAACTTCAGAGGCATGAAGACTTGCTCTTAATTAAATTCTAAAAATGAATCATTTTAAATCCTGTTCCATCACACTTGATCGTGTTGGGTATTCTCAGTAAAATAAAAAATTGAAGTCCTAGATAGCATGAGTTTATTGAACATTTCATCAATGTCATAGGGGGGAAATATCCCTAATGTAATTATTTACTGATTATCTTTAATTAGGTTTAGATGTTCTGAATGGTTTAAAATCAGGCATCTGAAAAATGAAGCGCACTAAGCTTTCACATCATATTCATACAGGAAAAACAAATTGAAAACTATGCATTTATTTTCTAGCCAATCAAAAGCAGACATCATTATTAATCTAAATAATTCTGGCCAAAGTGGACCAACCAAAGCAAACTATCCATTTAACTACATATCACTTCCTTTGTTAACATGAGACAGTATATTAGCTGAGGTCCAAGGATGGGGCATTTTGAAGATAATATATTTTCATCAATTCCTGAGCCTCCAACAGGTAACAGGTGACTTCAAGAATTTTAAAAATTCACAAAATATGTTTTCCCTTTTCCAAATACCATCATGATCCCTCATCTATGTTAGTAAAGAAAAAGAGACAGTATTCCCCACTCTTTCATGGATTTTGGATGGCCTGTGGAAAGATTTTGAGGCTTTGGGTCTTTGGCTCAATCCTCACAAAGCAGCTAGGATAAGTCACCGTTCCTGTCCAATTGGCATAGGGCCAGGCTAAAATGATTTCTAACTAACATGCCATCTGCACTGGGATTTCATTGTTTCTTTTGCAGACAGTGGTATGTTGGAGGCAGCTGGGTTGTGACATCATTGCTTGCATTCTTCCCACTTTGCTGTTCGGTGATGTCACTTTGGTAGCTTGAAAATAGCCAGGGAGTATTTACATCAGAAAATCCCAAAGTCTACAAATCAGTTGTTTTGTTTTGTTTTTCTTTTAATATTTATTGTTGAAAATATTACATATGCCCCCCTTTTTCCCCCATTGACCTCTTCTAGCCCAGCTCCAAGCTTTCATCACCCTACTGTCTGTGTCCATGGGTTATGCATGCATGCACACAAGTTCTCTGGTTGATCTCTTTTTATTTTATACCCACCTCACCCTGGCCAATCCTTAAACATTTACCAGCACAACACTGTTGGCAGGCCACTGCATGTGCAAATTTACATCATAATTCCTATACGTTTTTGGGGAAGTTCCTTCTAGGTTCAGATTGTAATGGGGGTTACTTAGTTTGGTGCTAGCTACATAACCAATCAGAAGAAAACAAAACAGGTTCTTGTATGCAAAAACTAGCTTAGCACCAGTTGTTCTAACCTAGTTCAAAAGTAAATGTCCATAGGCCCATATTTAGTGCACCATTTCACCAAGCAACAAGAAAAGTTGGGGCCAACTAGAAGCAGAGTTTAAACAGTTTCTATTCTCCATAGAGGATTTAAAGACACAAGAACAAATTACCTGCTTCAGTAACAACCACATTTTGATGGGTGTCTTCTGGTTGATTTGTAAAGTAAGTCTTCTCTCCAGGAGTTGTTGGCTTGATCTCTTTAGATAATAAGTACAGACATCATATGATCATATGTAGTGATCAACACGAGAAATACAAATAGATGAAAATAAAAGTTTATTATAAAACCATATAAACATCAGTTTTCACTTCTGAACAACTTACAGCTAAGAATTATATTTTGAATTCCAAATTTACCTGAAATTATCTAACTAGAAAGTCAACATTTAATTATCTTTAAATCAAGCATCCACTTGGTGAATCCTTGCAACCATAACCACATTAGCAATCAACAGCATGTCTATACAGTAATATCAAAGCAGGCACAAAGCCAGGCAAAGATAACCAAGAAGCAGTGACCATGGGACTGTGATCCACTAACTGCAATTCAACAGCAAGCAAAGATGATTTTGGTACTAATATCAGTGTAATATTTAGGTTCCTCCTCACAATAATAGTTAGCAGGAGATTCCATATGGATTGCATTTGGAATTGATGACTCAAATAATGTTCTAAGCACATTTCTATCCTATACAAATAATGCCATTCTTAGATATTATTTCTAATAGTGTCTACCTCTTTTTAAAATATGCTAATAAACTAAGGCTTGTGAGTTATTTCTTTCCCTAGTTCTATGAGATGAGATCTCCTCAATTCCATGCCCTTAAAAGATACTGAAAATCTTACCAGGACCTGGTACTGCTCTAGCACGTAATTTTTTCTAGGTCTTATTTGTTAAATTAATAGTTCAGTGACTATATTAAATTATTAAGAAAATTCCCTGTAAATTTATTTTCATTTGTTCCAAAAATATAATTTCCTATTTATTTTTGTCAAGTGATGGAAAGAAAAGCTCATATGCAGCATCTTATATTCATTTCAGAATAGTAAATCATTTCGATGTAATGATTACTACTCTGATTGACCACATAGTCTTTATTCATTGGGAGTTTAATCATATACCATCCTGTAATAATATTTACTATCCTTATGAACATATTTCACCCTGACCCTTTAATAGGCACCACTAGGTTTCAGATACAGTCCTACCCTACACTCATTCTTCTGCAGAATTCAGTTAGGCACTCTATGCCTATCTCAACTGGTATTTGCTGAACAAATAATACAGATATTATGTAACTGCTTAACACAGAACTCATCTTAACACAGAAAATTATCTATTAAATAATTTTAATAAATTTTAATTTAATGCAGTTGCTGATTAAATAATGACATTTTAGAAACATAATTCCATACATGTTATTTTTAATGTCTAAGAACAAGAGTATATAGTGCAATTTAGTAAATACAAAAATTAGATTCAGACATACCTCCATAAAAATGCATTGGGTAACATTGATAGACCTATAGAATAGATATGCAGCTCTTTGGACAATAACAAAAATGACGGTGAAGAGAATAGGCAAACTCAGAAGTAAATTATTCACTTTAAATATGATTAGTCATGCTTAGATGGTATGTTGGAGCAGAAAGAGAAGACTAAGTCCAAATTAAACAGTAGTTCTGGTATAGTTAGAGAAATAATTATAGTTCCAAATAATTTGTGTTATAATTTGTAAATTTTAAGTAGGCCCACTGCTTAATCTTCCAAGTCTCTCACCACTAGAAAGCTAACCATAAGTTCACAAAGTATAAATATTTGAAGATTTAGGTAGAATATAGGAGATAAAGGAAAAAATAATTTTATGTCTACAATGCTCTTCCATGAGTAATATAAACCTAGATTATCTAATACAAAACAAGTCAAGAAGATTCTGAAATTATAGTGTTCTGAATAATGCAACTATAAAGGCCAAAATAAACAAATAAAATAAAATAAACAAATACACTTAGGTCAAATTTTTTATCTAAAAGCTCAGAGAAGCCCTGACCGGTTTGGCTCAGTGGATAGAGCATTGGCCTGTGGATTGAGAGGTCCCAGGTTCGATTCTGGTCAAGGGCATGCACGTTGATTGCAGGCACATCCCCAGTGGGAGGTGTGCAGGGGGCAGCTGATCGATGTTTCTCTCTCATTGATGTTTCTAACTCTCTATTCCTCTCCCTTCCTCTCTGTAAAAAATCAATAAAAATATACAAAATAAAAAAATAAAAGCTCAAAGAAGAAGACAATATTGTATTAAGAAGATTCTATAATATAATCTGTTTAAGAGTTTTGAGTACATACAGTTGCAAATAGAAACTACCAGAGAATTTCAACTTTATATTTTTAAGAAAAAAAGAAGAAGATAAAAACCATAAAAGTGTAACAGATTTAGCTTTGTAAAGGCTTCTAAAAGGGTAATGATGAATTTAGCAACCTACGGGCTGCTAAAGAATAAACTCACCAGGGAAAGAAAGTTGGCTAATACACTCAAGAGCAGGATAAACATGACAGAGGAGTAAATCTAATTCAACTAATCCCTTGTGCTTCATGGTCTTATGAGAAAAAGGAATCATGTAATTTCAAGAGAATAATGGAAATAGCAGCACTTGATTATGATTGCCTTCCATGAGTACATGAGGTCAAGTAGACAGAAGAGTTAAAATGTATTTCCAAACACTGAGGAGACAAATAGCACCAAAAGCAATCCCAAAGCCTAAGTATCTAATTTGACTTCCTTAAATCATTTTTTAAAACGAGTTTATACAGTTTTGATTAATCTCTCTTTTGGTAAAATATCAATTCAGTTGAGCTGTCTTATTCAAAGTAATTCAAATTACTATTTCCATAGAAAACTACACTGCGGTAGCTTAGGTCAATGTAATCTTCTCATTAGCTGCATAGGGCAACGAATTAGAGACTTGAAGCAAAAGCTGATTAAGGAGGCATATTTCAAAGAATGAGGATCACAGCAAGGACATGGCACACGTCCCTACTTTTTTTCATGGTTATTGGTTTAATGAGCTATGACCAGTTTGATATTCACTGAAGAGTATGTGTCAAGAATCATGCCAGGAAACCATAAGGTAATGTTCCTTTGATCCCTTAAATTCCCCAGATGATCACCCAAAGAACTGTTGCTCAGATGTGTAAATCTATAGGTGCTTTGGTGACATACCTCCTTCACACACACCATACTAAATATTTAAAACTAGAGGCCCGGTGCATGAATTCGTGCACGGATGGGGTGCTTTGGCCTGGCTGGCGATCAGGGCCCATCGAGGCTGCAGGAGGTTGGCCAGCCAGGGGGAGGGGCCGTGGGAGGTTAGCTGGCCAGAGGGAGGGGTTGCGGGAGGTTGGCTGGCTCCGGAGGTTGGCTATAGGAGTGCACTAACCACCAGGAGGCAGCTCTTGCATTGAGTATTTGCCTCCTGACGGTCAGTGCATGTCATAGTGACCGGGCGTTTGGTCGTTCCGTAATTTCATCGCTTAGGCTTTTATATATAGAGATATTTTAAAATAGATGTTTACTTTTCAAACACAACTTGACCTTAATATTGGAAATGATTATTTCCTCTTAAAGACACCTTCCCAGATGTTCCTAGGTACTCCCTAGTTCTATTTCTAGTGACTGCAGTTTCTATTTCTAGTGACGCTAGTTTCTATAGTCTCTAGGTACTCTGGTCCTAACTCTGTGGCAGCTTGTCCTGTGGCCCACAGTGTGCTTCAGTACACTGCATGACAGGGCAAGCTGCAGAGTACAGTGATGTTTCACAGCAGAAAAACAAAAAGAGCCAAAGGTAGCAAAGCTTACAGATAAGACAATACAAGCAGATAGGCACAACATCTGTTAATGTCAGTTTACAATACATCCTACCTGGTTCATACTTGCAGATGTAATTGTGCTTCATGTTGCACCTGTCGTCATTCCACTGGTAAAGGTAGGGGCCTCCAAGGCCAGGATTGGCCGTAGGTTGATGATACATCACAACGCACTTTTCACTTCCACAGGAAGGTTCATCCGCATACCAGTTTCTGGAAATAAAGGGTGCAGCAAAAGTAGGATTACAATTGTTCGTGCAGAAAAATAATGCAGTAATTAATAAATAACAATAATACAATGATTAATAATAATACAATGACTAATAAAACAACACAATGATTAATAAATAGTAACACCAGGACTGTGTTCTACATACTGAAAACCTACTCTTGTCCTACTCTGTATAGAGCAACAGGAACACTTCTAAGTGATGTCACCTGTTCTACTCTGACATCCTACAGGGAAGAGAAATCTCCCTCAGGAGCCGACTCACCGGTACTGGGAGCCGCTGCCATCGGACCAGCGGTAGAGGTCTGGGCAGGCACCAGACGCTTGCCCCTCTCCACTCCTCCAGAGGCCTATCCAGAAATCGCCATCAGAAATCCCTGTGCCTGGTTTTGTCAGGTTTTGCAACATGCTTTCTATCAACTTCTGTTCTGCTGCGTTCTCCAGGCTGAGCAGGGCTCCCCCTTCACTCTCACAAGCCAGGCGCGCCTCCTGGAAGCTCACTCGGCTGGACAGTTCCTGGAAATAGGCCAGTTTGTAGCAGGGGTGCTGGTAGTCAGCAAAACACACCTTTTGGCCTGAAAAGCAAGCAAGCAAGCAAACGAATGAACATCAGATGACTTAAACACATAGGCAACAAAACAAAAAGTTTGATTTAAAAAACACTCTCAAAATTGAGTTTCACATACACCTACATATTAAGCAGAATGAATTTTCCTGATGTTAACTGAATAGGCATGATCATATCAGGTCATAATGAAGCCATAGTGTATGGGACTTAGCTAACTCTACCAGCAATGGAATATTTTATTTACACCCTCCCCCATTTTACCCCCAAACATGTAAGCAAGATGATACAAACTCTCTCCAATGGTCAAGCTGTTTTGTTTCTCATTATCTTCTTTGGTTCACCTCTCACCTCTGGTTGTCAACTTCACAAACTGCCAGGAACCCCTCTCTGCCCCTGTTCCTTCTCTCCAACTTGCTGCCCATGACCTACTTAGTCTTTGTCTGATTTCAGCTTAGGTTTTGCCTTGGCAAATAGACTATCATACTATTTTCTGTAAAATTAAGTTAAATGACTTAATGCTAAGAAATTAAGCAGAAAGTTTTACTGCTTTCTTATGGTTCATCTGCATGAACATTATTTCTCTTGAGATTGAAGGCTTTTTTCACTGTGTATTTAATTTTGTAGCTGAGCCAGAAAAGTTGCCAGTTATGGTGGCTGGAGGTGTTATTGTACTTAAACACTGGGAACAAAATAAAGCATCCCAGAATTACACTCTTAATTACAGTGTATCACACCGAGCCAATGCTGGTAGCACATCCCTTCTCCCCGAGTAAGCAACTGATCACCTCTGATGACACGCAGAGGCAGGAGGGAGCAGAAATCAGCACAAGGTCATTCACCTCACAACAGTGTTTGAGTGACAGGCATCCAATAACTTGACACAAGCAGAGAACAGCCAACTAATAAAATGGCAGCCAGTTGTCCTCTGTCTCATTAACTCTGATCTGGACCCAGGAGCAACACATTGAATCATATGAACAAATTAGCAGACAGCCCCAACTATTTGTTAATGAAAAATAGCAGGCAGGTATGAATGCCCTCAGGAAACTGGAATTAAAGAGACTTCAAATGGACAAATCCGTCAGAAACATTCCTTGAGAGATGATTGTGGAAGTCCCAATGATTGATTCTAGCACAATTGTTATTTAAAAAAAATTTCTCCTAGTCTATTATTAGGTTTTGAGATGACTTCATTACTAAAAAGTGTTTCTGGTAATATTTTAACAATGCCATTAAACCTCATGATTTTGTGCCTATATTTTTACTTCTGGTAATATGCTAACAATGCCATGAAGCCTAGTGATTTTCATGTCTATGTTTTTAAATCAAGCTCTGTTTCCATTTTCATCTTCTGCATCCTTTACATACTTCTAAGTTTCAAAATATCTCTCAACTGCATTCCCTTGAGGTTTCAATTTGTTTAGTTTTTCATTCTGAGAAATCTCAGTCTTGGATTTGATTCCAGTACTTTTAAAATATTAACCTTGTCCAATAAAATTGTTTTGCAAGATGTCAAAATGCCAAATTTAAAAAAATTGATTAGCCAGAAGTTTTAATAAGTAAAAGTTATTTGTTTAACAAATATATACACATTCAGAGGATTCATATGTATGATTTGTATGCCAAGAGTCTCTGCTCATTATCTTCCCTATATTAAAAATATATGCAGCACATATTTATTATTTATGATGAGGGTACAAAAATGATAAGACTAAACTTATTTATAAAATGAAGATAGTGCTTCTAATTAAATGCATGACAGCTTTTGGTGTCATAAGAAAATTCCTAATGCCACTCTTAGCTATTAGCCAAGTATAAATGTCAGTCTGTAGAGAAATAATAATAATAAGAGAAAATCCATAGGCAGGGGTTATATTTAAAATAATTAACAACTAATACTGCCTGGGCCCTGGATGATAGCCAATCTGATGCTCGCTGTGGCGGTGGCTGTGGCGGTGGCTGTGGCTGTGGCTGATGGAGTGGTCCAGGAGTCCTGGGCCAGGAGGTGGAGACTGTGTGGCTGCATTGCAGGGATCTCTCTGAGAATCGGGACAGTGGCCAATTACTAACTACAGATAGACATTGACTCCAAAGTATATTGATTGAATATCAATGTGTCCACAGATTTTGCACTGAAAAGTCACTAGCAGTTCAGATCTAGCATGGCAGTTTCCAGGAAATTATGGAAACACTGCAGTTTTTTAATGCTATACATATATCATAGTCAGTTAAAGCTGACGCTGTAAATTTCTTTACATCCAATTGTACTTCACTACTGATTTCCACCTTCTCTGGCAAACTCAGTCCATGTTGCAGCAAAAGAAGTAGCTATTGAACTGCTCGCTGTCATTTCAGCTTACCACATTGCCCTGTAATCGCAGTGGAACTCCCAACAGCTGGGAAACAGATGTTGCCCTGATTCCCAGAAAAGTCCCATTAATACGGATCTGCTGGAAGCAACTTTTCCCACTTCTGTAAAGGCTAATATTCCTAGAGAATCATTATGGTTCCCTCCCTTCTCATTCTATGAGATCACAGAGAGAATTTCCTTTTCTCGTACTTCTAAACGTTATATTCAGATAAAATCTTCCACCCACCGCTTTGAAATACAGGAGTTCTAATCTGCCATCTATTCCATCTACTTCATCTAACCTTCTATCGACTAGTCTACTACCCATAACATATTCAGGTAAATATTCAGATAACAGTGTAACAGCTTTTGCTACAAGAAGGCTAACTTGATACTATCTAACAATAATTTACTAAATGTTACTGAGCATCTGTAGTGAGAAATATCCTTTGCCTGTTGGCTTATTTACAAGAGGGAGAAAAGACCTTCTACCTAGGAGCCTACACCTATTGGTTTCACACACACACACATACATATGTATCCAGGAACTTTTATTTAGAGATCATTCTCAGGATTGCCTATTAAAATAAACATTCCTATCAATATCAGAGCCAAGACTATGCTACTACTTCCATGAATATATGACTTTGTCTTTTTTTCTTAGTCATTAAAATTCCTGTAGAGCTAAACATTGGCAGAGTTTTCAATGCTTTTGGCAATAATGTAAGAGTGGGGCCAAACTCATAAATGCGTTGCACTTTACTTTCTTCTTCCTGAGCAGAAAGGGATCTTGGTGTTATTTGCTTATATGTATTAACTTTCTGACAGGTGAGTCATCAGTGTGCTAGGAAAGTAATAACATTTTCCTTAGACCTCATTCTATAATCATATATTATCAATATTAACTCAATATTGAATTTATATCCCATCATTCAGTAAAATGTACAAGACATGTTATGAATTCCTATTGTTCAGTTATGGCCTACCTTAGGTGGCCCAGAAAAAGTTGTACAAAGAGGATTTACATGATAAACCCAAATCAGAGACTGACTGGATTTCAAACATTTTACCAGAATTGCACGGAAGAATTTGTTTTTCATCATTCTTTCTTAGTCCCCTCAAAATCACACTAAGTATGCTGATACTACAATATACAGTGTCACGTGACCTCTGATGGCAATGCTGACACTTTCAAACTAGAAAGAAAGGGAAAGCTATGGATTCCATGTTCTGCTTTCAGGGTTCAATATTACACCAACTTCTTAAGAATTTTCCTTATAAAAAATGTTTTGTAATAATAAACTTCATTTTTGCAGCAGAGATTGTATGATGCAATGAGCTGCATAGTGCACTATTAAGATGTGCTGGAATCCATTTCCTACACTGGTAAACAAAACAAAACAGCAGTCTTGGGTCATTTGTTGAATGGTGGTGCAGCTGCAAGCCCTACCTCTCCAGCTAGGAAATACCACACGCTTCCTGACAAGGAAATGAGATTCCTTTCTTAATTGAAAAAAAATTCTAATATTTAAAATCAAGATCTAAATAACAAATGGTAAACCATTTGTGTGACTCAAGATTGCAAGCATTCAATCAATCAGAACTGGCTTGGAATCTCAGAGTTCTACTTGAACTGTGGGGGCATTGAAGACATTAATGTTTTCTTTCCTAAAAAGTGAGAGTGGCCCTGGCTGGTTTGGCTCAGTGGATAGAGTGTCAGCCTGCATACTGAAGGGTCCTGGGTTCGATTCCAGCCAAGGGCACAAGCCTGGGTTGTGTGCTCGATCCCCAGCAGGGGCAGCTGATCAATGATACTCCCTCATCATTGATGTTTCTATCTCTCTCTCCCTCTCCCTTCCTCTCTGAAATCAATAAAAAATATGTATTTTTTAAAAAGTAAGAGTGGTTATGACTCTTAAAGAAATAAGAATCATAATAGTAGCCTAACATTTATCAAGAGCTTAATATGCAGGGCCTCAAAGTTAGCACAATCCATGCCTTTGGGTAAATTAGGAAAATATCTCTCCTGGTGATATAGGCTGTTCAGCTAGAAAAAATAATAATAATGTGTTTTCCCATAGGTGGCCTCAGCTCCAGGCACAGGGCTGGCCACGCGGGGTCCGTCTCACAGCTCCTTGAAAGTCAAGTAATTTTCCCAAATTCACACAGCTCACAAGTGGTGAACTCAGGGCTGCGAACCAGGGAGCCAGGCTCCACAGTTCATGCATTTACCCCAGAGGTGTCTCAAATAGAACTTTTTCCTGAGGTGAAAGATTTCATAGATAAAGGGATTGATGAATATATTCATTATTTGTGTTTTCCATGTTATAATTATTAGTATTGATCCATTATTGATTACTGGATATATGCAAGGGATTGTGCCTTGAGAGTTTGCTTCTAAGCAGATTGTGGATTTTCTCTTACTGAACATTTAGCCACACGATTAATATTGGAACATCGATCTAGTATTTTCAGACCATATATGTCTTTAATGATTGTTTTATTGAGCCTCCTTTTCCCCCCAAATAAAACAAACAAGACCCAAGCTGATCCCCCCACCCCAAATTACAAGGAGGATAACTAGAATCAGGTTGTCAGGCCATGTTATATCACCCCTAATGTGTGAAAGAAACAGTCTCTCCTGGCAGTGTATGCATCCAGCCACCTAGCACAGAGCACCGTTACAAAAAGTAAAAATGGTTAGTGAGGACATCAGCTGGATTTCCGCTTGTACCCTTTATTAAACAACACTGCCTCTTTTCTTGTGTTAATGGAATAGATATTGCCATCTCCAGGAAAAAAGAGTTCTAAAAACAAAGCCATAAAATGCTGAAAAACAGCAGTTAGGGATTAATGGCTATGATGAATGTGCAGTTTATTAAATGACTAGCAATAAGATTAATTTGTTCCTTTCTTGCCCAAGAGATGCTTAAAGTAATTGCATCTTTGAAAACTGCACCGTCATCACTTTATGCTTTTGATGATGTCATGGAATACTACCAGAGGCTGGGATAACAGTTCTTTGTATCTCCTTTGCTATTATGTTCATCTGTTGGCTACTGATCATCAGCATGATTTTGCAGTATTCTGTGGCTTCTGTGTGATAAAAAGAGAGGTCTCTAAACCATCCAATCTTCTAAATAAAAACATTTGGCAATTTTAATAAGTTCCAACTAATACATATTAAAATGTCCTGCAGAAATTTGGAGGCACCATGAAACATACTCAATGCCAGTTTGCAGCCCAAACAGGTGGGGGATCACTGCTGTGTGCACTAAAAAAAAAAAAAAAAAAAAAAAAAAAAGAGGGAGAGAGTAAAAGAAAAAAAAATGTTACTCCAAAACACTTCATATGTTTAAAAATACCCACATGCTCTTCAAATACATCTTCCCATCTTTGAAACCGGAATTTTGAACTCTTCTTTTTCATATGTATCTCTGTCCCCATAAGTCAACTCCTCTTACCTTGGTCCTAAGGATTCCATTACCTACCAGTCACTTGACAAAATTAAATGGCTGCAGCCCCCAGCGGTACTCTCTACACATCTGTGTTCAGCAACAAACCGGTACAGGTTTAAGGCCCCAAAAGTAGTTCCCAACTTAGAGGCATACATACATCCACTACGTACTATCTGATTGCTGTCCTCGTGATTGTGATTGGATATTTGTATTGCATTTCCATGCATCAAAATAAGCATGGCGTCTGACCTGTAAAAATACTTTTCTACTACTGCTAGATGCTATCTATGAACTCTTATAGGGAAGATTATGATGATGAAGCTGTTTGAAATGCTTTTAAAAATATTTTCACTTCCTTTAAAAATAATGCTCTCAACTTTTAAAAGGATGATGTATTTTAAAGTACTGGGAAGTATCTTATAATGGAATATTTTAAAGTGCTAAAATGAGAATTTCTATGCAGGATTATTTTAGGAGTTTCTGTCATGTGTCTGGGGTGATTATGGTGGTATACTACATGGAAATTATAAATAGCTGTATTCATATTTAATAAATAGAAAATGTATTTAATATATTGTAAGTATATTCCTACTGATGGTCCCAAGGAACTTGCTGCAGTCAACAGACACTTGAGGATTTTGGTAGATGGTCCCTAGTGGCATTAAAAAGTTGATGCACCACTCAAAACTCAACACTGACCAGGCAGACATTAGAACTACTACTTCCAAAATGTCCAGATTTAAACTGTTCTGTCCTCGTGCCATTTTGTCTGAAATATATATTTTTAAAAGATTGTCTTTAAAGCATAAAATCGCAAATCAATTTATAATGCTTAAATGTCAATGTGAACTTGTACGGCCAAAGACAATTCAATTACTCATAAGAAAAACTTAATTGTTTTAATACCAAGCAAACATCATCATTTATACTAAATCAAATAGATCATGTTCAGTTAATTAGAAATTTTCCAGATGTCACCTGCAAGATGCCTATAAATAACAGAAAAAAAAACACAGCAAAAGGTTTATAATAATTTATGCAATAACATTGCAGAATAAATTTTCACTAACAATTTTCAAGTTCTAATTTTAATCATATATCTTTTTCCCTCCCTTGCAAAGTTTAAGACATGCAAACAAGAATACACCAAAAAGATACTATTTAATTCAAAGAAGACGTGTTTCTATGTGTTTACAAAACACCTTATGCTCAATGCCTGGTCTTCGTTGTTCATTCATTTGCAAGCATAATTCTGATAAATAGGAAGGCAGTTAGATATGTGTAATTCAGATGAGTCCAAATAGTAAACTTTTTCCTCAAAGTTAAATTAGGGGGGAATGAGCCAGTAGAATGGCTTCTATAACATCCTTTTTGATACTGTAGCATTTTCCTTTTAAAAATGTTGAGCCAGATTCTCTTCCAAAAAAAAAAAAAGCAAGCAGCTATAATATTTCCAAATGACACTTCACAATGTATTTAATTCCAGTGTCTCCAGGTGCCAAAAAGGTAGTCGAGAGTGAAAGACAACCAGACATTCAAGAATTGTGTCCTGAAGATGTAGGACATCACCTATCGCTGAGGGGAAGATCAGTAACAATTAAGCTTAAGATGCCAGTTTCTAAAGGTCTGGCTTCGCTGCTGATGAAGTTGCCGTCATCTGTTATCTCTCTCTACCTCCATGGCACCTGTTCTAAGATGCACAGACTGTGAAAAGGAATCTGTGCTTTTCACATGAAAAAAAGAAACCTCCCGGCACTTAAAACACATGCCCACACACCGTCAACAGACATTCGTTGCAACCCTTTCATTGGCATCACAGGAGATTTCAGTAAAAGGAGTGTCTGTGCTCCATTTTCAGGATGGCCCTGGTCACGCTTCTGAGAATCTCCCTGTTTTTTTAAGAGACCTTCCCCCAAAGTAAGAAAGAGTGAATCAAATGTAAACGGCTCAACAATAGGCGCGTGAAAGTCCAAGGGAAAGAAAAATCGGAGCGAAGGCTGGGAGGCTGGCCAGTGCTGATGCATTTCCCTTGCACGGACTCCGCCGACATAATTGGGCACCTACTGGGAGCATGAACCTGCAGCCAGTCGTCGCCATGCATATACCTCAGCCCAACTCGAGCCGACTTCATGTTCTGAGAGGTCCCCAACTTGGGACGAGGTGTGCAAAGGCAGGGCAGCAACGCACCATGACCACCCCCTTCCTCCCCACCCCCACCCCACCCCCCTTCTTTGTCAGCCTCCAGAGAACAAAGGCTGCGTGCCCAGGGGTCCCCTAGGGACTCACTGGTGCGCAGATCTGTCCCAGATCCTCCCAGAGAACGCGGGGTGGGGACTGCAGCGGAGCCAGGCCCCCAGGGGGAGGCATCCCCGCAGCGGCTCTCCGTCCCCCGGGCTCCGCGGGACCCCACCCCTGCCGCAGGGGCCCAGCCCTGCCCTGCGACCAACTCTCTTTCAAAGAAAGTGGAAATAAATGACTCCCGGAGCAAGCCGCGCTGCTCGCCATGAAGCCCGGCTCCTTTCGCAGCCATGGAACCCAGCACTTGCGACATTTTTAAACTTTTTGCGTGTATTTGGAGGGGCGGAGGAGAGCGCACAGCACAACCCAGCTTCCCACGCCTCCTCCCGGCTCCCAACCCCGCACAGCTTTCCACCCCCCCCCCCCGGGAGACCGTCCACCCTGGGACGGACAGGCTGCCCCGCACCGCCCTCGCCCGCGAGCCCCAGGGTCCCACATCCCTGCTCGTCTGGTGGGCGAGCGGGTGGCCCCAGACTCACCGCTGACCACCCGGCGACAGAAGGCTCCGTGGCCGCAGAGCAGAGCGGCGCCCAGCAGCAGCGAGACCACGCGGCTCATCGCGGCCCGGCGGCGGCAGCAGCAGGTGTTGCACTGAGCGAAGGCGGCCTCAGCCCGGTCTCTAACCCCTGAGCCTCCCTACCTGCCCCCGCGGGCGCTACTCCGGCTGTCCGAGCCCAGCCGCCTGGTCCCCTGCACGCATCGCCTTGGGGCGGACCTGGCGCCGGGCGCGCTGGTGTCGCGCGCGGGTGTGCTGGGCTGGAGCGCACGACTCCGGGGTGCGCCTTGAAGGAGAGGGGACAGAAGTAGGGGGGTTGGGTGTGGGTCCCAGGTTAGGCAGCAGGAGCCCGGGTGAGAGCCCACCGGCCCGCTGCGATCGGCTCCCAGGCCTCGGGGCGAGTGAAGGGCTGAGTCCGTGCGCCCAGGTCGCGGGTCTCAGGGCAGCAGCCGCGCTGCGCTGGAGGCGCTTCTTATATACCCACACCCTGAGCTTCAGGCTCCTCGCTAGTAACGGTTTTTAACTACTTCGTCTCTCCTACAGTGCGGTGCGGAGCATCCCGGCCCCTCCCCTAAAAACCGGAGCCACTTTGAAAACAGTCCACTCAGCAGCCCCACCTCCTCCACCCCGCTCTCCCCCGTCTCTTCTTGCCATTCGCTAACGGACTCCAGAGTCATTTGTGTAAAAATGTGACAGCTTCGCTATTAAACTCTGGCAAAAAAGTTGGACCCATTTGGTTTTCTCAAAGATTAATGTCCACGGGGATGCCAAGTTGTGGGGCCTTTCCTCTTTTTGTGCTAAATTGCTTGATCATATGTATTGCTGGATGCAGGGCACGAGCCACTATGTAAGATGGATTGGCGGAGACGGAGCCAAAACCTGCTTAGGGAATTATATAATGTGGCAGGTTTCCCCCCAACCTAGGTTCTGCAGCTAGATGACTTCCAAGCAGGCTGGTTGACTAAATTGCCACAGGAGTTAAGTTGAAAGAACATTGGAAGCACGGTTTTCCCAATCGGTTTCCATCGCAGTCTTTGCAGCTCCAGAGAAAACATCAAGGCAAAATAAATATTCTGAATACTTGGGAATTTCGTGGATATACATGTCTGTATTTGTTTGCAATCATCTCTCAGTGAGCCTATGGTCTGCATTAGAAGCAAGACTCCTTCTAAAACCTGCAGGGCCTTTTTCCTATAACCTTAAGGAGTCTTTATTAAAACAGTCCATCCAAGGATGGTAGGGTTTCCTGGAGCATTGGAAAGCAAGTTCATGAGTTTCCCCTATGGCCTGTGGTAAGAACCTTGAGGATGCTCTCAAGAACTGCAGCAGACTTGGTATGTTGCCATTATGTTGCTTTAAGTGCCCCAACCTTTATTAAAGCCCTTTGTTTTTAATGGGTTGTAAACTTTCCTGTAACACCTCCCTGTCTTTATTGTTTCATAAGCCACAAGGCCACTGTCAACATCTGTTGGGCTGTTTTCTTGAAAAAGGTTAATTCTGCTACAGCAAGGACAAGTCTTGTAGAATAAGAAAGTTTAGTTAACAGTGGTTCTCAACCTTCCTAATGCCGCGACCCTTTAATACAGCTCCTCATGTTGTGGTTGGCTCCCAATTTCATATTTACAAATTGAACATAATTAAAGCATAGTGGTTAATCACAAAAACAATAGGTAATTATATATGTGTTTTCTGATGGTCTTAGGCGACCCCTGTGAAAGGGTCGTTCGACCCCCAAAGGGGTCGCGACCCACAGGTTGAGAACCGCTGGTTTAGTACTTGGAAAGGACTTAAATATTATTAAACACACCCTGCTCAAGAGAGTAGAATTCCAAAATAATGACAATGGTGTCTACCACTTAAATTTTTCCTTGTATAACCATAAAAATACAAATTTAATATCAGGTTGAGGGCAATAGATAAATCTTATAGAGGGTATGGATTTTTGAATTTCACCGCTAGCTAGATGTCCAAAAGAAAGAAGCACTGCTGGGATTTTTGAATGGAAAATGGGTAACTGATAAATGCTCGAGGCAATGGAGGATTGTTCAGCCCTGTGAACCCTTTCCAACAGTGTCACTGGTGTGGAGGTCAGAGAGCTGCTCCAGGGGCTCGCAGTCAATGTGGAGAAAGACACATAATAATGACTGTGTATGTGAATGCTACAGCGAAATGGTGAACGGAGTGTCATGGTTAGCACAAAGGAATGAGGAAATTTTGCAGGAATTTTCTAGCAGCATCTAGGGCAGTGATGGCGAACCTTTTGAGCTCGGCATGTCAGCATTTTGAAAAACCCTAACTTAACTCTGGTGCCATGTCACATATAGAAATTTTTTGATATTTGCAACCATAGTAAAACAAAGACTTATATTTTTTATATTTATTTTATATATTTAAATGCCATTTAACAAAGAAAAATCAACCAAAAGAATGAGTTCGCGTGTCACCTCTGACACGCGTGTCATATGTTTGCCATCACTGATCTAGGGTGAGGATGACAATCCTCATTGGTTGATGGCCTGAGTTGCTTCTCCAAATGCTTGCACAACTAGGATTCTGAATGGGAGCTTCATTCTCCTTTCATGACATACTACGCCTGGATATTGGGGGAGCCCAGAGTTATCATGGGAAGGAGTATCAGTGGATTACAACATAAGCACCGGGTACAATTTCCTACATATCAACAGACCCCCGAAGGTTTCTGACATCTGAAAAGCCAACAAGTCCTTGAAGCCATTATTGACCACGGGGAGCGACATGGTTTTGTCTTCCAGAAAATCCAAATGATAACAACTGTGTATTCAATAGGGTTGTACACATGTTCTAAAATAGAGTTTCTTTAGGTTAGGATTTTATCAATTCGGAAAGGTCGTACTGGTCTACCAGGGCTGCTCAGCAGTTATTCAGACAGCTGTTGGACTTACCAGGAAGACAAATTATTAAAGGCCCCTTTAGTTGATAAGACTCACTCTTTTGCTTTGTTTCTGCATTACTAGAAAACATCTGGATGGATTATCACTAAATTCAGAGAGCACATTTTGGGTAGTCTTAAATAAAGAATAAGAGTGGTATTAGATATTCCTTTTGGAGAGCATGCGGGGGGTATATCTCAAACAATATTTTCATATAGTGTAGTAGGAGATATACAACAAACATTTTCAACAAATTATATTTAAAATATAAAGTTATTGGGCATTGGGGGTAAAACAACCAACGTTCATTAATTTTTTTAACAAACGACTTTTATTTTTTCCCCCTATGGATAATGTATAAGGTGTCACCAGAGACAAACGACTTTTTCATAGCAAACATATTTCAGTTCCACAATTATTGGAATAAAAGGAGAAGTTTAAGAACGTTTTCAGATCAGTCAGGAGATACAGGATTCCCCCAAGAGCAACCTTAGGGTTTGGTGAGGAAAGTTTGCCTATGCAAAGGGCTGGGTATTCAGAGGCCTTGAAACCAAGGGTGACCAGGCCACGTGACTGGTGACTGGCATTCAGGAGAGAGGTCCATCACAAGATTCTGTGTCCAGCTAAAAAAATTCAAATTAGAACTTCACACTGATTCGGATAAGGAACTCCACATTGATTCAACAACTTAAAAACATCTCTTCAAGCCCCTGAATAGGAAGGTGGTCTCAATAAGAGTGACCCCAAGGCCTGGGTGGCGACAGTCAGTGGTTGAATATTGGCCTATGAACCAGGAGGTCATGGTTTGATTCCCAGTCAGGGCACATGCCTGGGTTGCAGGCTCGATCTCCTGTGTGGGGTGTGCAGGAGGCAGTCGATCAATGATTCTCATCATTGATGTATCTGTCTCTCTTTCCCTCTCCCTTCCTCTCTGAAGTCAATTTAAAAAAGTTTTTGTTTGTTTGTTTTCATTTTTAAAGAGTGATCCCAAGGAAATCTCTGGCCTGAATCAAATGCTGAGTCTCCAGAGGCTCTGAATCATCAATTGAGCAACATCTGGAATCCAAAGTTTGGAAAAATGACATCAGGGACCTTAATAGTACACTATGGAATCTGAATTCCCCCAATATACAAATTACTCCTTCAGTCTCCCCATTCCCTTTCAAATACTTGCAATTCCCAGTGGGTATCTGTTTCACGTGTCCACTAATAAGTCTCAAGGGCAGACAGTCTGAATTCCAGGAATTGATTTGCAATCAGTGGCTTCTCACTTGGGCAACTCCGGACAGTGGCTTAGCCTCAGGCCCAGCAGGGTTTATCACATGTTCCAGAGCAAGAAGAAGGGAATATGGCTGTCTTAGTGAGTCTGGGCTGTTATGACAAAGTACGATAAACTAGGTGCCTTAGTAACAACAGAAATTGATTTCTCACAGTTGTGGAAGCTGGAAATCTGAGATCAGCTCAGTTCTGGTGAAGGCACTCTTCTGGGCTGCAGATTTCTGACTTCTGGTTATATTCTCACATAATGGAAAGAGGGCAAGTGAGCTCTCTGGGATCCCTTTCATGAGGGCAAAAGTCTCACTCATGGGGGCTCTAATGACCTAATTACCTCTCCAAGGCCCCACCTCCTAATACCATCACATTCGGGATAGGATTTCAACATATGAATTTGAGAGGATACAAACATGAAGTCCACGGCAATGGCCTAAAAGAGATTTGCTACAATGTTTGAAATTATTACATTAATTATTATATTAATACTAGAGGCCCGATGCACAAAAGTTTGTGCACTCAGGGGGCGGGGGGAGGGGGGGTCCCCCAGCCCGGCCTGTGCCCTCTCACAGTCTGGGACCCCTCGGGAGATAGTGACCTGCTGGCTTAGGCCTGCTCCCGGGTGGCAGAGGGCACGCCCAATCCCTAAGTGCAGCCCCTGGTCAGGCTCAGAGCAGGGCCAATTGGGGAGTCGGGGCGCCGCCCCGTCATGCAAAGAGCAGGGCGGATTGGGGTGTTGCGATGCCACCCTCAGTCACGCTCAGGGTAGGGCCGATTGGGGGGTTGGGGCACCGCCCCCTGTCACACTCAAGGCAGGGTCAATGGGGAGGTTGCGGCGCCACCCCTTGTCACTCACAGAGCAGGGCCCATCAGGGGGTTGGGGCGCTGCCCCCTGTCACTCACAGAGCAGGGCCCATCAGGGGGGTTGGGGGTCCGTACCCTGTCACTCACAGAGCAGGGTCAATCAGGGGGTTGAGGAGCTCCCCCCTGTCACTCACAGAGTAGGGCCGATAGGGGAGTTGGGGCACCGCCCCCTGTCACACACAGAGCAGGGTGGATCAGGGGGTTGGGGCGCTGCACCCTGTCACACTCAGGGCAGGGCCAATGGGGAGGTTATGGCTCTACCCTGTCACACACAGAGCAAGGCCTGTGGAGGGGGGTTGGGGCGCCACCCTCTATCACCCACAGAGCAGGGCCAATCAGGGGGTTGGGGCGCCACCACTGTCACACTCAGGGCAGGGCCGATGGAGAGGTTATGGCTCTACCCTGTCACACACAGAGCAGGGCCCGTGGGGGGGGGGGGGGGGTGTGGGGGCCGCACCCTGTCACACACAGAGCAGGGCTGATCAGGGGGTTGGTGTGCTGCACCCTGTCAAACACAGAGCCGCACGGCAATCAGGGGATTGGGGAGCTCCCCCATATCAGGCACAGAGCAGGGCTGATCAGGGGGTTGGGGCGCCTTCCCCTGTCATGAACAGAGCAGGGCAGATAGGGAGGTTGTGGCCCCGCCCCCTGTCACACACAGAGCAGCAGGGCGATCAGGGGGTTTGGGCGCTGCCCCCTGTCACGCTGATCCTGGTGCCGGGAGCCTCGCTGCTCTGCTGATCCCGGTGCCGGAAGGCATATTACCCTTTTACTATATAGGATAGAGGCCTGGTGCATGGGTAGGGGCTGGCTGGTTTGCCCTGAAAGGTGTCCTGGATCAGGGTGGGGGTCCCTACTGGGGTGCCTGGCCAGTCTGGGTGTGGGGCTGAGGGCTGTTTTCCGGAAGCGAGTGACTGAAGCTTCCAACCGCTCCTTGTTTTCTTTTTTTTTTTTTAATCCTGGGCCAGCTTTAGCTCTGAGGCCTTGCTGCTGAAAACATCGATACAAAGTTTTGGTCCGCTGGCTTTCAGTCCGGCTGGTTTCTGGTGTTTTGTTTAGCTTCTTATTTGCAACATAGTACATAGTTGCTTAGAGTTGCAGCTAAGAGACCGGCAAGTGAGGTGGAGAACGTTGGAGTCCGCAGCAAGCAAGCCTCATGCTCGCTTCAGTGCCTGGCTGCTGGCCGCCATCTTGGCTGACAGTTAATTTGCATATATTCACTGATTAGCCAATGAAAAGGGTAGCGGTCGTACGCTAATTACCATGTTTCTCTTTTATTAGTGTAGACTAGAGGCCCGGTGCATGAATTCGTGCACCAGTGGGGTCCTTTGGCCTGGCCTGTGGGATCAGGCTGAAACTGGCTCTCTGACATCCCCCGAGGGATCCTGGATTGCAAGAGGGTGCAGGCCAGGTTGAGGGACCCATCGGTGCATGATTGGGGTCAGGGAGAGACACGAGAGGTTGGCCAGCTGGGGAGGGACCATGGGAGAGCTCCAGGGCATGTCCAGCCCGTCTTGTCCAGTCCCAGCCAGACCCCAGCAGCAAGCTAACCTACCAGTTGAAGCATCTGCCCCCTGGTGGATAGGCTATGTCATAGTGACTGGTCAACTGGTCGACTGTCTGACCCCTGGTGGTCAGTGCACATCATAGCGAGCGGTTGAGCGGCCTTAGCATATCATTAACATATTATGCTTTGATTGGTTGAATGGTTGATCAGACACTTAGCATTAGGCTTTTATTATATAGGATATTTGAAATGTTAATAGAATCTAATATTAACTAATGTATTAATTCTATTACACTTTATTTAATGATGGCTAATTATTCTTCTAAGCACTATCAACAATATTACAGGTAATAATACAATAATTTGACAGTGTAAAAATAAAACCATTACTATATAATCACTTTGGCAGTAGGCAAAAACTGTTGTTTTGATTTTGTTTGTTTTTGTTTTCTGAATAATGGTTAGTTCTGAATAATTCCAGAAAGATAGCATTGAATCCAAGAATCTTCTGCCAAATTCTTCCTAAATGACACCTTGGCATCTGTGAGGGCATGTGCCTGGCTCAAATGGAAGCATGAGCAGTTGACCAAATGCCCTGAGGTTTACTTATTCTTATGAAAACATGTCTGAGCTATAGAACACATAACATACCTCATTCAAAAGCCAGTCCGCTCTTCCTCACAATCCCAGAAGTCTTAGTCAGCACAGGACATGTAAGGGAATGCCACTGCTCATAATGCTGCTGGAAATTTGATGAAGCATTATATACACCACAAAAACATTCGTTCCTGTCATTTAAAATTTAAATTGAGTCTGTTACATGCTCTGACCACTCAGGTGAGGAATTAAAAAAAAAAATTCTTAAGAAACTCAATTACCAGAGACACATCTCAAATCTGAACACTCATATGAATTTCTAACTAAGTATCAACTCAGTAAGTTAAAATTTTCTTGTAGTGCTTCCTTATTAATTTAAAGTAATGTAATCAGGGGCTATTGTTATAATTCTAGCATAGGCCAACACTTTTTATTCCATGTTGCTTAGTTACAAAGTCTGGTCTTAACATACATTAATACAATAAAACAAAATTGAGATAATTAAACCAAAAAAGGCAAAGCTAAAGTTACACTAGCTTCAAGTGTTCAGCCTGAATTATATAGCTGTGTAACTGACAAACTCCTCAATGAGTATTGTGATTGAAGAAATTACTTGGCTAGCAGGAACATAAATTTAAAATTTTAGTTAATATAATCTTGGGCAATTTTCTAAAGTTTTTTTATTTTCATTTTTAGATTAGAAAAAGAATGAGTTGGAGAAGTTCTATGCTTCCCAATTGGATTGCATTCTGCCCCAGAAAAACTTAGTTATTTCATGAATTTTTTAATCTTAATCTTTATGTACATTAAGAATTACCCCCAACCAGAATAAGTCATATGTTATCTACATATATGCAATAACTTTCCAAATGTATATGAATGTATGTTTAATTTTTTAAATGCCACTAAATCAATAAAATGTTTTCTCCACATATTTTTGGTCAATAGTTACTGAAAGAACAATTGTTATTATGTGGTGTCCTGAAAACATACTTATATTAAAAACAAGGCTTCATACTCAAAGAAGGTGGAAATCACTAAGCTAGTTTATTTCTGAAATTAGGAAAATCTAATATTATTTTTCTTCCTTTTTCCCTCCACCCCTCTCCCCCTCTTTTCCACCTTCCCTCTCTCCTTCTCTTTCTTTCCTTCTCTTTCTTCCTTTTTTTCATAAAAACGATGCTGATTTATCATGAATGAATACACTCTTAATATTTGATTTCCAAATTAATCTGAAAATAGGAGTCCTGGAAACATTTCTATAGTTCTCTGCATAACCGATGGACATACTGTAGAAGCCACGTAAACAGAAAATCCAAACAAAGCAAAATGAAATCGAGTGCCAAGGTGTGTGAAAGAAAATTCAGTTAAGAGACCATAAAGCTATAAATGAATATTTGATGAGCCAAGACTTTTTACTATAAAAGTGCTCCATTTTACTAAAGAGGAAATTGTACCATGAAGAGGAATAGCTAAAGACCCGCAAAACATAAAACATGCCTTTATGGTTTTCACAAATATTCAGTGTTTCCACATATACACAGTGACTAGAAAGCAGTAGTGCCAAAACAGCCATCATAGCAATAAACTGAGTCATGTAGAATGACATACAAAGTTAGAGGGAATTTAGGGGGAAAACAAAGGTATTAGGACCAAGAAAAAATCAATTTAAGCATCCTTCTGGAGGTACATCTGTCACGTTGCTACCTGTTTGCATACTGTTTCTAAGGGTAATGGCTCAGGTGTCAAATGCATGTATATACTGCCACATGCGAAATGGAAATTATGGGAATAATGAGGAACACACTGTCAGGTAACTCGTAGATATTAGCTTTTATTAGTATAAAAGTCTCTTTATCCTGTAGGCTGCACTTAAAAAAAAATACAAGTTAACCTTTACCTGTAATAAACTTTAATATTCTGCTTTCCAAAAAAATACCCCTTAAAAATAAATCTGAACAGAAAGGGGGAAAATAACAAAAGTAAGTACATTTCTACCATCAAATGCTTTAGACCAAAAATAAATAAATTGACCATGATACATAAGGCATTGGTGCCATAATATTTCTCTCCAAAAAGTGGACACAAAGATTCATAAAGCAGACTTACTTTTCAACAGCTTTCAAGACATTAGAGAGGCAAGAAATCATTGTAAATGTATTAGCTAAGTATCTCCTATCCTCTAATGGATAGGAGTCATTTAATCTGAGACTAAAAAAAATCAAGAGTAATGATTTCTTATCAATAATAATGTTTAGCCCAGCTGGCATGGCTCAGTGATTGAGCATCCACCCAGGAACCAAGAGGTCACAGTTCAATTCCTGGTCAGGGCACATGCCCGGGTTGCGGGCTCAATCCCCAATGTGGGGCATGCAGGAGGCAGCCGATCAATGATTCTCTCTCATCATTGATGTTTCTATCTCTCTCTCCTTCTCCCTTCCTCTCTCTAAAGCCAAGAAAAAAAATAGTAATGTTTATATTTTTTAAATATTTATGAAGTGAAATAATACAAAAAACATATAAAGTTCTTAATACAGGACTAGGATAATTATTGTGAATTCAGGTTCATCTCCACTGGGGCTCATTAGCATGTAACTCTAATGATTTGAGGAAAAAAAGTATTTTTGGAATAAAATGGAGGACAGAGGTGGACTTCACTATTTTATTCCCCTAATCCAGGGGTCCTCAAACGTTTTAAACAGGGGGCCAGTTCACTGTCCCTCAGACCATTGGAGGTCCGGACTATAGTTTAAAAAAAAAACTATGAACAAATTCCTATGCACACTGCACATATCTTATTTTGAAGTAAAAAAACAAAACGGGAACAAATACAATATTTGTATTTGCATGTGGCCCGCGGGCCGTAGTTTGAGGACCCCTGGTCTAATCAATCCCCCATCCATCTGAATCAGCCCGTCCCTAGACACCTTATTCCACGTGGCTTACTCTAACATGTTGAGGGCCACTAGAACCTTGAGATCTTCTCCCAGACTCTACTTTGTTTTCCCTAAACCAAGTGAATATTCAGGGTGCTGAGACATTCTTTATGATGATCAGAAAAGAAGCAAAGACACTGGCTTGTCCTAGATCTACAGAAAGACTTTCCCTGACCACATAATCCAAACTGACCCCTGCTTATTCCTCCCCCATTGTGTTCCTGCGACTGCCTCTGTTATTCATTCAACCAACATTTACTGAGCACATATTGCATTTATTCTGTTAAAAGTGTGTACTTGTTTAATGTTTCTCTCTCCCCACTGGATTGTACATTCCTGTAGTTTTATTCCCCACAAGAATATATTTGTCAAATAAATAAATGAAAGAATGAAGGAATCTGTAAATTAAGTTTTTTTTACCTTCACCTGCAGCCAGCTTTTGAAACTTCTCCCTTGTCCTTCTCTGTTCACAAGAATGAGGGGTAGTAGAGGGTGGAGAGGGACCTCCCATAATGACATCAGCACAGGAGGGACAGTCCCCTCTCCTTCACCCTTCCTTACTCCAGGGCAGAGATGAAATCATGCTTCGAGAATTCTGAATGAGCTTCTACTTACTTTCCCTTGCAAAAAGGATATTGGGCTTGCAAAGGAGGGTAACCCATGCCACTTGCACTTTAGAATCTTAGGTTAAACATGCCACCCCTATTTTGCAGAAATTGTGGAATCACCCTCACTTTAGCTGTAGATATTCTTTTGTGTGAGAGTGACTGAGCATGAATCTAAAATTCCGATGTGCATTCCTAAAAGATAATGTTAGAGTCTACGTTTTGTTTCTCTACCTCCACACAGCTATATCCCGCCATAACTAACATCTTCTATGAATACGGTGAGAACACATTTCTATTTTCCAGCAAAGTCCTAATTTGCCCAGAGCAGTACCCATTCACACCTTGATATTTTACTAGTATTTGCAGTTGAATATCACCTCCTACATGAAGTTTATTTTTTAATTGCCAGAAAAAGCCTTTCCTCCTCTTATTTATTTTATATTACACTATAGTTCTTCCTCAGTAGTTAGGTGGGTACATTATGTCTCTTTAAACGTAAACATCAATCTCCTTTAGGGCAGTTACCAAGTTATAAAATATCCTGCATCCCAATGCCTAGCATTAGGAATTCAATAAATGTTGACTTCAATGAAAGTAAGTGGTTGTTGGTAACCGGTTATGTAACATCTGAGATAAAAATAATATAATTAAAAGAAGAGACAGGAAATAATCTTTAATCCCCAAAAATTTCATCTTTCCATTCTTTTAAGGACTACAAAAGTGTTTTACCTTTCTGAATTCTAATATAACCACATTTTTATTGAGGATCTCTTATAAATAAAAATGTGCCATTTATGTTCAAATGATTATCTGAAATTCAGGTGAAAAATTGTTCAGATTTAAAATATTTTTATAATTTTTTTATCAAATCTCTCCAAACTTCTTGTTTTGCAATTGCGACTCCTAGTGAGGTGTTGAAGTGAAACCTAAAAGAAATAGAAAATACCTAAGTCAAGTGGCCATAATGCCCTTGCCTCCTTCCAAAGAAACCATAGAGATATTTTGTGAAACCCTTAGGATTCATAGAACACACTCTGAAACCCATAGCTTCAATCAGTAAATAGTGCTAATATCCTGAGCTAAGGGCCAAAATGTTCAGAATCTACCGAAAGCAATCAAATCTCAAATAGATGAAAAAGGCTTTTCGGATTCAGATCAAATGGAGGAGAGGTCATTCATCTTATTTAATAAGCAACAAAGGATGCAAATGTAACAGCAATTCTAAATTTATATAATTTTAGTGGGGGAATTATTCATTTTTTAACATGATGAGAATTTTAAATTCCTCCCTGAATTTATAAAAGTTAAAAAGGAATACCATCTAGCTAAATATGAACTATTTGTCTTTTCTGTCTCACCTTTCATGTTCTAGTTTCCAATTGCTGTTCTAGGTTGTCATAGCAACAAAATGCTAGTTGCAATAAGTTTTAGTAGGAAACCTGTTTAGGAAACCTAATTTATTATAAGTGGAATACATTCAGTTGGTTGCATGTGTGGCAGATTTTTCAATTTTTTCAGAAAGTCTTTGATCATAATATTCCTACTGACTACTACTTCATAACCTTTTTATGACATAAAGTAACTCTCAGAGTTCATAGACAATAACAGGAGGAACTTCAAGACAGACATAGAGTTACCTAGGATTTAGTGTTTAGTTTCCCCCAACCCCAATACAGCTAATTATCCTATACACCCACTAACACATTGTTTTGTCTAAAATATAGATTTCTCATGTATTCATTATTTTAATTTCTTAATTTGCTTCCACTGTTAATACAAATATACTTGTAGAAAATATAATACAAAAAAGAAAATATAATGCAAAAGTTAGCAAAAAAATTTTGCATATTGTCACTACCAAAAGCTCCTATTTAAAAAAATGCACAGGTTTTTACATATTCTACTGCTCACAAGCTTTCAATTTATTCTTTCTGGCTGATAGAATAAATTTTGAATTATTTTGTCATTCATTCAGAGCCCTCTAAAATTTCACCCTCTGTACCTTTCTAGATTCACTTATACCGTCTACTCTCATAAATCAACTAGCACAACCAGCCAGGTGACCAACAATCTTTATTTATGTTTTCTGACCTTTCTGTGTATTTATACAATTTCCTTCCCCCTTCCATTCTGGTCTATTTTGCTATACCTATCCTACACACTGGCAATTCTTTCCTAAAAAAAAAAAAAAAAAAAAAAAAAAAAGCTATCTCAAACCTCTCTCTTTTCTTCCCCAAATGGATAAAACTTACTCATTTAGTCCTTGAATACAATCCACCTTGCAGAAAGTTTCATACTATCAATTCTTACAAATCACTGCTTACATGAACATATTTTACCTTCTCAACTGGAAGGTAAGTTCATTCAGAGTCAGAACCATGTCTGGTGTGTCTTACTGCAATCCAACACCAATATTACGGATTTTATTTAATAAAAGAGCCTCGAGAGAGGAAGTCATGAGCCAAGCCCACCTTGCCTCCCAGTGACACATGCTGATAACTCACTTTGTACCCTTGTATCATCAGACATAGGGGAACCTTTGGGGGCATCAAAGATGAAGGGATAGATGGTTCCCTGTCACTTCTTTTGTGTTATCTTTATCCCAGATGTTGCATAAATGGTTATAACCACTTACTTCATGGGTTACCCATCAAAAGTGACCTGAGTCTATACTCAAACTGTTCATATGAAAGATGTGAAAGGCCAGGAAACAATACCAGAAACAGGTGTTTCTTTTCTGCTTAACCACCAGCCATGCCAAGAAAAAGAAAATGTTTTATACTCTTGGTTCCTTGTCCTACACACCGAAGGAAGTCACCTGACTTCCTTCCAGAAACATGATTACCTAAACAAGCAACCCTCTATGGAGAATAGTCTCCATTCATCTGGGCAAACACCCACTTCCCACCACAGGGCAACTCTGAGAAAGTAGAGCATCGAATGAGGACACATATTCATTTTCACTAAAAAAAAAAAGTAGCTTATTTATTGTCTTTAAAGTTAAAAAATAAGGTGTGATTTCCTTTCATGCACTTACATTAATGCACACAATTAAGCAAGAGCCTTGAGCATGGAAAATCACTTTCTTTATTTCAACATTTTTAAAAGTTTAGCTCTATTGATTCATTGTGTGAATAATACAATTTGGAATATCATTCTTCAATATACTGCCGAAGAATTAAAATATCATGCCTTCTGCATTATGTGTTTTTTGAAAGTTGTGGTCGGAATATAGGCAATATTTTATTGACTTAAACTTTTAAATCTTGATAGATTTATTGTTATAAGTCACAGTGTAAAGTAATAAATAATACAATTTTGAATATGAAATCTTTTCATTGGCACTTGAGAGGAGCAGAAAATGGAATGCATAAAGTCTTACCAGAAATAGTGTAACCATTATGAACTAAGGCCAAATTATCTTATTAAAAAAAGATCCCAAATTTTGACTTGGTGTTTTAGTAAACTATTAGTTGGGCTGCTAAAGCTAAACTTAGGTCTTCATCCTGGATAAACTTATTGGAGATTCTGAGGTTAATGTGGTACTCACTTCCTTAGGAGAATAATAATGATGTCAGCTTATAGTTACTATGTCCCAGGCACTGTTTTGAAAGGTTTATACATGTTAACTGATTTCATCCCCACAAACGTCACATGATACTTTCTCTCCATTTTTACTTTTTAAATATTTTTACATGGTTAATATTGATTTTTTAATGGAATATACTTCTTAATTCAATTTATTGGGGTGAAATTGGTTAATAAAATATATGTTTCAAGTGTAAAATCCTATGATTCATCATCTATATACTGTACTAGAGGCCACATACATGAAATTCATGCACTGGGAAGGTGGTCCCCTCAGCCTGGCCTGCACCCTCTTGCAGGCTGGGACCCCTCGGGGGATGTATGACTGATGGCTTAGGCCCGATCCCCCCAGGGGTCAGGCCTAAACCGGCAGTCAGATATCCCTCTCACAATCTGGAATCCCTCGCTCCTTACTGCCTGCTGGCTCGCTATTGCCGCAGGCTCCTACTTCTCAGCTCGCTGATCCTTAGCACTGTCATAAAGGCGGGAGAGACTTCTGCCACCACTGCTGCACTCGCCCAGCCGTGAGCCCGGCTTCTGGCTGAGAGGCTCCCACCACCACTGCTGTACTGGCAGCCATCAGCCTGGCTTGTGGCTGAGCAGAGCTCCCCCTGTGGGAGTGCATTGACCACCAAGGGGCAGTTCCTACATTGAGCGTCTGCCCCTGGTGATCAGTGCACATCATATTGACCAGTTGTTCCAGTTGTTCCGCCATAACGGTCGCTTAGGCTTTTATTATATAGACTAAAGGCCCGGTGCACAAAATTGTGCATGGGTAGGGTCCCTAGGCCTGACTGGCGATTAGGGCTGATCTGTGGGGCGACTGGTGGGGCAATCAGGGGGCCCCTGCTGGCACCCACCTTAGCCAATCTGGCGCCGCCTGCTCACTGGCCCCACCCCCCCACCGCTGCTCCTGGTCGCCTCCCTCTGTGGGCCCCCCGCTGGTACCCGCCTTGGTCGGCCTGGGGCCTGTGGGCTGGGGGCAGCTCCTACATTGAGCATCTGCCCCCTGGTGGTCAGTGCACATCATAGCAACTGGTCATTCTGCCGTTTGGTCGATTTGCATATTGGGCTTTTATTATATAGGACTAGAAGCCCAGTGCACAATAATTTGTGCACTGGCAGGTGGCGGGTGGGGGTAGGGTTCCTCAGTCCAACCTGTGCCCTCTCACAGTCTGGAACCCCTCGAGAGATAACCACCTGCTGGCTTAGGCCCGCTCCCCTGGTGGCAGATGGCACGCCTAATCCCGCAGTGTCTGCCCCATCTCACCCAGTTGCAGATGGCAGGCCCGGATCCCGCGCTGGGTCGGTGGCCAGTCAGATCGTGCTGCCGCCCTCCCCACCCACCCACCCCACCCCACATACAGCAGGCCAGGGATTGCGCTGCCGACTGCCCTGGGCCGCACACGGCAGGCCCGGATCCCGGGCTGGAGCAGGCGGTGGCTGGGGATCTCGCTGCTGCCTGCCCCGCCTGCCCCGCCCCACACACACACGACAGGCCAGGATTGGGGCAGCCAGCGGCTGGGGATTACACTGCCACCAGTCCCAGGCGGGGAGGTGCAGTGGGATCTTCCTGCAGTATGCAAATTAGCCACCATCTTTGTTGGTGGTTAATTTGCATATCATGCTGATTAGCCAATGGGAGGTGAGGCGAAGGTACGGTCAATTACCATGTTTGTCTATTATTAGATAGAATTGTGTTCACCACCCAAAGTCAAGTATTTTTCCATCACCCTATATTTGACCTGCTTTACCCTTTATTACCTCCCCTCTGGTAACCACCATACTGTTATCTGTGTCTACAAGCATTTTTTGTTTGTCTTTTTTTTTCATTTGTTGTTTTCTGCTTTATATTTCACATATGAGTGAAATCATATGGTGCTTAACTTTTTCTACCTGACTTATTTCACTTAGTATGCTATTCTCAAGATCTATACATGTTGTAAATGTCAGTATTTCATCTTTTCTTATAGTTGAGTATTATTCCACTGTATATATGTACCACATCTTCTTTAGCTAATCATCCATTGAAGGACAGTTCAGTTATTTCCATGTCTTGGCCACCATGAATAATGCTCCAATAAACATAGGGGAACATGTATCTTTACAAATAAATGTTTTCAAATTTTTCAATTATCTCTAGTTTTTAAGACAAGGAAATTGAGGCATGAGGATGCTAAGTAACTTGTCCAAGGTCACACATGGTTAAAGATGACAGCTGTTATTTCAACCCAGTCCACCAAGTCCTGGAGTCTGTGCTCTTAACACAATATCAAACCACCTCTCAAGAAAATACTCTCCTTTGCAAACAAAGGAGAAAGATTGGAGTTTCCACTAACGCTGTTTCCCAAGACATCCTTTTCCCGCTCCACATACCTAGTCCTTCACCTATCACACAACAGCTCGCCATCTCTAACCAAAACTAAGCCAGTGTTCCCCAAAGATTACTGAGATTGTTTTAGGTGAAATACAGATTTTTAAAATTTTAATAGCTATTAATATTTACTTTGATGTGTATTAAGAAATCAACAAAATTCGCACATCAAAAACATGATCTTACAGATATTATTCCTAGTGAATAATTTAGATCATTTTAAAGAAAAAAAATCTATATCATAAAAAGCCTGTGGTCATCACACCCTAATACAGAACGACCAAGACCGCACTCACCAGGAGGTACACGCGGGTGGGCAGGGCTGCAAGTGTGGTGGGGCAGCAGGCGGGTGGGCGGGGCCATGCGATTTTGCACGCTGGGCTTCTAGTAAGTAAATAATAGGACAGGTGGTAAACAAATGGGGAAGAAAGTTTGAAGTTCGGTAAACATGAACATCAGCAGTGCTATTCTCTAAGAAATAAATTTCCAGATAGACCATCACTGGAGTGTCTCAGCTAAGCTAAGACAGAAATATTCTAGCTATGTCACAGGATAGCTAGACTTCCCCACCATGTTCTTATATAAAACTACCAGCTTTCTCCTGTCCCAATAAGACAGGGTTGCCAAGCAGTCATAGCCATTATGCACCTTCAGCCTTTCAAACCAGAAGTCTATTGGGGCTCCCTCTTTCCTGCCTTCCCAACACCTGGCCAGGACCTTTCACAATGGCTAGAAGAGCAAACGGGTAAGCATGAGTACACATGGAAAGGAATTAAAAAAGGGAAGACGAGTGCTCTGGGCTGAGCAGCGTCTCAATCACTGTACTAAACAGCTGGTTTACTCTTCTGAGCAACTCTGAGATGAAGGCATCATTGTCCCTCTTTTATAGATAAAGAAACCAAAGCCCACAGAGCAAGCAGGGTGTGAGGCCAGGTTCTGTGATTCTGAAGTTGGAGGACTTTTCCTATACTTGGCAGTAGAGACTTGAGAAGGGAAGCGATATATAGAGGAAGAAATGAAGTTGAAAGGGACCTTGAAAAAATATATTTCAAATCCTCATTTTAATCGATTAAAAACTAAAGTAAGACAGAACCACAGGGTCGTGTCCCAAGAGCTATACCCTGGCGATTCAAATGGCCAGTCCAATGCTCTTTCTAGCACCTTTTTCGGAAAGGCTCTGGCATTCACTGGAAGGTATAGCTGGAGAAGATGCTTAAATTAAGTTAAATGGAAGGAAGGACGGCTGTGCCAAGTCATAGAATGAGCACAAGCCTAAAGGCCGGCAACCATGAAAATTATTTCTGCTGAATAGGTTACAAAAGAGTCTACTTCAGGGCACTGTCCAAGCAGTGTCATTTCATCATGTTGGAACCAAAAAGACTGAATACTTTAGTGGGCTGGCAGGGAGAGGAGCTGACAATTACCTTGTCCAAATCATTACTAGAAGTACTGCTGCTTTATTGTAACACTGATTAGTGCTTTTTAAAATTACAGATAATGAAATCCAAGTAATTATAGTCTAAGTTCCTGACTTCTGTTTAGTTGTTATTTCCCCTCCCCTTTTCCAGTAATCACAGAAATGTAAAGCTATATACAAAACTGGGTAAAGCCTTTTATTCAAAGACAAAGTACAAGAGACATGTTCTCCCCCGTGAATTACAATATCACTAATTCAAGGGCCATTTTTGTCTTCCTATCCCCATGGTGTCTTGTCAATGATTGGGGTTATATAAATGTCTGTTGAATTGAATGAAAGTCATTATAAAGGCTGAAACACCTGTGCAGGAATAAATGAAGATCGTCTCAGGAGTAAGTGAAAGAAATATCCTAAGATAAGAAAAAGTATTTGTATTTTGATCAGTTTGTATTTATGTTCTTTTGGGAAAGTCATTACCATAAAAATAATTTTGTTCAATAATGACATAAATTATGCCAAAATTATTATAACTGCTTACTCAATGGATCATAAGCACATATCTTATCCTCTTGATTGGTATTTTAATGCATAATGCTGTTATTAAAAGGCTTATTAACCCACCTTTTAACTCTAATCTTCTTTAAACAAGCTTTTTATTTTTAAGATAATACTAGAGATAAACCTTCTGTTATGTTAATTTCTTTGCATTTATGAGTATTTTACCCACTTATTCTAGTAATCACAGAAATGTAAAACTATATAATTTCAAAGGTCACAATTTCACAAGGAACTAATAATGCTAATTCTGGAATCCTGAAATGCATGATTGTCTCATTGAAAATTATCTTTTCAGCATAATAAAAGAATAAGTATCTGTGGCCTATAATCTGAATGATTTATATTGTATGGTTCCACTTTTTCACAGTGCTTTTCTCTCAAAGAATTTTCTAGCAAATTTTGTGTGGAACTAGAATTGTGAGGACCCTGAATGGCTTTGACAGAATTATACAAAGGAGGATATTTTAATGGTAATAGTTTCCTACCTGGGTAACTGCAAACACCTCCCTGCCCCCCAAATTCCACTACTTTTTAATTGGCTACAACTACTTAATCATTTGAGGTTGATTGTGTTTCATTCACAAATATTTACTCTCCCCTTGAACCTTCTATGGGAGAAATAAAATTCCCCACTTGATTTAATTTGGCCAACAATCCCATAATAAGAAGTGTCAAACCATCCATCTATACTAATGAGAAAGCAAGTTATATATCACCTGATTTCACCTGTTCTTGACTTCTCCCTACTCTCTCCCATTTTCATACATTTATATTTGTAATTTATACAGTTTTATTTGTAGTTCTGCTCTATCGTGTTACAAAGACATTTTATGTTTTGGTGTCTGTTGTTTTAACTATACTTCCCTTGGACCTCCAACGGGCTTCAGGAGATTCTTAGAGAAACTCTTGAGCTCCACAAGGTCAACCTTGCTAGTCCCCCAAATATACTTTACAGATATGTAATCTGAAAGGATTTGTCTTTGTATAGTAAATTAGGAAGGTGTTGCTAAAAACGGTGCTTTAGCTTCTATTTGGTGAGCTAAAACACAAAACAACAAACACTTTGTGATTGCCTCTAGTAGTAGACTCATTCTTTAATTACCCTATATATGTTTTATCTCATTATATCAATGTATTTAGTTGAAATAAAACACCTTCTGTTTTACGATAATCCTAGATCTCATTGAAAAAGCTAAAGAAAAAAATCTTTGCAAATCAACCAATTTAAACAAAAGAAAGAAGTCAGGGTAGATATTAGGGATTTAGGATTTAAGAGTCCTGGCTGCTCATAGAATTAACAAGAGTATTAGATTGGCTCATAAGCACCTTTTCATGCCAGAGTAGACACCAGAGAACTACAAACACAGCTGGGATACTTGGAGAATGTGTGTGAAAACTCCTCAAGGAACTGCCAGCCAGATGCCCACAGTAAAGCCAGCGTTCCTTGTGTAGCACAGACATGAAACTAATGATGCATCCACGATGCAGCCACTGAGATGAAACCATCTGCTGGCTTATTCGTCCACCATGTTGTCACTATCGATGTGCATTAAGAAAAAAACATGGCATGAGAAGCAATTTACATGGGGAGGTTTTCAGTGGTGAACACAATACAGTATACAGATGATGTAGCATAGGACTGTACACTTAAAACCTATACAATTTTATTGACCAATATCATTCTAATAAATTAATTTTTAAAAATGTAATTGCTGCCTTAGCTGGTTTGGCTCAGTGGATAGAGCATTGGCCTGTGGACTGAAGGGTCCCAGGTTTGGTTCCTGTCAAGGGCACATGCCTGGGTTGTGGGCTCGATCCCAGTAGGAGGCGTTCTGGAGGCAGCCAATCAATGATTCTCTCTCATCATTGATGTTTCTCTCTCTTTCTCCCTCTCCCTCTGAAATAAAAAAAAATATATATATATATATATGTAATTGCTAAACTATGCTTTATTTATATTAACAATATAAAAAGGTCTGCATGTCTCTAAAAGTACTTTACTTATTTATTTATTTTTAATCCTCACGGGAGAATATTTTTTCATTGACTTTTAGAGAGAGGGATAGACAGAGAGAAATATCGATGTGAGAGAAACACATTGATTGGTTGCCTTCTGCACACATCCTGACCAGAGGCTGGGCCAGGGGGGGGCCTGCAACTGAGGTACTATGTGTCTTTGACCAGAATGGAACCTGGGGCTCTTGGGACTGCAGGCTGACGCTCTATGCACTAAGCCAAACCGGCTAGGGCTAAACGTAGTTTAAAGGTTAAATGGAATAATAATCCTTAATCAAGTCGCATAATCAGTTTACCAGATTTTTTCCAATGGTGGGCAATTAAAAATGATTACATTTTAAGTGAATATATATGTGTTTAATTCAAATGAAATATATCACCTATTCATAATTGCATACTTACCA
Source organism: Myotis yumanensis (assembly GCF_028538775.1). Lineage (NCBI taxonomy): Eukaryota > Metazoa > Chordata > Mammalia > Chiroptera > Vespertilionidae > Myotis > Myotis yumanensis. The sequence goes on along the minus strand of NW_027223753.1, from coordinate 201,134,754 downwards.
TTACATGACTAACAAAAACCATTTTATGCAATACACAAATCATAAAAATGAATGTACATGGGTGTGTGAAAATTTTCCGTGCTAGCAGAAAATCAGTCCTATAATGTAAAGAACACCAGGCTGTACTTCTATCCAAGTTGTTAGAAATGTAAAATTTATATAGTATAGCACACAGAAAGAAAAGTGCACAAATCATAAATTTCCTATCTGTTTATTTTCACAAAGTGAACACACCCGTAAAATCTAATAAAGAAATAGTGTATATTCATCAGCACTCCTGACGCAGCCCTAATACAAAAAAAATAAATAAGTAAAGTCAGGCAGAGGTATTATATTAACTGAAAAGAGGAGAACTAATACCTATTCTGAGAAGTTAATGAAAAGAAAAACTATTAAACTTCGACAATTTTAACTTCAATACTTCACTCTGTCCATACCCTCCAATCTTCTCAGCCTTCACCCCAAATGCTATAAATACCATTTGTGTTTGAAATCACAGGAACATGCAGGTGTGGAGAGTGGGGCCTATTCAAGAAGGGCACTGCAGTCCAAGTTCTCAATTCCAGGAGAACATCATAAACTCTATACTAACGTGTGCCCAGAATGTAAATCTCAGAGATTAGATCCAAAGTGGAGGGCCAGGAAGGGTCAGGCTTCCAGTGTGCACCAGCCCTCAGCAGCTTTGCAATAACTGGGCAATAATAGCAAAGAGGAGAGCTAACCATTACTGTGATATAAACGGTCCAAGCACTTCACACGATTATCTCATTTAATCTTCACATTGACTCTATGAGAGAAGTATAACTATCATCCCCATCAAAAGATGAGTAAAGGGCCCTGGCTGGTTTGGCTCAGTGGAGAGAGCATCGGCCTGCAGACCAAAGAGTCCCAGGTTCCATTCAATCAAGGGCACATACCTCGCTTGTGTTTCTCTCACATTGATGTCTCTCTCTCTCTCTCTCCCTCTCTCTCTCCCTCTCTCTCTCTCTCTGTCTCTCCCCCTCCTTTTCAATCTCTCTAAAAATCAATGGAAAAATATCCTCATGTGAGGATTTAAAAAATAATAAAAAGGTGAATAAAGGAAGGTAGAGAGGGGCGAGTGTGACCAATTTTACATTCTTGTTATTTTCATGTTATTTTTTAAAGTATTCAAACAACACAGTTATAGCAGAGGCAGATGTGAGGTTGGTCTATGCAGTAAATCAGGGATATTAGGTGGCTGTCTCATGTGTGATACTGGCTAAAGTTCAAATGCTGTCTGAGCTCAGCTGGCCATGCAGAGATTCCTCTAGCAACTAATGATGAAGCCTAGAAGAGTGCTTGGCAAACTACACATTCAATTAATATGTGTTGAGCCAGTGACTGTCTTTCCTATTTTTTCCTTATATGATTTACTTAACTATAAAATTAATCTATAAATTCAGTGGTATTAGATGTCCTCCTATTTACAAATGAAATACTGGGGGCAAGATAGGCCCAGTAACCTATCTGAGTATGTGACTCTCTGGGTGAGACTTAGAATTTGTGTAAAATAATCATGTAACTTGATGTAACAGACATTTATTGATGCTAACTATATGCAAAGCACTTTTCTAGGGAGATAGATAATTAAGAGGTCATTTATTTCTATTCATCCTAAGCATACAATTTAATTGGAAAAATACAGAACCAAACTGAACCATGGCATGAAAGAAGAACTGCTTAGAGGTAAAGTAACAGGAAGTTCAGAGACAGGTGTGATTCACTATCACCAACAGACCTGGTAAAGCTTTGAAAACCAGGTGAGTTTTAACATTCCCTTAATGGATAAATAAAATTTTACGAGGCAAAGAAGGGAGATTCCCGGGCCAATGTAGTAATACAAATAAAAATTAAAGCCAGTGAAAGTTTAAGGAAAATGGATATGAGGAGAAAACAGGTGATGATAAAGCTGGCATTGCAAATGTATTAGATTCCATAGATAGAAAGAAAAAACACACAATTAATTTCCGTAATCATAGACTCAATATTTTTGAGGAGAGAATTGCCATCCCTCCCCCCATTTAGCTTAGAATTCTTAGCTTGAACCCTTCCCAGTGGAGAAGAAATAACTAGCTGATTCAGTTAACGAGAGTCTGTCTCTTCTCCCAACTTTCTCAGTCCAATCAGTTTACTATGGTAGGAATACTGCTCTGCTTAAGCCCTGACAAATGCATTATTTTTGTTGATGAATAAATTCATTTTGACTTCACCCATTTCCCGTTGACTGGGCTCAGTCCTTGGTCCAGTGCCTTGATTTTATAAATAAAAACCCCTGTATTGGCACAGTGCTAATTGAAATCTCCATGGTCTATGCTTGGTGGCTTTTAAGATACATCCCTATAATTAGATCCGATGCCCCTGGGTTCTTAGAATCTGGTCTTGTTTATCCCACTGCTGTTCAAATTTATACTTAATCTCAGCTGGGCTCTCTTCACACCTAAGCCTACCCTAGCATTTTCATTTCTTCTATTTCCCTACTAATGTCCTCTACATCTAGGCTCAGCCCACCAATGTTGATACTCAAATCCTGTTGGTTGCATTAACGGAGAAGTGTTCTTTGTGTCCCAACACAGACAAAAGGGAAAATTGGACATTGTAACATTCTGTTGTTTGGTTGGCAAATATTAAATAAGACAAAATGATCTTTACTTTGGGATATTTTGTTTGGATTCTAGGTCAGAATAGATTGTTTTCCAATTTCTTTGAAATTATAGGCATTTTGATTGTGCTAGAAGCCATTTCCTAAACACTAAGAAATCTGTACTAGTACAAGCCTTACAGACATTAAAGGTTGGAAATATCCAAATAGCAATCTAGGCAGCAAGGCTGCCTAAATTTAAGTGTCTCAAAAGATGTACTTTCGATCAGATCATTACTCACAATTCCAGTAACGCATGCTCAAAGAAGGATTTTTCATATATCAGAGATTGGACCCAGATAAATTGCTTGACATCTAACAACTTAGAAAGCAAACAAACCACTGCATCTCTGTTAGTGTTTCCTGAATGTTGCATGTAATCAATACATGTGATTGCTCTTTAAATTATAACGCCAACACTTTCTCCCAATAACATGATGGTCTTAGGCTTCTTGCTCCCATCTTAGTTTGTCCGCGAGCTAAAATAAGCACAGTGTTTACACATCTCACTGCACGATCATGAGCAATTTCCCTGTGGAGATGAACTTTTTAAATGTGATACTGTCATAGGAATCACAACACATAATTTATGTATAAAGAAAGAAAGAATAAAAGAGGGATGGATGAAGACTATTCTCATTTCAGGAGAATACTTACAGAAAGCTTTTTATAAATTTGTTTCTTGGTTATATATCTTATTAACATCCAAAATATTTATCTCAGTACATTTTGAAAAATTAATGTTTTAACTATAGTTTACTTAGAGTTTAAATTTATTTAGAACACTGTGTTTAGCTGTGGCATTATTTATAAATTCTTTTAGTATAATACATGTCTATTTCTAGTGAAAACATGCAATGGCTCATTAAATTTAAATAGTATAGATCAAAACTATGAATGCATGTTTATACTGCTTTAAATCTAAATGTACAGACTTTAAAAATAAGAATTATTTGGTTTCTATTTAGTTTTCAAACTTGTCTGTGTTGTCATAATTAAAAGTAACCTTTCCAAAATGTGATATATAGGTCAATACTTGTATCTATAACTAAAGAGTCTTTTATTGATCTATGGATTGCTGAGGGCAATTACAGTGGTTTCAGCCATTGAAATCGCTATTAACCACAATGTTGTTGGGGCAGTGGCAAAGCCATGCTATTACTTAACATTCAGACTGATATTTATTGACTTTTCTCAACAATAAATATAAACCTTCTAGGCACCAGTGTTCATCAGCTATTTCTTTTCTGACAGTTGTGGCACCAGCAAAAACAGAGATTCAAAATGTATGTTGCATGACCAACCCCATACCTGAGGCAAAATTAATTAGTTTTATTTATGCTTCTATAGCATTCTGTATATGCCTCTAATGGAACACTTACTGCCTAATATTATGGTTTCATTTTGCACATGCATTCTAAGTCCCTTAAATTCCAGTGCCACACTTAATAAAGAGGCTCTTGAATATTTGTTAGGGAATATATATTTTCAAGTGAATGAACTTATGATGGACAAACAAATATGTTTCAACCTACAAAAACAAGTCTAGAGAGACATGTTCAATGACACTTCGTGACAACTGAAATGTTCTAGATAGTGCTGTCCAACACAGGAATCACCAGCCACCGGTGACAATCGCAGACTTAATATGTGGCTACGGACACTGAATTTTAAATGTCAGTTTTAAAGAAGTTAAATCAAAATACAAACAAATATCTAGTTAGTCTCTACTGTATCAGTACATTTCTAGAGGTTCTTCAAGGAATAAACTTTGGCAATCTTTCTAAAGCACAGATAATTCGCTTTCTTGAATGTTGTCAGTAAATCAGAAGTCTGAAGTGGTAATTCAACCAAAGATCTCCCTATAGCTATCGGACACATGCCATAGTCAAGTTTTCATTGATTAAAAACAAAACAACAACAACAACACCCAAATTGCTAAATAAATAAGGAGACAACCAGATGTAAGGACCCCAACATTGATGACTGTTGCTTTTGTGACTAGTTGCTGAGCCCCAGAGCAAAAATCAACTGAAGTAGAAGCAAAAATTAATTACTGAACTCCAAAGAAAAATCAGCTGAAATAAAACAAAGAGATATGAACCCTCTGTCATGGCCAACAGAGTTGGCCACTAAAAAGCAGTGATCTTTATCAGTGTTTACTCATCTTGGAGCCTGCAGGTCCCAGGCATGAGTTTCCAGAATATAGTAATAGGCTAACTCACAATGCATCAACACCATGTGTCATCCACCTAAACTCTCCCTGGCTTATTTAGAATCTAATGCTGGCTTTTCCCCTTTGGACTCATCACAGTTAAGTCATGCATTCATTCAGTAAATAGTTATTAATATCACCTATATGATGTTCAGTGTCCTAGGCACTGAGGTACAGATCTAAACGAAGTGGACCGAAATCCCTGCCTCCTAGAAGTTACAGTGGGGGATACAGAAAATGAACTAACTACATAATCAAAATACATCACATGCTAGTGAACAGCAAGTGCTATGGAACAAAATAAAGCCAAAATAAGGATAGGGAGTATGTGTGTGTGTGTGTAGGTTTAGGATGCAAGTGAGCAAGCAATGTGAATACCTGGAGAGAGAGCATATCAGGCAGGGGTAATAGCAGGGGTGGAATGGGACATTTTAAGGCAGAAGTACCCGGTTGTTTTGGGGCAAGTAGGAGAACTGTGTAGCTGTAACAGAAAACAATCTACACTAATAAAAAAGAAACATGGTAATTAGCGTATGACTGCTACCCTTCCCATTGGCTAATCAGCATATCCTTATGCAAATTAACTGTCAGCCAAGATGGCGGCCGGCAGCCATGCACTGAAGCGAACAGGGAGGCTTGCTTGCTCCAGTGACGGCTGTCTCTAACGTCCCCCGCCTGAGTTGCCGGCCTCTCAGCTGCAACTCTAAGCAACTATGTACTATGTTGCAAATAAGAAGATAAACAAAACCCCCAAAACCAGCTTTCAGTCAGCCAGGTTCAGCCAGCCGGACCGCAACATTGCATCAAATACAGAAGGAAAAACAAAGGCCAGAAACCGGCTTTCAGCAGCCGAGGCCTCAGAGCTAAAGCTGGCCCAGAATAAAAAAAGAAAAGAAAAAAAGGAGCTGTTGGGAGCTTTAGTCACCCGCCAGCCGGAAAACGGCCCTCAGCCTCTCAGCCCCTCACCCAGACTGGCCAGGCACACCAGTGGGGACCCCCACCCTGATCCAGGACACCCTTCAGGGCAAACCAGCTGGCCTCCACCCATGCACCAGGCCTCTACTCTATATAGTAAAAGGGTAATATGCCTCCCAGCACCGGGATCAGCGGAGCAGCAAGGCACCCAGCACCGGGATCAGCGTGACAGGGGGCAGCGCCCAAACCCCCTGATCGCCCTGTGGCTCTGTGACAAGGGGCGGGGCCACAACCTCCCTATCTGCCCTGCTCTGTTTGTGACAGGGGAAGGTGCCCCAACCCCCTGATCAGCCCTGCTCTGTGCCTGATAGGGGGAGCTCCCCAATCCCCTGATCACCCTGCGGCTCTGTGTGTGACAGTGGTGGTGCACCAACCCCCTGATCGGCCATGCTCTGTGTGTGACAGGGGAAGGCGCCCCAACCCCCTGATCAGCCCTGCTCTGTGCCTGATAGGAATCTTAAGGATGGGGGGAAAAAGAGAGAAAGAAAAACTAATGTTGCTTATTAGCATCTGAGTACAACAGGTAAGGATCATAACAACGACCCTGAATTCCTCAAAGAAGAAAAGCATCACATAATGTTAAAAATATCTGTTCATTACACAGAAAAATCTGTATTTCCTTTTTGAAAATGTTCTGCTATAAAGGTTAGCATATAAACATTGCATTAATGAAAACTTGAACGAGTTCATGGAAAACCTGAGTCTTTCTTTTTGTTAAAAAAATTTTTTTTTAATATTTTTAAAACTCTCAGTAACTTGGAAACACTGTTGTCCTGGGACATATACTGTTACCTTCCAAGCATGGAAGTGTGAGAGTCATCACCACCTGAGATGTGGGAGATGATTAAGAAAGTCTTAGGACAGCAAACTTGCTCCTTGTTCTTCATTCTATCCTCTCCCCATATGCTTACTGAGCTTCTGAAAAGTTCAGAATTACACATATTCATTGACCCTACATCTACTACTTGATCCTGTTATCTGTACCTTGAAAAAATTAATTTGAAATTAATTTCAAAAATTCTTTGGAAAGTCTAAGAAAAAGAAACCCAAGTGACACCTATTAAGGAAACTAAGTCTTTTGTATAAATTGTAAGTCTCACTGGAACTAAGCAATGTGATTTTTCAATGGAGATCTTACTCAGAGGTCTTTTGTGAAGGTGTAAACAGGGGCAACCAGGCTGTTTTCTGTCTGTATGCCAGTCTCATTACGATCACAGAACAATAGTTTCCAAGAGTTGCTTTGTTTGCATCCATCAGTGAAGGTGGGAAGCAAAATATTTTAAAAGTTATATATATATTTTGTGAAAAGAAATGTTATCTGTGTTATTACATAAAGTAATCCAAACTCTAATGTTTTGTGTTTTGAAATTCACTCAGGGGTGCTGAGTGTTTTTTTCAGATACAAATGTCTCCGCTAGAAATGAGAAACTGCAATGAGAAAAAATGCCTTATGTTTTGTATTAAAAATACATTAACTCTCATGGAAAAACAGAATCTGACATTTAATGTAGTTGCAATATGTTTCTGGAAGCATGAGCATCATTACTATCGTTCATTTACGTATTCCCCAGATAACTGTGGGACTCATTTGAAAACAAGCTTACAGGACTATGGTGTGATTTAGAGTCAAGCATCCATAATTTCTGGTAAGATGGCAGTCTCTATGAGTTTCTTTACCATTTAAGTAGTTACAATATTTTTAAAACTATACAGATTCTTAATTGGTAAACTGTAGAGATGCCTTGAAATTTTATCCTAAACTAAAGTTTTAAAAATTAATAGAGCATACAAAAAAAGATGCAGGGTTTCCATGTTTTTCAGTGAGTTGATTTCTCTGAGTTATCACTTTTAAGAGTTTAAAATATGTAATAGTAGACTTTATTAATTTGTTACTTTCATTGAAATATTTTTGTTGAGTCCATTTCTCAAATAACATAGCAGCTTTAGAGTAAGAATGAGATGCTAAATAACAGGGGACACTATGATAGGTTATTTATTTATATCAATTGTCTTCAAGATGGCATTCTTCACGAGGAAAACTATGAGGCTAAGGATGGGGTACACGAATTAATATTCCATAAAGATCAATCAGTCATACCTATGTGAATCAAACTACTTAGGTTGTCACAAATACTAGACTCATTTTCTTTGAACTGAAATTATATATCTTAGGGACTAAACTGAATATCTCATGCTGAGCAGGAACAGTAGTATATACTATGATTAATATAAAACTGGTCAAAATATTATGTATTTGGTGATCAAAGTCTTTCAAAATATGTTGTAGATGATTTTAAAATACCCTTGAATGAACACTTTGAGACAGAGTTTCAAGGAGCCATTATTAAAGACCCAAAATTAATATAATTTAAAAATTCATTGTAATTTCACTTATAACAAGAAAATAAAACATGTAGCTAGAAACAAAACGAGATTATAAAACCATAGTGATGTTTTTCATGGCAATTTAAATGTAACTTAGAAGGAAGAATGTTGAAAATTTTAAAGCAAACTATATGGTTAATTTTTATATATACATATATTTTTTATAATCACGTAATAATATTGCAGAACTCGGTTCAAAATTTGGTTGGAATAAAAAGATACACCAATCAGCCTTCTTAGCTGACTTTTCCCCTCACATGTTAAAAACCCCTAAAATCTGAAACTAATAAAATATTTTATGTAAATTATAATTTTAAAACAAAATATAAATAAATAAAAGTTTTTTAGAAAAAGAAAGCCAATATACTCAAAGAGCTCAAACAACTTTGCTTCTATCTCAGCTTTTCCCCCACACAATCACAAAAAATATATATATTGGAGCCAGGATCCTTATGAAATAAATGAATAATTTTGATAGTTTTAAAATTTATTTGATTTGCAAATCCAAAACACACTGACTTTAAAACTCAGAGTTTCATTTAATAATTGGATTGATCTTTACCAGCTAAAATATTACTTTTGATTTATATCAAATGACATTCTCTAACAATGATTTTACAAATGAACTTTCCTTTTAAATTATTCAAGCTAATCACTGACATTGAATGCTAAGCTAGCTTTGGTAGATAAAGACACATGCAGAATATTTACTGCCTACATTAAATTATACCTTTAAGAACCAAGCTGGTCAAAGATGAAAATCTAATTTCACTGTATTAAAAACCAACTGACTTTTTTCTCAGCATCAGTCTATTCTGTTAAAAGTGAAATGATTTAGCTCTAGCCAGTTTGGCTCAGTGGATAGAGCATTGGCCTGTAGACTAAAGGGTCCCAGGTTCAATTTCGGTCAAGGGCACGTACCTTGGTTGCAGGCTCCTCTCTGGCCCAGGCCCTGGTCGGGGCACGTGCAGGAGGCAACCAATTAATGTGTTTCTCTCACATCGATATTTCTCTCTGTCTTTCCCTCTGTCTCCTACTCTCCCTAAAAATCAATGGAAAAATATCCTCAGGTGAGGATGAAAAAATAAAAAGTGAAAAGATTTATATAAAATTACTAAGAAACATGAAGCATTCAATTAGAGCCTAATGCATATTTTCCATCTTTCACTATAATATTATCAGTGAATCATTTTAACTTAAAGTGTATTAAACAAACTAGTTCAAAATTTAACCTTCTAATTTTTCAAAAATTATTAGAATAAAAAGTAAGTTTTTAACCATCAAAATAAACTGTCATAGCAGCTTTATGAAAATTTAATAAAAATTGTTTACATAACTTCATCAAAATGCGCTTCTGCCTTTCTTTGGTATAGAAGAGAGTAGTCACAACAAACAATTCAAAGCTTTTCAGGACACAATCTATAAAATACAAATGATTCTATTCATTGAAAGAACACAGCTTTTAGAATATGGATTAAGTCAAAAAAAAGTATTATGTCAGTTGTTTGCTGTTGAATTAGAAATGGTTCCTGTCCTAGTTTAATACACCAAGGAAAGAAAACAGGTTTCAAAATGAGTGTCTGTGAAATGCTTGGGTGTTCATTTCCTTAGCCAAGGAAGTTCACCAAGTCCGCTTATCTTTTGGCCCTCAAACTAGAAGCCTTTTCAGTTATTAAATTAGCACCAAATTCATAAGCAAATTACTCTTCTGGGAACTAGGTTCAAATGTCAGCAGGCTATATTTTTATTACCTTTTTCAAATCAAGTAAGTTATTTGGTACCATAAGAATTTATTGAAATAAAAATGTATATAACTGCTACCATTTTAGCAATTCCTTGTTTATTAAAACTAAGCATAACAATTTTTAGGCATTAACATGCTTACAGTAGTAAAATAAAAAGAGATTGCCAATAATAAAAAGATCAGTGACCTTATTTATAGTGAAGGTCTAAATTTAGCGTCATTGAACTGATAAGCCTGGTTTTTTTATATCGTCGTGTTGCTGAGAATGAGCTATTATTCAGATATTAAAATTTTTCTCAATTTGTTTAGTAGGGCTGCCAAAACAAATTACCACATTCTAGGTAACTTAAAACAATAGAAATGTGTTCTCTCGCAGTTCTGGAGACTGAGTCTCATATCAAAGTGTAGGTGGGGCCATGCCCTCTCTGAAGGCTCTAAGGAAAAATTCTTCCTTGCTTCCTAATTTCTGGTGGCTCCCAGCCATCCTTGGCATTCTTTGGCTGATAGCTGCATCACTCCAATCTTTGTCACTGTCTTTACATGGCCTTCTGTGTGTGTCCTCTCCTCTTATATAAGAACACCAGTCATTGGACTGAGGCACCACTTCGAGATCCTTACTAATGAAGTCTACAAAGACCCTGTTTTCAAGAAAGACCACATTTGTAAGCACTGGTATTTAGGATTCGAACATCTCTTTCAGGGATACACAATTCAACCCACTACAGGCTCTAACTGAGTAATTAGAATAAAAAATTAAATTGAGTCAATTCCTTTTTTACTCTAAGAATTCTGAAAAATTCACTAAATGTGTAAAATGTCCAAGATATGTGAGAAATGAGATGAGGGATATATAAAGAGCAAAACTAGTTCTCTTTGTTGATCATTACTTCCTATATTCACCTTATTCTCTCTCTGAAACTTATTTTATTTCTAATAGAATAAAGAGAGGAAGAAATATCTAACCCCACTGAGAAAAGTACTTTCCTTATGAAAGAAACAAAAAGAGCAAATGCAAATATTCTGCTTTAAGGTTATTACATTGAGGCAAACAGCCTACTTAGAAGTTCAATTTGGTTATTGAATCCATTTATATTTCTAATTTTATATACTTTGTCAGTATAATTCATTAGGTTACTATGTCTACCATTTATCTTTTTATTTAAGTTAATAGATTTTATTGTGTTAACAGTATTATGACTATGCAATTAAAACAATTTCTTTTAAACATCCTGAATAATCACACCAACACAAAATTTCTAATGGTAAAATCCAAAAATACTGGCAACACCAAATGCTGGAAAGGCTGTAGAGCAGAATAACTCTCTCTCATTGCTGGTGGGAATAAAAAATGGCAAGGCTACTTTGCAAGACTGTTTGGCCGTTTCTTACAAAAGTTTCTTATCCAAAGATCCAGCAATCCCACTTCTACATACCCAAATGAGTTGAAGACTTATGAAAACCTGCACATGAATGATTTTAGAAGCTTTATTCATAATTGTCCCACACTAGAAGGAACCAAGATGTCCTTCAAAAGGTGAATAAACAAACAAGCTGGTATACCCATACAGTGGAATATCCAGCAGGAAAAAGAATTGAGCTATCAAGCCACAAAAAGATATAAAGGAAACTACAAGGATATTGCCGAGTGAAAGAACCCATCCTGAAAAGGCTGTATACTGTATGATTTCAAATGTAAGACACTGTAGAAAAAGCAAAACCATGCTGACAATTGAAAACAATCAGCAATCATCAAGATTCAAGCCCTAGCTGGTTTCGCTCAGTGGATAGAGCATCAGATTGTGGATTAAAGGGTCCTGAGTTTGATTCCAGTCAAGGACACATGCCCGAGTTGCAGGCTCGACCCCCAGTAGGGGGGTGCAGGAGGCAGCCAATCAATGATTCTCTCTCATCATTGATGTTTCTATCTCTCGCTCCCTCTCCCTTCCTCTCTGAAATCAATAAAAATATTTTTTTAAAAGATTCAAGGAAGGGATGGATGAATAGGTGGGGCACAGGCTATTATTAAGGCAATAAAACTATTCTTCTTGATACTGTAATTGTGAACATGTGACATTACACATTTGTCAGAAATCACAGAACTTCATAATATAGACTGGACCCTAAGGTAAATAATGGAATTAATTTCATAATAATGTATCAATACTGGATCATCAATTATATCATGTTCCACACTAATTAAGGTGTTGATAAATAGGGGATACTGTGGAGAGAGGGGATGGATGGGAAATAAACTTTCTGTTCCCAAACTTTCTGACAATCTAAAAATGTTCTAAAAAAAATAGAGCATATTAGTAATAAAAATAAAAATAATAAGGTTGTGTTTCTTTTTATCCTAAGCCAAGTTTGATTGAAACAAGCAGTCCTTGAGAGCTCTCTAGAGTTACCCTCCTGACTTATGATGCTGGGTTTATGAGCAAGCATTCTATTTTCTTCTTTCCTCTATTTTCTGGAGCTCTCTTACAATGTTATCTAAAAGCCAGCCAATAAATCAAACCTGTTGTTTGAGAACTAAGTCTCTGAATGTAAACTTATTAGCATTTTAGATTTTCTGTCCAACAGGAAATTACTTAACCAATTTATTTTAATTCCTTGGCCTGTAGGATCTCTCTCAATCTCTTTAAAATGGTATTAGACAGGGGCTTAAAATTTCATTTTAGAGAATACCACTTCCTATTAATTTTATAATAGTTTATATCCAAGAAAAATTACTTACGTGCAATGACAGCATCAATACTCTAATATGTGTTTACTTTTTCATTTCCTCTGCCGTCTTTGGGCATTCATTAGGGCAGAGCTGTCCAATGCAACAGGATGTACCTTTTCCTTTTGGCAATGTGATTATTGCCTTTTTCTCTGAAGGTTTCCATGTTTGTGTAGAATTCACGACATTAATATAAAGAGCACACCTTGAATACACTGAGTCCAAACACAGAAAAACAAATAATTTTCTCTCACAATATGTTTTTTATCCTTCTATAATACTACTGCCAACACCACCAAAATTTCAAAAGTGCAAAACATTGAGAAAAACCTGCTCTTCAAGAGTTTGGAGATTTTGTCTTGATTTGTATGAGGATAAATTATGCCAAAGAACACTGTCAAATCATATGAACTAAATTTATTATGGTCTCATATGAAGTTATATTACTTTTTATTTTAAGTAACTATAATGCAGCTTTCTGCTCTCTTAAACATCTTTATTTTATAATAAAATCCTATATAAATTATAGGTTAGCATTTGAGACATAAAGGGGGAAACAGTACAAATAGTTGATTAAAATACAGTCTATTTTAACCTTGTTGCAACATTTGTATAATCTTCTGTGGAATGAGGTATATAATCTTTCTGTTGACTTCCCATTGCCCCAAGATTAACAGAATGTAAAGCCTCCATAAACTACTATATCTACCTAGGGAATATAGGAGTTCTTTGCATAATGGACTGCAGAGCATCTGACTGAGAAATCTAATTAAGTACAACTGCAGATGCTAAAAGAACCTACGTGCTTTCAAATGTCTGTGCTATTTGCTGACCTATAGATAACTTTTCAATTGTCTATGTTATCTGCTGACCTGTAGCTAACTTTGCAATTGTTTATGTGATCTGCTGACCTGTATTTAACTTTCTGCTTGCTATTTTCAAATAAATAATAAATTCCCCTAATAATAATGGCTTTTTATTAACTAAATGTTCTATGATTGTCAACTCAACTGTGCATCTCTTTCCTTAATGGTGACCCGAAATGCTTAGGTAAGTTTGAACCTGCATGAAATATTTATTTGGTTGTAATTTGCAAATTCTTTACTCATGTGAATCACAGTGAAGTAGACAAAGCTTTCCTTTCAGCTTTCACACTTGCTTTCTCTTACTCACATTTCATGGTCCTTTGCCCAGGTGCCTTATGCCCCCACCACCACATCATTGGCTTCCTCAGGACTCCATCGTGGCATTCTATATGGCATCCCATGTGCTACAAAACTGTGTCTTTTCCCAAGACTCTATGGCAAGGTCATGAGCTTTCAGCACGCACGGGCAGCCCCAGGTGCAGGCTGCTGCACCGTTCACCAGCACAGAGGTCCAGGTGTGCTCAGCAGGCACGGCCGAGGCAGAGAGTACAGGAAAAGGAGGCAGTGGTTATAGGAAATCAATAGTGCAGGTTTAGACAGGCAGAATAAATACCCTTTCCCAATTAAGTTCCTCCTTCATGTTGTCTTCAACTGTCTATCTTCAGGGCCAAGGAATAAACTTTGGAGGAGCTGAATTCCGATTCCTATTGCTTGTCCATAGGCTCACAGATCACATGGTCTCACTTTATTCTGAAATAGTCCTAGTAGTATATATGAAAAAGTAAACTTCCCGAGGTCAGCCTTAGTGATTCCTCAGAAGCAGGTAGTAGAAACAGCCAGTGTGTCGCAGGGCTAAAAATGCCTGCTCAGGAGATGCCCAAAGCTTTATTATTAGGTACAACCCACACTCAGTTCAGTACTGGGTGCCAGAAATGAGGGATTTAAACAAACATTTTAACTAGGGATATTTTTAATATGCTGAATTGGAAACAAAAACCCCAAATAAGACCTGTGATGGTGGTTTCCAACACTGCACATGGTAAACTTGGCAGGAAGACATTTTTCCAAATGCTCTCCTCTGCGAGATGGGGGAGTATGGGCTAAAATCCAATCCACAGTCCCCAAATTGACTTCTCCCAGTAGAGGTTCAATTTATTTCCTAGCTCTATAATACAGACTATTGGCAGAAATGACACCGAAAAGCTATCCTCAGATCCCACCAAGACCCAGTTAAAAGCCCCTTGTAAAATATACCGGGTTCTGGAAGCAAAAATTTGCCTCAAGCATAATGCTTTGGAAGCATAAGGCTCAAGAAAATGTAAATGTGCTTGTTTTCTAAACTTAGTGTGATTGAGGAAAGTGCTGCGATAATATTTTGTCATATTAATTCTTGGTCTTTTAAAAAAGTCGTGCATGTCAGAAAGTTGATTTTGTAAATGTGGAAGGCCCTGTGTACATGAACCCTCAGGTGGACAGAGCTCCCACTATGGCTGTTGAAGAAGCCCAGCTCTCTCCCTGCACGGAGGATGTCTCTCTCTGGTTGAGACTCAACAGAGAAAGACAGTGGAGAAGTCTCTGGACTTTTCACTCACAAAAGTAAGAAAACTCAAATTAGAATTTCAATTCTTTGGCCAGTAGACTTCACTTGAAAAAGGAAATTAACATTTGAATATTAACTTTTCCCATGAAATTGATGAGTTGACGTATATTCAAGTCCATTACAGTCCTGCATTGCTAGCATTTTATTACTGGACTCTAAGTATTTCTCTTGAAACAGCTTTATGACACATTTCAGTAAAGAACTTCTGATGCAACTGGACAAAATACTAGATGAGACATTTCAAAAACGTTCAGTGTTAGTTGCATAGTGATCCTGGAGTCAATTTCATTACTGTCCTGTTCTAACCCTTTTAGAGCCTTTTGGTCCCAGAAAGATACTCAAAGGAGCAATGATCTGAGAGCAGGAGTGGCCTCATGAAGGAGAAGCCAGAGACTCCTCTGAGATTCGGCTGACCTCCTCTCCACAGGAGGGACCAGTTCATCTTGGCACTATGGATCTACCACCTCTGGATAACAACCCACCTGTGCATACGACCTCCTGTCTTAGAGAAAAGCATTTGAAGGAAAAAACATGGTCCTGTAAATATTAACAGAGAATAAAACTTTGGGAAATATTAAGAAAGATTTTGCATGGAAGTTGATCAGAGAGTGTAATATTCCTGGCCTCTCCCACTCCCTTAACACACTTTGCCTTTGCCTATAGATAAAGACCTCCTCTGCTTCTACGGCAGCGGGATTTGGCTTCCATGGTATGAGCCTTCTTCTGGTCCTGTTATGTCAGAACTGAAGAGCTGCATCTGTCTAGTTCTAGATTTCATTTTCTCCATCTTGACCTTTAGTAGCAATAAAGTTGACATTTCTGCTTTACATTTCCCTTACTTTTTTATTTTTACTTAACAATCTGTTTAGATCCCAGTGAGGAAGACAGAAGACATAATTTGGTTGGTACCCTCAAAGACCCCAATGAACACTTGTGCTCAGTCTAACATCTTAAAACATATCTCCTAGTAGTTGTATTTAATTAGAATAGTTTTACATTTATCCCCCAAATGTGTGGCTAATACTGACCAACACCACAAGTTGGCACAGGAATGATGCATACCTCCCTGGGTAATGTGGCCTAACTGCCTCATTTCTAGCTGACATGAAATATACTGTTCACACTGCATTGAGACTATGTCTAAAAAGTAATCATGCCAATCCCCTTAAATAAAGGAATAATTAATAATATATACTTAGCATATTAAAAGAATAGCTTTAAAATTCTAGAAAATTTTATAAATTCCCTTTAAGGAACCCATGCTGAAACTGATGTCGTTACACAGAAATGAGAAAACTTGAATAGGAGAAAAATATTTGTGGTAAATGTAAAATCATGTTTTTATATGGTACAGTATTTTATGTGCAGATGTTTAGAAGAACATTGCTTTTACATTTTTAGCTTCACACTATGTTTTCAGTAAATGGCCAAAAACTAAGTGAAGACATTTATATTTCCCTAAATAACCCCACTTTCCCAAATGGATTAATATTGATTTAGCAAATGCTTCTCCTCTCCCCAAAAATAAAGTGTTTCTGTCAGTTATACACATCAGTCACCACTTACAGTTAATGGTAACATAGCAATGCTATAGGAAATGAAAATAAAGATTTCTAGTAGAAAATGGAAAATACATTTTTTAAAAATCTTCCACATCAATAAAGGAAGAAAATGTGCTAAGATTTAAAATGTTATTATCTTTTTCATTTTATCTTAATAAGAGCTTCGTGTTGAAATTTTTATAGCAATAGCAAGAGTTGTTTGGGATACAGTTTGTAATAAACCATGTTATAAGGGAGTATAATTTGAGCTGATTAGAAAAATCTCAGACACCAAGGAGTAGTATTGCTGCAGCTATTAATTTTCCATCCTAAATAGTGTAGAGAAGACTTGGGGGGAGGTGGGGTGGCAGGGAGGTGGGGAATCTGATCAGCCCTGATCGCCAGCCAGGCCTAGGGAGGGGAGGGACTGGGAGGAGGGCAGTAAAGGAGGGGGCGGGGAGAGTGGAAATAGGAGATATCTGTAAGACTATCAACAATAAAAAATATATTTTTAAAAAAAGAAAGAACATGATATCTAACTAAACAGAAAGTCTGGGATTGATGTAGATATTTAGTAATTAAGATACTGGTGGCCTAAAATACAGTTTACCTTACTGCATTATGGAAAGAATGTTTGTAGAGCCAGAAAAGGCCTTGAATATCGTTTTGATCAAACAACCTCATATTAGACGAGGAAGCTAAGGTGACAAGGATAAGCACAGAATTGGATACATCACACAATATCTGCCAGGCTGATAGGATCACGTGAGCTTCTGACCTTCTCCTCAAGGCTTAGTTGGAGGAGAGATGATATGCCCGTCACTGCCAATCTGCATTTTTATTTAGTGTGTCATTAACAAGCTTATTTCTTTATTCTTTAAGTACTTTTTTTTTTTTTGTGCCAAGAACTACCACTGGCTGGGCTACAGTGGTGAACAACACACATAATACCTAATATACCTAATTTTCATTAAGTTTGCCTTCATTAGGAAGAAACCAAAAGTAAAACAAATTATATGTAAATCAGAATCATGGAGTAAATAATATGTAATTATATATGCTAGATATTTATATATATAAAAGCCTAAGTGACTGTTATGATGGAACAACTGGAACGACCAGTTGCTATGATGCACACTGACCACCAGGGAGCAGACACTCAACACAAGAGCTGCCCCTGGCCGTCAGGCCCTGATCACCTGATCGGGGCCAGACCCCGGGGCTGGGACGGGGAACCGGGAGTGGGTGGTGGCGAACGTGGCCCCTTTCCCGGGGGCGCTGAGCGCCAGCTCCCTCCTCAGAGCCAGTGGCCGACCTCCCGGGTCCCTCCACCATCCCTCCCCACAACTGGCAGGCCCCAATCAGCCCACCGCCCACCCACCTCTGTGGCAGTTGGCCCCTCACCCTTGCCGGCAGGTCCCGATCGCCTGATCGGGGCTAAGCCCCAGGCTGAGATGGGGAACTGGGGGGTGGGTGGTGACGAATGCAGGCAGTGAGAGAAGGAGAATGAGGGGAGGAAGGGAACCGTATGGTGGTGGCACACGGGCAGCGAGGGAAGGAGGAGGAGGGAAGGCGGGGAACCTGATTGGCCCTGATTGCTGGCCAGGCCTAGGGACCCCACCCATGCACGAATTTCATGCACCCAGCCTCTAGTCATTATATAATCTATAATATAATAACTAATATGAAAATCAGTGTCATACAGAGACTTTAAATAGAGGGATATAATAAAGAATGACCGGATAGTTACTTTAAATTGGGGCTCAGGAAAAGCGTCTCCAAAAGATGACATTAAGATATGCCTTGAGCCCAGCCAGTGTGGCTCAGTGGTTGAGTGTCGACCTAGGAACCAGGAGGTCACGGTTCAATTCCCGGTCAGGGTACATGCCTGGGTTGCAGATCTGACCCCTCGTAGGGGGCATGCAGGAGGTAGCTTATCAAGGATTCTCTCTCATCATTGATGTTTCTATATCTCTCTCCCTTTCCCTTCCTCTCTAAAATCAATAAAAATATATATATTTTAAAAAAGATATGACTTGAGATACAACAAGGAACCAACCATGAGAAGATCAGGGGGGAGATGTTTCCAGGGAAAATGAAATAGGTAATGCAAAAATTCTAAGCTGGGGATGAATTTGGCTCTTTTAGGGAACATAAAAAAGGCTGAGGTGGCTAGGACCAAGATTCATGGGAATCATATGAAATAAAGTCATAAATGTGGGTAGGAGACTAACCAGACAGGGCTTGGGGATATAAAATCTAGTTTATTTTAAATGTCATGGAAAACCATTGAATATCTTAACTTGAGAAGGGGAGTAGGAGTACCAAAGGGATAATCTGATTTGGGATTTTGACCAATTTTCCACATTTTCTTTAGTGAGAAGAATGAACAGAGAGAGGGCAATAGTGAAAGCAGTGACACTTAGGCGGTTATTTGGATAATTGTGACAAGAGACACCGGTAATCATGGTTTGCACATGGCAGTAGAGATGGAGATAAAGAGAAGTGTGTGTGAATTAAGGATATACTGAAGAGAAAGGCTGGTTGGATTTGCTCTGCTGAATGGCTGAAGGAGAGTGAAGAAAAAAGAGATTTCTACTTGGAAATTGTGTGGATGGATGATGGTGCCATTTACCAGGAGAGGAAAAAAGTCTAAGAAGCAGCTTTCTAGGGGAAGGAAGAGAAGGTCAGCATATCAAATCCATTTCTCAGAAAACAGAGAAAGTTAGTAGATTTTCACCAACAACACAACTTTTCCTTTGATAAGAAACAAGTGGCCCGGTGCACGAAATTCATGCACATTAAAAGGGAATTAATTAGAGGAAATATTTTAATATTGTTATTTGCCCTTTCTCTATAATAGAAGTGTCAGAGATTAAAGAAAATTAGTAAAATGTATATGAAAATCTCCCTCCTGTCAGAGTCTGGGGTGCGCTGCGGGACCCAGAGTCAAGTCCCCACCCACCCGCATGCACCTCAAAATTGCACGAGACCCAGATCTGGCCAACCCCACCCCCATTGGGCGAGATCCAGACCCGGCCGGCCCCACCCCCTCAAACCCACACTGGGTGGGGGGCACGTCCTGAGGTTCCCTGGCCTGGCACCTGGGCAGGGGCATAGCCTCAGGTCCCCCAGCCCGAGGTGATGGGCATGGCCTGAGGTCCCCCGTCAAGCCCTGCTGGGCGGGAGGTGCAGCTTAAGGTCCCCAAGCCTGGTGCCGGCACAGGGGGTGTGGCCGAAGGTCCCCCAGCCTGGCGCCGGGGAAGGGGGCATGGCCTGAGGTCCCCCGTCAAGCCCCGCCAGGCAGGGGGCACAGCCTGAGGTCCCCCGGCCCGGCACCAGGGCAGGGCACACGCCTTGAGGTCCTCCATCAAGCCCCACTGGGCGAGGGGCACAGCCTGAGGTCCCCTGTCAAGCCCCAACGGGCAGGGGGGTGCAGCCTCAAGTCCCCCGCCCCAGCCCAGCACCATGTAGCCTCGGTCCCTGCTGATCGCTCATTATGGCTTGTTACAGGAACCCTGCCTCTGCTGTGGGCACAGCCATCTTGTGTTATGGGAACCCTGCCTCTGCTGTGGGCACAGCCATCTTGTGTTATGGGAACCCCGCCTCTGCTATAGGCACAGCCATCTTGTGTTATGGGAACCCTGTCTCCACTGTGGGTGCAGCCATCTTGTGATGGTGTGACAGGGTGAGGGTTAATTTGCATACTAATTCTTTATTATATAGGATAAGTTCTACTTCTGCTATTTAATGACATGCTTCCTGAGCCTTTTTACTCAGACGTTTTTTAATGAAAGCTTTACTCTCTTTTGGGACTCTAATAACCATTTAAAATAATCAGCACCTTCACTTGTAGTGAAGTATCTTCTCAATTTCTCAGAAGCCATTGCTACATTTGTTGATTTTTGCCACAAAGCACAATGGAATGGGATATTTTGGATGACCAGACAATACAGAAAAACAAGTAGCTGTGTTGTGCTTCTTGTTATACTAGTGCAGCAAAGTGATCAATAAGATTGTGTGTCCACCCAGGATTAGAATCCTCTCTTACATCTCCCACCCCATCTTTAAAAGTCACCACACTGCAGGGGGTGGGGGCAGGCTAGAAGAGGTCAATGGGGGAGAGATGGGGATATATGTAATACTTTTAAAAATAAAGATTTAAAAAATCTTACCTAATAATAGACAAACATGCAAATTAACTGTACTTTCACTATGCCTTAAGCCACACCCACCAGCCAATCAGAACAACTATATGCAAATTAACCCAACCAAGATGGCGGCCGGCAGCCATGAAGCTGGAGTAAGCATAAGGCTTGCTTGCTCCAGTGATGGAGGAAGCCAGCCTGCCGCCGGCTCTGAGCTCCACTCAAAAGCAACAAAGTTTCAATTATAGAAGATAAATAAACCCCAGATACCTGCTTTCAGCAGGCCGTGGGCCAAGGAGTTGGAGCGAGCAGGAGGCTTGCTTGCCCCAGAGATGGAAGAAGCCAAGCTTACCGGTGGCTGCTGCCTCCTCTCAAGGCAACAAAGTTTCAATTATAGAAGGTAAATAAAGCCCAGATACCTGCTTCCAGTTGCCATGGCCACAGAGCTGGAGCGAATAAAAAAAAAAGGAAAGGCTGGGAGCTTCAGTCGCCAGGGGGCTTGGTCAGTCTGAAAACAGCCATCAGCCCCTCACCCAGGCTGGCCAAGCATCCCAGTGGGGACCCCCACCCTGAAGGGGGTTTGGGCAGCCTGAAAACAGCCATCAGCCCCTCACTCAGGCTGGCCAGGCACCCCAGCGAGACCCCCACCCTGATTCAGGACACCCTTCAGGGCAAACCAGTCAGCCCCCACCAGTGCACCAGGCCTCTATTCTATATAATAAAAGGGTAATATGCAAACTGACCCTAACAGCAGAAAGACTGGGAATGACTGGTCACTATGACACACACTGACCACCAGGGGGCAGATGCTCAATGCAGGAGCTGCCCTCTGGTGGTCAGTGTGCCCCCACAGGGGGAGCTCTGTTCAGCCACAAGCCAGGCTGCCGACTGCCAGTACAGCAGTGGTGGTGGGAGCCTCTCCCGCCTCCTCAGCAGCGCTAAGGATGTCCGACTGCAGCTTAGGCCTGCTCCCTGCTGGCAAGTGGACATCCCCCAAGGGCTCCCAGGCTGCCAGAGGGATGTCTGACTGCCAGCTTAGGCCCAATTCCCCAGGGAGTGGGCCTAAGCCAGCAGGTGGACATCGTCCGTGGGGTCCCAGACTACAAGAGGGCATAGGCCGGGCTGAGGGACCCCCCCCCCCGCCAAGTGCACAAATTTTTGTGCACCGGGCCTCTAGTAAATATATAAATAAATAAAAGTCACCACATTGGACCATCAAACATATTCATAAAATCCAGAAGCTAATAAAATATGATAGAAGGGCATAATGAATACGTGAGAAAATTACCAAATGTCTAAAAATTCCACAGCACAAATAATTTCTAACTTGCATAATCCCCATTTTGCAATGCTTCTAACAACAAAGTTGCGGGGGGGGGAGGGGGGGGTAGGAGGAGGGAGGCAGCAAAACCATGAAGAAAAAAGTCTGTTAGAATGAAAATGTGCTTCCAATTTTCTGTTACATTGGAAATTTCACTCCTTTTAGTCAGTCTTCAGTGCATAAGGGTAGGTTGTGCAAAGTAATTTGTGAGTGACAAGCTGATATCATCACCTCATCCTCTCCATACAATTCAGCACTCACCAAATAACTATGGCCTCCCTAATCTTGTATCAAAGATTGAGAATACACTGAGTTACATAAGAATGGTCCTACTGTGCACTGTTTTATGAGACTGAACCATCACTAATAAACTTGCTAGTGTCCATCATTGTGAGCATTGATATCACATGGCATGCTCAACTCAAGAGCAATATTTGAATCTCACTTTCTTGTGGAATCCGAAGGTTCTGTGCAACCCTGGTCAAGAAACAAGGTTCTAAATTTTTTTAAAAAATACAGTTTTATAAGCCAGAAATTTCTGGATTCATGGGGTGCAGCTACACTGAGGATGAAGTCGGTCACACCAGCAAGTAGAAAGCTGAGTCTCCATTACTCAGTGGCTCCCTTAAGTGGCATGTGAATCATGCAGGTAGTGCTCATCATTGGATCCAAAACCAAACTATATTCTGGCTTGGAAAAGAGTATTGAGGAAGCTGCCTATGCTGGCATGAGGCATCCCAGACATCAATGTGGCATCTGGTATTGCTTTCTTCTCCTCATTCTTCATCATCAATAAATGTGGCTTTGAGTTAGATTTATATTTTGCTTGCATCCAATGGACAATTTAGCCATTTGTGATACTGCAAGAGGAAACAAAATGTTTTATTTTGGTCTTGTTAAGTTTGAAAAGCCTACTAAACAACCATGTAGAGATACCAAACAGGGATATGGATTTTTAAGCCTGGAGCTACAGTGTATGTCAGAACTGAATGCACAGGGTTGAATAATAATGAATTCCAACGGGTTAAATCTAAAAAGAAAGAAACACCAATTGAGCTATTAGCTATTAAATGTGTATACATTTTTGGGGACACCCTGTATATACATTTATGAGCATGAGAATGAATGGGATAACATAGGTTAAAGAAGTCTAAGAATTAAACCCCTGGTATCACAATGTTTAAGGATGAAATGAGAACAAGGAACAAAGTAGACTTAGATGAGGTGGCCAATGAAAATGACAGTTTAGGATATTGTTGTGAAGTCCAAGAGAAAAAAACTTGGTTCCACAAAGGAGAAGTGGTCCACTTTAACAATGCAGCTGAAAATCAAGAGAGGAGTTTGTGGGACTCAGAAGCACAGGCAACCCTCGCAAGAGCAATCTCAGTATAGTGTCGGGGTCACTCCACTGATGTGAGCCTGTATGTTAAGGAAGTGGAGAAAATGAGACTTCAAGTCAAGGAGTTGTCTTTATTTATGGGAGAGGATAGCAAAGGAAGTTTTAGTTTGATGGAAATGAAACAAGACAGCAAGAAGCCAATGGCGTAAGGACAGCAGGGATGATTTCACAATCAGATCTCTTACTAAACCGTGGAGGAATGCAATTCACAACAGAACAGAGATAACTTCATTTCAGGTAATAGAAGGAAAGTTAAAGAGTACAGATGGTTATTTTGTGGTGGGAATAAAAGGGAACTCATGTCAGCTTCTATTTTCTCACTGAAAATTGAGAGAAGGTTGTGAACTAAGAGAGGGATTCCTGTAGGAGGTGTGAGTGGACGGGAGAAGAAGCAAGGGATTCCTGGCAGTTCCCTGAATAAGGAAACATAACCAAGGGGAGATGGTGTGGGTATATGCAAGTCTAGAGTTGGAAAGTGTCTGTTTAGTGACAAAGAACTGGATCCCATTCGTCCACAGCTCTCCAGGCAGGGGTGGCTTGCACGCTGTGCCTAGGGAGTCCACCTGCCACGTACTTAAAGAGTCCTTCAAAATTTGGGGACTTGAAAACTTTTCAAAAGTTTCTATCTACTCATATTATTTAATATTGGACTTAGAACTTGGAGTCAGATTCAGTTCAACTTAAAATAACAAATAGTTTTAGTAGTTTATACACTTGGGTATTATGTAGAAAATTCAGACATACTGCCTATTTTTGAACCAATGCCTGATTAGGCTTCGTAAAAGTGAAACTCAATATGTGTTTATTTCTAACATCTTCATTAAAGTCTTCAAAATGTGCTTTTAATAATAAGCCTTCTAACTTGATTTTTCTCAGTTAAATTTCTCATTAGTTTAAACTTTATTTACTAGTTTAAACTTTATTGTACTGACAGTTTTTACATATATTCTGTGTTTTAGAAATAAATGGAAAATCATTCAGATTTCAAAGTGAGCAGATATATTTATGTAAAAGAAACTTTCAAACACTAAAATTAGTTACATCTGCAGAAAACACTTCCAGTTACTTATTTTTTTAATATGTATTTTTATTGATTTCAGAGAGGAAGGGAGAGGGAGATAGAAACATCAGTGATGAGAGAGAATCATTGATTGGCTGCTTCCTGCACACCCCACACTGGGGATCAAGCTGGCAGCCTGGGCATGTGCTCTGACCAGGAATCGAACTGTCACCTCCTGGTTCATAGGTCAATGCTCAACCACTGAACCACTCAAACCTTTTTAACTCAAACCTTTTCCCCCTTGATATTGAATTCCTGAATTTAAGGTTTTCTTTTCTGACATTTTTGTTAAAAAACAACAACATACATAACAACTGTATAAGCTCATTAGCAAGAGTAAATGAATTCTAAATTGGACTAATTCACATTTGAATCCAAAGTGAAAAAAAATTGCTTTGGAAAACATTAAAAGCATAATCTTATGCTTTTAACAACTTTTTTATAAGTCATGGAAAACATGTTTTCCTGGGCCCCCAAAAAATAATCAGGCTTTCAAAAACCTAGGACTTTGCTGTTGCAAAAGAAAACTCACATTCAGATGACACAAATCACCACAACATCCAAATAAAAGTTGTTTTGTTTTTGTTACTGTTTGTAAATTCTGTTGAATATAGGGTCTCTGGCCCATTCTGTAGCCACTTCCTTCAGTTTGCATAATATAAGCCAAAGATGCACCCTTCCTAAAGGATTTTTATACTATGTTAGTGTACATAGAATTATGACCATTTATCATGTACAAATACTACTCCTATTGATGACTGCAGAGATAAGGGGGAAAAGCTTTGCTTCCTCCTTTTCATGGCTCTAGGGAGCTTAAGCAATTAGTGTTCTTTCATTGCAAGTAATGGAACTTGAGCTAGCTTAGAAAAAAAAAAAGAGGAATCCTATATAATAAAAGGCTAATATGCAAATTGTACCCTCGACCAGGAGTTCGACCATAGGGCAGGGCCGGCCAGCCAACTGCACACAGCCCCTCCCCCCCACCGGCCCCACCCCCGATCACCTCTCCTACCCCTATCAGGGGTGGGGATGGCCGGCCAACCTCCTCCATCCTCCCACCCCCACCCGCTGGCCTGGCCTGGTTGGATCCCACCCGGCACGAATTCGTGCACCAGGCCTCTAGTCCTATATAATAAAAGCTCAGCGACTGAACGACAGAATGACCAGTTGACCAGTTGACCAGTTGCTATGATGTACACTGACCACCAGGGGGCAGACGCTCAATGCAGGAGCTGCCCCCTGGTGGCCAGTGCGCTACCACAGTGGGAGCGCCGTTCCGCTGACCAGGATGAGCGGCTGCTCCCGCTGTGAACCCCAGGCCGACAGACAGGAACCCGGACTGCAATCAGGAACCTGGGCTGCGATCATTGCCTCCTCACCCCAGGCTCCTCCTCCTCGCTCCCTGCCACCTCCTCCAGACGCCCACAGGCCACAGAGCTGACCCTGGAGGCTAGAAGGTGGGTTTGTGGCTGCCGTGGGACTGAGGCCTACTTCGCTGCTTCTCAGTGCTATTGTCCCCGGGCCCAGCCCTGACCAGGGCCCCTGGAGAGGTGAATGCTCTGACTCCATGGAAGATGCTGGACCAGGAAGCAGCCACTCAGAGGGCAGGTCCACAGTCGCTCGGCTGACCAGGATGAGCAGAGCTCCCACAGCAGGCAGATCCCCACAGGCCACACACCCCACCAGTGCACAAATCCCATGCACTGGGACTCTAGTAAAATTATAAAGAAAAACCAGGGATGTCACATGAAAGTTAAGGACTAAATCTTAATCTTAATCTCTCTCTGTCTATTCTCCTCCTTTTATTTTAAATTTCATATATATATATAATCAATATATAATTGATTTCAGAGAGGAATGGAGAGGGAGAAAAAGATAGAAACATCAATGATGAAAGAGAATCATTGATTGGCTGCTTCCTGCATGCCCAAACTGGGGCTTCTTTTGTCTGTATCCATATCTGATTATAAATTCTATGAGGGCAAGGATCAGGTCTTTCTCATTCAATAAAATAGCTCTAGAGAGTCTTGCATAGTACCTGATACATAGTAATATCTTTGAAAACATTGGCTCAATGAATACATAGATGCAAGAGAAAAAAAAAAAAAAGCACTAGATGACTATGTTAGATATCACTGTAAATGAGAATTTCATTACCAGCTACTTTAAAACTGCATATCTATACTGCAATTTAGGAAATCTCAATATATAAAAGCAGAAAAGTCACCTTGTAAAGTAATTGTTTTAACAAAAGATAATAACCATTTTATACCATATTCACTTTGGTTTAAGTGTTTTACAAATACCACTACTTAACCTTCTCTACAAACTTACGGAATAGAAGCTAATATGTGCATTTTACAAATAAAGAAACTGAAGGGGCCCTACCTGGTTTGGATCAGTGGATAGAGCTTCAGTCCGTAGACCAAAGGGTCCCGGGTTTGATTCCAATCAAGGTCATGTACCTTGGTTACAGGCTTCTCCCCGACCTGGGCCCTGGTGAAGGCTCTCATGCAGGAGGCAACCAATCCATGTGTTTCTCTGTCTTTCCCTCTTTCTTTCACTCTCCCTAAAAAGAAAAAAAAATCGATGGAAAAATATCCTTGGGTAAGGAAGAAAGAAAGAAAGAAAGAAAGAAAGAAAGAAAGAAAGAAAGAAAGAAAGAAAGGAAGGAAGGAAGGAAGGAAGGAAGGAAGGAAGGAAGGAAGGAAGGAAGGAAGGAAGGAAGGAAGGAAGGAAGGAAGGAAGGAAGGAAGGAAGAAAGAAAGAAAGAAAGAAAGAAAGAAAGAAAGAAAGAAAGAAAGAAAGAAAGAAAGAGAGAAAGAAAGAGGGAGAGAAAGAAAGAGGGAGGGAAGGAGGGAAGGAGGGAGGGAGGGAGGGAGGGAGGAAGGAAGGAAGGAAGGAAGGAAGGAAGGAAGGAAGGAAGGAAGGAAGGAAGGAAGGAAGGAAGGAAGGAAGGAAGGAAGGAAGAAACTGAAGGGAAGGTCATGTCTTGCCCAAAGCCACACAGTGAAACATAGAAAATTCAGCATTTGAACACAGGGAGTCTGGCTTCAGAGTCTGCATGCCAAACCACAATAAGTTTGCTAAAATGCCTCTGTATCTAGGCATCTCTCTTAGTATTTTAAATGTAGTTTTATTTGGGAGGGAAAAAAAGAAAAATGCAAGCCAGCCCTCAGACTACATCTGTGGTATGAAATGAAGCACAACCATGTCCCCATCCGGGGCTGACAAACAAGCTCTACCAGATTAGCACGTGGGTGTGCTTTTCTATCATTAACTTAAAGGGAACCTGTTTGGTCCAGTCCTGTCTAACAAGGAAAGGCCATTTCATCATTTCCAACTTTTTTTTTTTTTTGCACAATCATCCACTCATCCATTAGTTATCTTCAAAAGCTCTGTCAGCAAAAGCTCTCTCTTCAAAAAACGACAAAGTAAGAAAACCTTATAGACTTGGCCTTATGTCTGAAAGTTAATGGCTAAGAGCAATTGTGTTTCATAACCCAACATGGTCCTTAAAATATTTTAGAATTATTGATGCCATAAAAATCTCACTTCATTAGAACTTTAGCATTAAGATTCAAGGAAAACTAGTACATACGGAATCCAATTCTTGGAATAGTACTTTACCTTGTATAAAAATAATTAATTGCAAGAAATTCTTTGTGTGTTACTTACATATAATTTTCAAGTACATATAAATTTCACCATATCTAAGTGCTGGATTAAAAAATATATATTCTTTTTACAAAATGTGAATGTATGTCAAAGGGGGAATTATCCTGGGTAGGATTGCATAGCAGATAAACTCCTTAACAGCAGATCTAGAGTTTAGAGCTATAGGAAGTGGGAAGGATACTCTCCTGCCGGTGTGAAAGAAGCAACCTGCCCATGGGGAGAGGGGGCCCCTGGGAGCTGAGGATCTCAGTCTAGGACTCTGAGGTACTGAACTCTGTGGACAATCTGAATGAGCTTGGAGAGGAGCCCACTCTCCAGCCCAACATGGCATCGTGATTTCATCTGAGAGTCTGAGCAGGGGACCCGGCTGAGCACTGCTCAGATTTCAGACCTGCCCAATGGTGACGTGATGAATGTGTTACGCCATGACATTTGTGGTTGCTATGCAGCAAAGAAAACTAATATAACAGAACAGCAATTTTCAATCAGTGTGCTGCAAGAATTTTTAAAACATGCAATATCTGACTATTTAGTCAGGGGCCCTGACCTCTGTTCTCTTAGATTGTCAAATTTTAAAAAATTACAATAGCCAACACAGCAATGGCCATCTGGTGTGAATGGATCAAGCTTATGTTTTTTCTTATATTGGTGAATATGTATTTTTGGGGTACCACAGAATGATAGTAATTAGTTTATGAGTGCCATGAGATGAAAAAGGTTGAAAGTCACTGGACTAGAAAATGGACTTCTGGAAATCTATTCCTCCACAGAGCAATAAGAACACTAACAAAATTTCTCAAAATCAACTTTCAGAACTCTGGAAATAACCAAACACTTGCACCAATTTGAGTAGCTTTTATTCCAGAAAAATCGACACTGAAAGGAATTGTCTTTGCTTGGCCTGATTTAAAACTCTCTCAGTGCAAACAGCCTTTCTTCTAGGTCAGGGGTCCTCAAAATACGGCCCGCGGGCCACATGCAAATACAAATATTGTATTTGTTCCCATTTTGATTTTTACTTCAAAATAAGATATGTGCAGTGTGCATAGGAATTTGTTCATAGTTTTTTTTTAAACTATAGTCCGGCCCTCCAATGGTCTGAGGGACAGTGAACTGGCCCCCTGTTTAAAAAGTTTGAGGACCCCTGTTCTAGGTTTTCTGTCAGATAAAAAACAAAATCAGTTGTAACTGTCTAACACCACACCTGCTTAAGTCACAAATAATAATCCCAGCATACAAGAGGCTCAAAATGGGGTGGGGAGGACTTAAGAGGTAAATGTGTGGGATGAGACTTGTAGGGAGATTTGTGTGTTTTGTTTTTTTCTTTATTGATTAAGGTATTACATATGTGTCCTTATTCCCCACCCCCCTGCTCATGCCCTCATCCCCCTGGTGTCTGTGTCCACTGGTTATGCTTATATGCATGCATACAAGACCTTTGGTTAATCCCCCCCTTACCCCCTACCCTCCTCTACCTTCCCTCTGAGGTTTGACGGTCTGATCGATGCTGCTCTGTCTCTGGATCTGTTTTTGTAGGGAGATTTGAAAAACTCTGAAATATACTTGGGAGTCTAGAAAGTCATGAAAATATAGTCACACTGAGAAGCCCCGATCTCTCATCTGTAGCTTACTTCAAAGATATACACAAGCAAGAAGTAAGGACTAATAGATGTTATAAACTGATGGAGCAATTTAAGGGGTGCCCCGGTATTCACAGAGTCCCCTAGAAAAGGGTGGGAAACTAACACTTTCAAGATGTTTAAGGAAAACGCTGTCCAATAATTAGCTACTAACTAACTGAGCAGAGAATCAGTGGCCAAATGTAGCAAAGAATATAGACCAGCAGCATCCACCACAAACAGTGGAGAGAACATGAAGAGGGAGGTCTAATGTCCAGATGTCATATTATTTTAAATGTCCAATTTTCAAGGGGATGGGTGCAAAGGAGAAGGGATTAAGAAGTACAAATTGCCAGTCATAAAAAGTCACTGGGATGTAAAGTACAGCATAGGAAATATAGTCAATAATATTGTAATAATTAGGTATGGTAACAGATGGGTACCAGAATTATCAGGATAATCACTTTTTAATTTATATAAATGTTGATAACTGTGTTGTACCCCTGAAACTAATACAATATTGTGTATCAACTACAATTGAAAATTTTAAGGATAAAATAAATTGTCCAATTTCCAAGCAAGAAATTTCAAGACATGCAAAGAAACAGGTTGGATAAATCAGGAAATAAAAAATCAATCCATAGAAACTGTCCCTGAGGAAACACAGACATCGGAGCTACTAAATGAAGATTTTAAAACGACTTATTATAAATATGTTGAAAGAACTAAAGGAAACCATGTCTAAAGACCAAAAGATAGTATAAGGATGTCTCATAACATACATAATGTAAATAAATAAAAATTATAAAAAGAACCAAATAGAGACTTTAGAGGTGAAAAACCCAACCAACCAACCAAACCCAAAGTAAGAAAATAATAAATATTAGAACAGAAATTAATGAAGCCATTCAGAACATAAGATGGAAAAATCCAGAAAGTTTGCAGCCTGGATAATAACTTAAGCCTTGTGAAATTCTGAGCAGAGATTCCAGCTAAGCTGAATCCAGTTTCTGAGCTACAGAATTATAAGATGAACTAGAGGCCTGGTGCACAAAATTTGTGCACTGGGGGGGGGGGGGGGGGATATGTCCCTCAGCCTGGCCTGCACTCTCTCCAATCCGGGACCCCTTGGGGGATGTCTGACTGCCGGTTTAGGCCCAATCTCACAAGGATCGGGCCTAAACTGGTGGTTGGACATCCTTCTCACAATCCGGGACTACTGACTCTTAACTGCTCACCGGCCTGCCTGCCAGATTGCCCCTAACCACCTCTGCCTACCTGCCTGATCACCCCTAACCACCTCTGCCTTCCAGCCTGATGCCCCTAACTGCTCCCCTGCCAGCCTGATCGCCCCTAACCACCTCTGCCTCAGCCCCCACCACCGTGGCTTTGTCTGGAAGAACGTCTGGAAAACATCTGGTCTATCCAGTCTAATTAGCATATTACCCTTTTATTATTATAGATTCTTATTGTTTTAAGCCCTATGTTTGTGATAACTTGTAATGCTGAAGAGAAAACCAATACAGATTCTCATTACAGTTAACAAAACAAAAACTTCCAACTTAACTTCCAATGTAATGTTCATCTTGAAGTAATGTGGCAGGTCATATTCACCAAGAAAATGGCCATAATAGTAATTTCAATCTATACATTCCTTCATCATTCCTTCATCAAGAGGTAGAAATTATTTCCCCTGTGCTTGAAACGTGATAGGTTTTTGTGACACTCTAGATCAGCGGTTCTCAACCTGTTGGTCACGACCCCTTCTGTGGTTGAATGACCCTTTCACAGGGGTCGCCTAAGACCATTCTGCATATCAGATATTTACATTATGATTCATAACAGTAGCAACATTACAGTTATGAAGTAGCAACGAAAATAACTTTATGGTTGGGTCACAACATGAGGAACTGTATTTAAAGGGCCAGAAGGTTGAGAACCACTGCTCTCGATGAAGACTATAGACGTGAAACTCTATGAATTCTGAGGGTAGGTCCTTATAAGGCAGTTTGGCTTTTACCCTCTTGGGACATTCACCCTTGGAAGCCAACCACCATGTTGCAAAGAAGCCTGTTGTCCAGACTTCTAGCCCCGTCTATTGCTATGGGTAGAGAAGAGATGAGATGTCCTTGCCAGCTACTGTCCAAATTGAAGATTCTTGAGCAAAATGTGTTATGGCTGTTTTAAACCATGAAGTTTTGATATATTTTTAAGGCAGCAATACATATCAGAATAAATAATAAAATGAAGATTAAAAATTTTTAAAGATTGAAAGGAGGCAGAATTACCTTTATTTGAAAAGGTGAATTCCATCATAGATAACAAAATCTAAATGAATCCACTAAAATAAAATAAAATGTAAAATACCCCAAGTGGACTTGGTGATGACTAATTTTATGGGCCAACAGATCATAAAAATGACTTCTACAAGTGCAGTGGCTCTTAACAGGGGCTGACTTTGCTCCCCAGAGGACAACTGCCAATGTATGGAGACACTGTGACTTCACAATTTGGAAAGTGCTGCTGGCATCTCGTGGGTAGAGGCCAGAGATGCTGCTAAACATATTCCAATACACAGGGCAATCCTCCACTATATAGAATTATCTGGTCCAAAATATCAATATCAATAGTTCCAAGCTTCAGAAACACAGACTAATGTAATGGCAACGGATATGGAAATAAGTGGGCTTATCCAAAGTACATATCAGAGGCAGAGTTAACAGAAGTGCTTGTGTGAGGTGATAAAAAGGGAGGAATAATGGTAACTCCTAGATTTTTGGCCTGAGTAGCCAGTTGGATGGTGGAACCATCACTAACAGGGGGAGAACTGAGTGACAACGATTTCTGTCCTTGGAATAATCAACAGCTTTGTTTTAGACAGTTTACATTTGAGATGCTTATTATAAATCCAATTAGAGATAGCAAATAAGAAGTTGGATAGACAAGCTGGCAGCTGTAAAAAGACCAGGACTAATGCTATACACTTAGAATCTCCAGCATATTTCTCCTTCAATCCTCGCAACAATCTTATGACATAGGCGTCATTCTCCTCCAACATTTTAGGAAGTGGAGGCTCAGGGAGAACTTAAATCATTGACTTAGTGGTTGCCAAACCTAACATTGAAACCAGATGCGTCTGATTCTAAAGCCTTTGCTTTTAACCAAGAACAAAACTTGAAGTGACTGCCCCAACCCAAAGAACCAGACCTCTATGTTGTCTGGAGAACAAAAAGTGCAGCATGAGGAGTGGGATTGGGTATCCGATCCCAGACTTTTGTCAGTGATTTAGATTCCTATTTATACTAGAGTCATTTTTAAGTGCCACTGTATTTTTTGTGCTTGCTTGAGATTGGATTCCTGGCTTCATGCTTGAAATCAAAGTATCTTAATTAAATCTCTCCCATAGATTTGAATTTACTTGCCATCTGGAATGCAGAAGCAGCTCAGAGACTTTTAACTTAATTGGGGTGCGAGCCCTTTTGTTTGGCCCCCGTGCTGTTTGGCAGCCCGGGCCCTGTTGCCTCTGTCTGGGACAGGCTTCCCTCAGACTGCAGTCAGCAAAATGGAACATCGGGAAAAGTGCTGATGCCCGAAGCGCTGCAACCCAAAACCACTTAATTAATATACAGGTTTAATGCATTCGGTAATTAAAATTTAATTCCCTTAAGATGTACAACAGACACAACTTCTTCTGCAAGCATTTAATCCATCGTGCTAAGAATAAAGCTGAAAAGGGAATTGAAGTGAAGTTGTGCCTCCTATTTAAGCATTAATTACACGCAGATCAGTACAACAATAGCATGTGCTTAGCCCTAACTGAGTGATCACCATTCTTGCTGAGTTTTGAGGCTCCTCTTTTAGAGAGACAGCATTTTTAGCACAGAAAACCTGTGTGTGCAGAGGAGCCCCTATAAAGTACACTTTGCCATTGAGTATAAATCATACTTGAAGAAATTTAAGCTATCCTCCAAACAAGCAAACAAAAACTCCACATGAGGATTCAAGTTAGTAAATGGACTATTGTCCAGACCATATTCGCATCCTCCTGAGACTCTCAGGTTTAAGTGATTTACCAAAAGAGAAATAATATTTCACTTACAAATAGATCCAGCACCTATTTAGTAAGAAAGTATAGAGCCTAATGGAATTTTGGTCCCTAGCTAACTCTTACTCAAAACAAATAAATTCCAGATATAGTGTCTTTCACATTCACTCTCTAGAAGAAACACAATCCACATTAGCATGTTAAAGCTCTGAGGGAAAATCCTACAGCAAAACTAAGAAAAAACCCAAAATGTCTTGCTTTGTACAATTCAATATTTCTAAGCTATGAAACTCTTTTAAGAATGACACCCATTAAGATCCTGTAGAACTACTTTTCCAAAACACTGTGTTTGGAGAAACTGCTTGACTTTCCCCCCAAAACTTTGACACTTGCTCATTTAGTAGCGCTATTAAAATGAAGTAAAGTACTTTAGCTGCCTTATAATAATTCATCTATTCAATCAATATTTACTTGCATATATGCACAAAAGTCATATACAAAAATCATTCGTAGCTGCACTATTTTTAATGGCCCAACACTCTACACACTACAATATCCTAAAACAGCAGAATGGATGAATGAATGTGGAATAGGCTATGCCTATTCTTTGGCACATGGCCCCCTTCCTCCATCTTCAAAATCAGCCTGGACATGTCAAGTCCTTCTCACACCTCCATCCATCTGGTCGTCTGACTATAGCCAGGAAAGATGATCCGTTTTTAAGGTTTCATGGGATTAGACTGGGCCCACCTGTATACTCCCATCTCAATGCCCTTAACCTAATCACATGTACAAAGCCCCTGGGACCACCTGGAATGACAGGTTCTGAGAGTAAGGACATGAACATCTTGTGGAGGAGGGTGTAATTGTGCTTACCACAATACTGAACACAATGCCCAAACACAGGAGGTTCTCAAAAATTGTCATCTTATTTTTTTCTCCCCTCCCCAGTTTTATTGATACTTGACTGGCATACAATTCTCTCTCTCTCTCTCTCTCTCTCTCTCTCTCTCTCTCTCTCTGTGTGTGTGTGTGTGTGTGTGTGTGTGTGTGTTTTAAGTCAAGTCACAGTTAACAATCAAGTCATTGGTATGAAAACTCAATCCATAATAATTTAAATTGTCCCAAAAAACTAAGGGTTTCTATGTCTGATAATACTTCTTTTGAAAAAACGAAACAATTATCTCAAAAGAGCAGACCTCAAATGGTGGTGGAGCAAAATAAAACAGTTCCCATATTAAATCTTCACCATTTCCACCCTTATATGCCAGTCCTCCACAGGACAGGAACGTGCCCCTCTCCCCCCAAAAAAGAATTATCCAAAACAAATCATCAATAGTGCCATGGCCGCAAAACCCTAGGAACAGCAAGAAAACCATTAGACCGTGTTTAAACACCAGTGTTTGTATGTGCAGCAGCCTCTGTGACCTTTACCCACTTGATGTCATTAGCACTCCCCTTTCACAGTGACAAGCAAACATGTCTTGAATATTGGCAACTGTCCCTTAGGGTCAAAATCGCCTGCAGTTGAGAATTGCTGCTTTGAATTAAAATATATAAGCTCTCTAGTTAATAGAATCACATTTAAGAAATAGCACTGAAAACAAAAGCCAGAACACACTGCCCAAATGTAAAAAATGAATCCACTTGTAAAATATGCTACATTCGATTTGTCTAGATGCACAATACACTAATAAAATTCAAGATTAAATACATGTTCTGATGCTTGCTTTTCTTGAAATGTAATTTTTCTCATCAATACTGCCTGAGTATGTGGGTGAAATAAATAGAAAATGTAAATGGGAGATGCAGGTGCAAAGTAACACGAGAGCGTCTGTCTCCTCATTAAGTTTTTTGAATAATCTGTGTTTCTGTCTTAGACCTAGCAAAGCACCAGCAATGAGGGTTTTTTATATGTAGCACCTTCTGTTGCCGCTTTTCATGGTTCCAGGCAGATGCTAAAAGGGGCCATCTTAATGAAACGGGGGGCGGGGGTGGGTAGAGAATGTAAGAGTGATCAAATAGTATTCAAGATTGAAAGAACATAAACTACACAAAATCTATGGTATGTCCAACCCTGAATGTGTCCTCATTCATGAAAAGGAGGAACTGTCTTCCATTTTCACTCCCACAACTTAAAACTGCTTAGTTCTAGTACCTGTAGAAGGTCTACTAATGATGAATGCCTGAATTTTCATAAAAACAAAAACCTCTTAGAGTGTTATGTGATTGAAATAAATCTTCAAATAAAACACACTGTAAAATCATCTTAATATTTCTACTAATGTCCCAATTTATTATTGACTTTTTTCCCCACATCTTTTCTGGAATATATTTTCAGTTTTCTAATCTCTTACATGATACAACTATTATGTGCATTTATTTTGGCAATATAAGCTTTAAAAATGGTGAAACCAGAAATTCAGACTTAATAAAATACTTTTATTAACCTTATGCTGAATTTCTATCTTCAGAAAAGTATACAGAGTATGACCATTTGATAATATCAAATTGAAGAAAGTGAAATAATCTAATCTGAAACTTAGCAAAATAGTGTTACTGCAAACCAAACCTCCAGGACTAGGTCTAGCCAATATAACACACAACTACTAAAGACCCATGTACACATTGGACTTTATCCAGTAATTACAGCAATTGATGAGATAGTGTTTTATTCACAGATTTTATTCACATGTTATAGCCCAAATGAGAACATCTACCCAAATGCATTATGGGCAGGCCATCTGTTGTTTGGCTGACACAACTTGCCTGCATAAAGAGAAATGAAGTCTTCATAGAGATATGTATGAATGAATTTTTTAATGGAATATATCTATAATGTTACTAGCAAACTGACGAGTGGAAGTAGCATTGCATTTTTCAATTTAACATTTGTTTTTCTCATCACTGTTATTAAAACATGTAATTTCTTTTCTTTTCTGACCACCAATATTTTTTCTTAATAGTTCCCAAACGTATAATGACAGGTAAGTAAGACAGACGGTAGCTAGAAAGATGCCCTCAAATGGATAATAAATATGCACCATAAACATTGCAACAGATTGCACTTTCAAAAATAGCCTCAACATATCTTTCCTTTCACACATCCTTGCTTCTACAATATGACCTTGGCATTCCTCCAACTGAGCGACAGTACCTATATCCACTCCCCTTGAATGTGAGCAGGTGTATGACTAGCTTGTAACCAACAGAGGCAGCGGCAATCATGGAAGCGGCATCAAATGGTTTCTAAGGCAGCTTCCACCTTGGTCACTGAAACACACTTGGAATCTTGAACTTACAGGTAAGCTGCCAAGCTGTGAGGAAGTCAGGCCACCAAGTGATGCCAAGGACAGGCATTCCTGATGGCATCCTAGACTCTAAATCCTACCAGCCAAGGGCTGCATGTGAGTAAACAAGCAAATAGATGACTAGGCCTCAGCCATCAAGTTACACCCCTCTTCCCAGCTGTTGAGTCTTCCAGGTGAGACGTCAGATATGTGGAGTAGATATAGATCAGCCCCACTGTGCGCTTCAGAAATTCCTGACCCATAGAAGCCATGAGCTCCATAAAAACTTGTTTTATACGCCTGAGTCTGGGCTGGTTTGTCTCACAGCTATAGTCACTAGAATAAGCAGACTAACCATAACCAAACATTTTAATATGATGCTTATATTAAATTTAACAAGAATAACAACCACAAATGCATGGGTAGTATGAAACTTCCCTGATACCACATTGACTTAGAAAGTAGACTTTAAAATCAGATCTGTACAAACTTGGCTTTACCAGTTATATGGGTGGTAAATTTTTTTTGGAAAATAAAATACAATAAACATTTTTAAACCCTG
Organism: Myotis yumanensis; assembly: GCF_028538775.1. Lineage (NCBI taxonomy): Eukaryota > Metazoa > Chordata > Mammalia > Chiroptera > Vespertilionidae > Myotis > Myotis yumanensis. The sequence goes on along the minus strand of NW_027223753.1, from coordinate 201,096,925 downwards.
ACTTTGAGGCCATTGCTAGTTTTTCATTGAAGCAATTGATTTTTCTTTCAAAGATAAGTTAATTGAAAATAATTTGCTTGTTAAAGTCTTTTTACCCATACAAAGTTTTCATCAAATCTTCTAGGTGGAGTAACTTCGGTTTCCTCCAAGAATCCAGGGTCAAAAGAAATACCTTGGGCCATATTTCATCCGAGAATTTCCCAGTTACCCTCTGAGGATCCAGCACCATAGACAGTTCAGCAGTAGTAGCACTTGGCCTCTGACATGACTTTAAAAGTACTCTGCGTTCATAATGCCTTGAAATTACTTCGTTCCAGGATTTCCTTTTAGTGGACTGATGACCCCCTGAGACTTTAAAGCGATTTAATATAAATGGCCTTATTCTGCACTGCTTAACAATGTAAGCTAGGTTCAAAAGGACTAGAATTGAATCAGTAGCCTCCTCCCAGGACTGAAGTACTGCAGCCTAAATTAAAGGCTGGTTTGAAAGAACAATTGTAGTCAACATCATTGTTTCCTTGGCTGTCTTCCTAATGCTGATAACCTGCATGAGAGCCAACCGCAGAAGACTGCTCAATAACTCACTGACTGACTGAAGGGTTCCCTGAGTAACAGGATTTAGCTCAACTCAGTGGTCTTGTATTTTATACCACAAGGTTTCTCTAAAAACCTCAAAGTTCTTCCCTGGTGTTTTATTGTACTGCATTTAAATTAAAATGATTCCTGGATGACATGTTGAGGGTGGATACTATTTGTCTCCAGGTAAGGACAAAAGTTTGCAGAATGAGTGGGGAAGAACCTCTTCTCTCCTGGCTCAGGTTTCACAGTGGAGAAAGTCCAACTAGAATAACAATTCTCGCCTCTTACTCCTCTTATCCACACGGGGATGTGTAAAAAACCTGGGGGAGAGGGCTGTCAGTATATCCACAAGGAGCATAAATTCTGGGTTACTCCATGCCATAGGAGTTACAGGACAGGTTTTCTAATGGGAAGATAAGATACTTGGCAAATTTGGGGACTGGGACTGAGTAAGTCTGACTTATTAGCCTGTTTTCTAATATCTTATTTATCAATTATATCAGTGATGTTTTGATCTTGCCAACTTGTCTTTTATCTCTCATTTGATTCTGAATTCTGGTGGGGAGCAAGGGTATGATAAATAGTCCCCTTTAGCATCCACAGGACACTAGGCAATACATATGTCAGTCTAATTCTCTATCCCAGGTTAATTCACAGTAGATTTGCAAGATGCTCCTTCCAATTCTCTCCTTCCCCAGCATTAATTGAAGACTGTCCTTTAGGTTGCAGATATGCCCTGTATTTGGTGATGTCCATGGGCCTGCCCATCATCCCAGTCTGCTTCTCACATCCTTCCCAAATATAATCTTTGCATATCTCTATCATACCATTTCTTGTAAGGACTTGACTTTTTCTCCCATCAACTTTAAGCTCTTAGAGAACAGTAAATACAACATTCTCATTTTTGTGTTTCCAATATTTATGCAGAATAGTAAACATTGAAGGCATACCATAAGCATTTTTCAATTAATTAAAGTATAAAGTATGAGATAGGCAGAATTCTAAATATGTGCCCCCCCCCCAAGACCCCATCCCCTGGTTATTCAAATATTAATCTAATTACTGCTATGAAAGAACTGTACATAAAATTAAGGTTACCAAGCAGCTGACCTAAAAGTATATAAATTATCTTGGATTTACCTAGGTAGACTCAATATAGTCACATGAGCCCTTAAACACAGACAAAGAAGGCAGAAGAGTCATAGATATACAGCAGAAGAGGGAGGCAGGGGAGATAATGAGGCAAACATGGTGGTCAAGTAGATTTAAAGCATGAGAATGACTCACCCCACCAGAGTGGGTTGAAGATAGAGGAAGGTAGCCATGAGCCAAGGAATTTGTCAGCTATCAGAAGCTGAGAATGACCCCCCAGCCAACAGCCAACAAAGAAAGAGGGGCCTCAATCCTGCAGTCATTTGCAACAGAAATCTGCCAACATTCTAAATGAGCTCAGAAGTAGATTTGAGAATCCCCATGCCTATTTAGACTTTATAGGAGTTCATAATTATTGTAACATCTTGACTATGAATATGTTTATGCATGAGGCAGAATTCTAAGATAATCCCTAAGATCCTCACCTCCTGGTGTACAAAACCTCCTCTTGAATGTAGATGAAACGTGTGTATATGATGGGATATCTGTTCTCGATCATGTTATATCATAGAAGATCCATCAAAGCATACTGGAGTGGAATTTTCTTTCTGGATTTGAAGAAATAAGCTGCCGTGTTTTGAGAGGGTGAAAGGGTGAGGACCTAAGTGAGGCTGCTAGGAACTGATAGAAACCCCTGGCCTATATTCAGAATTAAACAGAGACTTTATTTCTACAACTGCAAGGAACAGAATTCTGCCAACAATATCAATGGTCTTGGAAAAGGACCCTGAGCACCAAATGAGAATCCAGCCGCAACCTACACATTGATATCACTCTAGTGGGACTCTGAGGAAAGGACTCAATTGAGCAGTGCTCAGACTTCATAACTCAGATCTTTGTGAATTAATAGGTGTGCTTTAAGCCATAGAGTTTGTGGTGGTAATTTATTGTGCAATACAAACATAGATTTATTAATTCTGTTCAAGCCTATCATTTTATAGACAATGCTATAGAGGACAATCAGCCTTCAGAGGCAAGACCACTGTTAGGGTGTAGAGTTGGGACCAAAAGCCAGGTTTTGGTTTTGTGCTTCCATGTTACTGTAGAATGGATTATTCATGTATCCAAACCATTCTATAAACTATTTTATTACATTTCATCAAAACATTTACCACCGTCTGATACTGATTGCTTATACACATGCACTCACAGAGACACATACACAATTACACGCATTTGCCTCATCCTAGACAACCAGCTTTCCATCAAAGGACAACTTAACTTATTAGAAAGCCACTTAGGACACTGATGGTGTTAACTTTACAAAGGAGGTATAATTGTACTCAAGAAACTTTGAATTTTTGCATGTGTAACTGATTTGATATTCTCATCGAAATGAAAATTGCAACTTAGAAGTTTGAGACTCCCCATGCCTATTTAGACTTTATAGGATTAAAACAGCTCAAGAGAGTTGAAAGACTGGATGTTACATGCTGTCCATAAGCAAAATAGGAATTTTCATGTGGACAAACCCATGAGATGCTTTCTCTTCGAAATCGAACTTCAAATTTCCTATAAATGTTTGATACACATGTTTCTGAGGACCCTATCACATCTATTGGCTAGAACACCAGTGCCATGGCAGCAACTGTGCATGCATCTTCAGGAAGGTCTCCCGCCAGCATTTAGGTGTCAGGAGTATGCAGATGCGGATGGTCCATTCCGTGCGAGACCCCTTTTTCTGAGTCTGACCGTGACTGCCAATTATTGCTAGACAGAACAGCAATAAAAGAGAGGGGGCAAGAGAACAGTTCATCTGAAGAGCACCGCTCTCCTTGTCCTGTTTTTCCCTTCAAATGTCATTAAGGCTGAATCCAAAATCTGACTCTCACGGTTATGTTTTACTTTTACAAATCAGAAAGAAATTAAACAGAACAGGGAAACAAATTCAAACAGAATGTTCAGCAAGGGAAAAAATGCATTCTCTAATTAGGAGGCAGGAAGGCCTGTTATTAAGAGCAAAACTCTTCACCCCAGGCCAAAGAGCCTGCTTTTAAAATAAATGGGTGCCCTTATCACATGATTAACAAGCGAGAAAGGGGGCTCCATCTCAATATTTTTCCTTTGATAGCCCAAGTTCTGAATTAAGATCTGAGCCTAAGGTATATTTGAAATAAATTTCCATTACTTAGTGACTGTTGGCACTAAGTAGAAAAACAAAGATATTTGGGGGGTTAATAGGAAGGTTTTTGATGTCAGCAACTAAACTGCTCAATTGTATGTTTTAAGATGCAATAAAATATGTACAGTGTAAATACTTCTTAGACAAGAAAGGAATGGAAGAAAAGAAAGTAATTTCCATAAATATGAGTATTTGGAAGCTGGCTTATGTGGCTTCACCCCTCATAAATGACTCTATGAGATGCACTGTATCCATTTTCCCATTAAGGGATATTGTATGTATGTATATAAGTACATGAACCTCTGTAATAAATAAACCTCTGCAAAATCTATAAATTCTCTGCAAAAATCACCAACTTTTAAATTAAATTCAATCCTATCGATTTTCTTAAATCTTAGAAAATATTCTTCTACATCTATAAAAATTACAGTAAGTGTCAGTGCTACATTCTCTAAGAGATCTTGAAAAAAGTATTGTTTTACAATGATATCTTTTAAGAAGATAGCTTTTTAAGATATATAGGCTTTTCATGAGATTTTTAATTAGGCTTCTGGAGCCCTAAGCTTTATCTTTGCTGTGAGTTTGGTTGCTTCTGAAACAAATTAAAAATGTCCATTCTTAAATATAAAAAAATCTCTACCAAAAAAAAAAAAAAACAAATAAAGGTGGTACCAATGTGTGTTGCAGATTTGAGGATGTAATGAGTTGCTTGAAGTTAGTTAGCCCAAATCATCACTATTGTCATCATTATGTGACAATAGATGTGAAATAGTCACATCTTCATATTGTAGTAGCCTAAGGAACCTGCTTTTCTTTTCTCCTGTAAATAGTCACCAGAGGCCCTAACAGATTTCCCTTTGTGTTGCAATGTTCAGAAGTGGGTTGCGAACCTACCCTAAACCAATCACTGGTAAAAGGGGATCCAGTTGGTTTAAATCAACAGTGATTCATAACCTGAAGCTGAGAGAGGAGTCTACTTCTGTCAGCATGTGCTCGTCAACTTATACTGAAGAAAACTGGGTTTCAGCAGGAAAGGATGGAGAAGCGATTGGCTAGGCCACGTGTTATCAAACTGGAGCCACACTCATTTATCTGTCCCCTGTTCATGGACAGAATATAACCTTTCCTGCTACAACAGCACAGTTGAGTAGATGTGACAGACGGTGTGGCCTACAAAAGCTAACATATTTACCACCTGGCCCTTTGCAGATAAAACGTGCCAATCTCTGAGATAGGGCAATCAATAGTATCTTTCATAATTTACATGGCAAAGATCAAAAAGTCCTAGACCTCCCTACTATAATGAGAAAATAACTGAGATTATGTCTATTGGCCACCCATAGAGAGATGTACTGCTTTAGAATCTTGTCTTTTTAATTAGCAGACTTAGCCAGTAGTTTTACACACACACACACACACACACACACACACATATATGCCTAAGCAACCGTTCAACCATTCAACCATACGACCATTTGACCGGTAGCTATGATGTGCACTGACCACCAGGGGGCAGACACTCCGACCAGTAGGTTAGCTTGCTATTGGGGTCCAGCTAATAGGGACTGGGCGAGAAGGGCCGGGCATGCCTGGAGCCCTCCCGAGGTCCCTCCCCAGCCCTGATTGTGCACCAGTGGGGTACCTCAGCCTGACCTGTACCCTCTCGCAATCCAGGACCCCTTTGGGGATGTTGGAAAGCTGGTTTCAGCCCAATTCCAGCAGGCCAGGCCAAGGGGCCCCATCAGTGCACAAATCCATGCACTGGGCCTCTAGTTTAATAGAATTGGGAATGCAATTGAAATAAGGAAGAACAGGAAGTGGCATGAAGACTATCAGCATTCAGAATGGGGAGGGGATGGATCCTGGGATGTGGAAGTCTCTAGCTACTCCCAAGACCACCAGAGAACAGCTTTCTGAGTCTGCAATATAGATCATACCTCTTCCCTGTAACCCTGAAACCAAACCAAAGCATTACTCTAACAAAGTGAATTCTTCCAAGTGATTTTTAAACTCAAATACAGGCACAAGAATTCAAACCAATGTTGTTAAATCCTGTCTAGGCAAGATAGTCCCAGAAGATTATAACATATTTAAAACACATCAAATCTGTTTCCAATGGACAGAACACCAAGCTCCTTTCCTGCGCCAAGTAGAGTACATAAGGCCAAGAAGGTGAAGCTAAAAGGATCAGAAAAGAATGAGAACAAATAATGAGTCACTTTCCTCCCTCTTCCAAGATCCCCAAACACTAGCATTCAGAGAGAAGGAAGGTAGACATTTCAGGTTTGATCAAAATAACATTAGTCAGAAAGGCTAGACAAGCCAACAAGCTGGAAGTAATTTCCATGGAGTCAGTAAAAAGAGTGGATTCCAAAACAGTCTTCTTTACAATATTTAATACAAGCAAATAATATGAAAAACACTCTGCTTTTCTTGGCATAAAAGAGATCAGAGATGTAAGCAAACAGTGCACTAATGGAACTTCATCCCCCCATTTGTAAAACTTTCCCTGATGTGCACAGGATTCTTTTTCAATGTTCACAGTCACTTGGATTCACACAGAGACAGCTCGGAGTTCAGGGTCAGAGGCATAAAAGAGCTAGTGCACAAGTGTGTGTCTATGGGTGCCTGTATGTAAAAAGCTTTCTCAATCATCAGCGGAATCACCTCAAAATGAAAGGAAAATTAACAATCATCTGGTTTCTTCAATAAACAACCTCAAAGCAGACTCTCAAGCTCCAAACTAGAAGCTTCTGAGATTATGAAGTTTCAGAAACAATAATATGAATAATATAAAACAATGGTATAAAACTTGGTAGGACCCCAGGCTTTCTTTCTTGAATACATCAACCCTGAATGAAATAGCTTATTGCCTCATTATAACATTTCCCCTCCATTGTGTGCTATACAGCCACGCTTTAAGAAAAAAACAACTTTCGGCTGTTGCTCAATCTTTTTCACATATAATTTCAAGATGAACTCAACCTTATATTGTCTGTTACTTTCTAATGAACAGTATTACAGAAGTCCCTTAGTCCACAAAACGTATTCATAGTAAAGAAAAGTTTTTAACAAGATAAAGATCATTTTTCTAAGTTTTTGTTACTACAAAGTATAACTTAACTTGAAGAAAATTAATCATAATTGCCTGGCCGGCGTGGCTCAGATGGTTGAGCCTCAAGCTATGAACCAAGAGGTCACAGTTCAATTCCCAGACAGGGCACATGCCCAGGTTGCAGGCTCAATCCCCAGTAGGGCTTGTGCAGGAGGCGGCCGATAAATGATTCTCTCTCTATCTCTCCTTCCACCTTCCTTCCTCTCTAAAATAAAAACAAATAATAATATTTTTTAGTCACAATTGACATGCAAATAATTTAGCTTCAAAGCTTCAAAGTTAGAATTTTTTATTTAAAAACAATGGTGTTTTGAACCTTTACTTTGTTCATGTGATTCTGAATATAACCTGCTTTCAGATAGAATTCTTCATATTTACAGTATTTACCTCTTCTTAACTTGTTTGCCCTGCCCACCATGAATTCAATAATAGCGTAAAAAATAAAATATCTTTGTACACTGGAGAAAAAAGTCACCTTTTCTTGCTAACCTGGAGAAAGAAAGAGATGAAAAGATCAGACATTTTGAACAATACAACCTAGTGAAGATATCTAAAATGTGCTTTCTAGAGAAACAGTTATGAAAGCCTATTGCATTATGGAATATGTAAGTGGGATCCCTGTGGTCTATGTAAATCACTTTCAGTTAAGCACTTACTAAAATTGCTTTTTATGATGTGGACTAGAAATCATTGCAAGTGACACAGACACAGGTTCAAAGTGAGCCAACCTCCATGTAAACGTGGCCTTAGGTTTGGTGCGTGTATAAGATGAAGAGTGATAACTGGAACAAGCTGCACAAATTATCCTAATGGTTGAACTAAATCCCTCTATTGTTTTACATTAATACAATATCCTACATAGCGTTTCAGTTCCTTAAGCTAAAAGATCAAAAGAAAATTTTTCTATAAGTGACACAATGCAATATAATAATCCTCAAATATGAAGAACTATCTTCTCAGATATCAAATAACTATATTGTGATACCTTTTTACTATGATCGCAGGAATTTATGTAGAAACATATGTACCTCGACTCAGGCATTATTGTTCAAACAGAACTAATGTTATTGATCAGACTCAAGTAGTCCAACTAACTACAAGCAAATATCTCTTAGATTAATCTGGGTAGCTAATAAATTAATTACCAGGACAATTCTGCAATCCCTAAGAATCTTGGTTATGTTAATTTTCAACATAATCATTTAGGTTTTCTTAGAAAAATCAATGAAACTATAATAGTGCAATACAAAAAGAGGAAGGAAGAAATATTCACTTATTTTGAATAAAGAAATTTTTCATAAATTAGGATGTAATTATTTGGAAACATCTCTGTAAATTGTCTGACTGCCCAAAAAAATACACATTAATTAATAATAGCCAGCCACTATATAGCACCATTCCAAACGATTTACATATTTCAAATCATTTTACCTCATAACAACACAGAGTAGACCCTATTATTCCCATCTTACAAAGAAACTGAGGCATACTGATTTTTTTTTTAATTAAATCTTTATTGTTCAGATTATTACATTTGTTCCTCTTTTTTCCCCCCATAACTCCCCTCCTTCCAGCTCCCACCCCACCCTCCACCCTCACTCCCCACCCACTGTGTTCATCCATAGGTGCATGATTTTTGTCCAGTCACTTCCCGCATCTCCCACACCCCTTTTTCCCCCAAGAATAGTCAGTCTATTCCCTTTCTATGTCCCTGATTCTATTATAATCACCAGTTCATTCTGTACATCAGGTTATTTATTCACTTGATTCTTAGATTCATTTGTTGATAGATGCATGTTTGTTGTTCATAATTTGTATCTTTACCTTTTTCTTCTTCTTCCTCTTCTTAAAGGATACCTTTCAGCATTTCATATAATACTGGTTTGGCGGTGATGAACTCCTTTAGCTTTTCCTTATCTGTGAAGCTCTTTATCTGACCTTCAATTCTGAATGATAGCTTTGCTGGATAAAGTAATCTTGGTTGTAGGTTCTTGGTATTCAGCACTTTGAATATTTCTTGCCATTCCCTTCTGGCCTGCAAAGTTTCTGTTGAGAAATCAGCTGACAGTCGTATGGGTATTCCCTTGTAGGTAATTGAGCCTCTTTCTCTTGCTGCTTTTAAGATTTTCTCTTTGTCTTTTGCTCTTGGCATTTTAATGATGATGTGTCTTGGTGTGGTCCTCTTTGGATTCCTTTTGTTTGGGGTTCTCTGCGCTTCTTGGACCTGTAAGTCCATTTCTTTCACCAGGTGGGGGAAGTTTTCTGCCATTATTTCTTGAAATAGGTTTTCAATATCTTGCTGTCTCTCATCTTCTGGCACTCCAATGACTCTGATATTAGACCGCTTAAAGCTGTCCCAGAGGCTCCTTACACTATCTTCACACTTTCGGATTCTTTTTTCATTTTGCTTTTCCAATTGGGTGTTTTTTGTCGAATCTTTGGTTTGATTATTGTACTCCTCTGGTCTGCTATTGGGTATAATATTCTTTATTTCAGTCCGTGTATGCTTACTTTCTAATTTCTTTATCGTAGCATCGAGGGTCTCATTAGTTTTCGTGAGGCTCTGCACAAATTTATGGCAAGCCCTCAAAATTGCGATTCTTAGCTCCATATCCTCCATTTCTGTCATGTTTTTTTGTCTCCGCATCTTTTATGCTTTCTTGGTGCACCCCCTTGTGGTCTCTGTGCGCAGTCTTGTTCTAGCCAAGCCTTAATTGTTGTAGTTAACACTAGAGGGATTTGACCCCCAGGCCGACTGGCTATAGGAATCAGCTGTATGGAAAACGTCTGCCTTCTGGGGAGGCGCTAATCCAGCCTTTGCCTGAGGCGATCGGCAAATGGCTGTGCGCAGGGTTTGGGCGGGGCGGGATCAACAGGGCGGGCGGAGGGAGCAGTTATGGCCACGCTCAGTCCCGTTCCCAGAGGCTCTGCTTCTCAGAACCCGGCAGCCGCTGCAAACCTCAGAGAGAAAGCTGCCCTCAGGTTCCAACTGATGCCGGATAATCCCGCTTCTCCCGTTTGAGTCTGGGTCCCTAGAGACTCGCCCGGATCTGGAGCCCAGAGTCTGAGACTCACTCCCGACAGAAAACAACAACCGCGCCCTCAGCCACCAGCCTGCTTTGCGCGCGCACCTCGGTACCTTTGTATTTTCCACACTGCGCCGCCTCTGAGCCTCGATTTGCTGTTCTCTTTCCTTCTAGTTGTAGAGTCTCTCTTCAGCCAGCCTTCCTGTGGTTCTGGGTGATGTCCGTTCAGTCTTTTAGTTGTATTTTTGAAATGGTTGTTTGCGGCAGCGGTCTCCGGTGTTTACCTACGCCGCCATCTTGGTCTCTCCTCCCCGTTTTTCGAGGCATACTGATTTTAATATCTTGCTGAAAGTCACACAACTAATATTTGGCGAAACAAGAATTCAAACTCAGAATAAGAACATCTTGCTCCAGAATTCATGGCCTTAAACATAACAATTTTAAAACAACAATTCACTTGCAATAGTACCATTGACAGAAATAGATAAGGGAATTCCTCTCTGTATAAAAATCATTACTAGCCATAAAAATTAAAATCATGAGACTTTTCTATTTCTTACAATGTTGGAGATGTAGATATATAGATATTGAAGAAATAGGGACTGGAGAAAAGTTAAAGAAATCCACTAAGACAAACATGTAAGCTAAATATATACATGGCTCTGCATTCTAACCCCCACCCCCAACCCCCTGATTTCTCAGTATGTGTGGGGTAACTTAGAAGTGCTTAGCCTGGAGAATGTGCTCCTAGCACTTAGTGGTTTGACAAACATTGTATTTATGTAACTATCAATTCATTTATAAAGTGTTTTCCCCTAGGGTTTACTAGAAGTCAATCAGTCCTAGCCACAGAAAGAGAACACAAATATGGGATGGGAAAATGGATTAATTAATTGGGCTGTGAGAGTTGCTGAATCCTCTGGTTTTGGTGGAATACTGACCTCAACTCAGTTATGTTTCTCCTATTCTGAAATGTATTTATGCTGGATATCTATAGGAATTTCTATATTTGAGCAATCCTAACAGAGAAATGTATGAAGCACTTAAGTATTCTGTAACTGTCAACTGCAGAGCAGGTCCCAGTCAATCAGACACATTTGCTTACTGCACGCTGACCCAGGCATTCAGCCAGCTATTGTCTGCATCTATTTATCAGAAACCGTATGACACCTGATGATTCTCCTAGCAGATCTGCATACACATTTAATAAGAAAAGACTATTTGCACACCAGGGCACTCCAGACTTGAAAATTCTTTGAATAGAAAATGGATGGTAGAAAGTTGAGAAAGAAAAGATCTCTAATGGAAGTGAACACAAAAAAGGCTTCACTGGTGATATTACCTGGGTGGATTTACCACAAATTGAAGTCTGGTCATCAATTTCTCAAGGCCAGAAATTGGAACTGACACTGTACCCATAAATAAGTGAGAAAATTACTCTAAATGCTCACAAAATAGATGTATAATTAAGAATACCTATTTATTAATTCATACTGGAGGATACCACTTCTAATGTCCACATTTGCTCTTATATTTACAGCCAAAAGTTAGATCAGTAGGTTGATGGATAAGTAAAGCCTAGGCCAATAGACAGTAGATCAATAATACGTGGGCAATGGCCATCAAAGTCTCCATGGAGGCTAGAGTCCATGTCATTGTTTTGAAATACTTCTTAATTCTCACCCTTAGTTTGCTGTCTCTCTGGATTAAACAAGAGGTGATAAAAGTAGGTTTACAGCTGTTCATATGGAAATAATAGAAATAAATACTAACACATGAATGAACAACTGTAAATAAACTACCGATCTATAAATGTATAAGTTTCCCCTGACATCATATTGCCATTTTCTTTTTACTTTCTATATTTTTAAAATATATATTTTTTATTGATTTCAGAGAGGACGGGGGAGAGAATGATAGAAATATCAATGATGAGAGAGAATCATTGATCGACGGCCTCCTGCACACCCCCTTCTGTGGATTGAGCCCACAAACTGGGCATGTGCCCTAACCTGGAATTGAACTATGACCTCCTGGTTCATGGGTCTACACTCAACCTTGCTGGCCAGGCCTTTCTACTATTTTTCAAGAAAGACCTTCTACAATTGTACTGCCAACACACCCATGAAGATGAACGGTATTTCAAGCACTAACTGCTTGCAGCATCTCAAAATGGGCTCTTTATGTAACTTAATGAGCTCTAGGGAAAAGGAAATATTCTCAATAGCAAAATCAAACAATAAAGAGTGCTACATGAGAAGGGTTGTATGTTTTCCATATATAAAATTCTAAGCCTACAGAAAGGGCAGAGGTCCTGAGTTTACCACTGTCCCTTCTCAATATTATAGGCCCGTTAAGCTTTAGGAATTACCAAGTATACCATCCCATTTTGTAAGAAAGTGATTGAGGTGTAAAGAGGTTATGCAAATTGTCTACAAGTCAAAAAGCTAATGTATCCATGTCTTCAAATTTTTCAGTTCCTTTTTAATCTCTGCATTTACCCTCAGATCCTGGAAGAGTGTTCTGAGATAGTGGACTCCAAAAAGATGTTCTCTTCCTAGAAATCTAGCTATTTTTTACAAAATTAGTCTGGGAAGTCAGGGGAAATGGAGACATGTACTAACATTTTGTTTCTGTGACTATAAGAGGCAAAAGACGGAGCTGGGTAATGAGATAAGAAGCACAAAAGAGACTGGGACAAATAATTTAATTAAGATAACAGAGCCCTTTTTAGCACCATAATCCATGTGATGATTTCCTCAGTGCTCCCAAGTTTTTAGAGCCATTAAATATTGGTACTAAGTTTCCCAGTCCCATCCCCACCTTTTTTCCTCATCAATTCCAGATGTTCACATATCAGATTCTTTACAAATTAATTAATAAATATAACTGAGAGAAAAACAACATAGTACATATAACAAACATTAAATTTACAGCCTGAAATATACATTGAAATTTCTTAGATGTTTTTAGCTACAAAAATTTTTTTTTTTTAATATATTTTATTGATTTTTTACAGAGGGGAAGGGAGAGGGATAGAGAGCCAGAAACATCGACGAGAGAGAAACATCGACCAGCCGCCTCCTGCACACCCACCACTGGGGATGTGCCCGCAACCAAGGTACATGCCCTTGACCGGAATCGAACCTGGGACCCTTCAGTCCGCAGGCCGACGCTCTATCCACTGAGCCAAACCGGTTTGGCAGCTACAAAACTTATTATCTGTAGTCATTAATGTTTTATTTCGTTTTTTAAGTGGGCCTACAACACCTCAGGGTACCAGAACTGAGTTTCCCACTGGACACAACAAATCCTGGATGCAGCCAAGAGCTTATGGTCAACTCTGCCTGGGATGAGCCATTAACTATTGTATGGCCTTTCCATTGTCTCTGGCTCTGCTCACAGATTAGTTGGGCTGTGAACTTTCATGTCTCAAATTCAAATAATAAATGTTATACCACATAACTCCATAACATCACCCCCCAAAAAAGGAAACTGTATCACTTTCATTGATGGTCGCCATTTGCTTTCTCATTTTCTTTTTCTTTTTCTTTTTTGGCTATAGAGTCAATTTTCCCTCCTATAGGTTCTCTGATGGCCCACTCACCATACAAAGTCAGCCCTATTGTTGACTTTCTTTACAACCTCTTCCTACATCACAGTCTTATTATGCTTGCATTTTCCAAAGGGTATAGAAATTCCTACCTACACTGTTGAACATCAGATGCAACTATGTTTACCATAGTCATATGCTGCTTAACAACAGAAATACATTCTGAGAAATGCATCCTTTGGCAACTTTGTCATTGTGTGAACATCAGCGAGTGCACTAACACAAATACAGATGTTATAGCCTACTACGCTCCTAGGCTATATGGTATAACCTATTGCTCCTATGTTAAATACCTATATAGCATGTTACTGTACTGAATACTGTAGGCAATTGTAACATAATGGTATTTGTGTATCTAAACATAAAAAGGGTACAATAAAAATATGGTATAAAAGATAAAAATTGTGCACCTGTATAGGGCATTTATCATGAATGGAGTTTTTAGGACTGGAAGTTGCTCTGGGTGAGTCAGTGAGTGAATGTGGGGGCCTAGGACATGACTATATATTACAATGGACCTTATAAACACTGTGCACTTAAGCTGCACTGGATTTTTAAAACAACAGGAGATTAAGTCAAGCACAAGATATCCAGCAAATAGGAGATATATGAGTCTGCTGCCAGCATAACACAACATACTCTTTTGCAGAGAACTTTTCTTATGAGTAGGTAGACTACACTGTAAAATAACAATCAAGAGTAGATTATAGTAAAAGCATAAACCAGTAACATAGCTGCTCATTATCATCATCAAGTATTATGTGCTGTACATAGTTGTTTGTACTATACTTTTATACAAATGGTAGCATGGTAGGTTTGTTTACACCAGCATCACAAAAAGCAGGAGTAATGCATTGCACTACATTACAATGGCTGCAACATCAGTAGGTAATAGGAATTTTTCAGTTCCATTATAATCACACATAGAACCGCCGTTGTATATACAGTCTATCTTTGATCAAAGCATTATTATACAGCTCATGACTGTATAGTGCTGACTGTTTATGGTTTTATCTGGGCATAAATACACACGCACATACATACATACATACACAAATTTACATATTTATTCATAGGCCTGTGTGTGTACACGTGCATGAGCACGTGCAAATACATGCACACATGCCAGCCTGGTTGTAGTTGCAGTATTACCATCTTCCGTGAAATAACATTAAAGGAAATATAATAAAATATTACCGAAACTATTTGTTAGCTTTTTCATTTCTACTGCAACTATACTTGAGTCGATCCATGCCTATATCTGCAATGGAGAGTCCTGCTTAAAGAAATGAGGCATCAACTCCTATTTGATATATCCCTAGGTCTTGGCTGAGAGCACTTCATCAGAGATGAACTGCACCTAATGCAATCACCAGAATTAAAGCAGTTAAGAGAATGCAACTCCCTGCCAAGAAAACTCAGCTGTATTGTGCTCTCCTTCGCTTGCTATTCCAGAAAGTATGTAACTAGTACTAATAAGTCGTTGGCTGCAGTTCCAGAAAGAGCAGCAGGAACAAAATTGCTGACCTCGGTACATTTGTCCTCACTTTACAATCCATGAAATTCTCACTGATTGATCTACAAGACAACGCCTCCATCCATTCCATTACCATTCTTTCCAAGAGCCTTTTAGGAACTTGCAAAATCAATTTAATTCTGTAAATAAAATGAGCCTCCATCAATATGACTATAAACATGATAACAGAAAAAGTTGTCATATTTTAACTAATAGTTATTTAAACCAAAAAGCGGGGGAGGGAGGAATGGGGGAGTAATTCTATCATGATTATTCAATTTTACCTCAGGAAAATAATGTAATTACTATGAAAATAATAAGCTAAGGTATTACATTAATTAAAGTTTATTTGAAGCTTTTTAGGACTCCATATTTTAAGTTAAAGATGCATGAAATTATTTCTTTAATTTGGGCTTATGTGTGATCAATTCCCAAATATATATACACAAGGGATAAATTTATAAATGAGTATTTTTCAGTATAAAATAGAATAAGGGGCACTTGTTTCAATTGGTCATAATTCTGGAACTATTGTATAAATTTAAAAAGATAATTCAGAATATAAATTGTTGGACTTACGGGAAAATTATCTGTTTAAATTATGAATTTGTGTAACAAAAACTTTTTCACAGGAAAGGCAACATTGAGTGTGACAATGTATTTTTTAATTTGCGTGCAATTTTTTCAGGCAAAATTATTTTTTCTTGGAGTTTTTCTATTTAAATTCCCTGAGACAAACTGAGTTTCTGAAATTTTATTCAGCTTGAACATGTTATTACTATGGATAAACAGTAAGATACACATCTTTATACATGTGAATAACACAGACAGATGTGCATACAAAGGAGTCAGTATAATTATAAAGAAATGGTTACCTGGAAAAACCATTCCTCCTAGAAAGACCAGGACCTCCAAGTACATAAGAAAGGAATACACATACAGACACACACACACATCTACATAGAGAGGCCCCTCTTATTTATAATTTCACTTTCCAAAGTTTGAAAATAAAGACGATCAAGAGCTTACAGCAAGGAACTTTAGGAGTTGGAAATAGCTGGAACTTGAGATGGCATGTATAAAAGTGGCAGAAAATTAAATTAACAGGTTGTCAAAGGACAAATTGTAAACCTGATTAAATGAGAACCTACGTGTAATAGGATGAAATGGAACTTTTCTCTCACATAAGAATAAAAGACTCTAATCAGAACTGGCATCATCACACCTCAATAGAAAAAAAAGACAGACAGAGAGAGACATTTACTTACAGTAAGTAGGGTTGCTCATAATGCAAGCATGGTTTGTATGGGTCAGGAAGTAACAAAATTCTTCTTAATCGCAATAATGGTAAAATCAATTATTCCAAAATAGAACAAAATCAAAGCCAGGCTAACAAAAAAATGTATTTTTCTTAAAATTTTCCCATATGAACTTTCACCTTGATGTGATATGTTTGCATCTTAGGTAACCTGATGAAGACTAGCGCTCTCTACTGGCAGACAGAACTGGAATGAATGCCACTTCCCATCTCCTATTGACTAAATGTTTGTGTCTCCCCCAAACTCACGTGTTGAAATCTTAACCCTCAGTGTGATATTGTTAGAAGGCGGGCTCTTGGGAGATGATTAGGTCACGAGGGCAGAGCCTCATGAATGGGATTAGTGCTTTTATAAAAGAGACTCCGAAGTTCTCCCTGGCCCCCTTCTGACATGTGAGGACACAGCAGAAAGATGGACATCTAAGAGCCAGGGAGAAGGCCTTCACCATGCACCCATCAAAGCTGGTGCTTTATATTTTTATTGATTTCAGAGAGGAAGGAGAGGGAGAGAGAGGTAGGAATATCAATGATGAGAATCACTGATGGGCTTCCCCCTGCACGACCCTACTGGAGACCGAGCCTGCAACCCAGGTATGTGCCTTGACCAGGAGTGGAACCGTGACCTCATGGTTCATATGTCCACACAACCACTGAGCCATGCTGGCCGGGAAAAGCTTCTGCTTTAAACTCGGGCTCCTCTGGCTCCAGAACAGTGAGAAATAAAGTTCTGTTGTTTACAAGCCACTCAGTTTTAGGTATTTTTTATAACAGCCTGAAAGGACTAAGACACCATCCTACATCCTTTATGGTTTGACCAAAGGAAAGATTCATCAGCATTTGGTTGAATCTTGAAGTACCATCCAAGTTTGCAAGACTAAAGCTGTAATCTCCTCTTCTTGTGAGAGAAGTGAAGTACTTTGAGGGAGGAAATAAGAGTTCCAGCGTGAGGGATTTAAATGAATAGCCGGAGAGGAAAGAATAGGTAAAGGGACTATGGGCCTCAGTCTGAAAGGTTTCACTTTCATAACAGGTGACTACTAAGTCTATAATGTGGCCATCTTTGTTCCTCAGCCCGTGTACTAACATTCTGAGAGCTTTATGGCCATTTGGTTGCAGGGTCTATATTACCTATACTGTAGTCCAGTGTGTTCAGTCTGAAGAAAATGAACAAGGCAAGGTGGCCTAAGGAAGTGATGAAAGACTTAGAGGTACAACTACAGAAATGGGGGTCAGTTTCACCCAGACCCAAGACAACTATAGAGTTAAGTCACCACTATTTATTGACAGCAGCCAAGAGATCCATACACAAACAGTGGCAGAACAGATCATCCTATATAATAAAAGGCTAATATGCAAATTGTCCCCACAACCGGGAGTTCAACTGGGAGTTCGACCAGGGGATGGAACCGGCCAGCCAACCACCTGTGGTTCATCCCCCAGGCCAGCCATGCCCTGATAGCCCCTCCCCCTCACCCCAATCTGGGGCAGAGCTGGCCAGCCAACCTCCTGCATCCCCTCCCTCCAGCCGGCCTGGCCAGATAGGCCTCAATTGGGGCGGGTTGGCTGGACCCCACCTGTGCATGAATTCGTGCACCAGGCCTCTAGTCCAAATATAAAAAAAAATCAAGATCAGGAAAAGAAACACACACACATCTATATTACAAACAAAAAAGTAACCTCATTGTGAAGGTGCTGGAGAACCACTGAAGAATGTATGTAGAGCATAGATATGCATATTTAAAAAGGTACATAAGAACATGATATGTCCTCTTCCTCTATATGAAACATGTATCTTGCTTAGAAAGCTTATTCCCATTGCCAAAGCCAATTGCTCAGTTATATTTCTAGGTATAGATAGATAGATTGATTGATAGATGCATAGGTAATTGATATTGATGCTATCGTAGTAGATACAGATATATTCAAGAGCTGTGAAGAAGCTGAGGTTTTAACCTACTGGCAAACTAAGGTATTCTGACACAATGTCATTAATGCTGGCAGAAGACATGAGACTCCTGGATCCGGGACAAAGGACTTTATTCCTCACAGCATAGGAGGCAAGCAAGCTTCATGTTCACATGGGTTCCTATTGGTGCAATGCCTAGGCGAGTGCTCCTACAGTGGAGGAGCCTTAAGCTCCTCCAATCTTATAGACCCCCACTCTTAAGAAGGCTGCACGCAAACTTACCTAGTATTTGTATTGGAAGGAGATATCTTTATTATCCTGGAAAGCAAACTTATCTATTTTCAAGCCTAAGGAGGCACTGGTTGTTATACAAACTTCCTGTAAAGATTGTCCAGAATAAAGGCTGATACAAAATATGCAGAAATGAAAAAGACATGTGGTGAATTATATGTGTGTGTATGTGAATTTTCTTCTAATTACTTCATAAATTTTAATGTTTAGTTCTTTAATCCAAATGGACTTCAATATTATGTAAGGTCTCTGAAGATGTTTTCTGTTACGTGTAGCCAAAGCATCCTAAATGAAACAGAGAAATGGACTATTCAAGTTATATAATTCAGTAGCTGTGTACACACAGGCATAGAAAGGAGACCAGAAATAATGGGCTTCAAGCAGTTGGCAGTGGATACCCACAGAGAGGGGTAAGAAGGGAGTGCATGCAAAGGGTTTTCATAGTTTGTTTCAATGGTCTTTATTGTTTGCCTCCTACACAAATAAAACAAATGCACAGATCACTGAGGTATGTACTAGTCGGTTTTCTCTAGGTGAAGCCAAGGTTACAATGAACCCCAAGTTGTCAGTACATGACAACAAACTTTTATTTCTAATTCAGTTAGGCTGGGTTTACTATGGTTCTGCTCTACATTCCAGAATGTAAGCGGAAAAGACTGTTAGCTACCTATCATATATGCTTCTCAGGCCAAAGAAAACGAAATGATTAGAAAATCTCAAAATGGCCCTTAAATGTTCTGCATAGGCCTGGCATAGGTCCCTTTCTCTTACAATTCATTTGCCAAAGCAGTGACCACAAATAAAATCAGTGAGACAACACTGTATACTCTATTTTCAGGAATGGTAAAAATAAAAATAAAAATAAAAACAATTAGGAACAATAAGAAAGTAATGCTACATGTAACTTTTAGGAATAACAAAATAGAATTTTTTTTTTAAATGATGAAACAATAAAATAAAGAAGGGAGGCCCAGCCAGCATGGCTCAGTGGTTGGGCATCGACCAGGAGGTCATAGTTCAATTACTGGTTGGGGTACATGCCCGAGTTGCAGGCTTAATCCCTGGTAAAGGGTATGCAGGAGGCAGCCAATCAGTGATTCTTATTATTGATGTTTCTATCTCTCCCTCTCCCTTCCTCTCTGAAATCAATAAAATTACTTTAAAAAAATAAGGGAGAAGGAAATTATGAAAAAGGGAAGGGAAGAGGGAGATTTAGCTGCTATGTTGGTAATAAGCTGGAGATGGACCAGACACACCAGCTACAACCCTCTTACTTGCTGTCATCTATACAAAGAGTAACAAGATACTGCTAGGAGGCTCATCCAGTCCTGATGGGGGACCTGTGGTGCTATGATTTTATCATTATTAAAGAAATGATATCTAATATAATTTTTAAAATAAATATGAAAGGAGCATCAAATATTAAATATTTATATTAAAAGATGGAAGTAACTGGCAAAATTGTTACTGAAGGTAAATTTTCTTAAACTGTTTACCCAAAGTAAATATATTAGCACTTTCAACACTCTAATTTATTGTTACCTAAATAAAAAGGGTTATAAACTGTAATGCACAACATGGTTATAGGGATAGATTTATACTGGAAGGTTTCCAATTATTTGTGGAATTCCTATCTATGAAACAAATGTTTCTATCTCATTATACTAAGATATTGGTAGAGACTGAATGTCTATCTGGCAAAGATTCATAGACAGAAGTCTTGGCCCCCAGTGTGTTAATATTTGGAGATGGGCCTTTGGAAAGTAGTTAAGTCAGGAGGGCAGGGCCCTGGTTTGAGGAGATGAGAGCCCAGAAAGTGGGTGTATGCAAGCCAGGAGAAGAGCCCCCCCCCCCACCCCCCACCCCGCCCCCAAACTTACCACACTAGCAAGCTGATCAAATGTCAGCCTCAAGAAAATAAATTTCTGTGTGTAAGCCACTCAGTCTCCGGTATTGTGCTATGGCAGTAAGGCAGCCTGGGCTAACTAAGACAGGTTTGTTAACAAAATACATAGGAGTACAGACATGGCAGACAAAAAACAAAACCGACAAACAAACAAAAAAACCTTCAAAGTATTTCAGTATTTGAAAGGATTCAGTACGCATATAAATAATTGCGATAAATAACACTCCTCTTTGGGAACCAAGCCATATCTGTCTAACCCAAGGAATGGAAAAAGCATTTGCCAAGCTGGAGTGTTTGAAGAATATCATACATCTTCCTACAATTTGATCTTGTGCTTCCTTCAGTTAAATCGAAGAATAGTTTTCTTTTTTCAAACAAATTGGTTAACACCTGTTACTATGGCCAATTCATTATAGCTCCTCATGCTACATGCCACTGAATGTTGAATAAATGAATGATTCATTTTGACTCGAAGGTAGACTGTAAGTCCCCAAGAATCAGGTTTGTCAGCCGTCAACTCCTGGAATGACTTTCTAAAATGCTTTTCATTCTCATATATTCACTTCATGCCCTACTTAAAGTACAGAATCGCCTCGGGCTGTTACAATATCCCTTTCATATTTATGAGCTGTTCTGGTGATACACAAAGATGGAGAGAAGATGGGATCAGTCCTACCAGCCATCTATGACATCCAGACTGTAAGCACCAGGAATAATGACAATTAACATTTATTGAGCAATTCTTATGTGCCAGACATGATAATAAGTATTTTATAACAATTACATAATTTAATCATTAACATAACCCTCTAACAAAGATACTGTTATTATCCCCACTTTTTACAAATGTGGGAACTGAAGTTAAAAGAATTTAAATAGCTGCATTATTTACTAACCATTATAGAAATGATCACATGGGGAATAAAAATGGGGGGGGGGGACAGATTAAGACTCAAATACCAATTTGCTCTCTATTCCATGTCTCTGCTGCAGTGAAAATCTGTGTCAAAAGACTTCTTGGCTTTTGAAAATATGTTTGTTTCATAATATCTCTGTCTTAGAGATACAGAGATATTCTATTATATTCTAGTAGGATCATGCATGTGTATGTGTACATATGTGCACACACATACACATACACACACAGAAAAATACTAGCGTTGCATTTGCTACCCAACATTATTTGTTTTGTAACTGCCAGGCATTCATCAGCCACATTCCAGGAACATCACACTATTTCTGTATCATTGGAAACTTATTCGCATATGATTTCCCCAAGGATAAGTCTCCCACAGGGAGAGTTTGATGAATGTCCTCCTACAGAGAATTTTAAATGGATTTTTACTTCTGCCTAAACTGCTTTAGTTGAGGCTCTGCTGAAGGAAAGGCGATGCCAGATGCCTGTTAGGGTCCCTTCCAAGTCTCCAGCTTATTACAGAAATGCTAATATTCTGAAGAACTCAGGAACCTTCACCATCTATTATTCAAATTCATGGAATTTCCTCCAGTGCTGTTGCATAACATTTTCCTTTTTGATCCGTTAAATTATGCAATTCACTTCCATTTTTCTCCAGCCCACCCCATACCCCCTTCTAATACGATGCATTCTGAATATATATAGCCAGAATGAATAATTCTGAAAATTAATAAGCCTTGTCATAGAAAATGTCAACTTAGTATTGGGATAACAGAGCAATAAACCAGAGCAATTCCATCAAGTAATGATGCATAGCTGGAAAAAAAATCTGTCCTTTGTCAGGTTTTTGGTGAGTGTTAATAGAGATGTAATCTTCTTAAGATAAAAATTATTTTTCTTAATATGTGTTATAAGGTAGAATTTTATTAAAAATAAATTCCCATTGTTTTCTCTTTTTATCATTAAGAAATTTTTTTTCATGAAAATGATTGCTGTGGAATATATGACTAATATGAAGAAAAGACAATGAGATATAAAACAAATTTGTTCATTAAATATATTTCAAATATCTTAGTACGTATATCGCATGTGGCAAATTTTGGCCATATGCATGTATATACATGTGTATAAGAGATTATATGTGGAAGATTATGATATGTAAGTTTCACATTGATCCTCTTATTGAATATTGCATTTGCCATACCATCTTCTCTTTACAATAGAACTTATCTCCACTCCTAAAATCTTAAGTAGATAATTATATTTTGTGTGATGTTAATTGTTTATTGGCTCACTCCCACTAGAGCAGTGGTTCTCAACCTTGGCTGCACATTAGAATCACCTGGGAATCTTTTTAAAATCCTGATTTTTGGGCCTCATCCTCCAGAAATTCTGTTTCATTGTTATGGGGTGCGGCCACAACATTAGTAACAAAGAAACAGAATTTCTGGAGGATGAGGCCCAGAAATCAAGATTTTAAAAAGATTCCCAGGTAGAGCCAAGGTTGAGAACCACTGCACTAGAGTATATCCCACATGGGGTGAAATCTTTAAAAACTTATTATTACATGAAATTTCAAACACATGCCAAAGTAGACAGACTAAAGCATCCCCATGTACTCATTACCCAACTTCAACAATTATCAACTCAAAGCTATCTTTTTACACCGTTATCTATATATTCCACATACACCCTGGATTATTTTGAAGTAAACCCCAGACTACGTATTTTATCTGAAAATATCACAGCATGTATCTCTACAAGATAGAGACTCTTTGTAAATATTTAATTACAGTGACACTTTCACAAGTACACAAAATTAACAGTAATATCTTAATCATGTAAACTATCCAATAAGTGATCTAAAGTCATTTATTGTGTCACTATTATTTTAGCAATGTTTGAGCCAAGATCCAAGTCAGTATTATCACTAAAAAAAAAAAAAAAGGAAGAATCTGAGACTTGGTGAGCAGTAAGCTATTCTTACTAGCAGGCAAGGCATAGAAAACTTAATCCAACACAAAGAAAGTGAGTTCTATGGTACAGGGTCTTCAGAGTAATGACAAAAAATCAGAGACCATTAGTTGAAGTGCTGAGGATTTCCTCACAGGAATATACAACAGCCCCTTAGAAGATTATCACCCAGACCACAGACAAGGGTAAGGGTCATTACAGGCAAAAGCCTCAAAGTATCTTAAGGAAAAGTGATGGGTCTTTTTAAAACAAAGTCCTTGGCTTATTCGTTCAAGACAAGGCTAAGCAGAGGCAAGTTGCTGACCTCTGGTTCCCTTAACTGAGTATAGGTAATGAAGCTGAGTTGTTGAGTACAGCTAGTCACAAAGCTCACTATCAGGCTGTCGTTCTGCTGATTCTGACCAATTTTCCAAGAAATCTGGGCCCTACCAGCATAGTAACTCACAATCTCTTCCACCTCCCAGACTCCAGATCATGCAGTAGGCAAGTCCTTATGCATGTGCTCAAAGCTCAGGCAGACTTCTTTGTTAAAACATTGTAATTGTTTGATTTATCTCTTATGTCTCTTAAGTTTCCACTCCATCTTTTATTTATCTTTAACTTCCAGTTTACTTGTTGAGTTCTCTAGAGTTGTTTATAGAACAGATTTTTTTGCCTTTCCCTGTGATAGCGTATGTCACGGTGCTTTGCTGGCAGTGTTTCTGCATATAGGTGGTGAGACCCAGAAACTTGATCAAATTCAGGTTCGATTTGTTTAGTTAAGTACAGTTCATGTGTGGTATTTTGTTCTTCTTCGGGGAACTTATGATGTCTGGTTGTCTCTCCTTTTGCATGTCATCAGTGTTTGATGATCAGTTCCTAGATCAATTCATTAGAGATTCCCAAATGGTGATTTCATTCCCTATCTCATCCCTTCTTCTTTTATTTGACAAAATATTTTTATAAAGAGAAACTTCCCCTCATCAAATATTTGGTTAAGCAGTGACATGGGTCAAGTGAACAACTGGGCTGGGGGTGGGGGTCAAGGGAGCAGCACCTGTTCTGAGCACCTCCCATCCACCCCCTTTATGAGGGAGGGGTCCTGCCTTAGGGCAACGGGGATGACTGAGCACGTGACACCTGACACTGGACAGCTGAGATGGAGAGCAGTTTATTAGTCACAGCTCAGGGGGAGGAGGACACTGCATGTCACAGAGAGTCACTCAGGACTGCATTCTAGAACAAAGTGAATGACCAGGGGTTGTGGGGGGTAGACTGTAATATCAAGAGATCGCTGTGCCCCAGTTTCCATGAGAGAGTGGTTGGCTTGTTTGAATAATTCCACAGGCTGGCAGAGAGCTGAAACCTACTTCACATGGATAAATAGGAACTTTGTCTGGTTTCCTTAATGAGTAGGTTTGCTTCACCAAGGGACCTCATCCAACAAGAGCAGAATAAGGTGAGAACTTGGGAGTTAGGCCATATGAGCCCTCCTGATTTCACCAAATGTCAAGGCAGTCCATATTAATGAGCTTTAATTTCAGACCTTGAACCACAGTGTCCAGTGAGGTGGGTGCCTGGAGGGAAAGAATACCCGCAAAAGCTCCAATGAAGACCTTTAACTCACTCTTGTGCATTAATCTGCCCTGCCTGTGAGTATACCCCTCTATGCAGTCTGTGCCTGGGCTTCTCACTCTGTCGCTTAGTCAGATAACATAGAGGTCGAGCCCTAAATCTTCAACATGGAAAGCCAATTGCTTATCTCAATAATCTGATACAGAAACCAAAATGAACCAAATAGAATTGTGTAAACTTATATATACATAAATTGATTACATGAACCTATAACTATGGGAGAGAATAGGTTGCTTTAAATCGAATGATAAATATAAAGTGATTAATGAAACCACGTTAAATTGACAGGCACCTTATACTTGGTAAATGAATATGCCTCTAATGGAACATCACTTTTAGAGATGAAAGGAAATGTACATTTACTTGATGAATGCATTTTACAAATATCCATCCATTAGCTTTAACAGTGCTGTGTTTCTAATCTACATGTATCGTCCCTTTTGTAAACCACTTAGGTAAGGCTATTTTCAATGTTGTTCTATTCTTTGGTGATTGACTTCTACATCCACATTAATACAATAGGTTTCTGTAGTATTGACAGAGCTTGTTCAAATAAAATTAAATAAACAAAATAAAATAAAATAAAGAGCAGAAATGTGTTGGTGGGTTTTTTGATAATTATTGAGATGCTAAACTTTGGCACAGTCTTTTAATTAGCCACTCAAGCTCACAGAGGATTTCTTCCAAAAAAATAGAAAAACAATATGCTAACTTTCTGTTTAAACTGCTCAAATTAATTATCCTTCTTCAGTAAAAAACAACAACATATTTTAGAAAAATATAATATATGTGGACTTTGTCCAGTAACTATAAAAAAATGTAAACTATTAAAAGATATTAAAAGATTTTAAAAGAAATGTATGTCCATTGGTAATTTTGAATGCATTTCATCTTATGTATACTATTTTTCTTGTAGTTTTTAACAAAACAAATCAATAAAAAGTTGGGTAATTTTATTGAATTATTAAATTCTTCATGAACAGAAATTAAAACAAAGTAATCATTTTTAGAAAAATTAAGATGATAGTTGTTCTTTAAAGGTTATAATTCACATGGGTTAACACACCTTTCATTTATTTTATATAGATACATAGGTAGATAGATAGATAGATAGATAAACAGATAGAGCATTTACTAAGTTCCTGACACTGATGATAAATATCTACATCCATGAAATTTATACTTTGAAGGATGGGAGAAAGAGACAGTCAATGAGAAAAAATATTAACTAGTGACCAGCACTCTGGAATTATTAAAATTAGATAATGCTAAAGAGTGTTCTACATTAGACTGAGTGGTCAGAAAGACCACTTTGAAAAGTGGAATTTAAACTTAGTTCTGGTTATTTAAAAAAAAGGCAACAATTTCAGGAAGAAGGGCATTCCAGTATGATGGCTCTATGGAAATAATTGATTAAAAAAGTAAGTCTAATATGGTTGAAGTATGGTGGGCAATAGAGACAGCAGTACGAAATTAGTCAAAGGAGTAAAGCATAGGCAGGATCTAGGTAATCTTGATAAATCAGGATAAGGAGAGGATTTTAACTAAGAGAGTTAAAAACAAGTGTGACATGATCACCCTGGACCAATAGAAAGAAAGGCCTGTAGGGCTGGAAGTGCCAAAGCAAGAGTATCAACAAAGAAGTTGTGTCCAAAGGATTGGATGCTGATAATGAGGGAAACAGAAGAATAAAAAATAACTTGATTTTTTACTTACGTCATTTAGGGGAGAGATACATTATGGAATTTACTGAAATGAGGAAGATGAGTGAGGAGCAGATTTGGGGGAACAGGAAAGTAAGAGATAGGAGTTTGGCTCAGGTTAAGTTGAGATGCCTCTTTGACATTAGGTAGAAATGTTAAGTAACCAGATGCTTATATCAGTCTGGAATTCTGGGTACAGGAGGGATTGAAACAATCTTCTTAAAGATGGTATTTAAAACTATGGTGATGGATGAGATCACCAAGACAATGTAGTATAGAGATAAGAGATGGGTCCTGGACAGGGACCTGGGGAACTCCAAGTGTTTGAGAGGAGAAATCACCAGACAAAAAAGAATAGCCAGTTAATTAGGATTAAAAAAATAATAAGGCAATTTGGGAAATATGGAAAAGTTGTACTGTTTCATAAATGTAATCCTTGCCTTATCTTTAAAAGTAACTGAAGACAACTGGCTGTTTAACATGTCACCTTCCCTGGGATCAAAAGAAATGAGACTTGCACTGTGTTTCTCTTGGTGGTGACTGTATTGGGGTGTGGTACATGTGGGAAAGCATATGCAGTCTGAATACAGAATTTTAGTTTTTCTACATATAACAGGCTAAAATGGATGAGTAGTTAAGAAAGAAGGCCATTATATCATGAGGATAGTCACAGAGGCCTTTTCCATTATTGATTAGACCAAAGTAAATAAGAAATGTAATTAACTATGGACAGGGTAGAAAAACATTTTAAAAATGTATATGTAGACATAGACAGATAGATGAATGGATAGGCATGCAGACACACAAACAAACATGCACATACACATATTTTTACACAAGATGGTACAAACAGGCTCATTTCAGTTCCCTATAAATGTTTCATATGAATCCATTTGCCTTCTGTGCGGAAAGGGGAGAAATCTATCCTGAAGCAGGAGAGGTTAAAGAAACAGAATTGGCTCCCTCTATAGTTTCAGCCCAGAGATCTATGAGTCTGATTAGAAATGAAAAGAATGTGGAAGACAAATAGCCATAGGAAACAAATTAACGCAGCCAATATTAATGTTATTACTCCATGTTCTACGCCACACACGGTAAGTGTCTCTAACACAAGTGAGAAAATGACCTCACACTGGACACATCTCCATGATTTATACTTTTAATAATACCATCAGCACAATGCAAACTATTCTTATTCTCAACGGCCTACAAATACATATGTTTCCCTTGTTCCAGTGGTTTTGGGAAAACTCAAGAGCTACTAGAAAATATTTTCACGTAGCCATTAAGCAAAAAGAATCTGCAACTACTGTCTCAGGACTTGCAAACTTCTGGATTCCATTGCCAATGACAGCAGCAAACTTTAACGGACCCTGGTATGTTGAGTTATTGTGTACAGCAATATTAATTCTTTGAGAAAATATTCCTACAAATTCACAATCAGGAGGCTTGGGTCCTCACTCCAGGTCTACCCCAGGTGAACTGGACCACCCCGAATACCTCAGTGTCATGATTAAAATAAGAGCAGCAACAACAGGTGATGTTAGACGTTCCTTCCAACACTGAAATATAATTTTACAAGCTATATAGATATCTGTTTATTTCTTTTGTACTTCCTCTTTATTTCCATAACTACTTTATGTTCTCTTTCCTCCACTATAAACCTCCATAAACCTCTACCCTGACTTTGTGGTGGCTTTCATAGGGTAGATTCTTAATTTAAAACAACTCTATGTCATATCCTAAAGCTTAGACCACTGTTCCTCCTGCTTGACCTACACACTCAGAAATCCTCCCACTACCCCTTCATATGGCTCTTAAGCCAGCATTACTCTCTTTCCTAGGGTATAGGCATGGATCATTTTATAAGCAACCCCTTTCTTGGTCACATCCATGGTTAGCACTTTAAACACTCCACTATAGGCAATCTGTAAAATTTGAACCGGAAATAGAATTGAAAAACACTTAACATGAGACCTATCTCTTTACATTTTTAAGAGTCTAATATATTATTGTTGACCATAGGTGCAATGTTCCATGGCAGATCCCTGGAGTTTATAGCTATTTTGCATAACTAAAATGATATGCCTATTGATAGGAACTCTCCATGGCCCCCTCTCCCTGGCCCCTGGTAACCCCCATTCCACTTGACTCTATGAATTGGACTGTTTTAGATATCTCAGATACATGGAATCGTGTAGTATTTGTCCTTCTGTGATTGGCTTCTTTCACTTAGCATAATGTCCTCCAGGTTCATTCAAAGTATAGTTAACTGTCCTTTCAAGGCCGTTGGAGAAGCTGTGTAAGGAAGCACACAATTAATAACAGAGCAGTGGCAGAGACAGTGCTGGGAGACTTCAGAGAGTGCTGTTCTGCTATGGAGTGGTATTAGAAGCTGCTTCATTCCTCCCCAAGTGAATTACTTAGTAAAGAATTGGCAGCCCAGACAGACTAAGTGTCAAGTTAATTGTGTGAAATATAAGACCCATTTAAGTTGCATTTGTTAACATCTTAGAATCATTCCAGTATAGGCTATTTTTGTATTTTTACTGATAGGGTGATTTAAAATAATGGTGGATAAGCCTAATTCAGACAATATACAGAAATTCATAACTTTTAGAATAAAATCTTAAAAAATAGATTTTTGAGAAATATTTGAGAATGTTAGTTAGTGTTGTTGAAGAGGGGGTAGTAATTTAAAGGCATTCTCTGTCTTATTACCCTCTACTTTGAGTGATTTTTATTCATCTCATTCAAACTACCAGCCCATTAATAATTGGATTCTTATCTCTCAGAATACTCTAAATAGAACTTTGAAAGAGCTGATGCTCAATAAATATTTATTGACTAGGTTAGGATAAAAGCATTCTTATCCAAAGCAATTTAAGTAGTTTGTCAATTAATAAAACATTTCAATTTAAAAAAATGTTAATGATTGCCAAATCATTACAATTAAATATATATGTGCTTCAAACATTCTATTTTAATTGAAAACATGTAAGCACACATAATCCCCCATGTTTTTAATGTAGACTTGAGGTCTTGTTAACAGGACTCCAATGAGGTTCCTCGTATCTTATGTACTATATAGACCACCCTAGCTCACATACAATCTCAGGTTTCAGTTTCTTTAATGTGGAGTGAAAACTTAAAGATTCTTGTGAAGCAAGCCAAATATAGAATTTGAATGAGAATTTCCCTTAATTTTGCAAGGGTTCTTGCTTAAAGCTAATTTAACTACAATTTTTAAACACTTCACCTTCAGCATGTTTTCCAAATTCAATTTAATTTCTTAATAACAATGTTCTACCTTTAACAATTCCTATTCCATTGTTTTATTGGATATTTAATTAAAGTCGTAATTACAATAATTCAAGTGTTTATTGTTTGTTCCCCCACTGAAATACAAGTTACATGAAGATACAAATTTTAACCTGTTTCTGGGTGGGGGAATCCATCCATTCATTTTTGTGTGAATGAGAAAAATACAACTGGCATAAGCAGGACTGGAAACAGACACAACTGACTATATTGCGTATATTAAGCTAACAACTGAGATGGCGGGAGGAGCCTCTGAGCTGTGAGCCTTTGGTTTGTATCAGACATCAGTCAATACGCAATATAGAGGGAACGGAACTGGCACTTCATCTAGCAGATGGTTAGAGGTTCCTTAAGTCCTAGGACTTCCCAGTATTTATCTCATCGTAGTGCTGAAGAAAATAACAGTGCTAGAAACATTACCATATATGATACAATGCAATAGTCCTAACAGCTCCAGCTGCCCAAACCTCGGCCATCCCAAGGGCTGAGGGGCCCAAAAACCTATCAGTGAACACTTGCCACAGGCTGGGAAGTTCTGACTCTAAGCTTCTACTACTGTATTATGACCCAGATAGCATCACCTACAACATCATTGCTTTACCGCTAAGAGTTGCTTTATTTATAGCCTAATGACAGGTTTCACGTATAGCCTAACCAGGTTATAGTTTGGCTTCTAGTGTCCTTCTGTCAAACCCCTTCAGGAAACCAGTGTCAGTGTCGCAACTTGCTAAAGCTCTGGCTATTACAGAAACATGAGCCCAATGGCGGCACCTGCCCTGGCTCCCCTAGCTGCTCCACTCTCTGTTAGTTTCCTTGTTCATTCAACTGGGCCACAGTGATTCCTTAACATGCAGAGAGGGATGTCACTCATTCAGGGGTGTCCCAAAGGAAAACTGCCCGAGCCCTAAATTCTGCAGCTTTCTAAGAAGAGATACCTTTTGATCCAACCACACCCTTTTTTCCAAGAAGCCCCCATGTCAGCTGGTGGTGGCATCCGGATGGTGCCCTGGATTGGGTCTCTCCTCCAATGACCCAGGGCCTGGTGTTCATCTCAGACACCTCTCTCCAACTTCCCTTTCATGAAAATCTGGCCTTGGTTAGGGATCCCTGCAGTGGTTCTCAACCTGTGGGTAGCGACCCCTGAAAATACATTCTGCATATCAGATATTTACATTACAATTCATAACAGTAGCAAAATTACAGTTATGAAGTAGCAACGAAAATAATTTTATGGTTGGGGGTCACCACAACATGAGGAACTGTATTAAAGGGTCGCGGCATTAGGAAGGTTGAGAACCACTGCTAGTGTTTCAGGTGCATTTCTCTATCTTTTAATTCCAATAGAGGAAGAAGGAAAAGAACCCAACCTTGACTTAATCTAGAAATTAGATGGTATTGACCTGAACTAAATGCTGCGAATGTAAATAAAGATAAGTGAAGAGCCCATTGAAATATTTACAAGACAGGCTCAGTAGGTCTTGGGATTAGGTGGGAGCAAGGGTGTGGGAGTTGGCTTTTGGTTTAGGCAACTCTTGGATTTTGATATTTCTAATTGAGTGGAGAGAAAAAGACAAAAAGAGAATTAGGTTTAAAGAACATGTTGAATTGAACTTAAATTTGGAAAGGCTAGGGGAAGTTACTATATGGGTCATATCTCAGGAGAAAACTTTGCAAATTTAAGACTTAGTCATTGAAGCCATTCAAGGAAGTCTTGTAAATTACATAAAAAGAAAGGACTACTTTGCATGCACTCCTAAATAACACCAACATTTAACAAATAGCCAGAAGATGAATCAATGAAAGAGTCCAAAGGGGAAAAGTTAGAAAGGTAGGAGGAATGTTAAGGAACCCAAAGGAAAAGAACATTTCTAGGAAAGTGGTACAAAATGTCCAATGCCACTGGAAGTGTCCGCTGAATTCAACTAGCTGGCCACTGATTACCTTCCAAGAACTGTTCGAGTGGTTAAAACCCAAAGGCACAGCTTTCACCTCCTAATGCTACGACTCCCGGGTGCAGAAGATAAAACAGCCTGTATTTTTGAGACTCAATGAAGAAGCAGGAGGAGTGTTCTCACAGTAGAATCAGCCTTCTGCTGGGACAACAGAAGAAACATTCAATGAAGACACAGGATTTGTCCGCTGGCTCTGATTCCAGAATCCCTTTCAGTCTGCTCGTGTTCTGGCAACTGGGGACTCAGGCAGACTTGTTCATTGCTGGGGACCCTGCCAGGCCTGGAGGCAGCAAGACCTGTGCCAGTGGCCCTTAGTGGCGGAGCCTCCCCAAACCCGGCCATCCTGAGTCCCTGCTGGGGCCGGCTGGCGGTGTGCCTCCTGCCGGGGGGCAGAGAAGCTGGGGGAGGACGTAATTCCCAGAGGCACAAGAAGGCACCTTCATGGAGATGAGCCCTGTATCAGAGATGTGCACATCCTGGGACCAGGCTCCACCGCTGGGTCCCAAGCGAAGTAGATGCCGCCTCATGCAAACACCAGGGCACGAGGCCTTGCCAGCCAGCCAGCTGGTGCTTCTCCCACTGCCATGAGGATATTTCTGAGCTGGCCCGTCAGTTCAGCAAGGAGTTTTAAGTCTTCCAAATACTGGTGAACAAATACCAGTGTTTCTCTCACCTCCTTTTTAAACCATGTTACAAAGAGACAACTTATTTTATAGATTGGTGTCATGAAGACCCTAATCTTTAGTGACGCTGCCTGGCAGAGCTCAGCTCCGGCTGTTGGCTAGGATGAGTGGGATAGCTGGGTGCTACTCTCTCCAAATGGCTTCTTCCAAGTGTGACAACTGGGCCCCCAAAAGGAACATTCCAAGAGGCAAAAGGAGACAGTACAGATCTTTTTAAGTCCAGCCTCAGACGCAGCACAACACCACTTCTGCTGCATTCTGTCGTTGAAAACAAGTCACAGAGCCAACTCCAAACCAAGGGGAGAAGGACAGAATAACCTCTCAATGGGAAGTGTGACCAAGAGTTCACGTCCATCTTCACTTTACAACAAGGGGACACACCCCCAGGGACACCTGGGACTATCTGAAGAAAACTTTATATGAGGCCAATGCCTTACATTAGAAAAAGGAAGCAAAAGTCGTTGGAACTGGATTACTGGTATTGTAAACTTATCTGTAGCTAGTAAAGCATGGGAAAGTTGAAATAACAGCAAAGCTATTTCAATACAAAGCTATTTCTTTACAACCCCTTGCTTCACCCAAACTGTTCAAATAAAGTATGCATGACATCCCCAGTGCCCATCACATATATCATTTGTTACTACTGCCACCGCTCATCCTCAGCACCAGACTCTCAGCCGGAACCTGTCAGCGAAGCGCCTGACATTTTTCCCTGCTGACTTTGCAGATAGCTACGGTCTCTACCTCCCTCCTTTTGTGCAATAGCTTCAAACAGTGCTTAACTCCAGACTTCCAATCGAGTGAAAAGACTAACTTGTGTATTAAATCTGTTGTGTTCCTTTAGCCTTCTACTCCTCGGATTTAGAGCGCTTTCCAGTTACTCCATTGGATCACTGAGGAAAAAAATGCTCATTCACCTTCCTCCTTCCTGCCTTTCATCCCTTCTCTATCAGTCAAAATTTTTGTTGCACACAACAAAAAGAAAAAAAAAAAGCTGTTGCAGACTTAAATATATTTAAAATGTATTTAAAGCCTATGTTGCAGCCTAGAACATCTCGAAAGATTTCCTAACTTTAGAAAGGTTGGGGTGGGGGCTGGGACATGTATGGAAAAAGACAGGAGTGGAAGAAGTGAAACAGCATCCAGGACCATAGCTGAAGTCATGCCAAAGAGCCCCGAAGAAACTCAATGCCGCCCTGGGACACTCTGCCATTCCTGGACGACGGCCACGGCTGCCCTTGGAAATTTCATTCTGTGGCTGCTGCTACTCATGACTACCAAAATGGAGTCTCTATTGCCTTTTCTTGCTTGAGTCACTAAGTACCCACGCAATCTCATGGTGACTACGTCCAATAGTCCAAGCCTACGTCACACGTTCCCGTTCTAGCTGGACAAAGGCTAGGACACTGAGTATCTGATCTCCACATTCTGTAAAAGGAGGAAATGAGCCCTGCCTTCCTCCATGACTCATGAGGTAGGCAATTCCCAAATATAAGAAAAAGAGGTTGAGATGATTTGCAGGGACCAAAAAAAGCCCACATTAAAAAATTAATAAAATCCATTCCTTTAACTATGTAATATCCACATACAACCTTTTTCAAATTTTTAAGGTTTATAAAATTCTATTACATAATTAATGAAATAACGATTGCCCTTATGCGGAAAATACCAGCAATGTTAATTTTAATTAGGAATTCCCTTACAGCCCTGAATCTCTTACAGCTACAGGTCTGCCATGATCCTGTTCCAGTGTTCTGCGGTGTGTACTAAATTGTAAATTTAACCACCAACAAACTACCTCATATAAATGAGTGGAAAAAAGAAAAAGATAAGAAAGACACATGTATATATACACATACATACACACATATAATGATATACCAAAGAAGAAAAAGTGGGAGAAAACTACAATCTTGTATCTATAGTTACTCACAAAGGTGTTTTTGTTCTTATGACTCCATTCTTCTTCCTCCCTTCTCATGATTCTTTTTCCTTCAGTTAACTGGTTATATTTTTCCCTTGTGGAGTGACCAACTTCTAATTCATAATGGGTCAAGCCAAAATAAATTAACTTATACCACTTCACAATGAGGTACTAGGGGGCAGCCAAGATATTAGTTGGGTTCTATTCATATACTTCCCATCCTTTAATGTATATCAGCTATATTATTACCCTTGACTGTCAAGGTCAATCCCTAGAGCCAGCATCAGAGCCCTCCTTTTTGATAGATAATTTCATGCCTTGAGGAATCCAAAATGGCTAGTGAAGTCTTACATTCTAATTCAACATAGAATGTGCTGTGTCCCTTGATGGAAACATTTCTCCCTTGAGTACAAATTCCTCAATACTAGTAGAGCATAGTGTTTTATGCACATAATCAGATGTCACTAAAAACATGCCACTTCAAATTCTATCTATTAGTGAGTGATACAATATCCTATATTAATTGCTGGTTGCAAGTATGTAATGCATCCTAGAGGCATATGCTAAGCATGAAACTGTGACCTCGTAGTGGACATGAGAATTGTTAACCATTCTACCGTTCTGAAAGGCCAACAGCTGCTAGACCATGGTGTATATGGTAAGATCAGTCAATGTGAGTGAACTGCTTCGTCAGGAACAAGATTGTGTACAAACTTCATGTTGATATAAAAGGAAATCAGTAAGTTTATGGATTGTCATATTATGAAAAACAGGGCAAGCAAACCCCAGTGCAGATTACTATCTTCTATGCCAGTGATGGTGAACCTTTTGAGCTCGGCATGTCAGCATTTTGAAAAACCCTAACTTAACTCTGGTGCCATGTCACATATAGAAATTTTTTGATATTTTCAACCATAGTAAAACAAAGACTTATATTTTTGATATTTATTTTATATATTTAAATACCATTTAACAAAGAAAAATCAACCAAAAAAATGAGTTTGCGTGTCACCTCTGACACATGTGTCATAGGTTCGCCATCACTGTTCTATACAGTGCAAGTGTCTAATACAATCAACCTGTGACTCTATGTCTGCATAAAGGTCATGTTTTCCTCATGCTTACCAACAGTTTTCTCCACTTGGGCCTTTTGATGAGCTTTAACGTGGGAACAAATAGTCTTGCTTCTAAACAAATATTCATTATACATGATACTTCTTTCTTTAAAAGTTTTTCCTTTAATTTCCTTAACTTCACCCAAAACTATTAGCCATGGCCCAGAAAGCATGGAGCTACTCCCCTCAGGCCATTTCTCCATCCAGGACATAGGAACAATGGGGTGCATTGCTCCAGGTTCTTTCCAATGGCAAGATTTCCCTTTGGTCATTTCCCTTCCTAGCAAATCCGGAACTCAGCTATCACACTGCAACAGAACATTTCCAGTCACACAAGGCGCACTGCCTTTCTTAGCAACTCTCACGAGGCTGAAGACATAAGTCGAAGGGAGGACAGCATCATGACAAAATAGACACGTCCCAGCCACCTATGTGATTGGTGCCGTCAGGGCCTGCTATGGCCTCATATTGTTCACACCAGGTTGATAAGTCCCTTTATTTTTGTGAGATTTGCCTTTCCCCTCTGCCATGCATGTGTCTTTTCAAGGTTAGGATAGAATGCATCTGCTAGTCTGTGTTTTCGGGATAGAGAAAGAATGTTTAGCCAGACTGAACGCTGCATACCGGGAGCGAGGGGCTCTACTATCGGCTTTCTCCCATTGAGAGACCCTCTGGAAACTGCAGCTGCTGTAGGAGCAACCGTCTGATTTAGCTCCCAGCAATTCACTGTCATACTCACAATTCCTACCCAACCTCTGTAGGTAATAGGCAAGCTGGCAGATTATAGGGAAATGTGAAAAACTCATTATACCTGTGATTTTTTAGGACTGAAAGTGGCACTGATATTGGTATTTCCCTTAGCTGTATTATTTATTAGGGAGTGGGAGCTCCAGAGATTTCCACTTAGTCCTTTTTATCATAATAGCTCTTGCTCTCCAGGCCAGGAAATAAAAAGAGTGGATTCTGCCAGTTGCTAAGCATATCTTTTCCTTCTATGCACTCCAGTGCAGAGAAAAGAACCACCGGGTGGTACCAAGGTCCCACAGGGCCTGGCACGTGGCAGATGAACCAAGACTCCATTTGTGTTCTGACTCCCAGGGTATACTGAGTCCCCAGGAATTAGAATTAACACAGATCTAGTAACAACAACAAGAATCTTTGAAAAGTCTTTGTATTTCATTTTTCCTTGTGCCAACCTAGGGTTTCTGAGCTACCTGTAAGTGATCAAGGACCCTTGGGGAAGACTAGGAGTTACAGCCTCAGTTGGTACTTAACATTACCAGGGGTTCCTTCCTCAATGGTACTGTCTTAATTTTTACTCAAGGGCTCCGGGTGTGGAACTAAGTTAGGTCTGAAAATTAGAAATAGATTAATGACCATCAAAAGATGAATCGAGTCAGACTCCCTCTCGCCAGACCTGGAAATGTGCCATTTATACAAATCAAACAAGAACTGGGGAGATTTCTCATCCATTTTAGTCCTGGAAGCCTTGATTAATTTGGCAATACCAAAGATCCCAAGTGGACCAATCACTGTGACCTTCAGGCAGGAATTGCACACTATTACAATAACAGTGCCCTCCTTCGATCCTGGAAGGTAGGAACCCTCTTCAACGGCAATGTTTCCACTGTTTCTGATTTAAAGAGAATAGCTAACAAACGTGATTTTCAATAATCCTATTGTCACCCAAAGCCTTGGTAAGGAAGAATATTGTCAGACTCTTACAGGATGTAATTTTGGGATGAGTGAGAAGTTTGCATAAATTAATCCACTTCAACATTTCCATCAGTCATTGAGTTTCTTTCTCTGTATTAATTCTCACACTAGAAACACTTAAAGATCGTTTTTTAAAAGTATCAATCCCAGTTTCCCTGGATATTCAATGTGACTGACCCGGCATGAGGCACTGTTATTTCCGAAACGTTCTAGGGGACTCTTAATGTAGAGCCAGACTAGAGAACCACTGCGACCATTTCCCTGAGAGTCTGTGACCTGCGAAAACTCTGAGTAATTAAGTCCCACAATGATCAGAATTCTTAATTCAAGAAACAGAATCCAACTCTGATTTCAGGAGAGAAATCTAGTGCGATGTTGTTGAGTATGTCACAGAATTGCCGAGAACACTGAAGAACCTGGCTTGGAAGAAGGCACAAACAGTAAGGCAGGCATCGGTCAGGGTTAGAGTAAAACCCTACAATAAAACAGTCTCTGTGCCCCGCCAGTGTGGCCTAGTGGTTGAGTGTCGATCTGTGAAGTCACAGTTCAATTCCCGGTCAGGGCACATGCCCGGGTTGTGGGCTCTATCCTATGTGGGCCATGCAGGAGGCAGCCGATCAATGATTCTCTCTCATCGTTGATGTTTCTATCTCTCTCCCCCTCTCCCTTCCTCTCTGAAAGCAATAAAAATATCCTCTCTGAAATCAATGAAAATATATTTTAAAAATAAAATTAAAATAAAACAGTCTGCTATGCACACCCCAGCTTTCTCTCCTCTGCATGCAGCTGGGACCACCAGTCTCCAGGATGCATACTCCAAGGCCCTGACTCTTTATATCACTAGATCATGATTCCTCGTGTGGAGCAGGCATGGCTAATTAAGCCCGGGTCCTGGTTTATCCTTAGTTGCCAAGGAGGCTGAGAGAGGGGATATCTGCCCTTTTCAACTTCTTATTGGGAAGTGCTCTCTGAGTCTCACCAGAATTCAAGGTAAAGAACTCCAAAAACATACAAAGAGGGCTCAACTGCTAAGTAGTCAAAAACTGACAAATCTTTCCCATATCATGTCATAACCTCATACTGAAACACATCAATTATAAAGCACCATTAGGAAAAGAAAAACTTAGGAGGAAATCTTAAAACCAGCCATTTCACACATTTAATGTTAACCATATGGTTATAAACCTTTCCATAATCCATTATACATTATCTTACACTTAAAAGAGACACACACAAAAATTTAAACTTGTGTTACTGGAATCATTGGGAACAGTAACTGGTGACTTAGATATAAAATAATAGTTATGGAGATGCTTACAGCCTTCCATTATTCCATTAAAATGCCCCAGAATGCTAGCTAGAATTCTAATGTCCTGTGCTTTACACATTATTTTCCTCTTGGCTTCCAAGTTCTTCAATGGTGTCTCTTTTTAGCACTTTACCTTCTCTTCTAATTTTTTCTTCCTAATTTGCTGTTGGCTGGGAAAACAAGTAACCATGAGAAGTGGTCTGAGCCTCGGGTATTTTCTGTGATTAAAATACAGACACTCAACTTGACTTGCTGTTTTGAATGCTCAGGGGGCTGCTGTGCATCCTTCATTGTTTCCCAGGTATCCTAGTGACACTGGGAAATAAGATCTCCAGATGCAGGAAGAAGAAAGAAGAGGAGAATTTTCACTCATGAGGTTCTGTGAGAGGCACTTAAGATATGGTCTCATTGCACCTTCACATCAACTCTCCAGGGGTAGGTTTCACAGGCTCTGAGTTATGGTGATAAATTAAGAGAAAGTGTCAGATCCCCTTCTTCTGGAATTTTGGCTGGACTTTGTGTCTCCCTGGATGAAAAGAATGTGACAGACAGGATGTCCTGGAACTTCTAAGGCTGGGCCCACCAAGCCTTGTGGCTCCTACATGGGCCCAAGTCATGACACCCTCCCCCCCCCCCCCCCCCCCATACACACACACTCCCCAGTAGCAGCCCATCTGCCACCTGATACAAAGTGACATACAATGCCACACGGAGTTGAAGCAGCACCAGCCATACCCACTCAAATCCCTGACCCACAAAATCCCAAGATAATAAAATGGTGGTTGTTTTAAGCCTCTTCGTTTCTGTGCCGTTTTTTGCACAACAATTGATAACCAAAAAGGACATGAAATAAATTAATTGGTCCCTTGACCCAACTTATTTTCAAATAAGGAGTCAAACTCAGATTGTTTTAACAACAAGGCCTATAATCTTCCCTTTACTTCATGGTGCCTCCAGGAAGAGTCTAGGATATTTATACTTTGAAACCATTTTTTAAATAGAAAAAATGCCAGTCTCTCTATTATTTTAATGTTTGGTTTTTATATAAGAGATTATAGCTTAAAAATAGTTCACATTTTCTCATAATTTCTCTAATTCTTACAACCATCCATTGAAATAAATACTATTATTTCCATTTTATAAAAGAAGAGGCTACAATTAGAACTTCGTCTCCAACCTAGGGTCTCTGACACCGAAAGAGACACTCTTACCATTACGTTAAAATTCTTTTTCATCTATTCCATCCTTAGTCCTTTATAATGCAATTTTTAAAGACAAAATAATCTATCTTCGGTTGGGGTTCCAGTGGATAGCTTAGTGTTATTGCTATCTTCATGCCAAAATAAAACTTCAGGATGAGAAAGCAGAAATGTATGCCAAGGAAATTAATATTGTTACTTTCAGTTCCAATTCCTACTCAAGTTTTACAGTATCCCACTTACTAAAGTTGCTCCTCCCTGCACTAAATAGGTCCATCTTGCTACTCAGCAGAGAAATCCAGAAAGTGTTGCTATCAGCAACATGTTCATTAGCCCCTCAAATGTTAAAGTGATGGAGCTGATGGCAGTGGGCATTGATAATAACATTAAGCTCCATCCTTTCCATTAAAAAACACTATGCTTCTCTTCCTGGTAATTCTTGTAGACCCTTAGCTCTTCTCTCATGCTCATTTGTATGACTGGTCCTACTTGTCTAAAAACTATGAAATCAATAAATGAGTTAGACAATTATAAAGAGTAATAGGTATTTCTTTAGAGTTGCACACTCTGCCTTACAGCCCTTGTGAAGGATGTCATTAACTGCTTTAAAACATTCTCAAAATTGAGCAAAAGGATACATTATAAACAAACCAGAATAAAAATGGGCTTGCATGTATGCTTTTTTTTTTTCAGACAGATGATAGAATTGCCTATTGCCCCCTCAAGTTCTACCTCAGGTATATTTACTCTCCTGGTACAGTTAAAATCCAGCCAAAGCTTATGAATGCTCAGTGCACAGTCCTCTGTAGTGACCTACTGTGAAGAGCTGATCCGGAAAACATCTAGGTAAAGGAACACAAGGCAGAATTCTGAAATGGTAAAAGGAAGAGTTGGGCCTTACTTGTGAGATTGACAAGGATAAAAACCCAGAAGTTGCAAAGAATTGTCTCCCTAGAATGAAAAGATCCATTGGATTGAAGTGAAATTCTACCCTAAGGGTACAGACTAGAGAGATGAGATAAAATGCAAGTTGCAAAGCAGCTATCTGTCTCCTGTGATGTTGAGCTTGCACTCAAACATCTTTTGATCCTGGCAAGATCTGCTGAGTTATATAGCATTCATTAGTATCAATTCCTGGACCTGAGTAATCAACAGTTACTCATCTTTAATTGTAAATATTCTCTTTAAATTTGAGGGTTTTTTATCCTTATTGAGTTTTGGACCACTTCATCTGCCTCCATTAAATATATACTTTTCAAAACCAATTTGGACCAGAACCAAGCACATATAGATTTCATTATGGAAACCAAATGTGGATTTCTTTCATTTGTCAAAGTGCTACACAGTAATTTCATTAATGCTCCTTATCCTGGATGAGAAACTTTTGTATATACTCACAAGTACAGACATCAGGAAAAAAAAAAAAAAAGTGTGGTAAATGGGAATAGATGGTGTTGAAAATGTAGCTACTGGCTTCACTCTCAGGTTTCTGTTTTTCAGTATTGACATACTGAAATTATTACTATAATGATATGTTTCAAATGCAGGTCCGACATCTTTTTTTTTCCACTATAAAATATTCAAATATCTCTCTTCCAGCTCTTTGAAAATCCCTATATATTTAGTACTGAAAAAAAAATCCTAAAATGACTAAAGGATAGGAATAAAAAAATAGAAAAATAAATGGATGGAGGATAAAAATTAAAACACCGTAGAAGTTCTAATGAAGAAAAACAAACACTCTTAAAACTGGAATAAAGACTGTATTGTTTTAAACTTACACACAAAACAATTTTATATAGCCATCTCTGGTCCAGTGCCTCAATTTACTACTGAATAAACCTAGGACTTAAACACTTACCAACTCTCCTGACATTACAATATCAGAGTAATAACCTGAAACCCACTATCCTATCTAATAAAAGAGAAACATGGTAATTAGCGTACGACCGCTACCCTTCCCATTGGCTAATCAGGGCGATATGCAAATTAACTGCCAGCCAAGATGGTGGCCGGCAGCCAGGCAGCTGGAAGCGAACATGAGGCTTGCTTGCTTCAGTGAAGGAGGACTCCAACGTTCCCCTCCTGACTTGCCGGCCTCTGAGCTGGCAGTTTGAAACATTGTAACAAATATAGAAGCTAAACAAAACCCCAGAAACCGGCTTTCAGCCGGCCGGGATCTCAGAGGTGGAGCTGATACAGTGTTTCAATTATAGAACCGAAACAAACCAGATACCTGCTTTCAGCAGCAGAGGCCTTGGCCCAGAATAAAAAAAAAAAGAAAAAAAGGAGTGGTTGGGAGCTTCAGTCACCCACTAGCCTGAAAACAGCCCTCAGCCCCTCACCCAGACTGGCCAGGCACCCCAGTGGGGACCCCCACTCTGAAGGCGGTGTGACCAGCTGCAAACAGCCATCATCCCCTCATCCGGGCTGGCCAGGCACCCCAGTGGGGACCCCCACCCTGATCCAGGACACCCTTCAGGGCAAACCAGCCAGCCCCTACCCATGCACCAGGCTTCTATTCTATATAGTAAAAGGGTAATATGCCTCTCAGCACCGGGATCAGCGGAGCTTCGAGGCCTCCCGGCACCGGGATCAGCGTGACAGGGGGCAGTGCCCAAACCCCCTGATCACCCTGCGGCTCTGTGTGTGACAGGGAGCGGGGCCACAACCTCCCTATCTGCCCTGCTCTGTTCGTGACAGGGGAAGGCGCCCCAACCCCCTGATCAGCCCTGCTCTGTGCCTGATGCGGGGGAGCTCCCCAACCCCCTGATCGCCCTGCGGCTCTGTGTGTGACAGGGTGCAGTGCCCCAACCCCCTGATCGGCCCTGCTCTGTGGGTGATAGAGGGCGGCGCCCCAACCCCCCCCCCCCCCCCACAGGCCCTGCTCTGTGTGTGACGGGGGTAGAGCCATAACCTCCCCATCAGCCCTGCCCTGAGTGTGACAGTGGCGGCGCCCCAACCCCCTGATCGACCCTGCTCTGTGGGTGATAGAGGGTGGCGCCCCAACCCCCTGATCCGCCCTGCTCTGTGTGTGACAGGGGGCGGTGCCCCAACTCCCCTATCAGCCCTACTCTGTTCATGACAGGGGGGAGCTTCCCAACCCCCTGATGGGCCCTGCTCTGTGCGTGACAGGGGGGAGCTCCCCAACTCCCGATCGACCCTGCTCTGTGCGTGACAGGGTACGGAGCCCCAACCCCCCTGATGGGCCCTGCTCTGTGCGTGACAGGGGGCAGCGCCCCAACCCCCTGATTGGCCCTGCTCTGTGTGTGACAGGGGGTGGCGCCGCAACCTCCCCATCGACCCTGCCTTGAGTTTGACAGGGGGCGGTGCCCCAACCCCCCCAATCGGCCCTACCCTGAGCATGACTGTGGGTGGCATTGCAACCTCCTGATCCGCCCTGCTCTGTGCATGACAGGGGGCAGTGCCCCAACTCCCCAATCGGCCCTGCTCTGATCCCGACCAGGGGCTGCACCTAGGGATTGGGCCTGCCCTCTGCCACCTGGGAGCAAGCCTAAGCCAGCAGGTCGTTATCTCCCGAGGGGTCCCAGACTGCGAGAGGGCACAGGCCGGGCTAAGGGACCCCCCTCCCCCCCCCACCGAGGGCACAAATTTTTGTGCACCGGGCCTCTAGTCCTATATAATAAAAGCCCAATATGCTAAGTGTCTGGCCATTCATTCAACCATTCGACCAGTCTCTATGATGTGCACTGACCACTAGGGGGCAGACGCTCTGACCAGTAGGTTAGCTTGCTGCTGGAGTCCAGCCGATCAGGACTGGGTAAGACGGGCTGGACACACCCTGGAGCCCTCCTGCAGTCCCTCTGATCCCTCCTGACCCCAAATGTGCACTGGTGAGGTCCCTCAGCCTGGCCTGCACCCTCTCACAATCCGGGACCCCTCAGGGGATGTCAGAGAGCCGGTTTTGGCCCGATCCCCACAGACCAGTTCTATATAAGATGGAATTTCCAAAACAAAGGAGTTTCTCAAATACAATGTACAGGTACTCTCACAGATCATACTCAGCAACCTCTGGCAAAATATAATAAAGTCCTGGCTGACTCTTTTAGTTTATTCCATTTTACTTTTCTGTGCTTATCAAAGCAATACATGCACAAGATTAAAATGTTAATTGATTTTTTACCCATTCCTACCCATCCAACTTCATTCCTCTTAAAGCCCATGCATTCAAATAGTTTCTTCTAGCAATTTTTAGGTATCCTTGTAATCTTTAAA
Source organism: Myotis yumanensis (assembly GCF_028538775.1). Lineage (NCBI taxonomy): Eukaryota > Metazoa > Chordata > Mammalia > Chiroptera > Vespertilionidae > Myotis > Myotis yumanensis. Next base: position 201,052,719 of record NW_027223753.1, on the reverse strand, counting down.
TAATATACTTATACAAATATTTATTTATCAACATTAGGCACTGTATATTAAATTCCTACTATACAAAAAAATTTTTTTTATCTCTTTTACAAATCAAACACCCACCATCCTCTTCATTCCATGCCCTATGCTAATCTCATGGTACCATTATATGTCTTCAACTTCTATTATCTGCACCTTTACTTTTTAAAGTTTTTAGGTTAATGATGTGTTCTTCCACACTTTATAGTTGATTCACTACGTTGGACACACACAAAAATAGCCTTTCTGTTATTCAGACTGCATGAATTTTTTTTACTATTTTTTTATTGACTTCAGAGAGGAAGGGAGAGGGGGAAAGATATAGAAACATCAATGATGAGAGAGAATCATTGATCGGCTGCCTCCTGTACATCCCATTCTGGGGATTGAGCCCATAACCCAGGCATGTGCCCTGACTGGGAATCAAATCGTGACCTCCTTGTTCATAGGTCAACACTCAATCACTGAGCCATGCCAGCTGGGCCACCCTGCATGAATATTTTTCACTTAAATTTATATAGGATGTTATTATTAGTGCCCTTTCTTGTGTATTTTTTTTTTTTTTTTTTGCTTTTCCTAGAATCTTTCATTGTTGTTTTTGTTTTCTTTCATACTCTGCCTTTGTTGTGTCCTTGGGTTTATCCACACTCTACCTTACTACTGGAACTATGCAAAACATGTTTTTATTTGGCTATCTTCTGGAGCCCCACTTCTAGCCTTGCTTCACTGAAATCATCTGGGGATTTCATGCCACTGCTCTTCTGAGGTAGATCGGAATTAAATTCCTGGACTTCATGCATCCTTCCATAGTTTACTCCCTTATTTTATTGAAGCACATTCCCAAGTAACTATCAAAGAAGTGGTATGGAGAAGTAAGTTTTCTGAATTTCATGAAATAGATGTACATTTGCTTAACAGTTTGATAAGCATAGATGATTAATGTTAAATTTTTCTTTCTATTTGAACTTAGAAATTATTGCTTCTTTGTCTTCCAGCAAACAGTACTACTGGTAAGAGCTCTGATTCCAACTGATTTTTTTTATCTCTTATTGGGTGACTTTTAGATTTAGGATTATCTCTTCATCCTCCTTTTTTTGAAATTTCAAATAACCCGTCCAGAGTTCATTCCTTTTTACTTTTCCATCATGTTTGGCATTAGCAGGCCTCAAAAATTGGGAACATAAGTCCTTCTTTAGTCTTAAAAATTATAATATAATATGTATTGTCCTTATAATAACCTGCTTTGGTTTTCTCTGGTTTTCAAAACTCTTGAATTGACGCTCCACCTTTTCTCTTCCTTCTCATCTTTGCTATCCTGCCCTTTTTATTCTCCCTGTGGCAGATTTCCTCCACTTTACTTAAAAGCCTTTTAGGAGTCTATTTGCATACTGTTCTTATGTTAAGGATGTAATGTTCTTTCAGTTGTTGAAGTTCTTAACTAGATCATTTTTCTTAAGTTATCTTCTATTGACGGAAATAGCTCTACTTCCCCTAGGAATGATGCTTAGGTTTGAGCAAAAGCACACAACCAAAGTCTCCAAAGAAGACAAACATCATATTACCTGACCTAGTTATTACCACTTGGCTTATTCATTTCTGTGGAAGTTTCTGTTGATTTTTGTTTTGCTCTTATTTTATGTTTTGGTTTTTTTTTTGGGGGGGGGGGGGGGAGCGGGGGCGGGTTGCCAAGGTGAAACGCCAAGCTTCTAGCCATTCTATGCCCCAGTGTAGCTGAAGTAAACTGTTACCTTTATGGGTAAATAGGAGTTATAATTAGTCGTTATTTAATGTTTATTGTGGGTGTCCATTCTAATTGGTAAATACCTTTTTTGTATCAGTAGTTAAGTATTTTCTTCTTTTTTTTTCCTTTTTATGGAATTTATTCCAGTGACACTGGTTAACAGAATTATACAGGTTTCAGGTGCACAATTCCACAGCACATCATCTGTACACTGTATTCCGTGTTCACTACCCCAAGTCACGTCTCCTTCCATCACCATTTTTCCCCATATACCCTTCCCCCACCACCCCTCCCTTCTCCCACCTCTCCTCTCTTCCAGCAATCACCACACTGTTGTCTATGTCCATGAGTTTTTGTTTGTTTGTTTGTTTTTTGGTTCAGTAGTCAAGTATTTTCATTACAACTCCAGAAGAGAACCAACAAATGCCAGTGGGAGGACTCATTTTTCACCTTGTCATTTATTTATCTTGCAAACTCTTAGTCTGCAACCCTCTTCCACCACAGAGCTTTTCATAAATATTTACATTGGAAGCTTCCTTTACTTTGTCTCATCAAGATAAAGATCCATCTGATTTCTATTTGCAATAAATGTAAACTACAGGGGTATGGAGCAATTGGCCAAATGATTACATATTCCCGGGAACATATTCTTAAAGCATCAATATAAGGAATTTAACGATAAGGATTTAAAACCTTATTGGAATACAGTAACATTTTAAAATACATTTTAATAAAAAATGTGAAATATCAAAGCCATTTTAGTTGGGAAGCTGGCCACTACATCCTCCTGAGAATTTTTGTTTTCTTTTCTTTTAAGATATATTTTTATTGATTTCAGAGAGAAAGGGGGAGGGAGAGAGAAACATCAATGATGAGAGAGAGAGAATCATGGATCAGCTGCCTCCTGCATGCCTCTTACTGGGGATCGAGCCCGCAACCCTGGCATGTGCCCTAACTGGCAATCGAACCTTGACCTCCTGGTTCACAGATCGATGCTCAACCACTGAGCTACACCAGCCAGGCATAATTTTCCTTTACTATCTTAGCAGTGAGGGGTATGATGGCAGGAAGGTTTGAGAATCACCACTATACTTTTATTTTCATGAGTAGACAATATGTTATGCCCAGATTTCAAGACACCACCAGGGAGCGCCAAGTCCGATGCAAAAGCATAGAGTCTTTTATTCAAGCCCAGGCTTGGTCCCCCTCTGCCTCCATTACTGGATGTGAGAGAGAGCCCCGAGTCCCAAGAGAACAAAGGTTATATAGGGCTAGTCATTTGGGTGGGCTTAGGTAAGTGATGTGAGTTACAGAGATTGGTCACTCTGGTCAGGGTTTTTCAGCAGGGTCTTACAGCACAAAGGTCAGGAAGTGACCAACACATTCTGAGGTTTGAGCCGTCCCCCACTATAGCCTTATTAGGACCTTAGCTGCGTTCCTGGAGCTTCATTGGTCCACTCAGGGGGTGGCTGGGGGAGTTAGGATATTACTGGCATTCCTGTGGTCACTCTCAGAAAGGGGAGGGGGTTTAGGCTGAGGGCCCAGCCCTACAAGATAAAGTGGAGAAGAGTTTGTTTCTGCTTTGTCCTTTCAAATACAGACGGGAGGAGTAGTAGGATCAAAATAGTGCTTTAGTGTGTCTAATTTGGAAGCAGGATAAAAGATGACGTGAAAAGGGATAGGTTTGAGGTTCTGGGATCCTTTGGGATACTATAAGTAGCCCAATCTAGACATAATAGAAGTTCAAATGCATTATGAATGGGAACAAAGATGTAATAACAAATTCATTATAGATGATGACTCCATCAAACTGGGCATATGACTGCATTTGGGGACTGAGGACAAAGTCTGGATAGGTATTTTGGTGCCATTGATGGGATGACAGGAACAGGTTTATAAAGTGACATTTTGGTTTGCCGCTCATGCTGCATAGGAATGTGATATTATAGTTTATTTTGTTTGTAAGATATTTAGTCAGAGAAATAAATGAAAGTTCATATCCTTAGGAAGATACTGTATGTTAGCAGATAGGAGCAGATATTCTATGTGAGTAAGATCATTCCAACAGTGATTTTCCAATTACCCTCAGACCAGTAACTCTGAAGGTTGTAGGAAAAGTAGTTGGGTACCTGCAGAAATGAAAGCTCCATCCAGTCAAGTTTAAGATGGGAAGGAGGGCGTAGTGGGAATAATTAACCCCTCCACGCGCCTATAGAAGGAACAGAGTAAATAAGTCAGAGTTCGAAGGAAAACTGAGCAATTCTGTGAGGCAAAAGAACATAGGAAATTGGAGTATTTACATATTTAGAGAAGTGGAAAATGCTTCATTGCCGTATTCAAGATAATTAAATGACCTCCAAGAGTTTATTTTCTTACATCTTGTTTCATCTTAAAATCACTTATATAAAGCAAGAAATTTATATTTATTCAATACTTGAGATGCCATTTGAATACAACTCATAGAAAAACTCAGGAATGTAGCTTGGCTTGAGAAATAATGTCAGTGGGATTCACAGGAAATAAATATGAAATAAGGATTGGCAGATCCAAATTTCATTCTAACCTTCTACTAAGTAGTTGTGAATTTTGACAAATAGATGTGTGTGTGCACACATTCATTCATTTAATAATTATTAACCAAGTCCCTACTCTGTTCCAAGTTCTGTTCTAAGTGTTTGTGAACATCAATGAAAGCAAATATTCCTGCTCTTCTGGAGATTATATTCTGCAGGAAGATGCAAAAATAAAAAGTGAACACAATACATAAGGAAACTGCATACGTTAGAACATGATAAGTGCTGTGGAGAATTAAAAGAGCAGAGAAAAGGGAATAGTGGGTTGGCAATAGTGTTGAGGTTGCAGGAGGAACCATCAATGTTTAAAGGAGTGATAAAGACAGGCTTCATTTCAAAAAAGCCGTGAGGATAACTGGGAGGTGTTGCGGGAGGGGAGGAGAGATGCTATATTCATATTACCCACAGGACCTAGCTTAGGGTCACAAATATAATCAAATTCTAATACATATTTGCTTAGTATATCTATACTAATAAAGAGCTAATATGCTAATGGTCAGGATGCTGTAATGGGTAACAACCAGACCATTAGCATATTAGCTGGGGCGTTGCTCTGGAGACAGGCTGAAGCAGGGAGGCGCCCGGAGGAGGCCAGCCCGAGGCCACTTGAGGGACTGAGGGCGGGACTTGAAGCGACCAGAGAAGGCCAGAGGGTTTGGGGGCTGGGCCAGGCGCACTGGAGCTCTGTGTGGACAGGTTCGGATGTCAAGGCAGAGCTGCAGGTGGGTGACTGATGGTATAAAAGAGAATATGTACGAAGTCCCTGACACAGGAAGTACTTTGGCCTATTCAAAACAGAGAAAAGGCCAGTTTTGCTGATGATATGGGATGAGCATAGAGCACAAGCCATTGTGTAAGATAAGACTGGGATAGAAATTAGGTTCCAGATCAGTGTTTTGCAACATTAGTTGTACATGAATGTAAATGATCAAGTCAATACCTACATTTAAAAAAAATTTTTTGAAGACATTGGATAAAAGGGTAAATAGTCCATATGGTAAAGGTGAAGTCTGTTTCCTGAAGCACCTGTTTCATGTATGTGTTAGTGTTTGTGTGCATAATTGGTCACCATATAAAGATTTCTTTGGGTTGCATAACAAAAAATAAGTTTGACAGAGATCATGCCAGGCCTTAAAAATAATATTAACATTTTAGAAAGCATAACATGAAGGAGACTTCTGGGCCCATTAGGGGCAGCCAGAGAAAGCTCTTGATGGTGCCGGTAGCTGCATTTATGCTCACCATAAGAAAGAACTTCCTAACTGCTCCATCGAGGCAAGTATGTGCTGGCTTTCATCACGGGAGGCTGGATGCTTATGTCAGAAACGCTGCCCTGTCGAAAGGAGTCTTGCATACCTTTGGGGCGTGCACCCCAGGAGCAAGGCTTTGCACCGGGGCCTGGAGGGGCCTGGAGGATGCATGCTAATGTTTTTCCCCATCAGAGGGTTGCAATTATATTTAGTTTGGCATGAACGTGAAAAATAGCAATACACCACCAACGAAAAGTGTGGGGGAAAATGACGGAGATGGTAAAAGCTCAAAGATAGATGAGAGCCCTCTGAGTCAGAGGGAACCAAGCAAAGCGTCACAGGGAAAGCAGAGTTTCAGCTGAATCCTGAGGCAAAGGTGGCCGTGGACAGCTGGGAAGGAGAGTACCGCACCCAACAGGAGGACAGATGTGCCTGAGGCAGGATGAACAGGAGCAGCCTGTTCGGTGACTGTAGATAAACTCACTTGGCTGACACTACTGAGTAGAGGGACCTCACCGAGGCCTGGCAGGCTACAAATGAGAAAGTTAAAATTGGGTCAGATCATCTTGGACTTCATCGTGAGGTACAGGCCCGATGAAAAAAGTGGTTCAGAAAATTATTTGGACCAACGTTTCCATTTATGTGAGAGCGACTTTAAGAGAAAATTGAATGTGTGTGAACAGTGAGTCAGTCTGTGTAGATGGCAGATGCCCTAGTGCCGTGGTCGGCAAACCGCGGCTCGTGAGCCACATGCGGCTCTTTGGCCCCTTCAGTGTGGCTCTTCCACAAAATACCACGTGCGGGCGTGCACGTACAGTGTGATTGAAACTTCGTGGCCCATGCGCAGAAGTCGGTACTTTGTGGAAGAGCCCGTATTTTGTGGAAGAGCCACACTGAAGGGGCCAAAGAGCCGCATGTGGCTCGCGAGCCGCGGTTTGCCGAGCCGCAGTTTGCCGACCACTGCCCTAGTGTGTTGGAGCTCCTCTAATAAATACCACAGACTGGGTTGCTTAGAAACCACAGAAATGCACTTCTCACAGTTCTAGAGGCTGGGAAGTCCAAGATCAAGGCGCTGTCGGATTTGGTGTCTGGTGAAAGCCAGATTCCTCGGTGATGACAGCTGTCCTTCTGCTGTGTCCTTTGACAAGGAGGATAAGGGAGCTCTTCAGGGACTCTTTAATAAGGGCCGCAGCCCCATTCATGAGGGCTCTGCCTTCATAACCAAATCACCTCCCCAAGGCTCCACCTCCAAATAGCGATTTATTGGAGATCAGGTTTCCACATATGAATTTTGGGGCGACACAAACATGCAGCCTATGGTAGTAGATGTTCTCCTTTTGAATTGGAAGTGGCTCTGGATATCAGTTCACAAACTTATATAGGCAAGAAAGACTTCTTAATTTTTCAAATTCAATCAACTTAGTGCTCACTTTTCTTTGGGGTTATATCTAAGTGTGAGAAACTGGTTTGAGAACATTCCACTAGTGGTCAGATCTCTAAATCTCAAATGCTCCTCCCACCCCCCCACACCCAACACAGACATCCTTCCATCATATCTGGTCCTCAGTCCCTGGTCCCCAAAGATGCATAAACTCTCCATTCTTTCTGTAAGCCTCCCCAGGTCTCTCTCCTCCTCTTCTCTGCCTCCACAATCAACAGTATTTTTCATCTAGACTTTGAATAGTAATTCTTTCTGTAAGTCATAGAGACTTTCATATTCTTACCTTGGCCAGGAGCAGACTAATTTTTCTCTGCATTTCTTTAGGCAATAAACACAGAAAATTCTAATAATAGAATGTGGAAGAAAAGATGGAAGAATGAAATTCAAGGGGAAATTCTGAGTAGTATTTGAAAAACTATATCCCATCATAAGTTAGGCATTTCCTCCTTTCCCCCCTCAAATACTTGAATCAGTCAAATGATAATTTAAAAAAAATTAAAGCATTGAGAAAAACAGCACATGTATTTCCATCTTACCTACTAAAGAATAAATATAGCAATGTTTCAGTATGAACATATTATCTCATACACATTCCTACTCTATTTTACAAAGAAACTTAAAGGCTATATAACATTCTTCAGAAGAGTAAACACCAGCAAGTCATAACAATCTAATTTAGAATTTTTTTTAAAGTGCTCCAATATTGAAATGCTCTCTGCTTAAAATCTGTTATTAAGCTTTTCTCATGTGGCTAGTGACCTGTGTCTAAGTCAGAAGTTATTTAGCAATTATATTTCATTGTCCTAACCGCCAGTTAAGATTTCTTTCTAGGGATGATTCTATAAAGGCTCACTGGCAAATGAGAGCTTTCTCATCACTCAATCATTTGAAGAGAGTAGCTATTTTCTTTATAATCAATTCCACCAGCCATTACACTGGTCAATAGCTCAGCAATTCATTCATCAGTATTCTGTTAGAGTCATTTGTCTCAGGCACAAAAGAATAAAAGTATTCTTTTCAACATTTAAGTTCATACATGAGATTAAGTCCATGTCTAAGTAATGCAAAATTAAAATTTTGTCATAAGAAAAAATTAGCTTCTATTCCAAACTAAATATTATTAAATTCAAAATTATAAAATTACATCAAGATAAATATAATCTATATATACTATGTGAATAATATAGTATATGATGTATTATATGAGTGAACTGAATAATTGAGCAAAAATGAAAATCACTAATAAACAGATTTGGGGGTGTCTGAGTTTAGGAAGTAAACTATATACTGAGGAAGAGCCTTTTTTTTCATCCTTAGCCAATTTCCCCTCTAAAAAATATATTTAGAAAGAAATTAGTTAAAATTTCAATATGAACATTACACTTTTTAATTTGAGTAAATAATATTGCTTGAATAATCACTAGAACTCATGCAGTAAAAAGATAAAACACATGGAAATTTTTTTCTGGTTTAAGGTGAATAATTTAGAGACAAATCATAGAATCTTACTGAAAGTTTACATCAAGTTAATATAATCACTGGAAGTACAAAAAGGCTTCATGCTTTGCCATATATTACTGATGCAAGAGATGAATGATAATTTAAGGTAATCACTCAAGAAGACTGCAGTTGATGCATTTATTAAGACTACAATCTGAAACTAATTCAAACGAGACCAATTTCACCTGATCCTGAATTTTTCATTCACCTTATGGATGTCATTTTTTAAATTGGTTGTTTGGCATTACTCTTATATTTTCACTTTATTTTTACATTAAAAACCTTTATGTGAGTACTAACCCCATATTCCAGATCAAAGGCACTAATGTTTCATCTATTTCAAAAAGTTTCCAATGTGGTGGCATTAACAACAGCTATTTCATTATCAACAGAGACTAACGTCACAATAAGTGATAAGGATCACAAGGCTGCATTGTGATGGTTTGTAATAGTTCCTGTCCCCAAAGTAATCCCTTATCTAACGTTATCACTAAAGAGAATATACACTCATGAAAAGCCTTCCTAAGGTTTACCCTTTATATATCAATACATAATCTTTAATAATAAGTGAGACATCAAAATACATAAGAGGCCAGCTGGTGTGGCTCAGTGATTGAGTGTCGACCTATGAACCAGGAGGTCACAGTTCGATTCCCGATCAGGGCACACGCCCGGGTTGGAGGCTTGATACCAAGTGTGGGGCATGCAGGAGGTAGTTGTACCATTTTAAAAATAGATTTGTATAAACAGGTTACTATATCCTTCTCTGAAAGAACTAAATGAACTTCATTTATAAAACCCATAACATAGTTTTTACCACATGTTGACCAGCAGAAGAGGATTGTGACATATGTAATATGTATTGGTGAAAATAAAATTCATTTTAGATGTCAAATATTATATAAAGTACAGGTTTGTATAATTTATTACTAAATAAAATACAAATGCATATTCCACAGATTTTCTGTCTACTCTTTACTGGGTGAGAAAGCCATCCACACCTCAGCATTTAGGTAACAGAGAAAAGGCACCAAGTACCACTGATACAGGGAATTACTAAAGAGTTTTTTGTTTTCTTTTTTGTTTTGTCTTGTGTGTTTTTTTAAATATATTTTTATTTATTTCAGAGAAGAGAGAGGAAGAGAGAGACAGAGAAATATCAATGATGAGAGAGAATCATTGATCAGCTACCTCCTGTATGCCCCACATGGGGGATCTAGACCCCAACCCAAGCATCTGCCCTCACCAGGAATCAAACCATGACCTCCTGGTTCATAGGTCCATGCTCAACCACAGAGCCACACTGGCCAAGTTACTAAAAATGTTTGAGCCAGACATGAAATAGATACATTTTTAGAAAGATCACTCAGACATCCATATAATGGGTAGAACTGAAGGAATGATCACAGAGGCAGTCAGACCAACTGTGGGAATCAGAGCTCACATAATGGCACAAATGCTGATTCTCCGGCCATTGCTAATGTGTGGGTAAAAAGATTCCTTCTATCTGAAACAAGAGTCGCATGAAACTGTATCAGGTTAACTTGCAAGTTAGTAAAATCTCAGACTTAGTTGTTCTTGACACCTTGGAAAACCTCAACATTTAAAGGTTAAAATGAAAGAAATTGTCTCATGATATTGAAAAGGGCCAGTCAACGAGGCAGAAATAAATGGTGCTTCAAAACTCTGGAGAGAATTTTCAAGAAGAAATTTTCAACAATGTAGAAATGTCCAATAAGATGAGGATTTCAAAAGGTCAATTCAATTTGGTAACGTCGACAAGAACACTTTCAAGGTGGATAGGGTGCAAGAATGAGGTCCAGTCTGGCTGGAACCATGGAGGGTACAGAAGAGAAGAAGAAGAAGAAGGTCCTGCTGTGCCAGAAACCCCCAAGAAAAAGGGAAGGAATTTCACAGAGCTGGAGATCAAGCGCCTGAGAAAGAAGTTTGCCCAAAAGACGCTTTGAAAGGCAAGAAGGAAGCTCACCTATGAAAAAGCTAAGCACTATCACAAGGAATACAGGCAGATGTGCAGAATGGAGATTCGAATGGCTAGGATCGCAAGAAAAGCTGGCAATTTCTACATACCTGCCGAACCCAAATTGGCGTTTGTCATCAGGATCAGAGGTATCAATGGTGTGAGCCCAAAGATCCGAAAGGCGCTGCAGCTTCTTCGCCTTCGCCAGATCTTCAACAGCACCTTTGTTAAGCTCAACAAGACTTCCATGAACATGCAGAGGGTTGTGGAGCCATACACTGCTTGGGGGTACCCAAACCTGAAGTCAGTAAGTGAATTGATCTACAAGCGTGGTTATGGCAAAATCGACAAAAAACGAATTGCCCTGACAGATAACTCATTGATTGCTCGATCTCTTGGTAAATATGGCATCATCTTCATGGAAGGTCTTATTCCTGAGATCTACACTGTTGGAAAGCGCTTCAAAGAAGTGAACAACTTCCTGTGGCCCTTCACATTATCTTCTCCATGAGGTGGGATGAAGAAGACCACCCATTTGTAGAAGGTGGAGATGCTGGGAACAGGGAAGACCAGATCAATAGGCTTATTAGAAGGATGAACTAAGGTATCTACCATGCTTATTTTTGTAATCTGGTCAGTTAATATACTGAGTCTTTTAAAATTGGGGAAAAAAAAAAAGAATGAAGTCCAACTGGACAGAGGGTGAAGTTCAGGGAACGATATGGTGAGAGAGATTGAAACATCTAAAGAAGTTTGGTCTCAAATAGAGATTTGGTCATGAAGAGAACTATAAACATTTGGAACAATAGTTTGAAGAGAGGGCAAGATTAATAAAAAGGATTCTTGTTGTGTATAATTTTATTTTTTTTAATGAGAGAGAAACAAATTAAAATAGGAGAGAACCCCCAATATTTAGATGAAAAATAAGAAAGACTAAAGATTGGGAGGAAGGAGAAATTAAACTGAGCAAGAATTTAAATTAAGGGAATGCTGAAACCAACCATATTATCTTCCCAGCAACTCTAGGTGTGGAGAAAGAAAAGTTGGAAAGTCCATCACAAACGAACTTTCTAGCTAGACCATTAGCTGAGAATATGTTGGGTAGAACAAAAGGAGAAAATTATTTGGAATAGCACATTTAGACAACCTTATTGGACATGATAAATGAAAATAAATGAGGTTTTATGATTCAGACATCCACACTTCTCAATTATCAAGTAAAATAAACCAAATTACGGGGGTGTTCCTTTCCTGGGGCTGTTGGGTGGCTTAAACAACACAAATGCATTACCTGACAGTTTGGAGGCCAGAGTCCTGGATCAAGGTACAAGCAGGGTTGGTTCATTGGGAGGCGTATGAGGGAGAATCTGTTCCATATTTCTCCCCTAGCTTCTGCAGTTTGCTGGCAACTCTGGCATTCTCAGTCTGCACAAGCATCACCCTGGTCTCTGTCTTCATCTTCATATGGCATTCTACTTGTGTGCGTGTCTGTGCCCAAATTTCCCCTTTTTATAAAGATACCAGTCATATTAGATTAAAGTTCATTGTAGCGACCTCATCTTAACTTGATTACACTGCAAAGGCCCTATTTCCAAATAAGGTCACATCATGAAGTTAGGGCATTAGAATTTCAACATATCTTTTTGGAAGATACAATTCAACAAAGATTATACTAATATTTCACAGGAAAGTCTCCTCACACTAGCTCAGATAGCTCTCCAAATTGCTTGAAAGTAATACCGTGTGTTGAGGTTTTACCTACAAGGAACTCTTGTACTGTCTGGCATGAAACATAGCTCACTTGGTAGCTTCTATGTCCCTGTAATTGTGCACTAGGGCTACCATAACAAATAACCACAGATAGGTTGACTTGAACAACAGAAATTTATTTTCTCACAGTTCTTAAAGCCAGAGGTCCAACATCAAGGTGTCAACAGATTTGGTTTCTCCTAAAACTTCTCCCTGGGTTGCAAATGACCACGCCTTGCTGCCTCTTCACACAGTCATCCCTCTATACACGCCCCTCCTATCTGTATTCCAAATTCCCTCTTCTTTTAAGGACCCCAGTCAGAATGGATCAGTGTCCACCCGAGTGATCTCATTTTAATTACCTCTTTAAAGACCCTGTCTCTCTAAATAAGGTCCCATTCAGAGGTACTGAAGGTTAGGCTTCAACATATGAATTTGGAGAAGACATAATTCAACCCATAACATCCCCCTAGGTCAGTGGTCGGCAAACCGCAGCTCGCAAGCCACATGCAGCTCTTTGGCCCCTTGAGTGTGGCTCTTCCACAAAATACCACGTGTGGGCACGCACGTATAGTGCGATTGAAACTTCGTGGCCCATGCGCAGAAGGCAGTTTTCAGCCTGGGCGAGTCTATTTTGAAGAAGTGGCGTTAGAAGAAGTGGGGGTACATTCGCTGAGGTCGACCCCTCAGATTGAGGACATTTTTAGCAAAGGCCAGCTTAGGAGTACCCTAATTAAGTCAATAACAATGTACCTACCTATATAGTTTTTTAAGAAATTTGGCTCTCAAAAGAAATTTCAATCGTTGTAGTATTGATATTTGGCTCTGTTGACTAATGAGCTTGCCGACCACTGCCCTAGGTTACATACTTTCCAGAAAATGCAGTAGCAAGAATCCAAGCATATTTCTGTTTGGGTAATAGCACCGATATTTCTTCCACTTCCTACATGAAAATCTCTGTGCCCAGTCCAAGGTCCATTCCACAGTTGTTATGAGGTCTCATTCATGGAGAGAGTAGAGTGAGCTCTCACCAGCTAGTTACCAGTCCATATACAAGGTAATTCAAACCAACAGCATCATATGAGAAAGAACAAGACAGAAATACAGTATTCACATATGCATTAAACAATAATGAGACATTCCATTATTGTGATTTAAAAATCAGATAGAGCCTGGCCAGAGTAGCTCAGTTGTCCCATGCACTAAAAGGTTGGCAGTTTGATTCCAGGTCAGGGCACATACCTTGGTTGCAGGTTCGATCCCCAGTCGGGGAGCATAAGGAAAGCCAGGGATATTTCTCTCTCACATCTCTCTTTCTCTTTCTTTCTTTCTTTCTCTCTCCCCCCATCCCCACCTTGCTCTCTCTAAGCATATCCTTGGATGAGGATTAAAAAAAAAACAATCAGACCCTGGCTGGTTTGCTCAATGGTTGAAGCATCAGCCCACAGACCCAAGGGCCCAAAGTTTGATTCCCAGTCAAGGCAAAGGCACGTACCTTGGTTTCAGGTCCCATCCTCTGACCCTGGTAGGGGTGCAAGCGGGAGGCAACCAATCTCTTTCTCTTCCTCTTCCTCTTCCTATCTCTATCTTTTTCTCTATCTCTATCTCTATTTTTCTATCTCCCTGCCTCCCTACCTTACATTCTCTCTAAAAATTAATGGGGGGAAAATATTCTCAGCTGAGGATTTTTTTTAATCAGATACAAAACTATGTAATTAAAAGAAAGTAAATTGGTAGAGTCCCTCTTACAATTGAGCAATTTCTGGCCTGAAAATCTTAGTTTACAGGAAAAGAAATGTTACATATTTATGAAACAAGACTGGAAATCAAGTACATAATTTCCTAGCATTTTAATAACCTGAACTAAAATACATAACCTTGTATTTCACAGAAAATATAATTTAGTACATCACTATGAGTTGGGGACATAAAAACAGAAATTCCAAGTAAAATTCAAGCTAACCCCGTTTTGGAGTCAACAATTAGTACTAAACCCCCCATAACCTCTCTGGCAAAATTTCCCATGCATTTCTATAGTGGGTGGTCACTGAAATGTAACCAAGAGCCGCCTTTCAAATTTTCTGATGAAACAGATCGATTGGATTACGTTGCTCATGTTCGATGGCAATGCATCATTCCAACTGTGGGCCCTCGCCTTCCCAAGTGTGCAGCACAGCATTCATGCTAAAAGTTTATTTTTAATACACTTCTTAGTCCCCTCAAACAATCAACCAAACGTCACCTGAACTTTTCTTGCCAAGGAAAATGAAAGTACCATCGTCTCTCATAGTCTATCAACTGTGTCTCCGATACTACATGTCCTGTGCCCCTGAATGATAAATGATCACTTACTTGCTCTGCTAAATCACTGTGCTCCTCCCAAGTTTCTTACAAATGTTCATGTAATGGCCATCTGCCTGGCTCTTTTCTCAGGCTTCATCAGCAATTTGATTGCAATCTCCAGGAGTGCCATGCTTTGGCTAACATCCTTCACTTATTAAATAACACTCTACTCATCATCTTACCAGGAAAGAAATAACGCTACTGACACTAAATTTTAAGTATCCAAAAAACACAGGGCATTCTCAAATATCCTTGAGTGAACTATGGGCATTATATATGAATCATAGAGGTTCATGTCTTTTGTGCACTTATTTATTCACTAAATTCACTTATTTAACATACAATCATTTTTTAGTGCATGTTATAAGCCAGATATTCTATTAGGGCTTGAAGATACAAAGATGAAAGAGGTCTATGCCCCCAGGAGGATTACAGTGCCTTATAATGCCTATTCCAACACAGGGCTGATAATTGTGGATTGAATCAGAAAGCAGGCAGGACTGGCTACCAAGAGAATCTGTGCCTGTGGATTGTGTGTGTGCACGTGCCTTGTTATTCAAGGAGCAAGATATGGTGAGATAACCATGATAGTACTAGTGGGTACAAGCATCAAACTTTTCCATGGAGCTTACCCATAAAACCTATCCTCTTTAGTTGGTAGTGGCAATCACCATTTTCAGGAGTCTGAGCTATATTTGACTCACAAATGACCTTCATTCAGACAACACCAACAGTGGGATAATTACTAGTACCACATATATAAATCATTTAAGCCATGATCCTGTTTGTGTTGATGGCAATATTGTTTATTCTGCTTTCACTTAATTTAGTTACTATAAACAACTACTGAAATATTAATGAGACAGACATTACAAGTGTTTAATTCAGATTCATTCTTATTAATTTTATCAAAACCTATCAAATACCTAGTTTGTGTCAGGCATTGTTTTAGGCACCAGGAATAAATTACTAAGTAAAAACTGACAAAGTCCAGCCTTCTTGGAGCCATTGTGAGAGAGATTAGGATTATTTAAGTATAACAGAATTTAAAATCTATAATAATAAAAGCATAATATGCTAATTAGACCGAACAGCTGAAAGACCTTCCAGATGTCATTCCGGACGTCCTTCCCGACAAAGCCGCCACAGCAGGGGCTGAGGCAGAGGCGGTTAGGATTGATCAGACAGGCAGGCAGAGTGTTTAGGGGCGATCAGGCAGGCAGGCAGGAGAGCAGTTAGGGGCAATCAGGCAGGCAGGCAAATGCTTAGGGTTGATCAGACAGGCAGGCAGAGAGGTTAGGGGCAATCAGGCAGGCAGGTGAGTGGTTAGGGGTGATGAGGCAGGCAAGTAGTTAGGGGGATGAGGCAGGCAGGCAGAATGGTTAGGGGTGATCAGGCAGGCAGGCAGGCAAGCAGTTAGGAGCCAGCAGACCTGGATTGCGAGAGGAATGTCTGACTGCCGGGCTGAGGGAAACCCCCCTGCCCCCGTGCACTCCCCTGAGGAGTCCTGGATTGGGAGAGGAGTCCCAAATTTCGTGCACTGGGCCTCTAGTAAATTATAATTGTGATGAGTGCTAAAAAAGAAAAGCACTTAAAGAAAACTTTGAACAGGGCTGAAGATGAATGGAAGAATCTTAGAAAAAGTGAAGATTGGCCCTAACCGGTTTGGCTCAGTGGATAATCAGCCTGTGGACTGAAGGGTCCCAGGTTCGATTCCGGTCAAGGGCATGTACCTTGACTGCGGGCACATCCCCAGTAGGGGGCATGCAGGAGGCAGCTGATTGATGTGTCTCTCTCATCGATGTTTCTCTCTATTCCCTCTCCCTTCCTCTCTGTAAAAAATCAATAAAATATTTTTGTGTGACGAGAACACTTAACATAAGATTTACCTCTTAGGAAAATTTTAAGCATGAGATGTATAGTATTATCAACTATAGGCACTATGCTGTACTTACTGATCTTGCATAACTAAAACCTTGTACCCTTTGACCAACACTTCCCTGTTGCCCCCCAGGCCCTGGCAACTACTATTCTACTCTCTGCTTCCATGAGTTTCATTATTTTTAAATTCCTGATGTAAATGGAGTGATGTAGTATTTGTCCTTCTGTCACTGGCTAATTTCACTTAGCATAATGTCCTCCAGGTTCATCACAAATGGCAGGATTTCCAGAAATGACTGCTTCTTCAAAGTGTTTTTTTAAGTAATACTCTTTATATAAGTCTTTGATTATATAAAAACTTTCTATATGTTTACAAGTTGGAAATACCCTGAATTATTATTTAACCAACCAAAACCTAAAATCTTCATAAAATCTTACTTTCAAATAGTTGTAGTTATTTTTCCTTTTTCTCAAAGAGTATGAGCTTCATGGGTTCCTTGCAAACATACCTATTTTTACCCAAAGGGCACATGATTGATTCTCTCTTAAGTCAATTATTCTTCCCAGAGAAAAATCTGTATACAGATAAAGACAGTCTACTTTAAATTAATTAATGTCATGCTGTTTGTCTTCAATATATCTTCAGCAAATAAATGAGAAGAAGTCAGTAAAGTGTGGCCGTATGCTTACTGAATCTTAATTACAAAGTTCATTCTCCCGTTGACATATCCTTCCAGCACATTCTGCCATTTTCTCTGCATTTTTCTCTCTGAACTCTGAGTCAACCAGCAGTTCTTCTATGTTGATTCTGTTTCTAAGCTCCTTGGGGATTCCTGAATGGTAAATACAGCTGGATCGTCAGAAAGGTCGAATCTGGAAACCATCGCTATCCCTCTCTTGTGCAGTTTTTTGGATCCATGCTCATTCTATCTTCAGTTCTTTGAAGCATTGTTTCAGTCCAGCCATCATTTTCGGAACTTTCATAAAACTAGTCATATCCTGATGCTTCTGTCACGATTTTTTGAGTTTTTCAGAAATCATAATTATTATTCCCTCCATCATACTGTTTTTTCAGAATCAGGAGAAATGAGAGCTTTCTGTAGGAGTTCCTCCTTTCCCTTGATCTAGATAAAGATTTTCCTTTTGAAGTATAGTTTTAAGCAGCAAAATTAACATGCCAACCCCAAAACTTAGATCAGGGTCTGGGCTGTTGCTTGTTATTTTCAAAAGTTTAAACTTTGTGCTTTTTGGTAAGTCTTCTTTGTCAGTGCACTCACACTCTATCATTTATACAGTCTGCTGATTCTTCATTTTTAATAGTCTTTCTCCTCTTCTCCTTTCTCCTGTTGCTCCAATACCAGCTTCATTTGCCTTATTTTCTAGCAAGACTCAATCCAGAGATTATGTCAATTACAAACAACACAGTGTGACATGGCATGTCTCATGAGTGTATATATATATACATTTCTTGTGATTGTTATTTTCTGCTTACCACAGTATTTTCATTGTTTCAGGTATTTGGCTTACATAAATATTGAGAACTAATAAAACAGAATCACTTTCAACCTCGTTTGTGCCAAGTTTAGACAAAGTTAGCATAGTTTAGTATCACATTCAAAATCTTCATGCTTCAGATTTTTATATCTTCCCCGATGTCTACTTTCAGCACCATCATTGCTGCCACCAATACTAAATTGTGGGAAGTCTTTAGTTGGTGCTCCTTCTCTTTTCATTCCATTCATTCCCACAACCGCAATTGTTTGAGCTAAAGATCTCATAATTCATATTTGATGGCTTTAACATGGTTTACTATTTTAAGAGTAATGTGTGATGATTGAATAAAAAAAAATTCAGTCATGAAAAGGTCACAAAGAAATTTATTTCCTGTGCATCTTTCAACAAGTAACTACCAAAAAAATAATCTAAGAAAGTGAAAAGAATGGCAATAAGAACGTAAAAGGGCAGGGAGTACAAGGACTTCCCTGAGAAATGAGAAGGAAGATGCCCAGATGTCAGTCATGCATCTGCAGAAAGAGCAGCCACTCCAGTTGGGGGAGTTGACGTGATGGAAGAGAGCTGTTATTGCATGCCCATAACATTTTCTTTTTAACTTGAGGACAGAATGATCAGGTAATTCTAATCCAGAATCTTTTCTGTACTTGGATTGCCATGATCATGTTCTAGAAAATTCCCACTCTCCCACTATGTTCCACTACCCTGGAACAGCGAAAGATTAGGGAAATAGCAAGTATTGCTTCAATATTAGTGGATGACTTTCTAAACGTTCTAGCCCAGGGGTGGGCAACCTTTTTGTGAGTGCGTGACAAAACCAGCAAAATCTCTGACTCAAAATTCGTCTGCGTGCCAACCCTAATTTTTTGAGAACATGTTACGCCTACTTGATATCTCTTAAGGTGTACATATGTGAAGAACCTTGAAGAAATAATAAAATTCATTCGAGCAACAAAAACACAGTATATGATGATGAAAAATACATTTATTTTTAAATGTATACATGTTATGTAAAATTATTTATCTAAGATGCACCTACACTGAATTTATCTGAAAAATAAAAAAGTCAATATTAAGAAAAAAATTGTAAATGGAAGATTATAAGAGAGGGTTTCGCGTGCCAGCAAAAGTTACTGGCGTGCCATGTTTGGCACACGTGCCAGGGGTTGCCCACCCCTGTTCTAGCCTATTATCCAGCTTTACATAGGGACAATGTTATGAGGCAAAATTAATAATGGCAAAGTCATAAACCATAAAAAATTTCTGCAGTATTTACATTGGTTCTTGAATTTAATATTTTATTAGAACAACTGTCACACTACTCATTGGTTTGATTTTCTACTGCTCTGATCTATTTCTCTCTCTTTCTGTATATATATATATACATATGTATGCACACACAAATATATATATACATAAACCACATTTCCATCACAGATAGATATAGTCACATGATATCATGTATATCATATATTTGTGTGATAAGATATATATATGTATGATTTGATTGTGATATGTATAATCAATTATATAGTTTATATGGTAATAAATTATACATATTTGTCATATATACCATATTTATCATACAATATGTTACATGTATGTGTGTGACATGATGGATATATAGCTATAGAGAGATAGAAATATAGATAGAGATGAAAAAATAGAAAAGACAGTTAATCAAAATACATCTATGATGAATATATGTAGCTATAAGTACAGTTATCCTGGTACAGGCTGGTATGGGACTACTTTCTTCTCTGTGCTTTTCAGTCCTCAGAATTGCAACAACTCTGCAAAGCATTCTATTACCTCCTACACAATTCCTTACCTACTCTTTGTATATGTCACTCTACTCCTTTTGAATGAAGCAGAAGAAAATTTGTTCAAAATAAATATTAGGAAATAGATAGACAGACAGAGATAGATAGATGATGATAGATAGATAGATAGATAGATAGATAGAGATATAGATTTCCTATTTTTCTCTGAACATTTGCTGCTATTGACTTGCCTTTATCAGACTGCTTGACAGTTTGATATAGGCAAAGACCAAATGGAAGTGCAGTTCTAAAATACTAATCTCATTTGCAGTGAAGTCACTAAAATTTTGGTCCTTCCAGCCACCACCAATTAATCAGTGTCAGACCAGGTCAGTATTTTAATGGAAGCCAAACAAAACTATTTTGGCTACTTCTGGCATTGGTGATTATATAGGCAACAAAATGTCTTCTGAGGTCAATAAGAGAACAGCAACATCAGCATTTCAATAAACACTATTTTCCTTAGCAGTGCCAACAGCAGTGATGTAAAAGTCCTGTGATTCTTTGGCAAAAGAAAAACTATTTCCCCTTCCTTATTTGCCAAGTTGTATGACATCTTTCCTCCTGTACTATATTTAGCTGTTCGTAATTGTCTACACTCTGTTTACTAAACTTTTGGGCAGAATTGTTCTGATGCAGCTAGCACATTTAACTCCTTCAGAATTGGTGTCCCTGATGTTCACCACTGATATACTGTGGTTTCGATATCGTGTCCACAATCCATAAAGAGCTGTAGTGTAAAAGCTGCTATAGCAACCATAAACATGAATATTAAGTTTGTTGAAATGCATGCAGAATAACTAGTGAGAAGTTTAATATACCCTGCATAGTTTTCTATTTCCTCAAAGTTTGGAAATCTATTTAGACATGGATTAAAAATACATATATTTGTGGGAGTCTAAAACTTTTCTTCCCTTAGCTTAAACTTGTCGACCAGAGCTATCCTATAGAAAATCATGTTAACAAAATCAAAAGTGACGAATTTAATTCACATGTTTCAGGGAACACCTTTCAAAGTCTTGGCCGGAGATGTTTACCTCATTCAGGACAGTGGTGGCAAAAAAGGTCTCATCTGAGAGACAACTAAAGCTGGGCTAAATAGAAAAGATGAATCAATGTTAGTCAAAACATGCCAACATGTTTGAGTGAAAGTACATGGAGACACAACCCAAACTCCCTAGCAAATCATTTTGTATCTATCATAAAAATTCCTAACAAACACTACGTGATTTCTTACCCAGACTATAAAATGCAACATTGTGAGTTGGAAGGTATTAGCCTTAGAAATCAGAATTCCTGGGCTCTAGCCCCAGTCCTCCCACTAACCAGCTGTGAGCTTGGTACATTTCACCTAGATGGAGGTCAGTTTCACCTGTAAAATGAAGAAACTGGGGGGGGGGGGGGGGGGGGGGGAGGGAATCCTTAAGGTCTTTTTATAGCACCCTATAAAATTAATCACTACCATTAGGAAAACAGCTCAAATACAAGCCCTACTGATTATCACTAGCCTTGTAAGTGAAGATTAGCCTTTGGTATACCAAGATTTCTACAGATCTGTTTAGTGATGAACTTCTGGTAAAACTCACTTCATTGCTGGGAGCAATTTAAGCACTGAAAATAGAATCCTTCCTGCCAAACAAACTTCTAGAGAAGTTGAGAATGATAAAATAGCCAAACTGTTTTTCCTACCTTTAAAATCACAGTCAACGTTCTATCATATCTATCTACTATGTAAGATGCTCTTCTACAATATATACTTTGACTCTTAAGTCTACAATTTTTATTCATATTAGACTAGAGGCCCGATGCACGAAATTCATGCAGCGGGGCAGGGAGGTCCCTCAGCCCAGCCTGCACCCTCTCACAATCCAGGACCCCTCGCTCCTAACTGCCCACCTGCTCGCTCCTTACCAGTTGGCTCGTTGCTCCTTTGTGCTGCCCCAGAGGCAAGAGAGGCTCCCACCACTGCTGCTGCACTCGCCAGCCGTGAGCCCAGCTTCTGGCTGAGCAGCACTCCAGCTGTGGAAGCACATTGACCACCAGCGGGCAGCTCCTTCATTGAGCGTCTGGGCCCTGGTGGTCAGTGCGTATCATAGCGACCAGTCATTCTGTCATAACTGTCACTGGGCTTTTACTATATAGACTAGAGGCCCAGCACACGAAATTGTGCACGGGTACAGTCTGCAGGCTGAGCCTGCAATCAGGGCCATCTTCCCTGGCTGCCGGCAGCCGGCCCCTCCCCACCCCCAACACCCACCCCGGTTCCCTGTTCACTATCCAGAGATGGGAGCCTGACGGCCCGGGGAGGGACTGAGAGGTCAGCCATTCCCACCCGCTTGCCGGCCCCATCTCTGCTGCCAGTCGCCCTCTGTGTTTGGGGCAACCGGAGAAGTGGGGGCCTTGGTCTGGCGCCACCTGCATCTCCCCTCTCCTGCCACCCACCCCATGTCCCCATTCACCATTGGCAATTGGAGCCTGCTGGCTAGGGAAAGCAACCCAGAGGTGATCAGTGCACCTCATAGTGACTGGTTGAGCAGTCATTCTGCCGTTATGGTTGCTGGGCTTTTATTATATAGGATTCTAGTTTATTTTCCTGGCAACTGTTTTTCATTATCAAGTATTCTCAAAATTAAGAAACATTTAAAAGTAAGAAAAGGGCCTTGCTTAACTTAAGGAAATACAAAATTCTTTTGAAGGCCCCAAAAGTTTTGGGTAAGCCAAATGATTTATTTTCATCAACAGCAAACTTTTTATCATCCTATCTTTCTGCCTAGAGCATTAAATATTTAAGAAACTGTTAACAGGGAGTCTTTACTAAATCACTAAACTCACTAAATCACTAAAGCCAGAGGAGCCAAACATTTCTTAAAATCCCTGCCAGATTTATAATTTGCAAACTCACGCTAAAAGCATTTTATTGGCACTTTTCATTTAAGTTCTAAAATACTCTCCTCTTCCCTTTTAAAACCTAGCATGACAGTCTTCATTTTCAAATAATTTCACATTGCCCCTCCAAGACATCCTTAATAACAGCACCATCAAATTAAATAGGAACACAAAGATGAACACTTTGACTGAGTCAGGTATCCATGCCATGTATAAATTCCCAGTATTTATTCTTTAGTACAAGGGGGGTGGGGGGGGGAGGCAAAGCTGTACCTAACCCTTTAGTCAAAATTTAATTTAAAAGCAAGTTATTTAAGCTCACAGATATAATTTTAATTATGTAACACTAGTGATCATTAATAAATGGATACATTTTTACTCCAACTTCAAATACTTGTTCAGCTTTCATAACATGTTCCTACTTGAACAACTTTATGACCCTTCTGGGATAACTATATAGGCACCTCAAACCCAACATGAGCAAACCTAAACTCTTAGATCTCCACATCCTATCCCAATCCTGTCCCCTATATAAAACCCCCTGCCCCCCCCGCCCCCCCCCTCCACAGTCTGTGCACTAACATCTGCTCAGCTGTTCAAACCTAGGGGTCATTCTTGGTTCTACTTTCTCCTCACTCTGCACATCCTACTTATCTGCAAGTCCTGTCATTTCTACCCTTAAAATATGTCTTGAATCTATCTACTTACCTCTCTGCACTGGCACTACTTTCACCCAATCCAGCATCGCCACTGCCCTGAACTACTGACTGCCCTTAAATGGGTTCCCTCTGTCTGCACTATCTCTTTCAATCCACATCACAGCAGCCACAGTAAGATTGGATATTTAAAACAAATCCTTATCTTGCTTAAACATGTTGAAGGGCTTCACATTTCAATTCATATGCAATCCAAACTGGTTCCCAAGATCTACAAGGCTGTACAAATCCAGACATCTGATGGCCGTCCAACCAACCTCATTTCACCACCCTGTGTTCACTATGCTTCAACTACCCTGACCTTTGTTTTTCTAACAGAGGCTCTCTCCTCTCAAAAAAAAATGAGAGAGAGAGAGAGAGAGAGAGAGAGAGAGAGAGAGAGAAAAGCTTCTCCATGGAGGTACTTTTCCTAAAGATCCCATCTAAGCAGGTTTCACACCTCTTCCTCCCCCATCCCATCCCACTAATCTTCATAACATGCACTTTTATTGCCTTAGAAGCACTTATCACTGTGTTTAAATATGTCACTGTTTGCCTGCTTAACTCTTAACTGATCTTTTCCTCCATTAAACTGTTAGCTCCAATAGGGAAGAGACCTATCTCTGTTATATCTTCTGTGCCTTGCTCAGTGCTGATGCCTAATAGGAGCTCAACAAACACCGGTAGATGTGTGAGTGGCACTGGCCTTAAGGCCTAAATTGAGTCTCCCCAAAATTCATATGTTTAAGTCCTAACTCCAAGTACCTCAGAATGGAACTGTGTTAGGAGACAAGGGGATAAGTTAAAATGAGGGCCTTAGGGTGGATCCTAGTCCAATCTGACTAGTGTCCTTATAAGAAGAGGAAATTTGGACACACACACACACACACACACACACACACACACACACACACACAAACAGACACCAGGCATGGGTGCACACAGAGAAAAGACCATCCAAGGGCACAGCAAGAAGGTGGCCTTCAGCCGGCCATGGAGAGAGGCTTCAGAAGAAACCAAAGCTTCCAACACATTAATATTGGATGTACTGGTCTCCAGAACTGTGAGAAAAAAATTCTATTGTTTAAGCCATCAGTCTGTGATGTACTATTATGGCAGCCCTAGCAAACTAATACAACCAGAATTAAAATGTAAATAGAAAAACAAATCTCATTATATCCCTAAGTAGTACTGTTATGTATTTCAGTCATATTTGGTCTTGAATTCATAGTTATAACAGAGCATAGTACGAATCCCAGATCTGTTCATTATCCAGTCAATCTGGTTCACAAAGAGATAAATTCTAAAATTTTCCACTTGGATTTGGCAGACTTCTAAAATCTTCCACAATGATTTGTCAAACTTATTTATTTTTATCTGCATAAATGATAGCATTGACTAATATCATGCTTCTATAACACATTCAGGTCTGCCTCTTCCATTCAACTGTTGATAAGATTATTCAGATGTATTACCATGAAGCTTAGGGACTGTGCTCTGCTTACATTGCAGAGACTATGCAAGAACAACCTAGGTCATAAACATTCTTCCCAAACAGAAAATAGTGATTTCATATTGTGTAATTGTGTCCATCTCAATTTTCAAATTAAAAATGACTAGACAAGAAAGTATTCCGTGGTCTTGTGAAAATCATTATTAACCAACTTTTTTTCAAACTTTTGAAGTCCTAGGACATTAAAACAAATTTGTAGTCTATATGCTCCTTTAGGTCTAAAACTGGCTGTGGAGAGTGGATTGCATTTCTGTCCTCCAACCTCATTCCTTTAAAGATGGATGTCAAACCGAGGTGTTACATATGGTAACTGCTGTAACTGTGAAAATGCAAAATTGAGCACGAAAAAGGTTTTTAATCGACAGCATTATCAATATGTTGGTGCAGTTCTGACTATTATAATTACTCTTTTGAAAGCATTATTTCATCACTTGGCATACCATTCATTTTGGTTCAAAGATTATAACAAGATTTTGTCATAGATTTAATAAGCATATACAGAAATCTTGTCTTTTTTTTGTCCATGGGGTTTAAAGGATTTCAGAATTGTTATTTATCTTTTTTCTTTCAATGTTTTGTTTTTTTAGCTCTTATTATCTCCCACTCTTATATACAGGGTTTTTCTAAATTCATAGATATGAAAGCAATGCACAACATAAGATGTAGCTATTGAAATATCAGAGATCCTCATATCTATTTGGGGTTTAGGGGGGCAAAAAACTTAAACTCCATTATTATTAAGAGAAGCGAATCAATGCCTCCTGTTTTTCTAAGAAGGAGATTTTAAGTTTGACTTCTTTCACCTGATTGTACAGTCACTAATGTCAACTCCTTCCTCCACAAACAGCTTCCACACAGTCAAATGCAACTAATCCCCAGACTCTTCACAAGCACAGAACAGAGTGGGCATTCCTCCAGTCCTGAATGGATGAGAAGAAAAGATGTTTTCCTGCAGACTGTGAAGATACAGTACAAACAAAACAATGAAAGAGTGGCTGGCCATAGTCCTAAGATTGGTGAATAGAGTTATGGAACCAACACATCTTTTTTTAAAAATGGCCTCTTGCCCTAGCCAGTTTTGCTCAGTGAATAGAGCATCCTCCTGTGGACTGGAAGGGTCCTGGGTTCAATTCTAATCAAAGACTCAAGCCCAGGTTGCGATCCCCAGTAGGAAGCAATGCTGGAGGCAGCCGATCAATGATTCTCTCTCATCATTGATGTTTCAATCTCTCTCTCCCTCTGCCTTCCACTCTGAAATCAATAAAAGTACTTTTTTAAATAAATAAAATAAAATAAAAATGGCCTCTTGTATTTGCTCCTCAAATTGTGTAGCTTCATCAGTTTTTGTGGTAGTCTTCTTCCACCAAAGTGCTTAAGGTCAGACCAGGCGGCATGATGCCTAAGTTGATAGCTTTTCTCCAAGTTTCTCTCTATAATATGTCTGCTTCTCTGGCAAGGAGATCAGATACCCATACTCTTAGGATACATAATGAAAATGAGTAGGCTGATTCCAGCCAAAATGAGGCCAGAAGGATCACTATATGTGGCACTCTTGTCTTTCCTAGTATTACTGGTTTTATTTACTACAGTGGTGAATGTGGGAAGGACCAGTGGTATGTTTTTCCCTGCTCTAATCAGAAAGGAGCTACTCTGATATCTCCTGCCCAGGCTAAAATATTCCAAGCAATAAAAGTGATTAAATTATCATAAAAGATAGGAGCCACAGAAAGGAGTTGAACATATTTTAATAGTTGAAAATACTCTATTTTTAATACAAAAATATATATTTAAGCTTGAGAGGGAACACCATATTCAAAGCTGTGGCCCCTGAGCCCTGTATCGTTCACTTTACATTAAATAATCTCTCTCTTACAATTATCACTGCCAGGCCTCCTATATATCTCCTATCACTATGGCAACAAAGTAGTCCTGTTAATCTAATTAGGCAATATTCAATTACCTGTGCTAGGGGGGAAAAGATATACTTCTCTTTCTGCCAGAGTCGTTATTGATTAAATGGAAAAGGGTTAGAAAGAGCATCAATAAGTCCAATTTTCAGGCTTCTTGAGCCAATATTAAAGTAGAGTTTGGGCAAAAAGTTGATTCTTGCAATTCTTCCAGTTGGTGGATTGAGCACTCACGCAAATCACCAAGTTTAGCACATTGCTTACTTGAGGGGAATCACTTGCTATGTTGTAATGCAAGTTAGTCCTAAACTTATAATTATACTCTCTGACCTGTGAATTGGTGTAGGAATATCAATTATGGAGACATGCAAATTAGCTCAGCTCTTGGAACCTTGCCCTTAAAGAACATTAGTCTCTCTAATAATAAATGAAGGTAAGAACTAATTATTGCAGTGATAGTATTTGTGACATGATGTCCCAAGAGATAAAATGGTTATCTTGTAAGAACTAAACTAAGAAAATCAAGTCATCATTAAATGTTAAAGGACACATTCATTTTTTGAGCAATACACAAGTGCAATTAATCAGGCTTTTAGCAAACATCATGTCAACCAGTGTTGCCTAAATATCATTCCCATTTGGATTTGTAAACCTTAAATATGTTCTAAGGGACTCCTGATTTCCACTTTCAAAAAAAGGTGCCTTTTCCTCTATTAGTGATTTCCACCTCAGTAAACAACTTTAGGGCCACTCATTTGTTTGCTGTAAAATCTCATAAATCATCTTTGATCCCTCTCATCCAGTCCATTACCAAATCCTGTCATTTCTATCTCAAAATATATCTCAATCTGGTCCCCTCACTCCATTTCTAGGACAACCAGACATGTCTGGGCCACCATCACCCTTCAGTTGATCAACTACTGTAGTCTTCCTGTCTTATCCTCTCTACCAAACAGCCCATTCCCCACACTGTAGCTTAAATGTAGACCAAATGATTTTCTGGATTAATACCACCCAATGGCTTCCCACGACTCTTACAATGAAATCTCAATTCCTTCCCATGGTCTACCCGACCCTTCAGAATCCACTCTCAGCCTCCTCCACCAGCTCCTTTCTGTTCTTAAAAAAATGCCACGTATATTAGATTTTGGAGGATGCCAAAACATAGAACCACGCACTGGGTGACTTGAAACAACAGGAATGTATTCTCTCGCAGTTTGGGAGGAAAGAAGCTCAAAATCAAGTTGTTGGCAGGACCATGCTTCCTCCAAAGGCTCTAGGGGAGCACCCTTCCTTACCCCTTTCTAGCTTCTGATGGTTCCAAGTGTTCCTTGGTTTGTGGTAGCTTAACTCCAACCTCTGCCTCTGCCTCTGCCTTCACGTGGCCTTCTCCTCTGTGGCTTGATCTTCTCTTCTGTCGGCTCTAAGGACACTTTTCTCTGGATTCAGGGCCCACCCACTCAATCCAGGATGATCTCATCTCAAGATCGTTAACGTAATCACATCTGCAAAGACTCTTTTTCCTAACAAGGTCACATTCCCAGGTTCTGAGGCATGGGCACATCTGCTGGGAGGCCACTGCTCAACCCACAGTATCAAGGGTTTTTCATCATTAGGCTGTTGTGATTCTTTTTCTCTCTACTGGGAGCACTTTCCTCTCAGAATTAAACTCATCATTCAGGTCTCACCTGAGATATTACACACTTTCCTGACATAGTCCATCCCTGGCCATCTTACCTCAAGTGGCCTCCCCTCCTTACTTACCCTCATCGTGCTGTTTATTCTCATCACAGCATTCATCGAAGTCATATTTTCAGCTCATATATGTAATTTTAAAGTATTATTTTTTTAAAAGGAGTAAATAATCACAACTAAAGCAAGCTGAAGAGCATTTGAATTTCAAATCACATGACCAGAATGGACTGTAAAGCTTAGTTCGTTTTTATTTCCTGCTTTCAAAGAGATCTAAAAACATGTGACGAGGCTCAATA
The DNA here is from genome assembly GCF_028538775.1 of Myotis yumanensis. Classification (NCBI taxonomy): domain Eukaryota; kingdom Metazoa; phylum Chordata; class Mammalia; order Chiroptera; family Vespertilionidae; genus Myotis; species Myotis yumanensis. Next base: position 201,023,915 of record NW_027223753.1, on the reverse strand, counting down.
GGCAAGTTCCTACCCATATAATCAAGAAAGGAAGAAAAGTGAGGAAATAAAGAAAAGTCATGCATTAACTATTGTCTATTTAAAGCATATCATGTCCTTTTTATACCACTTGTAACTAGGCAAAAAGAAAGCTGCTTTTGGGCTAATATTTAAGATACCTTAACATAAAATGCCCCCAATTAATAAAAGGGTATGAAATTTGATTGCTTTTAACAGTCTTTTTATGGAAAAAAAAATAATAGTACCCTGTCTCTCAGAAGCGGGAGTGTGAAATACACCTGTAAGCCATTAAGAAGCCTTTTGTTATGAAATGCTGATGCAGCCCTGGTATCAGTAAATAGTATATCATTTTACTGCAGATATTCAAGGCCTATAGCAATTCAACAGAAAATTAATCAGGATCACCTCGCCATAAATCTCAACAGTATTAGCTAAAATGCCAATTTTGTAATCACTTTCCATTAAAGCCAAAAATACGAATTAAAATTGATTTTTGCCTGTGCTTTGGTAAACGGCTGCCAATTAATGCTTTCAGTTGTAATGCAGACCTTTACTTAAATTAATTCTGTATGTTGTCTCCGTTCTGTTTATAAAGATAATGAAGTGTGAAAGGATAAGAGCTGTTGGTGCAGAAAAGGGCACTTCACATGCAGGAAGAATAGTGAAACACAAAGGATTCTGGGGCCTTTGCTAACATTAGCTCAACCATGCTCCTTTATAAGCAGTTGTTTAATATGTTATTTCATATGAAAAATTCAATAAAGCCTCTAAACATATAAGTGATAAGAATCTATTCTTACAAGAGATTTAAATAATTAAATGACATTATTTTTTAAATATTTTTCTGAATAAAGTCATATTCTTATTTGTGTAATGTGACCCATTTTTAAAAAGCAAGCCCATGAACTTGGCCCATGTTTGCAGGATCATTTGGAACTAATCGACAATAACTTAGGTTTCAATAAATGTTCTATAGAAAGTGATACCTATATAAATGTCAAGTCTGCTCATTAGAGCTAAATAAAAAAATAACAAACCAAAAACCTTTTCAAGGCTAATCCACAAAGGCTTTAATTGTCTTTTAACTTTTTAATTAATAAAAACCATTAATATGGTACCAAAGTTGAGGGTATTTTTTTGGGGGGGAGCCGTCAGGATGGGATAGATGAAGATGAGAAGTTGGGTTTTCCAGTAAGTAGTAAGGGATACTGAGTCACTTACAGTCAGGTTCTTTGAAGAGCCAAAAATTAGAAACAGAAGCCAAATAGGCAAAATCTGAGTTCTAGATTTGTATAGAAAAAATTCTAAGATCCCTTAAAAGGTAGGAATACATCCCTGGCTGGTTTGGCTCAGTGAATAGAGCATCGGCCTATGGACTGAAGGGTACCGGTTTGACTCCACTGAAGGACACATGCTGGGGTTGTGGGCTCCATCCCCAGTAGGGGGCGTGCAGGAGGCAGCAGATCAATGATTCTCTCTCATTAGTGATGTTTCTATCTCTCACTCCCTCTCCCTCTCTGAAATCAATAAAAATGTGGGGTTTTTTAAAAAGGTAGAAATACATAAATGGTGTCCAAATTCAGAAGCCTGCATGGAACTTCTATCATTTTCTATAGGATTCTGTGTCCTTGCGACTTTTACTTCTTACTCCCAACCTCACCCCTAACTATTACAACTACACATTTACACTTTCTATTCCATTCTCAGACAAGCTCAAAATACATTTATTCTTAAGATGTTAGGAAGATAGCAATATTAATAAACAAGTATACCCTGAGAGTTAATAAATAATAGTTGTAAATCTCTCAGGTTTATTTGCAATGTGTTAACATAAAAGAATTATGTATGCCCTTGACATTAGGACAGCATAAATCCTGAACAATACGAATCCCCAAATCAGAATTGTCACTACACCAAATAGCTTGTACCCCAATATGAGATATAATATGACTGAAATTTTCAGTTTGGACCAGGAGTTCATAACAAGAAAGTCATTTTGGGCTCCCCGTAAACTCATCTACGTATTTCTTTATGATCTCTTTATTCAAGTATATTTTGCTTACATAGCTAGGATCATAGTTTAGATTCTGATTTCCAAACATCACTAGAAGAATATTCAAACATTCTATAGTTACATGGCATGAAGAGGGGACTTATGATTGGCGTTTGTCAGACATCCTCCATATCTAAGGACATTATTTGTTAGAGATCCTCAATATCTAAAATTCCTCCAAACTTACATCGTTATTTTACATTCATCTTAATGATACAGAAACAAGTCAGAAAATATCCAGTGGCCATTACATTGTTCTATGCAGCTCTAATCTGAAGTGTGTGTGTGTGTGTGTTTTCAGTAATTTTCCAAGCAGTGTCCCAATAGTGTAAATAATTTAGTAATTGTTAGCAGGCATTTTGCCACTTATTTCAAGCAGTCATAAAACAAAGAAAGATATTTCATATCACAAGAAACACGCTTCCTTGTCACTAGATATAGAACTAAACCATTAAATTGAGGTGAAATAAAGAAACAACTTTAATCTCCTTGATAAAAAAAAAATCCAACTAAAACTATAATATCCAACAAGCTTCCTGAAATTGACTAAAGAAACACCCACAGTGAATTTCTAGAATGACAGCACTTTTCTTGAATTTATAATTTGTATTGACCATTCAAATGCCTGAGGTTAATTTATGGTCTATTTGTGTTTGATTAGATGTGAGGTATATCTCCTGAGCCCTTAGATATTTGATATTGTCTTTCTGTTGTCAAAAAACAAAAGGAAATGAAGAACCTATAAAATAGTAAACATGTGGACAAATATAAAAGATAATTTAAAAGAAAAGTTATATTTTCAGCCCTCTGCTAGTAAATTTCACTCCCTGTAATGTTGTAAAGGTCCAAGCATAACTTAAGGTTTCCCTATCTCCATCTTAATGTAGGGGGTTGGTAAAAATACATTTACCTAGAGATGACTGTTTCATCTGAGATGACGTACTGTGGTATAGCAATGAGGTCTCTCTGAATTGCCTGAACAATGAGCCCGCTGATACCATCTCTCCCCTCCTCTAGCCAAAGAAACTATACCTAACTCCAGTGACAGCATTACCAGTGTCTTTCTCCTCTCTGGAGAAGGGATTTCAACTTTCTATAGAATTCCCCCACCCCCCCCACCCCTCGCCCTAAAGAATCTCAGTATTGGGCTACAAATTTTCCCAGACAATTTATGCAAACAGTTGGCTTCTAAATCCAGACTTCCTGGTGACTCAGTAGGCTGTATGCCCATTGGCAATATTGCTCTCACAATTGCTCTATAACAGTGATGGCGAACCTATGACATGCGAACTCATTTTTCTGATTGATTTTTCTTTGTTAAATGGCATTTAAATATATAAAATAAATATCAAAAATATAAGTCTTTGTTTTACTATGGTTGCAAATATCAAAAAATTTCTATATGTGACACGGCACCAGAGTTAGGTTAGGGTTTTTCAAAATGCTGACACGCCAAGCTCAAAAGGTTCTCCATCACTGGGCCTATAAGAAGACACAGTGATTTCTACCTTGGACCACAGGGAAAGCATCAGCTGAAGGAAAGGGCTGTGTCAGGATGCTGCCTTCTTCCCTTTCTTCTCCCTCTTTTTTCTAAACACTTCCATGCCTTGTAGTTCTTTTGCTTTCTCTTCTTTTTCTCTATACTACCCTCCATCTCCGTATCATCCTCCTCCTCCCGGGTACCTTCCATATCAACCGACCCAGAGGGCACAGCTGACTCCTCCCCGGACACCGACACCACCATCAAGCTCGGCCCTGATGGACCCTTTGATGCAGCCCTTCAACTCGCTGATGCTTCAGGAAGCCCGTCACCAATGAAGCCGCCCGCTAGCCGGATCAACAAGGACAACCAAACCACCGACTTGAGGACAGCTGAAATCCCTTGACTGAAAAGGCCAGCAACCTTCTATAGGAACAAGGCTCCTTGTGCACTCCATCCACTATGTTTATAGCTATGCTCGCTATCATTGCTTGTCAGTCTTCTTCCAAGTCTTAAACAACCCAATCCAAGAGGTGGCCGCTGATTTACATGCACTATCATTTAAAAAAATAAAAAAGGGGGAATTTGCCAGAAGCTGGTCCATCCTTGCTGCTTGACAAAGTCGCTGCAGGGAAGAAACATCTGCACAGCATATATTTCAAGGGATCTGGCATATATGGCATACTGTTCTTAATATGTTTGCTCCCCTTCTTGGCGCTATGTGTTTTAACCAAGGTCACCTCTCCAAGAAAGGTTGTTTCCCCAGGTAGGGATTTTTCCCTGAAGTTAGGGAGGGAATAAAACCCCTTAACTAAGTGCCAGGTGGGTAGTTAATCACTTTAACTACGAACAATAACGCTTAAGCTACATAATCTTTACTCCCTGGAATGGAGATAAAAAACGCCCTAACCTGCCGAAACCGGTTTGGCTCAGTGGATGGAGCGTCGGCCTGCGGACTGAAGGGTCCCGGGTTCGATTCTGGTCAGGGGCATGTGCCTGGGTTGCGGGCACATCCCCGGTGGGAGGTGTGCAGGAGGCAGCTGGTCGATGTTTCTCTCTCATCGATGTTTCTGGCTCTCTGTCTCTCTCCCTTCCTCTCTGTGAAAAAATCAATAAAATATATTTTTTAAAAAAAACAAAACAAAAAAAATGCCCTAACCTTTGGAATAGAAATTGATAGGATTAAAATCAACTGGTATAAATACAGATGTAACAAGACTATAAGACACAGAACCTGGCTGGAGATCCTGGCTGGAACCTGGCTAGGTTGCTGATCAACTGAACGCTGCCTCTGTGTCAATCCTTCTTCGACGACTCCATCCACACCTTTGGGAACCCCTGGACCTGCTGGGGCTGGACCCCAACAATTGGCACCTGCTCCCACGGGGCGCATGCGCAGAGGCCAGCCCCCAGCTATTTTCCTCCGTGGCAGCTGCAGCGAGTGGAAGGGCTTGGGAGCGCCAGTTCCGCCTGTGTGTTCAAGTGGACAAAATGGCAAAGACTGCCAAGACTCACGAAGATATCGAAGCACAGATTCGAGAAATTCAAGGCAAGAAGGCAGCTCTTGATGAAGCTCAAGGAGTGGGCCTTGATTCTACAGGTTATTATGACCAGGAAATATATGGTGGAAGTGACAGCAGATTGGCTGGATATGTGACATCAATTGCTGCAACTGAACTTGAAGATGATGACGCTGACTACTCATTATCTACAAGTTTGCTTGGTCAGAAGAAGCCAAGATATCATGCCCCTGTGGCATTGCTTAATGATATACCACAGTCAACGGAACAGTATGAACCATTTGCTAAGCACCGACTTCCAAAGATTGCTGACCGCGAAGATGAATACAAAAAACACAGGCGGACCATGATAATTTCCCCAGAGCGTCTTGATCCTTTTGCAGATGGAGGGAAGACCCCTGATCCTAAAATGAATGCTAGAACTTACATGGATGTAATGCGAGAGCAGCATTTGACTAAAGAAGAGAGAGAAATTAGGCAACAACTAGCAGAAAAAGCTAAAACTGGAGAACTGAAAGTCGTCAATGGAGCAGCAGCGTCCCAGCCTCCCTCAAAACGAAAACGCTGTTGGGATCAAACAGCTGATCAGACTCCTGGTGCCACTCGCAGAAAGCTGCCACGTTGGGATCAAGCAGAGACCCCTGGACATACCCCTTCCTTAAGATGGGATGAGACACCAGGCTGTGCAAAGGGAAGTGAGACTCCTGGAGCAACTCCAGGCTCAGAAATATGGTATCCTACACCAAGTCACACACCAGCGGGAGCTGCTACTCCTGGACGCGGTGATACACCAGGCCATGCAACACCAGGCCATGGAGGCGCAACTTCCAGTGCTCGTAAAAACCGATGGGATGAGAACCCCAAGACAGAAAGAGATACTCCTGGGCATGGAAGTGGATGGGCTGAGACGCCTCGAACAGATCGAGGTGGAGATTCAATTGGTGAAACACCCACTCCTGCGGCCAGTAAAAGGAAATCACGTTGGGATGAAACACCAGCTAGTCAGATGGGTGGAAGCACTCCTGCTCTGACCCCTGGGAAAACACCAATTGGCACACCAGCCATGAACGTGGCTACCCCTACTCCAGGTCACATAATGAGTATGACTCCTGAACAGCTTCAGGCTTGGCGTTGGGAGAGAGAAATTGATGAGAGAAATCGCCCACTTTCTGATGAAGAATTAGATGCTATGTTTCCAGAAGGATATAAGGTACTTCCTCCTCCAGCTGGTTATGTTCCTATTCGAACTCCAGCTCAAAAGCTCACAGCCACTCCAACACCTTTGGGTGGTATGACTGGTTTCCACATGCAAACTGAAGACAGAACTATGAAAAGTGTCAATGACCAACCATCTGGAAATCTTCCCTTTTTAAAACCTGATGATATTCAGTACTTTGATAAACTTTTGGTGGATGTCGATGAATCAACACTTAGTCCAGAAGAGCAAAAAGAGAGAAAAATAATGAAATTGCTTTTAAAAATTAAGAATGGTACACCTCCAATGAGAAAGGCTGCATTGCGTCAGATTACTGATAAAGCTCGTGAATTTGGAGCTGGTCCTTTGTTTAATCAGATCCTTCCTCTACTGATGTCTCCTACACTTGAGGATCAAGAACGTCATTTGCTTGTCAAAGTTATTGATAGAATATTATACAAACTTGATGACTTAGTTCGACCATATGTGCATAAGATCCTTGTGGTCATTGAACCATTGCTGATTGATGAAGATTACTATGCTAGAGTGGAAGGCCGAGAGATTATTTCTAATTTGGCAAAGGCTGCTGGTCTGGCTACTATGATCTCTACCATGAGACCCGATATAGATAATATGGATGAACATGTTCGTAACACAACAGCTAGAGCTTTTGCTGTTGTAGCTTCTGCCCTGGGCATTCCTTCACTACTGCCCTTCTTAAAAGCTGTGTGCAAAAGCAAGAAGTCCTGGCAAGCGAGACACACTGGTATTAAGATTGTACAGCAGATAGCTATTCTTATGGGCTGTGCCATCTTGCCATATCTGAGAAGTTTAGTTGAAATCGTTGAACACGGTCTTGTGGATGAGCAGCAGAAAGTTAGGACCATTAGTGCGTTGGCCATTGCTGCCTTGGCTGAAGCAGCAACTCCTTATGGTATCGAATCTTTCGATTCTGTGTTGAAGCCTCTATGGAAGGGTATCCGCCAACACAGAGGAAAGGGTCTGGCTGCCTTCTTAAAGGCTATTGGGTATCTTATTCCTCTCATGGATTCAGAATATGCCAACTACTATACGAGAGAAGTGATGTTAATCCTTATTCGAGAATTCCAACCTCCTGATGAAGAAATGAAGAAAATTGTGCTGAAGGTGGTAAAGCAGTGCTGTGGAACAGATGGTGTAGAAGCAAACTACATTAAAACAGAGATTCTTCCTCCCTTTTTTAAATATTTCTGGCAACACAGAATGGCTTTAGATAGAAGAAATTATCGACAGTTAGTTGATACTACTGTGGAGTTGGCTAACAAAATAGGAGCAGCAGAAATTATATCCAGGATCGTGGATGATCTGAAAGATGAAGCTGAACAGTACAGAAAAATGGTGATGGAAATAATTGAGAAGATTATGGGCAACTTGGGAGCAGCAGATATTGATCAAAAAACTTGAAGAACAACTGATTGATGGCATTCTTTATGCTTTTCAAGAACAGACTACAGAGGACTCAGTAATGTTGAACGGATTTGGCACAGTTGTCAATGCACTTGGCAAACGGGTGAAACCTTACTTGCCTCAGATCTGTGGTACAGTTTTGTGGCGTTTAAATAACAAATCCACAAAAGTTAGGCAACAGGCAGCTGACTTGATCTCTCGAACTTCTGTTGTTATGAAGACTTGCCAAGAGGAAAAATTGATGGGGCACTTGGGTGTTGTTTTGTATGAGTATTTGGGTGAAGAGTACCCTGAAGTATTGGGCAGCATTCTTGGAGCACTGAAGGCCATTGTGAATGTAATATGTATGCATAAGATGACTCCACCAATTAAAGATCTGCTGCCTAGACTCACTCCCATCTTAAAGAACAGGCATGAAAAAGTACAAGAGAATTGTATTGATCTTGTTGGGCGTATTGCTGACAGGGGAGCTGAATATGTGTCAGCAAGGGAGTGGATGAGGATTTGCTTTGAGCTTTTGGAGCTCTTAAAAGCTCACAAAAAAGCTATTCGTAGAGCCACAGTCAACACATTTGGTTATATTGCAAACACCATCGGCCCTCATGATGTGTTGGCTACACTTTTAAATAACCTCAAAGTTCAGGAAAGGCAGAACAGAGTGTGTACCACTGTAGCAATAGCTATTGTCGCTGAAACGTGTTCACCCTTCACAGTGCTCCCTGCCTTAATGAACGAATACAGAGTTCCTGAACTCAATGTTCAATACGGAGTGTTAAAGTCCCTTTCCTTCTTGTTCGAATATGTCGGTGAAATGGGCAAGGACTACATTTGTGCTGTCACACCATTACTGGAAGATGCTTTAATGGATAGGGACCTTGTACACAGACAGACGGCTAGTGCGGTGGTGCAACACATGTCACTGGGGGTTAATGGATTTGGTTGTGAAGATTCGCTGAATCACTTGTTGAACTATGTATGGCCCAATGTGTTTGAGACATCTCCCCATGTAATTCAGGCAGTGATGGGAGCCCTGGAGGGCTTGAGAGTTGCTATTGGACCATGTAGAATGTTGCAGTATTGTTTACAGGGCTTGTTTCACCCAGCCCGGAAGGTCAGAGATGTGTATTGGAAAATTTACAACTCCATCTACATTGGTTCACAGGATGCTCTCATAGCACATTACCCAAGAATCTATAATGATGATAAGAACACCTATATTCATTATGAACTTGACTATATCTTATAATTTTGTTGTTTATTTTGTGTTTAATGCACAGCTACTTCACACCTTAAACTTGCTTTGACTTGGTGATGTACACTTTTAAACATTGCAGAGGAGCATAAAACTGGTCATAGAGGAAGAGCTAGAAATCCAGTAGCATGATTTTTAAATAACCTGTCTTTGTTGTTGATGTTAAACAGTAAATGCCAGTAGTGACCAAGAACACAGGGACTACACACACTATACTGGAGGGATTTCATTTTTAATTCATCTTTATGAAGATTTAGAATTCATTCCTTGTGTTTAAAGGGAATGTTTGAGAAATAAAACATTTGTGTACAAAAAAAAAAAAGAAGAAGACACAGTGACAAGAAAATGGAGACCCTCCATGCTAATGCAAATCTTCTCTGTTTCTATTAGATTGCTAGGCCCTGGCATTATCTCCAAGGGATGAAGAAAACACAGGTGCCACGTGCACTTTTACTAGTCCTTGATTTGTAGGCCTCCCCCGGTAAAGTCTATTATCTTAACTCAGACTGTGTGACACTGTGAAAGTCATTCCAAACAAGCCCTGATATATGACAAGTGGTAGAGACTATCATCCGAGTCAACTTGCACCATATGTACTATGTCTCCTATACTCAAGATGATCTAGAGCAGGGGTGGGCAACCCCTGGCACGCATGCCAAATATGGCACGCCAATAACATTTGCTGGCACACGAAACCCTCTCTTATAATCTTCCATTTACAATTTTTTTCTTAATATCAACTTTTTTATTTTTCAGATAAATTCAGTGTAGGTGCATCTTAGATAAATAAATAATTTTACATAACAAGTTATCTTAAAGACCATAGACATGGATTGACGAGAGGAAGAACAATTTCTATGCCTCTGCCTTAACTCTCCCTGCCTTCCTAGATCCGACCAGTGTTTTGGTTTCATACACATACGCTTGTGAATCTTTGTTCTCAGTGATGAATTTTGTTAAGTCTCGTAATAGGAGAAGCCTGACGGATGAAAGTAGTAGCTCGTGCATATCTCTGCAGGTCATGAAATATAAACCTGATGTAAAATCTCTGTCATCAGTGATGCAGCAGCAAAAGTCCCACTGATAATATCAAACGGAGTCATAAAGTTTTCTGTCAGACTATCAGTGTACATGTATACATTAAAAAATAAATGTATTTTTCATCTTCATATACTGTGTTTTTGTCGCTCAAATGAATTTTATTATTTCTTCAAGGTTCTTCACATATGTACACCTTAAGAGATATCAAGTAGGCGTAACATGTTCTCAAAAATTAGGGTTGGCACGCAGAAGAATTCTGAGTCAGAGATTTTGCTGGTTTTGGCACGCACTCACAAAAAGGTTGCCCACCCCTGATCTGGAGTGATGGCACCATTCACCATTTATTGTGGGTCACTTAGTGAACAAAAAGGAGAACATCCTATGGTCTTTAACAACCACCTTTCAAAGTGCCAACCAGGCAAAAGTTTTCATAACATAGTAAGAGAAATAGAATCTAAAAAACATTTTATGCTTCCCTAGCATAACCATCATAATAAATTATAGGAGTCATAAGACTAGAAGATCCTCAGCCTAATTGTACTGTGCTTTCCTAGTGACAGTTTTAAAGGTGTGCATTCCCAGAAGAAACACAGTCACAGTGCAGATGACAGGAAGAACAGTGCCCAGTCATTGTTTGATGGGTCACTGACAAGGATTCTTAATTCAACTTCATAAACCTGACAGCCAGTGGAAAGTCCTCTAAGACTCTGGAATTAGGGTGATGCTCAAACTTATTTTGAGGTGCTATGAGTTTTCTTCTTTGTTTCTGTGTATTAATAGGCATTTTTGTGAGACTATAGGAGAAACTGTGTCAATACACCCTATGCTATTTTTTAAATATAATTTTTAAAATATAATTTTTTATTGATTTCAGAGAGGAAGGGAGAGGGAGAGAAAGACAGAAACATCAATGATGACAGAGAATCATTGATTGGCTGCCTCCCACATGCCCTGCACTGGGGATCGAGCCAGTAACCCAGGTATGTGCGCTGACCAAAGAATCGAACTGTGACCTCATGGTTCATAGGTCAATGCTCAACCACTGAGCCACTCTGGGGGGACGGGGGGACAAAGTTAGGATGTTTCTCTGCTTTTGCTTTGAGCACTGGTATGTTTACAAAAATTTGACCATTTTCCATATACTTTTCTAATCTCAGAAAATAAAATAGTTATCAAATTTTCCAAAAGACAACTGACATCAATCTAATTTACTATTTTTAGTGACTGCATATTATTTTCTCGTATAATCTACACTAATAAAAGAGAAACATGGTAATTGGCGTACGACCGCTACCCTTCCCATTGGCTAATCAGCGTATCCTTATGCAAATTAACTGTCAGCCAAGATGGCGGCCGGCAGCCAGGCAGCTGGAAGCGAACATGAGGCTTGCTTGCTGCAGGGACTGCAGACTCCAACTCTCAGCCGACAGTTTGAAACTTTGTAACAAATATAGCCAGCTGGGATCTCAGAGCTGACGTTATACATTGTTTCGATTATAGAACAGCAAACAAACCAGCAGCGGAGGCCTCAGAGCTAGAGCCAGAGCTAAAGCTGGCCCAGAATAAAAAAAAAAGAAAAAAAGGAGCGGTTGGGAGATTCGGTCAATCGCCAGCCTTAAGGCAGCCCTCAGCCCTCACCCAGACTGGCCAGGCACCCCAGTGGGGACCCCCACCCTGATCCAGGACACCCTTCAGGGCAAACCAGCCGGCCCCCAGGCCTCTATCCTATATAGTAAAAGGGTAATATGCCTCCCAGCACAGGGATCAGCGGAGCCACGAGGCCTCCTGGCACCGGGTCAGCGTGACAGGGGGCAGTGCCCAAACCCCCTGATCGCCCTGCGGCTCTGTGTGTGACAGGGGGCGGCATCCCAACCCCCTGATCCGCCCTGCTCTGTGTGTGACAGGGGGCGGCATCCCAACCCCCTGATCCGCCCTGCTCTGTGTGTGACAGGGGGCAGTGCCCTAACTCCCCTATCGGCCCTACTCTGTGCGTGACAGGGGGGAGCTCCCCAACCTCCTAATGGGCCCTGCTCTGTGCATGACAGGGGGGAGCTCCCCAACCCCCCTGATGGGCTCTGCTCTGTGCGTGACAGGGTACGGAGCCCCAACCCCCCTGATGGGCCCTGCTCTGTGCGTGACAGGGGGCAGCGCCCCAACCCCCTGATTGGCCCTGCTCTGTGTGTGACAGGGGGTGGCACCGCAACCTCCCCATCAACCCTGCCTTGAGTGTGACAGGGGGTGATGCCCCAACTCCCAATCGGCCCTACCCTGAGCGTGACCAGAGGCTGCACCTAGGGATTGGGCCTGCCCTCTGCCACCCGGGGGCAGGCCTAAGCCAGCAGGTCATTATCTCCCGAGGGGTCCCAGACTGCGAGAGGGCACAGGCTGGGCTGGGGGACCCCCCTCCCCACCCCTCCGAGTGCACAAATTTTTGTGCACCGGGCCTCTAGTCTATAATAATAAAAGGGTAATATGCTAATTAGACCAGATGTCTTCCAGACGTCATTCCAGATGTCCTTCCTGACAAAGCCAGGGCCAGAAAGAAGCCGGCCGGGATCTCAGATGCTTGCCAGCAGCTGGAGGAGGGAAGCCTGAGTCCTGGGTGCCGGAGGGAAGCCAGTGCCAGCATCCCAGGTCCCGGGTGCTGGAGGGAAGCCGGTGCTGGCAGCCGGGGGAAGGAAGGCCTACTTTTGCACAAATTTTCATGCATCGGGCCTCTAATATACAACAATTTGTTTGACTTATCACCTGTTTGGGTAGTTTGCTTTTTTCCCAGTTTTGTCATTAAAGATCCTGTCAAAAAAAAATCCTAAAATACACATGCCCTTAACTGCCATGATTTTATTTCTGTGAGCTAGATTCCCATAAGTGGGAGTGCTCTTAACAGGGTTTACAAAATGACTTCTGAAATCATTCCATAACATCCTTCTGTCTTCTTTTGGACTTGGCTTAGTTCTGGCTTTAATTTTATAAACCTGTGTCAAAATGGTTTATTACCTTTCTTCAGAATCTCGGTGTATCTGTCTGGGTTCTTGGTTGAAAACAAAAGAAACCAACTTAGGTAACAAACCAACAATATCCAAGCAGGAAGTACATCAGTCATTAACACAACTGAGAGAATGCTGGAATAATAGACTCTCAGAACAAGGGGAGAATGTATCAAAGTCTCACAAGGGTATAGTTTTATAAGAAGACATCTGATGTCATACAAGGGCCACAGAGTTGGATATTCAGCACTGATGACTTAAAAGTCTTTAACTGGCAATGAGTCTCACTCCTCCCTAAAAATTCTAGCCGAGGTAGAAAATCCCTTTAGATGAGCCTAGAACAGAAGCCATCTCACTAGTTTTAGGGGTCAGTCAGAAGGACTCTATTTCCCCCCTACTATTCCATAAAGTAAAAAGACTGGTGCCTCCTATCCATTTTCTGATGCTTTCCAAAGACATTAGAGTTCACAACTTTTACTACCTAAGATCCATTTATAAACTCCTCTTCATATTTACCATTCCAAAACAAAAATTTTAGGTCCGTGATACATTTTTCTGGTACAGTCACAAAATTGCTCCCCTCCTCCCAAAGCCACATGAATTATTTCACATAGTTTATAATTATTCTCCTATAGTTTTTCACTATTTTATCTGGCCACTCTACAAACAGTGAGCCAAATTATAAATTTCACCACAACCAACTTCCTATAAATTATAACAGGAAAAAGAAAATAACGACAAGAGAAAACTAGCTCAAATGACTAAAAATATTAAAAACAGAATGAAGAAGAAATTATTAGTATAGGCTACAGTCTTCAATTCTGCAACTGGCCATGTTTTCTGTAATCCATATTTATGATTACCCTCCTCCACTATGCACTCTATACTGGGTGGGGTAAAAGTAGGCTTACAGTTGTTCATATGGAAAATAATAAAATAATTAATAAAAAATCAATACTCACTACTGTAAATCTACTTTTGCCACACCCTGAATTCTCTTTGCCTTAAAACAGTACCTCTGCTATTCAAGTTTCTTTACTGAGTGAAATAGCTCAAACTTTTATTTCTAAGGAGTGAGAATCTTTATTGGTTATCTTTGCTATGGGGTAACAACTCCCAAATCTCAGAAGTTTACAAGAACAACCATTTACTTCTTTGTAAGGTTACACATAAGTGGGAAGACAGCTGTGGGTGTACTCTGAAGTGCCCATCTGCTCCATCTCTTCTTATTGATGGATCCAGGGTGAAGGAGCAATCATCCACCCCTTTCTGGTCCATTTCTTTTCTCTCTCCCCAATCCACCCGCACTGCCCTCTCTAGCTCCAATTAGGCTTTCACCTTCATCTCTCAAATGAAACAGGACTTACTAAGCAGGTACAGAGTTAGGTTGAGGTAAATGAGGCCCTTGTGTTGAGTACAAAATTTAAAGGACCCCCAAAATTCATCAATTAAGATAATTTTCACAGGATTAAGAAGTACAAATTGCCTGTTATAAAAACAGTCACAGAAATGTAAGGCACAGCATAGAGAATATAGTCAATAGTATTTTAATAACTATGTATGGTGTCAGATCGGTATTAGACTTACCAGGGTGGTCACTGTATAAAGTATATAAATGTTGCACTCTTAAAACTAATATAATATTATATGTCAACTACAATTGAAAAATAATTTTTAAATCAAAATTAATGCAAAAAGTCACCATGAACTTATCAAAGGCTTAAACACAGACAGATTCAATATTACCTTTTGCCTCAGTCTCTAATACAGCTCAGCACAGCACTATTACCAATTTTATCATTATTTAAACTTTTGATATTGTGTTCAATGCAGATTTTTGCATTCATTTTTATTTTTTAATATCACATTAAGATATCATGTAATTGCATTAAAATACTGAGATTTTTGGCACCCAAGGCAAGTCCTAGTCCTGGCTCTGTAATTAAGATCACCAATGTTATCCATATTGCTAAACCCAATGACTCAGTTCTCAGGCTTCGTCCTACTTGACCTGTGAGCAGCAGTTAATATGGATGATCTCGTCTTCCTTAAACATATCATACAAGTAGGCATGAGAACACGACCTTCTCAGATCTCCTGGCTCACTGAGCACTCCTTCTGAGAAGTTCTTTGCTCAGTCCCTCACATAGAAGCCTTCTCTTAACATTGGAGGGCCAGTATTTCTGTTTTGAGACCTCTTCTCTTCACTATTTCCACTCACTCCCTAGGTTATCTAATTGAGTTCCATGGCTTTAAAAAATGCTTTCAATAGAAAAATTCAAATGTACATACTGCCTTAGTCCATTCAGGCCGCTGCAATAAAATGCCACATATCAGGGTGACTTATAAACAAAAAAAAATTATTTCTCATAGTTCTGGAGGCAGGGAAGTCCAAGATCAGGATGCCAGCGTGGTAGAGTTCTTATGAAAGCCTCTGCAAGGTTGCAGATTGCGGACTTCTTGCTGTGTTCTCACATGGTGGGAAGGGCAAGGGAGCTCTCTGTGGTCTCTGTTATAAGAGCAATAATCCCATTTTTGCAGGATCTACCCTCATGACCTAGGCCTCTCACAAAGGCCCCACCTCATTTCAATATATGAACTGGGAGGGGGGGATACATACATTCAGGCCTCAGCACTATGAAGTTCAGACACAAATCCAACTGCCTCTTGATCATCATCTCATTCTACCGCCTGTTTGCTCTTAGACTCATTCCCTGCCTTCCTGTTTCCTTCCATTCTGGCTTCCAGATCACTTCAGTCAGTGGATGGCACTGGAAGAAGATCGGAGGGCAGAAGCAAAGGAAAAGATGGATTTTTCTATCCCCTCTCTGTGTCCTGTGGGGTCTCAAGCAGCGAGTGCTTCTCCTCCATTGTTTCTGCTCCAGCCAGACTGCCCTGGCATCCACTGGAAACTCTCACCTGCGCTCTCTATCTGTGATGGCTCCAAATTTTTATTTTACCCTGGAAATACTACCTCTTTTAGTTCCTGCAGCCCAAAGAGTAGCAGCCATTTCCTGTGGTGGCTAATCTCAGGTCAAAATCCTTGATTGTTTCCTTATACAGCAAAGTCAAGCCATCAACCAAATTGTCTGGCTTTACTCTCGCAATAGATCCAGAATGTGATTATCTAAGTTGACACCTGAAATATGGTCAGAAATGTGTCAGATGCTGTACCTGCCCCAGCCAGCTGTGTCTTATCATTGCAATTTTAGTCTCCTGCCAGCGTCTACTTTTCCACTTACTGTACTCATTACACATAAACCAGAATAGCTCTTTAAAAATATAATTCAGATCACATCACACTTCTACACAAAAGTACCCATCTGTTTCCCAACTCACTCTACCATAAGATGGCCTACAATACCCTATATGATCTGCTGCCTCTATCCTTGTCCCCACATCACTCACAGTGTATCAGCTACTCTGACCACCTTGAAATGCAGGTCACTGTTTTTTATAGTCTTGGTATTTCCTCTTCCTTTACTTGAAACTTTCTCCTTCCAGATATTTTCAGGGTGTGTACCCTCTCTCCCATCAGGCCTCTATTGGTATATCACTCTATCAGCTCAAACTAACCTCCAATATGAAATTACAATTCACCACCCCCGACCTCTCCTTTTTCCCTTGACTCTATTTTATTTTTCTGCATAGGAGTCATCAGAATTTTATATGTCATGCATTTACAGGCTTCTTTGTCTGTTATCAATCTTCCCCCTCATAAGCATGGGAACTTTTTTCTCTTTTGTTCCCTGCTACATTTTCCACTGAGGTTACTGACACAAAATTGACAGCCACTTGATAGCCATTATAAATAAATGAATGAATGGCATGCCCATGTCATACCATCACATTTAAGGTAACTGCTTTCTAGGTATCTATATATATAAAAGCCAAAGCAACCTTTACAGCTGAATAACCAGAACAACTGGTTGACCAGTTGCTATGATGCGCACTGACCACCAGGGGGCAGACGCTCAATGCAGGAGCTGCCCCCTGGTGGTCAGTGCACTCCCACAGTCAACCTCCTGCAGCCTTTCTCCCCGGCTGGCTGCCACCCTGGCCCCAATGGGGGGCGGGAGGGCAGCCCCCTGATAGGCCTCAATCGCTGGCCAGGCCAAGGGACTCCACCCTTACATGAATTCATGCACCAGGCCTCTAGTATCAGCATAATATAATCAATGTAGTGAAACTATGTGTTTATGGACTCCTGGGTCAAGTTTTGAAGTTGCAATGCTAGCTTTTAAAAGTCCTGATATGTTCTGTTCAGTAGAATAAAAAGAAGAAAAAATAATTTTTCAGGTAAATAATTGCATACCAGGTGTCAGGGTACATTGATTTGCTCCAGTAAGGAGATCACATTGGAAACAGCAGCTGCAATTGAAATAACCACCTGTCATTTTCCAGAATTCATCTATCTTCAGCACCAGCCATATTGGAAAGATAAATGAGAATGGGGTAGGAGTCAACTGGCCACATCTTTCAAGTATTTGTTTGTGGCACTAATCCCTGCTGTTCTTTAGTGATGCAGTACTGCTTGGGTCTAAATTCTATTTATCAGCTGATTCTCCATAAGCCTCTATTCTGACTGGCAGTCTGCAGTAGCACTATGAATCCTAGAAATTAACATCTACTCAGTGGCAGTATCAACTAATCATAAAAATGGCACAGTTGTGATGGCAACTGAAAACAGGATAATTTAGAGAATCTCAGGCTGAAGATTTACACTATGGGTTTGTTCTTCCTCAAAAGTACTTTAAATTCTCTTCAGTCATTGATACTGGGCCATTGGGTTGATTCACTTGACAATAAAGATTCTCTTATAATGTAATCCAACGGCCCTCAGTTCAAATCAAGCAGGATCTTAGTAGATTGGCCCACTATTGTAACCTCCCTACCTAATATGGGATGTAGGTAAGCCATTCCTTTTTTTTAATTTTTTTATTGATTTCAGAAAAGAAGATAGACGGAGAGAGAAATAGAAAGATCTATGATGAGAGCGAATCATTTATTGGCTGCCTCCTGCATGCCCCCTACTAGGGGATCGAGCCCACAACCCAGGCCTGTGCCCTGACCTGGAATCCAACTGTGACCTCTTGGTTCATAGGTTGATGCTCAACCACTGAGCCACACTGGCTGGGCATGTAAGCCATTTTTATGTGAACTCTGTTGCTCAAGTTGCCAGTGATGGGAAAGGGCAGCTCTATGGCCTCTGCTTCCCTAGAACCCAACCTTCCCTAACTGCAGATGAGGAAACAGTTTCACTCCCAGCATCTCATGGTGTGCCCAACTGACAGACCACCTCTAAAGTCCCTTTCCAGGATAATGTATTTTTTCTTGCAAATTTATTTTTCAAAGTCTTGGCAAATAAAGTATATCCTGAACCCCACTGGGTCATATTAAATAAATTCACTCCACAGCTTCAGTCTCCTGAAGTCTTTGAACTATTTCTTCTCCGTAGTTACCAAGAAATTTTTAGCATCTCTCTCTCATGAATATGGGCCAGCATTAAGTAGAGGTTTTAATCAGCTAATCAAACCATTTTACCAAGCTCTACAGTAGAAATAAGGAAAGTTCTCTTAGTAAGGACTCTTCTACAGATTAAGGACTTAAGGCATCTTCAAGCAAAAAGAGAAAAACTCAGAACGGGATGCGGCTTACATTGGTTGCATAAAAGGTTCAGTGGAATTGACTACTTAAGCTTTTTGATGCGCTTCACATCCTCCTAGCTATTGCCATCCCAATTCTAAGTTTCCAGACTTCTGAATGAGAGACATCATGGACCAAAACTCCAAGTCATATACTACTACCTTAGCAACTGATTGGATCAAGCTATACATTTGGCTCTTGACTAGCTCTTGACCCTATGGCTACAAAGGGTTACTGAAACTTTGGCAAGGTCATATAACATCCCTTCTTGAGTTGAGAATCTAGGCACTCAAACCTGTCATTCTTCTCTAACCTGTCCAGTACTATTTGCAGAAGTCCTACCACTTCCCACTCCTTGAACTCTTCATACCTCCCCTAGTCTTCCAAAACAGCAGACATTGTATTTCCCAACATTTTGCCTTCAACGGGTATTTTATTTAGTAGTGAAACAGTTATTTAAAGCTTAATCCTGCATGCCCCCACAGGGGATCGAGCCCACAACCCGGGCTTGTGCCCTGACCTGGAATCTAACTGTGACCAACTGGTTCAGAGGTCGATGCTCAACCACTGAGCCATGCCAGCTGGGCAGGTAAGCCATTTAATCAAATAACTGTTTCACTGCTACATATAATAAATTTCCAGATTCCTTCTCCATAATCTTAAGAAGATTTCCCTGCCTTCACTCCCTACTATGTCATAGTCCACCTGTTTCCACCCCTGGTAACAACTTCTCTATTTTTTTTGCAAACAACAGAAACCTACTCTGGTTTGCTTAAGCAGGACAGGATTTTCTGAAAGATCACTGTATTAGTTATTTATTGCTGTATACTAGGTTATCCAAAACTTAGCAATTGAAAACAGCAGGCAATTTTATCTCACAGTGTCTGTGGGTCAGGACACCAGCTTGATTTGGCTGGGTGGTGCTGGCTGGGGGTCTCTCAGGGGCTCTCACCAGGTCCACACAGGGCTGCAGACATTCTACAACTTGACAAGAAGAGGGTCTGCTTTCCTGCTCATTCACATGAGTGTTGACAAACCTCAGGTCCTTATCCTTGTCTACTATATACAGTTTCCAGAATTGTGGTCTTTTTTCATGTAATAGTAAGTAATGGTTATTATAATTAAAATTCCCAAAAATGTGTGTGCAAATTCACATCTCTCTACCTTCAGTGGAACTTATTTCATTCTTCAGTTTAAAAAGTGTAAATAAACAAAAATAACTTATTCTGCCTTCCTAGCAGATTCAAACAAGGTTAGGCATGTGGCCAAAGTATTTGGCTATCCACATAGTGTGAATGTAAGACCATAATTTAAGGTAGGAATTCCTACAATCCCCGTCTCCAATAACTCTGTTGAACACATGTCTAACAGTTAAGTCAATTTGTGAGTTATTATCACTCTTTTTACTTAACGCTGAGATCCCCGTAAATCCGTAAATACATCTGTATCTTTAGGAGAGATGGTATTGGTTCACTTATACCCAAGTGAAAGTGACTTCTCACCTCATTTCCCTTGCTGAGGAAGAAATTAAACAGGCCATGAGAATACTAAAGAAATTAAGAAAAGCGACAAAGAAAAGAAGGCATATGGAGGATATAACATGTTTGGCCCACTTCATAAGTTTTCATGTCCAGTTCTAAATAAGACCAGGCCCAGGAAATAAAAAGCAGTAGAGAATTTTTATAAAATCTCCTTTCCTTTTTATCATAAAAATAAACATGTCATCTATTTATCTTAGATGATAAAATATATATCTGTCTGCCACATGAGCTGGGCTGTTTCTTTGAAATAATTTATTCAATAATATTCAACAAATATTTATTGGGCATATATTATAAGGTGGTAACTGTCTAGGCATTGAGGATAGTTAACAATACAAACCTCATTCTTGAGATTATGAAGCTTATATGAAAAAAAGAGATCAGAAACAGTTTACACAGATGATAGATAGATAGATAGATAGATAGATAGATAGATAGATATAGATTACAGGAGTGCTAAAAGGGAAAAAGAGTGCTATGAGAGAAAATAACAAGGAGCGGTAGCTAATTTACTTGAAGTGTCCAAAAAATGTCCTACAGACAGATGACATTTAAGTTGATACCTAAAGTATGGCATTTCCCCCCCTTTTTTGGTATTTTTATTGATACGGATTAGAGGAACTAAAATGACTTTGTGATCCCAGACAGCTATAAGAAAGAACACAGCAGTGGTTTTTTTTCTTTTATTTTAGGAGGCAGGCGAGGAGGGAGGCAGCACTGCAGGTGGGAGCTGGTACCTGCCCCAGGCCACGGGAAAGGCAGTGGTTGATATTAAAAGGCATCACATTTTGTTTGAGTGTTTGCTTCCAAACACTCATTTTAAGATGAAACTCTCATTACCTAAGTTAAATCTAAAACCTAGGAGCACCCTCAAACTTTAGGTAATTCACATGTGATTCCTCCATGTAATGATAGACAACAATTATCATCGTTATACTTTGCACTTTGCTTTCTTTCCATGATTCCCAAATCTACAATTATAAGAGAATTATTTAGATTTTTACCAATTTCATTGAATAATTGCTATAAGAAAGCTAAATGAAGAGGTATGTTATTTCTGGAAAAGAATGTTTAAAGGTATTAATTACTTGCTTCGTTCTTGAGTCTCCTTTGTTGAAAAGAATTGTGAGACATGCTTTCTAATTTCATGTACTTCAAACATTGTAATTTTGAAGTTTGTTTTTTTAAAAAAGTAATGATTGTGTTTAACCTTTTGACTATAAAACTTTTTGTAGGCTCTTGAAGTTAGCAAACTGAGTCTTTCACACACCTTGTACATGGTTAGCACTAAACACATGCTTATTTACAGGCATCAAGTACATGTTTCAGGTTTGGCTTTGGGTGGTGGGCACACAGTGCAATACACAGACCTTGTAACATAGAAACCCACACCTGAAACCTATATGATCATCTTAACCAATGTCAGCCAAAAAAATTAATTTAATAAGGGGGAAAAGGAATCAAGTAGATTCCATTTATATAAAACATCCTTTGATTCCTTTTAATCAATCTCACACACACAAAAAGAAACCATTTTTGTGTGTGAAGAAAGCAAAGGAGTACATTTTCTGAATATTAATGCATGCGATAGAGGGAAGAGTCCCATTTGTGACAACTCTGCCATAAAGTGGAGCTGTAATCTCGCCATGCATCTGCTCCATCTGCCATCAATTAGTTTAATGGAAACAGGCTAACAGTGCAGGAGTGATTAACAGGAAAGATTAAATTCACTTCAGTTTTAATTACAAATCTTTGCCCTTAAAGTTTTATTGGCTTTAAAGAACCCCTACTGTTCCCCATTTCTCTATAGTTAATGTGCATTGTATTCTTTCACTTTTAAATTATTAATGAATTTTATTTGGTACTTATTTCTAATTACAGATTTACCCACAAATGTTACTGATATATGCTCATATGCCAAAATCAGCATAACTAAGACTATTCAAATCTTACTAATTCAAGTACAAATGATCTTTAGTAGCAAATGTGGCATCTGTTATATACAGAGAACACTGAGGTTTACATATTTGTCACTCAACTTGTTTCATTCATTGACTGATTCATTTGTTTACTCATTCAGAAAATATTATTTTTGTGCCTGTTATGTCCCAGGCACTGATACAGGTGCTTAAGATACACAAGTGAAAAAAAGATACAAAAATTCCTAACCTCGCAGAACCAATATTGTAGCAAGCATGTCAAACTGGCGGCAGGGGGGGCGCATGACTGGTTTATTTAAACGAGGCATGCGGCCACCGGCCATGAGTTTGACATGCTTGCTGTAGTGGCTAGAAATCAACCAATTTTTGTGAGCTGAATTATGTCCACCAAATTCAAATGTTGAAGTTCTAATCTCTAGTACCTCAAGATGTAACCATATCTGGAGATAAGGTCTTAAAGAGGTAATAAAGTTAAAATGAGGTCTTTAGGGTGGGCCCTAATCCAATATGATTGGTATTCTTCTAAGAGGAAATTTGGACACAGGCATGCACGCATGGAGGAAAGACCATGTGAAGACTAAGGGAGAGAAGACAGCCATCTACGGATAAGGAGTGAGGCCTCAGAATGCCATCAACCCTGTCAATACCTTGATCAGACTTCAGCCTCCAGAACTGTGAAACAATAAAGTTCTGTTGTTTAAGTCTGTGGTATTTTGTTATGGCAGCCCTAATAAACGACACAAAAAATCATGAAGAAGTAAATTATAGCATATTTTAGAAAGTTCTTGTGCTATAAAAAACAGCAATAAAAGAGAACGCTGAAGTAGGGGGACATTCATTTGATCCCATCTCAGAGAAAATCATCAGAAAGTGTGGATACTCACCAACCCTATAAATATAAAACCACAGCTATTGGTGAGGAAAAAGAAAAAATGTGGTGTGTTTTTTTCATCAGACTCTACCAACTATTTTCTTCTATCATTCTTCCCTTGTTAATAGCCATAAGCAAAATATCATCATTTATGAGTATGTTTCACAGCATTAAGTTTTTCTAATGTGTTTAAAATGTCAAGGTTCAGGTAGCCAAGAACCAGTATTGAATCAGACTGCCTGATATTTTAACATCTTATTTGATAAATGTTTTCAGAAGACACAGAAACGTCTACTTTTATAAATCTTATGTTTTTCATTGTGCTTGCAGTCTAAAACTCACTATTTCTGCACATGATATGGCAGAAATTGTGGACAACACAGCTATTTTGAAAATAGTGAGAAGTTTTTTTTCCCTTTAAGAGTAGAAGCAGGAACTTTCTTGTGGGTAGTCTTTTTGGCTCTGGGAAATATGGTGTACAGGCCTGGTCAAGCAAGTATAGGAGACAAGATATATTCACTGTTCTTGAGGTTGGTCCAGACATTAGCGAAGTAATGCAAATCCATGTAGTTCAGCCTTGTGAAATATTCTATTTAATAATGTCAAATTCCCTGGCGGGTGAGTGATGGGCAGTGAAGTTCTGTCTCTGAAGAAAGCAGACAATTCCATCACCCTCTCTGGGTGAGCCAAGTGAAGTCTCATGACATTACTGCAGTTCTTTGTGGACTTTCCCAGGAGTCTGATTTTCAGTATAATAGGACTCCCAAAGATTGGCAAAATGTTTCATGATATCATCAAAGAATGAGGTAAGGAATGATTCAGTGAATTTGGCCTCTACCTACTCCCCTTCTCCCCCATCATATGGACACATAGCCTGCCAGGTCCAGAAAAGAGCCATCCTTAGACTTGCTAACTTCCAAAATGTCTCTTTTCTGTTAGGCAAGGGAACCAAGGACCAAATGTCCTCCCTTGAGGACAACCTCGGATTTGTCCACAAATCAAGCAGAAATTTCATTTTGTTTCATTTTTATGTCTTCTTACTTGTAGAGTCCTAAATAAACCAGTTGAGAAACTTTCTTTCATCTGCACTTCTAAGTCTTAAAGACTTTATCAAAACTCATGAGTTGTGTCTAGTACCCTACTTTTTCTCTTTCATCATGATGCCCACAGTTTGATCTATCAGAGTATAAAATTCAGAATCAAAGGAAGAAAAGATAGTAGTTATTCCTAGGCAAACAAATAAGGCTATGTCCTTATTATCATGCTGAGAAAGATTTCCAAAGTACATTGTAAGCATTTAGGTTTTGAATTTCTGTACTGGCAACTACGTTAATTGGGGGGAAAAGAGAGAGATAGTTTAGGTGGAAATACAGCAAAAAGCAGTCACATTAGATTCTCTAGCCAACAACCTCAGCACAGTGAAAAAATACATATTAAAGACTGTAGAGCAGCCAAAGTTATTCACATGGGGGGAGGGAGGCCAGACTGTCTGCCTTCTCTTTTACCATAGCTAATCACTACGTTTTCATGCTTTGAAAAGCAGATATTCTGTGCCTTTTCAACTCCTTTCCAAGGCATGTTTATATTGCACAGCAATTCTTTCCATGAAAGCCATTTGTATACTTTTATTGATCCTCACAGCCTCTGCATGAGAAAGAGGGATGGAATATAAAAAACATTTACCGTTTTTGAATTAAAAATATTAAAGTCACATAAGGGGTAAAGTAATTCCTGCTTTGAACCCTAGATCCTCTGACTCCCCTCCCAATGTCATTCATTAAGGGAAACAATAAGCAAGAGTGTAGCTTCCAAAGTTGATCCAGGGGACAAGGCCAGGAGTATGAGATGCTCTACCTGCCCCCGCCAGCTGTGTCTCTATGGACAAGTGTGGAACCAGATGCACAGCCAAGAACTCCACATATTTTCACACTTGGTTCCCCTCATTCCTGATTGGCTTCATGGATCCACACACTGGCATCCTTTTTGTTACCCAAGCTCCTCGCTGTTCCTGAGCCATCCTTTTCCCACCCTTGCCTCCTGCCATCTCACAGGGTGGCCTCATCCTGTTTAAGTCCCAGCTGGAACTGGCTCCCGTAAATAACATCCCTCCCAATCTAGTGCATACCACAACCAACGGGCCACCCAGTTGTTCACAGAGGCTGAGCCTCCACACCACCTCCCCTTGAGAGCAACTCCAGCTGCGGAATCTCTTTGTAGTGAGCCAGCCTCACCGGCTTGTCCTCAGCTGGTCCCAACCAGTTGCTGCAGCTAAGCAGTCAGGCCCACCTGTGTCCTGACACAGGCCAAACCCAAGAATTCTAGCGAAGTGGGGAGGTGATGTCTCCTTTAAGTGTTCCTAGCCACTCCCGGACTGGCCATGGCCCATTCTTGCTCTCAGAAAGCTGTCAAATAATTCCTATTAAATCTTCAGTGAAGCATTTAGGCAATAACCTGAATATATGCCTTCCTCCCTCCTTCCCCAATCCTTCCCAGGCTTAATCTCTATGGGAGATCAGAGAAAGTATCAGACTTTATGTTGTTTTACACCAGTGGTCGGCAAACTGCGGCTCACGAGCCACATGTGGCTCTTTGGCCCCTTGAATGTGGCCACGAAGTTTCAATCGCACTGTACGTGCGCGCCCGCACGTGGTATTTTGTGGAAGAGCCACTCTCAAGGGGCCGCAGTTTGCTGACCACTGTTTACACCACCAAGTTTGTGGAAGGATTAAGAGGAAAAAAACACTCATCGACACAGACAACGGTATGGTGATTACCAGAGGGAAAGGGGAAGGCAGAAGAGGGTAAAGGATATGGTGATGGAAGGAAACTTGACTTGGGGTGATGAACATACAATACAATATACAGATGATGTATTATAGAACTGTATACCTGAAATGTATATAATTTCCCCAATAAATTCAATTAGGAAAAAAGTAACAAAAATAAAAGACATCTCGGTTCTAGTTCCAACACTTCTTTCCTAATAACTACTACATTTGAACCAATCACTTAAGCGTCTTGGCCTCAACTTCCACAAGTGTACAAGTACCTGCTCAATTAGAGGATGCCAATTAATTTACTTTATAATCCTGTGTACATGAATAAAGATGATACAAAATGCTTTATGATTATTTAAAGAGGTAGTCTAAAATGTTTCAGCAGACAAGGGACAGATTGATAGTAATACATTAGAAGGATTAATCTAGAGTATCACTTCGTGAGAAAATTGAAGGCTACTGCAGTAACCCAAGCACGAAAGAAGGGTGTGACACAGAGACTGACAATAGAAATTGAAAGAGGAGAATGATGTGCTAAAGGGAAAATATCTGCGATGACAAATGAGAGCGAGGGAGCAGCAGTCACAATGTCACTTAGGTTTGGTGTCTGTGAGGATGATAATGCCACTGGCTGAATGCCCGAACATGCACACCGTCAGAGCCCAAATGACCAGCCACCAATCTTTCTTAGTCCTGTCAGTATCCACTAAGTCTTCCCCATGTCAAAACAGAAGAGGCGCAACATGGATTCACTTCACCTGGAGAGTTAAATGCACTTGTCAGATTAAAAGACATCACTTTCCTTCAACTTAAAAACAGAATATTAAAGAGGCACCAAGAATGATGTCCAACACGGAGAAGGCACTCAATATTCGTTCAGTGGACCAAATCCACCTGCAGTGGACTCGCCCTGTAGAACAATCTTGCAAAACAGAATGCTCTGCGGTACAGCACATCTGTGAAATCCCCCACATCTCCCGTGCCAGACCTGCTTTACAGAAATGTCACTGTGTTTTGCTACCATCACCAGTTAGAGAGGAAGAACAACAATAAATCTTCCCATTACCTGAGCTTTAAAACTTTCTGATACACACTAAGAGAGTAGATGATTTATTCACAACAACACTGTGGAGCTAAGGACTGAACTTCAGTTCCAGGGCACAAACACAGCAGGTTCCTTTAAAAATCAAAAGACTGCCTTTGGGCAAGAGCTGTAGCTGGCTTGAACTATTTGGGACAAGTTTTCCTCTTTATTAGTGAGAGAGGGAAATTTTCAGTAAGAGAAAATAATAGCTATGCCAAGTTATATTTTTATATTCTTCTCCCTAAAATGCAATGGAAGAAAATATCCCTTCCCATCACCTGAATCTTCAAAACCCAAGTTCCACCCTCGCTGGTTTGGCTCAGTGGATAGAGCATCGGCCTGTGGACTGAAAGGTCCCAGGTTCATGCCTGGGTTGTGGGCTTGATCCCCAGTATGAAGCATGCAGGAGGCAGCTGATCAATGATTCTCTTTCATCATTGATGTTTCTATCTCTCTCCCTCTCCCTTCCTCTCCAAAATGAATAAAAATATATTTTTTTAAAAAAGAAAACCAAACTCCAGTTTTGACTTAAAATACCCATTTGTCCTTATTTTCCTGGCCTTGATGTCTCTTCAGACCACAGCACCGATTACAATCAACTATTCACCTTAACTTATTCCTAACAAAAAAAACAAAAAGGGGGGGATGGAGTAGCAATGTTACATTTTTTTTCTCAGCCAACTTATCTCTAAAACTTCTGATAATTGCCACCTCTTTAATATTAATATGATTATTAAATATTTAGATTAAAATATATGATATCATTTTTCTCCCCATTTACTTATCCTCACTATCACACACTTGCCCTAGGACATAGTAAATATGGGAATTGGTAGCATTACATACAATATACATAAATAAATCAGGGAAATTCCTTTAAATATTTTGCCTTATTAAACATCCTACTAACTTGAAAGAGGTCCTTTTTAAAAACATTTGGATAAATGCTCAGAAGTCAATATTCTTCTAAGAACATCAGAAAATGGTACTTGTTAATATTTTTACTTATGCTGTCAAAGAAGAATCTTACTTCCTGAAAACTAGACTACATCGTTACGTTTTTCATTTCACCTTGTTTAAATAAACAGAGCTGTCAAAATTTGATGGATCTTTAAAAAAAATTGATGGATCTTTCATAATGCCAGTGCTAAAAAGTGGAAGTGGAAGCATTGGAACATCTCAAAAATTTCAGGCTTCCCTTAAAAAGCAAGTGTGTGTTTACATATTTTGTTTCTATTGCCCTCAAATAGCTGAGATATAAATGCTACCCTCTTTTCCAGTTATAACCCACGAATGATACACATTATTTAAAAATCTTACCTGTGGGGAAAGAGACAGAATGAGCAAATTATATTTGTGGGAATGTGAACTCCTGATAAATAAAAACAGATTTGAAAAAGAGGATGTAGAAGACTGGGGTTTTGAGACAGGGTCGGTGGGACCATTATGAAGAGTTTAAATAAGCAACACAGATGAAGAAACTAGTAAGTCTCGGTGATAATCTGTCATGAGTTCCGGCTGCAGGTTGGCTGAGGGTCTTCACCAGATGAAACTTATCCAGTTACTTGAGGGACTAGCTGACCCACCAGGCACTTCCCTGAGTTGAACCACTTTTCTTTTTAATGATTCTAACTGTGGACAGTCCACGTCGGCCACATGAGAATTAGAACATGGCAGTGATTTCAAAATAGTGTCAATCATGTGTGTTATCTGGCTGGACTTATTGGTCCTGTGTCCGTTCCTTCAGCCTAACTTATTGTAACTCAGATGGTGTTCTCTTGAAAGGTAAACCAGCCAAAAATTCCAATGTATTGTAAATTTCAGTTAGGTTGTATGGCATTAAGAGTAAATTTGGAGTTTTAAGTTATAAATTATTTTCCATATTCTCCTCTGTGTATGCTTTATTACATAACTGAATTATATATAACATGTGCTAAATGTGATTTCTGTACTTTACATTTTATAGTCCTATTAATTGTGCTCACTAGGCATATAGTAATGATTCCTCAACTCCTAGGTTTGTACTTCCAGGGATAAAAAGTTTATTTCTGTGTTTAATTTTAGTTTCTTTTAAAAATGA
Source organism: Myotis yumanensis (assembly GCF_028538775.1). Taxonomy (NCBI): domain Eukaryota; kingdom Metazoa; phylum Chordata; class Mammalia; order Chiroptera; family Vespertilionidae; genus Myotis; species Myotis yumanensis. Next base: position 200,995,002 of record NW_027223753.1, on the reverse strand, counting down.
AATATCTGTTGAGCACAAGTTCAAAATGAAGGAGACTAGAGAAAAAATTATCACACATAGAGTACAATCCCCACATTTTAAAAAATACATTTTTATTGATTTCAGAGAGGAAGGGAGAGGGAGAGAGAGGAAAAAAAAAAACATCAATGATGAGAGAGCATCATTGATGGGCTGTGTCTGCACGCACCACACTGAGGATAGAGCTTGAAATCCGGACATTCCCAACCAGGAATGGAACCGTGACCTCCTGGTTCATAGGTTGACTCTTAACCACTGAGCCATGCCAGCTGGGCAATCCCCACATTTTTAACTATATAGTTTAAAATACATACTGGTACATGAATAAATGACCAGTGGACCTAAACTATTTTACTGAATGGAACTATATTCATGAACAAAGTTTGGATTAAATTGTCTACGATGAAGAAAATATGAGAAGGCAATGCTTCAGTATAGCTAAAATTAGAAAATCAATGTGCCAAACAGTGGGCTGATATTTTTTCACTTTTACTCAGCACAGAATTCTATGCAGCGAATATGTCTGAAACCTAATATTGTCTTAAAGTGTCTGAAACTCAATATTGTTTTAAAGTGAGTGTGTTTCTTTCAAAAATATTAGTCATCAGAGTGTATTTCTGGGACATTTCATCTACTTCAATGAACCTTTCCACAGGGTAACCAGACGAGGCTAATTTTGAGCCATTTATCTAGAACCAATATGCCAACAGAGTAACATAAAATATGATTGGCCATCCCTATCATTATAGAAATTGGAACAATTTACACAGGGGAAATTATAAGTCTTCAATAGTAAAAGTTTCCCAACCTAACATATAATACCCCTAGCAAGCATTTTCCCCTGAAACAATTCTCCCCATGACTGGTGTGGGTTTTTTTAAAAAATTTTCTTCCAAACAAATGCAACTTACTTAATACTACAGCACGTAATAAGAGATTTGTGCATGAATTTAACCTATAAAACTCAAGAAAATATACTATTCTCTGACGGATCATGATCAGTTTTCAATGTTCCAAACTCCACATTAGGATTTTGTCTGAACCAATATTGATCCAAAGTATGTTTAATGACATAATTTCTATGTGGAAAATATAGAAACCCTACAGATTTAAAAACTCTAAAGTTCTATGTTTGATGCCATCATATTTTTCTATACATTGAAAAACCTTCCAGGAAGCTTCTTCGCCGGTCTACCCTCTGCTACGTGGTTCATTTATTTGCTGTATCTTAGTCTGAAGAGAACAAATAGCAGTTCAATTTAAGAAGCTCCCAGTCCTCTTGGCAACAGTAGAACTAGCCTTAGACAACTCAGACAATATATGCAATCAATAAATGCCTATGTTTCTTCACATCAATATTTCTAAAACATTCATCACAATGCATGCACCTAATCAAAAGCTGAAAATGTACTAACTACAGATTTGAATCCAAAGTGTTTATGAAAATCGGTATAAATATCAGCCTATCATCTTGGTGAGGGCTTTATATCCCAAGTTCCTAGCTCTCTATCTGGCTCATAATTAAGTATACAGTAAAGACATATTGGATACATGCACAAAACAGTTCGTAGGGAAATATGCATATTTTCCATAATAGATGCACATACTTGAACTATTTCAGCTCTTAGAAAATGGATATTCAATAGGCTACAATGAGCCTTCAGCCCACCTCTACATAAGCACACTTCTGAGTACTATCATGTGTGACCATGTTTGCTTGACTTGTCTCTGTAGACAACTATATCATACTCTTTTTTTTTTCTTGAATTATTTTTTTTCCAGTTCAACTCAACAAGTATTCTTCAAGTAGATATTTGAACATCTACTATGTGTACATTTGCTGTAGAAATCTGTTGAATACTTTGATTTCTCAATCTCAGTACATCAAGACAAAGTATTTATGTTTAATGATGCAACTGAACCTCAAATTAAAAAAAAAAAAAAAAGCTCTTCATCATTTGTTGCTCGGCTCACAGTTAAATCTGTAACATCAAGCCAAGAACTGTTAGCTGATGGCCATTTTTAAGGTGACAAACTGAAGGCAAAAAGCTGCTTAAGTGCTTCACTAGGCTGCCAAATTGCAGAGATGGCACAGTAGACCAGGGGCAACATTACAATTCTGCCAATGGTTTCCTGGTAGTGAGGTCTTAAGTACTGGAAAGACTTCCCAAAGATGTGTGTGAAACCATTTTAAGAAATTTTGCTCAATAGGAAGATAACCCTTGGTGGGATGTTCTAGGGGTAATCTTATCACTTTAGCCTTAAACACCCCTAGTTCTGATTCTAAGGTCAGAATGGAAATAATGTTTAGCACTGAGTGACTATCCTGAATCTAAATATCATCACAGACATAACTAAGTTCCCTCCGAAGGGTTTGTTTGCCCCTCGGTGCTTCGGAATGGGAGGGGAGATATAATAGGCAACTGAAGTGGCAGTCACATGTGTAAGTGAGAAATCCTCTGCTAACACCGAAATGCAGCGAAGGCATGGATGGAGAGAGCACCTCCATGATTCCAAGAGTGAACGTGGGTTCTGTCACCTCCGAAAAAGAGCCCAAACTCTTAAACAGGGCCAGTGATGGTCGAGGTCGCCAAGGTGCCTCAGAAAGATGGGACAATTTACACAAAGATGCATTTGATTTAAAGGAATGTCTAGTCCTTTGGTCTCTCCTCAATCTAGTATTGCTTCCAGATCACTTTAACACAAACCTTTTTATATCTATGGGTTAGATCAAACTCACAGAAACTCCTAATCAAGGCTATTCCTAAAATTGCTGTAAATCTGTCTACCAGTACTGAGTGTAATTTGAGCCTCTTTATTTTATTAAGCAAACAGTTCATATCACATACTATGTACTAGGCACAGTTCTAAAGTGCCTCATAAACATCACCTCCTATAATAATCATCACAATCCTAGGAATCAGGTAACATTATTCCTATTTTACACATAAAAAATTAAGGCGGCGAAAGTAAATATGCAACTTGTACTGGTTTTGCTGCAAGGAAATGGCAGAGTTAAAGCCCAGATGCTCTGGCTCCAGGCTCATAACTACTCCACTACACACCTGTCATAGGTGACTCCTTTTTTAACAAATGTCACTCGTAGATGAAAACAGGTGTATTTGGATCCATATTCTGCCATTTAGCAACAATTTGACAAATAATTTGCTTTTCCTACCTGTAAAATGGCGATAGAATAGCTCCCCGCTGATCCACAAAGGTTACCAGTCCCCCAGTGGATGTCTGAAACCACAGATAGTACCAAACCTTAGATATACTGTTTTTTTCTCTACATACCTACTTATGATAAAGTTAATTTATAAATTGGCCACAGTAAGAAGTTAACAACAATAATAATAAAATAGGATAATTAGAACAATATACTGTACTAAAAGTCATGTGCATGGCTTTGGGGCCATTACTAAGTAAAGTAAGGGTCACTTGAACACAAGCACTGTGATATTGCAGCAGTCAATCTGATACCCCAGCTACCGCTCAGTGACTCGGGGGCAGGGAGAGTCTACAGCGTGGGTATACTGGACGGAGGGATGATTCACGTCCTGGGAGGGACAGAGTGGCATTTCATCACACTACGCAGAAGGACATGCAATTTAAACCTTATGAATTGTTTATTTCTTGAATTTTCGATGTAACATCTTTGGGCTGTGGAAACTGAAACCACAGGAAGTGAAACGGAGGATAAATGGGAAGGGGACTACTATACATACCCTACTCAATTTCAATGGACTCACGTAAAGCTAAATTCAGCAGAGTCTCTCACACCCAGTAAGCATACCACAAATGGCTGCTGTTGGTTTTGTATCACATCTTTGCAAATCATGATGGCAGGGTATCATCACACAAATAAAAGTAATAATAGCGCCGAAACCGGTTTGGCTCAGTGGATAGAGCGTCAGCTTGTGGACTGAGGGGTCCCGGGTTCGATTCCGGTCAAGGGCATGTACCTGGGTTGCGGGCACATCCCCAGTGGGAGATGTGCAAGAGGCAGCTGATCGATGTTTCTCTCTCATCGATGTTTCTAACTCTCTATCTCTCTCCCTTCCTCTCTGTAAAAAATCAACAAAATATATTTTTAAAAAATAATAATAATAATAATAGCTACTATGTTGAGAACCTCTAAGATATCTTTAACAACTCATCATCTCATTTGAGCTTTGCAACAATGCTGCAAGGAAAACATGATTCCTGTTCGCATATTAAAAATACATAGGACACCAAAATTGAGTAGTAAACCTGAAACCTATAGAGCAGTATGAGAGTTTGTGTAAATTTTTTGAAAGAGAAAAGAAATAAAGAAGGAAGTGAATGCTTCTGTGTGTGGGTTCTGAAACAGGCAAACAAATGAATAAATAAGCTGTAAAAGTTTAACTGTCCTCATCTGCCCTCTTTTCCGTTTAATTCAGAAGATTGCACGCTCTATTTCCTAAAAGCCCTGGGTGTATATTTCAGGTACATCAACAAACATAATATTGACATCATTCTATTTTTATCTTCCCAAGACTGTTTCTGCTGTAACTGATATGCTGTTGTTTTTGTTTTGTTTTCAAAATCCTTGAGTAAGATTTAATAGTAGAAGTACAGCATACTAAACTAATACATATTGATTTAGACATTGGACACCAGAGTAGAAAACTAAAACCTCTTTCTTTTAAAAACCAATTAACATATTAATCTTGATTGCAAGAGTGCTGTCTATTAACAGTGTCCATTAAACATAATTAAGTAATTTAAAATATGCATAACCAAATGTCTCTTCAGGCTAGCAAAAAAATAGAAGAATGTTTGCTAATTTGCCTTTTCTCAGGCCAATAATGCTTAGCTTGGTCCTAATATATGGTGACAGGAGAAGATTTGACTTTGGGAAGTGGGCACATAGTGTAATATGCACATCTTATACCATCAAAACCCACACCTGAAACCTGTACGGTCATGTCAACCAATGTCACCCCAATAAATTTAATAAAAAAAGAAAGAAAGAAAACAAACTAATGAAAATTTCTCTTAATTAGTTAAGCCAGAATTAAAGAAATGTTGGCATCTGCATTTTGCATTATATATAGAGTAATTGACATATATCCCTTCAATATACGATTAAATAAATGTTATTAAATGAAATAACACATGTAAAATACCTAAAAGTCTGCTTATCACTTAGAACCCAATCGATCAACATTGGTTTTCATTTTTAAGGTTATGGTTTAGATTACTATATATATGTTTCTGAAGTCATTGGGGTCTGCCAGCATAGACAGTATCAAAAGTGCTTAATTTAAGTCAAAAGGATCTTTACTAAGAGGTTTGCCATTACATGTTATCTGCCTTTTGAGTAAAGTCTAGCATTATTCATGCATCAAATGCTAGATGAGGCTACTGAAGGTGAACGTCCAAGGCTATCAATTTTATCAATGTCTGCCTGTCCCCAACCAGAGTGTGAAATGTATGGAATGTGCCCCCACCAAATCCATATGTTGAAACCCTAACCCTAATTCATACAACTTGACATGTCTAGAAAATAAGTAAATAGAATACAAACTGACGTAGCATTATACTCATGAAAAATAGACCATATCCAAGTATTTTCTACAAAAGTATCCTATTTTGTAATTATTAAATTTGTTTTTGCTTTCCTTTTGGCAAAGAAATAGACTATAATGATAAAGTTGTGGGAAATAATCAATGGGAGGATGAGGCCAAATGCATGGCATAAATTTTGTTCCTTCCCCTACCTAGGCCTTTTTTACAACTCATGAGGAACCCACATATCACAATATAATATACTGTAGTAGGAGGACTAAATGTATTTGCTGGCAGCAGAAACATGTGTCTATTCAACAGTCCCTGAGTAATCCTTAGCATGATGGATCTGAATTAGCCATTATGGCTTTAACTGGTAAACGAGGCATGTCATTACACTGTATTTATCACAAAAAGAAAGATCCTGAAAGACCATTTGCCTGGGCCTCATGGGCTCTTTAAGCACACCCCTAGGAAGGTTTCCCATGTAGACAGCAAGGCCAATAAAACCGAAGCTTGGCATGTTGTCAAACTGTTATCAAAATTCCCTGAAGCGGGTGGCCCTTGTTCTCATACACTCTGCCTCCATTAACTAAAAAGGCCCTCTGGTTTTCAATTCAGCTACAGTGTTAAAAACACGTGGCTTTTCTTCTTCCTTTAACTCTGCCTTACCTTACCCTGCATCTGTTCTATGGTCTCTGGACACAAGCCTTGTACTTCCGCACCTACCTTCTAATGTCATGTGCCTGCCCATGCCCCGTGCTCACAAATAGCCTCTCCTTCCTTATCTGGCCTAATCCTGGGCTCTGACCCTGTCATACACTGGATTTTTTTTAATTCATTGGTTGTTGTTTTTCTCTTTAAAAAACAAACCAAAAACTAGAGCATGCTAAACTAATCTTTGGGATCAGGTTGCAGCCTATTTTTCAGGAAGTTCAATGTTGAAAGCTGAAACCTATCTCAGGGAGAAAAAAACTAAAAACTTTTTCTGAGAGCAAGGTTTGGATTTTGAACTCTCACCCTCGCTATTTTTTAAAATTAATATGAGTATTTATCACAGTGCTGTCAGCATAGCTACATTTCCCTCTCTTGCCCATGAGACCTCTTTAAGAATTTATTATTGGTGTGGGGAAGCTAAGGAAGCTCTTTCTCTGCGGATTGATGAGAAACACTTCATAGAAAATCAGGTGAACCTTTTCCTTAGTCCCAAAGGAAGCTTTTAAAGTTACAAGAAAGAAAGAGCTAATGTGTTTCGTTTATTTGAATGACACCATGGCAAAAAATGCATATGAAAAAGTGAATTCCTGGAATAAGAAACATACATGGGAGCAGCAATAGTAGCCAATTAGATATCTGGCCCAGTTACATAACACAGAGTTACCAACGTTCATATAGGACTTCAGGAAGCCAGGACAGACAAGCAGAAGTGCACTCCCATCCAAAATACCATAAGACTATAACTCCATTAGAGTTTTGTTAAAATCACATATTTCCTATAGGCCAAGGGGCAAACCTATGTTATTCTATTATGCATTGAGCATATAGCTAGTGAATTTCACCTTTGTGGTTTGTTTAGGAAGATCCTAAGACAGGACTCAGTTGTGACTGAGGCTCTAAATCAAAAATATCAATTAGCCCTAGCTGGTTTGGCTCAGTGGATAGAGCGTCAGCCTGTGGACTGTAGGGTCGCATATTCGATTCCAGTCAAGGGCATATGCCTGGGTTGCGGGCTCGATCCCCAGTAGGGGGCGTGCAGGAGGCAGCCGATCAATGATTCTCTCTCATCATTGATGTTTCTATCACTCTCTCCCTCTCCCTTCCTCTCTGAAACCAATAAAAATATATTTTTAAAAAATCAATTATTATCATGTTCCAAACTGAGTTACTAGACCACAAAAATGTAACTATATTTGAAAAGGAGATGGTCAAAACTCAAGTATATGCAGTTGAAACTAGATATTTCAAAGAGAATTTCTTGGAAAAAAACTACTGGAGTGGTGTGGCTATTTCTCTCCTACTGGGAGGAGAAGAAGGAGTGTTTCTCTCCTCAACCTGAGCATAATGAAAAAAGATTAAAAAGGTCCATTTGGCTGTTGGTATTTTGATAGGAATTGTGTTGAATCTATAGATTGTTTTGGGTAGTATGGACATATTAATTATGTTAATTCTTCCTATCCATGAAGAATTATTTGTATCTTCCTCAATTTCTTTCTTACATGTCCTAAAGTTTTCTGAGCACAGATCTTTTACCTCCTTGGTTAAGTTTATTCCTAGACATTTTTTTTATTGCAGTAGTAAATGGGATTGTTTTCTTAAGTTCTCTTTCTGATAGTTCATTATTGGTGTATAAAAATGCCATCAATTTCTGAATATTAACCTTGTATCCTGCTACTTTACTGAATTCATTTATCAGTTCTAGTAGGTTTTTTCCAAGGTGTATTCAGGGTTTTTTATACAGTATCATGTCATCTGAAAATAATGACAATTTTATTTCTTCCTTTCCAATTTGGATGCCTTTTTTTTCTCTCGTCTGATCGCTGTGGCTAGGACTTCCACTACTATGCATAAGAGTGGTAAATGTGAGGAGAACCAAGATATGGCATAGGTAAACACCTGTACTTGCTGCCTCTCACAACATCAAAATTACAACTAAAAGACAGAACAACTATCATCCAGAACCGCAGGAAAGCTGGCTGAGTGGAAGTACTACAACCAGAGAGGTAAAGAAAAAAGTGCATTGAGACTGGTGGGAGGTGTGGAGGCGTGGAACGGGCTGTCACCTGGGTGTGCTGCTTTTTTTAATCGGGAGGGAGATACAAGCTCCCACTTGCTCTGAACTTCAGTGCTGGGTAAGACTCCGGGGGACCCAGACACATACGGGGGGAAACTGGACTGTCTGGCATTGGGGCAGGAACGCGGGGGTGGTTCTCTTCCAGATGGAGGTGCTTACAGCGGTCATTGTTCCTCTGCTGGGACCTCCCTGGTGCAGGGCTGACTGGCAGCCATTGCTGTTTGCTCCTCCCTGAAGATTCCGGGAGACCCCACCCCACCCAATTTACAACCCCACCCAAGCTGTGTGCAGCAGCTTTTGCTTATGAATAGCCTGTCCTTTCTTAGCCTAAAACCTGTCAAACAAGCTGCAGCTACGTCAGGGATCCCCAAAGCTATCAAAAGAAGGCCCAAGGCTGGCAGCAGCAGCCTGCCTTGCTTCACAGCTGGGCCTCATCTGGGCATTTCCAAACCCGATATAAAGAGGAGGAATTTGCAGAACTCTCTATAGCTCCTGCTGGTTGGCTGCAGGTAGTGGCTGACTTTGCACCTCCTTGGAGATCCAAGAGCCAGTGTACCCAGTGCTCAGTGTGAGACCATCCAGATTACAACTCTTCACATCCATAAATGACACGCTCTTCTAGGGGCAGACTCAGTGACCACCAAAGCCCCAGTGAAGCAAGTCCTGCTCCATAGGGGTGTCTCCTATACAGCAGCTCTCTCACTGTAGTCACAGCTGGTCCTCACAGCCAATTGGCCTGGAGGTCAATTCCTCCCAGTGACATCAACAGCAATAAACTCTCAACTACAACAAGACTGTGCTCACAGCCCACAAAGGGGTGCACCTAGAGCTTCCAGTTCAGGTGACTGGGGAGGCTAAGCCACTGGGCCCTATAGAACATCTACTACACAAGGCCACTCTACCAACTCAAGGGGACATAGCAGCTCAACCTAATACATAGAAACAAACACAGGAAGCAGCCAAAATGTGGAGACAAAGAAACATGTCACAAATGAAAGAAATGGAAGAAAGCAAATTACTGGCTATAGAGTTTAAAACCATGGTTATAAGATTACTCAAGAATCTTCTAGAAACCTCCAAAGAACTTAGTGAGACCTTCAAAAATCTTAGTGAGAATGCCAAAAAAATGGAAAAGGACCAGTCAGAAATTAAGCATACAATGACTGAAATAAAGAATAATATACAGAGATTCAACAGTAGACTAGAGCAGTGGTCGGCAAACTGTGGCTCGACAAACTGTGGCTCGGCAAACTGCGGCTCTAGAGCCACATGCGGCTCTTTGGCCCCTTGAGTGTGGCTCTTCCACAAAATACCAACTTCTGCGCATGGGCCACGAAGTTTCAACCGCACTGTACGTGCGTGCCCACACATGGTATTTTGTGGAAGAGCCACTCAAGGGGCCAAAGAGCCGCATGTGGCTTGCGAGCCGCAGTTTGCCAACCACTGGACTAGAGGATCCCAAGAATCAAGTCAAAGATTTGAAATACAAGGAAGCAAAAAACACCCAACTGGAAGATCAAAAAGAAAAAAGAATCCAAAAATATGAAGGTGGTGTAAGGAGCCTCTGGGACAACTTTAAGTGTACCAACACCTGAATTGTGGGGGTGCCAGAAGAAGGAAGAGAACAAGATATTGAAAGCCTATTTGAAGAAATAATGACAGAAAACTTCCCCTACCTGGTGAAAAAAATAGCCTTACAAGTCCAGGAAGCACAGAGAACCCCAAACAAAAGGAATCCAAAGAGGACCACACCAAGACACATCATAATTAAAATGCCAAGAGCAAAAGACAAAGAGAGAATCTTAAAAGCAGCAAGAGAAAAACTGTTACCTACAAGGGAGTACCCATATGACTGTCAGCTGATTTCTCAATAGAAACTATACAAGCCAGAAGGGAGTGGCAAGAAATATTCAAAGTGATGAATACCAAGAACCTACAACCAAGATTACTTTATCCAGCAAACCTATCATTCAGAATTGAAGGTCAGATAAAGAGTTTCACAGACAAGAAAAAGCTAAAGGAGTTCATCACCACCAAACCAGTATTATATGAAATGCTGAAGGGTATTCTTTAAGAAGAGGAAGAAGAAGAAAAAGATAAAGAGAAAAAATTATGAACAACAAAGTGACAACAAATACATATCTATCAACAAGTGAATCTAAAAATCAAATGAACAAAAAACCTGATGAACAGAATAAACTGGTGAATGTAATAGAATCAGGGGCATAGAAATGGAGCAGACTGACAATTCTTGGGGAGTAGGAGGTGTGGGGGTGCGGGAAGAGACTGGACAAAGATCTTATATCTATGGACAAGGACAGTGGGGAGGGGGGCGAGGGCCTGGAGTGGGGTGGGAACTGGGTGGTGGGGGAGCTATGGGGGGAAAAAAGAGGAACATCTGTAAAAATATGAATAATAAAGATTTTTTTTAAAAAAAAAGGAGTGGTAAATGCGGATAACCCTGTCTTGTTCCCTATCTTAAGGGAAACACTTAGTTTTTGCTGATTGATTATGATGTTGGCTATGGCGTTTAATATAATGGCCTTTATTAAGTTTAGGTATGTTCCCTCTATTCCCACTTTGCTAAGAGTTTACATCATAAATGGGTGCTGAATTTTGTCAAATGTTTTTTTCTATGTCTATTGATATGATCATGTGATTTTTTTGTTTATAAGATATATCATGTTTATTGATTTGAGAGTATTGCATCCCCAGGATAAATCCCACTTGGTTATGGTGTATGATCTTTTTAATGTACTGCTGGATCCAGTTTGCTAATGTTTTGTTGAAGATTTTAGCATCTATGTTCATCAGGGATATTGGCCAATAATTTTCTTTCTTTGTAGTGTCTTTATCTGGTTTGGTAATTAGGATAATGCTGGCCTTGTAAAATGAGCTTGGAAGTATTCCAGCCTCTTAAATATTTTTGATAAATATAGTCTATTCAATAAACAGTATTGGGAAAAACTGGACAAATTCATGCAAAGCAATGAAACTTGACCACCTCCTTACATTGTACACAAACATAAGCTGAAAATAGATTAAATACTTAAATGTAAGTCATGAAAGCATAAAAATCCTGGAAGAAAACATAGGCAATAAAATCTCAAACATTTCTCATAGCAATATTTTTGCCGATATACCTTCTCAGCCAAGAAAAACAAAAAAAATGAACAAATGTGACTACATCAAACTAAAAAGTTCTTGCACAATAAAAGAAACATTAAACAAAATGAAAAAACAAACCACTAAATGGAAGGACATATTCACCAATGATACATCGAATAAGAGGTTAATTTCCAAAATATATAAAGAACTTATACAATTCAACTCAACACCAAGAAAACAAACACTTCAATTAAAAAATGGTGTCTTAATAGACACTTCTACAAAGAGGACATACAGATGGCCGATAGATATAGGAAATGATGCTCAATATCATTAATCATCAGAAAGATGCAAATTAAAACCACAATGAGATATCACCTCACACCTGTCAGAATGGCTATCATCAATAAATCAACAAACAAGTGCTGGGAAGGATGTGGAGAAAAGGAAACCCTAGTGCCTTGTTGGTGGGAATGCAGATTGGTGCAGCCACTGTGGAAACAGTATGGAGTTACTTCAAAAATTAAAAATGAAACTGCCTTATGACCTGCCGATTTCACTTCTGGGAATATATTCAAAGATATCTGAAACACTAATTTGAAAGAATATATGCGCTCCTATGTTTATTGCAACATTACCTACAATAGCCAAGATCTGGTAACAGCCCAAGTGCCCATCAGTAGATGAGTGGATTTAAAAAAGCTGTGGTACATTTACACCATGGAATATTACTTAACCATAAAAAAAAAATGGGAATCTTACCCCTTTCGACAGCATGGATGGCCCTAGAGAATATTATGCTAAGTGAAATAAGCCAGTTGGAGAAAGACAAGTACCATGTGACTTCATTTATATGTGGAATCTAATGAACAAACTAATCTGACAAACAAAATAGAAACAGCAGCACAGATTCACAGAACAGACTGACAGCTGTCAGAGGGGAGGAGGGTTAGGGTGCTGGGTGAAAAAGGTGATGGGATTAAGCAAAAAATATATAGCACATAGGCACAGACAACAATATGGTGATTGCCAGAGGAAAAGGGGGTTAGGGGAGGTGGAAAAGGGAAAGGAGGGGACAAATTGTGGTGGAAGGAGACCTGACTTTGGGTAGTGAGTGCACTATACAGTATGCAGATGATATGTTATAGAACCGTACACCTGACAGCTAGCAATATTTTTACCGATATATTGATGTCATATAACCAATGTCACCCCAATAAATTAAATTTTATAAGAGGTCCAGTTTTATAATAATGTATTATCTGCCCATATGGCCAGCTGGAGAATGACCATCCATAGGTGAAGATACTGCTGGGGAGAGCTCCCTGGATGAGGAGAGGTCTACAAAGATCCTACATCCCGTGATTTTCCATCGGCCAAGCTCAAAGCATGCCGATGGCAGGGCTAGTCAAGTAGAACCTTTCTTGCTCCCTTTCTCTGCATGATTATGGCGGATCCAGAAACACAGACAGGAAGAAAAGGGCGGAGAGGTAGAAACGTAGGTGGGAGAAAGAGAAGCAGCTGGCCATGCCCCACTCCCTTCATGCAGGTTCTGGACTGCAGCTGGGCTCCCTGAAGGAGAGAAGCTTGGACCTTAAAACAAAATGACTTGATGATTACTCATATCTAGACGTTCCAGTGATGGAAATGAGATTATTTGGAAGACTACAGTCACCTGAGATTTCCTCCCAGGGAAGCAGAATAGTTAACCCCATAGTATGAATTTGAAGAAAAGGTGGAGAACAAATCCAAAGTTGCTTTACAATTGACCCTAGTAGTCTCATTTGTTCAGTGTTCAGCTTACAAAAATAATTCTTCTTATTCTTCTCTCAGGATGAAATGTACATTTTCGCACAAAGCCCAAAAAATGGTTGTATTGTTAGTTGATTTTAAGAAATATATACTTGCCCTAGCCGGTTTGGCTCAGTGGATAGAGAGAAATATCTGAGCGGCCTGCGGACTCAAGGGTCCCAGGTTCGATTCCAGTCAAGGGCATGTACCTTGGTTGTGGGCACATCCCCAGTGGGGAGTGTTCAGGAGGCGGCTGATTGATGTTTCTAACTCTCTATCCCTCTCCCTTCCTCTCTGTAAAAAATCAATAAAATATATTTTTTTAAAAAAAGAAATATATACTTAGCTAATAAAAATTCTCTGTAAATCATTTTTTTAATCTTTAAATTCCTCTAAGATTTTATGGTATCATATAAATTCAGGTTTTTCAGGTCCTCAGAGGTTTCATGCAGAGAGTACAGAAATTTTTCAAAAATTTGGCAAAAGTAGTCAAGGACCTCTGATGAAACACCTCCAGGTATGTGAAACACCTCCAGGTATGTGACTTTGTGAGGGATTTCAGTCTTTGTTGGAGAGTGTTTATTATTAAAAATTCCTTCCTCATATTACAGAGAAAAATCAAAACATTCAGCTCCTCCACTGCCTTGTCTGCTTGGTAAACATACACTCGTTCTTTTGATCCCCATTTCCACGCCCCCTGAATGCTTTTCCTGGTCCCCAAGAGTTGACTTGATTCCCTCCTCTTGTGTGCCCACTGTGCCTCAACTTGACTCATACCATGCCACTCAGCACAGCGTCTTTCCTGTCTTGGTTTATGTCACTGCCTCGTCTCCAGACTAAGCAGCTGCTTTTTGCTTGTTAATCCACTGTCCCGTGTCCTACAGAGGATGCCAAGGTAACCGATCCTGGTTCCAGCCCTCGGGCTGCTCAAAGCCCACAAACAGGGATAGAGCATGGACACAGATCATCTTAACATAAGCTGGGATGAAATAGTGTCTACAGAAGATACAGAGTCCTGAAGGAGAACTATTTCTTATTACTCAGTTTTTTCTCTCTTGCTAGAGTACCTTTACTATAACCTCATTTTTATCCTATTCTTTAGACAATATTTCAGATTCTACACTTCAATGTACCAACAAGCAGTGTTTGATCTGATCAAAAAGGAATTTTTTTCTGGCTTGGATAACAGTTAAGCCTTCATATAGCTGAAGGCATCTGAATTTGACCCTCAAGGACAGCCAGCCTGTGATCCTAGCTGAAAGGGGCCTCAGTACAGAAAATAAAATGATGATAAGGAAGCATAACCAGATCAGATGCCACAAAACATGGATAAGGAATGGCAGGTCATTCAGTTCAGCAGGAGCCTGGGTACATGGTTGAGCTCATTGGACGATGATGTTGAAGAGGCAGGCTTAGCCAGAACACAAAGATCTTCAACACCAAATGTACCGGATGCTCCCATCTCATTGGAGGTCTGAGAAAGTGAAAAAGGTTTGGAGTCCCACTTCCCACTTCAGACCTTGAAGGAATTGATTCCTTCTCCCAAGCCTTCAGCAAATTAAGCCAAAGACATGAAACCCACGCTTGGATAGTCACATGCTCCCCAAGAAACCTTGATTCCTAACGGAGTGACCCAAGATGTAGGGACAGTTAGAATAACTAAGGTTTTGCTGAGAGCTGAGCCAAAAGCCCAGCTGCACAAGAGTTAGGATTCTTAGTTAGTATTATTTCAGAATGTGATTCTCTCAAAAACACCAAAAATAAAAATTTCTTAGAACCAATTCTCAGCTTTGCACCCAATTGATATGTCTAGAACCCAACATGCTTAAATTCAGCACCAAAAATCACCCAAACTATTTGAAACTGTAGTAAACATGTACACAGCGTATAAAAATATAAATAAATATTCTTACATATTAGCGTGTTAGCCGAAGGCAACCCTCTTGTTTTCTAGGCAGGAACAAAAAGGATATAAAAGAAAATCTATATAGCAGAGTTGATAGAAAAATATACATCGTATATTTCGTGTTGAATCCCAGTAGGCATTCAGTCAATCTTACTCTTGTCCAATGGACATTCTCCAATGCATAGCTTGTGCTGAACCTTCATAAGGCATAAGTTAGAACTTTCCATAGGAAATACTAGCCAAAAGCCCACTAGCTGTGTCCAGGTCAGTGGAGTAGGCCCAGCTGAACTTGAAGCCTGTGCAGTCAGTGGAATTTGAATGTCACGCCGTATCAACAAACATAGCAAGATCCATGACTTCCTGCCTGTTAGTTATTCTGAAAAACACCAAATGTTCCATTTTTCTCATGACTTCACACACCAAGAGGATTCAGGTAAGGCAAAAAAACTTAATGCTTTTTGCAACTGCTGGAAATTTTTTCCTCTACATTGCGCCAATAATACTGTTTTATAATTATATTTAACATAATGCTTTTTTTTAAAGGGATTTGGAGAGAGATGAATGACTTCCTTTGAGGCCAGATGCCTTGTATTCACATCAAAAGCTTTGCCCCAATGCACCCTCCCACCAAACTGTGTCTTTCTCAGAGTCATGAAGCAAGGGACGGGTTCTAAGTATAATGTCAGATGGCTTACGATTTGTTTTAATAACCAGCAGTGGGATGCTTGTTATTCACATTAAACACATAATAGACATAGCAGGTGGTGCAGCTTTTGGTGCTGATAGTTCATAAGGGACTGAAGTATGACGCTGCTGTGTTCTATAGTATGTTTCTCCTCAAGCTCTCGCTCCAGAATCAAAGAAAATTTGTGTTGCCGTGATTTAAAATACTGCAGGGGTAGTGCTTTGCTTTTCTATTAAGTCGGTATTAGAAGAAAACTGATTATGAATACATATTACATTTTAAATGTTCTCCCTCGGCAAGGGTCTGGATGGATGCTCTGGTTACCTAGGAGATGAAGACAAAATGAAAATTGATTGACATCAAATTGATTGTGAGCTGAGCTTCAAGTGGCAGCTGTGTGTGCTGCACATGAACCGTGGCTGCTTGGAAGTGATTTTTTTTTATTTGTCACATCAGTAATGATGCCACATAGATTACTAGGTAGAATAAAGTGGCTATATTTTATAGAAATTTCAGTATTGAATGATTATCCTAGTGGTCACACTTGAGGAAAAAAGATATTTTAAAGAAGTAACTCTGGCTTCGATGTTTACTTCAATGTGTCACTAAAAATTACTGCATTGATGAGAGCCGAGATCTATCTGTGGTAGGAGCCCTGCTGCTGGCTGGCTTTTTAGTAATAATAACCCTGCCTTCAATTGGATGAGATGAGGCAAGTGGGAAGAAAACTTAATGGATCTTACTGTAAAAGCAGCTTTAACCTCCACCCTCTCTATTCCTCATGTAATTTTTCTATACAATTAGGCAGGACAAGCTATAGACCAAAAAAAGAAGTTTCGATTTCTGAGCTCTCCTACATTCTCCTCAATATCCTCTCTCTTCAAAAGACCACAGCTCTTGCCCCAGCTTTGTCATTCTGTGATGTTCCTTCTCCACCCACAGCCCTCTCACCATAGTCCACCCTTTCAGGCAGCTTTTTATGGCACCAGCCTGTTAAAACTTGCGTGTCCAGAGCCTCATAATGGCCATGGTCTTGCTCTTATAAAGCTACCCAGGTGGACACTGCTAAACTGCTAATGAAAAAGGTACTAGATTTTAAGAGTCTGAGTTATTCCCTCCAGGGTATTTCCAATATGTTTGAGACAAGCCTTAAACTCAAAGAATGGTCCCAGCCCAATGGGTGTGACTCAGTGGTTGAGCATCGACCTATGAACTAGGAGGTCACGGTTCAATTCCCGGTCAGGACACATGCCCAGGTTGCAGGCACAATCCCCAGTGTAGGGCATGCAGGAGGCAGCCAATCAATGATTCCCTCTCATCATTGATATTTCTATCTCTCTCTCTCTCCCTCTTCCCTTCCTCTCTGAAATCAATAAAACAATTAAAAAATAAAAAGAATGGACCATAATGATGGAATGCAGCTTCTCCCATGAGACAAGTGGCCAAAGGAACCTTCTCTTTTACTCTTCAATTCACACCCTGTAGTCACCATAAAATCACAACATGTGAGCCAGAACAATTTATCTCAGGAACTAATTGAAAACTAGACCAAGAAAAGAAGGAGGGAAAATAACTGGAATTTTCCTTCTCTTTCTGTAGAAATACTATTCTCCCGTGACCATGGGAGAACTTCCAGTCCATGTGGACATTGCCAGGTTTGATTCTAATTGGTGAAATTGAACATGTAAACAGCAAAACCCTAAATGGTGTGAATGGTGTAGTTGAGCAACGGATAATGTTGGAAATAGCAACTGTCCATGCTGTAATATTCTTGATAGAATAAAGAAAGAAGAAAAGAAAGAAAAATGCTGGGTTTAAGGGAAGAAAAATGCTCATCTTACTGGATGGACATAAAAGAAGAGTTAAAAAATGTAGTGATGACCATGTTTCTGGGCAGGAAGTGTCTACATTATAAATATATCAGTTTTCCTCCAAGTTTATTTATAAATTTAATGCATCCCAAATATATAACCAGATAAATGCAAAAGATACATGAGGGTATTTATAAACCATATAAAAGAAAAATTATGCAAATCCCTAAAAATAGGTACTTCATTAAATGACCTGTAGTACATCACACAATAAAATATTATGAAACAACTACAAATGCTAATACTGGCTTTATAGTTATAGCATTAAAAAGATATCCTATCTAATAAAGAAGGAATATGCTGATTGACCCTCATGCCATTGCAAAGATGGCAGCGCCCACAGCCAATAAGGAGGGAATATGCTACTTGACTGCCCCGTCCTCAAAGACAGCAGCACCCACAGCCAATAAAGTGGGAATATGCTACTTGACTGCCCCGCCCTCAAAGATGGCAGCACCCACAGCCAATAAGGAGGGAATATGCTAATTGACTGCCCTGCCCTCAAAGAGGGAAGCGCCCACAGCCACAAGATGGTGGCTCCCAGTCCCCTCAGCCCTGCCAGGGCAGCAGGCATGTGGCAAGGCCGGGCCTGCCCCCAGGCGGGCCTGGCCACTCCATGCACCTGCCTCCAGAGTCCCCCAGTCCCCTCAGCCCCCAGCCACCCAGGGCCGCCTGAGGTGCAGGTAACTAGGACCAGATGAGGCTTGCACTGCCGGCAGTGGCAGCAGCAGAGGTGTGATGTGGTGTTGCCTTCCCCTGATCACCAGGTCATCTCCTGCCCCTGAGGGCTCCCGGACTGTGAGAGGGGGCAGGCCGGGCTGAGGGACCCCCGCCTCCAGTGCATGAATTTTCATGCACCGGGCCTCTAATTTATGATATATTTGAAGCTAAAAATAAAGAGGTTAAATGGCAATTTTTACAGACATAGAAAAAAGAACACAATTCTAAATTCATGTGGAACCTCAAAGGATTTGGAATAGCCAAATCAATCTTGAGAAAGAACAAAGCTGGAGGCATCAGACTTCCTTATTTCAAAATATATTACAAAGCTACAGTAAAATATATTTCATGGAACAGAATTGTGATCCAAGAAGTAACTCAATAAGGATGCCAAGACTACTCAATGGGGAGAGAATAGTCTCCAACAAGAAGGATTGGAAAAATTGGATATCCACATCCAAAAGAACAAAATTGGATCCTTGTTTTACACCATACACAAAAATCAACTAGAATGGGAAAAGACTTAAACTGTAAAACTACTAAAATAAAACACAGGGGGAAAGCTTCATAGCATTGGTCTTGGCAAGATGGGATGTAACATCAGAAAGTATAAGCAACAAAAGCAAAAATAGACAAGTGGGATTACATCAAACTAAAAACCTTCTACCCAACAAATTAAACAATCAACAAAATGAAAAGATACCCTATGCAATGAGAGAAAATATCTGCAAACCCTATACCTGATGAGGTTAATATCCAAATATATAAGAAAGAACTCAATAGCAAAGGGAAAAAAATTTTAAAACAAACTTCATAGACACTTTCCCAAAGAAGATATACATATGGCCAACATATATATGAAGAGATACTCAACATCACTAATTATCAGAAAAATGCAAATCAAAACCACAAGGAGATTATTACTTCACACTTGTTAGGATGATTATTATCAAAAAACAAAACAGCAAGTATTGGTGAGAATATGGAGAAATTGAAATGCTGCTAGTGAGAATGCAAAATGGTACAGTCATTATGGAAACCAACATAAAGGTTTCTTCAAATAACTAAAAATAGAACTATCATATGATCCAGACATTCCTGGGCATTTGTCTAAAATACCTGAAATCAGGATGAAGGGATATTAAATGTCCATGTGCATTGCAGCCCTATTCACAACAGCCAAAACATAGAAACAAACTAAATATCTATTTATTGCCATAGGAAAGTATGTTACATACATACAATGGAATATTATTCAACCTTAAAAAAGAAGGAAATCCTACAGTACCCAACAACATGGATGAACCTTGCAGACCTTTTGCTAAATTAAATAAGCCAGTCACAGAAGGATAAATACTATATGATTCCACTAACTGATGTATCTAAAATAATCAAACTCACAGGATCAGAGGGAGTGGGATACTGGTTGCCAGGGGCCAGAGAAAGGAGGAAATTGGGAGGTGCTAATCAATGGCATAAAGTTTCTGTGTTGCAGGATAAATAAGCTCTAGAGATCTGCTGTACAGTATTGTGTCTATGGTGAGTAATACTATATTGTACACAAAATTTTGCTGAGAAGATAGATCTCATGTTGTGTTCTTACCACAATAAAAAAAAAATTAACTTTAGCCTGGCCAGTGTGGCTCAGTGGTTGAGTGTCGACCTATGACTTAGGAGGTCACGGTTCAATTCCAGGTCAGGGCACATGCCAGGGTTGCGGGTTCGATTCAACAGTAGTGGGTATGCAGGAATCAGCCAATCAGTTACTCTCTCATCATTGATATTTCTATCTCCCTCTCCCTTCATCTCTAAAATCAACAAAAACATTATTTTTAAATTAACTTTAAAAAATGTCTTAAATAAAAAGAAAATACCCATTAATATAAAGTTAGAAAGAATATATATGTTAGAAATTCATATAAGTATACACATGAGAGTATATATGTAAAAGAATATTATGATTACATTTAAGTCAAATTTATGAGTATATGTGACAGTACTTTATATATGCATGCTTTATATGTGAATGCTAACTGAATGGTGAAATTGTGAATGTCTTATTTTCTTTTTAATTCTTTATTTTTGTTTTAAAAACTTTAAAAAAGAGCATATGATATTTTTATAATCATTAAATTAATGAAATTTTCCTGTAATAAAATAATGCCTTAGTGAAATATAAATGCGCTTACCTTTTCAGCTGAATTTCATATTTCACTTGTGTATCTGTTTATGCTTATGTGTGAGAAACTGCATAATGTTTATGCCACAAAACAAATTTAGTCCTTGTCAACTAAATATTTTGCTTTCTTGATAAAATCTTCATTTATGGAAACCTCTTTACATGTTATAAAGAAAACTTTATAAATACCTATAGTATTCGAACGGGATTTTCAGTAAAGGATCTGGTGTTCAGAGTGGTAGTCTGGATACTTGCAAAGAAATGCATAACTATAGCCCTTCTAGCAGGGATGTGGCATGCCAGTAAACACTCACATACTTTCCAAATACGTGAGTTGTGGGGGAGGGAGTCACCTATTTTGGAAAATGTATTGGGAACTCGAGAAGTGAAATCTGATTTCTTTCTCTCTGTGTGTGATGTAGAATTATTGAAAAGTTTTTCTAAAGTAAGACTGTGAAAAACTATTTTCCTATCAACCAGCCTGGGAGGTAAATAATGCCATTGTGAAATATTAAGAATAAGAAAAATCTTTATGCATATAAGCATAACCAATGGACATAAGACACTGGGGGGTAGGGGAGGCCAGGGGAATGTCAAGGGCGGGGGAAAAAAGGAGACATATGTACTACCCTTTGTAATACTTTAAGCAATAAAACAATTAAAAAAAAGAAAAAGAAAAAGAAAAGAAAAATCTTTACAATTAGTAATAACAAAAAACGACCCTAAAGAAATACTTGGGCCTGTGTCACATGAACACATCTGTCTTCACAATTTGGCTTTCATAAATATGTATTTCATTCCTCTTCTTTCACAGTCAGTTCTCATGCTAGTAAATAATAAGATCATTATGTGATATTTTTATTATTCCTCACTCTTTTAGCCTCCCCCAATATCCCCATACTCAGTATAATAAAAATACACTGCAAATTGGTAAATTGCTTCACCACTCAGAAAAAGGTGTTTAGCATGAGATAAAACCATCTAGTAATGTCTAGCTTGAATTACATCCGTAAGTCTCTCTCTACCTACCTATCACTCATGCTTTCGTCAAACTCCCAGCATTTGAGTACATATAATTTTGTAAATGTTTGGTTTATTGTTCCTTCCTTTCCCCCAGAGCTCAGCTGACTGTCATGGCTGTTGGCTCCTTTAAGTGCCTTGGGACAACTGACATTTACAAGACTTAACCTGAGCCCCACAGGTTACAAGAGCTTGGAGGCCTCAGCTGTCATTCTGTTTCCATGGAAACTCAAATCAGATTGCCAAAAATGAGGTTAGTCACTTAAAAATCCTATTTTTTTAAAAGAAAGAAATACTGCACACCACCATCATATTATTTTAAACAGTGCTTTGTTGAAAGCCATTTTCTTGTTTTTAACGATTAAATACCGTTTCCATGGTAGCAGATTAATAAAGTACAAAGATGGAGCTGAGCTCCGAAAGTCCCTTCTGGCAGCACCTGTGCTCAGAGCCCATTGTGCTCATGAAACCACCTCCCCCACCCCACCCCTGCCCCCCGTGGGGGGCTCTAAACATGTTTGGTTTTTAAAAATAATAATAAAGAAATACTTCATTTCTACTCATATGTTTCCCACAGATGGAAAACATTAGTGAAATATAGCGACAGGAGGGTTTTGTAATAATAGCAATAATAATAGCTAATATTTATTAACTGTCTACAATGGTATTGGAAATGTGCAAGGTGCTTTATATAAATGATCTCCAGTCCTCAATATTATTGTCTCCATTTTACATGGAAACAGACCCATTGAAGGTCAGACAGGTATTGACAAGGGAGGGAGCTGTGGGATTTCAAACTCAGATCTGTCTTGCTTTGGGGCCAGGGTTCTTCTCTGGTCCTGTTCAGCGTGAAGAGGAGAACAGAGAGAGAGCAGCCTGTCCCCGCCTTCACTGCCAACACAGGCATGTGCACACCTAGTCACACACACACCGCGTTTGGGGATTCCATCCACACGGTGCAAATGAGGTGAGAGGGAATCCGACTACTCAGAAATGTTTAAGGATTGTTAGCTCTTTCTCTGACCAGGTCATAAAAAGAATGTCCATGTGCCCCAAGAGCCCAAAAATGGAACCTAATCTCACAGGGCTTCAATCTTTCAATGGAATTCAACTCAACATCCTTTCCCTCTTCACACCTCTCCCTCTTACCAACAACCACAACCTACTGTATAAACTACAACCAAGTCTTAGAGTCTGGGCTTCGCAAATAACATGGGTTTGCTGGTTTAAATGAATGAATAATTTCTTTTAAATTCTTAATAAAGTAATAAAAATATTAGTCAATTCAAATGACTACAGAAGGACCTGAAGAGATATTTCACCCTGCAATAATATTCCTCTGGTTTACTCAGGAGTGCACATTTCTACTGCGTAATCAAAGGCATAGGTGACCACACATTCTTCAGAAAATTAGATAGGGCCAGTCATGGTCATTTAGGTCTTATTATAAGTTAATTCTGTCAGAGTTAAAAATAAACCCCCAAAAGCTCTGAGGACATACTTAGTAGAAATTGGATACATTTCAACATTAAAACAGCTGTCTTCTACATTTTTTTTTCTCAAGCAAAATGTAAATGGAAAACTGATATAACAGATTTTGTCTCCAGGCAAAATGAAATGGATGAGTTTAATGTCAGCACAGGAAAAAGGAAGGGGGCAGTTCCCAAAAGAGCAACTCAGTGCTCACTTTTAATTTATGTCAATATTTTTCTATTGAAGTAGAAAAAAAACATGAACTAGCCTTAGCCGGTTTGGCTCCGTGGATAGAGCGTTGGACTGTGAAACTGAAGGGTCCCAGGTTCTATTCCGGTCAAGGGCACATGCCAGGGTTGTGGGCTCGATCCCCAGTAGGGGGCATTCAGGAGGCAACCAATCAATGATTCTCATCACTGATGTTTCAATCTCTTACTCCCTCTTCCTTCCTCTCTGAAATCAATAAAAACATATTTGAAAAAAATGAAAGAAAAAACATGAACTAGAACATTTTTTAGAGGAGTAAAGTTGAGGCATCCCTTATCACAATGAAACACTGCTTGACCTTTAGCTACATGGATTCTTTGGAATAGGGTAAAGTTATTGCTAATTTAAAGAGTTTAGAAAACATGGCATCAAAGGCCGGAGTGACATTTAATTTCAAGATACAATTACAGAGTTTCTTAAAATCACAAGTACCTCACCAAACACCAAACATTCTGAAAACCAATATAAAGTATAATTCCTCCAGGAAAGAAATAATTTTTCAAACAAAATATAAGTTGCCATTTGTAGCTCATTACTACCAACAGCTCCTTCAAATCTCAGATCCTTAGAATTTCCAAGCCTCTGTGCTCAGCCATAATGGTAACCACCACAGTAACCCAAATGAAACTATCATAAACCAAAATTTTATAATAATAAAGAAAATGTAATCCAAATGGACAAGCAAACCATTTTTCTTCAAAACATAGACTTAATTATACTTGCAAAGTTATAAATTAGAACCAAGAAATCAAAGTAAAATCAGCCTACAGCAGAAATGGAAGAAGACCCTAAACTACAGTTCTGGGTATTTATTTACCCACAAATTCCAACTAAGCAGAAAAACAATCACTAAACAGAGAATGTTGTACTTACAGTTACTTTTATTTTACAAAAAAATGGGAATAATTCCCTCAAATATACTTCTGAATTGAGAAAAAGATTTTCCCTCTTCTACTCCCCTTGTGTCTGTGGTAGGCAGAATGGGCACCCATGTCTATGATCTAATCCTTAGAACTTATGAGTATGGTACAGTGCATAGCAAAAGGGACTTGCAGTTATAATTAAGGTTACAGGCTTTAAATAAGGAAGATCATCCTGGATTATCTGGCAAGCCCAATCTAATGTCATGAACCCTTCAAAGCAGAGTATGTTCTCCAGCTAAAAGATGAAGAAGGCAAAGGAGACCAAAGCATGAGAAGGATTCAGCACACTGTTGCTGGCTCTCAGATGCAGAAGCCCAGGTGCAGTGACCAGAATGGGACCTGTTGCAGCTAAGGGCAGCCCTTAGGTGTCGGCTATCTCAGTCCTACAACCACAGGGAATTGAATACTGCCAACAATAAGAATGAGCCTAGAAGTAGATTCTTCCCACAGCCCCCCTATAAGAGTCCAGAAGTCAGAAGTTTTTTTTTATTATTGAGATATAATTGGCATATAATATTGTGTAAGTATAAGGTGTACAACATAATGATTTGATACATTTATATGCAATGCTAGAGGCCCGGTGCACAAAAATTCGTGCACAGGGGGTGAGGGGGGGTTCCCTCAGCCAGGTCTGCCCCCTCCCACAGTCCGGGAGCCCTCAGGGGATGTCCTACTGACAGCTTAGGCCGCATGGGGAGCGGGCCTAAGCCACAGTCTGGCCTCCCTCTGCAGGAATCGACCAGACGATTATGGGAAGGCACCACCCCCATCACCCCCTCACTGCTGCTGCCTCTGACCTTCCTCTAAAGAGGCAATCAGGCCAATCAGGGGAAGGCGATGCCCCCATCATGCCGCTGCTGCTGCCACTGCCAGCCACCACGGCTGCCTGAGCCTCAGCCCGGCCCTCGCAGCAGCAGCAACCACCATCCACAGCTTGCCTGAGCCTCAGCCCAGCCCTCACAGCAGCAGTCGCTGCAGCTTTGTCTGGAAGGACATCCAGAAGATGTCTGGTTTAATTAGCAAATTACCCTTTTATTAGTATAGATGATTGCCATAGTAGCTTTAGCTTATACCTCTATCATACCACATAATTATCATTTCTCAGAGGTTAGCATCTTGATTTTGGCTTTGGGAGACCCAGAGCAGAGGCTCCAGCTAAACAGACTAGAACTTCAGAACTACAGAACTGAGATAACAGAGTTGTTTTAAGCTACTAAGTTTGTAGCAATTTGTTACACTAACAATTGAAAACAAATATATCCCCAGACCAAAAATCTATTTTCCCTCCACCTCTTATCTTCCATTTACCTTCCATTTAAGAAATTAAAATCAGCCAACCATGTCTTAGGATAAATAAAAAAAAAGCATTTTACTTCTTCATTGAATAATCAGAGTATCCAACGTCTATTCTTAAAAAACACATCTTGCTGTTTCTAAAAGATGCAAAAATGGCACAGTGTAAGGAACTAATGGGGGAAAAGATGAGAAAGTTCTTTAATCTCCTCAAACTTTAGTTTCTTCATCTATACACAACCACTAACCATGCTTACCAACAACTCATATGAACTTTTATTTCAAGTTTACACTACATTTCTTACAGCCTGAATAACAAAGTAAAATTTGAAATGATCTTAGTAAATGAGAAATAAAGAGCAGATTTAAAAAAACAGGGATAAAGAGCAAAAGGAGTAATTAAGGACCAGGGCATAATATTAAAGGTTGAACAAATTAACATAATCTGCCTAATCGTAATGGTAGAAAAATTATAGTGTAGAGTATACACTTAATTATGTAGCTAAGAGTTGTTAGACAACAATTATGAATAATTTTGAACTTAGTGAATTGTTTGGACTGGGTGAATTATTAGATGAATTAATTAATGGGAAAAATGATTTTCAGAGATGTAGCCAGCTTCTTGGTGGCACATGAAAGGTGTTCAATAAATATTTGTTGAATAAATCGTGGGTATTGGTATTATGTTTGGCCTTAAATTTAGCTCTGAAATTCCTGGAATAATACATTACTATGATTAAAATAGAAAGGATTGATTATCTACCTGTCCCTTTTCCAGACATTTAAAGTATAAAAACTTCAAAAACAAACAGCAAAATTTTTTCTTTTAATCCACCTGTTTTATAGTTTTGTCAAGTTAACAAAAGTCCAGGGGAGAAATGGGGACATCTGTAATACTGTCAACAATAAAAATAAAGTAAACTAAAGTTAACAAAAGCCCATCTCTCACAGAAAATTCAAAGGATAAAAGATAACCCTGTGAAAATATAACTCATTATATTAAATTTGAGCATTCATGATTCAAAATGATTTTGAAATGTGTACTTGGCTTTCATAAATAATCAAAATATCTATTGATTGTTTGAGGTTCTAATAAGAAGTGTAAATTTTGAGAGCCCTTCGTGTCCCTTTTATTTATTAACTACAGGCCCAGTGTGCAGAATCACGCAAGACCCAGGCCCAGTGCACCACGGGACCCAGAGTCAGGTCCCACCGGTGCCACAGGACCCATCAATGCACCTCCTGGTGACCGGTCTTTGGTTGTTACAGCGTTACGACCACTGGGTTTTTATTATATAGATGACTGACTGTAATTTAACATAAGAATCACAGATGTTAGAACAAGGGAGCCACCTGAATGTGGTCAGAGAAGGCCTTGTTGAGAAATGACCTGACACTAGCCCTAAGGATGGGGAGTTTCCCAGTAAAGGAGGAGCAGTCCTGGCTGAGTATTGCATAAGGAACACTGGGTTCACGACCTAGAGGTCAGGAAAAATGGAATGGGTTTGAGGAACTGAAAAGTGGCCAATGTGCCGAGAACCTGGTGTATGCAGGGAAAAAATACCATGATAGTGTATGAAATTAGGCAGGAGTCAGCCACTGTAGAGCTTGTAGGACATTATAAAGCCATTAGATTTTTCCTAAGTATGGTGTAAAACCTAGGTTTGGGGTATGTGTGTTTCTTCTAAATTTTTGTTTTGGTAGTTCTAGTTTAATGACCCTATTGTTTCTCTTTTTTAAGACGTTGGTATAAAATTTTTTTAAATAATAACTTACTTACAACTATTAACATATATTACATATTAACTAACATGAAAAAATGTCAATGATCTTTCTAAATGCAACTTCAATGGCTGTCTTGAACAATTAATAGAACGATAGATCCTCTGTATATACTAACTGCCTCTGTAGTAATGTATCTTCTCTATAAAATCGTTTGATATTTGGCAATCCTCATTCTCCTGATGTAATTCTTCTACATTTATTGACTCATTAATGAGTCTTTCATTAGTGATTAAAGATGTTTGTTTTGCAAAGAATTATCTCTTCTGATTTATCTTTTACCAAAATAATCTTCAAATGCCTACCATATGATATAAAATAATCCAAACTTCAAGATTTTAAAACTGACTTTCACAGACAATTTTATCAAAAAATACTTTCAAGACAGACATACTGGTTTATGATTATAACCCAATTGAGAAAATGTGAATTTAGTTCCAGTGGATGACCCAAGTGAGAAGATATTGATATTCTTATTTCAAAAAATTGTATTTATACTAAAAATTCTAGAGAGCCATTCAACCCACTCGAGTCTCTACTAATCAGGTTATTTATTATAAATGTTACTTTGATTTATCATACCTGTTTGTTGTTATTGTTGCTTTGTTTTTCAAAGACTTTGGGGAGGATTCAAAATGGTTTGAGATTGGTAGGGAAGTATAAGGCCACCAGATTGGAAATTAAAGAAAGAGCAAGGAGCAGCCATTCCTGGATGAATCTCTCTGTGGGGCAGAGAAACATAGGCCATTGTGATTTCTCATTACATTAAATCAGGATTGCACCTGAAGTGTACCCTACACATATTTCCCTAGTCCATCCCTTACCTTGATCTTTCCATGGCTAGAGGTTGACAAGAAGGAGGAGACAATGTGGGGGGCGGTATAAAGAGAAGACTGTTGCTAATTCCTAAGTATTGCTTGTCCATGGTAAGATGTCTGTACATTTCTTGGAACATAATCCTTTGAAGATGCCTAGTAAGCTTCTGGAATAGTATCAATAGTGCCATTGGCCAGGTATGTCTTGGTCCGAGTGGATCAACATGTTCAAAAAGCCTTAGTCTCTGTAAGTAAGGCATTATTCACTACATCAGTTATGAAGATGATGGTAGTGTCCCACACACCTACTTTATTACAGTAAATGTTGAGGTTTGACAGAATTCCTTACTTCTGACAACTTGGGAACAAATTGAGAAATATGACAGAGAAGACAGATAGATGGAAACAGAAATACTGGTTTATGATTACAACCCAATTGGGAAAATGTGAATATAGTTCTGTGGTCAAATGGCTCACTCCCTCTCCTGTGCCCACACCACCCCCATCGTCCATACACAAATGTACTTTATGCTTCAGGAAGTCCACCAAAGAAAATTTTGAACCTGCACAATAGCACTTATCCAAGACTGGTCACTCGCACTGGTCCAGGACACTGTGAGAAGGAAAGCGAGTTAGTCCCCAGGATCCAACAGAGAAAACAGATGCAGGTGTCACTTATCAGTTAGGATCGGAAGGAATAATGGGTGGGGCAAGAGGCCAGGAGTGTTATGTTAATAGAATCCCTCCATATGGAAATATGAAGCAAACAGGAAGGAAATTCCCCCACCTGAGGCCCACACGGTAGAGCCCAAGAATTCTCTAGAGATTTAAAGATTAAGAAGCCATAAAGTTGCATCCACCTTGAGGTCATCAAAATTCATAATGTAGATTTAATATCATATTGATGCTGCAAAGAAATCTCCTAGGTATTGTGTAACATTTAAAATACATACTGTATCTCCAGGATTGAGAAAGAAGAGAGGAAAAGCTACTTTTGTATTTATTTGAAATTTCTCACAAAATAATATAATTAGTTAACTTTAATCTGATCATAAAAACAATTATACACTATTACTAACAGAAAAGAAGGGTTTCCTTAAAAAGAAAAATGTAACCATAAGTCAATATTTATTTCCTAATAAAAATTTAATTCACTGTATAGGCTGGAGAGTCACTAGTTCTGTTAGTTGCTTGTGAATTTGTTTCATATAACATTTTTATATAGATAGTGGGTATTTCAAATGGAATTCATAATGCAATCTTAGAATATCCCTTTTCCTCTTTACATATTCCACTTTATTTTTGTCCTTTCATATATTCATTCTATTCTCTCCTTATGATGATAATATAAATTCATAAAATTAAAGATTTTGAACATTTAATTGCTATAAAGTGCTTTATAATAATCTGTGCAATGGAGTAACCTATTTTTTTCTTTTAATAATTTAACTTAAGAAGTCACAAATGAGCCCTGGCCTGTGTTGCTAAGTGGTTAGTGTTGGCCCTTGCTGAGGGGTCTCAAGTTCGAGTCCTTAGTCAAGGGCATATACCTAGGTTGCAGGTTCAATCCTCAGACCCCGTAGGGGGCATGCAGGAAACAAAGCAGTTGATGTGTCTCTCTCACATAGATGTTTCTCTCTCTCTCTAGCTCCCCCTCCCTTCCAATCTCTCTAAAAATCAAAGGGGGGAAAATCCTTGGGTGAGGATTAACAAAAAAAAAAGAACTCACAAATGAGTGTTTAAGATAAAACAAACATGAGAAGAAAACTACCAAGACTTTGACATTTAAAGCAACTTATTTATGCTTTCAACCTATGAATTGTAAGTTTTCAGGGGAGAAGCAGCTTCATTTAATCACGTTGCGCAAAATAATAAATTCACTAAAAGGCGCTACTCAAACAGACACCCTAGGTGTCCACATTCCTGGAGTATATATTTTCTGGACAGTTACAAGAACATCATTGATGGCGCCTGGCAACCCACTCTCTCTGGAGCATAAAGAAACTCTTATTCCTAAAAGTCTTTTGATCCCCAAAGTTGAAAGGCGTTCAGTAAAGTCACTGAGCTCTGGAAGGTGCACGGGACTCCACAGTGAGAATAAAATAAAGATTTCCGCTTCCATCTAAGAGAAATGCCCTGCATGGGAAGAAATTCCAAAACAACTCCATACTGATCCCATGCGTTTGTCGCTTGCTAGATACTAGCGAAAGGGGAAGGAAGGGTCTTCCTTCACTAAGTGCATCCCAATTTTATTGGGGATAAATATGAAAAATAACAATATCATAAACTGGTACCAATAATGTGTTCTGTGTTGTATCTCTGATTTTTAAACAAATTTTGGAAGGATACTTACAAGAAAACTAGATTATGAGGAGGATGGACTGGTTCCCAAGTGTGGGCCATCCTCTAGAGCAGCGGTTCTCAACCTCTCGAACAACTCTTTCACAGGGGTCGCCTAAGACCATCAGAAAACACATATATAATTACATATTGCTTTTGTGATTAATCACTATGTTTTAATTATGTTCCATGTGTAACAATGAAAATACATCCTGCATATCAGATATTTACATTATGATTCATAACAGTAGCAAAATTACAGTTATGAAGTAGCAACAAAAATAATTTTATGGTTGGGGGTCACCACAACATGAGGAACTATATTAAAGGGTCGCAGCATTAGGAAGGTTGAGAACCACTGCTCTAGAGTGAGAGAGCTCTGGGGGCTGGTTAAGGTTAGTTATAAGCTGGCTCAGGTTATTACTGTGCTTCTGACAAAATATAGATCAGAGGTTCCCATGATCCCCTCCTTGGGTTTGGTTAATTTGCTTCAGTGGCTCATAGAACTCAGGATGCTAGTTTACTCACTAAATTATCATTCTATTACGAAAGATATTAAGGAATAGGGATCAACAGCCAGGTAAAGGGATACATAGGGGAAGATATGTGGGAAGGGACTCAGAGCTTCCATGCCCTCTCCAGGGAGGCCACTCTCCCCAAATCTCTGTATGTTTCCCAACCACCAAGCTCTCAAACCCATCTTTGGAGGGTTTTATGGAGGCTTCATTAAAGAGGCATGATTGACTAAGTCACTGATCATTGGTCCAACCTCCAGCCCCTCTTGCCTCCACAGAAATCATGAGGTAGGAATGAAAGTTCTAACCCTCAAGTCTGGGTTGGTTCTTTTGGCAGCTAGCCCCCATCCTTGGTTGATGTAGGAGCTTTCTAAAAGGCACCTCCTCAACATTACCAAAGACACCTTTATCCTTCTCCTCTCTTAGAAAATTCCAAGGGTTTTAGGAGCTCCTTGCCAGAAATAGGGACAAGAACCAAAAACATATTTCTTATTGTAAATATCACAGCTTCTTGATGGAGGAATTCAGCAGTGAATACTGCCTCACATTGCCACTACAGTATATATAAATTTTTAGAAAAATTCCTGCAACTCTGCAGGACAAGCATAGTTTTAGTATAAGCCTTTGGTCCACTCACGGGTTCTGAAAGGACCTGGATTGAACTCTGTGGTTAAGTGACCACCTAATATGTGTCAAACAACAAGGTAGGCATTGGTCACGCTATGTCTGCCCTTCAGTGAAAGGGCAATGTGGGGGCCCATAGTTAGTACATTAACAAATATTTCTTAAATATTAATCAATTGATTGATTGACCCTCCTGGACCACTAGAAATACGTCAGAGACTGCGTGAAGCAAGCCTCTAGTTTCAGGAGGAATGAATAGTATCTTTGCACTTCTTTTTCCTTCTCTCTTCTCCAGATCCCAACCACGCATCTCCTATTGCAAGGAGAGGTGCTTTCACAACATTGTTAAAAGGTAAGAGGCATTTTGAAGAACACAGTGGAACCTACAACTCATTCAGCTCAACAGGTCTTAGAGCCTGAGCTAAATCCTAGAGTCCCTATTTGCATAAGAAAACCCAGGTTCCTAGAAAGAAACTGTGTTGAGAAATCTGGGGCAAAAGTAAATAAAATAGACACTGAAATTTCTCACAAAGAAGATCTATTATAGGGTGTGTCAGGAAGACATTTTTTTAAGTACAGAAGAGTAAAAGGAGATGATTCCCTCTGGACCCCTTTGGATCGGTTTGTAGTCACTGGGGGGAAAAAATGAAAAAATACTCATTGGGATCATTAACAAGTACACCACACTAATAGCATCCTAGTTCAATTCTTTGGCATAAATACCACAATAGTTGGAAAAATAAAACTTTCATGATCAAAATAAACTACAGTTATTTTCCAGCTACATACAGAAGCTTAGAAAAAAATAAATCTTATCACTATTGAAGATGAAGGGGTTTCTTCGGGACTTTTTGTTTCATCGGAAATGGCACTGGAGCAAGCGGAAGTCAGCAGCAGCCGAGTCCAGGAGTCATTCCCGGGGTCACAACAAAGGAGCCGAGTCCCTGAGGAGTCACCCTACTTGAGCCCCTTTACCTCTCAACAAAGCGAGTGACCCTGACCTCACAAAAGATGCCGGGAAAGGCCTGTGAGACAATTGCGGAGTTGTGGATACATACAGAAAGCAACGGGCAAGCAAAGTACCCAGTGCAGAGGCCTACACCCAGTTCTGTATGTTCTGCTTAAAATCCATGCTTTTTTGTATTTTTCCTTTGAGAAAGAAGAGCCAGACAAGGGAGACTCAACCACCTTCCATCTGAATAGGTCAACCATGAAGTCTTTTTAAACTCTAAGAAATATGAGGGGTAAACATTGTTCCCCTCTTCCTGCCCCTGATAACCGGGCTCTTACAACCCTTTCAAATTCCTCCTCTTCTCAGGAATACCGACCAGGGCCCTCATTTGGAACCATATTTCTACAATCATTTCCAGGAATAAACACCTTCTTCATGAAACCTTAAATGTAATTCAAGACTAGAGTCATGAGTTCAAGTCCTAAGTATATTTCCTGAGACCATGAGTGCCATTTCTCCATGATTTCAATCAAATCCTAGCCTGATGGATAACCAGATATGCAGGTATGGAATCCATAAAGCACACAGAACATTAAAATGTTTAAGAAATCACATTTTAATAATGATGTACACAAGAACTGGAAATTCCCGTATTGTGTCAGAACCATAACCCAACCCAGTTTTCTGTAGTCAAAACCAGTGTCCTGAATGGTTTTTTTAAGAATCTGAGCTTCCCTTGGTAGCCATTTATAGCGCTGTCATTTAATAGAATAAGTAAATTTAAATTTGCAATGTCTTGGTCATGTAACTCTTTTTGTTTTCTTTATGTAACAAGGTGACCCTGGATCTTTCATGCATTTGTCTTTTTTCCCACCTTTACTAATTTTTATCGTGTCCCTTTTTAATGCTGCATTCTTCTCACCAGTGCACCACTATGCTAGGCATTGTGAGACACAGTGGTTATAAGATGTGGGTCCTGTGTTCCAGGAACTCAAAATCTAGTAGAAGAAAGTGATGTTCAACCATCTGTAAGTTAAGGTTTAAAACAACTGCATTATAAGGGTATGAAGAAGGTGCGACAAGAGCCCAAAAGAAATGGCCATTTGTTGTAAAGGAGGAGAGCATGACAAAGGTGGCATCTGAAGGTTGAATAATCCATCAATAAAAATTAAAATAATTATGATGGTGGAAGAATAAGAGGAGGAGGAGGAGGGAGAAGCAGGAGGGGTAAAAGAAGAAGAGGAGGAAGAAGGAAGCAAAGAAAAGCGCATATAGTGAAACAGAGAAATGTAGCTGGACTACATGATGTGTGAAGAGATGAGGGAGAGGTGAAACGGGGTGGACTGCAGCATATGGTGAGTGTAGAATTTGAAACTAGTGAGCTTGAATTTTTTCAGCACACCATTGGGAAGACTTTGGAGGTTTATGAAGCGGAGAGTGACACAATCCCCCATCCTTTGTTTTAGGAAAAAAATCCTTGTGACTGGAGACTGGTTGTGTATGGTATGAAGAGGAAGGGGGGCTAAGTACAATTACTGCTAAGTGAGGACAATGACCATGTAAATGGGAAATTAATGGGTTTAGAGATGCCATGTGGCTGATGAACTTTCCAGGTGAACTTAAAATGCAAATTTAATTATTCCTTGAATAGTCTTTTCTGAAGTATGAGTCTAAATGAAGCAGAAATTTTCAACCTATTGTTTACTGATTGTTTCCAGATGTGCTTGGCTTCTATTTTATTTGTTACATGTAACAAAGGAACGTGCTACACAGGAAGGGGGACCAGCCGATGCTGACCTAACACATCTGTGGCACCGTGACATATACTTAACAAATGGCAGTTGGCAGCTATCTGGTTAAGTTGTTCAAAATAGATCAAGCAAACCAGAAATAGATCAGAGATACCAAAAGTCACCTAAGATATCCAGAGGGACAGTCACCATTGATCATGGTAGACAGACCACAAAGCGAAGTGAGATTTTGGCAGTCATTCCGTGATAGTTAAACCCAGGATTCTCTGTCTGGAAATGATCCTCAGCCTGTTAGAAACAAAGAGTTCAAAATTTTAAAAGAAACCTTTTAAAATAAACACTGAAATAGACTGGAACCAATTCACAAATACATGTACCCACTTATTCTGAAAAGGAGACTCGTACCCGCCTATAGCATAGCTGCCAGCTCACTCTCACTGAACGTTCGGAACTAAATTGTCGGCTTCTTTACTTTTTAAACAGAAATAACTCATTCTCTTTGGTTTGGGCATTTTCATGTATACACGTTAAATAACTGTGTTTGTGTGCTTGCATCCGTGCGGGCATGTATTCATTCTATGGCTATTCTTTCTGCACTTCTATTTTCCTTTGATTCTGCTTAGAAAAGTTTTGTGGATTTTACAGGCCATTCACATGTAAAATATGAAACACATGTATCTATCACTCTCTAAGTGGGAGGGAGTTGATGCATCAAAGGCAGTTTTTTTAATTTTATTTCCGTTTCAAAGGTAACTTGGCTCTCTTGAAGGAACTTCAAAACATGAACACTATGTTAATTTGTCTAATCTCTGATTTAACAAGTCTCTTGATTAAATACTTTCACAGGCAAAGACAAATAACAGGCAAGGATTGTGCTCTCTGAATACACTTTCCATAGCTGTGGGTGTTGGTGATTTTTTTTTTTTTTTGGCAAGTTGTTTCAGTTGATGGGAGAATAAAAGCCATTAACTGATTAAATATAAAGCCGTTTCATTTTAACCAAACACTCCTTATTTTTCTCATGCTTTTCTCTAAGCATTAATGCAAAAAGGTCATAGAGAGGTGAGGTGATAGTAGGAACCCACGGGCAGAGCAGCATGAGTGGCACCGTCAGCTGTCTGAGAGCAAGAAGCTTTAAAAAGCAGCAGATGCCAAAGGCAGAGAAAAAAGGGGAGAAACACCTCCTTTTCTGGCCAGAGAGGTGATGAGAATGGTGCTATCTTCTGGAATTTTCCCAAAACAACATTATTCCATATAAATGCTAGTGTACCCTATTTAACAAATAGATTAGCAAATTAGAAAGGTTTTTTACTAACTCAATTTTGAGATATAATCTCTGAAGTAAATAGTCATGGATAATGAGAATGGCGTCCCTGGAACACCCAACTTGGATAAAAGGAAGAATGAAGGAAACATTCAGTGAACAGTTTGGGGGCAAAGGATGAGGTGACTACCTTTCCATGAAGGAGGTCTTACTTCTTAACAACAATTCTCACTAGACTCACTATATTTGTGATCATGTCATTTATTTTTTCGTAGCTTTTTGTATTTCAGGGGGAAAGTACTGCTATATCAGTTGGCTTTCTTCCAGTTGTACTGAAAGTTTCCTTTTAACGGTCACATCTGGCAATAAAATGGTTCCATGCCCAGGTATTGCCATGATGCATAATTGCTCACAGATGGCCAGGGAGCCACCCCACCCCAGACTGCACAGACACACCCTTGGGGTCAGTTGCCCACCTGCATCAGACCTCAGCAAGAGAACTTCAGAGAATCCACGTGTCAGCATCACTGCCCAAATCTACCTTCAGCTCATGAGAAAACTGCTTTCAAACTAAATATATGAAAAATTAAAATCTGACCTCTCATTCAGAACATGGAAATAGAATCAGTACCCTCCATTCTTCACATTGGAGAAGAAAAGTTCAATTTACTGGGGAAAAATAAGCTATTTAGCTATTGATATGCTCCAAAATGCCCAAAACAGGGTTTTTAGGATGTTTATGTTACACCTTTAAGAGAAAATAAATGTTCCTGACTCCGTATTTTTGAGAAAAGGATAGATAAAACGCCAAGTTCTTTCTGCTTTCCCATACCTCTGAAAATAGGTCCCCGGGCGCCTCGCCATTGACCTTAGGGGTAATCCAATCCCACATTTGAAAGACCCTGAATTTATTGGTGTAGTTTGATCTACCCAGGATCAGAAAAACTCCTCAAAATGTCAGTTCATGGAACTGAATTTGTCTGGCTTCCAGTTCTTTCTAACATCTCCAGCTCCTTTGATGTGGTCGCATTAAAGACGGAAGAAGAAACAACAAAACAACACAAACCTTAGGGGAAGCAAACACTAGTCCCTTTCTTCTTCTCCAAATCATTCCATTCACTGTTGGCCATTGTTTGCATGAGCTCTCCTACACTGAGCATTCATCCTCCAAAGCTTGTTTACATTTAAGAAGCACCGCGTTCCCCTCTATTAGTCTTCCTTTAACAAAAACCCTATTAGCAACATAATCCCATCTCTAAGACATATTTAAAGGTTTTGTTAAGAGATGTGTTTATAGCTTGCTCACTGGAAATGGCCCTTCAGGATTAAAAAAATCACAATTTAGGAACTACGATGAGTCAGTAAATCAGGCTTCTCTCTGCTCAGAAGCAAGCAGAGGATCAGCTGGGGAGAGGTAAATTAAATGATGTCTTTTCCCCAGTCACTGCTTCATTTACTGATCTTGTTTGAATACTTTCCCACAACGTGATCCCCCGGACACCTCTGAAAGGACTTTAACTAAGGATGCTTTTCTGTGAGCATCTGGCGGCTTCCTGGAAAGCACCGGCACAAGATGGCCCTACTCACAGAGATTGATGAGGTTCCCAGGGGAACCACTCAGAGCTGGCCATTTACAACAAGATGCTCACTGTGGGCCAAACCGGCTTTTAGGTAGCTCTAGCTGAACGGATAGGAAGACAGGCAGTCAGCATTTCAAAGATAATGAGCTTGATTCTCAGACATGAAGTGCCAAGAGAATGGGCTACAATAACACGGAAGTCTTATGCAAAGGGAAATAAACAAAAGAATTTCCCCCAGAGAAGGTGAACCTTCAGATACACTGTACTGTCCACTCCACACGCATTTATGGAGCACCTACTGAGAGGCGCCAATATAATCAGGAGGGTCAGAAGGGACAGACGGAGCAAACGGCACCAGGGTAATTAGGAAAGGTCAGAAGGGGCAGATGAAACAAACAACTTTTATGGGGGATAGCTGCAGCCAGGGAGGTTACGGGAGATGGCTGCAGCCCGGGAGGGAACTAAAAAGCAAACGCCTGATAAGAAACCAGACAGGCATTAACTCACTTAGAAAGCCAGATCATTAGTGAAAAATTCCAAACTACATTCCCTCCCCGCCAAAAGCAG
The DNA here is from genome assembly GCF_028538775.1 of Myotis yumanensis. Taxonomy (NCBI): domain Eukaryota; kingdom Metazoa; phylum Chordata; class Mammalia; order Chiroptera; family Vespertilionidae; genus Myotis; species Myotis yumanensis. The sequence continues at coordinate 200,957,232 of NW_027223753.1, read as the reverse complement.
ATAGGTATGTTGACACGGCGCTAGATCTCCAATGGAATGACCCCAGGTTACTTGCCCTGTTTGCTGAAAGGTATATAACCTGTGTTTAAACTCTTGGTCGGGGCTCACGGCCGCTGCTCTGCCGCGTTCAGAGTGAGTTGTTGTGGGCCCCAACATGTTGGAAGCTAAATAAACCCCTTGCGTTTGCATAGAAAGCGTCTCTTGGTTCTTTGTGACAGCGGCTTGCACCCCGGACTTTACATTTGGAGGTCCCACCGAGATACCGGCGGGGGTGAGAGGGACCCCCTATTTAAGGCAGGAGGCTCTCCCCCACTTGTCGCCGGGCACGCAGCGAGGTATTTGTTGCAGCCGCCTCTGGGTTCCAACAGACGCTTCTTGGGGTAAGTGACGGCGCCTTTCTGAATAGCGATCGCTTAGATATTGGAAACACAAATTTAGTTAGAGCTGGCAAATCTGTTTGGTCGGGTGGCTGTCGGGGAGGGGCGTGAGCCTCCCCCGACTGCGACAGACAGACGTGTCGGGAGGTCGCAGGCCACAACCCCGGGGGACGCCCTGGTGGAGTCTGGAGAGGACCAGGGACGCCTGGTGGACTCCTGTCTGTTCCGTCGGTTAGGTACGGATTCTGATTCTGGGTCTGTAGTTCTGTTGCCAGCTAGGTCAATTGGTTCTGTAAAACCTTCTTTTTGGATCCTTCGATTTTTGTCTCAACGCGTTGTGTCTGTCTTTGTCTTTTGTTCTTTGTTTCTTGTCGTTGGTGTGTTGGTGTGTTGGTGTGTGTGTGTTCTCTCCTCCACCCTCTGCTCCCTCCCTCCACCCTCTGCTCCTCCTGGATGGACGCTGTGGAATGGACTCAGACTGCTCCTTTGGGTATTGTGATTGATCAGTTCAAGGAGATTGCGGGAGGCTTTAGAGCTCCCTCAGAAATTGGGAAGTTGTTAAGAATTGAATGGATTGTTTAAACTCTGAATGAATGTCGGGTGAAAGTATGTGAGTGTAAAGGCAGGGGAGGAGTCCCCGCCCGCGCGCCTCCCAGGCAGGGAGGGTGAGCTGGAAATCACTGCCTGGGGCCGCAGGAGCCGCTTGCTCTGCAATAGGGGGCTCGGCCTCCGGCCTGGTCGGCGGCGGGCGCTGGGCCGAGGCCGGAGGCCGGGAGAGGCGGCGGCAGCCCAGGCAGCCCGAGCCCCGCAGCTTGGGCCTGCGCTCGCTCAGCGCCATAGGCGGCGGCGCGCCTTCGGGGGGCGGCGCTGGGGGGCTCGGGCCGGGCGCGGACTCGTTCGCGGAGCCTGGCGGCGGCGGCTGCGGCCGGCGGTGGCCGGCGTTGGTCCCGGGCTTGTGTGGAGCGCGGGGGGGGGGGGGGGGGGGGGGGGGGGGGGGGGCGGGGCCGGCGAGTCGCTTGCGAGAGGCCGGAGCAGCGAGGCCCCCGGCGGCATCGGGTCCGGGGGAAGGTCTGGAAAAGGTCCCGCGCGGAGCCCACGGGCCGGACAGCTGGGGGCGGCGCGGCTACTCTGGACGGGAGCAGGGCTCTTCCCATGGAGATCGCGCCAGCTAGATGACAAAAAGTCCTTCTTGTAATTGAAAAGTTTTAAAATGTGTCTGGTATTTCTGTTCACATGTAAAGAGAAAAGCTGGTTTAAAACTAATGCGCGCAATTGTCCTGTTTTTGGACATTTAGATAGAGTTTTGAACTAGAGTCTCTTCACACATGTACAGAATAAAACCCAAGACTGATTATTTCCTAAGGAAAATAGCTAATTTTACCCAGGGAAGCAATGCAGGCTTGTTCTAGCAACAAGCCTCCAAAAGAAAATTCAGTAAGATTGCCTCTGTTACAAAATTTGCCAAAGTACATGCCTTAATAATAATAATTGGATTTGAATCTCAAGAAATTATGTAGCTACAAATTTGCCTCTTGACTTTCCCGAGAGAAAAATGGTGGTTTTAAAGTCAAGGGCTGGGCCAGGCCTGTTTGCCAGCCTCAGGTGTGGTTTTCCATAGCTGCTGGAAACTTGAGACCTTAAAATTTACTGAGTCAAACAATAAAAAAAAAAAAAAAAAAAAAATGTTCATCTAGGTATTATTAATCTGAATGTGCCTCATACGAAATCTAGAGGGTAGAATTGAATCTATTGGTTAATTGTGCCTTATATTTTTGAAGTTTACGAGAAGTCGCTGACCACAGAGAGACAGACAGCTATCCCAAGATGACGTCAACAAGGCCTGTATACTCACAAACTGATAATTGCTAGCTGTGGTGATTCAAAGTTTTAATGGGGAATGTTATCTGTCTTTATTGTTTAAGTATATGTCTTTGTTGTTTAAAATTGTTTAGCTAGTGAAATTTTTGTTTGTATCTCTAAAAAAAAAAAAAATGATGAATGTATTGCTAATCTGAGGAATGTTAATTACTTACATGTCACCTTAAAAATTAATTAAGGCTCAGAGTTCTAACTAACTGGAATGTACAGCTTTGATGTAATGGAGGAAGGTAAAGAAATACTTAATGGAAGGTCTGAGGCATGGTTATGCATTTTTGAAGGACATAGAAAGAAGGTTTGAAGGCTAACCTAAAAGAATGAAATTTGTAAAGATTGTGTATGTAATAAAAAGAAAAAGATAAATGTTAAAAGAAAGATGAATGCATGATAGACCAGTAAGCTGGGACAAGTAGAATAGGGAAACTAAACAAAAATCCTGTTTTCCCTAAACCAAAGACATTTGGAGTAAATGCTTTGCATTTGCCTCCCTAAACAAAGGTTAAATCGTTTATGTCAATCGGATTAGTGTCATTTGTTGTCCATGCCCAGGGACAAATGAAGTTAGGAAATAAGCCTTATTTTGATTAGTTCTTTCATTCAGGAGGAGCTAACCCGGTCCCTCCCTGCAACATGAATGATAAAATGTATGTTAAGAAATTTTAAAATTGCTCAAAACTCGCTGCCTTGGGTCCAGTTCTGCATGTATAAAAAGGGACAGAGTAAGGTTTAGTAGCAGGAGTGGAGAGGCAGGCAGAGCAGGAGCAGGCCAAAAGAAGCTGGCGAGGCCATCCAAACCACCCAGCCGCTATTGGCCAGAGCCGCCTGAGGCAGACCTCCTCGGACTGGCAACAGCTGACTCTGACTAGGACAGGCTGGGCTCTTTCCAACTGGGCCCCCATGAACCGATGGTCGAAATGAAAATCGGGGGCCAGACTGTGAACTTTATGGTTGGTACAGCGGCAGAGCACTCGGTAGCTACTCAGAAGGTAGCTCCCCTCTCAGGACAGGAAGTCACCATTATTGGAGCTACCGGGACCACAGCTGCAGACTGTTCTGCCGCCCCCGCCGATGTCAGTTAGGCGGCCATCAGGTGGTTCATGAATTCCTGTATTTGCCAAATTGCCTGGTCCCTCTAATGGGCAGAGACCTTTTAGCCAAAATGAAAGCAGAAACCACTTTTGCCCCAGATGGTTCAGCACAGCCCTGCCTAGGTGAAGAGACCTCTTCAATGATCCTGCCCTTAGCAGTGCCGAGGGAGGAAGAATGGAGACTTTATACCCCCCCAGCCAAAGGCCCCCACATCTGTTCCTGTCAGGCCCCCATCAGGGGACTTGGATGATGTTCCTGTTATCTGCTCAAGAGCCCAAGACTGTAAAGATACTTGTTCACTAAAAAGATAATTGTCTCTTTTCTTGAGAGGGCTCCAGAGGGCGCACGAGGACATTTGGCTGCGCCTTGGCGCCACCCAGGCAAAAGGCACCTCCTGGGGCCTCAATGGAAAGGTCCCTACACCCAACTCCGTGGTGCTGACGACCCCCACCGCTCTCAAGATAGACGGCGTCGTGACCTGAGTCCATCACACCCACGTCCGGTCAGCGGACCCATCCATGATCCGGAAAGACTTCGTCAAGCTACAGCGTGCTCGACCTGCCTGATGCTGGTAACATTGAATAGACTTAGATAATGCCTGCATCTTCATGGACATGGCTCCAAAGAGACAAGGACAATTTATAGAATCACATGTTTAGTAGCAGAAGATGTGGCTGCCTAAAGCGGCCATGATGCCTATATTATGTTTCATTGTCACATTAACCTTTAATTCTCTTGCAGGTTTAAATGTATGTTGACTATCCTGGAAGGGTACTATGTGGGGTGAGCCCCAAAAAGTAAAGGGTGCCTAGCTGCCAAGAGGGCAGGTGCCCACCTGGGCAGGGAACAGTGCCCATCAGGTTTTGGTCTCTGTTGAGAGACAGCTAATAGTTGGCAGCCTGTGTACTGCTTGCAGGCCTTTATGACCATGCCCATGTCAGGGGTAGTCTGAAAAGAGAAAAAAAAAAAAAAAAAGCCTGTTTAGAGTAAAAAGTCTGAAGCATAGTTATACATAAAAAGAAAGTTTAATGCCAACAACTAAAAGGAATTGGCAAGGAAAGTCAGAAAATCTTAGAGTAGATCAGTATGTCTTTCTTCTTATGTAATTCCTCCGAAATTTGGCGATGCTAACATGGCAATACATTTCTTTGCATAGATTCAATAAGACCGGTTCCTAATAGTGGTTTTATTAACGAAAAACTTTGACTGGAGTATCATGTTTTAAAGAGCCCTGTCTAAGCTCTAAAGACTTGAAGCCAGTAAAAATGCCACGAAGGAAGCCTGGTATTCTGCTTGGAAGCCCTGAAGATGGCTGGCGCTGGAGTGTCAGGCCGATGCCCTACCATCACTGGCGGTTGGTAAGAGTAAAAGGGGAGCAGTAGGGATGCCTCTACGTTCCTGCGGAGCCCCCACACGCTCTGGGCCGCAACAAGTAGGAGGGCTACTGAGATGGGCTTAAAGCCTGGAGCGTGGGCTCAGGTGGAATTGCTACAGGTGAAGAATTCACCTAACTCAGCAGATACTGCAGGCGGGCCTGATGGCAGCTGGGTGGCATGGCTTCCTAGCCCTACGGGGCACATTAAAATTCAACCATGAAATTCCAGCAAAGGTAGTCAGTTACCATTCTTGTTGTGTTTATACAAACATCAGGACAGTAGATAAATTAATCTTAATTTGGCTTTTTAATAGCCATGGAGAAATTTTAAGAAGAAAAATCCTATTTCAATAGAAGTTGCTAAAGCTAAAATAGTTTCTTTCCTTATCATCAGGCAACAGTACTCAGCCTTAGCTGAGCCTGAGGGTCTCTAAGATTAGAAACCGTCCACAGAAAAAGGGGGGAATGAGAGGCGCCAATATAATCAGGAGGGTCAGAAGGGACAGACGGAGCAAACGGCACCAGGGTAATTAGGAAAGGTCAGAAGGGGCAGATGAAACAAACAACTTTTATGGGGGATAGCTGCAGCCAGGGAGGTTACGGGAGATGGCTGCAGCCCGGGAGGGAACTAAAAAGCAAACGCCTGATAAGAAACCAGACAGGCATTAACTCACTTAGAAAGCCAGATCATTAGTGAAAAATTCCAAACTACATTCCCTCCCCGCCAAAAGCAGATAGGTATGTTGACACGGCGCTAGATCTCCAATGGAATGACCCCAGGTTACTTGCCCTGTTTGCTGAAAGGTATATAACCTGTGTTTAAACTCTTGGTCGGGGCTCACGGCCGCTGCTCTGCCGCGTTCAGAGTGAGTTGTTGTGGGCCCCAACATGTTGGAAGCTAAATAAACCCCTTGCGTTTGCATAGAAAGCGTCTCTTGGTTCTTTGTGACAGCGGCTTGCACCCCGGACTTTACACTACTACTATATGTAGCAGACAGTATTAGACACTAGGACAGTGATGGCGAACCTATGACACACGTGTCAGAGGAGACAGGTGAACTCATTTTTTTGGTTGATTTTTCTTTGTTAAATGGCATTTAAATATATAAAACAAATATCAAAAATATAAATCTTTGTTTTACTATGGTTGCAAATATCAAAAAATTTCTATATGTGACACGGCACCAGAGTTAAGTTAGGGTTTTTCAAAATGCTGACACACCGAGCTCAAAAGGTTCGCCATCACTGAACTAGGAGATGACGGTGGCACAGTCCTTGTAGCCGAGAAGCTCATGGTCTTGCAGAGAGCCATATATGTAAGCAAATATATCACAGTTTAGTTTAAAAGTTATTAAAGTAATACGGGAAGGAAAACATAAAAGAAAGATGAATGTTTGAACTAATCCCAGGAGGAAGTAAACCCAGTAGAAGAGAGAGTAATTTAAGAGATATAAACAATTCCGTGTCATTCTTGAAGACTCGGAAGAGAAACCGGAGCAGAGATTGGGGCGTCGTCAGCAAAGGTTAAAGTCAGGCAAAGGACTAAGAGTCTGTGATCCTGCAAGAACATGAAAAGACCAAGAACAGATTCTGAACAGCACCAGGTTTTAGGAGATAACAGAATAAGAGTCTGGTGAAGAAAACTGAGAAGTAACAGTTGGTGAGAAAGGAAACCAAAATACTGGCTTCTGGGATGCAAAAAAAAAAAAAACCCAGGGAGCAGTCAATTGCATCAAATGTCTCAGCAAAGTTACGATGGAGACTGAAGAATATTCCTGGGAGGAGAAAATTGAGGAAATGTTATTAAAGTTTGCCAGGGCGGTCAACAGAGCCTGGAAAGCAACGTTGCATGCTGGGCACATTGGTGTTGGAGGAGCCATTTAATCTATCATCCAACATAACTAAAGAACTTAACAAATCACATTGGCTGAAAAACCGTAATATATATTCAGTCGAGCCAGCTATAAGAGACAGAGATTTTGTCAACTTGCCCAAAGTATTCAGAACCCTGTAAGCTTAGATACCAGCAGTGCTGCTGTGCCTGTGACCAGGCATTAACCTTTTGCCTGCTGTATCATTGGGAAGAATAGGGTATCTCCAAAGGCAAGGGCTGGGGCCTTGGGTTGGAGGAATGCATTGGTTTTTTACCAACAGAATAAAAATACTTTACCAACCTGTAATTTTACCAACATGAAAGGCCATTTATATATGTACCTGTAATTTTACCAACATATGAAGCCATTTACATATATACAGAGTGATCATCAGATAACTAATAAGCTAAATTGATCCCACAGATAATTTCAACCTGAGGTCATTAGCTTTCAGTATTAGAGGGGTAGTTGGTAACATACTTTATCAATTTACTGTGTTTCCTTTATTCCATATGCACATACTGAATGTATTCTACACTGTTTCAGATTCCAACATTGTTTAGACAATGGGAGATCTAAAACAGGTGGAAGGCCACACCCTGTGACCCCAAATTCCATTCAGGGAAGTAAGTTGTGGGTATAAAACAACTCACAGTGATAACTAACATCTAAGCAATGGTATAGCAATGAGAAAAAAATAAATAAACTTGATATAAATCCTGGTGGATCCACACTCAAAGGAATGATCAGGGTGATGTAATGTTATTTAAGGAAGGCTATAAAACTAACACTTATGCTTTAAAAAACAAAACTAATGGAAATACTCTCTTTGTAAATGTAACTGAAACTCTTTTCTAGTCCTCTGTGCTCACATTTTGTCACTAAGTAAAGAGGAGTGAAACTTTAGAGTCAGTAGTATAACAAACCCTTGACTCAACAGACCAGAATTCCATCCAAGCCTTAATGATACTTTTTGGTAGGTCCCTGGAAAAGCAATCTGCCTTTTTTTTTCCTCAACTGGCCTTATCTGTTGAAGGTCTCTGGATTACCTGATTTCTATGATCTCCTCCAGTTCTAGGAGTCTTATCTCCTACTTCTAAGACTCGAAGTCTAAGGCCTCTGTGATGAAGAACGAGGCCAGCATTAGCCCAGAACAATCTGTATGTTTGAGCCACCAAAGAGTATTTGGGTTAAGATGAAGAATTACCCACAGGGCTCCATCAATGGCATCTTGAAGAGTGGATGTGCACATTGAACCCTGCTACATCACGCAGCACAGGCTGGCCTTCTCTGTCTACTCTTCACCCCATAATCTTCTGCTCCCATCATCTCCTGACTGTTCCAATCATGATGTCAATGCTGATACCGCCAAATTTTTTGGCAATACTTTATAGCACACCCACTAATAGCTCTAAAAGAGCAGTAATCCCATTTTAATTTCCTGAATTCTAAATATGATTACACTGAATATATTTGTTATAATATTGAATCACCTTTTTAAAATGAAAACTATCATTTTAAAAGAACATCCAAGTTATCCTAAGTATGGAAATGTAGGAAAATAATTTTCTGTCTCTCTTTCCTGATGAGGCCTACTTTCTTTAAATTACAAATATTAATGCCAATTGACTCAAACAATGATTTGTCAACTTTCAGAAAGTAAGAGCAAAATGAGGTAATTTCCTGTGAATGAGTTAAACTTGTATTCTTTACAATAATATATTCTTTTCTTACTTGTATTCATTAGTGTTGTAGTCCATGACTCTTTATACACTTTCCTTTTTATTTACCTCATCTTTATTTGACAAAAGATAATTTTTCAAGTTAATACTCATGATAAAAATCCATGATTTTAATCAAAAGTCAGTGTATAAACTTTCCTGAAAATCTTTTCTGAATTCAAAATAGTTCACTGATTGAGAACAGCGATCTTAAACTAGGTCCTAAGATTAGGAAACATCTGTTTAGACATTGAGAGATGCTAATAAAATGATAAGACCAAAAAAACAAGCAATGTTGACAGTGAAGTATCAAAGACACATATATATCTCCTTAGGCCAAGCATTCACCACTGTCCTATTTTATTCCATAACCCAGCCTTGATTATCTCTAAGGGCACAATCAGAAGATGCAGGAGGTGTGGAATACCTCCTGCCCAAGGCTAAAAGCTGAGGGTAGATATATTTTGTAACAATAGCTCTCATCTCACAGGCTAATTTTAGTTAACTATGTATGTACCTTGCCCCATCTTTTTTTTAAATCTTGCTATTTCTTTATTTCCTTTTAGTGAGGGTTAGTGTATCTTTAACAAAGAAACAGTGAGTGTTTTTGTCTTCATGGGCAAGAAAGAAAGGGCAAGTTGAAGAGATTTAAGGAGAGGAAAAACATCCATGGAACAGAATAGTGTCAGCCAAAAAAACACAAGGAAATCGGGCAAAATGCCCCCATCTTACAACAAAACAGAAGGAATACAATGAACCATTCTGGGCCAAGAAAGGGCCTTCAGGTTTAGCATGAAAAGACCCCTGTGCAGCTCCCCTAGATCCAGAGAGCGGACTGAATTTCCCAGCTTATAATCAAAGGCTCAGCGCTAGATAAACCTGTCATTGTTGTACTGCTCTCTCCTTGTCTATGGTTCCAGCAAGGTTTGACAAAAATAGCATCTTGGACTCTTACTTTTTCACTAACTTCCACTGGGAAAAACCATAATTTTAGTTTTACAATCTTCCCTAGTTGTGTCCCTTTGGCTCTCAACACTGGACTCTTATTCCTACCAAGTGTCTGATGGGAACAGATGAGCATCTGAAGTTTCTTTTGATACTTTTGCAAGCTGGCTCTGCACATAGACACTGAACAAATGCTTTTGAAGATCACATTATTGGAAGAGAAAAATAAAAAAGTAGTAGGATACCAGGATGTAGTAACAGTAGTGCAACTTGCCAGGAATCAGGAAGCAGCCTTCCACTTCTTCTTGGCAACAGTCTGACCTTAATAGAATACAGTGTCCAGTGTTTGTCTTTCCAGTTTAAAATGAATGTGAAGAAATCTGAGAGGGGTTAGAGAAGAGCAAAAGAGGAGAATATAGGAAGAAAAATATGGAAAGCTGTTATTTGGATGAAAGATTAAAGATGCTGAGATTGTTTACCCTGAAAAAGAAAAGCCTATGGGGAGGTTGAATGAGAAGAATCACAGGGAGTAAAAAAGTCAACCACATTATTCTCCATCTTGACCAAGGAAACAATGGGAGGAAATGTGCTAAAATTAGAACGAGGGTGAGAGAGCTTGGTTGGGCAGAAGGAAGAAACTTCGGAGCATGCTGCCAAAAGAGTTGTGAAATTTCTTGGAAACATCAATAACAATCTGTACTAATTGATGAAGGCATTTATCTGCTGCAAGAAAAAAAAATTTAATCAGATAACATCTGAAAGTCCCAGTTCTGGGATGTTTATAAGAATTTAGCTACCTAAAAAGTAGGGTAGGATAAAAAGCCCAAAGCCCAAAACATTTTGTTCATAAACAGTATTTAATATAGGAGAGCACCAAGTTTTATATTAGATTTTAAAAGCCTGAAACTTGCACTAACATTTTTTTTTATTATTTGTATAAGGTATCTTTCTTTGTCTTTCTTGCCCCAGGTTTTATTTTTAGTAGCTAGGACCTTTCTGGGTCTTGTGGTTATTGAAAAGAAGATAAGGACATCTGGTTGATGGAATATGAGACATCACGTCGACTTTATCAAGGCTTACAGAAAAAAAGGTTAAAAATAAAACCATCTCTCATTTATATACATCATAGTCTCTTCCCAGATGAATTTCCTTCACCATGTTAATAACAGCCTACCATGTGGGGCTTCCCAATGCCTGAGTGAACAAAATATGGAGAACAGAAAGAGATGAAACTCAAGAAAGCAAGAACGAGATCAGGGAGTAGAAAAGAAGTGGGAGAAGCTTGAACCTTATCTTCTTAGGGGGAAGGGAGTAGACATTGAATAATTTTAAGTAGAAAAGCTACACAGTATATGCAATGTTTATTTTATTGAACTCATTCTGAGAGCGGGGAGAATGGAATAGAGTGAGGTGTGACTAAGTGTGAGATAGGAGAATGGCTTAAATATGGTAGTGGCAGTCAAGACGGAACATGCCAGAGATTCCTGGGATGTTTAGGTACTGTGATTAACGGAATGAAAGACAGGATCAGTGAAGGAGAGAAAAGTCAAGGGTGATTCTCAGGTAGCTGATATACAAAGACAGACTGGGGGCATCCAAGTGCTTCTTCTCTGACTCAGTCAGTCACTCCAGCCCACAAGCTCCACAGGTACCTTTGAGAAGACTCCTAGTAGTCACAAGAACTCCTCAAGCCCTGCCTGGTGTGGCTCAGCTGGTTGGAGAGTCCTCCCATATACCAAAAGGTCTCAGGTTTGATTCTTGTTCAGGGCACATACTTAGGTTTCGGGTACAATCCCCAGGCAATGCATCAACCCATCAATCAATCTCTCAATATCTCTCTCTCTCTCTCTCTCTAAAAAAGAATATATATATATATATATATATATATATATATATATATATATTCCCCTAAATCAAGGCATTCAGTAGAATAAATAGTTAGATTGCCTCTAACTTATTTCTGAAGCTCTTTTCTGATACATCCTTGCTTAATCTTCAAGACAGCCCCATAAATGATTTGGCAAATGAGGAACTGGAGATACCAGCCATAGAATTAATTAGTAAGTGAGCTCAAAAGCATGGAGTCCAAATGCCCGGACTTGCTTCAATAGCACTTCAGGTTTTTGCAAAATACTATTTTCAAAACTCAAGTGATATTTCCCCGCTAAAGTACCTCAATTCAAATCAAACTCCAACTACTCTGAATCTTCTGTGCAATAGCAAATCCACTCATTGTATGATTTTCCGGTTAACTCGGCAACTCCGAGATAAGCTGCTCTGGTGGATTCTGCATTCGGACTCCCCTGGCGACGGTGTGAAGGGTCGTCCTGCAAAGTTTTAATTGAACCTGCCTGACACTCCCCTGGAAATTAAAAGGTAAGTGTTTCCAAGAGGAAAGAAAAGAAATAAAATAGAAAAGTGTAAAGTCAGGTTAGAGAGAAAGGAGCAGAACAAGTGTTTAGCATTTACATTTATGACAATAATAGCACAAACCGTACTAAGAAATACTTAATCCAGGGTTTGTTCCCAGGGAAACTTCTCAGAGGCTAACAGGAGATCAAGATTAGACATTTAATCACTCACTGAATGTCATCTACCATCACAAAATTAATCTCCAGGAATATTGTTTAATCCCATGACTTCAGGCAATAAGGTTGTTTAAGGGGAAGAAAAGAAATCATGATTATTTTTAAACTGGCTGAACGTTGATTCAATTGATCAAGATAATAGGCTAACAATTTCTTAGAAGAGAACCACTCTTTAGATTAGAAGACCTTAATGACATGTTTATTTGTTGAAGATAATGTCAACCCGGCACAGAGAAGATGGGAAAAGTTTAAATTTTAAAATATTACAATCCTCAGCATGATAACTTAACAAAAGTATTCCATATTCTCTTGGCAGACAAGGAAAACTGAGGTTTTCTTATATCTTTGGGTATTTTTTCTACTCCATTTACTCTCTTCCCTTTTCTTAGCTTCAATATATATGCATATACATTCCTTTCTCTGTATTCCTTAGTAGAATATATCCTCTACTCATTTCTATGTCTTTGTTCTATCCCATCTTTGAGATGATATGTGCACCATGAAAATTCCTGTCATATATTTTCATTTTAGTTGCTTCTAAATATGTCTTTCTGTAATATACTTTTATGATCAGAGAGATATTTATATATAACAAAATGCACCAATCTTCCATCTACAGTTGAATTTTATCAGTTATATTCAGCCATGTATTTGCCGTCCAATTGAAGGTATAGAACAGTTCCATTTGCTCCCACATTTCCCACATGCCATGTGTTTAGATGCTGTGGGATGATTCCCTTGTGATTCTTAGAATCTTTTTGGTCTAGCTAAGAAGGTCTACTATGTCTTCAATATTTCTGAGGTTTTAACAAAATGTCTTAACAGTTACATCTTTAGTCAATTATTACTCTGAGGAGCTTTTCCAATCTGGAAAGACTGGTTAATTTTATTTTCCAATAAAGCAAGGCCTTATTTCCTCTAAGTTCTGCTTGCAAAGTAGACAATCCCTATTTTCCTCTTTCTCTTCTCATACTTTATCATGCACAACTAAGAGAAGCCACTTAATAAATTCAAAATTTTGCCTGTTAATCTCCTTACCCAGAACCATACATTTATTAGGCATACTCCCTATATTTCAACTTATCTCAGGAAAGAGTTTTGTCAACAGTTTACCTAATGTGTAAAACAAGTCACCATTTTTCAAACCTCCAACAATAACTTCATTATTCTCATATCTTTACTACTTTTTCAGCCACTGATTGCTGATCAATACCAAAACCAATGCCACATATTTGAGGTTTTGTTACAGCAGTACCCATTTCTACTATCAATTTTCATATCAGTTATCTAGTGCTACATATTGAACAATTCTACTACTTAGTGCCTGAAAACTACAACCATTCTATTTGTATGTAACACTGTGAACCAACAATCCAGGATGAGCTCAGCTCAAAGGCTCTTCTGCTGGACTTCCCTGGGGCCATTCACATGGTTGGACTGACTGGAGCTGGGTGTCTAAGATGACCTTCTCATCTGAGTCACATGATTAGCAGTTGGTGCTGAGCATCTACTGCATCTCTCACACTCAAGGACACCAGCCTAGGCAGCATTCCTAACCTAGGACCAGAAGTCTCACATCACTTCTGCCACACTCCATTAGTTAAAGAAAGCAAGTCCCAATGCCAATCCAGATTCAAGAGGTAAAACATAACTCCTTCCATCTTTTAATGGGAGAAGAACCATGTCATGTTGTAAAAAGGACAGTCATAAAATGACAGAAAAAATTATTCCAGCCAACCTTTACAAACTACTATTTCCTATAAATGTCTACATGTTATATTTGCTTATCATTCAGTTCAAAGTATTTTCCAATGTTCCTTTTGATATCCTTTTTCACTATGTTGCATTTAAAATAAATGCTGCTTAATTCACAAATACTTGGGGATTTTCTGGTTATCTCATTATATAGGTTTCCAATTAAATATTTCTGTGATCCTGTCAGAATAGCTATCATCAACAAAGCAACAAACAACAAGTGCTGGTGAGGATACAGAGAAAAAGTAACCCTCTTACACTGCTGGCGGGAATGCAGACTGGTACAGCCACTGTGAAAAACAGTATGGCATTTCCTCGAAAAATTAAAAATGGAACTTCCATTTGACCCAGTAATCCCACTTCTAGGAATATGTCCCAAGAAAACAGAAACACCAATCAGAAAAGATATATGCACCCCTATGTTCATAGCAGCACAACTTACTATAGCTAAGATTTGGAAACAGCCTAAGTGCCCATCAGCAGATGAGTAGATTAGAAAACTGGTACATTTACACAATGGAATACTATGCTGCTATAAAAAAGAAGGAACTCTTACCATTTGCAATAGCATGGATGGACCTGGAGAACATTATGCTAAGCGAAATAAGCCAGTCAGAGAAAGATAAATATCACATGATCTCACTCATTTGTGGAATATAATGAACAACATAAACTGATGAACAAAAATAGAACCAGAGTCATAGAAGCATCAAACACACTGTCCAACCTATGAGGGAAGGCGGTGGGTGAGGAAGTAAGAGATCAACCAAAGGACTTGTATGAATGCATATGAGCATAACCAATGGACACAGACTGGAGTGGGGGGCAGCAGGGGGGGTGGGGGGGGGGCTTGTGCTGGGGGGGGGGGCAGCCGGGGAGTAGTCAATAGAAGAAAAGGGAGACTTATATAATACTTTAAACAATAAAGAACATATGTGATCTAATTCCAACTCTTTGGAATTTATGGCCTTGCATGTGGTCTGTTTTGGTGAACACTCAAGAATGTATATTCTATGCTTCTTAGGTTAAATGTTCTATAAACATCAATTAGATCAAATTAGTTGATAGGGATATTCAAATCTCTTTACTTACTGATATTTTATCTACTAGTTCTATCAATTATTCAGAGAAGGATTATATTTATCAGGATTCTCCAGAGAAACAGAACCAATATGAGAGGAAGGAAGGGAAGAAGGGAGGGAAGGAGGGGGAAGGAGAGACAGAGAAAGGGAGGGAGGGAGGAAGGGAGGGAGGGAGGGAGGAAGGGAGGGAGGGAGGAAGGGAGGGAGGGAGGGAGGAAGGGAGGGGAAGGGGGGAGAGAGAGAGAGAGAGAGAGAGAGAGAGAGAGAGAGAGAAGATAAAGAGATTTATTATAATGAAATGGCTCACACAATTTAGGAGGCTGAATAGTCCCATAATCTGCATCTATAACCTAGACTCAGAAACGTCTTCAGAGACACACCCAGAAATAATGCTTAATCGGATATCTGGGCACCTCAGAATTTGATTAGGGATTTGTCATACGTATTCTTTTACCAAATCTGTTTTCTCTTTGGTCTGGGGTGAGTCTCTGGAGTGTTTCATGTTTAAGAAGTCACTGTACTGCCATCACAGGCTCTCCAGGTTGTCATCTGGAAATACCCCACCGTCTCTTAACTAGGAGCTAGAGGTCAGATAGAAGAAACGATTTGTCATCATGCATCCTCCTTTTTTTCGGATCTTTGTTCCATTTTCTGGTGGCCTGTCCATCTCTCTGAATCACATCACTTTAATCAAATTAATAGCTGAATAGCCCTTTCATGACTGTAACATTTACTTTTACAGTTTCCTGCTGAAGATCAGAAAAGACAGGTCAGCACTAAGCATCATCTCTCTCATTCCAGTCCACGATCCATATTATTTAGCAGGTTTGCAACAAAGTTTGAGGCATTTTCCTTGAAAATGAAGAGGAATTTCACCCCACCCCCCACCCCTCCCACATACTGCATATTGGTTTTGTTTCATTGGCAGTTTCTGAGTGAATGAAATGGGGATGAAAAGTCTTTTATCCACAATTTTTAACCAGAAGCTCTTTTTTCAAACAGACATACAATATTTAACTTGCAACTGAAAAAGCCAAACATGTGACACAATGAATTGCACTTCCAGAATATATATGCTTTTACACTACTCACCCGGACAATTTAATCTGGAAAATTTCTTCAGGCCAATATATCACCCAGCATTACTCTGCAGCTTTCTAGAAAGCAGCTCCCAAAGTCAGCTAAATTACAACTGAGAACTGGAAATCCATTTCTTTCCAGAAATTATTCACAAGAGAAGCAAAGACTGGGTTGTTTTTAGCTGCTTTACGTCTCCAGCATGTCACAATTGTGACCACCATTAACACTGAACTCAAGGTTCATACATAAACCAGTGAAGCCCATTCCCCGTCTGAAGAGCTAAGCTGGAAGTAATCCAATTGTTGCATAATTAGACATTCTAAGTCCCCATCCAAATGTAGCATTCCACAGTTATATGTACCCCCATGAAGCATTTTTTAAATCACACAATAATAATCTAATTAATCTATGAGTGATTTTTCTACATTCACACCCGGAAATGCATTCCCAAATGGAAAAATGCTCTTGACAGCATTTTTCAAATACATAGAAAAAGCACCTCCTACGTGAGGGTGAAAGCACCTGGGCAAGCACTAATTCTATTCCTATGTTATGCCCCCAATATGGCAAAGAAAAACTCTTAAAGTTTCCAGTCTGCAACAAAGAAGCTGTAACTAAATGTTTTTAGGTATGGAGGCCCATTCTTGTTGGACAAAAACAGCAGGTTCTAAAACAGGCTAAGAAGCCTTTCTCATATTCAACCTCAGTCAATAGAGGCCAACCAATTAATTCTCAATGAGTTCACCTCATAGAAGATAAGGTTGATAATAAAGAAATCATTAAGTCTCTCTTTCTAAGGAGTCTAGCTGTGTGTCCACCACTTTCACCCCACAACTCACTGCCAAACGGGTGTCAGCAAAGAAAATGAAACAGTTTTTCTCTCAGAAATGCTGTGGGGCAGAGAGAGGAGGTGCTGACAATCTATAAAATGGTTATATAAAGATTGATCTCCAAACTTCCACTCTTTCTAACCTTGGAAAGGTCGAGCATCCTTATAACTCCGAAGCAAATTATAGGAACAACATAGCACTTAAGAGCATGCTATTCTACATTAACTAGTCATCGCCATTCAAGACTAATTCCCACACCAGGACAAATAGAAGCATAGGAAAAAGAAAATTCCACTGTTCTCACATCAGGAATTTCTGATCCCAATTGGACAATTCAATTATTGGCCTAAGGAAGGGTCCTTTTAGAATACTCACTCGGAAAAGACCCTGAAAATTGATTTGAGCTAAGAACTTCTCAATTTCTATACCTCATATCAAATAGCATCAGGTCCTTACCTACAAATATGGCGACAGCTTAAAAGAGAAAAAGATAATTTTTAACAAGCTCATTTTCATTGTATTCTGCAACCTGCTCATAGTAAACAGGGAGAAATTAAAAGTTTGCCCTCCACTTATCTGGTCCCAGACCAAGTTTTCAGATGTTTATAAGCAGGATCTGTACTAGAGAGGTAGCCTACTTCTGGGTGCTGTTGAGAGTATATTATTGTTGTGTGAGTGCTCATGTCAAGCTAAAGACATTTCACAGCACCGTCTTCGGGATCCAAGACTTCCTTCTTTCCAATTCTTCCCTCCAAGTAGGGGTCTTTGTTTGACTCAATTTGAATTCTGCTGGGAGCTCTAAAACGGTGGTCAACCCAAACTGTAGTTCATGCCATTTGAATCAGCTGTCCTTCATCCTCCACCTCCCAAGGACCAGCCCCAAAAAATCATAGGGTATATACACCTAGTCAAATTCATGGCAAAAGAATTTCATCAAAAGGTTACTTTCGATGGAGAAAGGAAAAGCTATATTTGGGGTGGGGTTTTGGGGTTGTTGTTTTTTGTTTTTGTTTGTTGTTGTTTTCTTGTATTTTACATTCCTTTATTCCATATCCAAAGTTTTTAATTTCTTTTTTTTCCCTTTAACTTTATTTTTATTGTTGACACTATTACAGATGTCCGCATTTTCCACCCCCCTTTGCCCACCTCCACCCAGTGCCCATCCCTCCCCCCCTACCCTTTGGCCATCACCTCACTGTTGTCTGTGTTTACAGGTTATGCATACATGTTCTTTGGGAAAGCTGTTCTTTATTGTCCACCACATTTATCATGCTAGGCTTCCTGAGGATTTATAAGAACTTTAATATCATACTTTGTGGCCCAACGTCCTGATAGTTTGCAGTTTGGGCTGCGAAGCTGCTTACAAGGCATAGATTTGCTCTTTGGGCTCCAAAACTGCCCACAGGGCAAATGGGCTCCTGTACTGAATGTGCTGTCTGATAAATCAGACTCCCTGCACTACTGATGAGCAACACCCCCTATACCAAAACTGCTTGACCAAAAACTCTTCGTCCTGCAGAATTCAACTGAGACTAGAACATCAATAAATGCTTGATCACACGTTACTATGTATTACTCACTGTTCTTATCTCACAACCCCACCAATCAGAAAATGAGTGATGTAAGTTTATGATGTAGTTTCCCTAGCAACCCATCCCTTTGTTAGTGATCCCTTGTAACTTGTGTCTTCAAAAACCCTGCCCCACTCACCCCCCATCTCAGAACATGTTTTCGGTTCTTGCCAAAGGCTATGTTCTCTGATTTGCAAATCATATCCGAATAAAACTCCTTTTAATTTCTCAAAAGGATCTTCTGGACCTTTGTTTAGATTCCTTAGAAGACTAACTCTTCTTTAAACTAGAAAGACTTCCTCTGTTTATATATTTGACTGATGAAGAGAAAAGCACTGCCCCTTTTTAGCTGAAATAAAAGGGTCCAGGAATACTTACTGTGCCAGAAACATGATACACAACAACAGAAATGGATCCCAACTTGTGGTGGCCTCAGACTGCCTGCCATCTCTCACAAGATGTGGCCTAGTCACCCATAAGTCTGACATCCAGATCTCAGAATGCAAGCAAGAAAATGGTATTCAGAGCTAACGCTCTGATGGTGAGGTAACATAGACTTCTGCTGTCAGTGGTCCCCAGAAACCACAACAATGTCTTTGTTTAATGCATAGATTTGTCTTAAAAGAACTGGTATTCTAATATTAAAATACCTTGAATACTTCCTCATTTATCATACTAAGCATATTCTACAGTTATTCTTCCAATTGGAAGCTTGTCCAGAGAATGAAGAAGTCTGTAATTGGCATAATGCTAAATTACAAAAAGTATGGATCAGCTGTAATCTTTTTGCAATTTTGAGATGACAAAAATTCAGTATAGACAAGGAATTAAGATTACTAAAATAAAAGAATACTCCCCCCCCCCCCCGCCCATATAATAAAAGGGTAATATGCAAACTGACCCTAACAACAGAATGACTGGGAATGACTGGTCACTATGACACACACTGACCACCAGTGGGCAGACACTCAATGCAGGAGCTGCCCCCTGGTGGTTAGTGTGCTCCCACAGGAGGAGCTCTGCTCAGCCACAAGCCAGGCTGATGGTTGCCAGTACAGCAGTGGTGGTGGGAGCCTCTCCTACCTCCTCAGCAGCGCTAAGGATGTCCAACTGCAGCTTAGGTCTGCTCCCCACTGGCAAGTGGACATCCCCCAAGGGCTGCCAGGCTGCCATAGGGAGGTCTGAATGCCAGCTTAGGCCCAATCCCCCGGGGAGCAGGCCTAAGCCAGCAGGTGGTCATCCCCCAAGGGGTCCCAGACTGCGAGAGGGCACAGGCCAGGCTGAGCGACACCCCCCAGTGCACAAATTTTTGTGCACCAGGCCTCTAGTATATATATATGTATATATATATGTATATATATATATATATATATATATATATATATACACACACACACACACACACTGTATATGCACTGTGTGTGTATATACTGATACACACACACACACATACATAAATGTACTTGTATATATTTGTCTTAGGCTGTTCAGGCTATAACTCAATACCATAGACTGGATAGCTTATAAACAACAGAACTTTACTTCCCACAGCTCTGGAGGCTGGGAAGTCCAAAATCAAGGTAGCACCAGCTGCAGTGTCTGGTGAGAACCCACTTTCTGTTCCAAACACAGCCATCTTCTCTCTGTGTCCTCACAGGGCAGAAAGAGTGAGGGAGCTCTCTGGGGTCTCTCTTATAAGGACATTAATCCCATTCATTAGGGATCTACCCTCATGACCTAATCAGCCACCAAAGGTTCCACCTCCAAATACCATCACATTGGGAATTAGGTTTCAATATACAAATTACAATCCACAAACATCCAATTGGACACAAACATCCAATCTATAGCAATATTTATATATCCATACGAGTAGCTGTGCTCCCCTGCCAGAACCTCCAAACAAAGTCTCATATTCATATATTTTAATCACAGAGTTACATCATGACTGCATATTAAGGTGTTAAAGCATGTCAGATAAGATCAAAATTCTTCTTTGGGCCCTAACCGGTTTGGCTCAGTGGCTAGAACATCAGCCTGCAGACTCAAGGGTCCCAGGTTTGATTCTGGTCAAGGGCATGCACCTTGGTTGCGGGCACATCCCCAGTGGGGAGTGTACAGGAGGCAGCTGATCGATGTTTCTCTCTCATCGATGTTTCTGGCTCTCTATCCCTCTCCCTTCCTCTCTGTTAAAAATCAATAAAATATATAATTTTTTTAAAAATTCTTCTTTGGTAACACTTTCCCTAAGCCCCCTCACAACATACCCCAGGAATTACCCCTATCCTAGCAGCTCCCTCTTGTAATCCTGCCACCTCAGTGTTATGAAGAAGCCAGTCTAACTCACCAGAAGATGAGAGATCACATGGAGGAAACCTCAGCCAGCATCTAGCGCAAACTGCCACACATCTGAGGGAGGATAACTTGGGCCCAGACCAGTCACCGTGGGTGGAGTCTTCAGATGATGACAGCTTGAATGATCCCAGGTGAAATCAGGATAAGACCCTCCCAGATCGCCAACCTACAGATAATGAGAAACAATAAACCACTGCGTTAAGCCATCAGGTTTCATTCAGACTCCTTCGTTATATAGCAACAGATAACCAAAACGTATCCTTTGCCCATTTTTCTATTAGGCTAGTGATTTTTCCTTTTTAAAATATTATTTTAATTTATTCTAAAATCTACTTCTTTTTCTAATTTAGATGTGACTGACATGTAACATTAGATTAGCTTCAAGGGTACAACATAATGTTTAATATATGTATATATAGCAAAATGATCAACACAATAAGTCTAGTTAACATCTATCACTATGAATAGTAACAAATTTTTTTTCTTGTGATGAAAACTTTTAAGATCTACTCTTAGAAACTTGCAAATGTATAAGACAGTATTATTGACTACAGTCATCATGCTGTATATTACATCCCCATACTTATTAAAATCTCCTTTTTAATGATATATTTCACAAATATTTTCTTCTTGTCTACCAGTTGTTGTATCAGTCAGTGTTCATCAAGAAAAACAGAACCAGCCCAGCCGGTGTGGCTTAGTGGTTGAGAATCAACCTATGAACCAGGAGGTCATGGTTTGATTCCAAACCTGGGCACATGCCCAGGTTGTGGGCTCAATCCCCAGTAGGGGGTGTGCAGGAGGCAGCTTATCAATGATTCTTTCTGATCATTGGTGTTTCTGTCTCCCTCTCCTTTCCTCTCTGAAATCAATAAAAATCTATATATATATAAAACCTTAAGCAACCATTCGACCATTTGACCAGTCGCTATGACACGCACTGACCACCATCTATATATATAAAACCCTAAGCGACCATTCGACCATTTGACCAGTTGCTATGGCACGCACTGACCACCAGGGAGCAGATGCTCCATGTAGGAGCTGCCCCCTGGTGGTCAGTGCGCTCCCACAGAGGGAGTGCAGCTCAGCTGACCAATGGGCACCAGACACCAGGCTCAAGGCTGGCAAGCGCAGCTGCAGCGGGCTGCCTGCCGCTTCGCACACTACTACATCCCTTGGGGGATGTCAAACTGCAGGTTTTACCCCATCGCCACAGGCCAGGGCCGAAACCTGCAGTCTGACATCCCCTGAGGGGTCCCGGATTGCTAGAGGGTGCAGGTCAGACTGAGGGACACCAACTGCCTGCGGCCCCACCCCCCAGCCAGCCGATCAGCCCCAATTGGGGCAGGCCAGCCGGATCCCACCTGTGCATGAATTCATGCACCAGGTGTCTAGTGTGTGTGTGTGTGTGTGTGTGTGTGTGTGTGTGTACAGAACCAGTAAGAGATACAGAGTACAGGTAACAGGGTTATGGCAAGGAATTGGTTTATGCAATTATAGGGGCTGGATAAGTAAATCCAAAATCCATAGGGCAGGCCTCGCCAAATGAACTGAAGCTGCAGTTCATGGTGTGGAATTTCTTCTCCTTCAGTGAACCCTCAATTCTGCTCTAAAAGGACTTCCAATGAACAAATGAATCAGGACCACCCACACTATCTGGGATAATCTCCTTTACTTAAAGTCAACTAGTTATGGACTTTAATATCTTCATAATAGCTTCACAGCAACTCCTAGTTTAGTGTTTGACTGAATAACAAGTGAAAGCAAAAAGCACAAGTCAGAGAAATTTTAGGAATTTAAGAAGCTTCTGGTGATGTAGGTCTGTGCATACTTCCCAAGTAGAGTTCTAACCTCTAAAAGCACGTCAAACCCATGTGTGTTGTTTCATTATCTCTGTATCCTTAGCTTTTAGCATACCACATGGCACACCTTAGGCACTTTATAATCATTGTTAATTATCTGAAATCTGAATTAAATAAGGTGACAAACTTTTATAACCACAGAAAATTTTTCTACCAATGAAAGTTATTTGAAAAGACCTATCAAAATGAACAGTGAGGCCCTGACCAGCATGGCTCAATGGCTGAGTGTCAACCTATGAACCAGGGAATCGAACAGTGACCTCCTGGTTCATAGGTTGATGCTCCCTTTCTCTCTGAAACCAATATCTATCTATCTATCTATCTATCTATCTATCTATATCTATATATATAGATATATATATGGAAAAAAAGTGAGAAGATAAAAGAGTTATCCAAAAACTGAAATCATCTTTTATAATAAAAGCCTAATATGCAAATCGACCAAATGGCAGAAAGACCGGTCGCTATGAGGTACACTGACCACCAGGGGGAAGACACTCAATGCAGGAGATGCCCCCAGCCGGCAGGCCCAGGCCAGCCAAGGTGGGTGCCAGTAGGGGGCCCCCCAATCACCCCACAGATCGGCCCTGATCGCCAGCCAGGCCTAGGAACCCCACCCGTGCATGAATTTCGTGCACTGGGCCTCTAGTAGTTTATAAAGAACCAAGTGTAAAAATCAAATCTAGGCTTCAGTGATTACACAGATGAATTTCAAGCCAATATGAAGATTATCAGAGCCACAGGGATATAAATTGTAGCCATGGGGAGACACTGTATTTTTATAAAAAAAAAAAAAAACAATGAATTTGGATTAGAGAGTATGACCTTGGGCAAATAATTTAATCCATAAAAAATCACAAACCTGGATCACCTGCACTGGGAGCTTTTTCTACCTGTTCCCAGGACACTGAGCACTATGAGAGAAGACAGAGAGTTATTCACACTTCACAATGGGTGGCGCATGGCAAATTCCTGCAGTCTAGCTTCAAACAGGCCCTCTGTATTCAGCAATCTCATAACCACAACCAGATCTGCTCCTCTTGGTGGTTAGTCCCAAAGTATATGTCTATTTAACCACTATGCTGTATACCCGAAACTAATACAAAATAATACTGAACGTAAACTGGAATTAGAAAATAAAAAATTTTTTTAAAGTAAAAGCTGAATAACAACAACAACAAAAAACAAATTTATCTTTCCTCTGCTCTCACCTGCTGCTCTCCCTCTTCTCTCTTGGCAAATGACTTCTAATTTAATGGAAAATTGAGGCAGTGGGGCCATCAAGCTCTTGTCTTTTTTTCAGCCCCTGTCTCATCTTAGTGCATATCTATATTTATGTCTATCCTTCCTTTTCAAAATCGTAATGGAAGATGTTTTCTTCCCCCCCTCCAAAGGCTACTCCTCTGTGTATGTCCTCGGTCCCACCCCTTCCTCATTTCTGTAGATCTTGAATCCTGTAATCACTAAGCAGCTCCCCAGCATCTCTCCCATATTGCTGGATTCCCAGGAGTTCAAATATGCAAATATATAGTTTAACATTAAAACAAAACATAATACATCAAAAGCCACCTATTGTCTCTGTTCACCTTCTAAGTACTTGGAAATTTCTCTGAACCACCAAATTCTGGCAAGTACTCTCTGCCTGATAACTTTTTTCTTTACCCCACTTTATAATATCTTTAGCTCCTTGAAAGGGATTAAGGGTTTCTCTCCTATCTATCTTTCAAGCCCATCTGCCACACTTTATCATTTTTGATAGATGATTTATTCTCCCAAACCTAAACCATTAAGGTCATCTTGCCAGTTTCTTCTAAATCTTTGCATCTCACAACCCATCAGTCACCAAGTCCCGTCAATTCCTCCTAGACACTGACTTTTAGATGTGTCTCCTGTTCTTCATTGCCCAAATCCCTGATGGTTTATGCTTGAGATACTGCAACTGCCTACTAGGTAGTTCTATAAGCTAGGAAATGCTGCATCAATAAATGATCCCAAAATCTCAATAGCTAACAGTAAGGTGGGTTTTATTTCAAGTTTAAGATATGGGCTGTCAGGGGACCCTGATTCATGCTTCTTCACCCTGAGATTCAAGTTGAAGGACAGCTCTTCTCTAAAACAAATGCCAGTCTCACCTCAAAGACTACTCGGCTTTTAAAGTTTCTGCTTGGAAGTGGCACACATCACTTTTTACTGCTTCCAAATAACACATCTCCTTCTGTCTTAATCCTCTTCTCTCCACCTCCCACTCCACCCCAACCAGTCTTCCACTTCAAACCTACACATTCTTCAACATTCTCAGAAGAGATTTCCTGTGTACATAAAAACATTCCAGCCCCAGCTGGTTTGGTTCAATGGATAGAGCGTCAGCCTGTGGGCTGAAGGGTCCCAGGTTCGATTCCGACCAAGGGCACATGCCTGGTTTGTGGGCTTGATCCCCCAATAGGGGGCGCGCAGGAGGCAGCCAATCAATGATTCTCTCTCATCATTGTGTTTCTATCTCTCTGTCCCTCTCCCTTCCTCTCTGAAATCAATAAAATATATATATTTTTAAAAACATTTCAGATACCTCTCCAGTTATTCCTTCCCTAATTATTGTCTGTGCTCCACTCCTTAGCAAGTTAATATGTCAATATGGATGCTAGTATAGATATGGCTAGTTTGCAAATTATTTGCATCTATAGGGTAGAGCAAAAGCAGATTTACAGCTGTGAGTACACAAAACAGAATTTATTCTTATATTATTAATCTTTGTATTATTTTCCATACAAATACCAGTAAATATACTCTTGCCCTACCCTGTATGTATCTAATTTCTCCAACTATATTATATATATAATCAAGGACAATTCTAAACAGCTGCCATTTAAATTTTAGATTTTTGCCTATTTCCAAGCAATCCTGAATGTCTCTGACATAAAGAAATTTGGCCCTAGCCAGTTTGGCTCAGTGGATAGAGTGTCAGCCCTCAGACTGAAGAGTCCTGGGTTCGATTCCAGTTAAGGGCATGTACCTTGTCTGCAGGTTCCCTGGCCCTGGTCAGGGTGCAGATAGGAGGCAAACAACCAATGTGTCTCTCTCACATTACTGTTTCTCTTCTAGTGGTACTTGCAAGTCTGGTGTCAGAAAATACTTCTAAAATTTTCCCAAGTTTTTATTATATTTCTTTTGTTTCCCTTAGCACTGAGGGCTGCCCAAGACCCAATGAAGATATTCAATAAATATATATTGAATGGCATAACCTCCCATCTCTCAGCTTCCAAATCTTAAAAATAGGAGTACTAACTGCAGGACCTAAATTACAAACTTATTTTAAATATACAATTTTGAAATTGTTTTAGAAAACAAAATGAAATAAAATATAAGCATAAAAATTTCTTCTGAAGAGAGTGAAAGTGAAAAATGGGACAATTTGGGTGATAGAAGAAAAAAAAGATTATATAAATTTTGCTATTCAACATTTTAGAAGGTAGAGGTAATTTGAGATATTTATGAAGAAAATATTATAACAAACATGAAAATTAAAAGTGACCCAATAATATGGTATTTTTGCTTTGAAGTTCGAGAAGCAAAAAAATGACACACTTGGAGACACTTTAAGAAAAAAATCAAGTTCTTACAATGACTTGAATATAAAGAGGGACTACGGTTGAAAAAAAAAGCCAAAATTTAAAAGATTTATGAAAACAATCTGTACTAAAATCTGGATGGTTTAGAGAAGAAGGATGGGGGTGGCAGGAGGGTACATGAGAAAGACAGAGAGAAAATGAATGAACCGAATGTTAATGAAATAGCTCCCCATTGCCATTTACCAAATTCTGGTAGGTGCTGAAAGATCTGTAACTCCAGAGCATTAACAAGTTACTTGTCCTGTTTCTCACCATTTTATGACATACTGTTGTCCATGTATTCTATTTTACTTATTTGTACTTTTCTATAATACTTTTTCTTTTTTTAATATATTTTATTGATTTTTTACAGAGAGGAAGGGAGAAGGATAGTTAGAAACATGAATGAGAGAGAAACATCGATCAGCTGCCCCTTGCACAGCCCCTACTGGGGATGTGCCTGCAACCAAGGTACATGCCCTTGACCGGAATCGAACCTGGGACCTTTCAGTCCGCAGGCCAACGTTCTATCCACTGAGCCAAACCGGTTAGGGCAATAACTTTTTCAAGTATGCCATTAAAATGGTAAGTTTGCAACTCCAGTGCAATGGAGTTTAGGACTGATGAATTAAGGGTGATAATATTCATATCATGAAAGTACACAATTGCAACCTGATGATGACATCAGTCTGATGCATAAAATATTCTGTGTCTGTTTCTGAAATATGTGATCACTTAAAAGAAAAACATTGCTTCTGTAGATTTCCATTTGGAAGAAGTAAAATGTTCTTGACTGAATGTGTTGGCTTTCTATTAAAGGGTGTATTTCCTTCCAACAAACCATTAGTTTACCCGTGTTTGATGCTAGAAATAGTAGCTTCCTAGTGAAAATAAAATTGTATCACCGTTGGCTCTCATCTTCTATTTTAAGTGAATTTCTAATGACTGATATATACATGGGGTCCAGGGTAGAACCTTGCGGTAATACTATCTTAGCATGGAAATGGAGACACAGATTTATTATTTCTAAGCTTACTTTCTTAGAAGATATCATAAGGCAGGTTTAAGAATATAACTCAGCATAGTAATTGTAATATCACAGTTCAGAACTAAACAAGTCCCCCTGCCCTTTACACAGCCCAAATGTGCCTTCCCCTTCTGTTATCCCACAGGTTCGTGGTGGCTTCCATAGCATTAATTTTCCGAAAACATGACTATCCTTTCATTATTTTTCTACTAAAGATCCTTTGAAGTTCATCTTTTTCTGTAGCTCAGCTCCAAAACTCTTTATTTAATGGGCCCACAATTACTTTTCGAACATTAGCTTTCACTAAACTTGTATTTCTGCTCTAGTCTGCTTTCTGGATGCACCAAGCTCATCACTTCTACATTTTCATACAAGCTGTTTGTCCTTTCTCTCTGTATCCAAACCCCACTTGCGCTTTAGGAGTCAGTTGGCTCGAGGACCCCTTTCTGTGTGTAGCCTTCCCCAGGGACTTGAACTCATATTGACCTTCCCTTCTTCAGAACTCTTTTAATCGTGGGGCATGCCACCCACTCATTTGCATTAGTGATCTATACCTTTTATGGTTACCGTTGTTTTCATGTGTGCTAGTCTTAGGACTCCTGGGAGATTATAAATTCATCGGAGACAGGGATATAGTTCATTCTTCAATATATACTGTGTAGTAAATTTTAATACATGACTAGCACAGGATTTGCAAAGAATAAGTGCTTAGTAAATATGAATGTTAATGCTTACACAACCTTTACAGAGTTGAAAGATTAGAACAACCTCTCAAATTCAGACTTCTAAGCTTGTTCATGATGGCCACCATGCCACTGAATCTATTTGGACCCGCAGTAAATCTATTCAATATAATGTAAGAAGAATCATGAAATACTTCTGCCTGACTCCACGTGCACTCTTTCCAATAACAATAAGCTAAATTTCTCCCCATATTAACCTTAGCCTCACAAAAAAGGAAGACAATTTCTATTCTGTACCTTGGACAGGTAAAAGAGCAGCTACAGCTTTTCTTTATCATTTTAGGTCTTCATTCATTCATTGAACAACTGTTTACTGAAAGCCTACTACATACAAAGACTCACCTGCTAAGGACCAGAATGCTATCATTTTATGATCCATTCCTTCACGCACTGAAAATCTTCTCACCTTCATAAATCTCTATTAAACCAAGAACACCAAAGCGAAGAAACATTTTGAACCACTACTAGTTAACACCTTTCCCAGGATCATCTGACCACCTTCTAAGGGCAAGAAAGACATCTGGAGATCCAGGAACAGAGAAGGTATTGAAAGATGTGGTAAGTGCTAAAGAAAATGTCACCTATAATCTGGTCTAGGAAATGACAAAATCTCCTTCTAAATTAGTTGGCAGGAATGTATTTAACTCTCTCCCATTTCCTTATTTTCCTAGGGCCAATCTTCAAGTTTTCTTCACTCCAAGATATGTATATTTTTGAAAGGCCGTTCTACCTGGGATAGATCATGGAAAGTCAATTTCTAAAATAAACTCAATAAAGTCAAGTACAATCATTATCTGGTTACAAATCAAGTAATTGGGGGATGGGGTTGGGTGGGGAGCTCTTACTTCTTTGTTATCCACTGTAGCTTACGTAAACAAAAGCATTTCGAGATCCAAGCAAGTGAAGTTTTTTTGTCTAACCTACAAGGAAAAAGAATTTTTTTTCATTTCACAAAGGAAAAGCTAAGCTTTCATAAAATGCCAATACAAATTTCAGCGCATATTATGTGTAATTAGTTGGATTAACATGAACAATCACCAAGGCTAGGAATGCCTGTGAACCTACTTTTGAACATTTTCCTCCTGATCTCTGAGAACTGAGCTGTGCGGCTTTGCTGCCCTCTTGAGGAGAACCAAGAATCATTGCATCTACTAACTGGACACTGTATTCGCATTACATTACATTTATTGAAAGTGATTAAATTACTGACTCTATTAATCAACACACAAATTAAAATAATTATTGTAATACGTATTATCTTCTAAACATCTCATAGAACTTATTATTGCTACATTATTAAACTTTTAAACTAGCCCTAACCGGTTTGGTTCGATGGATAGAGCATCAGCCTGCTGATTGAAGGGTCCCAGGTTCGATTTCGGTCAAGGGCATGTACCTTGGTTGCAGGCACATCCCCAGTGGGGGGTGCGCAGGAGGCAGCTGATCGATGTTTCTCTCGCATCGATGTTTCTAACTCTCTATCCCTCTCCCTTCCTCTCTGTAAAAAAATCAATAAAATATATTAAACTAACCAATACAAGTTTTGGGGTCTGCAAGTTGCCCTTTATGGACAACTAACATGGCATAATCATTGATTAATCAGTTACAAAGTGTGTTACCCACTTATAGTCCCGAATTCCCTGTATAAAGTGCACTGAATACAATAACCTCAAAAGAGGAATATTTCAAATTCATTATGAATAAATTTATTCCTTTATTTGCAAGTGAACTAAAAATGTGTGAATATTTTCCTGGAAATACGGCCCTTTCTACAATTCAAATCTTTTTTCCCAATTCACAAGAATAGAGAAGCGAATCACATAATAAGTAGTTCCAATTTATTTATTCAACAAGATTTATGTGCTCTTTCTGCATTATGCCCAGGGTTGGTTGAGAAACTGATGAATTATTTCTCTTCTGACTGCCCTGTGATACTCCGTCTGAAACTTCAAGTGTGTGACAAAACTTACACCCAGCATGGAAATCAGCTATCAGGTGGCTTAGGGGTACCCATCCACACTCCTTCTCCACCTGAGAAATCAAGCCACTAATATGTATTAATAATTCTTTGCCTGTGCAGTTCAAACGCTCTAAAAAATTAAAACTGGAGGAGTTGGGAGTCAACTTCCAGATTTTCTGCTGCAATCCCTACCACATACATGTTATGACATTGAGTAACCACTAGAGGTCGCATCAGATGGGCTATAGGGAGGCTGCCCCTCTGCAGAATGGATGAAACACAATACCTGGATTGTTTTAGGTGCTTTCTTGTCCTCTTTCTTCCACCCCAACCAGGTATCTGGTTCCACCTCCCTCCAGTTTTGTTGTCCAAATCTACCACTAACGTACTCTTTTCCCGAGACTTTTCAATGTCTTGGTCTCTAGACTATTCTTTTTATAATTCTTACTCCTAGAGTGTCTTACACCTGAGTCCCACTTATAGATAGGGACCTACTTTATAAGGTAGCTTCAAATTGTATTAATTAACTCAGACCAGGGGCTTAATGGATAGCTGTCTGATATCTTTGTCTTCTTATGTAGCTTATTTTTTTTTAACAGAGCCAAATAAAGAAGATCTTCATGGCAATATAGTAGAGTTGTTAAGAATACACCAAGTTGCCCTAATTGGTTTGGCTCAGTGAGTAGTGTCGGCCTGCGGATAGAAGGGTCCCAGGTTCGATTTCAGTCAAGGGAGTGTACCTTGGTTACCGGCACATCCCCAGCAGGGGGAGGGCAGGAGGCAGCTGATCAATGTTTCTCTCTCATCGATGTTTCTAACTCTCTATTCCTCTCCCTTCCTCTCTGTGAAAAAAATCAATAAAATATATTTTTTTAAAAAAAGAATACCAAGTTGATTTTACACATATGATGGTGTACAAAAAAAGAAAAATAGACTTTTAATTTGCTCTCTAAACTCAGTAATTTCCATCCTCAATAGATGGAAAAGAACATATCAAGCAAGTTTATTGCTTTGTTTTTGTTTTGTTTTTGTTTTGTTTTTGTCTTGCTCAGCTAAAAGTCCTTCCATCTCTTTCAGACTGTGAAAAGTCCAGTCCAGTCTAATCACATAACTGCAACCTTCAAGTTATAACTTCTCCCGTCTCTCAGCTCCATCATTCTTGGAAGCCTGCACTAGGTAAGTAGAATGCGACTGGCTATCTATCTCTCTCTTGCGAGGCCCGGCCCAGGCAAGAGGAATTGGCAGAAGGCACAGTTCTTACAAGATGGTATAGCTGTGAACCTGAATCATTGCCCTCTGGTATCCATGGGTTTAGGGGCAGGCCCTCAGAGACCCTCTCATTGAGCCACATCTACTCCTCTCCTCCAGCAGACCACCTATTTTTCCTCCCTCTTGAGCTTCAAAGGTCCATGCTTCCTTTCACCACTCACAGCAATACTCCAGGGCAGAACAGTGCAATAAATTCTCTGTGGGGTGACCTTTAACCAACCAGAGACAGCAGACATGAGGGACCTTGCAGATAAAATTCCTCGTCTCCCTTCTGACAACGGGTTAGTTATTCTGAGGCACAGTTTTTCTTTGGAGCCTTGGAACAGTGGCCCACTGGTGTGTCACCTTGAATTTGTTTCTTACCCTTCTTTGTCTCACTGCATGGGGGTGTGCCTCCTAGTTAAGCATTATCACCTTAACTTTGCCTAAGGCCCCCCTTTTTTTAATTGGACCCAAACTAAGCAACCAGAAAGAGCATCATATTTATTAAGTTTCCCTGTATTGTGGAATAAATCCAAATAATAGGTCAATTTCTATTTTAACTAGAAAAAAAATTTGTTAAGGGACTAAAAGTTTATTAGTAGTCACAGCATGCTTCATATTTAGACATCTTCTGCATACCCTCTGCATCAACCTGGTCCAGACCAACATCGTCGCTTGCCTACACTTGAGGCACAAACTCCTAACTCTGACTTTACCTGCTTCAACCCATTCTCCTCACTGCTGCCAGAGTACCTGCCTCAGAAGGCCACACTACCGGTCTTTGGGGCCTCTATTAAAGAGGTACCTCTCTCACCTTTGGACTCCTCAGGCATGAGTCAAATATGAGTCCCTGTAAGTCTCAAACTGCACAAAACCCAAATGCTCCTAAACACCCTTCTCTTCTTCCAAAGGGAGGAGAGAAACAGCACATCAACAACACTCTTCAAAGAATTCCTGACTCTCAGCTTAATAACCCCCAAGTCCCAAAGTTTAACTCAACATCTGCTTATCTCTCATACCTGACATTTCAATGATAGAGGTGGAATGAAAGCTCTGTTCCACCTAGTCTTTCAGGGAGCCAGCTTCCTTCCATCGAGTGGCTCCCTCATCCCCTAGAACCTCTTGCCTTTCACCTGCCAAGAAGCAAAAAAGGAAAGTTTAGAGGATTGTGCATGAGAGGTTCAGAGCCAGCGTGTAAGGAGCACACATCACTTCTGCCAAACACCCCCTCTGATTATTATTCTGTGTGTCAACATGTAGGATGCTCTGGATGAGATGGATATTTAAATCAGTGAACTTTGAGCAAAGCAGATTGCCCTCCATAATGTGGGTGGGCCTCACCCAGTCAGTTGAAGGCCTGAGAGAACAAAACTGAGCAGCATCCCTGAGCAAGAAAAAATTCTTCAGTAGACTGCCTTTGGACTTCATCTGTACCACTGGGTCTCCGACCTTGTACCACTGAGTCTCCTAACTACAGATTTTGGACTCACCAGCCTCCATAGTCTTGAGTCAATTGCTCATGATAAATTAGATGTATATGAATATATCCTGATGCTTCTGCTCTCCAGAAAACATATGGCCCCTGATTGCACGGGAGTTTGGAAATGTGGCTAGTATGCCCAGGAGGAAAAGAAGAGACATGAATAGTGAGCACCAGCAATTTCCAAAACAGACATCTGATCATCTTGTGGTAAGTCCATCAGAGGCCGTTGCCCTAGAAACAATATTCAAACTCATTATCAAGTCACCAGTCCTCCAAATCATTATCTTTGTCTACATCTCCAGCTGACCCTCTCCCACTAACAGAACATTATGTGATGAATTTCTTCTGATGGGTCCCACCCTCTATTGACTCCAGTTCTTCCTTATACACTTATAACAAAAGCTGCCATTTATTGAGTACTTATTATCTGCCAAGCACTGCCCCCAAAAAAGTTAAATGTAGATCTCATTTAATTGTTATAACAACCCTGTGAGATAAGTATTATAACTACTTTACAGGTAGAAAACTGTGGCACAGAGGAGTCAGGTAATTCACTTATTAAACAGTGAGTAAGGATTCAAATTCCTCATCTAATTTGCAACCCCCTTCATCTCCAGTTTCTCTTTATCATACTGTACCACCATCAGCCCCTTTATCTGCCTAACACCTTATCCTATTTAAGCATCTCTTCTTTCAGAAGCCATTTATGACTGCATAAACTTCACCAGGTCTTCCTGCTAAAGCTTTCCTGGAACCCTTTCTCCTCCCTATAATAGCATATTTATAGTAACTACTTGAATAATTGTCCATCATCTCCCTTAGAGTTAAGTTCAGTGATGAAAAAGACACACACACGCGCACACACACACACACACACACACACACACAGAAGAGGCAACAAAATATTTCATTTCCAATAGAAACAGAAAGACAAAACATGTAGTGTACTAACTATTTCTCATCTGCCCCTCCAGGTCCACTCTTTACCCTTAGTCATAGTCAGTTTAAGCTGCTACCAGTGCAAAATCCATGTGCCCAACATTTCAAAAGGCCAAAACTCAAAACATCAGAGTTTGGAGTAAGGAAAGGTTTATTGATCAAGAAGATGGGAGTCCTAGTAGTTCCTCAAATCTATCTTAAGAAAGTACAGACTTCAGGCTTCTTTTATATTAAGCGCAGGGAGGGGCAAGATGTGATAGACCACACAGAGGTCTGGGCACCAACAGGGGCTCCAGGAAGAATATGCAAACTGGACCCAAAGGGTCCAGTCCCAAGGTTCCTACAATTCTTTGATAAACAATACATACATCCCTTATCTCCTCAGGGGACGCACTTTCTGGAAAGGGACTGTTTTTTGTAAAACTCAAGCCTCAAGCAGAATTCCTCTAATAGTTAGCATGTCTCTATGCAAGACAAAGCAGAAGCTATTGGCCTGAAGGCCTGGGAGCAAAGCAGGAGTCAGAGAGGCTGAGCCTGTCCCTGTTACAGGACCATAGAGGAGGTGGCTTATAAACAGCAGGAATTCATTTCTCAGAGTTCTGGAGACTGGAAGTCTGAGGTCATGGTGGCAGCAAGGTCAGGTTCTGGTGAGAGCCCTCATCCAGACTGTAATAATCCCTTATAAAATAAACCCTCATAACAAAACTGCCTTGCAAAGGCCCCACCTCTTCATTCCATCACATTGGGGATTAGGATTTCAACACAGGAATTTGCCACAAACATTCAGTCCATTGTACCTTCTCTACTCCACTCTGTGCCTACGGAGGCTGACTTCTGGGGGCCACATCAATGATTTCCCTTGCCCTCTGGTTTCTGCTGGGTTTGTCCAATGGGAGGTCCCTGACAGGTAACCAGATGGCAAGGAAAGAGCAAAGTTAGTGGTATCTGCTCCTTGCATTTTTTCTGTCCTTCCACAGGTGGCCACAGCTCCTGTAGGACAGTCCTGTCCTGAAAGCACTCCTTCCGGTGTCTGGTAGACATCCTCCCACCCTCTTGCTACTCTCTGCTGTCTCCAGTCTTGTGATATTCCACGGTCCCTCGGTGAGTGTCCTCAACCCTTTCCCGCACCTTTGAAAACAGTCCCTTCATTAAACTCGCCTCCAAAATCCCATTTGAGGTTTTGCTTTCTCTTTCCTGCCAGGACCCTAATGCCCATTGTAGGAAACTAAGTAAGAAATGGGCAAAATTGCCCTGGCTGGTGTGGCTCAGTTGGGTAGAGCGTAGTCTAATGCACCAAAGGGTCAAAGGGTCGATTCCCGGTCAGGGAACATACATAGGTTGCAGGTTCGATCCCCAGTCAGAGCATGTACTGGGAGGCAACTGATCGATGATGTGTTGTGTGTGTGTTTTTCTCTCTCTCTCCCTCTTCCTTCCTCTCTCTCTGGAATCAATGGAAAACATCCTCAGTGTTAGGATGAATTGCCTCAATCTCTTCTGCTCGGACATGTTTTCTGAAATATACACTGTTATAAGCTTTTCCCCATAGCTTGGGGCAGAGGACTGGCCAGTGTCTACAGAGCAAGATAAGAAACTCTCCTCTCTTGCCTCCCGTGGTCCATTCTTGCCCTCCCCTCCCCTCAAATAACTGGTGCACCCACATCCTAACCCTATATTGCATATTTCTACCCTTTCAGCGGTTCTCAACCTGTGGGTCACGACCCCTTTGGGGGTTGAATGACCCTTTCACAGGGGTCACCTAAGACCATCGGAAAACACATATATAATTACATATTGTTTTTGTGATTAATCACTATGCTTTAATTATGTTCAATTTGTAACAATGAAATTGGGGGTCACCACAACATGAGGAACTGTATTAAAGGGTCACGGTATTAGGAAGGTTGAGAACCACTGCTTTATAAGAAAACCTAACCATCCCCTGGGGGCTGACATGACACACTGGTCTCAGCCTGCTGTGAGAGAATGTAACAAAATTTCTTAACCTCTCACAACATCTCTTGGCCTGCCTCCTTTCAATGTGGGCCTAACACTCAGATGAGGATTTTAAAAAAAGAAAGAAGAAAGAAAGAAATGTGCAAAATTGTATGAAGAAACTTTAAAATACTATTTTTTTTTTAAATTTATTTTATTGATTTTTCACAGAGAGGAAGGGAGAGGGACAGAGAGTCAGAAACATCGATGAGAGAGAAACATCAATCAGCTGCCTCCTGCACACCACCCACTGGGGATGTGCCCGCAACCAAGGCACATGCCCTTGACCGGAATCGAACCTGGGACCCTTCAGTCCACAGGGCGACGCTCTATCCACTGAGCCAAACCGGTTAGGGCTATTTTTTGACATCTTTATGGGCTCCGAACACTCTGGTCTCTGTTGTATCTGCACAGTAGGGGCTGGTGAGGCCTCCTGACTGACAGCAGCAAACTCGGGGCACCAAATAGGGAAGCGGGGTTACAGGAGCAACAAAAGGGGTGGTGAACACCTAATGCAATGCACAGAGGACGTATTACAGAACTGTACACAGAAAACCTATAAAAGTTTATTAACCAACGTCACCCCAATAAATTCCATCTACTTTCCCAGGCTCTGTGTGGGGATGGAGGCCCCGGTCAGGATGGGGTGCTGATAAACATTTAACAACCAGCTGTCCTGGGTAGGGTGGAGGGTCATTTGCCAATTTCCAGGGAGTAAGACTCTCACCAACGCTGATTTTGTTACCAATGTGATCCCAGCAAGTTGACATAACTCCAAAAAAATCTGCCAATGGGCTCTCGAAAGCTGGGACAAGGCCGGTCCAGCACAGGTTCCCTTGATTTCAGAGTCCCCATGATGACAGGAAGTTTGTGCCATCCTAGGACTACAGTCAAGTGAGTGTCAGCCTCCAGTTTTCAGTAACAGCCTCCCGTCAAGTCTCTTGTTTACCTTGTCACCTTCCCCCTTCCCTGGCTCAGAGAGTGAGGAACAGCAAAAAACAACACGTCATCTAATCTTTCAAATCCATTGTTCATACATGACTCCTGGAAATAGATTTAGCCAAAGATTTACCACTTTTGTAAACGGATTTATCTATGCTGTTCCTTCCCGGGTCAATGAATGCCTACCTGTTCAAATGGAGAAACCAACCAGCTTAGGAGATCCTAACGGAAAAAAAGCATCGCTTCATATCTCAACAGATATTATTCCACCACATAATCTAAACAATCTCCGAAAGACACATGAAATGATCTCTTATTTAACAATGTATGTGCCCAACACAGTTGTATTGCATGTTTTTAGATGCTCATTAAGTGTCAGGGTCTGTGGAGTACAAGATATAAAAAGATGAGTAAGACAACTTAATCTTGAGGTATTTACAAATCACAGACATGCTCTCTAATTAGATATCAATTAAAATCACATATAACTATTATATATCATAACTATGTAAACAATATACATATCACATGTAAACTATATATGCAAATCTACATAGTGAATATAAATTTAGGTGTTAAAACAAAAAATAAAACAAAACCAAGGAGTATAAACTATGATAATGAATATTGAGGGACCACTGCCCTTATCATAAAAATCACCTTTAGTGGGGCAAGGGAGAGCTCTGTTCAGGGCAAAATTTCTAGATGCTGATAACGCTCTATTTCTGGATCCAGGTACTAGTTACATTTGGGTCCACCAGATTGGTAACCATACATCTATAGTGCCATGTACTTAATATATTTCGTATTTTTAAATATCCCCCCTGCCTGAGTGATGTTGCGGGGGGGGGGGAGATATTTTAAAATAATAAATATAATAAAAATATATTCAGTCTTAAGCACAATCTTAGTCTAGG
Source organism: Myotis yumanensis (assembly GCF_028538775.1). Classification (NCBI taxonomy): domain Eukaryota; kingdom Metazoa; phylum Chordata; class Mammalia; order Chiroptera; family Vespertilionidae; genus Myotis; species Myotis yumanensis. The sequence goes on along the minus strand of NW_027223753.1, from coordinate 200,919,988 downwards.
TTTCCAGCCAGTTGAGTGTTTTTAATCATTTCAAGGGTGGTTGTTGAGAGACAATATCTTTGAGTTTCTTCCTAACAACTACATACATAGAGCCCTGGTTTTCTTTTCTAAATAGGAATGGCTATGTTTTATCCTTTTAACCAATTGGATGTTATATTAGGTTCTGCTGGGTTCAGTGCTCACGGTGGCCCACTCTCGAACAAGGGATACTCACTCTCTCCTGGATGAATTTTCCGTAACTTTAGGATGTGCAAAACCACCACTACTTCACTCAAGACAGGCAATAATCAACTTTTCCACAGGACTAGGATTGGGGCTGGAGTCTCAATTCAGACCCATGAATAGAGAAAGCTTGGAGAGTAGCATGAATGGCCATGACCCTCAAGAATCAGAGCATGGGGCAAGGACATTCCCATAAACTAAAAGGGGAGCAACAAAAGAGGAATCTGCAAAAACTCCTTTAGCCCTTAGGTCAGAGCTCACACTGCCCAGACACTCTGAATTGAGCCTTTTGAGCATCTGGGCAGTGTGAGCTCTGACCTGAAGCAACTCACCCACCTCTGAACCAGCTTCCTTGTCTATATAAAAGGGAATAATTAATTACTTTGGGTAACTACTTTGGGGAGAAAGGGGTATAAACTGATAATGTATATTGAGGGACCACTGCCCCTTACCACCCCTCCCCCCCCCCCACCCCCCGTCATGGGTGTCATTCTTATTCTTCCAGCCTCACTGTGTATCCCATTACTAGATCGATTTCTCTCAAACTTGGCCTCTAATTCTGCTCCTCCAGGCTGAGCTCTGCCTCACTTCCTTTTACTGATCACTTCCCAACCTCCCCCTTCCCCGCCCGACCATCCCACTGTCCTGCCAACCTGGCCTTATTCCTGAAAGCCTTCAGGTCTGTACTTCACTACTCCCAGCCCCTCTCCCACCAACACACACACACACACACACACACACACACACACACACATGGCCCCAGCTCACAAAGCACCCCCAGAGAGGGATCAAGGGGATCCCACTTAACCTTCCTCAGTAACCATGACGACAGCAGGGGAGAGGGGGGTGGATTCCCAAGTAATAACTTTCAACACATTTTCTCATGAATCACTGTCACAACTTTTTGTGAGGCTCTATTTACTTTTGGTGCCATATTTTAAGTATGTCATGTATTATATTCAGGATATATAAACAAATGTGAGATGCCTGTCTCTTTTCTTATAGGAAAAATGCATTTGGTTTTCCATATTGAAAAAGGAACTTTGGGAACACACTCAAACAGAAAACTATTTGATATACAGTAGGTCCTTGGGTTACGTTGGAGATCCGTTCCTACAGCGTGATGTAAGTCGGAACCCACCTCCATAAGCACCTACATTACCCACATGGAGCACATACACAGCAGTAATGAAGTGAAACAGTAAAACAAATTTAAAAGAAAGATAACAATTCCTGACCTTTACTTGTCGTAAATAAATAATAAAAAACATAAAGCACATATGTACATATGTCGAAATGATGGAACTTTTTTTTAATAAATAAATAGGAGATGGCGACGTAACCACGAAACGACGTACATCCAGTCCGACGTAACCTGAGGACTGTCTGTACTAGTATATTATTTTTACTTCCTGAACTATGCCCACCAGAGGGCAGCAAAAATTTTATGTGTGAGTAACATTTACTCAATTCAGAAATTTAGAGCAAACCTGTATTATTACTTGCAGATAAATAGGAAACTATAAGAGTCCTCAACAGCAACATTACTTTAAGTTTATGTCCCCAAAAAACTAATAGTAACTAGCAGATTTTAGTTCTTAAGATTAAAAAAAGGCATGAATATATATGTTCCTATTCATTTTTTGAGAGTTTTAATATTATGGAGAAATAGTATCATAAAGCTACAATTTCATGTTTTACTTGAAAGCCTACATATTAACTTTCCTAGTAGTTGAATTTCTAGTTGGTTACTCATTGATCCGTTTAATATATATTATTATCTCATGCCCAAACATTGTGCTAGCAACCACCACTTCTGAGGCCTAGCTTGAGGGATACAGAAATAATTGCCTGTCCTGATCAGCCAGGGCTCCCAGAGAAACAGAACCAATAGGACAGATGTAGGATTTATTTCAATAAATTGACTCATGTCATTAAGGAGACCAGCAAGTCTGGAACCTTTAGGGGGAGGCCAGCCAGAGGGAAATTCAGGCAGGAGCTGTCGTGAGGCAGAATTTCTTCTTCTCTAGGAAATCTCTGCTTTTGCTCTTAAGCCCTCCAACCGACTGGGTGAGGCCCATTCACATTATCAAGGCCCATCCACATTAATGTCCTCTACCCAAAGTCAATTGACTGTAGATGTTAATTAGCCACATCTACAAAACGCCTTCATGGAGACACCTAGAGTTTCATTAAATAGCTGATACCATAGCCTAGCCAAGTTGGCCCATAAAATTAACCATCACATTGCTCCAAAGCATCTCCCCTGCCCAGGTGCCCTGTCCCGGAAATGCCATCCTCGGAAAACCATGCTTTGAGTCATGGATCATCCTGAAACATTCATATCCCTGGCAGGTTCATACACACATTAGGCACCAGTATGTGTCTGCAGATTATCACATACATTCCTCCAGGCAGAAGGAAGTCCGTGGCGTTCTGAAAGCTCTGAGTAGCAGCAGGTTCTGAAATGCTAAAAGAGAAACAGTGACTTACCCTCCACCACCACCACTTTCCTAATTTTACATACAATTTCCCCTCTCCATGGGTGTTGGGATTTGGGGTATGTTGTGACAAACTATGTGGTCGTATTTAGAAACTGCATCCACCTTGTAACTCGGCAACTAAGCAACGACAGCATGATGCCTCACTCTTTAACTCTTGGTCTACGTGCTGTGCAGTTTCAGTTCAAAATGCTTTGCTAACTGTACTTCAATAAAAAGATTACCAACAAGAATGCATAACTGACTCTAATGAAGAGGAAACATGAGACAAACCAAAAATGCAAAATATTCTACTAAAAAGGGAGGAAGGAGTGTGCCCTTTAAAAATGTCAATGTCGTAGAAGACAAAAATTAAAGGCGAAGACAAAGATTAAATGATACTAAAAAGACAAGTAAAATCAGAACGCCATCCTAAACTAGACACTGAACCACGCAGAAAATAATGATATGAAGGATAGTGTGGGGTCAATTGAGACTGGAATATACAGACAGTGGATTGGATAAAGGTGAGGGTTTGGACTTTTTCGTTTGTTTGCTGGGCTGTGTTTTTTGTTTGTTTTGTTTTGTTTTTGATACCTGCTATGATTGTGGGTGACAGAGTGTCCTCATTGTTAGGGGGAGACTGTGGAGAAAAAAATATGAAGAGTATGTATATATGAGAAGAAAGAGCAAGAGAAAAAGCAGATGGAACAAAATGTAGGTGAACCAGGGTGAGGAGCATAAAGGTGTTCTTCGCACTGTTCTCTCAACTTTTCTCACCTTAAAAATATTTCCAAATTAAAATTTTTTTAAAGTTTACCAGAATTCACTATGCTCCATTGTAAGAAATTCATTCATGTGCTTTAAATTAAAACAGTGTTATTGCTTTGGGAAATCAACTCATCAGGATTCTTTCTAGCTCACACCGTATCACATCACCGTCCACAACCACAAGAGTAGCAATGGGGGAGGGGAGACTCGGTCCTGGGCCCACAGTTTTGGGACCAGGATCCTTGCCACCAGGAGCCTCACCCTCCTTTGGTTCCCTGGAGTCATGGACTAAAAGGGATCTGCACAGGGGAGGTTCTCCATGTGCCTGTCTGGGATGGTTCCATCATTCCCACTCACCCGCCATTACTCAGAACCCTCCATGGCAACATCCACCTGCAAGAGAACCTAGAAAGCGTGGCCCACCTGGGGCTCAGGAAGAAGACAGTATAGAGGACGGGGAGCACCAGCATTTGCCATGATCGGTACCTTATTTTACAGAGATTTGGGGAAATAACTTCTCCTGAGGTAAGCAAGCACAGAAAACTATACATGTAAATCTTGACACCGAAAATCATCTCTCTTAAATTCTTTCTCCTCATGGAGAATAAATAGTCAACATGGCACAGTAAAGTGGAATTAAAAGGATCTTGGTATCCAAGACTGAGTTTTAAGATGCAGCCACTGAAATTATTCTGCACATGGGCACTATGGCATTTACAACAGAAATACAGGGCCCCTACGCCTACAAGAGCTGGGCTGACGTTTGGGGATGATGCCCACATCTGGGATAAGTTTCTTACGGCAGTGGGCTTGCTCCTCCCGTCTGTCCATTCCCCTCTTTCCCACCTTCTTTTTCTAGGAACATGTTTGTTTCATGAAACCTCTTTGCTCCAGATCACATACATTTCTTTCTGTTTGTCTCTTATTGCCTCTCTAGCTAATGTGAAATGTTTTAGATTGTGACACCACTTTTGTGTTTGTAATAATTATTCAGCCCAGCCAGTGTGGCTCAATGGTTGAGCATCAACCTATGAACCAGGGGGTCATGGGTCCAATTCCCAGTCAGGGCATATGCCTGGGTTGCAGGCTCAATCCCCAGTAGGGGGCTTGTAGGAGGCAGTAATTATCCCTCATCATTGACGTTTCTATCTCTCTCTTCCTTCCTCTCTTTGAAATCAATAAAAAACATATTTTTTCAAAAAAGAATGATATTCAAGGTTCAGGAACATAACTGGTCTCTATTTTGTATACCTCACTTAGCCCATTGTTGGGCTCATAAAAGGGGATGAATAAATATTTGTTACTCGATTTGCTTCCACTTCTGGAGTTGGGCAAGAGGGGTGTCTCCTGAGAATGCCTGGATCTTTGTTGAGAAAAGGAAATGTATGTGTTCGCCGCCACCTCACTCTCCCTAACAAGGGCTAGTGACACCTAGCAAGTGGTTGAGCGTAGTCACTTGAATAAAGTGCTAAGGCAGCCCTAGCCAGTTTGGCTCAGTGGGTAGAGTGTCGGCCTGCAGAGTCCCGGGTTTGATTCCAGTCAAGGGCATGTTACCTCAGTTGCAGGCTCCTCCCGGGCCCTGGTCAGGACATGTGCAAAAGAAAACCAATCAATGTGTTTCTCTCACATTGATATTTCTCTCTATCTTACTTCTCTAAAAATCAGTGGAAAAATATACACGAGTGAGGATTTAAAAAAAAAAGTAAAAAATAAAGTACAATAAATTTCATTGTTACATAATTAATCACATTCACTTTCTCCCTCAAATCCTCTTATGAACACCTTGGTGATCTCTAAAAGAAATGACTGTGATCTAGTACCCCAGATTGAAATGAGCACAGCGAAGGCCCATCTGGACAGCAGGCTGTTTCCCAGCTTCTGCTCCTTGGTGCTCCAGATGTAGACATCTGTTTTCAGGTAGCATCTTCCCGGGCATAGCCACCTAAAACATCCTGTGAAGCACACTTCAACTCAAGGACTTTGTGCCAATAAAAGGGTTAATGTAGACAGAACGGATCTGCGCTGTAAAATAAAAATGACATATATTTTACAGGGTGTCCCCCCCAAAAAATGTATACAGCCCTAGCCAATTTGGCTCAGTGGATAGAGCATCAGCCCATGGACTGAAGGGTTCTGGGTTCTATTCCAGTCAAGGGGCATGTACCTCAGTTGCAGGCTCAATCCCCAGCCCTGGTCAGGGTGCATGCTCGCTGGAGGCAACCAATTGATGTGTCTCTCTCTCTCTGTCTCTCTCCCTTCTTTCCACTCTCTCTAAAAATGAATGGAAAAATATCCTCAGGTGAGGATTAACAAAAGGAAGGAAGGAAGGAAGGAAGGAGGGAAGGAAGGAAGGAAGGAAGGAAGGAAGGAAGGAAGGAAGGAAGGAAGGAAGGAAGATCTGTTGTTGTTTTAAATGTATACACACTGTAACAACTGATAGCTTGATTTTGAAAATGAAATGTACTTTAATAAACAAGGCCTTTATAATTATTCAAAGTGTGTGTATACATTTTGGAAGGGGGGAGATACCCGATAGTTCACTAATAATAAATATAATCACAATTATATATTGAACACAAAACATGAATGGCATACAGAGAAATTCTAATATTAATTTCCAATATTTTCCTTAATATGTCTTTGGTGAAAACCCTGAGATGACTCTGAGAGAATCCTCACTGTTGGGCTCTGATGTCAGTTCAGTTTCTCTTGTCTCCTGCCTGCACATTTTCTGTTGAAAGCCACACACTTGCGGTTTTACAGGCATGCGCCAGAGGCCACTTCCTTGCAGCGGAATCGTGATTCTTACTTTGCTCATGGGCTTGCTCAATGTTCCATTTAATATCACTCTTATAGTTATGCAGTTAACATGGTTGTCTTCACTGCTCTCCACTGTACCTACAAAGTGCCATCTGCCTCTTGTCTCCATTCTGAGCCCCCTGTGTCCACTGGGTCCACTCTATGTGGAGGAGATGGAGAGGGATTTTTCTCCTCCCCTTTTGAAGACAAAGAAGTGCTACTGAATGAGAGCAGGGTTGATAAGACATCCCTCACCAGGAAAGTAACAGGGAGGCCATGCGTACTGCCCCTGAAATAGCACCAATGCTCACCCTAGATCTAGAAGGTGCAGCTCAGGAGTATTCAACTGTATCATGCTCAGTATCAAGTGGGCAACAGTTCACATTTTCACAAATTATGTTTCTACTGTTCATATAACAAAGACTATTATAAGTGCTTGGTTTCACTTAATAAACACCAGCGTTTGCAATAGTCTTTTATGTGAGGGAACTGGGCCATCATGCGCTGAGGTGGAAAGAATCCTGAGACATACACACATCTCTGCACATTTCCTACCTTCAATCCACTCAGTCAGTTACTACACAGTTCCCATGAGGGCAAGGTCACTGAGTTCAACTTAACAAGGGTCAATTAGAGCTTCACTCTGTTTTGTAACAAACACATTAAAACTTTTATTTTGCTCTGTCCTCATACAAATCTATGCCAAAGGCCATAGGTCAGTGGTTCTCAACCTTCCTAATGCCGTGACCCTTTAATACAGTTCCTCATGTTGTGGTGACCCCCAATTTCATTGTTACAAATTGAACATAATTAAAGCATAGTTATTAATCACAAAAATAATATATAATTATATATGTGATTTCCGATGGTCTCAGGCGACCCCTATGAAAGGGTCATTCGACCCCCAAATGGGTCTCGACGCATGAGGTGTTCATCACAACTCTTTAAAAAACAATTCCAAATGCATGCCCTGACATGGGTCAAAAAGACCAACTGCTACAGGAAAAATTACCTGCTTTAACTGGTTTACAAATCTTACTGGCAGAAATAATAAATATGGAGGCCTTTCTTATGCCTCATACAATAGCATGAATTTTTAGAAGATATACCTACACAGGCTTTTGGCTAAGGTAAATGAGTTCAACCTGTCACTTAAATCATATCTTCTATGATGAAAATTATGCTGGTTAATGTGTTATAATTACCATTCATCATTCAAATATAGAAATTCAGCTCCTTTGACAGCACCTAACCCAGATCAATACTGCATTTCCCACTGCCTTTATTTCCAACTTTGTCAAAACTGACAGGTGCAATAGTACACTTATAGCACTCAAGCAAATAGTACTCAACTGTTGGGATTTTGTCTTAGAATAACTGACTTTTAAGTTTCACGGATCATTTTGATCAAGGATCATTCTGCTTCTAAAAGTCTATTTTAAGTTTCAAACATAATCATGGTGTGCTACGTGCTATGGATAATATGAAATGAGTATCAGAACCCATTGTATTAGGCAGGGTTCTTTAAAGAAACAGAACCAGTGGGATATGTGCATATATAAGGAAATCTATTTAAGGAATTGGCTCGCATGACTACGGAGGCTGAGAAGTCCCAAGATCTACAGTCTGCAGGCTGGAGACCCAGGAAGAGCCAATGTTTCAGTTTGTGTCTAAAGACAGAAGAGACCAATGGCCCAGCTAAGAACAGTTGGGCAGGAGGAGATCTTCTTACTCAGCCTTTTTCTTCTAGTTAAGTCTTCAATTGATTGGATGAGGCCCATCCACATTAGGAAAGCAATCTGCTTTACTCAGTCTACAGATTCAAATTAATCTCGTCCAAAAGCATCCTCTCAGACTCACCCAGGATAATGTTTGGCCAAATGTCTAAGCACCCTATGGTCCAAGCAAGTTGACAACCGAATTATCCATCACACCCATAGACACAAAAAGCTTATCATTCCAGGAAGAAATAAAACAAACACAATACATAGTGTTAAACAATGACAAAATAACATATAATTAAATGCTAAATTGAACGGTCATGCCTATAATTCCTATCAAATTTCAGAAAGGGAGTAAACAGAGACTTTCAGATTAACTAGTTGTATAATAAATGTTTTCATTTGTCTACAGGTGCTTAAGTCTGAAGAATTAAAGGGTTAGTACGGGTTTAGTGTCCACCAACAAAAATGAGCAGACCTAAAATGACTTAAAAATGAAAAAAAAAAAAACCTCAAGCACAGATATAAGGAGAAAAATAACAGGCTGCTTCAACCTTTTTCCTGTCTGAATCTCCAAATCATTTTATAGCTCCATGTGAAAGATTGCCTTAGCTAAGAGAAAATGACTTTTGATGCCACATATTCCAAAAACACCTGCTGGCCTTAAGTGTTTCAATAAATTACTCGCCTGCTGAGAATTCTTAGGTTATACATTTTATATTCATGGCATCTCCAAAAATTTTAGAGATTTTCAGCAAAAGGAATAAGGCAAGTGATGCCAAGTCAAATAGTCTCTGAAAGTAACAAATATTATTCACCGTATTAGATTGCTACCCACTGCCCACTAGATACTATTTTTCACTGGCATTATTTTAATGAAATGGTACAAAGATGTCACATTGTCATTTCCCCAAGGATTAGGCAATGACATGTAAACCATCCCTTGGCCAACCCTGACAGCAGCTTTAACTAGGAACTAATAATAGAAAACATTATGCAAAAGATTGACAATATCTCTGTAATCTTACTTGAAGATAGCAATTCCAAACAGCTTTGGAAGTCATCAAAGTGTCTGTAGCTGAAAACCCATCACATTTTTTCAGTTTATGCTGGTGTGGCTCAGTAGTTGAGGTCAACCTATGAACCAGGAGGTCACAGTTCAATTCCTGCTCAGGGGCACATTCCCAGATTTTGGGCTCAATCCCACTAGGGGATGTGCAGAAGGCATCCAATCAATGATTCTCTCTCACCATTGATGTTTCTATGTCTCTCTCCCTATCCCTTCCTCTCTGAAATCAATAAAAATACATTTTTTTCAAAAAATAAATTCTATGCTCAATAAGGTCAAGAAATACTGAACATAATTTTTCTCTCATAGAGAGTCACAAAGTATATTTGAGTATGAAGAGCTCTGAAAAGACCAACAATTAAGGGGAAAAGTATCTTAAACCTTTAAAAACTCAGCAATTCCAAAACTGAGTTGACAAAGGGAATCTTCTGGCTGCTAAGAATTAATAATAACAGTAGCTGAAAAAAAGCAAGACATCAAAAATTAAACAGAAAAATGATAATCAAATTGGGCCAGAAAGGAGTGCCCACATGACTAAAAAAATGCTGACAATGAATATAACTGTTCCCAAGGAATAACTGAATGCATTCAACTCTTGGATGGGTCCTCAGAATAATACAGTCCTTCAGGTGGATAAAACTCACCTGGTCCAGAGAGCTTTCATTTATTGGAGGTAGGCCATCACAGAATCTCCTCCATTAAGATGTTTTATAAGATTGTGTCACTATTGGGAGATTTGAAGATGGCAGCATAGGTAAACGCCAGTACTCGCCGCCTCCCACAACCACATTGAAATTACAACTAAAATACAGAAAGATCATCATCCAGAACTGCCTGAAAGCTGGCTAAATGGAAGTCCCACAACTAGAGAAGTAAAGAAGAAAGCACACTGAGACTGGTAGGAGCGGGGGAAGCACAGAACGGGAGGGATATCCTCTCTGAGGAGACTGCCCACAGGGTCCCAGAGCTGGGAAAAGAAATCCCTATGGGCAGTAAGAACTATGGGCTGTAAAAGCCAGTGCAGATTGTGGCTCAGTGACACAGAGGCTACTGGAGACCCAGCTATTCCTCTTACAAGGCCGGCACCATGAACTGAACTTACAAGGTCCCACTTCCTCTGAGCTCCAGCACCAGGGCAAAGCTCTGGGGAACACAGACACATACGAGGAGGAACTGGATTGTCTGGCATCCGGGCAGGAACTCGGGGGCAGCTTTATCCCAGATGGAGGTGCTCCCAGGGATCATTATTCCTATGCTGGAACCTCCCGGGTCACAGGGCTGACTGGCAGCCATTTCTGTTTGCTCCACCCTAGTGATTCCCTAAGACCCCACCCCACCCAAGCTGCTTGCAACAGCTTTTGCAAATGAATGGCCTTTCCTTGCTCAGGGTAAAATCTGTCAAACAAGCTGCAGCTGGGTCAGGGAGCCCCAAACCTATCAATAAAAGGCCCAAGACCTGGCAACAGCACCAGCCTGCTTTGCTTCATAGATGGGCCTCATCTGGGCACTTCCAAACCCAATACAGAGAGGAGGAATCTGCAGCTCTCTCTGTAGCTCCTGCTGGGTGGCTCCAGGCAGTGGCTGACTTTGCACCTCCCTGGAGATCCAAGAGCCAGTGTACCCAGTGCTCAGTGTCAGACCATACCAGATTACAACTCTTCACATCCATAAGAGACACACTCAAGGGGCAGACTCAGTGACCACCAAAGCCCAACTGAAGCAAGTCCTGCTCCATAGGGGTGTCTCCTATACAGCAGCTCTCCTACTGTAGTTGCAGCTGGTCCTCACAGCCAATTGGCCTGGAGGTCAATTCCTCCCAGTGACATAAATAGCAATAAACTCTCAACTACAACAAGACTGTGCTCACAGCCCACAAAGGGGTGCACCTAGAGCTTCCAGTTCAGGTGACTGGGGAAGCTGAGCCACTGGGCCCTATAGGACACCTGCTACACAAGGCCACTCTACCAACTCAAGGAGACATAGCAGCTCTACCCAATACATAGAAACAAACACAGGGAAGCAGCCAAAATGTGGAGAAAAAGAAACATGTCACAAATGAAAGAAATGGAAGAAAGCAAACTATTGGATATAGAGTTCAAAACCACAGTTAGAAGGTTACTCAAGAATCTTCTAGAAACCTCCAAAAAAAAAATGGAAAAGGCCCAGTCAGAAATTAAGCATACACTGACTGAAATAAAGAATTATAATATACAGGGATTCAACAGTAGAGTAGAGGATTCCAAGAATCAAATCAACAATTTGAATATGTGAGGAAGCAAAAAACACCCAACCAGAAGAGCAAAAAGAAATAAAAATCCAAAAATATGAAGATAGTGTAAGGAGCCTCTGGGACAACTTCAAGCGTAGCAACATTTGCATTATGGGGGTGCCAGAAGAAGAGAGAGAGGAAGATTTTGAAAACCTATTTGAAGAAATAATGACAGAAAACTTCCCCTTGCCTGGTGAAAGAAATAAGATTTACAGGTCCAGGAGTCCCAAACAAGAGGAACCCAAAAAGAACCACACCAAGGCACATCATAATTAAAATGCCAAGGGCTGAAGACAAAGAGAGAATCTTAAAAGCAGCAAGAGAAAAGCAGTTAGGTACCTACAATGGAATGCCCATACAATTGACAGCTGATTTCTCAACAGAAACCATGCAGGCCAGAAGCGAGTGGCAAGAAATAGCAAAGTGATGAATAGCAAGGACCTACAACCAAGATTACTTTACCCAGCAAAGCTATCATTTAGAACTGAAGGTCAGATAAAGAGCTTCACAGACAAGAAAAAGCTAAAGGAGTTCACCATCACCAAACCAGTATTATATGAAATGTTGAAGGGTATTCTTTAAGAATAGGAAGAAGAAAAATAAACAGCTAAAAAATATGAACAACAAAGTGGCAACAAATACATACCTATCAACAATTGAATCTAAAAATCAAAATAAACAAATAAGAAATCTAATGAACAGAATAAACTGGTAAATAAAACAGAATCAGAGGCATGGAAATGAAACAGACTGATGATTCTCAGATGGAAGGGGTGGGAAGAGATTAAACAAAGATCATATATCCATTACCTATGGACACAGACAATAGGGTGGAGAAGGCCTGGGGCGGGGCGGGAACTGGGTGGAGTGAGGCAAAGAGGGGAAAAAAGAGGGACATCTGTAATAATCTCAATAAAGATTAAAAGAAAAAAGATTATGTCATTATTATCTGCAAACAACACAAGAGATGATGACAGGAAATTCATTCCTGCACTTGCTACAGGGAGAAAGTAAAAAAACATTGTCTGTGGTCTCATTCAACGCCCCCTATTAAAGCATCACAATGAAAATGCTTTTCAGACATGAGTGCTAAAAACAAACACTTTTGCCTTCCCTAGGGAACTGAGATACTTCCTCTTTCCTAAAAGAAGTATTAGGTTTTTCTACTTGCTTTGATTACCAGGAAACCAAAAGCTAAATGTCAGAGCAAATATGACAACCACATGGGCCTTTATGGCCTGGATGTCTGGGATCTTCTCCCTAGTCTTATTGATGTCTCCTCAATCATGACTGTTTCTCATTCCCCATTAGCTTATTGTCTGGGCTTATGATAAACCACCACAAGCCCATTTAGGGATATTAGAGGGGACAGGTGAAAGGGGGTGGGGGAGGTAGAAGAGGGTAAAGAGGGGATGAATGGTGATGGAAGGAGACTTGACTTGGGGTAGTGAACACACAATACAATATTCAGATGATTATTATAGAATTGTACACCTGAAACCTGTATAATTTTATTAACCAATGTAATCCCAATAAATTCAATTTTTAAAAATTTTAAGTAAAAAAAAGGGGGGGGGGGGGGACTGGTGAAGAGATGGAAAAGATAAACACAGACAAACAGAAATTACTGGCTCCTGCAAGATCTATATAGAACCCAACACCAGCACCTTACATGAAACGTGGAGCATCATTAGTTGCCTAAAACGTTTAAATATATTTTTAGGGAAAAAGTGTTCCCAGATAACATTTACCCCATCAAGATCCCCAGGGACATGTATTTCTTACTAAAAGATGTGTGTCAAGGATACTGACCACAGGTTCAGGCTACCAGCAGAGCTTGGGTTGAAGGAATTCTATTGGGGGTAGGCTGAGAAGTAACCGTAGAGTAGCAAGGAAGACAAACTAGAGATAGGGCAGAGAATCTGAAGGTAATTCCAAGACAGATTCCCCCACCTACAGATCTGCAGAAGGCTGAGAGTGAGTTTACCCTTTCTGCTGAAAACAGGTTGATTTGCCAATAAGCTAAAGTTAGGATGAGGCATGATTACAAAGGAGTACACACACACAAACACACACAAACACACACACCTACTGTGTTTCAGGGAGAGGGTATGAATCTGGAGGGGAAACCCCTTATCATCAATTCAGAATATATGTTGTAATGAGGAGAAATTGTAAGACAAGCACTTGTATTTCAAAAGGCTCAAAAACATGACAATATATAGTTGATTGGTCATATCATAGAAACCACATTTGGAGATAGCTCCTGAATAACATTGCCAACTTTATTATCTAATAATAGGCTGAATCACAGGTATCTTAATGTTATAACTCAGGAGTTTAAAAGCCTCCACTCTCTAGCTTCGCTGGTGTGGCTCAGTGGTTAAGTGGTGATCTGTGAACCAGGAGGTCACTCAGGGCTGCAGCTCGGTCCCCATTAGGAGGCTTACAGGAGGCAGCAGATCAATGATTCTCTCTCATCATTGATGTTTCTATCTCTCACTTCCTCTCCCTTCCTCTCTGAAATCAATAAAAATACAATTTTTAAAAATAAAAATAAAAGCCCCTTCTCTCACTCCTGAGAAACTAGTAAGCAAAGAGTAAGACTACCAGAATCTGTAGAATTGAAAAAGCTGTGACAGGAACATTGATTCTGATTATGGTTTTCCAAAGACACAATCATGGCCTGGTCTGAGAGCTCCTTACATGTAATATTCTGTAGGGTAACCATTCTGGGGAAATTATTGGAGAAGGGTTAGCATTACTGTTTGAAAAAGTTTCCCAATGGAAACGACATTGATTTATTCATTCTAACGAACACAGAGAGCTTTCCGTGTCCTGCCATTCCAACTGGAGCATATCAAGTCAAATAAAACACAGTCCCTGTCCTACAGGGGTTAGTTAAGGTTCCCAAAGTTATGGCTTTTTTCTTATGAGCTGACATTTAGTTTATTTCAAAATCCTTACCCTTCTGCGGCAGGCAAAGAGTGAAGTACGCAGTTGGGAGAAGTGTGGTACTCCTAACAAGTGCACTTGCTTTGGGCTTTTTATTGATTTTCTCTTGAATTCTCCATGAAACCTGAACTGAATAACCCTGACAGCCCCCATACCTTCCTGGTATACAAGCTGTAGCCCATTGCCAGTGCTTCTGCGTTATTTGAGATTGGCCAGAGAACAGAAATAAGAGCCAGAAGGACAGTGCCTGGCCTTATGAGTAGGGGTTTTTCAAAGGAATTTGGTTTCTCTTGGACATTATTGTCTCCTAACCTCTCATTTCCTTCTAATTTCATCCTTATTTCTCTGCTCCCATTTAGAAATTTCTGTAAGAGAGATGTACTCTCATCATCTTTGTTTATCTCCCACTGACTCTCTGCTCACTGCCCTCATTACTCCACCAAAACCACCTCACTAATGTCCAGGTCACCTCCATATCAAGAAATCTGCCCAGCCGGCATGGCTCAGGGGTTAAGTGTCGACCTATGAACCAGGAGGCCCGATTCCCAGTCAGGGCACATGTGTGGGTTGCAGGCTTGATCCCCAGTAGGCAGCTGCTCAATGGTTCTCTCTCATCATTGATGTTTCTCTCTCTCCTTCTCCCTTCCGCTTTGAAATCAATAAAAATATATTTTTAAAAATGAAATCTGAAGAACAATTGTCAGTCTTCTATTTGAGCTCTCAATAATGTTCAACACATTTGGCCCCATGCTCCTTTTAAAATCCTGTTGTTAGATTAGACACTCCTACGTAGTTTTTTTCCTATTATCTAACCACTTGTAGGATGTTCTTCTCATTCCCTTCTCGTGGTAACTCTTCCATCTTCGCCTGCCAATTATGCATTGAATTTCTTCAGAAAATTATTCCAGACACTGCTTTAACCTCACTCTCCGTTCTCATAGAGGGCCAGCGATTGGAGTATATGGCACCTACCAGAGTATGTAAGACACATTTCTGCAGGGTTTGCATGGAGAATGATTTCATCCACACTCACAGCTTCAAGTAGCACCTCTTTGCTAGTAATTCAAACTTTATTTCCAGCTGAGAGCTTACTTTTTAAGACAGATCCACATTCCCACAGCCTATGCAACATCTTCATTTGTATATGTAACAGGCAGCTCATTACTTCTTATATTCAAAACTGAACTTGAGACCTGCCTTTCCTCCAGTGTGCTATCTCGGGAACTAGCACAGCAGTCTTCAAAATGACCTTCCCTAATCACTTCCTGCCTCTATCCCTCCATTTCCACACGACAGCCAGAGTATGCTTTTGTAAATGTGTAACAAGAATGAACTCCACACAGTCAGAGACTGCAAATGTGCAGAGATGTGACATCCTTTAGGTCCCTGAAAGTCAACTTCATTCTAAAGCTCCATATGTACTTAGAAGTGGAAAACAGAATCTTACAAAATCAAGGTACACTCTGTCATTTCAGTTAAATACAGCAATTCAACCAACCAACCAGTCAATATTCTCCTCAGGATTCTCCAAACTGTATTTCTTCCATTTGAGGATGAGCTATGATCCTGTGATGATTACACAGTCTCCCAGCCTTGGGAGGGTGGAGTATGGGGTAATTTTTCCATCGTCATCCTTTATCCTTGGTGATTTCTGTTGAAATTTACCTCATCATGTCTGATTCTGACCAATGATAGGGTGCTCTTATTAGCTATCCTGGAATGCAAACCCACTTACATAACTGAAAATTCTACCAAAATCTCAGAGTGGACAAAGGGCAGTTTAAAAGGAGGAGGCTAAACAGACAAAAGAATTTTTAAATGGTCATTTCCTAAGGGCCCCCCATGTCTTTTGGAATATGGCATGAATATGAACTAGTCACATGAACTAGATCCTCCCTACCTTTCTAGCTTGTCACATACTTCCCTCCCCTCTTTCTTGTGTCCTATCATGTTGAGATTTCAACTCAAATACATCAAGTTCTCCCTAGATCCAGGGCCTTTCCTTGTGCTAGACTGCTGTGCCTTCTGCAGTCTCGGTTTCTAACCACCTCCCCTCCCTCATGTATCACCTGATTAGGCCTCAACTTAAACATCACTTCCTCAGAAGCCTTTTCCAAACTAGCTATAATCACCATCTTTCAACCTCCAACAGCCTGTCCTTTACCTGCGTGTCATTCAGAATGGAGGCAAGTTCTACATCATAGTAAACTCCTAGTAATCCTGTTTTGATTTGCTTAACTCAGTAACCACCCAGTCTAATATTTCATTGCCTTTAAAAGGTGTTTCTTCCTCAAATGTTGGTGTCAGCAGAGCTTCTGCCTTAACTTGGTGGTCCTCTGCCTGCCCTCTATCCACAGGCAACTCATCTATTCACATGGATATACCTACAGGCTTTATGCAATGACTTAAGAATATATTTCTTCCACCCTGATCACAAGGTTCAGATTATAGATCTAACTGCCTACTAAGCATTTCCACATACAATTCAAACTCAGCATGTCCCAACTGAGCTCATCTTTTTCCCACTCCTCCACTCCCACGCCTACCTGTCCTCCTACTCTTACAATTACAATTTCAGGTAATGGTACCATCCTCCACCTAGCTCTTAAAGCAGAAATCTTACATTCATTCTAAACTTCTCTTTGCCCACACCTTTTCCTTCACTAATTATTCCTCCCACACAGTTCTGTAATCTTTCTCACCATCCCTACTACCATTGCCTAGTCAGGTTTCCATTCTTTCTTACCTTGACTACTGAAATAGCCTCCTAATAACTCTCTTGAGCTCGATTTTGCCCTGCTTTGAAGCTTCCTGCACATAGCAGCCAGAATGACGTATCTAAAATTCAATCTGACTCTGGAGTTTCCAAGCTTAAACCACTTCCAAGGCTTTCCATAGCTTTGTCATTCAGTTAACATACCAGACACTCTGTCACTTGACTCTACTTATTCACTTCTGCCTTCTATTTTATCTTATAATAATCTCCAAGTGCTTTCAATTCCTATTAAACAATGATGCTTCCTTCATCCTTAGCTTCCCTTATGGTGATCTCCAAGTGTAAAATGTCACTCAACTCTCACCCACCCTTAGATTCCGGGAACATCTTTCCCAAGAAGCCCAAACCTCCGGGTTGGACTGAGTTCGTCTTTGCTCTCCCACAGCAAACCTCTCATTATCACCATATAATTGGAGGCTAGCTGTTTACAGTCTTCCTCCTCCACTAACCAGTCATATCCGTGAGAGCTGGCCCAATATCATATTTGTCTTTGCGCCCTAGGCTGTAGTAGACAGCCTGGCACATATTACATATCTAAAAATAGCTATTGCACTTAAATTCTTGGAATCACCTTGAATCTCTGTGACAGAACCCAATATCTACATTGCCCTTTCTATCTTTTAATCTGCTAAGTTCCAATTTTACTCTGGGTAACAATGTGCCAAGCCCAGTGACTACATTTCCTTACCCTCCTTTGCCGAGACAGACCACCAAGATGTAAGACTCACTGCTGGCTTTCTGGGAACCTCTTAAAAGGAGGCTGGCTCTACTGGAGGTAGGAATAGTTTTGTCATGTACTCCTCCCCTCCTTTTTCCTGAAACGTGTGATCAGTCCTACAATTCTGTTTCTTTTAGGTCCCTGGTAATCTGAGTATACCATTAGCTACCACCTATCAATCAGTATACATACTTACCTCAGGTTTTCTACAAACAGAAAAAGTGAACAATAAGATAAATTGTTTGGCTCAACCAGCGTGGCTCAGTGGTTGTGTCGAACTACGAACCAGGAGGTCACAGTTGGATTCCTGATCAAGGCACATGCCCAGGTTGTGGGCTTGATCCCCAGTAGGGGGTGTGCCAGGGGCAGCCAATCAAAGATTCTCTTTCATCATTGATGTTTCTATCTCTCTTTCCCTCTCTCTTCCTCTCTGAAATCAAATATAGATATAGATATAGATGATATAGATATAGATATACATATAGATATAGATATAGATATAGATATAGATATAGATATAGATATAGATATAGAGAGAGAAATTGTTTGAATTCATGTCCACTGGAAGAATTTTCTTTTTCCATTGTCCTGCAGGGCCACTTCAAAGGGAGGAAATAATGTCACAGCCATCTACTCCTGGTTGATGCAAATGTGGCAGAACCATTTTTAACCAGACTCAAATGTCTTCCTCTTCAGGCAATCGATCTGAAGGCATTCCCCCATGAGAGTGGAGTGCAATGCAGCAGGACTAGGCTAGGCGAGAGTTATGCAACTTACCAGTATACGGTGAGGAGTGAAGGATTAGAAACCAATGCTGCCATTGGACATGGCCTGAAGTCCTCCATCAGCAAGGGGAAGTGATATCCAGAACTGGATCCAATCCAGTTGCAAAGGCAGAAATAATCTTTGTTCTTTATCTTATTGATAAAGAAATAATCCGAATTAGCTCCACTTTATACTTCTGACCTCATCTTCTACTATAATCACCTTGGATCATTCCACTCCGGTTACTCTAATCCTCCCTGGAGCCAGTCATGTTCGTGATCTTTGCCCTTCTTGTTTTTTTCTGCCTAGAATACTCTTACCCTGGAAATGCACAAGGCTACTTCAGGACATGGCTCAAATCTTAAGTTCTCAGTGACATCTCCTGTCAACCATTTCTAAAAATTGAACCCTACCCCACACTGGTCATTTTAATTTATCCTGACTTATTTTCCTCCTTACACAGATCACCTTCTAATATACTAAATATTTCAATTTGTTTATTCTCTGTCATCCTTTACGAGAATATAGTTACATGAGGGAATTTTCATCTGCCTCATTTACCACTATATTTCCAGTGCCTAGACTACTGTGAACATATTGGATATTCAATAAATATTTAATGAGTGAATGAATCTTTCCCCCAAAAGTCCTACCAATTTTTAAATTTTGGTTGAGAGTATTCCAGTGGATTGAAAACCAAGAGTATTGTTAAATGAATATGTCTGATCTTCTTTATTTATATTGTCTAAAGTCCCCAATTTAATTTTTCCTCCTTTTCCCCCTGCGTTCTTCCATTTAATATACATTAAACAATTTTGAGTGAGGAAAAAAATCCGTTCAGTTTGTTCTTGTTTCCCAACATCTGCTGGTTTTTACAATAATGATGCCACTGGTTGTTGCTGATTTAAACACAGTGTGAGGCTTTGTTTCTTAGTCCAGGCAACAGAGCAAGCAAACAATCAGACTTACTCCCAGCTTGAGAAAGCACATTGAGTCCAAGATCTCAGTGAGAGTCCCATCATGCTAAAATCAGCCTGATCTAAAATCACTGGTTCCCTTTGGCCTTACTCCCTCAGAATCCATACACAAACAAACTCAAGTGTACACATACATGTACATATGTACATACACACACACACACACACACACGCACACGTGTAAAATTCTGATATAAATTAACGAAGTTTTGCAATTTTTTTATGTAAACACTTTCATCTCGCAAATTTGCTTCTAAATTGGTTTCCAGAGCATGCTGGGATCTGACAACAATAAAAGCTCTACAGATAAAGAGAAAGGTAAGAGTGGGACAGAAGAGAAATTGGCCTCCCCTGGCCAGGTAAATCCCTTAGATGGGCCTCTTAAAGGATTGGATAAGGGTCTTTGAGCAAAGGGGAAAGAGCACCATCAGAGAAAGGAGAGCTGCTTTACTTGGCAACACAACCCAGTAGGGAGTTGACCTACATAAAATCTCCATTTTCAGCGTCCTACTTCTCCCTGATCAGTACCCAACTTCACATCAGACACATAATAAGGCTGTAAATTCAACCGACATTAAATGTAGGCAACCCATAGACTCAATACTTATGTGTGTCTTTTAGCTCTCTCAACCTAGTGGATGCAAGAAATGGGATGTTCCTTTTACAGAGTTCAGAAAAGGTCACTGATTTTCGATCCATGTTTTAAGCAAGAAATTGTACAACTGGCACTAGTAAAATTATTTCTTAAGCTATGTGAAAACATTAATAGTAAATACAATACTATACAAGTCTTCCATTGCTCTTTGTACTGTCTCTATCCTTAGCAGAAGCGAATTGGTCCCCCAAAGCCTTCCTTCAATTAGCACTACATTCCAGGGTGAATAATTTAATATACTGTGTCTCCTCTGCATACCATAGTTTTTCAGGACCAGTGCTTACTAGCAAAAGTTTTCACTACCTTATCTCTGTATCAGTTAGCTATTGCCATAATAATGCTGCATAACAAAACAACATGGCATAATGTAATCACTTATCCTTGTTGTTATAATCTTAGGTTGGTAGAAACTGGCTAATCTAGCTTGGGCTCAACTGAGTCTTTAAGTTGTTCCACATAATTCTCATCCATCTCAGACCAACAGACTAGCTGCGGCATATTTTTCTCAGTGATAAATGCTATAGGGCAAGCCACCATTGCACCAATGCATCCCAGGCCTTTGCTCACATCACATCCACTAATATCCCATCAGGCAAAGCAAATCGCATGGCCAAGCCTAACATCAATGAGGCAGGTTATAATATTCCACCCATGATGAGAGAAAAAAAGAAAGTATTTGTTAAACAATAATCCAAACTATCATAATCCCTTACGAAGTCAGATAAGCAATCCCGAGTCCACTTATTTCTTTGAATGCCTGGGCCTACGCAAACTTCTCATGATTTAAATTTCTGTATCAATAGGTTCTTCAGTTCAAACAATAGAAACCAACTGTCAGAAGATGAGCATATCGAAAGACTACTGCATTATTAACATATGCAACACAGAGACTGAATAGGCTCAGAGGCTCCAAAATCAGTACCCACCCATCAGTCACCGCACAGCACAGACCTGGGCCTGTGTGAAGACACGGCTTCCAGGCCCGAGCCCCAGGCGTACACTGTCCAATATGGGAATCACCAGCTGCATATGTTTCTTGAGCACTTGAAATGAGACTAGTCCAAAATGAGATGTGCTCTATGCCAGAATTTTGACGTAAAAAGGAAATAATTGTGAAGTAGTTCATAAATTTCTTAAGTTGATTACATGCTGAAACTATAATATTTGAGTTAAATGTTCTCAAAATTAATTTTACCTGTTTCTTTTGACTTTTTTTTAAATTGGACTGCTAGAACATTTTAAGTAGCATATGTGACTCACATTACCTTTCTATTGGATAGACTGCTCTTAACAATACAGCTTGCACTCCCTATCCAGCCGGCGCGGATAGGGAGTAACTGCTGCTGGCACCGCCACCAATGTGGTCTCCAGAACCTGGAAATTGCTTCAACAGCCAGCACCAGCAGAGAAGAGTCTTCCCTACTGTGTCTTCTTTGCATCCCCAACATAATCTGGGAAAGATCCATCTGCTTAACCGAATTGGGTCCCGTGCTTATGTCCTAGTTTCAAAAGAAGCTTACAAAGTGAATATGTTGGTGTTTCTAGCTTTAACAGAAGGAGATAAACTCTTACTTACAACCAGGACTCATAAAGTAGAATTCCCCAAATACAGAAATTTTAACATTGAGTACTCAAAAGTCAATTTTTTAAAAATCCATTTTTTGAGGAATATATCCTTTTTTAAAAATATATTTTTATTGATTTCAGAGAGGAAGGGAGAGGGGAGAGAGAGAAATCTCAATGATGAGAGAATCATTGATCAGCTGCCTCCTGCACGCCCTACCACCACCACCACTGGGGATCGAGCCCACAACCTGGGCATGTGCCCTTGACCAGAATCGAACCCGCAGGCTGAACCAAACCAGCAAGGAATATATTCTTAAGAAATAGAAATATAACTAGAGATTACTTTACAAATATTTTTAGCTTAGCTGGGTTCCCCTAGAAGCAGAAATAAATAATTCATCTATCAGATGATCCATAGATGAATTGGAGACATAAGACAAGGCAGAGAAGGAAATCAATTCAAGGGTGCGTGGATGAGGAGGTCATCTGGGGCTCAGTCCCTCTGGGACCCCTGAGACACTGTTTAGAACACACCTCAGTGTCATGCCATCTGAGGGTGGAGGATGAAAGAGTTGAGGGCTGAACCTACCTGGGAATATTAACTCCCTGGCACTTCTGGCCTATGCTGGCAAGTATATGCCTGCATCCAGCCCCTGGGCCAAGGATCACAAATGCTACTAGTATGTATGGGAACAGTGAGACATGAAAAGATATGTAAAGGAGCTATGAAGAAGGCAGTGACAGCAGAAACAACTTACAAGTTATTAAAAAAATGACTGTCTTAGGCAGCTTGGACCACCATCACAAAATACCATAGACAGACAGCAGACATTTATTTCTCACGGTTCTAGAGGCACAGGCCACAGTGCAAAGGAGCCTGAAAAGGAGGCGCCAGCAAATAGGAACAGAACCAATAGGAGAATATCCTAAAAGTCAAGTGAAGAAAATATTTAAAGAGTGCTCATCTCTATCAAATTCTGCAAAACAGCTCAAGTAAGATTATAACCCAGACTGAGCACTGTGGAAGACAATGGCAATTTTACGAGAGCTGTTTTATAGGAGCCATGAGAATGAATGCCTAGATTAGAAAATTGGACAAATTGCAGATATCCAGTAGTTATACTACTGAGAAGATCTGCTTCTCACAGACACAGAAAAATGACCCAGTAACTGAGAGGGAATACAATTTCTGGAAAATTTATTCTCCCTAAGACAGGAGAAATAATAGCATTTTATAAGCTCATGAAATTGATCAGGCAACAGAGAAAACATGATCGTAAAGGAGAGAGAAACCAACTGTTGATGTGATGTCCTTGAACATGTGACAGGGGACAGAAACTGGTGAGCAAGTCGAAAGGACTGGCCTTAGCTGGGAGTGTGGACAGGTCACCTGGAGTAACAAAAGCAGAGTGTGTGGGTGTAGTGTGGTAGCAGGAGCATGCTGGAAGTGTCCTCTGGTGGCTTTTAATATCCTAGTAAAATAGAAAACAAGGTCTCAGCGTAGAGTAAGAATGGAGGGGAGGCACTGAGGAGAATACAGAAAAAAACAGCCTCCAGGCAATGGGCACATGCCAGACTAGAGGAATGTAGTGTAGTTGCCATGAAGGATTAAGCGCCCCCTGGTGGTTAGTACCGATGAATTGAAAGCGAAACCAGTCAGCAAGGTGTTGTTTTCTCCTGTTCAGCCATAGGGGTGGACTCTAAAAAACTAAGAGTTGGCTTTAAGCAGAGCTGGAATTAACAAAATGGGAAAATACAATTTTTTAAAAAAGACCGATTTTACATAGAGTACAATGATAGCACCTCTGTAGAAACAAAACAGACCTAAAGGAAATTTATATGTGGGAATGGCTTTACAGACACATTACATTTCTTATATATTCTCTGTTTTTGCAAAAATCAAAGCTCACTCAAATCTGTCTTAAACAATCTAGTATTTGGGACCACCCCATATAACCAAAGGCAGGAAGTAGGGCCCAGTCTCACAAGAAATTTCTATCTGAAAGCAATACAACAAGACAATTCTTATGTCCCTGCTCACACTAAGCCCATCTTCTCTTGTTTTCTTCCCTCTATTCCCTCTATCAGTGGATTAAAGCGCAAGGTCCCAATAAGCCTGCTCTTGTCTCAGCCCACAGTTCCAGAGACCACCATCACCTGACTGAGTCTAGTGTGAATCGGGCTCCTTGCTTGGTTCAACCAGCTGGGACCAGAAATGGGAAGTCAGCTGGTCAAGATACTGCCGACACCAGCCCCTTTCCTGCAGCTGTATGTCAGGGAAAGTGGGAACTCCAAACTCCAAGGAGGACCCCAAACATGACTCTAAAAAACTATGTATGCCCTAGCTGGTTTGGCTCAGTGGATAGAGCGTTGGCCTGCAGACTGAAGGGTCCTGGGTTCGATTCCAATCAAGGGCACATGCCTGGGTTGCAAGCTCAATCCCCATTAGGGGGCATGCAGGAGGCAGCTAATCAGTGATTCTCTCTCATTGATGTTTCTAACTCTCTCTCCCTCTCCCTTCCTCTCTGATGTCAATAAAATATATATATATATATATATATATATATATATATATATATATATATTTAAAAGCATGTATGACTTTAATAATAAAAACAAACATTTAAAAAAAATACTTATAAAAAAGATATTTTTTTAAAAAGAGATCAAAGGGAGATAAAATATTAAAAATTCCGTTTCCCCTTTTTTTTGTCCAATACTCGTTCTCTGTTCCAGGCAGGTTTTTCATCACTGTGCTTCCTAAAAAAGCTTCGATTGAGTCCCCATTAGCACAGGGTGCCTTGTCCTTCACCGCACAGAATGAGTCTGACAAGCATAATATCATATTTAAGAAAATATGATAAATACATACCTTTGTTAAATACATACATTTATCATATTTACATTTTTGAAGAAAACATCTAGAAGCTAGAATGTATCCCTAACTGCAAAATGAAACTGCTGACAACATAAAAAATTCTGAAGATTCCCGCCTGTCTTTGGTAAATGCCTAGCGTTGATTTCCTGCCTGTTATTAGACTTGATTGTTAGATTGGAGGCAAAAATAGGACGGCAAAACTGAATGTAACTCTAGTGGCATTCTCTTTTAAGATTACTGTTAGCAGCACAAATTGTACACGTTTTTTGTGTTTAAAAATTCAAGTAAATACAAAACTTTAATTAAAAAATATAAATAAATATCCAAGTAAATACAAAAGCATATAGAGAAAAGAAAAAAGGTCCTGTGGTCTTACCTCTCTCATCCCTGAGTACCTCCAATTCCACAGCCCCCTGCAGAGGAAAGCACAGCTAACGGTTTGGGTCATGCCCTTTTAACTGTTTTCTAGGTTAGGTTATTTGCTACTTTGCTCTTAAGGCTTTTTTGTTTGTTTGTTTTGTGTGTGTGTGTGTGTGTGTGTGTGTGTGTGTGTTTTAATGTTTTTATTGATTTCAGAGAGAGGAAGGGAGAGTGAGAGAGAGACAGAAACATCAATGATGAGACGGAATCATTGATCTGCTGCCTCTCACCTCGAGCCTGCAACCCAGGCATGTGATCTGAGGAGGAGTGGAACCATGACCTCCTGGTTCGTAGGTCGGCACTCAACCTCTGGGCCACAGTGGCCAGGCTCTTTTTTGTTTTTAAATATGCCTTTCTTTCTTTATGCTGATGACTTCCTGTCAGTATTCCTGGTAAGTTACACACCCCAGTGGCCTTGCATCCAGGCCCTAGAAAGACATTTTTAGTAATGGACCTCAATGATCTCATCTGTTAAGGCACAGTTCACTCGTTTTATAAAGCAGACATTTTATGGATTGGTGAAGCAATCATTGAGAAACACACATCTCTGAAGCATAATCATTTTATAATTTGTTCTGCCTCACAAACAAGCACAGTCAGTCAGTCTTCCAAATGGACAATCCTTTAAACCAACTCTCTAACATTAAAGCCACTTATGGCTATTACAGATAATGGGAGCTGTCCAGTCTGTGCCCAGTCTCTTCCACTGAGGGAGGATCTGTTGTACTAATAATTGATTTGAAAATGAGCTCTGCACCAGAAATTCAGCAGTGAATACCAGAAATAAGTGAGCTTACAAAGTGTAATGGAAATTTCTTTCTGAAGGTCAAAGAATATATTAAGTATGAAAGCAAATGTATGTTTTTTAAATAGCGTATCATATACTTTTAAGACCAATGTAAAGTTTATGGTGCTACCATTTCAAAAGAACCTACTTTGTAGATTTGTCTAAATTTATGAAATAACTAGAGGCCCGGTGCACGAAATTCGTGCACAGGGGCGAGTGGGGGGGGGGCTGTCCCTCAGCTCGGCCTGCACTCTCTCCAATCTTGGACCCCTCGGGGGATGTCCGACTACCGGTTTAGGTCCGATCCCGCTAAACCAGCAGTTGGACATCTCTCTCACTATCTGGGACTGCTGGCTCCTAACCGCTCGCCTGTCTGCCTGCCTGATTGCCCCCAACTGCCCTCCCCTGCCAGCCCGATCAGCCCCAACTGCCCTCCCCTGCTGGTCCAACCACCCCCAACTGCCTTCCCCTGTTGGCCCGATCACCCCCAACTGCCTTCTCCTGCCGCCCTATCACCCTCAACTGCCTTCCCCTGCTGGCCTCATTGCCCCCAACTGCCCTCCCCTGCCAGCCTGATCACCCCCAACTGTCCTCCCATGCCGGCCTGATCGCCCCCAACTGCCCTCCCCTGCCGTCCATCTTGTGGTGGCCATCCTGAGCCGGAAATCTTTGCGGCAGCCATCATGTGACAACGTCATGGAAGGGCATAATGCCACCTAGGCTTTTATTATATAGGACTAGAGGCCCGGTGCACAAAAATTTGTGCACTCGGGGGGGGGTGGGGAGGGGGGTCCCCCAGCCCGGCCTGTGCCCTCTCGCAGTCTGGGACCCCTCGGGAGATAATGACCTGCTGGCTTAGGCCTGCTCCCAGGTGGCAGAGGGCAGGCCCAATCCCTAAGTGCAGCCCCTGGTCAGGCTCAGAGCAGGGCCGATTGGGGAGTTGGGGCGCCACCCCGTCATGCACAGAGCAGGGCGGATCAGGAGGTTGCGATGCCACCCTCAGTCACGCTTAGGGTAGGGCCGATTGGGGGGTTGGGGCACTGGCCCCTGTCACACTCAAGGCAGGGTCGATGGGGAGGTTGCGGCGCCACCCCGTCACGCACAGAGCAGGGCCGAGCAGGGGGTTGGGGCGCTGCCCCCTGTCACTCACAGAGCAGGACCGATCAGTGGGTTGGGGCGCTACCCCCTGTCACTCACAGAGCAGGGCCCATCAGGGGGGTTGGGGCTCTGTACCCTGTCACACACAGAGCGTCGATCAGGGGGTTGGGGAGCTCCCCCCTGTCACTCACAGAGCAGGGCCGATCAGGGGGTTGGGGCGCTGCACCCTGTCACACTCAGGGCAGGGCCAATGGGGAGGTTATGGCTCTACCCTGTCACACACAGAGCAAGGCCTGTGGAGGGGGGTTGGGGCGCCACCCTCTATCAACCACAGAGCAGGGCCGATCAGGGGGTTGGGGCGCCGCCACTGTCACACTCGGGGCAGGGCCGATGGAGAGGTTATGGCTCTACCCTCTCACACACAGAGCAGGGCCCATGGGGGAGCGGGGGTTGGGGCGCCACACCCTGTCACACACAGAGCAGGGCCGATCAGGGGGTTGGTGTGCTGCACCCTGTCAAACACAGAGCCGCAGGGCAATCAGGGGGTTGGGGAGCTCCCCCCTATCAGGCACAGAGCAGGGCTGATCAGGGGGTTGGGGCACCTTCCCCTGTCACGAACAGAGCAGGGCGGATAGGGAGGTTATGGCCCTGCCCCCTGTCACACACAGAGCCGCAGAGCGACCAGGGGGTTTGGGCACTGCCCCCTGTCACGCTGATCCCGGTGCCAGGAGGCATATTACCCTTTTACTATATAGGATAGAGGCCTGGTGCATGGGTAGGGGCTGGCTGGTTTGCCCTGAAGGGTGTCCTGGATCAGGGTGGGGGTCCCCACTGGGGTGCCTGGCCAGTCTGGGTGAAGGGCTGAGGGCTGTTTTCCGGCTGGCGAGTGACTGAAGCTTCCAACTGCTCCTTGTTTTCTTTTTTTTTTTTTATTCTGGGCCAGCTTTAGCTCTGAGGCCTCGCTGCTGAAAACATCGATACAATGTTGCGGTCCGGCTGGCTTTCAGTCCGGCTGGTTTCTGGGATTTTGTTTAGCTTCTTATTTGCACCATAGTACATAGTTGCTTAGAGTTGCAGCTGAGAGGCCGGCAAGTTAGGCAGGGAACGTTGGAGTCTGCAGTCACTGGAGTAAGCAAGCCTCCCTGCTCGCTTCAGTGCATGGCTGTCGGCTGCGATCTTGGCTGACAGTTAATTTGCATAAGGATATGCTGATTAGCCAATGGGAAGGGTAGCGGTCGTACGCTAATTACCATGTTTCTCTTTTATTAGTGTAGATAATATGCAATAAAGGGGGAAAGTCTCTAGAGCAGTGGTTCTCAACCTGTGGGTCGCGAACAATGAAAATACATCCTGCATATCAGATATTTACATTACGATTTATAACAGTAGCAAAATTACAGTTATGAAGTAGCAATGAAAATAATTTTATGGTTGGGGGTCACCACAACATGAGGAACTGTATTAAAGGGTCGCGGCACTAGGCCAGGAGGAGGTTGCGGCGCCAGGGCTACTCCTAGGCCAGCTTAGGAGTACCCTAAATAAGTTAATAACAATGTACCTACCTATATAGTTTAAGCTTAAAAAATTTGGCTCTCAGAAGAAATTTCAATCGTTGTACTGTTGATATTTGGCTCTGTTGACTGAGTTTGCCAACCACTGTCCTAGAGAGTTCCCTAAAAAAAGAAAAATCCCCAAAAATATGTCCCTTGTGGACTTTGTTGTCATATTTGTATAGAAACGGCCAACTGGTAATAGACAATTCTCATGCTTATGGCAAAATTCCACCCCAGTGTCTGTCTAATGTCTCAGTTTTTTTTCATCAGGACTTGTTCTAAAGGTATAAGGTTTTTCAGCCTTATGCAGGACACTCTAGAAACATGAGGGAGTTAACACACAGAAGGGCAAACCCTGGACCAATGAGAAATGAGCTAGTGGACAAGCTTCTCAGTCTTCTGTTTTTTGGAGGGACAATTCTGAAGCCCATTCTATGCAGATCCACAGTGGAACTGAGTACCAGTTGTCCACAGCAATAACTGGCTTACTAATGCACCCTTTATTGGCTTCCTGGAATCATCTCTCAAATAGAGTACCTTCTCCCAAATGTTTGTATCAGGCTCTGCTTTGGGGGAAAACCAGACCTAAGATGCTATGCAAAGCGTTTTTAACAGTGCCCAGTACATAATATGTAGTTAGTACATGATGTTCCCTTTCTCTGCAACTCTTCATAAATGCCATTCATTATACTGATAAATCAGTTTTCTAGTACTTATCAAGGACTCACTTTTGGCAAAACAATGCTTTATATACAACTGTCCAATATGGTAGCCATCAGCCAGACATGCTATTGAGGACTTGAAATTTGGCTAGTCCAAACTGAGAGGTGATGATAGTGTAAACTATACAGCAGGTTTGGAAAACTTGGAATAAAAAAAGAATGCAAAGTATCTTATTAATAGTTTTTATATTAACTAACTGAAATGTTATTTTAGATACAATGGGTTAAATAAAATGTATTATTAACATTATAATTTCAAGACATTGTAGAAGAAAATTGAAGAAGACACAAAAAAATGGAAGTATATACTAGTACTGTGATCATGGATAGAAAGAATTAACATCTTTTATATGTTCAGACTACCCAAAATAATCTATAGATTCAACATAATCCCTATCAAAATACCAATGGTGTTGCCCGGCTGGTGTTGCTCAGTGGTCAGGCTTCAATTTATGAACAAGGAGGTCACGGTTTGATTCCCAGTCAGGTCACATGCTCGGGTTGCAGGCTGGATCCCCTGTGTGGGGCATGCAGGAGGCAGCCAATCAATGATTCTCTCTCATCATTGATGTTTCTATCCTCTCTCCCTCTCCCTTCCTCTCTGAAATCAATAAAAATATATTATTTTTTTTAAAAAGGAAGTAGGGTGCATTTCTTTACACCTTGATTTTGGGCTGGCCTTGTGACTCTCTTTGGCCAACAGAAGCATCAGAAGTGATAGCTGTATCTGTGCTAAGGTAGGCTTCACAAAGCAGTCCTTCCTGGGACCATGCTGAGCTGTCATGTAGACAAGCCCAGGTTGGCAAGCTGGGTGACAGGGACGTACTAGTCCAGGTGTCCCCATAGCCCCAGCTGACTGTCAGCCAAACCACAGAAACAGAGCTGACTAGCTGACCAGCAGCCGCCTGAAGACATGTGCATGAGCCCAGAGCTGCTCAGTTAAACCCAGTCCAAATTGCTGATTCCATAGAATCATAAGCTAAATAGGCTACCAGGTTTTGAAATGGGTTGTGCTAAAGATAAATCTGGGTACCAGTTAAAGTTATAAGAATAGACTCTATTCAATAATAACCATTTCAATGAGGAAGAGGTTCTAGCGTGAACTCAACTCTGATCTGCCCATAGGTGCATGGCCTTTTCAAGGGAAATGAGGGAGTCAAGAGAGGAAGGAGCAGAGACTGGGTTTATTAATCAGTGCTTATGTGGAGGAGAAGCAAACTTCTTGTACCTCTAGGACAGGAGGTAGTAGTGTACATTAGAGCCAGGCACCCCCCAGGCTGGGAAGGAGAGCAGGAGTTATTTCCCTGAATGTTTGCATTTCAAAGAGATGGCTCTAGGGTCTACCTGTGAGAAGATAGTTCTCAAGATAGTGGAAGATCTACTCAAAGCACAAAGAAAGGATTTACTCCTGGCGGATGTGGCTCAATGGTTGAGCTTCCACCCATGAACCAAGAGGTCGCAGGTTTGATTCCAGGTCAAGGCACTTTTCCTACTTGTTGGCTGGATCCCAGTAAGAGGCATGCAGGAGGCAGCTGATTGATGTTTCTCTCTCATCAATGTTTCTATCTCTATACCCTTCTCCCTTTCTCTCTCTCTAAAAATCAATTTAAAAAATTACAAAAAAAGAGAGAAAGATTTACAACTGTTAGCTTTCCAAAGTAATTGCTCTAAGAGACCTATCTATCTGTTACCAGGTTTTGGCTGGAACAAATAGTAATTGTTCTGGCAGCCTTGACCTTCCCTGTGAGGCATGTTCTGATTCTAATTCAATGCCGGGTCTGAGTCACAAAGGTGATAAGGGCCACTAGCCAATATTCTTCAGTCCAGGGCATTCCAAAAACTTCCAGTCTATTCTTGGGCGAGTTAAAATCTAGAGGACTCCGAAAAAGATGCCTTAGGTATTGAAGCTGACTTGATAGCTAAGATAAACTCTAGAGCAGTGGGTCCCAACAGGGCAGGTGGCAAAGGGAAAAGTTGGTTCCCATGGGACAATTGGCAGTGTCTGATAGTTTTGTCACAACTGAGGATGGTGCTACTGGCACCTAGTGGGTGGAGGCTAGAGATGCTGCTAAACATCCTGCAATGCACAGATGTCCCCCCAACAAAGAACCATCTTGTGAAAAATGTCAATAATGCCAAGGTTGAAAAACGTGCTCTAGCGGCAAATTAGAAACCTACATACTTTCAGGACCCTGAGAGTTCACAAAGTTGACCTAGCTATCATCTTGAGTTGTTAATAAAAGAAATTTAGCATTCACAAGGCCTTTCGTTCTGGAGATGGCTTGGACAGAGTGCTAGAATTGTTGCAAGAGTATTTTTATCCTTTAATGGGCTGTTGATGATGATGGTAATACGAGGGTAAACTTAGTTCTAGTTATAGTTCAGAGTAAGGAAGACACAGATAATCTACTCATCTGTCTATTTAGACAGAAAAGGGAGAAGGAAGAAGTCTATAAGAGAGAGAAGCTCAATAGTATCATTCCTATAATACTGGGAAACAAATTATTAGGTCATTTAGTACTATTAGCTTTGAAAAATGTCGACTCTAAATTTTAAAATGATCATTGCTTTGGCCTGGCTGGCATGGCTCAGTGGTTGAACATCAACCTATGAAGCAGGAGGTCATGGTTCCATTCCCAGTCAGGGTATATGCATGAGTTGCGGGCTCGGTCCACAGTACAGGGCATGCAGGAGGTGGCCAATCAGTTATTCTCTGTCATCATTGACATTTCACTCTCTCCCTCTCTCCCTTTCCTTCTCCTTCTCCCTCTCCCTCTCCCTTCCTCTCTAAAATAAATAAAAATACATTTTAAAAAATAAATAAATAAAATACAATGGTCATTGTTCTAAAAATTATTTTAACTTCTAAATAAAAACACAAGTACAGACATTATTTACATATTTTCCTTTCCCCCTTTAAATGTAGAATTCAAGTAATCAATCAATAAATACAGCCATATCCCTCAATTTCGGTAATGTGATTTTGCATAGATCTATACAAAAACACTAACTGTGAACCTAATTACCAAGATTTTTAAATGGGGAAAATTATAATTTAGCATATGTACCAGTAAACAACAAACCTGCAGCCAATTCCCTAAAACTCAGTAAAGCATCGTTAATAAAAAAAATACCATATTAGAATGTAAAATACTTAAAACATTACTTCCTAATAACCAACAGATTAATATAGGTAACAACCAATCATTTGGTTCACAGAATATACTAAACATCTCCTCTCTGAAGCCCAGGAGTGTTTCAAAATATCGACATGAGATGCTGAGGTGTAGTTGAAATAACTCAAAATAAATTTTCTGACCCGGCTGGCATGGCTCAGTGGTTGAGCATCAACCTATGAACCAGGAGGTCACAGTTCAATTCCCAGTCAGGGCACAGCCCGGGTTGCAAGCTCGATCCCCAGTGTGGGGCATTTAGGAGGCAGCAGATGGATGGTTCTCTCTCATCACTGATGTTTCTACCTCCCTTCTTCTCTCTGAAATCAATAGAAACAAATATTTAAATAAATAAATAGTTTCACTGAGCACATTTTGTTGATTTTTCATTTTGCTGGTAACAAATGGTGTGGCATATCTTTTCATATACTTACTAGAGGCCCAGCGCGCGAAATCGCGTGAGACCAAGACCCACCACACCGGTGGGACCCAGACTCCCTCCCGTCGCACCGGCAGGACTCAGCCTGACTCCTGCCACGCCATGAGACCGAGACCCACCACGCCGTGAGACACATCAAAGTACCTCCTGGTGACCGGTCATTTGGTTGTTACGGCATTACGGTGTTGCAGCATTATGACCACTAGCCTTTTATGATATAGATTGTGTATCTGTATATCTTCCTTTGTTGCCTGTTTAAGTATTTTAGCTATTTCAATTATTTATGTCTTTCAAAGAGCAGAAGCTTTCAAAATATTTTTTTTCCATTTTTCTCTTTTTTTATTGAATTTATTATGGTGACATCCTATATAATAAAAGCCTAATATGCAAATTGACCGAACCACAGAAGGACGATGGAACCACCAGTCGCTATGACATGCACTGACCACCAGGGGGCAGATGCTCAATGCAGGAGCTGTCCCCAGCCCATAAGCCCAAAGCCAGCCAAGGTGGGTACCAGCGGGGACCCCCCTTCCAGTTGCCAAACAGATTGACCCTGATTGCCGGTCAGGCTTATGGACTCTACCCATGCACAAATTTCGTGCACTCGGCCTCTAGTTGGTTAATAAAATTATATAGGTTACAGGAATACAATTTCATAATACATCATCTGTATATTGCATTGCGCATTCACCACCCTAAGTCAAGTCTCCTTCCATCACTATTTATCTTCCTTTTATCCTCTCTTACCTCTCCTCACCCCTCTTTCCCTCTGGTAATCACTACACCGTTGTCTTTGTATGAGGTTTTTGGAGTTTTTTTGTTTAATTCCCTTTACCTATTTCACTGAGCCCCCCAGAAGCTTTTAGTGTTGATTAATCCAATTACTCAAGTGATTTCTATATCCTGTTTAAAAAAAATTCACCTACCTCAAAGCCACAAAGGTAGTCTGGTGTTTCTTCCAGCTTTACACACACTAGAATGGCTAAAAATAGAGGTCGACAAGAACTAACACAACCAAGAATGTGGAGCAATTAGATCTCTCATAAGTTGCTGCTGGGGGTAAAAAAAAATGGTACAAACATTTTGGAAAACTCCCTGTAGGATCTTAAGATGTTAAACATACACCTGGTCTGTGACCCAGCAATTCCCCTCTAGGTTATTTTCCCAAGAGAAGTGAACACATGTCCACCGAAAGCTTATGAAGAAATACTTAGAGCAGCCATATTCAATAGCTTAAGACTCACACCCACACAATTGCCCAATGACAGGGAGCAGATAAGCAAATTGTAGTATATTCGTTCGATGGTGAATGAACTACTGCTGCATAGAATAATATGGATGAATTAGAAAAATATGATGAGCAAAAGAAGCCAGACACAAAAGAGCACATCCTTTATGATTCCATTGATATAAAGTTCAAAACAGGTAAAACTAATTGCCAATGATAGAATTGAGAATAGCGGTTGCCATGAGGTAGAGGGAAAGAAAGGGAATTTTCTAAGGGGATGGAAATGCTTTGTATCTCACAATGGTGTGAATTACATGGGTGTATTTATTCATTATGGAGTTGTAAACTTAAAATGTGAGCATTTCACCACATGTAAATTACACCTCAAAAAATATTCATAATATTGCTGTTTAGATGTGTAAGTATAAACCTGCCCTGAATGTACCCAGCTGAGAGATATGTATACTTTATGATATCTGAGTATATAAAGGTATAGGCACTCTACTGGAAAAACAGTAAACTAGGAGAAATTCTGTTGGCAGTGCCTGTATTTTCTGTATGCCTGAAAAGATTTGTCCTTGTCTGTGCCCTTTCAGATGTAAGTAGAGAGTTGAATTATGTGCTGGGGGTTGTTTTACTGTGCATTACAACATTTTATCTAGTGGGAATTCCCAACAGTGGGGCTGTGTTCTCCACTACATTTGATCTGTACTGTGGGGCAAGTGCTAAGAGTCATTCTATCTCTACCCATAGTTGTAAAGACAAAATATAACAGAATTTTATTGATAAAATAACAAGGTTGGAAAATATTTCTGTGCATTTCAAAACTAAATGCAACCCACTTCCTCTTCTAAAGGGCCCATGAAAGTATCACTTGATCAATGAGCAAGATCTGCTAAACCTCCAACCTAGTCTTTTTTTAAAATATATTTTTTATTGATTTCAGAGAGGAAGGGAGAGGGAGAGACAGAAACATCAATGATGACAGAGAATCCTTGATAGGCTGCCTCCTGCACGCCCCACACTGGGGCTCGAGCCCGCAACCCAGGCATGTGCCCTGACTGGGAATCAAACCATAACCTCCTGGTTCATAGGTCAACCAATGCTCAACCGCTGAGCCACATCAGCCAGGCCCAACCTAGTCTTAATAATACAAAAGGGGCTGCATAACTGTGGGTAAAGCATTAACAAAACCTTTGGTCCTTTATGAACAAACTTTAAAGCACTGTTTCCCTGGAAACCTGAAAAAGGCAGAATGGAAGTGGTGCTCCTAGGCAATATTTCTTATGATAAAAAATGACAAATCACATCTGGCAGGAGAGAAACTATGTATGGGTTATAAATACCTGGTGGGAAACGCTAGCTTAGGGCTCCCTGAGTCTCTACCAGCTCGGCAGGCCCTCTGCAGGGACTCTGGAATTTCTGGCTCCAACACTGTCATAAGCGATACTGGTTCCTATTTGAGACATGAGGCTTTCAAGCCAAGACGAACCACATGTACATGTCTCATCTCCTTGCACCTGAACTGTCAACTTGGAAGCCAGAGATTAGCCCCTTCATTGCTGTGAGGACTGACGCAAGAAGTCTTACTGAAGAGGCATGCCCAATGCTGCCCTTCCAGCAAGTTGCATTTCTTGCCCTGTATTCCTCTCATTGAATCTGATGCTAAGTGGGCCCATGGAAGTCTGTGAGTCAGGAGGTTTAGAGACAGTCTGGTGGGCATTGCAGTAACTCAGTACGCAATGCAGGACACCGTATATGGAATGGTAGTGAATGAATATGTCTTTTGTGATTGCTGGGAAATCCACAGCTCTGGGAGTCATCCTCATCTCTGTCCCATGGATACGTCACTCTTCAAGGCCACAATATAGAGGGGAGATGGCATCTGCTCCTGTACCATAGTAGGAATATCGTGAACAGAAAGTAATGCAGGAATTACTTTGAGCTCCTTGGAAGAATCAAAATATGCTTTGGTACAGGCATAGCTGCTAGTTTTACTTCCTCTGACATTTTCGATCATCTATTTTTTATGTTTTCCTCACAAACATATACATAAGTCATTCTTTCTTTAAAATATATTTTTATTGGTGGAGACCAAGATGGCGGCGTAGGTAAACACCGGAGACGGCTGCCGCAAACAACCATTTCAAAAATACAACTAAAAGACTGAACGGACATCACCCAGAACCACAGGAAGGCTGGCTGAAGAGAGACTCTACAACTAGAAGGAAAGAGAACAGCAAATCGAGGCTCAGAGGCGGCGCAGTGTGGAAAATACAAAGGTACCGAGGTGCGCGTGCAAAGCGGGCTGGTGGCTGAGGGCGCGGTTGTCGTTTTCTGTCGGGAGTGAGTCTCAGACTCTGGGCTCCAGATCCGGGCGAGTCTCTAGGGACCCAGACTCAAACGGGAGAAGCGGGATTATCCGGCATCAGTTGGAACCTGAGGGCAGCTTTCTTTCCGAGGTTTGCAGCGGCTGCCGGGGTTCTGAGAAGCAGAGCCTCTGGGAACAGGACTGAGCGTGGCCATAACTGCTCCCTCCGCCCGCCCTGTTGATCCCGCCCCGCCCAAAGCCTGCGCACAGCCATTTGCCGACCGCCTCAGGCAAAGGCTGGATTAGCGCCTCCCCAGAAGGCAGACATTTTCCATACAGCTGATTCCTATAGCCAGTCGGCCTGGCGGTCAAATCCCTCTAGTGTTAACTACAACAATTAAGGCTTGGCTAGAACAAGACTGCGCACAGAGACCACAAGGGGGTGCACCAAGAAAGCATAAAAGATGCGGAGACAAAAAAACATGACAGAAATGGAGGATATGGAGCTAAGAATCGCAATTTTGAGGGCTTGCCATAAATTTGTGCAGAGCCTCACGAAAACTAATGAGACCCTCGATGCTACGATAAAGAAATTAGAAAGTAAGCATACACGGACTGAAATAAAGAATATTATACCCAATAGCAGACCAGAGGAGTACAATAATCAAACCAAAGATTCGACAAAAAACACCCAATTGGAAAAGCAAAATGAAAAAAGAATCCGAAAGTGTGAAGATAGTGTAAGGAGCCTCTGGGACAGCTTTAAGCGGTCTAATATCAGAGTCATTGGAGTGCCAGAAGATGAGAGACAGCAAGATATTGAAAACCTATTTCAAGAAATAACGGCAGAAAACTTCCCCCACCTGGAGAAAGAAATGGACTTACAGGTCCAAGAAGCGCAGAGAACCCCAAACAAAAGGAATCCAAAGAGGACCACACCAAGACACATCATCATTAAAATGCCAAGAGCAAAAGACAAAGAGAAAATCTTAAAAGCAGCAAGAGAAAGAGGCTCAATTACCTACAAGGGAATACCCATACGACTGTCAGCTGATTTCTCAACAGAAACTTTGCAGGCCAGAAGGGAATGGCAAGAAATATTCAAAGTGCTGAATACCAAGAACCTACAACCAAGATTACTTTATCCAGCAAAGCTATCATTCAGAATTGAAGGTCAGATAAAGAGCTTCACAGATAAGGAAAAGCTAAAGGAGTTCATCACCGCCAAACCAGTATTATATGAAATGCTGAAAGGTATCCTTTAAGAAGAGGAAGAAGAAGAAAAAGGTAAAGATACAAATTATGAACAACAAACATGCATCTATCAACAAATGAATCTAAGAATCAAGTGAATAAATAACCTGATGTACAGAATGAACTGGTGATTATAATAGAATCAGGGACATAGAAAGGGAATAGACTGACTATTCTTGGGGGAAAAAGGGGTGTGGGAGATGCGGGAAGTGACTGGACAAAAATCATGCACCTATGGATGAACACAGTGGGTGGGGAGTGAGGGTGGAGGGTGGGGTGGGAGCTGGAAGGAGGGGAGTTATGGGGGGAAAAAAGAGGAACAAATGTAATAATCTGAACAATAAAGATTTAATTTAAAAAAAAATAAAATAAAATAAAATATATTTTTATTTATTTCAGAGAGGAAGGGGGAGAGAGATATAAAGATCAATGATGAGAGAGAATCATTGATCGGCTGCCTCCTGCACGCCCCCTCCTAGGAGTTGAGCCCAAAACCCAGGCATGTGCCCTTCACCAGAATCAAACCCGGGACCCTTCAGTCCGCAGGATGACACTCTATCCACTGAGCCAAACCAGATAAGGGCCATTCCTCTTTTTAAAAATAATAAGTGTACATGTACCAAAAATGAAAATTACAATCTCTCTTCTACACCTGGTAAACTGTACCTCACCATTTTCTATCACAAACCAAAAAGGAACAAAGGGAACAAATACAATTAGAGAAGTTGGTGACCATAGAGTAGACAGGAACAAAGAATGAAAATCCCAAAATCATCCTAAAGCAGAGAGTAAAAAAAAATAAGTACACTTAAACTTAAAGGTACTTGACTTGAGCTTTAAAGAGATAAAGCAAACTAAGAATAGGTCCTGAACAGTTTCCATGGGCATATAAATTAATCTACCTGTTAGGCCTGTCAGAAATCAGTGTACTGCCCTAAGTCACTACCTTTTCCTGAGTTAGCTATATAAACTTTTTTTCCAATATAAACTTTTAATGAGCCTAACATAAAAAGTAAACCAGTGAACCTAATATTATATGACACACTTTAAGGGAGATTAAGACTCATCCTGAGCATACGTGCATTTGTAATTTGAACTCTAGTCATGAAAAAAAACTGGACACAATCAACTTCCCTTATTGAGTTCTAGGTATAAAGCTCACACCCTCATTTGGCAGCTAGCATTACCATTTGCACATATTGAACAGCTTTTCAGGGGAAAAAATGGTTCAGTATAATAATGACTGGATAGCTAGTTTTGGATGATAAAGCTGCGGAGCTTTTTTGCTTTTGTTTTTGAAGAGAAACACACACACACACACACACACACATACACACACACTATAATTTTCCAGATAGATTAAACTGAAATACTTAACAATCTGCAATTCTAACTTGTGTCCTAGGCCTACAGGCAAATTTTACCAATAGCCTGTAGCAGCATATTTAAGCTGCCATGGTTGATCAACACATTCTAACCAGTCTGTTTCATCTTTCTGGGTATTTCAGAAGGACCTCTAAGTAAACAGTGAGAAGAAAGAGGCAAACTATCCGACCTGATTCATGAACCCTATAATCTTCTCCACTAATGAGTTCATATCTGATAGAGAGGAAATTAATAATATGGCCAAAATTGCCTACATTAGTCCCACTCTTCCTATGGCAACAGAAAAAAGCCTCCCTCAAAAATATGACTGAGAGTAGAATCATTGTGGTCCCTTTGCAGAGATGGTAAGACAGACTCCCTCTGCCCATCATAGTCTGCCTAGAAGACTAACCAGTTCTACTGGTTCTACTGAACATGAACACTGATAACACTTGCTCTGCGATAAGTGTGCTAAATAGATAGAACTGCAAATTGTTAAGTATTTATTTATACCCCTATGATCAAATCCTGAAGGACATGCATGAACTGTATGTAATTAATCTTTTCACTCTAAGTTTTGCATATAGCCTGATATATAGTAAACTTAAGAAATGAATGAGCGGACAAATAGCTGAATGAGCAGCAGAATGGTGGCCAATTAGTCTCAGCAGCTACTGAAGACACTGCCACTCTATCAGAATGTTTTCTGCTGCAGTCAACAAGTACCAGAAGAGTAGACCAAATATCGATTGCAGTAGACATTTATTTTCTGATTTTAAAAGGAAGTGATTCCAAGGTAGGTACAGTGATTCAATTATGTCATTATGTCATATTGATCCAAGTTCCTCTATCTTCCCACACTTCCAACCTCAGTATGTTAGCAATGTCTGCCTTTAGGATCACTAGATGGCTGCTAACGCTTCAACACCACATCATCGCAAGAATGAAGGATAGCCAAAGCAGAGCGAGCAGAATCAAATTATTTCAATAGGTTCTCCATTCTACCACACCTCTGCTTACCTCTCACTGGCCAAGACTGGGTCACTGGTCCATCATTAGACTAGACGAAGAAAAACAGACTTTGCATAACTGGCATAGAACAGTTCTCTATGGCTGGAGAATAGAGATAGATTCTTCCAGCCCTACTTGGCCAAATGAACAAATGAGGATTCTGTTTACCTGGAAGAGGAAGAAATGACTATAACTTGCAGTTATTTGCCCAGCTCACTAACAGCATGTTTACAGCAGATCCTGAAAAGTCAGCAGGCTCTCAAATCATTCAACAAATCATTGAACAACAACTATGTGGCAGGCACTGTTCTTCCTCCCTGGGCTACATCAGAGAACAAAATATAGGAATTTGCATTCTAGATGAGGAAGACAGACAATAAATAATAATTACGATAAATAATAAAGATACATATCATATGTGCATTTTTCATGTATACATGAAAATAAGTGGGGGGTTGTTTTCTTTTGGGGGGGGTTGTTTTTTAAAGATCAGTTGGTGCCCTAGCCGGTGTGGCTCAGTGTATAGAGCAGCGGCCTGCGGGCTGAAGGGTCCTGGGTTTGATTCGGGTCCAGGGCACATGCCTGGGGTTATGGCTTGATCCCCAGTAGGGGGTGTGCAGGAGGCAGCCAATCAATGATTCTCATCATTGATGTTTCTATCTCTCTCTTCTCTCTGAAATCAATAAAAATATATTAAAAAGGGGGCCTTGGAAACAGGTCAGGTTTGCCTGGGAGGAACTGCTGCTGTCCACTGTTCCCTGTTTTATTTTTTAAAAAAAATCAGTTGGTAAGGTGGGACATAGTGAAAGATTTAAATAGGATGATCAGAGAAGGCCACCTGAAAAAGTGACAATGACTTGAAGGTGAAAAGGCCTAAGATTAAGCCTCCCGGCCTGAAAAACTGACATTCTGAATACCAAATGGCAGAAGGTCAGACTCTTGCCTTTCGTCCCGCCTCATTGTTCAGATGGCCTCAAAACAGCTGCCATTAAAATGAAAGAACACGTCAGAAGAAGAGCAAGGAAGCAAAAACTGAAGTACTGTATTGAATATATCCAGAAAATTTTTGGTTGTAGATACAGACACAATAGAAGCAAATACACTAAGAGCTTACTAAGATTAAGCAAATCCTGTTGTTAAAAAAAAATCTATGAAGCTAACAATTGAATAGCCATATGATATTTTGAGCCTTAAAACAACCCACAAGCCAACAAAGAGCTACAAAATTGATAGAGCCTCCAAGTGGAATATATTTTCAAAACCCATTTTAGACGTGCCCAAGAAGAAGAATAGACAGAAAGGTCCTTCAGTAGAGCAGAGCAGGGGGCCACACAGATCAATGGACAAGAAGTCCCTCCCAGAGAGCAGAAACAGAGCCCAATCCAGAAACTTCCTCCCCTGGAGAGCTGAGGTCTTTGAGACCCTACTTAGCTGGCTTCCATCAGTGCTACGGATCAGTGACTGCTGTGTTTCCCATTCTTTTCTGAATAAGAGTAATAATTATCTGATCCACCCTGATCCACCTGAGCTCTCAGAGTTGCTTTTATAAGGGCACTAAGCCCATTCATGAGGGTTCCATTCTCATGACATAATCACCTCCCAAAGCCCCACATTGAGGGGTAGGATTCCAACATATGAATTAGGGGAAAGGGGCATAAACATTCAGTCTATGTAAGTTTTTTTCAAAATAGCTAAAATATTTTAAAGTTTTGAAACCGTCATTTTCCAATTATTTGGAGGGGGAAAACTATGATGGAACCCCTCATTTCCTACAGATTATAAATTAATAAATCATTATGCTACTTGACATTTAAGATTTATTACAATAATAAAAAAAAAACAGGACAGAAAAATATTATTTGCCTATGTGGTATTTAGATATCTTTATAGTACGACAGCAATTAAAATGCAAACATATATCAATGCCATTAAAAGCTCCATTCCAAAACCAATTACTTAACGTCTCTTGTACTAGGTGGTACCAGAGACACTAAGTAGTCCATTTCTCAAGAGTATGGACTCTGTGTTGCTCACTATTGTATAATACCTGGTACAGTATCCCAAATATAATAAGCATTTAATAAAAATATGTTGAATAAATGAATGAAAAAAGTATTTAATTTCTGAAATTAGTTTTAACTTTTGTGGAAAAGTAATATGTAATAGAAATTCAAAAAAATTGTATTTTTTTCACTTACCCTTAATGCTATCATTTCCCATCAACAAACCTTTCTGAATTACAGAAAATTCTGAAAATTTACAATTTAATGTGCTGAATGTTTACATTTTATTTCTAACTCAATGGGTGCACCAATATCTAACTCAGAAATATGTCTGGATTTCCATTTCTAGTTTGAGTATTCCATAGCCTATACATCTGATATTTATACAATCACATACAAAAATAAAACGCTGGTAGGATGTTATGAAACCAACGATTTTCTAACTTCAGATATCAATCCTAAACTTTCCTTTTATCTCCTTGAATTGAACGGTGGGAATTGTGCACATTACTAAAGACTGGATTTGGCCCACAGTGAAAACAAAATCAATAGCTTGGTAGTTTAACTCCCAATCTCCTCCCAGCAATGCCAACAGTGAATTTAAACACAGACTGGGAAAAGGCTTTGGGTTGTTCTGCTTTTACAAGAGGACAATGGATCAGCAGACAGCTTACCTATCATGTCAGCATTATAGTGAAACTATAGGTGGTAAATCCCTGTAATGCAAATATTGTATCCCAAACTGTCAAAGGGACGCTTGTCTAAGCTTAAAAGGAGCCATAATTTTAACAAAGACATTTTCTTTAGAGTGAAAGATTTCAACAGAGCAGCACAAGACTGTTTAGACTCATGTAAGGATTACTTTTAGAAAATGGATCCACAAAACTGGAGTAAGCCTGCTACACTGTTCAATTTAACCACAAAGTAAAAAGAATTCTAAAACAAATAGTTCACGTTTGCTTTCTTACTACAAATGTGAAAGTTTTAATGGGTATTTTAACCTTAAATAAATTCTTTAAAGCCAGCATTAAATCTCAGACTGAAAATTTAGTCTTCAGTGTTCATTAATTAATATTAAGTTTTAATATTCGATTTACTCACAATTTCCTGCAAGGATTTATTGACCACCGTGCAGAGACTGCTTGTGCCTGTGCCAATATCCACACTCCCTCCTTGAGAAGCTGACTTTCAGCTGGACACCTGGATGCTGGAATCAAGACCTGACCCCAAGTTTCCCTTCAGTGGGAGTAACCAGAAATGTTATGTGGCAGCTCCTGAGAAGTAGTCTTAAAAGCAGCTGGTCTATATTCTTCACCCAGTCTTCTCACCTTCCTCCACGCTGCTGTTCAGAATGTGGTTCTAGGGAAGGGAGGAGGGGTGAGAAGAGATCAACCAAGAAGTTGTATGCATATAGGCATAACCCATGGACCCAGACAATGGGGTGGTGAGGGCCTGGGGCGGAGGGGCGGGGCCAGCTGGAAGAGGTAAATGGGAGAATGGGGGGGAAAGGAGTACCTATGTCAGTGGTTCTCAACCTTCCTAATGCCGCAACCCTTTAATACAGTTCCTCATGTTGTGGTGACCCTCAACCATAAAATTATTTCCGTTGCTACTTCATAACTGTAATTTTGCTACTGTTATGAATCGTAATGTAAATATCTGATATGCAGGATGTATTTTCATTGTTACAAGTTGAACATAATTAAAGCATAGTGATTAATCACAAAAACAATATGTAATTATATATGTGTTTTCCGATGGTCTTAGGCGACCCCTGTGAAAGGGTCGTTCGACCCCAAAGGGGCCGCGACCCACAGGTTGAGAATCGCTGACCTATGTAATACTTTCAACAATAAAAATTTAAAAAAAAAAAAAGAAAGAAAGAAAAGGCCTATTTCTTGCACATAAAGATAAGACCCACATCCTGGGGATGACAAAGCAGAAGCTAAAAGCAGCATGT
This sequence comes from Myotis yumanensis, assembly GCF_028538775.1. Lineage (NCBI taxonomy): Eukaryota > Metazoa > Chordata > Mammalia > Chiroptera > Vespertilionidae > Myotis > Myotis yumanensis. The sequence continues at coordinate 200,876,040 of NW_027223753.1, read as the reverse complement.
GTGCCTGAGGACTCTGGATCTGAGCCACCACAACCACCCTAGACGGCCCACCTCTAGATTTATATGCAAAAGGAAAAAATTAAGTCCCACTTTTCAGGGTCACTGTTATTTGCAGGTTTTATATTACGTGTGGTGAATTCTAACCCTAACTGACCTGAGCACAATTTGTAAGGTCTGACGTGTTAAAATAAATACAAGATGAGTAAGGCAGCTCTGACTGGTTTGGCTCAGTGGGTAGGTAGAGCCTCAGCCTGAGGACTGAAGGGTCTCAGGTTCAATTTCAGTCAAGGGCACATGCTTGGGTTGCGGGCTCCATCTCCAGTGGGGGACATGCAAGAGGCAGCCAATCAATGATTCGCTCTCATCATTGATGTTTCTATCTCTCTCCCTTACCCTTCCTCTCTGAAGTCAATAAAAATATATTTATTAAAAAAAAAAAAAAAAAAAGATGAGTAAGGCAGAGTACCTGCACACAACCAGGGTAAAACTTAGCAATGAATACTGAAGTATAAAGAGCGCCAGAGTGGATTATGACCGTTTTTGCTTGGTTATGTTTTCAAATCACTTCCCTTCTTCTGATAACAACCACCTCTTTCCTTTGGAGAAATTCTTCTCTCAAATCTCGAGATCACATTTTAATCCCTGTAGCCCCACCCGACTCCTGAGCCATCTTCAGTTATGGGAGAAGGTGGGTGAAATGTAATGCAGGCCTAGCTAGTACAGTTACAAAGCACTAGCCATTGTAACTCATTCAGAAGTGAGCATACTAGTATGTATTAAACATGGCCATTCAGAATCCAGCTGTATTAACAGATATCACTATAGGTTGTATAACAAAACCACCCACAACTCAGTGCTTACAGCAAATGTCTATCATGGGTCTATAGGTCCGGTGGGCCTACCCAGCCTTAGGCTGCAGATTGGGCCCAGGTCTGCACCACCTCTCTCTCATCCCCCTCAGACCAGCAACTATCAGGGTAAAGTACTCGTGGTATATGACAGAGGCGCAAGAAGCCACGCTAAACCACACAAACACATGTAAGGTCAGCTTGAGTCATGTTCATTACTGTTTCATGGGGGTGGGGAAATAGATTCTGCCCACTGTAGTGAACTATCAGGCCACATGACGGCGGGTATGAAGAAGTGGAAGTAAGAATGCAATTGGCTATGCACACATCTTGAATTTCTGGCACCTTTAAGGTCATGGTACTAGGAGGCTCTATGCCCGGGGCTAAATGTGCCAACCTCGCGGGCTAAATGGATGAAGCGCATCTCCAACAACAAAGACTGAGATGACACAGGAAGAGAAGTAAAGATAGCAGGGGGAGAGATGAATGGGTAGATACACTAAGCATAGTAAACCTTTACTTTAAAATGGGACCACGCCAGAAAAATGACCAAAAATAGCAATGGCATTAACAGGAGTTGCAAGGATTCAGAAAAATAAGATTAGAGAAATGTTTGTAGCCTACATTCATTTGAATGAGTAAAGATGATTTTCACCAGAGCAGATATGAATGCGATTTTCAGAAAAGAAAATTATGCAAACTCTCTAGCAGCCATTGCTGGTTAATTCACCCAATCTCTTCCTTGCCTTCGTGTCACAGAGGCTTAAAAAACTACATACTCACTTTCCTAGAATCCGTTGTTGCCATATAAACTCTGGTGATCAGATATAAGCAGGGATCTGCTGGGGTCCCTCAGGAAAGCTTTCCTTCCTTGCAAAGATCAAAGAGACAGCTTCCTATCCCACTTCTCCCTCCCTCTTCCATCTCCATCTTCTTGCCCAGAAGAAAACATATTGCCTAATTGTAGGGCAGCCATTCTGCACTTTGAGAGGAAAGCCAGAATAGCTGCAGAGAGGGTAGGTAGTCTTTTTAAATTTTTTTTTAAATATATTTTTATTGATTTCAGGAAGGTGGGGGGGGAGATAGAAACATCAATGATGAGAGAAAATCATCAATCGGCTGCCTCGTGCACGCCCCACACTGGAGATCTAGCCTGCAACCTGGGCATGTGCCCTGCCCAGGAATCTAACCATGACCTCCTGGTTCATAGATCGATGCTCAACCACTAAGCCACACCGGCCCGGCTAGTGGCAATAAGTGGCAATGAGCCAGTGGCAATAAGTCAGCGAACCACTGCAAGAAGTTGTCTCCTCTGACCTGTTCTGTGAAACAAATAAAACCTTACTTAATTCAGAGACAGTTACCAGGTTTTCTGTTACTTGCATCTGTAAGGATTCCTAGCTGATTTAAGCCTAAAAGTCAAGGTAATGGGTGTTTTAAGTCAACAACCAATTTTGTTCCTAATCTTTGCATATCATCTAACAGTTTGTAACACACTTTTGCCCATTTTACTGAATGACTATATTAGAAAGGATTACAGTTAGTTAAAGATAAAATCCTTGCCATAACCAGTTTGGCTCAGTGGACAGAGCGTTGGCCTGCGGACTGAAGGGTCCCAGGTTCAATTCTGGTCAAGGACATGTACCTTGGTTGCGGGCACATCCCCAATAGGAGGTGTGCAGGAGGCAGCTGATCGATGTTTCTCTCTCATCGATGTTTCTAACTCTCTATCCCTCTCCCTTCCTCTCTGTAAAAATCAATAAAATATTTTTAAAAAATAAAAAAAATAAAAAGATAAAATCCTTGACTATGCAAATAAATAAGTTTCATTCAATGACACAGTAAACTGGAAAGCCCACTGTACCTCTCTAAATGCTAATACTAGTACATTTATGTATTACTGTTATGAGAAAAGCAAGAAGCCATGACAAGTTTTTGAGGAAGGGATTTCATTTCTGTTTATTTAAGAACTAGAGGCCCAGTGCACGAATTTGTGCACAGGTGGGGTCCGGCCGGCCTGCCCCGATGGGGACCCATCAGGCAGGACCAGTGGTGGGAGGGGCCTCGGGTGGTTGGCCGGCCAGCCCCGCCCCTGATCGGGGTGTTGGGGGCCGATAGGGGCCCAGATCAGGCTGGTTGGCTGCCACAGTGCACATCATAGCCACCAGTTGTTCTGGTCATTCCGGTTGCTGGGCTTTTATATAGAGAGATAGACTTTGAATGATGGACTGAAAAAACTAGATTGGAAGCAAAGAGAACTGCAAAGATGCTCTTGTTTAATGAATGAAGACTCCACTGACAAAAGTAGCAAGGAGTTCTAGCCGGAATGGAGTACGGAGTGCCAGAATATGTGTTTAAAAGTTAGAAAATAGGCCAAAATATATGAAATATCTATTTTCAGATAATGGGACACAGGCAGAACAAAAATGTGATCCCAAATAAAAAAGAAACAAATGAGGTGAGCCCGACAATTGTCCTGATTTTATGACTGGAGGTACTTTCAGACCACGGTCCACAGAGGAAGATCCAAAACAAAGGTGGGCTGAGAAGACAAAGACTGAATTTGAGGATTATGGGATATCTGGAATTTGTAAAAAGTGCTAGAAAGAAAGAACTATATATAGGATTTCAGAATACTCTTTAAGTCTTTTCCTGAATACTAAGAGGTGGATATGTAGGATGAAGCTCCAAGAGGGTAGGCAAAAATTAACTACCAGGAAAAAATGAATTACTGGTGAACTAGAATCTGAACAACTAATTGCTGGAATTCACAGGGAAAGGAGTCATTTGAGTTTTGGGGACGAGTGTGTGTGTGTGTGTGTGTGTGTGTGTTTTCAATATACTTTTATTCATTTCAGAGAGGGAGAGAGAGAAACATCAATGATGAGACAGAATTGATGGCTGCCTCATGCACTGGGGACCAAGCCTGCAACCTGGGCATATGTCCTGGAGGGGGATTGAATCGTGACCTCTTGGTTCATAGCCCGACGCTCAATCACTGAGCCCTATCAGCCAGGTGAGTCATTTGAGTTTTATCCAACTAGAGTATAGAAACTTTATTGAAGACATGTGACATACAGTAGAAAGCCTTGTCCACTTCTTCAGGAGAGGTCTAGAAAATCCTTATAGCAAAAGGTATTCTACACCCTCACAAAGTTTACAAATGAGCCTCAAAAGGATCAAGCTGATCAGCTACTAGAATTAACAGCCTCCTAAAACAAAGCCCAACAATATTTTAAAATCCATTCATTGTCTTGGTTTTACAATGCTGCCATAACAAATCAACTCAAATTTAATGGCTTAAAACAATACCCATTTACTAGCTCACAGTTCTAACAGTAAGAAGTCCAGGTACAGAGTGGTTCAGTTGAATATTGTTTAGAATCTCACAAGACTAGAATCAAGGGGTCGGCAGGATATTGGAATGAACTTCCAAGCCCATTTAGTTTGTGCCCTGAATGCAGTTCCTGGCGGTGTAAGGACTTAAGTCTCCATTTCCTTGCTGTCAGCCAGGGTCTATCTTTGCTCCTAGAGCAATGGGGGCTCAAAGCCCTCTCATGCTTCCAACCACCTTGACTTCCCCTTCTAAAATCCAGGATAATCTCCCTATATTAAAATCCATAACCTTAATTATATCTGGAAAGTCCTTTTGCTATGTTACATACATATTCACAGGATTCAGGAATTAGGGTATGACCTTTGGGGAGCTATTCTGCTACCATACTCAAGAATGTCACATTTACAATGTCCAGCATCCAATTAATGCATATCAGATAAGGATCAGGAAAATGTGACTCATATTTAGGAGGGAAAAATAATCTGTTAATCTCTGACTTCAGTGACTTCAGCTGGAGAAAGTTCTTTGCAAATAATCTATATATACAAAAGGCTAAGCAACTGTCCCACCATCCGACCATCCAATTAGCTGGTAGGTATGACACGCACTGACCACCAGAAGGCAGATGCTCAATGCAGGAGCTGCCAAGCTGCGGTGACTTGGCAGTGGCAGTTCTTGGGTGACACACCCCAGAACCAGAGAGGAGGGAGCCCGATTCCTCACGGGGCCACACGATTCCACCTTCAGTCGTGGGTTATGTTGTTGCTGGGGCGCTGTCGGCCCCAAATCTGGTTTACTGCCGAGCTGTGGTAATTTGGCAGCAGCGGTTCTCGGGTGATGCACCCCAGAATGAGAGAGGAGGGAGCACGGCCCCGCTTCCTTTCTTTCTTTTTTTTTTTTAAATATATTTTATTGATTTTTTTTTTTTTTTTTTACAGAGAGGAAGGGAGAGGGATAGAGAGTTAGAAACATCGATGATAGAGAAACATCAATCAGCTGCCTCCCGCACACCTCCTACTGGGGATGTGCCTGCAACCAAGGAACATGCCCTTGACCGGAATTGAACCTGGGATCCTCCAATCTGCAGGCCGACGCTCTATCCACTGAGCCAAACCAGTTAGGGCCCCACTTCCTTTCAAGGTGCACAAATCCATGCACTGGGCCACTAGTAATAATAATAATAGTTCTTTGCTTTTAAGCAATTAGACTGGGCTCACCTCAAAAATCTAGGATAATCTCCCTATATTAAAATCCATAACCTTAATTACATCTGGAAAGTCCTTTTGCTATGTTACATACATATTCACGGGATTCGGGAATTGGGGTATGATCTTTGGGGAGCTATTCTGCTACCATACTCAAGAATGTCACATTTACAATGTCCAGCATCCAATTAATGCATATCAGATAAGGAGCAAGAAAATGTGACTCATATTTAAGAGGGAAAAATAATCTGTTAATTGAAAGACTCAGGGAGATAAGGTGGGAGAAGGTAAAAGAGGATAAAGGGTGGAATAAATGGTGATGGAAGGAGATTCAACTTGAGATGGTAAACATACAATACAATATACAAATGATGTATATTTTAAAAATAAATTAATTAACAAAATTAAATAACCAAAAAATAGAAACAGGCAGCAATGACAGAGATGATAAATTAATAGATAAGAATTGTTAAATAGCTATTATAAATATATCAAATGTTTTAAGAAAAAACATGAAGGCATTAAGGAAATAAATGGGAACTATCTAAGAGAACTAAATGGAATATTTTTGTTAATAACACATTTTCTGAAACGAAATTTTCACTGAACAAGCATAAGAACGGGGTCCCTGGAACCAATCCTCTGCGGATTCCAAGGGTTAGTATCCCAAGAATTAGTACAATTAAATTTTTGGAGAGTCAAAAGTTTTAAGTGGATTTTTTTTTCTTTTTTCTTTTTTCTTTTTTAATCCTCACCAGAGGATATGTTTTTATTGATGTTATTTTATTTTTGTTTTGTTTTTATTGATTTTAGAGAGAGAGGAAGGGGGAGTGAGAAAGATAGAGAGAAACACTGACATGAGAAAGAAACATTGGTCGGTTGCCTCCTGTGTATGTCCTGATCAGGATTGAACTTGCAACCTAGGTATGTGCTTTCACCAAGAATTAAACCCCCAACGTTTTGGTATATGGGATGATGCTCCAACCAACTAATCCACCCAGCCAGGACAAAGGTTACAAGTAGATTTTCAACTGTGCAGGGAGTCAGTTCCTCTAACCTCTGCATTGTTCAAGGGTCAACTATGTTGCTGATTTCTTATCAGAAATAATGCAACACCAAAGAACATCTTTAAAAAATGGAAAGAAAAAAAATTATCATCATAGAATCCTATATCTACAGAATGATTCCTTTAAAAGCAAAAGAAAAATAGACATTTTAGACAAACCGTACCTGAAAGAAATTGCTGTCAACAGAACAACACTACAAAAAATCATAAAGGAAGTTGTTTAGGTGAAGGAAAATGATCCCAGATGGAATCTGGAGGTACAGATTGATATAATGACTAAGGAAAAAATAACAATATATTTGGAGTCTATGACGCACGTAAAGTAAATATATGACAATAATCAGAATGGAGAAATATACAGGGGTGGGCAAAATTAAGTTTATATTTCTCAGTACAGGAAACAGTTTATTCCTGTATTATCTATTTATTAGTTATTATATTATTTATTAACATACTTTTGCCCATTGCTGTATTATTGTAACCTCCTTATATTTTACATAACATGGTATAAATATTATTTCAGAATAGCATAGTATTATTTCAAAAACCCTAAAGCTTTGCAGCCCCAAAATACATAAATATGTCCATGAAAACATACATACATATGTAAAATGTAGCTAGTACAGGATATTAAAATGAGGAGAAAACATATTAAACAAAAAAACTCAACTAAAAAAGGGAAACAAGATGGTGGCATAGGCAAATGCCTGTACTCGCTGCCTCTCACAACCACATCAAAATTACAACTAAAATAGAGAACAACCATCAGCCAGAGCCATCTGAAAGCTGGCTGAATAGAAGTCCTACAACTAGAGAAGTAAGGAAGAAAGCACACTGAGACTGGTAGGAGGGGCAGAGGCACAGAACGGGCTGGTTTGGCACCCACGTGGGCTGCTTTTTTAATCAGGAGGGAGATCATCTCTGCAGAGGCCACCCAGAGGAGCAAGGGGTCCCAGTCCCACACCAGACCCCCAGCTCAGGGTCCCAGAGCTGGGAAAAGAAATCCCTATGGGCAATAAGAACTACAGGTTGTAAAAACCAGTGCAGATTGGAGCTCAGTAACACAGAGACTGCTGGAGACCCAGCTACTCCTCTTAAAAAGCCGGCACCACGAACTGAACTTACAAGATCCTGCTTCCTCTGAGCTCCAGCACCAGGGCGAGGCTCTGGGGGACCCAGACACATATGAGGAGGAACTGGATTGTCTGGCATCTGGGCAGGAACTCGAGGGTGGCTTTATCTCAGATGGAGGTGCTCGCAGGGGTCACTGTTCCTATACTGGGACCTACCCATCACAGGGCTGACTGGCAGCCATTTCTGTTTGCTCCACCCTGTTGATTCCCTGAGACCTGGCCTCATCCAATTTATTACCCCACCCAAGCTACTTGCAACAGCTTTTGCATATGAATGGCCTTTCCTTGCTCAGGGTAAAATCTGTCAAACAAGCTGCAGCTGGGTCAGGGAGCCCAAACCTATCAATAAAAGGCCCCAAAACCAGCAACAGCACCAGCCTGCCTTGCTTCACAGCTGGGCCTCGTCTGGGCACTTCCAAACCTGATACGAAGAGGAGGAATCTGCAGCTCTCTCTGTAGCTCCTGCTGGGTGGCCCCAGGCAGTGGATGACCTTGCACCTCCCTGGAGACCCAAGAACCAGTGGACCCAGTGGTCAGTGTCAGACCATACCAGACTACAACTCTACACATCCATAAGAGACACACTCAAGGGGCAGACTCAGTGAGCACCAAAGCCTCACTGTAGTCCCAGCTGGTTCACATAGCCAACTGGCCTGGAGGTCAATTCCTCCCAGTGACACAAACAGCAATCATGTCTCAGCTATAACAAGACTGTGCTCACAGCACACAAAGAGGTGCACCTAGAGTGTCCACCTCAGGTGATTGGGGAGGCTGAGCCACTAGGCCCTATATGACACCTACTACACAAGGCCACTCTATCAATTCAAGGAGACATAGCAGCTCCACCTAATACATAGAAACAAACACAGGGAAGTAGAGTAAATGCAGAGACAAAGAAACATGTCACAAATGAAAGAAATGGAAGAAAGCAAACTACTGGATTTAGAGTTCAAAACCGTGGTTATAAGATTACTCAATAATCTTCTAGAAACCTCCAAGGAACTTAGTGAGACTTTCAAGGATCTTAGTGAGAATGCCAAATACATGGAAAAGGACTAGTCAGAAATTAAGCATACACTGACTGAAATGGAGAATAGCATACAGGGATTCAACAGTAGACTAGAGGATTCTGAGAATGAAATCAACAATTTGAAATATGAGGAAGCAAAAAACACCCAACCAGAAGAGCAAAAAGAAATAAAAATCCAAAAATATGAAGATAGTGTAAGAAGCCTCTGGGACAACTTCAAGCATACCAATATCTGCATTATGGGGGTGCCAGAAGTGGAGAGAGAGCAAGATATCGAAAACATATTTGAAGAAATAATGATAGAAAACTTCTACCTGGTTAAAGAAATAGCCTTACAAGTCCAGGAAACACAGAGAGTCTCAAATAAGAGGAACCCAAAGATGACCACACCACAACACATCATAATTAAAATGCCAGGGGCTAAAGACAAAGAGAATCTCAAAAGCAGGAGGAGAAAAACAGTTAGTTACCTACAAGGGAGTACCCATAGGACTGTCAGCTGATTTCTCAACAGAAACTATGCAGGCCAGAAGGGCGTGGCAAGAAATAGTCAAAGTGATGAATAGCAAGGACCTACAACCAAGATTACTCTATCCAGCAAGGCTATCATTCAGAATTGAAGGTCAGATAAAGAGCTTCACAGACAAGAAAAAGCTGAAGGAGTTTACCATCACCAAACAGTATTATATGAAATGTTGAAGGGTATTCTTTAAGACTAGGAAGAAGAAGAAAAAGAAAAAGATAAAAAATATGAACAAGAAAATGGCAGCAAATACATACCTGAAAACAATTGAATCTAAAAATCAAAATAAAATGGTGAATAAAATAGAATCAGAGGCATGGAAATGGAACAGACTGATGATTCTCAGAGGGAAGGGGAAATAGGAAGAGATTAAGCAAAGATCTTATATGCATATATGCATTACCTCTGGACACAGACAATAGGGTAACGAAGGCCTGGGGCAGGGTGGGAACTGGGTGGAAAAAAGAAGGATAGCTGTAATAATCTCAATAATAAAGATTTTAAAAAGAAAAAAAATCAACTAATCTAAAGAAAGCATGAAAAGAGGAAAAAGGAATAAAGAACATATAAGACAAATAGAAAACAACTTGGAAGATAGTAGACTCAATCCCAGCTATATCAATAATTACATTTAATGTAAATTAATTAAACACGCCAATTAAAAGATGCAAATTGACAGAATAAATCAGAAAAGCAAGACAACTACGTTGCCTACAAAAAAAACAAAGACAAACAAACAACAACAAAAACACACTGTCAATATGAAGCCAGAGCAGGTAAAAGTAAAAAGAGGGGAAAGGATACATATGGAAACATTATAAGAAAGCAGGAGTGGCTATATTAATATCAGAGAAAGTAGATTTCAGGAGAAAAAATATTACTAGCAATAAAAAGAACTTGTATATCAAGAAGACATAACAGCTCTCACTGTAAAACCACTTGGGAAAGCTGTTGGGAATTTCTTTTAAAAGTATGACTGAGCAATGCCACTCCTAAGTATGTACCTACAAGAAAGAAAATAGAAGTACACAAAAATACTTTTACAAGAATATTCACAGCAGCTTTCTGATAACCCCCAAACTAGAAACCACACAAATATTCATCAATATATGAATGAATAAACAAATTGTGGAATATTATTCAGCAATAAAAGGGAACTACTGCTACAAAACATCACTGTGAATCTCAAAAACAAGCTGAATGAGAGTAGCCAATCACAAAAGAATACATACAGTTTAATGCCATGTTTATGAAGTTCTAGAACATGTAAAACTTGCCTTTAGTGATGTACATTAGATCAGAGGTTGAGGATTATCCTCCTAGGAGGAGACATGGGGAATTTGGGGGTTGTGGAAATGGTCTACATCTTTTTTTGAGCTGAGATAACACAGTATATTTCTCAAAACTCAACCAGTGTACTTTTAAAATGGGAAATTTTTATTTCTCTAAATTATATCTCAATATGTTGCCTTTAAAATAAAAACAGAGTTTTAAGGATAGTTAGCAGAACGAAAGATAACTCTGAGAACTGAAAAGAACTTGTTTTGCTACAAGGAACTTGTTAGGGATTTTAGAAAACACTTTTATTGAAAAGATGGGTAGAATCCAGGAAACAAGACATCTTAGTCTCATTTACCTAGAATGAGAAATTCAAATAGAAAACACATGGGCTTTTCTATTTTAATGAGTGCTTCTCAAACATTGGGGGGAGGTCTTGTTAAAATGCAGGTTCTGATTCAGCCTCAGATGAGACTGGACAGTCTACATTTCTAACAAGATGCCAGGTGATGTAGATGTTGCTGGTACATCTGCTAAACTTTAAGCAGCAAGAACACACATCGCATTGATGATTTATATCAAGTGACAATTTGGTCTATAGATTCCCAAGATGTATGGAATCCATTCCTCCCGTTAGTTACATGTACATTGACAACTCAGCCCGTTTTCTATTTGTGAATGTAACCAGTTCAGGTGCACAGGATGCTCTGGAAAATCGCAGTGACTTTACACCTGCAGCCGTGGGTTCAAGTCCAGACTCTGGTGCTAACCAACAGACCATCTGGGTTACCACCTCTAGGCTGCAAAATGCGAGAACTGTCCCGGCTCCCCCTCTCTAGGCTGTCGTGAGGATCACAACAGAAAATGTAAGCGCAAGCAGTGGCATGAACTAAACCCTAAAAAGAAAAAGAAAAAAAGAATGACTTCAAATGTCGAGCAACGTCCGCAGAACGAGGTTTCACTTACCACACTTTTAAAAGGACCGGGACCTAAAATAAGAGGTGGGGCTCCGGGAGAATCCCCTTGGGCGGGCTAGGAATGTGCCATCTTGTAAGAGAGGGGCGCCCCTTTCAAAAAAAAAAAAAAAGCTGTAAAATGTCAGCTTCTGCTTTTCTCACAGTACCCTGCAATGATGAAACTTGAAATTGGAACTTTTCCCCCGTTGCCTACTTCCCCGGGCACCGCAGTCCAATGCCACTCTTTCACTTCGGTCTGCTGACTTCACACAAAGTCCTCCCCACGCCTCTGCGTCCCGGGCTCGCACCCGCTCGGCACGGTCCTGCCCCCGCACCCCGCAGCCCCCCGCCCCGGGCCCGGAGTTTCCACTACGAAGGGGGAGGTGGCGATGGACTCCTCCACCTCCTCGCGGGCGGCGGGGGCGCGCGAGGCGCCGCGCTCCGGGGAACCGTGCGAAACCCGGGCGAAGCGACGCGGGGATCCGACAGCGTCCGAGCAGAGGACGCGGACTCGGGGACGGAGCGGAGGCGCGGGGCCCGCCACCCCGGGGCGAGTGCGCACCTTCGCCCCGGCGCGCCAGCACCCCCGGAGCCTCCCGAGGGTGGCACGTGCGGGAGAGGGCGGGCCGGGTGCGCGGGCCGCCCTCGCCGCGGCCGGAAACAATAGTGCAGGAGCCCGAGCCGCGCGGATCGGCGGCGGCGGCGCGCGGAGTTGGACGGTAAAGACCCCGCGCCCCGGTCCCTGGTTCCCGACCCTCCTGTGCCGCGATCCCACGGTCCCGCCGACTTCGCGCTCGCTGTCCGCGGCCGCTCGCGCTGCTCCGCTTGGGGGCGCCCAGACGGACGAACGGACGGGGAGAGATGGACTGGGGACCGCGGCACCCCGCGGGGTGGACCCGCCTCCCCAACGCCGGAGACGGCGGGGGGCCCGACTGACTCCCCCGGGCGCGGAGTCCGGTGGCCTGGGTTCTCGGGCGCCTTCTCTGGATGGGCGGGAGCCCAGGGCGAGGGAACCCACGGCTCCTCCCGGCGCGACTGGGTCACCCCGCCGCCCGCGGGACCCGACCCGCGCGGGGGAGCCGCTGCCCGGTTTCGGACCCTGCGGGTGCTTTGGACGAGAGGGGACGCCCCAGCCCCGGTGTTGGCGTGCGCACGTGCATTTCCCTGCCGCCGATCTCCGGCAGGAAGCCCCGCTACGCCGCGGAGTTAGCGAGCCGGCATCTAAGGTTCCCACGATGAAGTTAGCAAGCAGCGCCCGGAACAGGTCGCTTTTCCTGCGTTTCACCGCGCGGAGTAGGTCGCCAGCCCCCAGCGTCGGAGAAGGCTTCGCGCCCAAGTTCTCTCTGCCCGTTCGGACTGGAATTCCCGCAAACCGCCTCCCTTCATACCCCCTCTTCCCCGACCCATGGAAATATGGGGCCAAAAGGGCGTAGTGTCTGCTAGGCGAGGCTAAGGGTTATTAGGTCTGTGTCTCTGCTCGATGAAAGTATGGTGCTGAAGTGCAAGTGCTAGTTGGATGGGACTATGGCCTTAGACAAACTGCTCAGCATCCTTCTCTTCCTAGAAGTGGCCCGTGTTGCCCTGAGGACAAGCCCTTGCAATTGCGTAACTTTCCTTTTCTGTTTCTTCACAGGGGCACTATGAACGCAGAGGAGCAGTTTGTAAACATCGACTTGAATGATGACAACATTTGCAGTGTTTGTAAACTGGGGACAGACAGAGAAACCCTCTCCTTCTGCCACGTTTGTTTTGAGCTGAACATTGAGGGTACGTACAGAGGAGAGGTTCATTTGGTGGCATGAACTTGATACAGCTGCTGTATGGGAACTAGTGTTGAGGCAAAACAGAAATTTCTTATATAGTTGCAAATTGTGTGAAGTGTGGAGATCTGTTAAAGATAAGAGCTTGTGGAGACAAAGCTGAAGTTAGCAGAGCCAAGAATTTATTTTAAAAATATATATTTTTTAAGCTCCCACAGTGCTAACCCCATTTTTGCTAATATAAAAATGAGGAGTATTGACTGGTAATATGTTTTGTGCTTTGAGAGTTTATGAAGTTATGGGATTTTAACAGACATTTGTGTGTGTGTGTGTGTGTGTGTGTGTGTGTGAGTGTGTGTGTTTGTGTGGTTTGTTTTGATTTAATTAATTGAGAACTAAGGTAACCAAACATTTATTTTGATAGGCAAATGTAATTGTATTCCATGCTGGTTTCCCCAGTGCTATCTTACTATCTAGAAAAAAATGTTTTAATTTTTAGTGGTGACTCACACCTTTAATAATTTCTTAAAAGGCTTTTAAAATGTCTTAATAGTATTTCTAAGAGTTCTCCAAATACCTTTTAAAAAATCTCTGTTATTGAGACTCTTTATTTGGATTAGTGCACAGTTAATGTGTCTATAGATGGCAATAACTTGCTCCCAAGAAACATGTGGGAGATGTTTCTTAAATCTTGATGTTATCGTGATAAAACTGTGATTTTTAAAAATATTTGAGTCAGGCTAAAAAGAATATTCTGATAATAAAAAAGTTTACCTTAAGTCTTTTGAATTTTGAATTGTAACAGCAGAGACTTTTTTTTTTAGACATGTAGATTTTGGGTGGTTTCAAAGCAGTATTTCATTCTTTTTGCCAATTTGCATATTTGATAATTTTCATTATCTTTTTCTATTAATTCAGTAGGAAATATGAAATGTTCCTATAATAAGAAAAAGGAAAGAGAAAGAAAAAAATACACATTAGGATGATATACCTTGAGATTCCTTTTAGGACTTACTTTTCAGAAATTGTTGTAGGCAACAAATCAATATGTATAGATATTCTATAGTAAAAGTCAAAATTATAACCATAAGTAGACTGCTAAAAACATGTAGAGTTGTTTATGTGACAGTCATCTTTCATTTAAGATCAAATTGGTTATGACAGTTTTGCTATGATACTCTCTGGAAGAATTCTAGTTGCTGAACATGATAATTGACAGAAGCTCATGGATTTCCTGTAGGTTTCACACATATAACTTTGGCTTTAATAAATGTAGTAAATATAACTGATTTCAAAGAGAGGGCTTATAAAATATGATTTTACTGTGCCCTTTATCATGCTAGCATGAAAGATTATAAATTTATGTTTTTTGGAAATAGAGTTGGCCCTATATATTCTTTTACTTGTAGATTTTCATTTTAGATGGGCAGAAGCATTAGAAATGATCTAATTCAAACCTATATTTTACACTGAAGGAAACAGCCAGACTGTTGGACTGTTCAAGGTTGCACCAATGGTGATGGCAAGCTGTTGTTAAGTCCCAGGCATTTACTGTGAGCAATTCTGTGCCAGGCACTGTATTAAATAAGCACCTTACGTGGATTATCTTAGCTCAAAATAGCTCTGGGATAGCTCCTTTTTATCCATTTTAGAGGTGATGGAATCTAACCTTTGAGACCCAAGAAATATACTTTGAAGTCGCAGAGCAGTAATTGACGGTCCTGGACTTTGAAGCCTGATCATTTAGGTCTAGTATATGTGATGTTAATTTCATTGATCTGCTGTCAATAGTTACTTCAACTGATAGGGCTAATATTGGAAACCTGTTTTGCTGAATCCTAATTGGCTACCCTTGCTATTCGGTTAGCCAACTTTTTCTAACTAGTGCTTCCTGCAAAATCATTAATGGTATTCATGCTGTGATAGAATTTTTCTACAGAAATCTAAACTTTCACAATTACTTTTCTAGCCTTTTTTTAAATATGTATTTTAACTGGTTCTTAATCACTATATAAAGAATATACAAATATTTCTCAGATACCATCCTTATAAATATTTCATCTCTAATACAACAGCTATCTCAGTTTGAATCAGGACTATGTTATATTCTATCTACACTCAAGGTTTTATGTTCTTAATGCCAGTTAAACCTTTGTGAGGAAAATTAATTTAAAAATAAATTTTCTTCTCACTTTATCTGAAGTCTGTTCTCAGTTCTCGCAAATATAATACATTTTCATATCAACCACAATGATGAGCTGGAACAATATAATCATTTTAGTATCCTAAGATTATTTTTGAAATCTTAGGAATTTTAGGGGGAAAAAAGGAAGAAAGTGAGGACCCTGAAACGCACAAAATTTTTGTTTTTATATCAGTGTACAGGTTTTTAGAAACCAACAAAAAAAGTGGTAATAAAATAATTCCGTACCTAAAAATAACAAGGTATATTCTTTGTCTATGTCAGTAAACATTTTTAAATGTTTTTGCAGTTTCCTTCCCTCTACTGTGTTCTGAGCACAGTGCCAGCCAATAAATGTTAGAATGTAAAAGGTATTTTAAAAACTATGATATTTAACTTTACTAGTTTGGTATAAGTATTTCATAATGTGATAATGTTGCTATTGCCTGGTTTCTTAGCATACTAATTACTAAATTCACTCGAAGGCATTCTATTTGTTTTTTGTTTTTTTTTTCAGGTAAGAGGCTAATTAAAAATTCCCTTAAGGAATTTTTAGACTACTTTGTTTTTTGTTTTTATAATTTATCAGGGTAACATTGGTTAATAAGATTATAGGTTTTAAGTGTACATTTCTATGATGAATGATCTGTATACTGCGTTGTGCTCTCACCATCCAAAGAAAGATCATCTTCCATCACCATATATTTGGCCCAAGGCTAGGTTTTGAGTCCAGAATTAGGCTAGTTTAGAGCCCACATACTTGTAGTAAACAAAAATGTTTTACACCTTTTGGATTATTGCTTACATCGAATCAAAACTGGTCTAATCAAATGGCCTCTTTTTTAAAAGCTGTATGCCTGCATATATTTATAAAATGAAGACAAAAGAGAAATAACAAAAGATAGCCTAATCTTGCATGAGAGATTCTGTATTCTGAGTATGGCTCTAGGTTGCCTTTTTTTTCTGTGACTTTATGGTAATTAAAAGGAAATGGCGGGGGGAGGGGGAGTTGGGCGTTATTGGGGGGATGAGGACACATTTGTAATACCTTAACCAATAAAGAAATTAAAGAAAAAAAAAGGAAATGGGTATATCTACATTTTAGATACTTAAAAGACATGGGTGATATATAAGGGACCTAAAAATTATACTTTGAAGACTTAAATGTTCACAGGATTCCTTTTATTGTTACCTATAATTCACCATTAAAATAAAATAACTTGTATGTGTCTAGGATTAGGAGACAGACGCATAAACTTCTTATATTTGTAGCCTGTCCTTGGCCTTAAGACGCCATAAAGTTTTGTGGTTTTTTGAGTATATGATTAAATACACTAATATGCTTCATAATTCATTGTGCTAAAACTTCTAAAGTTGTTTAATGACCAAATGAGTATAATCCCTAAGCTGTTGAGGCTGGGAGGAAGGTAGCCCAGGGTGGTCAGGAGCCAGTAAAGAAACTCAACTGTAATCTAACTGAGGCAGAAATGAACTAGAGAGGGAAAAGATTCAGGGCTCCAATCTGTTACTTCATGCTCTCTGTTTTCATTTTGTGCCAAAATGCTGTGCATATAATTAGTGTTTCTACCTTTCTCTAATAATTTACTTTCTTCCTTTTCTATAGAGATAAGCTTTTTTATAAGATTGGCTTAGCACTGGCCAGTGCGTCTCAGTTGGTTGGGCTTCATCCCGTGCCCAGAAGAGTTGCTGGTTGGGTTCCGGTCAGGGCACATCCCAAGGTTTCAAGCTTGATCCCTGTTGGGGGGCATGCAGGAAGCAGCTGATCAATGTTCTCCTCTCACATCAATGTTTCTCTCTTCCCTCTCCCTTCTCCTCTCCCTGAAAATCAATTTTAAAAAAACCTTAAAAACTTAAGATTGGGTCAATTCCTAAGCAAAGTTTCCAGTGTAGGTTGATCTTGCTAGTTGATTAGTGTGCGTTACTAATTCTTACTAGTCCAGCTCAGACTTTATAGCCCATCTGCGTTTTGATTCTCCCCTAATTTGTTGAACTTTTCTAGAAGCCTGCCCAAATTCAGATCCTTAGTAATCTTTCCAAAATGAAAAATCTATCGGTTTTCTCTTGGTTAAGGCACTGGTGAACCCAATGCTTATGTTTACTCTCATTCTTGATTATCTGTATCTGACTGAAATGCTGTTCATATGGTCAGTAGTCCAGGAGCAGTTTGAATCTCAGTATTAAATCCTTGATAGCATCTCTCCACTTAAATAAAGGGGGCCACCGTTTTTGGTAGGGAAGCTATGTACAGTCTAGATAACTCCATCTGGTATTAGCTTCTTTCTCTTATTTTCCCATAAAGGCAAACAATGCAATGTTATTACCTAAACAAGCATTTTAAAATATAAAGCCTAATGCGAGTTTAGAAGAGAATGAGCATTAAACTTTACTAACATTAATAGAACATTTTAGAAATATTTAAAACATACTTAGAAAGTGTCCTTCTGTTGACATTCTAATAAAACTTACGTCTTTCAGTGTTTATTAGTAAATGTAATATAAAGATATTATACTTGCATAGCACTTGAGAGGTTGAAAAGGCACTTTTACAGCACCTTAAATTTAATCTTCATATTATATAGGAAGTTACTTAACATTAAGTGTGAATTTCAAATAAGGTAATACTAAGTGATTGAAATCAAAGTGCCTAAGTAACACTGTAAAATTATCAAAGTTACCAGCAAAGTTCTAGTTAGGATGGGTTATAATTATTCTAACCCAATTTGGCACACCAAATCTTTAGGATTTTGACAAGGGGTTTCAGTAGGTTTTTCTGCTCTAGCTGCCATATTTCCCTTGTAGTAGCTGCTCAGCACGTCCCTAGTTTCTTTGTTTTTTATGGACAATGTGATTGGTGATTTGTGTTTAGTCTTTTTTCCCTCACTCTTTCAGCCTTTGGATCTCTAACAAGGATTGCCAGATAAAACTATAATGTGGTTATGATTTTACTGGGGAGGAAGACTGCTTTCACTTGAAGGTTAAGTACTTTTCTTTGCTAGATACATTTTTAGCCTAAAAGAAATTCTCACGATCTTAAAAGAAATTCAGAATTTTAGGTAAGTATATGTGTCTTTTACGATTTCAGCATCTTAATCTTTTTTGTGTCACTTAGTTTGTTGGAACATACAGTGCAGTACATAAAGACTAAATTGTCTTGGACTAAATAACACTGTTCTTTCCCAACCCAAAATGTATTTCTTTGTGGGAATTTTTAAACGTTTTTCACTGAAAAAGAAAACAGATTGCCTGTTACGGAAAATTAAAATACAGGAAACAAAAAGAATTTTAAGAATCATAATCCCACATATCCACCAATAATCTTTTAATATTTTTGGTTCTCCTAAACCATTTTCTGCAGTAGAGTGTGTGTGTATGTGCGCACACACTCCCATGTGTGATGAGTCAGGTTTAAGAAATGAGGCTACAGATAATATTTCACAACCAGCCTTTTTATACATCTTTTTCATGTTTGTAGGTAAAATACTATCATGTTGATTTTTTAAAAGTTGCGTCCCATTGTACCATAATTTAATTAACCAGAGTTCCTTTGATGAATGTTTAGCTTGCTCCCAGTTTACCTGCACTAAAATGTTCTTATATGTACATCTTTTTTGCTTGTCTGATTAAATTTCCATTTCATTGTAGCTTAAATGCCCAGAGGAAGACTTTTGAGTCAAAGGTGTGTCTTGAGTTACAGTCCTGTCATTTGTTATGTCTATCATTACTACTGAATTAACACCATGTAATCAGCATAAAAAAACCACCAACAAAACTCTATTTGTTTTCTAATGAAAAAATTTTAGTGTGCCAGTTTTTTAACTTCTTTGTTTAGATCACAGTTCTTTTTACTCTAGAATTGCTATGATACAATTATAACACATGGTCAAAATATTTATATTTTAGCATTTTGCAGTATGATGCATCAATTATTATTGCTTTTTTAGCTTTAGTTTTTCTTACCAAATGTTTGGTGGGTTGTAGTGATTGTTTCCCATCAGCCGTAATGTTTATCATTACCTATAGCAGTGATTGAATTATAAATGCCTTCAAATTCACAAGCTAGTATATCTCTGTTTATTAGATGCTGCTATAAAGCATTTATTTAAGGTATAGTCAACTAGAATTTCAAGAACAGTGACTCAGATGTATGCAAAGAAGTTGAGATGCAAAACAGGTTTTAAAATAGCTGCAGGACAGTTTTTCATTTTGTTTTTCTTATTTGTAAGAAAGTAAATCATGCACAACTTTGGGCAGACAGCATTCCAGGAGATGAAGGACAAAGAGTTCATGTGACTATCACATTTCTTGCTTTCCAACCTCTGAATTTACTTTGTTCCCCCATTCAGCTGGTGTTACTATGAAGGCATTTTTTTTTTTCAGTATCTGTTAACCTTTTTTATCTTTAGGAAAGATTTTTTTCCTGCAAATTAGTGTCTCCATATGCCACATGTAAGTGGATATTTAAAACTGACAACTCAGTCATATTATAGTTCATTTCAGTAGCTTTTTAGGAGCCTGTTATGACACCTTCATATCCAAAATTTTAGAATAAATGTCAGTACATTCAATTAGAGCTAATTAGGGGGGAAATTTGAACAAGTAGAAGATTACTTGTGTCAGTTGAAGTAGTGGTCTAATTTGATATATTTTAAGTATTAGAAAAACAAATTTAGCTTTTTATATTCTATGCTGCTATGCACCAAGTATTGCATACTAGACTATCAGTAAGAACATGGAAGAACGTGGACAGCTTCCATCATGTTCTCATTACAATTACCCTTTTGCATAATAAATTACCTATAGACAAACTGCCCTGTCCAATTTGAGAGCCTAGCCACAATGTGATTATTCAAACCTAAGTAAATTAAAAGTTTAGTTCCTCGGTCACACTGGCTGCATTTCAGCGTAATGGATAGCACAGATACAGAACACGTCCATTATCACAGAAAGTTCTGTTGGACACTGCTGGTTAAAAAACAGGTAGCTACATTAGGAGGTAGAATTGAGTATGGATTGTTATTTTCATACCCTGTTAGAATAAACAGTTGTTATGTAGGTGTGATTCCCCAGCTTCCCCACTGTTCTAATGAAAATGTAAGTTTCACTGAGAGAGGTTTTTCTTTTTGACAAGTTATTTGCAATTTTTGCATCTCCTATCAACACAAGAACTCAGATCTACCCTGGCTTCCTTGGTTATTTGAGGTTAAGTTTATCTTTTAACACTGAGGCCCGGTGCACGAAATTCATGCACAGTTGCAGTCCCTAGGCCTGGCGGGCGATCGAAGCTGTAGCATCTGGCATGGAAAGGCAGGTCCCAGTTGACCTCTAGGCCCTGGTTAGTACCTGGGCCCCTGGGCCCTCACACGCCCCCTTCAGCCTGAGTCCCCACACGGAGATGTGGTGAGCATGGCCAGGCACAGTGTGGGCCTCTGGGCCACCCAGCGGCGCTGAATGGAAGCTGGGTGGGCAGCGTGCTTTCTCCTGGTCCACCTTGAAGACCGGCTCCTGTGCGAACCCACGGGGAGCCTGACTGGCCCCTGTGATCCCAGGAGCTCTAGCCCAGCTCACCTGGAAGTTGTCGCAGGGGTGCGGGGCAGGCTCCTCACAGGTGCCCGGCACCTGAGCGCAGGGGCTTCCCCAGCGTGCAAGCCCTGGCATCCTGGGGGAGGGTAGCAGGGAGAGTGAGAGTGAGCTCAGCAGACACCCCACATTCTCACCGCACCTCCGTCCCCATCACCCCTGCCCCCAGGTAGCCGGTGAGAGGTTGCAGTGCGTCACCAACACCCGCCATGTTCCATGTTGCCCCCTGGTGGTCAGCACACGTCATAGCGAGCGGTCGAACAACTGCCCAAGGGGACAATTTCCATATTAGGCTTTTATTAAATAGGATTATCTCTGCACTCCTGCCTCACTGAAATTTGCCCTTATATTTCACTTATTGAATTAAACTGCTTTAACTGCTTAATCCTTCCCTTAGCACACACAAAATCTTTAAAAAAGTAACTAAACATCTCTAAGCTGAAATCTGCTGTCTAAAGACCACCTGTTGGTATATCTTTCTTTAGGGCAGTGATTCTCAAAATATGAAAAAACAAGTTGCTAAGCCCATCTGTATATTGGCTTGGTGTGGTTGCCAGTAATTCCATCTGTTAGCAATGCAAAAATAAGCCACTGCCTATTACTTATAAACAGTATGTTGGACACTTGTGCATGACTGACTCTTCAGTGACTCCTGAGTTAGCTAAAGGCCTTGCCGGGAGAGAAGTGGGGCAGTCTTTATCACAGCACCCACTATGGTACATATACAACCCGTTGTGGGCTTAGAAAGGAAGTCAGTGCTCTGACTATCCATCCTTGCCTTCTCACCTTTGGTCTACTCTCCTACCTTTAGTCCCATGGCAGGATAGACCATCTGAGCATCTTCCCACTGAGTGACCGGGATTGGAAATAGATATAATGCTAATAACGCTTCTTGAATCATGACTTGGTTGCTGCTTCTTGCCCATCAAATGCAGAATAGCCTGATTGAATTGGGTGTCAAAGCATCATTGGAACTAGCGGTTATTTACACAGAAGCCACCCAGACCCATGTCACTGCACAGCCTTAGAATAATACATGTGTCACCAGCCAACACGGCTGCAGAGCCTGCTAGGTCACAGGTACCTGCAGACTCATCTGAGGGAAATGATAACTGTTTTTGAATTGAAAAGCACTTGCCCTATTTCAGCCAGTAGCTACTGCTCATTACTAACCAGTTACTGCCAGATCTTCTGTGGTTTTTGTTTTTTTGTTGTTTTTTAAGAGAAACCAAGAAACTGAAAATTGGACGTGGGTCTATTTTTTTTTACTTTTAAAACACTCAGAGTCTAAACAAAACTTCACTATGGATCCAGACTTCAGGGGGGCAGTGCACATCATAGAGACCGGTCGTTCCACCACTCCGTCGATTTGCATATTAGGGTTTTATTATATAGGATGGGAATCTTATCCCAAAACAAAGACATAACATCTCAATCCGTTGAATCTTAGTACAACAAAATGCAGCTATCTCCCCGTTTTTGCAATTAGCACTTACTTAAAGAAGCTCAGAAGTCTTGATATGGGCAGCACATCAGCATGCAGGTGCTTGTTCTCTTAGCAGCCAAAAGAGGATCATCATAAAAAGGAAAACACCTTACTCTTGGAAAAGTCTTTAAGCTGGGAAAAATGTGAGCCTTCATAAAAAAAGACTTTGGAGCAGTACCGCACACATTGTCGATCCTGTTTGAAGGCAATATGTTTACAATTTCTTCACAGCATGTTAACAACCTAGAACTTAAATCATAACGAAATTTTCTTGCCTCACTTAAGTATTAAAGAAGAACACAGAAAACCACCATTTGGGAAACCAATACTGCCAATTTTCTAATTCTGTTTTAACTCTGAAGTTACAGTTGAAGTGCTTGCTACCGTGTATTACAACTTTACCTCCAACTGCTGGTTGTATTCGATTTAGTCTACCTGTGGAATACCACATTACATTAAGCCATGCCTTTGACTGGGAAATGAATCTAGTAATCAAATTCAAAGTGAAATCTGAGAGTCAGATGATACCAGTCAAGCATGTGAACTACAAAGCCATCAGTATGAGTGTGGTCTGCTGAGAGACATTGCTGTGTAACAGATCAGCTGGTGAACCAGCAAGCAAAGATTGCTTGGCTTCCCTCATTGCAACCAAATCTTAATAAGGTCTTGCAGAGGCTAGGTGGAAAAGACGAGGATAATGGGAAATTGATAGATCCTAAGTGTTCTGGGGGCCATTTTGGAGTGCCATTTGGAGTGTCATCTTTCTAGTATTATGTCACTATGATAGATTAAATGTAAGCATGGAAATACCCTTCTTTTAATATGGTGTCGGGTGAATTTCCCGCCAAAATATAAGATGGCGCGGGCAATTATTTAGGTTTCCCGCGCAAAATCAGAGTTAGTTTAAGATACCTATTACCCCAATGGGTATGAAACGGTTCGCATACGCAGGTAGGTATCTTTGTGAACGGCAAACAAACAAATATTTGGTAATACGCAGTTACAATCGGCCCGAGTTTACACGTTTCCCGCACTCCACCGCAAATCTATATGAACCGAGTTAAGACGGCTCCCGCGGAGTACGCGCAATTCACGGGAGCCGACTTAACTCGTTTCCCGCAATCCAAGTGTTATAAGGATACAGTAGTAGGAAAACATTTGAGTGGCTTTTGCTCTTCTGCGGGTTTAACCAAATTTTTTGTTGTTTACAATTTATTTTTTACCTAGTTACATCTTTTTATTTTCTTTATTGATTAAGGTATTACATATATGCCCTTATATCCCCATTGCCCCCCCCATTCCCCAACTCATGCCCTCACCCCCCTGGTGTCTGTGTCCATTGGTTAGGCTTATGTGCATGCATACAAGTCCTTTGGTTGATCTCTCCCCCTTACCCCCATCCTCCCCTGCCTTCCCTCTGAGGTTTGATGGTCTGATCGATGCTTCTCTGTCTCTGGATCTGTTTTTGTTCATCAGTTTATGTTGATTATATCCCATGTATGAGTGAGATCATGTGGTATTTATCTTTCTCTGACTGTCTTATTTCACTTAGCATAATGCTCTCCAATTCCATCCATGCTGTTGCAAATGGCAAGAACTCCTTCTTTTTTACCACAGCGTAGTATTCCATTGTGTAGATGTACCACAGTTTTTTAATCCACTCATCTGCTGATGGGCACTTAGGCTGTTTCCAAATCTTAGCTATGGTGAATTGTGCTGCTGTGAACATAGGGGTGCATATATCTTTTCTGCTTGGTGTTTCTAGTTTCTTGGAATATATTCCTAGAAGTGGGATCACCGGGTCAAATGGGAGTTCCATTTTTAGTTTTTTGAGGAAACTCCATACTGTTCTCCACAGTGGCTGCACCAGTCTGCATTCCCACCAGCAATGCAGAAGGGTTCCTTTTTCTCTGCATCCTCGCCAGCTCTTGTCGTTTGTTGATTTGTTGATGATAGCCATTCTGCCAGGTGTGAGATGGTACCGCATTGTCATTTTGATTTGCATCTCTCAGATAATTAGTGACTTTGAGCATGTTTTCATATATCTCTTGGCCTTCCTTCTGTCTTCTTTCGAAAAGTATCTATTTAGGTCCGTTGCCCATTTTTTGATTGGATTGTTTATCTTCCTTTTGTTAAGTTGTATGAGTTCCCTGTAAATGTTGGAGATTAAACCCTTATCGGTGATAACATTGGCAAATATGTTCTCCCATGCAGTGGGCTTTCTTATTGTTTTGTTGATGGTTTCTTTTGCTGTGCATAAGGTTTTTATTTTGATGTAGTCCCATTTGTTTATTTTCTCGTTAGTTTCCATTGCCCTCGGAGCAGTATCAGTGAAGAAATTCCTTTAGCATATGTCTGAGATTTTGCTGCCTGTGGATTCCTCTAGAATTTTTATGGTTTCCCGTCTTATGTTTTTAAGTCCTTTATCCCTTTTGAGTTTATTTTTGTGTATGGTGTAAGTTGGTAGTCTCATTTCATTTTTTTTTGCATGTATCTGTCCAATTTTACCTACACCATTTATTGGAAGAGACTATCTTAACTCCATTGTATGTTCATGCCTCCTTTGTCGAATATTAATTGAGCATAGTGGTTTGGGTCAATTTCTGGGTTCTCTATTCTATTCCATTGATCTATATGTCTGGTCTTGTGCCAGTACCAGGCAGTTTTGAGAACAGTGGCTTTGTAATACAGCTTGATATCTGGTATTGTGATCCCACCTACTTTGTTCTTCTTTCTCAGGATTGCTGCAGCTATTCGGGGTCTTTTTTTATTCCAGATGAATTTTTGAAGAGTTCTTTCTAGGTCTGTGAAATATGCCGTTTGTATTTTAATCGGGAGTGTTTTGAATCTATAATTGCTTTGGGTAGTATAGACATTTTAATGATGTTGATTCTACCAATCCATGAACACGGTATGTTCTTCCATCTATTTATATCTTCCTCTATCTCCTTTTTCAGTGTCCTGTAGTTTTCCGCGTATATGTCTTTTACCTCCCTAGTTAAGTTTATTCCTAGGTATCTTAATTTTTTTGGTACGATGGTAAATGGGATTGTTTTTTTAATCTCTCTTTCTGAAAGTTCACTATTGGTGTATAGAAATGCCTCAGATTTCTTGGGGTTAATTTTGTATCCTGCTACATTGCTGAATTCATTTAAGTCTAATAATTTTTTGATGGAGTCTTTAGGGTTTTCTATGTACAGTATCATGTCATCTGCAAATAAGGACAGTTTTACTTCTTCTTTTCCAATTTGGATGCCTTTTATTTCTTCTTCTTATCTGATTGCAATGGGTAATACTTCCAGGACTATGTTGAACAGGAGTGGTGAGAGTGGGCATCCCTGTCTTGTTCCTGTTCTTAGGGGAAATGGTGTTAGTTTTTGTCCATTGAGTATGATGTTGGCTGTGGGTTTGTCATACATGGTTTTTATTATGTTGAGGTATGATCCTTCTATTCCCACCTTGCTGAGAGTTTTTTATCAAGAAAGGGCGTTGGATTTTGTCAAATGCTTTTTCTGCATCAATTGATATGATTGTGGTTTTTTTCATTCAGTTTGTTTATGTGATGTATCACCTTTCTTGATTTGCGGATTTTGTACCATCCTTGCATCTCTGGGATAAATCCTTCTTGGTCATGGTGTATGGTCTTTCTGATGTACTGCTGAATCTGATTTCCTAGAATTTGTTGAGGATTTTGGCATCTATGTTCATGAGGGATATTGGCCTATAATTCTCTTTCATTGTGTTGTCTTCATCTGGTTTTGGTATTAGGGTGATGTTGGCTTCATAGAATGTGCTTGGAAGTGTTCCTTCCTCTTGAATTTTTTGGAATAGTCTGAGGAGGATAGGTTTTAGTTCTTCTTGAATGTTTGGTAAAACTCCCCTCTGAAGCCATCTGGCCCCAGGCTTTTGTTTGCTGGAAGTTTTCTGATGACTGCTTCAATTTCTTCCATAGTTATTGGCCTATTGAGATTCTTAGATTCTTCCTGATTGAGTTTTGGAAGGTTGTATTTTTAACCAAGTTTTCTTAAAGTGAATTGATCTTTGAGGGGAACTTAAAGAATAGAAATGGTGTTAGCATGCCAGATGGGTTAGTGGGAGGGTTCTCAAAGGATGTGAGAGTAGTATAACAAAATCAGATGAAAATGGGAAACAATAAGAAAGAGAACTATTCAATAGAGACAGATTAACTTTAAAAACGCCACTGTTCATATGGAAATAAACTGCCTATGTAAATTTCTAAAAGCCTCTATCTAAAACTAGTACTTTTAAAAAATTAGCAATTATGATTGCCAATTAAGGTCTTGGTTCTCTAAAAGTAATGACCTCATGACAAAAACAAAGTCACATGGACATCATTGAAGTATTTTTTAAAGAAATTATCATAATAGTTAGGATGTCAGTTACATTGGTCTTCAAAATTTTTATTAGTAAGCAAGTTGTAGTGCAGTTTTTGTTGAACTGGTTTAGACGTTCCTTATAACTCAGCTCCTCAAAATTATCAGCTCATTTCATCGCATTTAGATTTGTTCCTATCAAAAGCTGCTGAGGAAACATTAGTGCTCAGAGCTGTTTATATTTGTAAATGCAACTGAAATTGTAGAGTCAGTTAGGAACCTCTAGAATCTCTGAAAAAAGCAATTGTTTTTCCTCTTATATTAATTTGAACTGATGAGGTGGAAAAATAACAAAATAACTTCAAGAGTTTATAAAATGGCATGTATATTGGATACAAATTAAGTGGCCTACTTCCATTTTCTAGATTAAAAATAATTTGTTCAGGTATCTGAAATAGTCAATGCATTATATTTTTTAACATTTTGTGTCCTTTGCTACTGCCTGGCATGTTTTAAGCTATGTTTATATAGCAGATATTTTCAAAATGAACTTCAAAACTCAGTCAAGTTTTAAATTTTTAGTGAGCTAAAAGAAGAGGTACAGATCTGGATGAACAAGCTGTGGTTTACATAAAGCAACCTTTTAAAATCCTCAGTATATGTAAATTTCTGTTGAAGTACGTAATTGAGTAGAAGTTCCTGATTTTGCTTGGCAGGTTGACTGATGCCACAGCAATGGCATCTCTGTATCAGTGCCTCTCATCGGTTCTTCAGGCTAATGGCCCATCAGACTAACTGTAGGAGCAAGTTCCCTGGAAGATGCCTCTGTTAACCTCGAGCAGCCTGCAACACTGCCCTCCTGGTTCCCTGGCTAGGATGGGCAGAAGGTCTCATTTCAGTAGACCTTGAATGATACTGGGTAATAAGTTTTGGGTTGTTTGTTTTTTTATATGATTTTAATTTTCCTTCATTCATTTAACTGCTTTTTCTGGAGTACTCACTGTGTGCCAGGCACTGTGACATTGAGGATGCATGTAAGACAGATAGGGACCCTTTCTCACAGAACTTACTACAGGAACTAACGGCAGGTGGAGAGGCAATTGGAGAATCCAGTATTAAACTGGTAGATGTATTGGTCAGAAAAGGTTTCTTCGAGGCAATGAGAACTAGACATGAGATGATCCAGACAGTGTAATGGGAGTGGTAATGGAGTGAAGCAGGATTTGAATTATTGTATTACTAGATGTTATGGGGCAAAATCTATTAAGATGGGCAGCAAACCACCTCAGAAAGTTGGGGGAGAGGTGAGGAGCTGCCACGGAGGATGCTAGGTTTCTTCCTTAAGTAGCTGGTGATGCCAGGATCAGGAAGAGGATCTGGGTTTGGGGATTGGGTAGTGAGAATGAAGGAAGAGGAGTTTATTAAACAGGATGAGTTTGAGAAGCTCACAGGACATCTAAGTGGAAATGTACGCTGTATCAGAACTCTTGCCATGACACTTTTTTTCTTCATGTCTTTTTTAGGGGATTTTTCTCCTGAATGTCTGAAAGAATCTGAAATATTAGTCACATATATATATATTTTCACAGTAAATTGAATACGGTGGTTCTCTGATTTGCTGTTCATCTCAACAGATTACTTATGTGCACATTATTATGTAGGTAGCTGGGTTCCTAGCATTCATTTGGGGATTTAAGCAAAAGTTAAAAGAAAAATTATTTATGGAGAAAGAAAGTTATTTTACATTAATTACTAAGAACAATCTGGAATAAGAAAAGCCTTAACTTTTAAAAGCCCACATCATTTTTTTAATAGTACACATCTGTTACATTGACCTGTTGTTAAAGCTCTGGGGTACACTGGGAAATTTATTGTTTCATATAATTTTTAATACAATTTCTGAAGTTTCTAGATAAATTTTTAAAATTTAACAGCAAAATTACTTTGTGTAGCCTAGTTTAGAACCTAGAACCCTTTTTATATGCTAAAGAATTTTTTTTTTTTATATTGACTTGAAGGAGACTTTTGTAATTTACTGTTTAGATCCAACTAAATCATTGCTACATGGATTAGAGCTGTGGCAATGGAATAAGAATGAGACCATTTACTGTTTGGGCGGGGACTGGCAGTCATCTTTTGGCAACAACACCTAACAGAGTTTATAGAGCGTGAGGAAGCTCTTTAATAAATCTTTTGAAGATAGGAAAGTAGGCGGGTTTCAAGTTCTTTCTATCTACTGCTATGTATCCTGAGCTATAAGGATTAGAATCGAGTAGCAGAATACCGTAGAGCTACCTGTAATGTAAAGGCCAAGAGTCTGTAGATGTAAATTGCTGGTTCATTATTATTATTTTTTATATTATATTGTATACAATAACATACCTAGACTAATGTTAAAATTGAATCTTTTAAGCTCTTAAAAAGGCTTTGCTATTCATAGGAATTTAACATTACTAAATATATAGTTAAATTAAAGCAGAATTATTAGAGCATATTTTGTATTATTAATACCAATCTTCTTTAGAATTTTTCCCCTCATTTACAAACTATCAGTAACTCCTTGATTTACTAAGATTTGTAATGCAATTTAGAAAATGAAATTTTCTCATCTTGTTTTTTTATAGGAATACCAAAATCTAATCTCTTGCACACCACATCATTAAGGGGCCATAAAGACTGCTTTGAAAAATACCATTTGATTGCAAACCAGGATTGTCCTCGATCTAAGCTTTCAAAAAATACTTATTATGAAGACGTTAAAGCCATTTTGAGTAAGAAGATAAACTGGATTGTACAGTACGCACAAAATAAGGATGTGGATTCAGATTCAGAATGTTCTAAACCTCCCCAGCATCACCTGTTTAATTTCAGGCATAAGCCAGATAAAAAGCTACTCCCACAGTTTGACTCCCAAGTACCAAAGTATTCTGCAAAATGGCTAGATGGAAGTACGGGTGGCCTCTCAGACTGTACACAGAGAATATTGCAGCAGAGGGAAAACTCAGACTTCGGGCTTGCTATGTTACAAGGGTCAGGTGCCACTTTGTGCCACAATAGTGTATTGTGGCCTCCTAGTCACAACCAGGCACAGAAGAAAGAAGAGACCATCTCTAATCCAGAGGCTAGTGTCCAGACCCAGCAGCCACATTACAGCAGGGAGGAGTGTAAGTAAAGTGGGAGAAAGGCGGAAAGGTGGAGGTTGGCATTTCATTGGGTGGTTTTTTTTTACATATTTACATATGGGATGTTTCAGCAATTTTGCTGTAGAATCATAGATTTGGTAAATAAAGTATTTAAATGATAATAAATTCACCCCATAAAAAATGGGGTGAGTTAAAACTCTCCATCAACTCTCTGGAATACTCGTTAGTATGTCCTATGCATTAGAATTCTGCAGTACCATGATTTGTTTTGCCATTTAAATGATTAAATAAATGGAGTCAACAAACGTAATTAGAAAGTTCAGACTTCATATAATTTAGAAATAAAGCCTCAACAGTTGGCTCACACACATTGTCATATTGCTAATCCCTTCAAGATTAATGGACTGGGAGTGGCATTTCAAAAGCAAAAGTATGATATTTTACTGAAGGCCAACGGTAATGTGTTAGTTTAAAGGGGGAAAAGTGACTCATTCAGTCTGCAGCTACAGAAGCTGAGATAATTTTAGTTGACTTAAAATCAAATTATTTTAGAGCAAGAAGAGACCATGGGTATCTATATATATAAAGAGCCAGGGGCTGTCACATCCGAAACAACCGAATGGACGACCAAACAGGCTGAGTGGGGTGACAAGGCCAGCAGGGGTGTTAGTGAGGGACGACCAAATGACTGAGCAGCAGGCTGTGTGGGGCGACCAGGCTGGCAGAGGGGGCAGTTGGGGGCGACCAGGTCGGTGGGGGGGTGGGGGTTGGGCATTTGGAGGAACCAGGTTGATGGGGGCGGGGCAGTTGGGGAGACCAGGCGGGGGGGGGGGGGGCGCAGTTAGGGGCAATCAGGTCGACAGGCAGTGGCAGGGGTCAATTAGGGGTGATCAGGCAGCCAGGCAGGTGAGCAGTTAGGAGCCAGCGGTCCTGGATTGTGAGAGGGATGTCGGACTGCCAGTTTAGGCCTAAACAGGCAGTCGGACATCCCCCGAGGGGTTCCGGATTGGAGAGGGTGCAGGCTGGGCTGAGGGGACCCACCCCACCCCCATCCCCCCATGCACAAATTTTGTGCACCGGGCCTCTAGTATTTTAATAAGACTTCTTGATTCTACATATCTAAGATTACATAACTAGATAGATAACTTCATTTTCCAGACTGTTCCCAAAGTTTCTAACTTGGGATCATGAACCTTGTAGAGTTTAAGCAAAATTGACTTGATGGGTAGTGACTGGCACTTTTTAAAAACTGAAACAAAATGGGATATATCAGAATCCAGTGAACCTAAGTGCTTTTCAGTGAAACTTCTGTTGCGGGCGGGGGGAAGGGGGGGGTGGTGGTGGTGGTGTACTGGGATTGATATAAAATCTTCCTGTGGATTGAGGTTATGATTCGAAAACTCCACACTGCAGGAGTTAATGAATGAATCCTAGGATACTGCTGAACGTTACATTGGCAGATAAGTACAAATTTTTAAAAAATAGGATATTGTGTTAGTGATGTAGGCAACTTATTTTCCCAAATTGTTGTGGTAATAATGAATATATTTTCATGTTTCAGTGAATTCGATGACTCCTGGTGAGGTAAAGCAACTGAATGCAAAGCTCCAACAGCAAATACAGGGTAAAGAATCAATGTCAGTGGTGTTTTGCCTGTGAAAATTTTGATACAGAAATCCCCTATAACAGGGTACTATTAGCTTCATCTGCAGTTAAATTTGAAAATTGGGTTAGAACCTGTTAGAGTGGAAGTGAAAATGGATACTACAACTTTAATCTCTACGTTCTTACTAATATTTTACTATGCAGGTGAACTCCGTAACAGGTCTTTAAGGTATTAGCCCTGGCTTTGAACAATTTCAAACACAAAAATATTAAGAATAGCATAGTGCCGTGGTCGGCAAACTGCGGCTCACAAGCCACATACGGCTCTTTGGCCCCTTGAGTGTGGCTCTTCCTAAGCCTTAGGAGTACCCTAATTAAGTTAATAACAATGTACCTACCTATACAGTTTAAAAAATTTGGCTCTCAAAAGAAATTTCAATCGTTGTACTATTGATATTTGGCTCTGTTGACTAATGGGTTTGCCGACCACTGGCATAGTGAACCCCTTGACCTATCTTCATCAGCTTCAACTAGTACAAAAAGCATAGCTAAATTTTCCTTCATCTCTACTTTCACTCATTCCCCTTACCCCACCCCTAGCATGGATTATTTTTTTCAAATATATATATTTGTTGTTGTTGCTATTATTAATCCTCACCCGAGGATATTTTTCTATTGATTTTTAGAGAAAGTGGCAGGGAGGGGGAGAGATAGAGAAACATTGATGTGAGAGAGACATGTTGATTGGTTGCCTCCCACATGCAGCCCAGGGGATCAAGCCTGCAATTGAGGTACATGCCCTGGACCAGAATTGAACCCAGGGCCCTTCAGTCTGTGGGTCGATGATCTATCCACTGAGCCACCCAGCCAGGGCGGTATCAAATCACTTTAATTGCAAACATTCACCCAATGTGTGTTAAAGTACTTGAAGTATAAATCATAGGGTTAGCTTTCTGTGTACTCAAATGGAACTTCTTTTTAAATCCTTACAGAAGTTTTTGAAGAGTTAACACGCCAAGTGCAAGAAAAAGATTCTCTGGCCTCAGAGCTCCATGTCCGCCACGTCGCCATCGAACAGCTTCTCAAGAACTATTCCAAGTTACCATGTCTGCAAGTGGGGCGAACGGGAATGAAGTCCCACCTGACATGAGCAACGGAACTCAACTTACACTCACTTCCTGTGCCCCGCCACTTCCTGGTCAGCCACTTGCAATGTGGTCATTAAGTTTGCAGAACTTAAAGGCAGTATTGAACATCTTTGTTAGAAAAAGCGGATCGTCACACTCTAGTCTTCTAGGGTTCATCATTTTGGTTTATCTGGGGAATTATTTTCCCCATAATTACTAAGTGGCCCTCCCTAACTTTTACCACATGTGACTATTTAAGTATACTGTTACAGTGTGATTTTATGAAACATAGTTTAATGTAATTCACCTCTCAAACCAATAGAAGGTTAACAAATACCTTAGATTAGTCTGAACTACTAAAGATAAAAATTTTAAGAGGGAAGTTAAATTCATAATATCACCTCTTATTTATTATGAGCAATATTTTAATATGAAAATTTTATATATAAAAATGCTATTTTAGGTACCTTTCCATTCTCTTTATAAATGTGTATTTGAATGGCTCTGTGTATTATATTTACACTTTCATGTGTGAATATCTTACCCATGTTTCAGATCTTACTGCATTTTATTCTCTTACTACACTGCTTTTACAACTGTTACCTTGTTTTCCAAAGATAAATGTATTTTGGAGTAGAAATCTATCTGGTTGAATTGTTTGACTCCTGATAACTCTTATAAAGAGGAATTAATACCTTTTTAAAGCAAATATCCAAGAAAATAAAATATATAATTTTTTCTAACAAAAGCAGTTCTGAGTTTGTTCAGGAAGAAAATGCTAATCTAGCTTTTGTATGTCAACAAGTCTACATAGAAGTTAGAGCCTCTTCTGTTTCATTATTTTCATTCTACTGACTTTGATGTGTTAGAATTTGGACAGAGTAAGTCAAGCCTCACTTGTAAGTCAAATGGATTATCTTCAAATTGAATATACTGTTAAATTATTGCCCTGCCTTTGAAAAAAATTAAAATTATTTTGTGTGCCACTTCAGATCAAAGTTCAAAAATCCTTGAACTGTCCAAATTCTGTATCACTGAAATTAGTGCCCAAAGAAAGCATTCTGGGGCATTTTTCTAAACTTTGGAATCTAAAGGGAAAGAGAAGATTGCTTGACCCAGAAAAACAAAACTCTAATTCAAAAAAAAGAAGCCCATTTTTTTTTCATTTTAGAGAAACAGAAACATCAGTTTGTTTTTCCAGTTATTTATGTATTCATTGGTTGATTCTTGGGGATCAAACCCACAACCTTGGCATATTGGGATGATGCTCACAACTGAGCTACCCGGCCAAGGCTAGGAAGCTCATTTTTGAAAGGATTTTATATGTTGCCTATGTTTCCAAAGAGCTGTGAACTAATGGCTTGTCTCAAACAGCTAGATAAGTTTTTAATTTATTATAGTAAAAGCCTCAACCAATGTAGAACTCAAATGGGCTCTAAGTTCGTTTTCAGCTGGTGTTTAGAATGTGTTTATAAGGTAAGATCCTTTGCTTGAAAGAATCTACAGGGAAACCCATAATTTGGTAGCATATGCATACAAAGATATAAATGACTTCTGCCTTAAATTTGGCAGCCTGCCCTGACTTGGGTCAGATTTTAGTCAAACACAGACACTATTTGACTAAAGCAAAGAAACACCTCAAACTAATAGAAACAACTTTTTATAATGCTAGAATGTGTTAAATTTGCCCAAGAGTATTGCTTGCTAATCTCATTCATTTTGTTTTGTTTTCTTTGAAGTATGACGTAACTGCTTTTTTGGAGGGAGCTTTTGAAAGATGCTTTCAATTTCTCTCAATTCTTTGAGTTATCCAAAATGAATTTAAAATCCAGGAGTGGGGACACGTTGCCTTAGTGTTTGATAAGCTTTACATTGAATACGTGCAATATCAAAATCCATACATTTACAAATTAAATAAAACCTTTTCCGGATGATGCCAGTAGGTATCTCAGTGCTTAGATGTTTTGGTCACATTTTCAAATTTGACTTGACTCTCTTTTGGCAGAATTCATTATGGGTGTTACCAGCCAGTGTGCTTGCATACATTTGTGCTTCTATTTAGATCACTTTGGGACAGCCATGAAAGTCTGGGATGTGTTGCATTTGATGGTAGTTGCATATTTTCCAGAATGGGAGCCATATGGTGCGGCCCTGAACACAACAGTGCTATCCAAAGCAAGTATGTGCTTGCTTCTTAAAGCATTTCTGGCAAATGTGCAGGTTTACTAATGAGTTAGGACAATTAGATGGGATGATGCCTGTGCCAAGGTCTTAATTAGGGACTCTGATTTATCCCACTTAGATATTTCTACTTAAAGTCTTCAAGGGAAAGGTGCTCTTTAAAAATGTCTGTGGTGCTGGTACTCACACTAGTACTTTATTTGGGTAAAATATTCTAGTAAAAAAAATTGTTATTTTGCACAGCAGTTTTTCCAAACATTTGATAAACTTATTTTATATTCTAATGTTAGTTTTCTTGGTTGAATATGAAATTCCTATATATTTTAAAACAAGGCTAAGGGACACTGACCTTGAAAGACTATGAAATTCCACAAGTATTGGTTACCATACTTGGCTGTTCTTCTGTACAGTTGGTGGTACTTTCTGAGGAAGTTTAGGAGGAAATCTTACCTATACCTTCAGTTTCAAAAATGGCAAAAGAGGCAAGTTATCTGTTATTAATTTCAGAGCTTATATGGTTAAGGGGAGTGAAATAAGACTGATATTTTTTTATGTTATAAGTAATAATTAAACAAGTTTAATTCAGTTTTTAAAAAACCAGTCTAAAGTCAAAGTGGTTGTGACTATCCAAGATTATTCTCTTGATTGAAATTTTCAAATCCATTCAGGCTTTTGTCATCCTTTGGCCTTAGTATATATAATATCCTAATTTGTCTTACATTTTTTTAAAAGTCACGTACTTAAGACCCCAGTAATAGATGATGCAGTCAGCAGAATAGTATTTTTTAGTTTCTTATGCATAATGTTGGAGCAAAGAAATGCTCTTATTTTTTCAAATTATATGCTCAATTCACCACAAAGTGCCCATTTTTATATATATTTGAGAATTATTTTTAAAATAAGTTCATGTTGGAAAGTGGTTTCAGAGATATAGTCAAAATATATTCTATTTTGTTGGCATCTTGAGATTTCCTCGGGATTTTCATTTTACTATATTCTTTACCACTGAAGATGGTTTAAAGTGCTTGCTTTCTTTGTTTATGTATCTTTACTTTGGAGTTTACATTTGAGTCTGTTTTTGGATCTATTTGTGTATGTTTGCCATTTTGAGTTTTGATTTTTTAAAAGACATTTTCTTGCATTATTGTAAAATGAAATACAAAATGTATGTGCTCTAAACTTTGGGAACTTTTAAAGGATAAATTATTTGTGTAGCTTAATAGGAGGTTCAGGTTAGTGACCATAAAATTAGGTTACATGACATGAAAACTTTTAAAGGGTATAGTGTAAAGTTATTATAGTGTTATTTTTCTGATTTGTGCCGGTGAGTTTACTGACAGATGTTATCGATTATGATAAGGTAAGATATTTGAGTATTTTCAAGTACTTAATAAGAAGTTTAGTACTCTTAACAATTTCCTTAAATATATTTTGTTCAGATGTGGCTGTAAAACAAAGATAATTGATTTCATTTCAGTGTTTAATTGCATTTTTCACTTTAGGTTGGTGGGAATAATTATTTGAGAAAATTTGTGGCAAAAAAAAACAGTACGAGACAAAACTCCACAGGTTATTCTTGCCAAGTTAAGTCTTTTGGTGATGGGAGGAGAGAGGGCTGACTTACCTGAGTACTGAGGTAACAGGGCTCTGGCACAAGTGCAGACGTCCTGGAGGAGGAATATAATACTGTGTGTGGAATAACAAGGTTTTGTCTTGCGTCCCAGTATTTTCATTCCCTTTGTCCTTTCCTAATTGTTCTTGCCATAAAGTAGTCCAATGTATTAAGCAATTTGGTCGTGTTGCTGAGAACCACATCACAGCAAGTCTCTAGCATTAAGATTTTTTTTTTAGCATCTAGTTTGTAACATACATTTTCTATTCTTTTTAGTTTATGAGTCCAGATTATGACTGCACTTAGCCATACTAGAGTGAAACAAAATCATGGAAATGAGTATTGTCCACCCTCTTACCCCCCAAAAAGTGTTAGTTGAACTTCCCTTGCCTACACACAAGGCAAAGGGAATTTTAGTAAATAATGTGTTTATTTCTTTCAAACATGTAGAATGCTTATTTCCATTCTACCACCTTGAAAAGAGGCAGTTTAGGAAATGTTCAGTAACAACTTCTGTTTTAAAGCCATTCCCACTTTTACAATATGTTGTGTGTGTTAACTTTGCTTTAAGTCTGAGTAGCTTACACTATGGTCATTGAACTTAATCTCTGTGGTGTTAGAAATTTATTTCACAACATTGTGCTAAGACATTTGGAAAAAGAAAATGCAACTTTAATGGTGAGAACCAACTTGGTTTTTAAAAAGTTTAGACAATACTTGGCTGTTACACTTTTCTTTTAAAACTGCAATAATTTACATTTTTGTATTGCTCTACTTTGGAACTGTAACTACTTATGCTTGTCTACCATTTTTTATTTTATAACAATAAAATAAATATTTTGTTATCTGTTTCAGTGAATATTTTCAGTGAGAGCATTTTTTTTTAATGGTTGACCTATATGGGGTGGGGAGGGGCGTGCTTTGCAGGCTTAAGAAATCTACACTTAGAATTGTTATCTAACAATTTCTTATCTTAATTTCTTATGAGAATCTTTCCTTGAGACTTAAATGAACATTCTCTCTGTCCCAAGAGTCCAGACACAGGTAATAAATTCTTGTCACTTAGTGGATGTTTATGTAACTTTTTAAATTGGATTGTACTTTACATAACAGTAAATACACAGATTTTAAGCATACTTGAGTTTTAACAAATGCATTACAACTGCATAACCGTCACCTGTTTGTACCCCTTTCCATCTCCTTATTCCCCAATCCCTTCCACCCACTGTTCTCATCCCTGTCACTGTAATTTGCGTTTGCCTGTTCTAGAACTTGACATAAATGCTGTCACACAGTATGTGCTCATTCACCTCTGGCTTTTTCACTCAACAGGATGTATTGAAATTCATATTAATGCAAGAATCAGAAGTGTATTCCCCTTTTTTGCTGAATCGTAATTATTGTCTGAATATATTATAATTTGTTCATTGACCTGTTAATGGGCATTCGAGTTGTTTCCACTTTGGGGCTGATAGGAATGAAGCTGTTAGGAATTTTTTAAATTAGCTTTTAAGAGAATTTGTAAATGTAACAAAATATTCAAGGTCCCTTATGATTAGTGTTATGAATCTGAATAGTAAATTACCATTTTTCCAGGAATAATTTTTAAAGTAACAAATAATTGTGTAGTATTGGAATTTAAAACTAGGAAACAAAGACATTGTACAAAAGATCAGGCAGAATACAAAATAAGGGATGTTTGAGAATTGAAACACTTAATGAGGTACTAAGAGATCTTCACTGTCCTTGAAGTCTCTTCACAAGCTTTAATAGTCTGAGTCACACCGCTTTGTTTTCCAGAAGAGACAATGGTGGCCAAGGAACCACAAAAGAAGTTGTTCTATTTAGTTTTAAGTACTTTTAAGTGAAATTTGTCACTTTTCTAAGCCTGAATTAACTCAGCTCGACCAAGCAAACAATTGGTAAAATATAAGCCTGCCAACTACTTTCTCGCCTTTGCTCCTGCCCAGCTTCCAAGCCTTCTTGAGAATTCTCAAACTTACTAAAATTTGCTCTCACTTTTCAGTGTCATTGTAAGACCTTGAATCCTTTGCAGGTGTCTTAGAGACTGGAAGTAGATGTGAGTGTGTTGAGGGGGAGCTGCAGGCAGACACCCTTTTATCTTTATAAAAAAAAAACCCCTACTATGCAAATAGACTGAACAGCGGAACAGCCTAACAACCGGTTGCTATGATTGCGCTGACCACCAGGGGCACGTGCGGAGCATGGCGGGCGTTGGCAGCAGGCGCAGAGCACAGAACATGGCAGGCATCAGCCACAGTGGGATGGTGGAGCAGGTGAGCGGGAATGCCAGACCAAGGCAGGGCGCCGTTGCTGTCAGGTTGCTGTCATCTGGGCGAGCCTCTGGTAGTTACTGAAAATTCTTTGCTCCCGCGCGGCACACTCACCTGCTGCTGGCGCCTGCCTCACTTGCACCCGCTGCTGGCGCCGGAGCCGCCTCTTGCACCTGCTGCCAGCGCCCAGTGCCAGCCCCGACCGCTCCTAAGGGCTTCTCCACCTCCCCCTATTCCTGAGGGGCGATCGGGGCAGCAGCTGCCACTCGCACGTGCTGGCGCCGGCCCCAATAGCTGCGAGCTGTCAGCATGTGGGAGCGGCAGCAGCGGGAGCAGGGCTGCCAGCAGATGGGGCCACAGTGGGAGGGGCTAGGTGGGGGTGCAGAGGACCAGCCCCTGTGCCTACTGCAGCTTCACAGCCCACAGTTCCTTTCAAGGTGCATGAATTCGTGCACTGGGCCCCTAGTATAATTTATGTATTTGCCCTCTATTCATAAAGGTTTTTCAAAGGTTTGACTTTGGGGATCTGAACTAGAAGATGTCTTAGATCCCTTTATCTTGAAAACTCCACATGACTTGAAATTACATCAGTAGGGTTTTCTTGTTTGTTTTTGGTTCTCTGCATCAGGTCCATCCCAGGTGGCACAGATCACCGTCACCTCTGGAAGCAAAAAACTACAACCCCAGCCTCCCTTGAATCTGGGGTGTACCTCCCCCCACCCTTGACTAGTGACACAAAGAAACTGGGTAGGAAAGGATCTATGTTGAGAGCAGCTGTGTCTGACTATCAATTGAGGCAACACCTGGTATCCTATGTCCAGTGCAGGCTCCTGGTATTGAGTATCCATTGCTCTGTGTAAGTCTGGCCATGAACTTACTAGTTGATCCACATTTGTTCATGCCAGGTTCCAATCCTCCTGGGTGCTCTCTGTCTATTAAATAAATTCCCTTTTAGCCTGAGTCAACTAGTTGTTTTCTCTAGCTTGCAACTGAAACTCTGTCACACCTAACTTCATCCACTGGACCATGTCCATGCCCAATGACCTCCTACTTTGAGATCTTAGAAAACTGGTTTCTAAAAGTGAACTGTTGCAAGCCACCATACACCTCAGCTGTCCCTCAGGACCACATGGACTGCCTGTTGGGCCAGCTGAAACTGAAGGGAAGATCCTGGAAAGAGTAAACCTGTTGGTTATGCAAATGTCAGTTTTCCTGTTAAAAGTGTTCATTGTTCACAGGTGGGGTGACCTTGGAGAGCTTCCCACTGTCCACCACTAAGTACTAAAAGGGCTCACAGTGTGACTCTACCAGGATCTTGGAGGAGATGGTCTAGTACAGTGGTCAGCAAACTGTGGCTTGTGAGCCACATGCGGCTCTTTGGCCCCTTGAGTGTGGCTCTTCCTAAGCCTTAGGAGTACCCTAATTAAGTTAATAACAATGTAGCTACCTATATAGTTTAAGTTTAAAAAATTTGGCTCTCAAAAGAAATTTCAATCGTTG
This sequence comes from Myotis yumanensis, assembly GCF_028538775.1. NCBI lineage: Eukaryota > Metazoa > Chordata > Mammalia > Chiroptera > Vespertilionidae > Myotis > Myotis yumanensis. The sequence goes on along the minus strand of NW_027223753.1, from coordinate 200,835,842 downwards.
GACTGTTGATATTTGGCTCTGTTGACTAATGAGTTTGCTGACCACTGGTCTAGGAGAAACAGTGATGGTCATAACTTTAGCTCTGGGCTTGGCCTGTGTTCTCCCCATTAATATTAAATGACTCCCAGCCCAGTAAGGATCTGCTGAGAGAATGAGAGAATTCTGAGGCAACCTCAGGACTGCCTCTAAAAGAAAGTCAGTAGCTACTCAATAAAATGCCTAGGCCTTCATCCAGTGACTGAATACTACACATTGTCTCCACATACGCCATTCTCCACCCACCTTCACGACTATTTCAGGCTTTTGCTAACTTTCATTTGTTGTGTCTCCATTTCTCCTCCAAACCAGTGGTTCTCTGATTTTGACCTTTTTTTTTTTTAATATATTTTATTGATTTTTTACAGAGAGGAAGGGAGAGAGATAGAGAGTTAGAAACATCGATGAGAGAGAAACATCGATCAGCTGCCTCCTGCACATCTCCCACTGGGGATGTGCTCACAACCCAGGTACATGCCCTTGACCGGAATCGAACCCGGGACCTTTCAGTCCGCAGGCCGATGCTCTATCCACTGAGCCAAACCAGTTTCGGCTCTGATTTTGACTTTTATGAAACATACATCAGTGGGCCACACCTTCAGAGTTTCAGAATTAATAGTCAGGGGTGGGACCCAAGAATTTTCATCTCACAAATTCCCCGGTGATGTAAATCGCACATTCATACCACTGCTCCAAACCATCCATTGCCCCAGAGTTTACTTCCCCGAAGATGTGGCAATGCTACTCCCTTCGCAAAGACTTTTCTAGATTACTATTGCCTAGAAAGTAAAAATCCTCACAGCTCAGAGGTAAAAGCCTTCACCATTTGGCTCCTACCTGTTTTCCATTTTAATTATTTCATCAGATTGAGACTTGTTTTGTGCCAGGAACTCTAACAAGCCCTGTAGGCTTTGGGTCAGAGTTAAAAAGCCTTCAAGACTGTTGGTCAACTGAAAAGGATTCTGCCAAGAGATCAAATAAATAAGGATTGAAAAATGTCCGTTGTATTTAGCAACCAGGAATTCAATGAGAACAGTTTTAATGGACCTTTGCGAGCAAAAAAACTGATCACAATTGATTGAAAGCGTGGATGGGGAAGTAAGATAGTGGATTTGGGGCATGATCTCTAAGAAGTTTGGTCATAAAGTGAAGCTGAAGTCAGAGAGGATGTGTCCAAGGTTATTGTTGTGTTTTTTTTTTCTAAGTTGGGAAATATTTGAAAGTGAATAAATGCTGAGAGGACTGATCTAGTAGAAAGGTTGAAGATGGAGAGGTAGCATCAATAAAAGAAGTACTGAAGAGATGGAACAGAATAGCACACATGATCTGTCAAGAGGGTTAGGATCACCTCAGGCTTTGACACTGAGGATAGGTCAAACTGCACATGAATATACTTGAGGGAGATTGATTGTAGAGTAACATGAGAAAGTCCCTATCTGGCTGCTTCTATTTTGTATGAGTGAGAAGAAAAAGATGATGAGGTGAGAGACACAAGGGAAGTGGTGAATAGCTGCTTCCTGAGAAATGAGAGATGTCTTGGCTATAACAGGAAGGGTTGCTGGACTGCTTAGAAGGGGTGGAGGCTGAGGTCCATGACTCACTGTTGGTTGAGATACTCTCAATTTGCGTTCAGATTTTGTTTCTGTAAGTAAGGACCGAGATGGACCATTTTTGCAATTGGAGAAAACTCAACTGAGAGCGCAACTGAAAATAGATGAGAATCTAAAACTTGGGTAAATGTGCGGCTCCAAAAGAAAACTGGCAACACCTTTTACCCAAGAGATGAAATGTCAAGTGTCAGAAAAATGACAAGTATATAAAGCTACTGCAAATACTGTATGGGTCCTAGTGGTTGAGAGTCATCGACCCATGCACCAAGAGGTCTCAGGTGTGATTCCCAGTCAGTGCACATGCTTGGGTTGTGGGCTTGATCTCCAGTAGGGGGCGTGCAGAAGGCAGCTGATGGATGATGTGATGATGTTTCTTTCTCATTGATGTTTCTATCTCTTTCTCCCTCTCCCTCTCCCTCTCCCTTTCTCTCTCTCTCTCTCTCTCTCTCTCTCTCTCAAAAACAATCAATAAAGACATTTTAAAAATACTGTATTAGTGCCCTAACCAGTTTGGCTCAGTGGATAGAGTGTCGGCCTGCGGACTGAAGGGTCCCAGGTTCTATTCCGGTCAAGGGCATGTACCTTGGTTGCGGGCACATCCCCAGTAGGGGGTGTGCAGGAGGCAGCTGATCGATGTTTCTCTCTCATTGATGTTTCTAACTCTCTATCCTTCTCCCTTCCTCTCTGTAAAAAATCAATAAAGTATATTTTTAAAAAATACTGTATTAGGAAAAATGAATTCTGTAGCTTTAACAAACATAGGCAATCATTTCAAGCAAGTATTTTTAGTCATCCTCTCAGGCTCCACGGGCACGAGTGGACTAAGACTGTTTTGAAGGTCAAGCCCTTACAGCTTAGCAGAGAGATGTGGGGAAGTACCTAACCTAAATAAAAGGAGGTTCAGAGAGGCTAGTCAATATATAGAATATGGAAGAACGCCAAGGCATAGTTAAACAGAGTTTCGGATGTGAATCTTCAAAGCAAGGAAAGGGCGATGTAAAATGAGAAGGGCTCTTCTAGGGGAAAGTGGCAACCGAATCGAAAGTGATGAAGGCAGAAGAGGAAGTCATGATGAGCAAGGCGATTGCTGAACTGACATTTGGGAAGTTGAGTTCTAACTCTCCCCTTCACTACTGCGCACTGTCTCACCTCTCTTAGCCTCACTTTTATCATCTGTAACAAGTGGAATAGAACTCAATGCTCTTTAGGGGAATTCCAGCTCTAACACTCTCCAAGGATAATGAATTCTAAGAAACCTGCAATGGAAAATCTCCCCAGCCCCTGCATGAACAGCTGAGCTGAGCAAAGGACATAAAGGAAGCGTGGTCTCATTTAAGAAGAAACTGTGAGAACTGTGAGGTGCTTTCACAGCAAGCTGTTTCTATGATCATCTGTGACAAAAGAAAAAAGACAGAAGAGTCAGCCTGGCTCATAAACAGAGATACGATCTTTTATGTCCTGATTGCAGAAAGGAAAAAAGGACAATTCAAGGCTTATGGTCCTTTTTTGCTCTCCCACATTCTTATAGCAGGAGACAATATGTTTGGGGGGGGGGGAGGGGGGACTGTTCTCTTAGGAATAACAATCAGAAGTTGCAATTGGAGAAAACTCAACTGAGAGCACAACTGAAAATAGATGAGAATCTAAAACTTGTATAAATGTGCGGCTCAACTACAGCACAACTCCTGAAGACTGGTCTGACACTTCCAGCTGTGCATGGGAAATGGAAAGTGGAGGGCAGTGTGGTAAGCTATTTAGCAGGACATAATTTCTTTAATCAATATAACTGACCTTCGATGGTGGGAAAAGGGGGACATATGTAATGCTTTCAACAATAAAGATATATATACACACACACACTCTCCTTTACTCTGATATGACATCTTTCTTATTGTGGGAATAGAAATTAGTTTTTCTTTTATGAAGGGATAAAAACAGTAGATGACAGATTTCCTTTTTGTTCAGTTTTGAGGCCTTAGTTGGTAAAAATTAGAACAATGTTATGATCTTATGTTGGTGCCTCTTATGTTGGTTCTTCAGAGAAACCAAGAAACAAAACCAATAGAGTGTGTGTGTGGAGGGAGGGAGGGGGAGGAGAGAGAGAGAGAGAGAGAGAGAGAGAGAGAGAGAGAGAGAGAGGTTGGTTTGTTATTTTAGGAATTGGCTCACGCAGTTGTGGGGACTGGCAAGTCTCATGTGCGGAGCAGGCTGCAGGCTGGGGATTCTGGCGAGCGTTGATGTTGTAGTCTTGATTCCAAAGGCAGTCTGGAGGCAGAAACCCCTCCTCCTCAGGGAGCCTTCATCTTTTCTCTCCAGGCCCTCAACTGATTGGGTGAGGCCCGCCCACATTATGGCCAGTAATATGTTTTATTAAAATTTACTGATTGAAATGTTAATTACAACTAAAAAAAAAATACTTTCACAGCAACACCTAGACTGGTGTTTGACCAAAGCCTATCCCAGCAGACACATAAAATTAACCATTTCAGTTGATCTCTGCTTTTCATTTTCTTTTAATACTCCATGAACTTGGTGCATCTGGAAGCCATGGATCTGGCAATGCCTTAACCAGACAGTGTCCTCGAGGCTGCACTCCCCACGCCCCTCAGCTCAGCTCTTCATGATCTCCAGAGAAGGACATGCACTCAGGAGGCTCTTACACTATTCTAAGAGGGCAAAGAACAGCTTTCCGTTAGATTTTTTAATAATCCTTTGTGTGACAAAGACAGTCACCTATAAATAACCTTTTTTTTTTCTCTTAATCTGACGTTGGTCTTAAATTATTTGAAGACTGAACTTTATACACAAAGTATGCAGAGCCCCTACAGTGGTCAGCAAACTGCGGCTTGCGAGCACGTGGTATTTTGTGGAAGAGCCACACTCAAGGGGCCAAAGAGCCGCATGTGGCTCGCAAGCCGCAGTTTGCCGACCACTGCAGTAGATCCAAAACCCAATAATTTTAGATAAATTCTGGAAGGTTGTTAGAATACTGAGTGTTTGGTTTGTAACTCTCTGATTCTCCTTCCTCTCTCTCACCTCCACCCCACAAATAAGTCTCCAGGGAGTTATTTTGTATCAGAGGAAGATACCGCTCAATCTCAACCACCCCTGCCCCAAGCACACATTCCTGAAACAAATTTGCACAGTCCTGGGAGGTAAGAGGGCTTGAGAGGCGACCTCCCCCCACACACACCGCAATGACTACTGGGTAAATAACTGGAACTAGACAAGGCAGCATCTGTGCCCCCTGCGAAGTTTCTCTCCTGTTGCTCCCACACTGTTTCTCCCAAAAGCACCAGGAAAATGTGGAGCCCTGCACACTGCTGCTGCCCTGCAGAGAGATTGGGGGAGTATCCCCCACTTAACAGAAGAGAACATGCAGGGGGAGTTGAGCTACTGACCTGCAAAGCCACATTACCTGTGTGAACGAAGTACAAGCCAATAGACCAATAGACATCTGCTTCCTGCCGGGCTACGCCGCTTTTCATCCATGTATGGATGGAATTTCTGTCCCAGATTGACACAGACTGGTCTCCTGTCTGAGAACAAAGTGGACCTGCATGTGAGCTATATAAGTTTCATAGGGAACCAGTAGATATGTGGTGCTAAAGGGCCCTTGGAGAATCTCAGAGCTTTGTTTGATTTGATTTCATTTTGTTTTCATTGTAAAAGAGCCCTTTCTTATAGGAAAAGGCCAATTTCAGCAAAATTCATACCTAGGAAATGTCAAAGCTTATAAATGCCCCCTGTTATTAGATAGGAAAAAAAGGGAAAACATATATACCCTGCTGATCCTGACTGGTTCTTCAAGGCAGAGGTGTTAAGTCATATTTTTATTATAGTCATATGTTTGAGAGACTGAACTGTGTGGGTGGGATTACCTCTGTCAACAGAAGAGAATGGCAACTGTATTTAAGAGCCCCAAATGCCCCATATATCCTATCTAATAAAGACAGAATATGCAAATTGACTGTCACTTCACGACAAAGATGGCAGCGCCCACAGCCAATAAGGAGGGAATATGCAAATTTACGCGACAAAGATGGTGGCGGCCGGGCTGGGACGCTTGTGTCGCAGGCATTCCGCCCCGTCCCGACACTCTGGGCCTCTGGGCAGTGCCCGAAGATGGAAGGCGGCTCCTGGCCAGAGCGAAGGCGGTGCCAGCAGCCAGGGGAAGGAAGGCCTATTCTTGCACAAATCTTTGTGCATTGGGCCTCTAGTATATATCTAAAAGCCTAAGCAACCAAACAACCGGAACAACAGGTCAACCAGTCACTATTATGCACACTGACCACCAGAGGGCAGATACTCAACGCAGGAACTTCCCCCTGGTGGTCAGTGCACTCCCACAGCCTATCTCCCATGGCCGGCTGGCGGTGTTGGTGTCTGGCACCCGTTTCTTCTGTGCCTGGCCCGGCTGTCATGGCCTCCTCTGCTGACCCTGCCAGGGCCTTCGGGCCCCAGGCTGAGACTGGGAACTGGGAATGGGTGGTGGTGGATGTGGCCCCTTTCCTAGAGGAGCTGAGGGCCAGCCCCCTCCTCAGGGCCGGTAGACAACCTCCCGCACCCCATCCCTCCCCGCTGCCATCAGGCCCCGATCAGCCCGGCCCTGATTGGCCCTGATTGGCCCTGATTGCCAGCCAGGCCTAGGGACTCCACCCATGCACAAATTTGTGCACCGGGCCTCTAGTTTATCTACCCTAACAAAAGAGAAACATGCAAATTGGTGTCACTCCACTATGCCCACCAGCCAATCAGAGCAACTATGCAAATTAACCCAACAAAGATGGCGGTTAATTTGCATACGCAGGCACGGAGCAAAGACTGAAGGCTCCGGCTGGAGTGAAGACTCAAGACTGAAGCGGAGAAGCCAAGCCTCACTGTGGCCGGACCAAAGGCCTGGGTCCCAGGTGCCAGAGGAAAACCTGTGCCAGCTGCCAGGGGAAGGAAGTCCTATTGCACGAATCTTTGTGCAACGGGCTTCTATTATATTATATTAATTATATTATATTATATTATATTATTATATTATATTATATTATATTTTATTATATTATATTACTCTCTTTTGCAGAAATGACTTATGTTGTACCACACCCTAGAACTAATGAGGAGAAGGCTAATGTAGCTGGACCTGCAAAGAAGCTCATCAAGAAACCAAATTCCAATCCCATACCTAAGGTGAATTTGAAATGGAAACCTAATCAGATAAAAGAAACTTTAGAGTAAGATCTGAAACTGTTGGTTAAGCAATCCTCTTCCTAGTCATTACCTCTAACCTGATGCTCATTAGAAGTAAAAGGAGGACTTCTCCAATGACCCACAGTTTGGTTTCCTGTTGTGCTAACGGACAAGAAGAGAAGTAGAGATGGGCCAAGCAAAAGTTCGTGTCTGAGTGCAGCCCGCAGCTTGGCCACGTGTCTGCGTGCGCTGTGCTGTTCTCCATCTGTTAACTTCTGTAAAATCCCCTTCCAGGAGATGTTAGAAATAGCACCAGCTCAGTGAAACAAAGAATGGTTGTTGAGAGACTGAACTGTGTGGGTGGGATTACCTCTGTCAACAGAAGAGAATGGCAACTGTATGTAAGAGCCCCAAATGCCCCATATATCCTATCTAATAAAGACAGAATATGCAAATTGACTGTCACTGCACAACAAAGATGGCAGCACCCACAGCCAATAAGGAAGTGCCAGCAGCCAGGGGAAGGAAGTGCCCACAGCCAAGGCCTTCCTTCCCCTGGCTGCTGGCATTGCCTTCGCTCTGGCCGGGAGCCGCCTTCCATCTTCAGGCACTGTCCAGAGGCCTAGGAAAACAAAGAATGGTTGTGTTTCCCCTTACCCTTTACTCCTGGAACAATCCAGTCCAAGAGCCATTAGGTGGAATGAACAAGGTAGAATTTAATAAAAATTCATCTGTCTTTCTTAGGTCTTATTCACTGAAAGCTAAAACATAAACAACAAATATCAATTAAGACTATTTAGTGCTTGAAATAAAAAATAAATGAAAAGGTTTTTACCAAGGGGAAAAAAATTACATAATGGTTCTCAACTCAAATCCTGATGCTTAGGGTTTCAAATGTTACCAAACTGAAAGAAGCAATTCTAAAGTTAGTGAATATATTATTCATTGTTATCTATACTAATAAAAGGGTAATATGCTAATTAGACCAGACATCTTCTGGATGACCTTTCAGACATCCTTCCGGACAAAGCCATAGTGGTGGGTCCGAGGCAGGGAGAGCAGTTAGGGTGATCAGGATGGCAGGGGAGAGCAGTTAGGGAGATCAGGATGGCAGGGGAGAGCAGTTAGGGAGATCAGGCCAGCAGGTAGGTGAGTGGTTAGGAGCCAGTGGTCCTGGATTTCTAGAGGAATGTCTGACTGCCAGTTTAGGCCTGATCCCGCCGGGGTCCCAGATTAGAGAGGGTGCAGGCTGAGCTGAGGGACATGAATTTCATGCACCAGGCCTCTAGTAGGTAATAAAATACTATCTAGCATTGTAGAGTCTTGCTGAAGGGCAAGCATTGTTCTTGGTGCATTATCACATTTAACTTTTTCACAGCTGCTCTGTGAGGTAGCTACAGTTATTATCCCCATTCTACAGATGAGGAAACTAAGGTACAGAGAATTTAAGAACTTAGCCCTATATCCCAGCTAAAGGGTGAACTTGGTAGTTTAACTCTTACTAGTATACCTGTGTGTTTAATCATTACACTGACAGTTTTAATCCTTAACCTTAACCCTTAGTTCTGTTTCTTCTCACATTTAATCAGCCATCTAAGGTCTTATCTATCCACATTGTCCCCCAAAACATCACTAGGAATTCTTTATGAGATGTGAGTAACTCTGCCAATCTTAATTCTAACCCTGCTAGTTAATGTCTTGGTTATTAAGGAAACTTCTAATTCCTCTCTGTTACGCACTGAATGCATATCCCTCCCCCGCCAAATTCTTATATTGAAGCCCTAACCCCCAGTGTGATGGGCCTTTGAGAAGTAATTATGTTTAGATGAGGTCATGAGCGACCATGATGGGATTAACATTCTTATAAAAAGAGATGCCAGAACACAAGTGCTCTCCTTCTTTTCTCCCTCCTTCCCTTCCCCCTTCTTCAGCTCCTCCCACTTCTCTCTCTCTCTCTCTCTCTCTCTCTCTCTCTCTCTCTCTCTCCTTGTGAGTACAGAGCAACAAGACTGACCTAGGCAAGTCAGAAAGACAACCCTCAACACATTGGCCTGCACCTTGACCTTGGACATCTTAGCCTCCAGAACTGTGAGAAATAAATGTCTGTTTAAGCCACCAGTCTACGGTACTTGTTATGGCAGCCAAGCTGACTAATACACTCTCCCTACGTCCCAACTCTTCCAGACTCATCCACACACCAGGCTATCTCCAAGTTCACTTTCAAAGACTGGTTGCTCCATGTCACACTCCTACTTAAAAATGTGTGATGAATGATAGCTTGCCTAAGGGTGGGGTTCAAACCTTCAAACCCATCAGAAGGGTATTCAAAGCTCTGTATCATTGGACCCAATTACTTTTACTAACTTTAAATTTTACTACACTTTTCTATGACATGTACCCTCCAGCCAATTCCCTAAATACAACCTGTATGGCCCCTTCTTTCTGCCTCCATAGATGCTCTCTGGCTATTTCTGGAATACCTGGACTCACTTCTCTCTCTCTCTCTCTGGAAATTTATCTTTACCTTCTAAGACCCACTGTAAATGTCCAATCTTCTGAAAAGATTTCTTCAAATTTCTGTGCTCCCATAACACTTTGCTTATAGCTCTATTTTGGCGAGCTTGATTTGAGGTCAGTCTCAGCCAAAACCTGAAAAGGCCCTAAGGGCAAGACAGTGTCTCCTCATCTTTGTATTATCACCCCTTTCACACGGACTGGTAGTTAGTAGATGCTCATTAAATTAAAGTTGAAGGGCTGAGTTGAAACTGTAAATATACTTTCCAAATTTGGATACCCATTAACTTTGGCTAGAGCAGATAATTTTAACAAGCAGAGATTTATTATAGAGCTAATCTTGCTTATCTAATTTCCCAACACTGAATTTTTCCTACAGTTTCACATCCAGTTCACTGATCAACTATCAAGCTGACAATAGCATGTCATTACATCTGCAGTGAGTCACCGGTTTGGGGAAAAGTACATGTGATATATTTACATTTTGGCCATAAGGTAAAAGTACTGTTTTTGTTTTCAGAACAGAGTAAGAATCTTGAAAACTAAAGCAGTAAATTCAATGAAAACCTAGTGACACTTAAAAAATTGTACAGTTTTGGGAGGTGTGTTTTGGTCTCCACCTGGAATTCGTGACCATCATCACTACTGATGAGTCCCACCCAGTTGACTTGTGCCAACAGAGCCTGTAACCTATACAGTCAAGATGTTTTCTTTTCTAAAAAACATGTATTTTTATTGACTTCAGAGAGGAAGGGAGAGGGAGATAGAGATAGAGACATCAATGATGAGAGAGAACCATTGATTGGCTGCCTCCTGCATGCTCCACACTGCGGGGCAAGCTTGCAACCTGCCCATGTGCCCTGACCAGGAATCCAACCATGAGCACCTGGTTCATAGGTCAATGCTCAACCACTGAGCCATGCTGGCCGGGACCAAGATGTTTTCTTTGAGAGAGTTTTCAACTGCTAATTATATCCCTGATGATCTTCAAATTCCTAAAGAAGCAGCCCAACATTCGTATTGAAGGTCACTCTGGGGCAGGACAGGGAGAGTGATGGCGAAGGGGAGATCACTCAGGAGGCCCCTGAAACAGTCCCGATGTTCTTCCTCCCTGAAAAGAGAGAGAGGCTTCTCTTTGCAGTACCCTACTGTGCCCTTATAGTCACGCGCCTCATAAGGAAGTTTGGTCAATGAGCAACACATAGACCAGGGTGGTCCCATGAGATTCTAATAGAGTTGAAAATTCCTACCACCTAGGGATGTCATAGCTGCTGTAATGTCATAGTGCAATGCATTACTCACCTGTTTATGGTGATGCTAGTGTAAACAAACCTGCCCTGCCAGTCCCATAAAGTAGAGCACACACAATTATCCTATATAATAAAGATGTAATATGCAAATGGTCGTTACACCATGAAGCATAACGACTGACCATGTAACGACTGGATCACGGATCAGCAGGAGGGTGGGGCAGAGAGCTACAAGCAGGCGGCGGAGGGCTACAGGAGAGGGCAGGGCAGCAAGCTATGCGGGGGGCCGGGGGGGGGGAGAGGGAGCTATAGGAGGGCGGGGCAGCAGGCAGAGAGCTGTTGGAGGGCAGCAGTGAGCTACTGGTGCATGGATTCGTGTGCAGGGCTACTAGTGTATAGTATATAATACTTGATAATGATAACAAATAACTATGTGATTTGTTTATGCGTTTACTATACTATAGTTTTTAAAATATATTTTTATTGATTTCAGAGAGGAAGGGAGAGGGAGAGAGAGATAGAAACATCAGTGATGAGAGAGAATCACTGATAGGCTACCTCCTGCATGTCCCACACTGGGGATCAAGCCCACAACCCGGGCATGTGCCCTGACCAAGTATTGAACTGTGACATCCTGGTTCATAGGTCAACGCTCAACCACTGAGCCATACCGGCCGGGCTACTATAGGATACTTTTATCATTAGTTCAGTGTACTCTGGTGTACTCTTTCTACTTGTGAAAAAGTTTGCTGTAAAACAGTGTGTTGTGCTATTCAGCAGCCTCATACATTTCGTGTTCACCGCGTCTCTTGATTGTATCATTTTCTCTTGTGCTTGATTTTATCTCGTGCTGTTTTGTACAGGCTTGGAGCCTAGGAGCAGCTGCCGAAACCACATAGTCTAAGTGTGTTGTCAGCTACACCATCTAGGTCTGGGCGAGTGTACTCTATAATGTTCGCCCACGGCGAGATTGCCTGGCAGGACATTTGTCAGAACGTGTCTCTGTTCTTAAGAAGCACCTTGCTACATTTGAGGTGTAAACTACCACATTAGAGACACATGTGTGCGCCCACACTCACACACACACACGCTTTTGGTTCTGTGTTTACCAGCATAATGTAGCATATTTGAAACTACAGGTTAGGTTCTTTTCTGAGTTGCAGTAAATAGTATAAAAAAAAAAATGAGTTCTAGAGGAACATGCAATAAATTATAAGAAATAATAATACCCCAAAGTTGTACAATAATCACCATGTACCACCAGTTGTTCTAACGATTTACATGTATTAAATGAGTTAGTCCGCTTAACAAACCAAGGAGGTGGATACCATTACTTTACAGATGGGAAACTGAGGCACACCAAGATCGACTTGACTATCTCACGCGGTTGGTTGTGAGTGGTGGGATCTGAGACCAGGCATTCTGGCTAACAGGGTCTGGGCTCTTCATTTAATAATTCCAACATTTAATAATTCTACTAACAAAATGTGCTGCTCTTGTCACCTCTTATGACTTTTCCCCGTTTGTTTGGGTTTTTAAGCATCAACATATTTGCCTTTGACCAGCTCTCATGCTAAAGAGTAGCTAGGTGAATGGATAAATTATACATTCCAATAGTCATGTACTATTAACTAAATGGGCCAGATCATGGATGATTTTTTAGTTTAAAAAGCAGGAGACAACTAATAAAAGATGCTGTTTCTTCAGCCATCATTCAAATGCCTATCCATAAACCCATCCTTAGGTCATAAAAACTCCCATTCCGTAACAGGCACATAAACAGACACCTCCCATAATCCAATGACTCGACACCCCATCACCCTCTGTATCCCTTCAATATCAACAAAATAAAAAATGTGTCTCTTGTCCTAACCAGTTTGGCTCAGTGGATAGAGCGTCGGCCTGCAGACTCAAGGGTCCCAGGTTCGATTCCGGTCAAGGGCACGTACCTTGGTTGCAGGCACATCCCCAGTAGGAGGTGTGCAGGAGGCAGCTGCTTGATGTTTCTCTCTCATCGATGTTTCTAACTCTCTATCCCTCTCCCTTCCTCTCTGCAAAATATCAATAAAATATATATTTTTTTTAAAACAACGTTTTTCTTAAAAAACAGAAAATATAAACCACATCCAGACCACTGTATACTTAACCCCTCTGGTATACAACCGTGTTTGCTCTGGGGAAAAGCTCTTGCAGCACTAATTCAACTCAGTTGTAACTCTTGCAATACCGAATCACTTGGTACTAACAATCCACACAAACAAGCGTTCAGAAATTAAGCCAAGTGAGAGAAGCTGAAGGTACTGGATGAGGTCGGCCCCTGAGAGGGAGGTTCCCAGTGCCTGACTGTCCAGCAACCCCATCTCAGCAAAAATGTCGCTAAACTCAATTTGCCTTATAATTTCACAGCTCCATTTCCACCAAGATCAAACTTCAGGATTTCATTTCTTTCCGCAGAAAGCAGGGCTGTAGCTATTCCTCAGCCCGCAAGTTTTATGGGGGCAGTGAACTGGCGCCTATATTGTGTTACTAAACCATAACCGGGCAGTAAATTACATGGAGGAAAACAAAAGCAAATTCTGCTGAGCAGGGATTTTTGTTGTTGTTGTTGTTCTTGTTGTTGTTTAAAGAATTACTTTACCTCACTCTAAAGGAACAAATAGCGAAACATTTCTTACGAAGTGTCATCATATTTCATCTTTATTTTGTTTTCAGTTCCTTTAGCGATAGAAGCAATATCTGAAAGAAGCAGGTTCCGCGTGCCCTAGCAGTTTGTAACAGTTAGCAAGTAAACCCTGTTTTAGTAACTCTTAGCATTTTGCTTTTACATCCCTGGACAAAACATGCCAGGGAGACAATCAAAATCAAATGTTTCAACCCTCTCAGCTTTCCTGAAACTGCCGAGTGTTGGCATCAGCATTTTTTGCTCATGGAGAACAAGTTTTTCAGGGGGAGGTGATGGGGCAGCAGGAGACAGAGCGATGCCATAAAATGGACAAAAACCTGTCATTGCCCCGATAGTGTAAAGACCCAAAGGGGTTGCGGGAGGTGAATCGTAGTTCCCCGGGGAGGCTGAGTGTTGAGCTCCCATCAAATCTCTTTCTATCTCATTGTATCCACCCACTCCCCACCCCAAAGCTGCAGCAGAATTTGGGACATGCATGCCATAGCACTTCTGTACCAAATAGGGAAGCACAAAACTCACTGGCATCCCTGCTTCCTTCAATAGTGACATAAACGATTACTAGAAGACTCGTGTGTGACACTCTTTAAAAAACAAAAACAAAAAATAGAATCCAGGCATGGGGTATTCCCTACTGATCCACCCCACGCCCCATTAAGCAATGTCATCGTGCTTGTGAGATGGGTATTGTTTTGTTAGAGAGAGAACTTGGGGTTCTGAGAAGTTGCCCACCTTCTTACCCCGACAGAGCATCCTGAGTTCTGTTGTACAGATTCTGTAAATAGAGAGGAGCTGTTCAAGGGCAAACCTGCCCATTGCGAGAAACCTGGGTCTTTGGGAACCTCCTCCCTTTGAAACAAGCTCTCAGACTCTAAAGAATTGGAAGGATCAAATGTTATATCTTATTTAGAAAAAAAGAAAAGGTCAGATTAAAATTTTTATAAAATTAATATACTCCTAAAACTCTTAAAGGTTACATGGTTTCTTCAGAAACAGACTCCCTTCATCTCTAGAGAGAGAGTTAGGGAAGCTGTTTGCATTACACGTGACCATCAGCAAAATGTGCATCAGAAGACAAGGGGCTCTTACTAGAAATTCAACAATTCAGAAACGTACAAGGGTCTCTGAGCCTCCAAGATGATTCACCTTTCATGTTGCTGAGAAAATGAATTAATTCTTGCACAAAGGGTTCTACCACAGACAAGGCTTTTATTAAAAGAGAGAATGGAGGAAAAAAAGAAGAAACCAGCATATGGGGATGGTGAGGACAGAAATTATGCTCCTTAGTAAAAATATTAGGGTAGTCTGCTCACCATGACAAATAAAACCACGTAGTCAAAACAGTTATGTCTTAAAATGAGAGACAGCCGAATGTCTGGAGGAAAAAATGGGAAGTAGAACCGCGTGTGCTCCCAAACATTTTTTAGCCCATCTCCTGAATCCTAGCATCTTGATATACCAGCTCTGGAAGGAGTTTGAGAGATTCTTCCTCGATGACTGACACACAGGAGCCACCTTCCTGCAGTTTCGATTACCAGCAGCCCAATGAGATCTGAAAATATTGAATCGAAGATTCCAGAAATAAGTAGTTCTTAAGTTTTAAATTGTGTGCTATTCCGAGGAGCATGATGGAGCCCATCTGCCACTTCTGGACACTCCTCAAGCGCACCCCCTCTGTAAAATCTGTCTCACGTCCCCAAGCTGAGAGGACTCCTCCTCTAGGTTCCTTTTGTGGTGGATCCCACAGATCATGTTCTGTGATCCCACTGTTTTGAAATCTAGGCATTACCCCCACACAGGCATTATGCCATCCCAGGCACAACAGAGTACTGAAGTTCAAATAGTGGTTGACCTTCAAGTGCTACTGTCCTTCCTTTGGGAGGTGAGAAATATGGTGAAAGGATTTCTTTGAATTCCCTCACAGGCTGGAGGGAGCAAAAATTTCCAAACAACGCCAGCTGAGGAGGTTGGCCTTCTCGTCACTCCCAGTCCCCTGACACGCTGCCACAGTCCCAGCTCTTTCTGGAATCTGACGAACATCGTCCTAGGGAAACAGATCAGGGCTAACTGGACAAAAGTGACGGAGGAATCATTCTGTTACTAAACTCACGCCATTACCATGGGTCTCGGAATCTGGTGCCTAACCTGCCACATCAGCACCACCTGGGAGTTTGTTGGAAGTACACAAGCTCAGACCTACTGAACTAAATTTGGGGGTGGGGTCCTTAGCAACCTGAGGTTTTTTTTAAATATATGTCTTCATTGATTTCAGAGAGGAAAGGAGAGAGAGATAGAAACATCAATGATGAGAGAGAATCATTGATAGGCTGCCTCCTGCATACCCCACACTGGAGATCAAGCCCTGACCAGATCGAACCATGACCTCCTGGTTCGTAGATTAGACACTCAACCACTGAGCCACACTGGACGGGCAGCAACCTGAGTTTTAACAATCTACCCAGGTGATCCTGGTGGCATTAACAACCGCTAGCTTATTAGAAATGGAGGAAGTGATATTTCCCAGTTGTCAATATACCACTGGAATGTAGGATTAATCTGGAAATAAGCCAGAATAGTAGCGTGGGAGCAGCTTTTAGAGGATGGGCCCTGAGTGTGAGGCAGAGTTCCGGCCGCTGAGGGTGAGGAGGGCATCCTGAGGCCTGTGATGGAGGCGGGTAGCACCACCTCCTCACCTTCCTGCTCAGTCTCCGCCACAGCTCTGTGGGATCCTGGGCAAAGCACTGGAGCTCTCTGAGACACTGTTTTGACAGAGAGAACAACATGTTTATCCTTCTATTTCACAGATAGAATGAGCAGCAGAAGAGCCATTTGGAAGTGGGGAGCTATGTTGCTGGGCCCACCCCTGTGAGACTAGACGTTTCTACACAGCTCTGGCTAGCCAACGCTTACAACGCTATCTGTAAATCACCTTTCTATTCTTTCCCATCAGAATCCTTCCTGGGACTTTTTTTTTTTTAATTTAACTCAAGAGTAATTTGTAGTTTGGAAAGTTTTCCTGAGCAAGACTATGTTTAAGCTTCCACTTTTAGACACCAGACTTCTTGCTCACCTCTCCCCACCCTCCTCTCCTGCGTGGTGTCACGAATGGACTAATCAGTAACCACAGGCCTCTGTAAATCCAGGGGCAGGAGACATCCATGGCAAGATGGGCCCTGAGGCAGGAGAGGACTGTCATTTGTCAACTACCAAGCTGTTTCTGTTGGTTTCACAACACAGCCTTCCTGACTTTTCTGAGGCTAGAAATGTGGGCAAATAACTTTCAAAAAGTAAAAGAATCAATTAAAAACATGTATGTGCTTGGAAAAATAGTTATCTCTTGAATGTTAGTTCTTGAAGGTGACAACATTAATGCCATACAGCACTCAAATGACATAGACTCATTGGATACTTTGAGGGCCTCATTTAAGAAGCATACAAAATAGCTGAGGGAATGGACTAGTAAATGACTCCTACTTCTATGGCCAGTAAGTTGACAGTGCCCATCAAAACCTAAAATACATGCACAATGGGAGCCAACGTTACACTTCTAGGACTTCCTCTTCCAGATACACTCCAATACACAAATTGGCTCTGTGTGTTAGGACAAAGATCTCCAGGTCTGGGCAGTGCTAAATGTTAGTACTAAATGTTATTCTTGCTAAGGGTTAAAGTGTAGCACAATATTTTGCAGACCAGTTATAAACAGGAGCTTGACAGGAACCCAATAGAATGCATGGAGCCAACTGCAAAGAAGAAATCGTGTATAGAAGCAATGGCTAAGCCTCCTTTAGGGGAGACAGAGCTCTGCTTCTGAATCCTGTCTCCTTGACTTGCTACAACCAAATAAAACTATCTTACCACAAGCACGTCTCGTTGGTGAATAGAGAACCCTAATTGGTGAACCCCTTGAGTTGGGTAACATGTGTATTCAATAAAATATTTTGTGTTAATAGGGATCTGGTTAAGTAAATTATAGTTATAGAATACTTGGCAACCAGAGCAAAGAATTCAGAAGTGCTTTATGTCCTGATGTGGAGAAAACGCTAATACCTACTGGTATTCACAAAGGAAAAGGCAGTCCGTGTGCTCAGCATATTGCCATCAAAAACCAGGAAAAAGAATGTCTATTTGTTTGTTTATACAAAAATACATGGAAAAATGTGGGTACAAAAGAAACAACCTTGGCAACTTCCAAGGAAAGGAACTGGGGGGCTGGGACATGGGTTGGAAGACACTTTTCACTATATACCCTTTTGTTCCCTTTAAGTTTAGAGCTGTATATTGCTACTTTTTTAAAAAAAGAAATGAAGTAAAAATAAGGATTTTAAACGAGTTTTAAAAATAAATTATTAGCCTGAAAAATAAAGTCAAAATCTAATTTTTCTTAAAATAATCATTCTAAATGGCTGTCAGTTTGAAACTCTTTTCCTAAAAGTGCAACAAAACTTCTCCAGTCTATAAAGAAAAAAAAAATGATTTTCTTTTTTGGGCCTGCTAAGTAAAACAGGATGAACCAAGTAGCCTTCCTTACCCTTATCCCAAAGAGGCAAGGCCAAAGATATGAGCCAGGGAGAAAAGTCACTGGAACAGTGATCATGAAAACGGACAACATGTGAAAGTATGAAAGGGAAGCTATGTTAAGCTAATAATTTATTTTGATGGCATTGACTTAGTAAATTATATACCACACAAAAATGCAACGTCTGTAAAAACAAACCAATTGCTCAATAAAAATTAACCGGTCACTGAGTCAATGGACATAAAGTTTTGTAATGAAACCAAACAGTCACTGCATATGACCTCATAAAGAAAACACCATGCCATGTAATGAATAACTGACCCAACAATAGCCTTCCTGTAGTTTTAAGAAGTCCTCCCTGCTGTTATTTGTATCTTTGAATGGAGACAGAAGTCATAATCATGAAACATCCTTGAGTTTGTGGACCAAACATAATTGTCCAAGGGACCAAAACAACGGAATGTAGCTAAGCAGCCCTGCCCTGTTTGTTTAAGTTACGGATGGATTTTGGATCATCAGAGCCAAGGCAGGCCTGCATATTCTTCAAGCTGCCCTCCATAAATGTTATGTTTCTCAGCAGGCTTGTGCTTCTTACTGCGCGGCTGCGAATTTAATGGTGTAATCTACTCCCTGACAAGTGACAAGTGCTGCTGTAGGACAGATGATGGGTTTTAATCATCAGCAAAGCGAGTACGGAATTAACATCCTTGAACATAAGTGGATGAGTTTCCACCCCATGTGGAAATGGAAGATCTAGCACCTTCTGCATAGAAGTGAGCTGATGAGAGGATCAAGATTTCCCTTAAGGACATTTTAGACGCATTCCAGCATAGGCACAAATGGAAGACTGGTGCTCAAAATTTGACCAAGATTTAATATTTTTGCCTGAAAAAGATGAAGACATGTATTTCAAAAGTTCATCTTGGTCTTTTTTCTGTTTTTAAGCCAGGAAAGCTCCCAGAGAGCATTTAAATTTGAACAAATGGCTTTGTGGTAAAAGATAAAAAATAAGCTGATTACAAAGTGTATGTCTGGATACCTACATCAGTTGGCTTACATGGGTGTGAGCAAAACAACAGTTAAATGTTAGAGGATAATTAAACAGGAAAGCTGATTTGACTATATTTCATCTCTTCCTGGCAGTGTATCAGTTAGAATAAAAGTTTCAGCCTCACTTAACAGAAAAAAATAACAAAATAACAGTGGCTGAAACAAACCAAAAAAACACAAAAAACTTATTTCTCTTTCACATAAAAGAACTCTAAAGATAGGCAATTCAGGGCTGTGTAGTGGCTCCAGGGTCATAAGGAACCAAGCAAGGTTCCTCCTAACTTCTTCCTCAACATCTTAGCCATCCTAGGGTGCTTTCCATCCACAAGGTCACCCACAAGGTCGGCCAAGATGGTAGCTGCAGCTTCTGCCAACATGCCCAAACATGAAGAAGGAGAAGGAAAGTGGACACATCTCCCAGCTGAGTGTTGGGGAGATATAATTAAGATCAAAATCTTCTCCCAATCCAGAAATCCTCTCCACAAAGGTAGCAGAGGAAGAAAACACTGTCATTGCTGAATAATCATTAAACAAGGATCTGATATGCTACACAGGCAATCTGATAAGAGACTGCAAAGACAGAGAGAAATCCCATCTTCCACCCACAGAGCCAGGCAGATACAATCCTTTCCATACAGAACAAAACGAGCCCTAAGTCAGAAGACTTCACACAGTTCATCTGTTGTCAACCTGAAAACTGAGGTGCCCATCTGTGTTAGTTCACTGAATGTATACAATTGGAATCCATACAAATTTCCCATATGTTTAGGATAGCAGATAGTTTTACAAACTGGAGCCAAGTTAACTAAAGTTAGGCTCCTACCTCCTGCTGAAGGTTGGAAATCAGGATTTTAAAAAGATTCCCAGGTGATTCTAATGTACAGCCAAGGTTGAGAACCACTGCTTTAAGGGATGGTCCCATTTACAATAGCAACACAAACTGGACTATACCTAGAAATTATCTTAACAAGAAATGAACAAAAACTGAAGGTAGAAAATTTTAAAACCCTCTGAAGGACACAAAAGAAGACTTAATCAAAAGGAAAGCCATACTTTTCATAGTAAACACACACACACACACACACACACACACACACACACACAAACTCTACATCATATTACTGTCAATTAACCATAAAGATTTTTTATCCTTTTAATACAATAAATAATGACTCTTTAAAAATAATTTTTTATTGATTTCAGAGAGGAAGGGAGAGGGAGAGAGAGGGAGAAACATTAATGATGAGAGAGAATCATTGATCGGCTGCCTCCTGCATGCCCCCTAATGGGGATCGAGCCCTCAATCCCAGGCATGTGCCCTGACCAGGAATGGAACCGTGACCTCCTGCTTCATAGGTTGACCCTCAACCATAGAACCACACTGGCTGGGCTAATGACTTTTTTAAAAACTAGAATAGATAAAACTGAAGTTTATTTTAAGATAGTAAATAGGCAAAAACAGCCAGGGAAACTGTAACAGTGAAGAGCAACACAGGAGGATTGGCCCCTCTAGATGATGAAATATATTACAGCAGTGTTTTCTGGCCCATGGATAAACAGAGCAAATCACAGAATGCAACCTCTAAAAATGAACAAAAATACATAAGAGGATTAAGAATGGCAATTCAGATCAACAGGGAAAAGGTAGGCTTTTTAAATACATGCTATTGGATCAACTGGGTAATCTGGAGGGATGGTGTTTAAATAGAACTCAAATCTCACAATATATATCAGAAAAAAATCTTAATGAATAAAAAATTGAAATTAGCCCAGCCAGTGTAGCTTAATGGTAGAGCATCAACCTATGAACCAGGAGATCACAGTTTGATTCCTGGTCAGGCCACATACCCTGGTTGTGGGCTCCATTCCAAGTGTGGGATGTGCAAGAGACAGCCAATCAGTGATTCTCTCTCTCATCATTGATGTTTCTATCTCTCTTTCCTTCTCCCTTCTTCTCTGAAATAAATTCAAATTATATATACATATATTTTTTAAGGGAATTGCCTAGGCTTCCAGCACTATTCATATTCATATACTATTCATATTCACTTGTAACAAAATTAATTGTGATTTTAAGAAATGTTTAATTTTTGAAATAATTGAAATAGACTATTATTATAGGTACTAGAGGCCCAGTGCACAAAAATTTGTGCACTTGGGGGGCGTCCCTCAGCCCAGCCTGTGCCCTCTCACAGTCTGGGACCCCTTGGGGGATGTCCACCTGCTGGCTTAGGCCTGCTCCCTGAGGGATTGGGCCTAAGCTGGCAGTCAGACATCCCTCTGGCAACCTGGGAGCCCTCGGGGGATTCCACTTGCCAGTGGGGAGCAGGCCTAAGCTGCAATCGGACATCCTTAGTGCTGCTGAGGAGGCGGGAGAGGCTCCCACCACCACCGCTGTACTGGCAGCCATCAGCCTGGCTTGTGGCTGAGCAGAGCTCCCCCTATGGGAGCGCACTGACCACCAGGGGGCAGCTCCTGCATTGAGTGTCTGCCCCCTGGTGGTCAGTGTGTGTCATAGTGACCAGTCATTCCAGTCGTTCTTCTGTTAGGGTCAATTTGCATATTGCCCTTTTATTATATAGGATAACATAGCAATCAAGTAAAAAGTAAAAACAAGACTCAGTTGACTGGCCTTTGAGAGTGACTTTCATCCCATATTTACAAAGTGTCCTAATTCTAGAATTTCACCAAAAGAAAACTATGCAAAATCAAGATAACTGGGAATAATTTTGAGTTTGACTTCTCTTTTTCATCCGCCCCCCCATCCCTAAAATTCAAAATATATTTGGAAAGCAGATTTGGAAGTATATGGTGCTTAATTAGGTAATTTATGTTTTTTAAAAAATTATTCCTAAAGAAAATGCCTGAGCCTTAACTGCTGTGCCCTTTGGGAACTGAGTGAGAAATAAATGGGTGAGGAGGGGAAGGAGTGCTTGTATTGGTGAAACTGAATGTACAAGTGGTTAGAGAGGTCCTGTGGCTGCAGGAATGAGGATGGATTTCATCAATTAAAATGAAAAACTCAGAGTGGAAGTCACACAGGATATACATATTTAGAGGAAATAGAAATCAATTTCCTACTAAGAAGTATGTGATTAAGGGACCAAAAATGGACTATCATGTAACCATGTAATCATATGGATATTTTCTTTTATGAAAGAAAAATATAATTTGAGGACTAAAAATAGGAGAACAGCATGGGGCAGATTATCTAATTATAAGGAGAGCTTTTATTCTTCAGCAAACATCTTCCTATTGGTGCTTCATCCTTTTTAAGGGATGGTGGGATTAACTTTTCTCCAGTATCTGACTTGTCTTAGTCATCTCTGGCTAGTTAGGACCTAGAGCTTGGAGCTGAGTTGTGGCTCAATAAAGTGTGGACACTTCTTTATAGGATCCTTTAAAAATCTTCCATAATGACCGACAGGGAGGCGGCAGGCACGCAGGGGCCTAGAAATGAGCAACCACAAGATTTCATCAGCTGGACCAACAGAATAAGGAAGTTCCTGATATCAGGGAGAGAAGTGAACTTTATGACAGCCATAAAACAGGAAGTGTACAAAAAGAATGTTTGTAGAATGCATGTTCATGAGCAAGAGAATGTTCCTCTATTTGACCTTAAATACTTATTATGAAATATTTTGGGACTTTTCTTTTTTTAAAAAAAATATATATTTTATTGATTTTTTACAGAGAGGAAGGGAGAGGGATAGAGAGTTAGAAACATTGATCAGTTGCCTCCTGCACGCCCCCTACTGGGGATGTGCCTGCCACCAAGGTACATGCCCTTGACCAGAATCGAACCTGGGACCCTTCAGTCTGCAGGCTGATGCTCTATCCACTGAGCCAAACCAGTTAGGGCTTTTGGGACTTTTCTAAGAAGAAAACTGCAATTGCCTGCTATTGCAGGAAACTGCCTTGCCAGTGGCCTGGCATTGTGGGAATTGGTCGGGTTTTTTGTGACTGCCACCCAAAACTGGTAACCACTAAGTCAAAGTTAAATAAGTATAAGCTTAAATTAAATTATTTCCCTTCCTTGTTTATGTATTTCTGCTGAATGAGGACATTTTAGCAATGATTTTATATTCATTAGGAGGATGGAATGTAACATGGCAAGTCAATCATAATGATTATAATGAAAACACAATTATAATGAAAACACTAAGACATTCTCTTTTTTGTTACTCATTTATTCTTCTTTCTTTCCTTCCATCCATCCATCCATCCATCCATCCACCCATCTTCCCATCTATATGACAGCTCAACCACCTACCCATCCTTTCATCTATTTTATCATAAATCCATCTTCTTCCCATCCTCCTCTCCTTTCATTCATCCATTTTCCCATCTATCCATCTATTTTTCATTTCTCCTTTTGATACTTTTTAAATGTTTTTCCACAATACTCTATGTTTAGTTGGGATAAAATACAGCATCTCTTGTGACATAACACTGCTTTATCTCTCAATGTGAATAGATCAAGAAGACAGAAATTTATGAGTTGTGTTCAATCGTTCCCAAAGAATGACATTGAAATGCCTAGCTACAAAAACAATTTTTCAGGATTAAATTTAAAGCTGTTTTCTATCATTGAAAACTGAAAACTATTCCTCTAGAAATAACCAAGGAAAATACATGGTGTTTTCAAAGGAAAGATAATCCTAATAAACATTTATAAAAATGAGGGGTATGTGTGGACATGTCAGAAGCCTGAATATAGGAGTGCTTAGAAGAGAAGAAATAGATGAGTGATTCTGAGCCTTTTGGGAATTGCTATCTACAATCCACAATTATACCTTTTGCTTCATGATATATTCTATCTTCTGAAAACATACAACCCCTCCCACAGTTACCTATTTGGTATCAATTTAAGAATATAACTATGTATATAGGCGTGTGCAAAAACCAAGGTTATTATCAGTTTAGCCAGTGATTTTCTGGGCATAATCCCAGGCGTACTTAAACCTCTATATAAGAATCATAATGTGTTCAATTGCACCACCCAGTTCCTCCTACTATGGGTTCTCACTTTGAAAAAGAAAGTTAAATTCTGAGCATATCATCAAACAGAAATTGTCCCATAGTTGTAGCTAGTTTAGAGTGCAATGTAGAACAGTTATCAATAATATTTGTATAGTAAAAGAAAACTTCTTACACTAAGAAGGGACACCACATATTAGACCTTTCCATCACTTATTTGCCCTATTTTTTACAAATGGGGTAAATCTTCCATTCCTCTGTAATGGGGTCTATGATGACTTGCTTCTTTGAAATTGTTAAAAAAAAAAATTTAGTCATTTACAAAATACAAACAAGTCCACAAACAATCATAAAAGAGGATGATTTATTAAAGGGGAAAGTTGAACCCTAACCGGTTTGGCTCAGTGGATAGAGTGTCGGCCTGCAGACTGAAAGGTCCCAGGTTTGATTCCGGTCAAGGGCATGTACCTTGGTTGCGGGCACATCCCTAGTAGGGGGTGTGCAGGAGGCAGCTGATCGATGTTTCTCTCTCATGGATGTTTCTAACTCTCTATCCCTCTCCCTTCCTCTCTGTAAAAAATCAATAAAATATTTTTTTTTAAAAAGGGAAAGTTGAGGGGTTTGGGACATATAGTAGACACCCAACCTAAACTAGTAGAAGAGGAGGGATTTTTCTTGAGGGTTGAATGAGGGCATCAGATCCAAAAGGATAAGAAAGAAGGGATGTGGAGAGTGTTGAGTAAAGGCCTTGAGGGGAGAGAGCAAGAGCAGGGCATGGCCTAGCCCTAGGGACTTCCAAGAAATGGCTTCAATGTCAATAGTAGAGAGAGTGACGGGAAGGACAAGGAGAGAGATGGTGAATAAGCTGGAAATGCCAAAGATCGGGCTGGGGAAATAAGGGTAGACCAGATCTATCAGAGCTAAATTTATTATCAGTGTTTTCCAGGAATGTTGATCCCCCTTCCGCCCCCCCCCCCCACCCGCCAGATGGGGGTGGGGGGACTATGAAGCCACTTAAAGACTTAAAGCATGTGGAACTGGTACAAAGAGAATCATGTCTCAGAAACGTCATTCCAGCTGCATTGGAGACTGTGAATTAATCCAGGAGAAAGTGGTTGTGGAGTGTCAGACTAGATGAGAGGTAGTGTCAGACCCAGAGACTGAAGACAGAAAGAAATGGATGAAATTGATGCGTTTAAGAAGTGGATTTAGCAGAAGGTGGTGAAGACTGGTTGTGAGGTCGGGAAGAGGGAGTGAGGCGGAGGAGGAACTGGAGATATAGGAAAATATTGCACAATGAGGAGATTAATGGTCAGAGCGGGGAGCCAGGTATACTGCATATTCTTTAATACTCTTCTCAGGTGACAACAGCTTTGTACTATTTTTTTCTAAAGGGAACACAAAGAATGTTTTTCTCACATGATTAATTGAAATTTGATTTTCTGTTATTGCCAGTTAGGATCCACACAAAAGGCAACTCCACACTAAGTTGTACTTGCTGTTTGTGTTACTGCTCTTGGTTTTGCCTTACAAACACAGCAAGTACAATAAATTCTATCCTGTGGGATTCCCATCAGAAAAGGAAGGAAAATGTTGTGCTTATAAGGATATGTGCTACATTATCAAGTATATTTCTGACTGGAGGGAATCTCCACGTTGAGTAAGCTTCCAAAACAACTGAATCCTCTCTGCGTACAATTCCTTTTTGCAAATTTTCTATTGTTATTGGGTTTCATCGATTTTTAAAGATATTTTAAGAGTGGTTTCAGGTTTACAACAAAATTGAGAGGAAGGCACACAGATTTCTCATATATCCCCTGCCCCATCCATGCCTAGGCTACTTCATTATCAACATCACTTAACAGAATGGTACATTTTCACCAAGCATGTACCTAACTGACACATCAGAATTACCCAAAGTCCTCAGTTTACATTATGGTTCACTCGTGGTGTTATACATGCTACAGGTTTGGATAAATGTATAATGACATGTCTCCATCATTATAACATCACACAGACTATTTTCACTGCCTGAAAAATCCTCTGCACTGACCAATCACCTCCCACCTCTTCCCTGCTCCTGGCAACCACTGATCTTTTTATTGTCTCCACAATTTTGCCTTTTCCTGAATGTCATATAATTGGAATCATACAGTGTGTAAACCTTTTCAAATTGGCTTCTTACACTTAATAATATGCATTTACGTTGCCTCCATGTCTTTTCATGGTCTGCTTACCATGCTCACATCTGATGACTAAAAAGAATTTTCACTAAAACCATTCATTTAAAGCCTTCTTTCTCTACTCTCCATCGAGCCAGGAAATGAGATTGAGTTGGGGAAAAGGAGCACCATAGGACATATTTGGGAAGCTACTCTCCCTGTGGAACAGCTAACTTTAATCTAACGACATATGGAATTGACCAAGAACCTCCTAAATATATGCCACCACACCCCATCTAAATGGGAAAGTAGACAGATACATGCACATTCGACACTGGAAACTTTGGGGAGAGTTTGCCTCAAAACCTAGCATTTCAGTGAATGTAAAAATAAGTATCCTTCTGGTTTATCTCCACCTGTGCTCACTGTCCCTTCCTTTCAGCCTCACTTTTACATTAATTCTAGTATCTCCTTCCCCCACCTGCTTATATATATTTCTTATTCCCATGTTTTATTTCCTGCCTTTTCTGCTCCCTCTTTTATCTTCCCTCCAGCCCCATCCCCCTCCCCCCCCCCCCCCCCCGCCCCCACTCTGCCCCTATTCCTGTGCTTTTTTGTCCACTTATGTAACTGGAGAGCTGCTCTCTTAACTTTCTCTAAGCTGCTTTCCATATATTTAAAACCTCCAGATGCTGGGGTAGCCATCAATCTGGGAGACACAGGCAGCTGCGTGATGCCTTGCCCTCCAGATGGGCTTTCAGGGTGACCCTGTCTGATCACCAGGCTCGACGTATGAAAAACAACCACTGAGGAAATTCATGGCAGGCAAACTCCCTGCGCGATGTGGGGCAGCGGCTTGATGGATGGGCAGGCGATGATGGATCGCTCGCTTCCTACCCTTAGTCCACGAATTTTGGTTCCTGAGTTCCCTCCAGCAGGGACTGAATCATCCCAGAGATAAGGTAACAGCACTCGGCTGGGAGCTGGACTCTGGGCTTGTTACTTGCTGAGGGCAATCACTCTCATTACTCAGTGAAGCAAATTATTACTAACCATGGAAGGTTTTAGTCCACTTCAGTGGTTGTTGTTGTTACAGTTCTATAATACATCATCTGTATATTGTATTGTGTGTTCACCACCCCCATTTCAGTGGTTTTAAATTAAACAGACGGCCTGGCATATGCATCTAGATTCCTAGCACCATAAAAAAAAAAATTCTCTTCCAAAGTAAGGACAAAATATGGAATTCAAGTAAAAGGCAAAATTTATATATAGAAGCTTAATAATCCCCCTTGTCATCTGTTTGTTCTTTTTGGGAAATGACTATTACAGCTCACTATAATCTTAATCCTGAGTAGTTGCTTTTTTATTAGTGTTAGAAAATGAATCTAAAGTCTGAATATGAAAAAACTGGGTGACTTTAACATGCTTGCCAACATTATCTCATTAATCCTCATGGTGCTTCTGAAAGATGCATGCTATGTATTTTTATCTCCATTTTACAGAATGCATAACCAAGATATCCCAAAACTCTTTAACATGCTTAAGATCACAGTGTGGCTCAGTAACATAGTCAGAAATAAAAGCCAGCTTTTCTAACAAGAGGGTTCTGACAATTAATCAGAAACACAGCAAGTCTGTTCTTTGATGACTAGAAGTTCTATCTGAAGCGGAACGTTGATTTGAGCAGAAATAAAGTTGTCACAGCTGGTGATTTTATATCTTTAGAAGATTGTCCGTCCGAAAGCCCATAACAAAACATGTAGCCCCTGCTTTGATTTGGTACATCACAGCAAAGATATCTACCAAAGAAATTCTTGTAAAGAGAATCTTATTCTCCTCCACATAGCTTATTTATAAAATTCAGAAGTTATTACTATGGAAAACAGAATCAATAGACCCCAGTCGAAAAAAGAAGTTGCAATGCAGAGTTCAACATTTTGCAAGAAGTCGGTTGAGCATCTTGGAAACTGAACTCAGTTACCTCCTAGGGCTTCTGGTTCCTGGTCCTGGAACCAGCACTGCCAAGTATGAATAATAATAACGGCCACATCGGATAAACAGATGTGGCAAAAGTCACCCCTGTTCCCCAGGGCTTGGCTGATCCTAGTGAGCAGGTATTTAATGCATAATTGTTGACTATGAAGGGGGAGAATAATCAATGATATTCAAATGTGCCACTGTCACTCTGCCCAACATATTTCCACCTGCAGACGACCTGATTGTACCTGGAGTATTTCAAGATCTTCCCACCACCTAATGCTTTTCCAACCAAGAGATCTCTTCCATCTCCCTTCAACAAAAAGAGTTTCCCATCTCTATGAATACCATGGTTTCACATTTGTAACTGCCATCATGTCACTTTAATTGAACAGATAACCACTAAGTCAGTGGTTTTCCAACTTCTTTGAGCATAATAATCACCTGGGGTGCATGTTAAACATAGATTCTTAGGCCTCCAGTAATTTTTACTCAGATGGGAAGGCAGGACTCAGCATTTAAACCAGAATACCAGGGGATTTTTTTTTTTTTTTATATTTTATTGATTTTTTACAGAGAGGAAGAGAGAGGGATAGAGAGTCAGAAACATCAATGAGAGAGAAACATCGACCAGCTGCCCCCTGCACATCTCCCACTGAGGGTGTGCCCGCAACCAACGCACACGCCCCTGACCGGAATCGAACCCGGGACCCTCCAGTCCGCAGGCCGACGCTCTATCCACTGAGCCAAACCGGTTTCGGCAAGGGGATTTTGATACAGGCATTCCAAAACCACTCTTAGAGGAGAAGAAAAAAAAAAGCTCCTTATAATGGCCCTATTACTATTACACAGATAAAGAAATAGAGGTTCATCTAACCACTATGCTATATTTGGTTAAACTTATAGGACATTGCCATTTTTGTAGGTCAAAAAGAGTTGAATATAGGCAATTCCACATGGCTTACCCTGATACATTTCCATCTGATGTTGCTGCCTGCATATTTATACTGAAAGTCTAACTATATATTGGCCTCATATTCCACTGGAACCTTCTTTTAAATACTCCTTCCAGCATACCAGAATTGTCTATATTCATATACCAATTTATCTATCTTTCTATTTGTCTCATATTAGCAATCAGTTCTACTTGAACAAAGAGATTAAACCAAAAGAAGCAAAGTAAATGTAATTCCCTGACAACAAAATCAGATTAATAAACCTTTTATAGGGCTATCGACCTTACCACGAAGAATGAAGATTGACTAGCCAGCTTTCAGGTTTCTGCGAGAGCAAGGGCAAAACTTGCAGCAAAGCAACAGAAACCAAGCCTGTGAAGTTCATCTCTAACTTCTTTAATAAAAGCAGGGAAGAGGAACAAATGGTCCCCCTCAGAATTTCCTGGGTATCAGAATAGCCTAGAGGAAACTATTGGTTTTAACATTGGTTCAGTAAGTAGGACTATGCCAAGGAAAGTTCAATTTGATTGTCAGCCTATGAATTCCCTACTCCATCAAAGGGTTCCATCTTTCACGCAGTCTCACCAGATTGCTTTGAGTAAGTTCCATGAGGCCATAACCATCTCTGTCTTCATTCAGCTCTTGATTATCAGTACCTGGCACACGACGTGACTTGGGGTAGTGGTGGAAAAGTATATGTTTATAAAAGCATGAATTGATATAGTCACAATACAAACAATGGTTGGTTTTATAATCCCAATGATAACTGGTTATGTAATCATGGGTGAGTCATTTAAATTCTCTGGGCCTCCCTTTTCCTATACAGTCTCATGGGGGAGATAAATACTTGATCAAAAAATGTCCAGAGAAAGCATGGAATTTGACTGTGCTAAGTGCTATGAAGAGGCACGTGGTTCCTTGAGACTTCCTAGTGGGTTTGAAGAGATTTAGCTTACTGGGGAGATTGGAGAAGAATTCCCTGTGCAGTGGATAGTGAATTGAGATCTGAACAAGGGGTTCAGGTGAAGAGAGGAGGAAAGAGTATTAAGGTAAAGCAAGAACAGCATGTCAAAAGCAGATGCAGAAGGAGCGTGGGGGCTGACAAACCTTTGGATTCAAAGCAGAGGCTTGGCCCTAGCCAGTTTGGCTCAGTGGATAGAGTGTCGGCTTGTGGACTGAAGGGTCCCCAGTTGGATCCAGGTCAAGGGCACATGCCTGCGTTTTGGGCTCAGTCCCCAGTAGGGGGCTTCATTTACTTTGATTCTCTCTCATCATTGTTGTTTCTATCTCTCTGTCCCTCTCCCTTCCTCTCTGAAATCAATAAAAATACAATTTTTAGAAGATATATTTATCAAAGCAGAGGCCTGAATCAGCAGCACTGGCACCATCTGAGTGCTGGTTAGAAATACAAACACATGTAGGGGAAGACACCATGTGAAGATGGAGGCAGAAATGGAAGGGATGTGGAGTTTGTGAGCCACGATAGCTGATTGCCAGCAACCACCAGAAGATAGAAGGGAGGGGCCTGGAAGAGATTCTCCATTCCAACCCTGCTGACACCGTGATTTCACACTTCCAGCCTCCAGAACTGTGAGAGAATAAATTTCTGTTGCCTTATGCCTGGTATTTTGTCTTGGCAGGCCTAAAAAACTAACACAGGCGTGCCTTTCCAATACCCAGGAGAAATGTTTATATAGTTCAAAATGTAGATGTGAAACGGAGCTGTTACCCTAATGAGGGCTCTTCGTTAGAACCTGCTATTAAGATAAACATCTTTGATAATAGCCCTCTTAACCACTGTGCCCTAGGAAACCTGGGTATCCACTTTTGTTGTAAAGAACAGTCTGTGCGATCCCAAGCACCCCTTTGGCAGGCTCAGAGTTGAGAGAAAACAGATATAAACAGATAGGAAAGCAAGACAGGGTGGAGAGCTCTGAGAAAGTCTTCTCCAGGAGTGAGAGCTCCAACCTCTGCTTCAAGGACAGAGATGTTTCCTCGTGTTGGAGACTGGTGTGGCATCTGACTACCAGGCTCTAGTACAGTCTCTTGGAGACTTTCTCTAGTTCAGTGACCACTTCTTTGGTTTTGGTTTTGTTAATCCTCACCAGAGAATATTTTTCCATTGATTATTTATTTACTTTTTTTTTTTTTTTTTTTTTTTTTTAAATATATTTTATTGATTTTTTACAGAGAGGAAGGGAGAGAGATAGAGTTAGAAACATAGATGAGAGAGAAACATCGATCAGCTGCCTCCTGCACATCTCCTAGTGGGGATGTGCCCGCAACCCAGGTACATGCCCTTGACCGGAATCGAACCTGGGACCTTTCAGTCTGCAGGCCGACGCTCTATCCACTGAGCCAAACCGGTTTCGGCTATTTATTTACTTTTAAATATATTTTTATTGATTTCAGAGAGGAAGGGAGAGGATGAGAGAGATAGAAACATCAATGAGAGAGAATCATTGATCGGCTGCCTCCTGCACACCCCCTACTGGGGGTAGAGCCCACAACCCAGGCATGTGTCCTGACCAGGAATTGAACCATGACTTCCTGGTTCATAGGTAATGCTCAACCACTGAACTACGCAGGCTGGGCCCATTGATTTTTTAGAGAGTAGAAGGGAGGGAGAGAGACAGAGAGAGAGAAACATCAATGAGAAAGACACAAATCGATTGGTTGCCTCCCATATGTGGCCCAACTGGGACCGGGGATTGAGCCTGCAACCGAGGTACATGCTCTTGACTGGAATAGAACCTGTGACCCTTCATTCCATGGGCTGACTGACGCTCTAACCACTGAGCCCAACTGGCTAGAACCAATGATCACTTTTTAAGAAGTGCTTGGAGATAACCCATTCTGGGCCTTTCTGGTATGTAAACATCATTATCAATTCCTTGGAAGACTCTAAAGGCTATCCTCATTTATCATGGGCCAACTTCCCAGCCATCAGAGAGCAAATGGTTACAACAGGCTTATCGTCAGTGCTATCCTATATCCGGCACAGCCTCCAGTGTAATGGGGCCTTGAGTCCAGAAAAGAGTAGGAACTCGAACTGCTTGGGAATGAAGATCTCATTGTTCATCCTGCCTGGGTTTCTCTGGGTTTGTGTGTGTGATGGGCAGCTGGCCCCTCCTCCAGAGCTGGCCAAGAGGGATTGCCCTGGTTCAAAAGAATATTTGGCCTTTGGCAGGATGATCACTTAATATGAGTCACCAGAGGACAAAGAACAACACAGACGTTTCACATACAGAAGTTTCCGATGATTCGTGCTTCCAGAGTTCACGTCCAGTTTAGTTGTCCAGGACCTGAAACCATATCTTCATAGACGTAACACATGGCTGGTGCTAAAGGTCCCAAGTTAATCCACCTAATGCAGCCAAACTCACTGAATGCAGCTATCCCTGATAAATGATTACTATACAAAACTATCCAGAGCTCCCTCTTGGAATTCCTAAGACATACAGACCTGATGACCAAATCAAAGAGGCCTCTCACCTCTCCCTCAGTCCTACCCGTCCACCTGTTGTGTAATAAGTAAATATTTCCACAACTCGAAGCCAAATCAAACAAAAATCCTCTAAGCAGCGTTCAGAAATGGGCGTGTGCAGGAAACAACTCTCCGTGGTCAGGGAGGTCTCTGGCCAGACCTCTCCCGGTGAACTCTGACTTCTCTCCTGGGCTCCTCTTACTGCCAACCGCTTAACTCAGCTTCTGTGCTGCACGGATCCTCTCTGCAGGTCTAGGCATGAACTGAAACCTGTTCTTCCCCTTCGCCTGCTCAAAGCAGAGGCAGATGGATATTTTTATAAGAGAACTTTAACCACACAACAAAAACAATAATAAAAGAAAGTATAAAAACATGAACAGCCTGGCCAGTGTGGCTCAGTGGTTGAGCATTGACCCATGAACCAAGAGGTCACTGCTTCAATTCCAGCTCAGGGTACATACCAGGGTTTCAGGCTCAACCTCCAGTGGGGGGCATTCAGGAGGCAACTGATCGATATTCCTCTCTCATCATTGAAGTTTCTATCTCTCTCTCCCTCTGCCTTTCTCTCTAAAATAATCAATAAAAAAATATGTATTTTTAAAAAGCATGAATAAATGCCAATTTACATGTCACTGCCCTAGTGGCCCATAGATTGGAGAACAGATGATATTAATACCTAGGAAGACTTACTCACTTGGCTAACCTGCAGCGAAGATGGTGCTCCTGCCCTCCTCCTTCTCTGGCTGGGGAGGGTGAGGCTGGTCTCCCCACCCCTAATAGGCCAATAGAGCCCTGATAGTCATGAATCTATCACCACTAGTCCATGTTAGCCATGAGCTAGCTCCTGCAGGCTCACCAAAGCAAGACTGCCAGGTAGATTGGAGTGGACAGAGGAAAGGAGTAAATAATTTAAGACTTTGATCTCCACGCTGATAAGAAGTGTTCAGTGTCAACAAGGCAATTAAGGGAGTGGTGTAACTTTTGGGAGTTGGAAGCCAACCCCTGCAATTGGGCTGAGCTTCTATCTTCCTTCTTGTCCTTTTTATAGGTGCCTGGAGCTGTGCAACCAGTCTTGTCTCTTTAGCTCTGGAGTGGGGAGGGAAAGAGAGGGGTAAGCTCAGCCAGTGGTGAGAGCATGGGTCCCAACCTTTGAGTACTCTAGGCCTTTCCTTGGGAGAAGGTGAGGTGAACACAGAATCCTTAGCCAGGAGCAGCAGTGCTTCTGAAAACTCTGCATGGTTGCAGCCCCTCAGCTCAGTTGATCTGTGCTGGGGAAGGGACGTGAACCTGCAGGGAACTGAGAGTGCACAGCCAACAGCAGTGTGGCACAGACAGTCCTAACCACTCCCCACCTCTTTCCTATGCAATGTCCTTCAGGATTAAAGAGGAACAATTCCCACAGAGGGAGAGGGAAAGAGAATGGGTGGAGATGGGATAGGGGAGATGAAAGAAAAGAAGGAAAAGGAGGAGAACAAAAAGTGGATAAGGAAGGAAAATAAAGGGGAGAGAGGTAGAAGAGAGTAAAGTGACTAAAAAGGAAAATGATGAGGCTTTGAGAGCTAATGCTGGACACCCCACTTGGCTTCCCAGCCCCTGCATCGCCCTGCAGCCAAGGTCTCTGATGATTATCTCCCAGTGCAAGTTCTGGCCTGACCCTATTCCACAGTCAGAGAAAGGAGGTTACTCAACCACTGCCTCCCTTCTGGTATGTCTCGGAATGAACTCAGACTCCCAGCACAGGGTCTGCTGAGCAAGAAAGAGTTGCTGCACTCCATCGTTGCCTGCTGGCTAAGATTCTTTTGCTACTAAACAAACCCTGGGCTTGGAATCATTTGTTTCCCAGCCAAATATTTTGATCCAGCTGTGGGTTTCTGCCTGACTCTTCTCTTTTCTGATTG
Source organism: Myotis yumanensis (assembly GCF_028538775.1). Classification (NCBI taxonomy): domain Eukaryota; kingdom Metazoa; phylum Chordata; class Mammalia; order Chiroptera; family Vespertilionidae; genus Myotis; species Myotis yumanensis. The sequence continues at coordinate 200,801,539 of NW_027223753.1, read as the reverse complement.
TTTTCCTAATACTCCAGGTTCATTACAGAATTATTCACAATAGCCAGGAGGTGGAAGCAACCTAAATGTCTCCTGGTGAATGGATGGCTAAAGAAAATACATACACACTTTAACAGCTGGTAGCTGTTAAATGAAAATGAAATGTATTTTAATAAACACTGCCTTTATAATTATTCAAAGTGTGTGTGTACACTTTTAGGGCACCCTGCATATAATGTCATATCTATAAATGACTATTATTCAGCCTTAAAAAAAGGAAGGAAATCCTGTCAGACATGACAACAATGGTGAACCCAAGGACACCAGACTAAGTGAAGTAAGCCAGTAACAAAAAGACAAATACTGCCTGATTCTACGTATATGAGATATTTAAAGTAGTCAAACTCACGGAAACAGAAAACAGAATGTGGTCACTGGGGGCTGGAAGGAGGGGGACATGAGTAGTTGCTCAATGGGTAGAGTTTTAATTTTACAAGATGAAGTTCTAGAGGTCTGTTGTACAACAATATGCATGTAGTTAACACTAGTGTACTATACTCTTCAAAATGGCTAAGGCAGTGTAGTCAATAATACACACGGAGCCACTTTACAGTGGGATTGGAGCTGCCATGCCAGAGGAACTGCCTTATATGTCTTAACATTTCAAATCTTTGGATGTTAAAACAGGGCAAAATAATCTTTGGACTGGACCTAGAGCAACGTTGTGTCCCAAAACACTATTTGCGAAGATAACACAAAGCAGTTATTATGACCACTAGCTGATGACTGCTGGACTGAAAATTAAAAACATTGCTTAGAATTAATATCACTCTAGTATATTCTCTGCACCAATAGAAATGCTTTCCTTCTACAGATGTAATCCTCATAAATACCTCTTGCCTTTGTTTCCTAATCAGAACATTGTTTGGGCTACTTCCTGAGTCAATGTTTTCTGAATAGCTATTCTTATTGAGCTCAATAAAGGTGTGTTGCCTTTCACTTTGAAAGGCCCTTTTGTGTTCAAGTAAACAGTAATAAATTCTGTGCTAACCACAACTTTTAAAAATGGGAAATAACCCAAGTGCCCTATGGATGAATGGATAAACAAATCATGGTGTATATATGAATCTTATCTGGCCATAAATGGAATGGAGTACTGATACACGCTACAACCTAGGTCAGTGATGGTGAACCTTTTGAGCTTGGCGTGTCAGCATTTTGAAAAACCCTAACTTAACTCTGGTGCCATGTCACATATAGAAATTTTTTGATATTTGCAACCATAGTAAAACAAAGACATATTTTTGATATTTATTTTATTTATTTAAATGCCATTTAACAAAGAAAAATCAACCAAAAAAATGAGTTCATGCGTCACCTCTGACACGTGTGTCATAGGTTCGCCATCACTGGCCTAGTGGATATGGGGTTTCCTTTTGGGGTGATGAAAATATTTCAGGACTAGATACAGATGGTGGTTGTCCAATGTTATGAAAGTATTAAATGCCCCTGACTTGTTCACTATAAAATAGTTAATTTTATCTTATGTGAAATTTACCTCAATAAAAAAATTAAAACATTTTATATATACATATATTATATATATATATATTATATATATATTATATATATATATAATATATATATATATATAACATATATATATCTTGGACCAAAAACTTCTTACTAACTAAATTAAATAAGATAACTAAATCCCCTCAGTTTTATATCTTATCACCTTGCATGCAAATGTGGGGGCATCCACACTTTTAGTACCTCATTTCATGCTAAGAGAATGAGGTGTCTTTTCCTCTTGCAAATAACTTGTCCCCTCCATTCTTTCTTCCAAGCTCTCACCACCCTTCCAATGTTCTCTTTTCTCTTAAATATTCAATCTCTTCTTTTCTATTATTTTCTTCCCACCCTAAAAAATATTCCACTAACCTTGCAATTTGCCTCCTTCCACTCTCTGCCAAGTTTCTCAAACAGCAGTCAGTATTCACTTTCTGCTTCAGTTTGCCTCCCCAAGGTCACTGATGACTCCATACTATCAAATCTAATGAACATGTTTCCCTTTATTGTAAAAATAATTCCTTTGATTTCTTTCCACATTTCTTTTGTTGATACTGTTATCTCCACCCACTCTTCAAATAATCTTGTTCCAGGGGCCCATTCTCAGCCTGTTCCTGCAGCACATTCTCTGTGTAATTTCAGCCACTCTTGTGGGTTTTTTAAAGTTCTTTTTTTTTAACCATTTGGTTTTTTTCTTAATTTTTATTTATTTGTTTTTAGAGAGAGAGAAAGAGAAACATTGATTTGTTGTTCCACACATTCATACATTCATTGGTTGCTTCTTGTACGTGCCCTAACCAGGATTTGAACCCGCAACCTTGACCTATCTGGACAATGCTCTAACCAACTGAGCTACCAGGCCAGGGCTTCCACTCTTATGTTTTTAAAAACCATCTATATCATGGCGACGGGTCTCTAATCCAGACCTCTGACTGAGACTTCTCCCAAAGCTTCAGACACATATATTCAATTTCTTACTCAACATTTCCATGTGGATTCTCCATGGAGCCTCAGATTCAGCATGTCTAAAATAATACACTGACTGCAATACAAAGCTTTCTCCCGCCACTCAATTAGCTAAGTCCAAAACCTGAGAATCACATTTGAATCTCCAAATTTCCTCACTCTACTCTCTTCTTTCAATGTATTTTAGAAATCACCTAATTCTGCTAATTATACTTCTTAAATGTTTATCAGAATTGTAGATCAGAAGATGAGATCCTACCACTCCCTGCTTCAAATACTTCAATGGCTTCTCATTGCACTTGGCCTGAAATGAAAATTCCAAAGCCCCTCTGTAATCTGGGCTTTCTATCTCTACCCAAATCCCCTGCCCCTTGGCCACTCTGTTACTGGACTCTGGCCATGTTGTGTATCTCTCTGTTTCTCAAACACTCATTTATATCTCCAGGTTGTGCCACCAGAGATTTCCTCTTCTTGGAAAGATTTCCGGACAGCTCTTGGCATGCCTGTCTCCTTCCTCATAACCACTTCTCAACACAGAAGCCATCTCTGAAAACCCCATTCCTGCTCCGCCACCAGCAAACAGACCCTCTTGGACACATCATTACTTTTATTTGCTTTATGGCACTATTTGAATCAGCTGATTTGTATATATCCTTATTGTCTGACTCCTTTCCTAGAAAAAGCACTTATCATTTTGGAAATATATTTAACTTGTTTTGCCCCATCTTCTCCACCAGAATGCAAATTTTATGAGAGCTGGGATCATATATATATACTAGAGGCCCGGTGCATGAAATTCGTGCACTGGGGATGGGTGGGGGGTCCCTTAGCCCAGCATGTGCCCTCTTGCAGTCCGGGACCCCTCCCTTGTTACTGCCCACCTGCTTGCTGCTTCCTACCGCTTGGCTTGCTGCTCCTTAGTGCTGCCACGAAGGCCTTGGGTCTGCTGGGTGCTGGGCCTGCGGGTTTGTGTCTCTGATACCCCCAGCAGCCCCAGCACCAAGGTGGCGGGCCTTGGGGCTGCTGGGTACAGGCCCCCCGCTGCGTGTTTGTGTCTTCTATCAGGCCCCCAGCAGCCCCAGCAGCCCCAGCACCACCTAAATAACTTAAGGGAAACTTTATTTAGTCTTCTTTTAAAAGCAATCTAGTTTAAAAATGAGTTGCAGTTAAGACAGAACAAAGAACATGGTACCTAAGAGTGAGATAGACTGACAGAGAAGAGGCTAGGCACTGGTCAGGGGCTTACATACCAACTGTTCTCCACCTGGGAAATGATGTAAAATCGGTTTCTTTAGTTTTCTGCTTAATGGTCTTCTCCAGCACTGAGGTCAGAGGAGCCGCCTTCCAGCCTGTGGGCTGCTTCTCAGAGTCGAAAATTTCACCACAGGCCTCTGCCTAGGACAGGACCTCTGAACCCCCAGGGTGCATAAACACACAGGGCTTCCATCAGGCTCCGCTGATCCCAGGGCCAGGAGGCCTCCCAGCTCTGCTGATCCCCGAGCAGTGAGGCCTCTCTGCTCTGCGGCTTCAGGGCTGTTTGCCTTCGCTCTACACCTTGGAGCCTGAGTATGCAGATTAACCGCCATCTTTTGCTTCTATAATTGAAACATTGTATCTTTTGGAGCTGTTGCTTCAGGAGCTCAGAGCCCCGCAGCTGCAGGCGGGAACCTTGGTTTCCTCTATCGCTGGGGCAACCAAGCATCCTGTTCTCAGCTGCCTGGCTGCCAGCCGCCATCTTGGCTGACAGTTAATTTGCATATACTCACTGATTAGCCAATGGGAAGGGTAGCGGTCGTACGCTAATTACCATGTTTCTCTTTTATTAGTGTAGATATTTATCTACACTAATAAAAGAGTTAAAAGAGAAACATGGTAATTAGCGTACGACCGCTACCCTTTTCATTGGCTAATCAGCATATCCTTATGCAAATTAACTGTCAGCCAAGATGGCGGCCGGCAGCCAGGAGCTGGAAGCGAACATGAGGCTTGCTTGCTCCAGGGACTGCAGACTCCAACGTTCCCCGCCTGACTTGCCGGCCTCTGAGTTGCAACTCTAAGCAACTATGTACTATGTTGCAAATAAGCTGAAGTTATACATTGTTTCAATTATAGAACGGCAAACAAACCAGATACGAAGCCTCAGAGCTAGAGCCAGAGCTAAAGCTGGCCCAGAATAAAATAAAAAAAGAGAAAAAAAAGGAGCAGTTGGGAGCTTCAGTCAACAACCGCCAGCCTGAAAGCAGCCCTCAGCCCCTCACCCAGACTGGCCAGGCACCCCAGTGGGGACTCCCACCCTGAAGGGTGTGTGACCAGCTGCAAACAGCCATCATCCCCTCATCCAGGCTGGCCAGGCACCCCAGTGGGGACCCCCACCCTGATCCAGGATACCCTTCAGGGCAAACCAGCCAGCCCCCAGGCCTCTATCCTATATAGTAAAAGGGTAATATGCCTCCCAGCACCGGGATCAGCGTGACAGGGGGCAGCGCCCAAACCCCCTGATCACCCTGCAGCTCTGTGTGTGACAGGGGGCGGGGCCACAACCTCCCTATCCGCCCTGCTCTGTTCATGACAGGGGAAGGTGCCCCAACCCCCCGATGGGCCCTGCTCTGTGTGTGACGGGGTAGAGCCATAACCTCCCCATCGGCCCTGCCCTGAGTGTGACAGTGGTGGCGCCCCAACCCCCTGATTGGCCCTGCTCTGTGGGTGATAGAGGGCGGCGCCCCAACCCCCTGATCTGCCCTGTTCTGTGTGTGACAGGGGGTGGTGCCCTAACTCCCCTATCGGCCCTACTCTGTGCATGACAGGGGGGAGCTCCCCAACCCCCTGATGGGCCCTGCTCTGTGCATGACAGGGGGCAGCGCCCCAACCCTCTGATTGGCCCTGCTCTATGCGTGACGGGGTGGCGCTGCAACCTCCCCATCGACCCTGCCTTGAGTGTGACAGAGGGCGGTGCCCCAACCCCCCAATCAGCCCCACCCTTAGCGTGACTGAGGGTGGCATTGCAACCTCCTGATCTGCCCTGCTCTGTGCATGACAGGGGGCAGCGCCCCAACTCCCCAATCAGCCCTGCTCTGAGCCTGACCAGGGGCTGCACCTAGGGATTGGGCCTGCCCTCTGCCACCCAGGAGCAGGCCTAAGCCAGCAGGTCGTTATCTCCTAAGGGGTCCCAGACTGCAAGAGGGCACAGGCCAGGCTGAGGGGTTCCCCCCCTACCCCCCAGTGCACAAATTTTTGTGCACCGGGCCTCTAGTATATATATAATCTTATGTAGCCAACTCCAGTCCCCTTTCTGGCAGGTCATGGATTCTTCCATCACCCTCCTGGCCCAATACTGCTGATCTCTCAGTGTGCTATATGCCTGCTCTTGACTGAAATATGACAAAGAGGCCTTGCCGGGTACCTTAGTTGGTTACATCATTGTTCCAATACACCAAGGTTTCAGGTTTGATCCCCAGTCAGGACACACACAAGAATCAACCAACGAATGCATAAATAAGTGGAACAAGAAATTGATCTCCTCCCCCGCTTACTCTATCTCTCTAAAATCAATAAATAATTTTTTTAAAAAAGTATGTCAAAGAAAGAGAAAAAGACTGAAAACTCTCCTCTTTAACCTTCCAAGAAGAGTCTGGAGCTCCTAGATTCTGAGTGGTGCTAAAAGTATCTTGGACCTCACAATAGTAGCAAAACATCCACATACCTGCTTCATGATTCAACATTTATTAGGCACCTTCTATGTACTATATTAAGGGTTGTGTGGGCTACCCTAGTGACTTCAGCATATCTATGGCCTACAAGAACTCACATTTTTATCAGAGAAGACACACAAGTAACTGTAATTGTGGCAATCAAATATCTTACATTATCTGAGATGATTCTGATGGCTAGATCATGTGTTCTGGTTTGTGACTCAGAATATCTTGACCTTGTAACTCTAACTTAACATGATAAATACCAATGGTTTGAACAAAGTTCTTTGGGAGCATAAAAGAAGCAATTAATTCTGCTGGTAATACCGGGGAAAACTTCATAACACGTCAGCTGGATCTTGACATAACTATAGGATATTTCAACTGGAGAAGATGAGGAGAGAAATCTATGAGCAAATGGACAGACGTTAGTGGGATCATCAAGGACTAGGGAAGAGAATTAAGTATAAATTCATAGTTACAAAATAGTCACAGAGAAGTAAGTACTGTATAGGGAACATAGTCAATAATATTGTGATACTTATGTATGGTGCTAGGTGGGTACAGGAAATAATGAGGGGAACACTATGTAAAGTATATGATTATCTAACCACTAAGCTGTACACCTGAAATAATACAAAATAATATTGAAAGTAACTGTAACTGAAAAAAATAAAAATGAAAAACAAAAATTACTAGCAAATCAAATACAATATGTTAAAAAGATAATATAGCCCAGCCCTATCTGGTTTAGCTCAGTGGATAGAGTGTGGGCCTGGGGACTGAAGGATCTGGGTTTGATTCCGGTCAAAGGCACATGCTCAGGTTGCAGGCTCAATCCCCAGTAGGGAGCGTGCAGGAGGCAGCTGACCAATGATTCTCTCTCATCATTGATGTTTCTATCTCTCTCTCTTCTTCTCTGAAATCAATAAAAATACATTTTTTAAAAAGATAATAAATACATCACGATCAAGTGGGGTTCATTCCATTGGCACAAGGATGGTTCAACATACACAAATCAATCAAGGTAATACACTATATTTACAAAATGATGAATAAAAATTATATATATATATATATATACATATATATATATATATATATATATATATATATATATAGTATGGAGGAGGGAGAGGGGAAAAAAACCAAAAAAGTGGATGACTGCTAAAGGGAGCTTGGTTGTTGACAGCCTTGAATGCCATGGTGAGGAATACAGATGTTTTTCTTGCCTCTAATTCATTGTTTCCCCACAACGGCATACAGAAAAATTCCCTGGGAAATTTAGCATACATGTTTCTGGCGGTCAGACCAGGATAATGTGATTCAGACCATTTGCAATGGATCCCTGGAACCTTCCTGAGAAATCCAGGATGAGCTCAGGCTGGGGACCCTGGCTGTAGAGAGTCTTGCTTTTCTTAGTCTTGCTCTGCTGGTGTCACCAAGATCTAAAACTGGTCTATTCAGCCTCGGATAGTTTACAAACAGAATAGGAAGTAGTTTGGTTACCCCATACCCATCAGATAGTGGGCTCTGGGTTATTCCTGCTGTTATTAGCCATGGCCCAGTGTGCTTGGACACTCAATGTCCACTGGGCCTCCAGCCTTCTCCCACCTTCCCCCTGTGCCTGGTGCATACAGCTGGGCTTCTGTCTCAGTGTTGTCCTCAGCAATCCAGTTTTCCCACAGACTTGCAGCTTCTGGGAGAATCCACGTTACCTGGCTGGGGTCTGACAACCTGCCCAACCCTGAAACTCCCTTCTCCGTAGGACTGGATCCTGACTGTTATGTAGGTCACACGTCCAAGCAAAGAGAACCCCAGAGACCCTGGTCCTCCCCAGAATCATCAAAGTTTGGCAAACAAAGGTTTTCAGCAGGAGGATGGCATAAGCTGGTCTCCGTTTCAAGAGGATGGATTCTAAAAACGAGGGGCACAATTCAGGAAATTGAAGGCTTTTGCAGTAGTTTAGGGGTTGAGACAGTGAAGAATTGTGCAAACAGTGACAGAGAAAATAGAGAGGAGGGGACTGAGAAGGTAGTCACAGGTTAGGGGCAGAGAGAACAAAACCAAAGATGATGCTAAGGCCTCTAGTATTATAAAGTGACTAGAGGCCCAGTGCACAAAATTTGTGCACTGGAGGGGCGGGTCCCTCAGCCCAGATTTCAAGAGGGTGCAGGCCAGGCCAATGGACCCCATTGGTGCACAATCGGGGTCAGAGAGGTACATGGGAGATTGGGCCAGCCAGAGAGGGACCGCGGGAGGGCTTCAGGGCGTGTCCGGCCCTTCTCCCTCAGTCCCGATCAGCTGGACCCCAGCAGCAAGCTAACCTACCGGTCAGAGCATCTGCCCCCTGGTGGTCAGTGCACATCATAGCAAGTGGTTGAGTGGCCTTAGCATTCATTAGCATATCATGCTTTGATTGGTTGAATGGCTGACCAGATGACCGGACACTTAGCATATTAGGTTTTTATTATATAGGATATTCTAACTAGAGTAGCTATTTGCTTCTAAATCACTTCCTACCTATTTTTAAATTGTATTCAAAGCTTTTACTGCGGGAAGAAGCACCACTACTAAATGATGTCACAGTGTGTCACAACCCATTTGCAAAGAGCACTGTAAGTACCACAGCGTTGAAAGCCCATCTCCTGGCTTGAACTAATTTGCTCCACCACAAATATTGGAAGTTCCTGGAAGCATACAAAGTGGTCTTTTTCAACCACCAAAAGTAATGCAATTATCCAGACCCCCAAGTAATCCCTTGAAATATTATTTTGGAAAAATAAAAAGCGTTCATAGTTGACCTTTGAGAGGAGATTCTTTTTGCATTTGAGGCTGCTAACCTGAAAATAAAATAATATGAGTGACAGGCCACTCTTTTTTTTTTGTCCTGGCAGTATTTTAGCTTTATTTAACTATTTTACTCTTGATTAATTTGAACAAATGCGGTGCTCACTTTGGAAGCTCATTTACTAATTCGAACAAATGTGCACTGCCTTGGTTGTTTGGCTTGAAGAAGATTTAAAAAAAAATAATGCAGTCATTTTTTGTTTTTGAACAAACATTTTGAAATATTTGTTTTTCCAGAGATTCTTTTTTTTTTTAAATTAAATCTTTATTGTTCAGATTACATTTGTTCCTCCTTTTTTTCCCCCCCATAACTCCCCTCTTCCCAGTTCCCGCCCCACCCTCCGCCCTCACTCCCCACCCACTGTCCTCATCCATAGGTGCACGATTTTTGTCCAGTCTCTTCCCGCATCTCCCATTCCCCTTACCCCCCCCCCAAGAATAGTCAGTCCATTCCCTTTCTATGTCCCTGATTCATTATAATCACCAGTTCATTCTGTACATCAGATTATTTATTCACTTGATTCTTAGATTCACTTGTTGATAGATGCATGTTTGTTGTTCACAATTTGTATCTTTACCTTTTTCTTCTTCCTCTTCTTAAAGGATACCTTTCAGCATTTCGTCTAATACTGGTTTAGTGGTGATGAACTCCTTTAGCTTTTCCTTATCTATGAAGCTCTTTATCTGACCTTCAATTCTGAATGATAGCTTTGCTGGATAAAGTACTCTTGGATGTAGGTTCTTGGTATTCATCACTTTGAATATTTCTTGCCATTCCCTTCTGGCCTGCAAAGTTTCTGTTGAGAAATCAGCTGACAGTCATATGGGTATTCCCTTGTAGGTAATTGAGTCTCTGTCTCTTGCTGCTTTTAAGATTCTCTCTTTGTCTTTTGCTCTTGGCATTTTAATTATGATGTGTCTTGGTGTGGTCCTCTTTGGATTCCTTTTGTTTGGGGTTCTCTGCGCTTCTTGGACCTGTAAGTCCATTTCTTTCACCAGGTGGGGGAAGTTTTCTGCATTTATTTCTTCAAATAGGTTTTCTTTTTTCTTTTTTTTTCTTTTTTTTTGAATTTTTCAACTCCATTTTATTCTTTTTTTTTTTAATCTTTATTGTTCAGATTATTACATTTGTTCCTCTTTTTTCCCCCCATAACTCCCCTCCTTCCAGCTCCCACCCCACCCTCCACCCTCACTCCCCACCCACTGAGTTCATCCATAGGTGCATGATTTTTGTCCAGTCACTTCCCGCATCTCCCACACCCCTTTTCCCCCAAGAATAGTCAGTCCATTCCCTTTCTATGTCCCTGATTCATTATAGTCACCAGTTCATTCTGTACATCAGGTTATTTATTCACTTGATTCTTAGATTCATTTGTTGATAGATGCATATTTGTTGTTCGTACTTTGTATCTTTACCTTTTTCTTCTTCTTCCTTTTCTTAAAGGATACCTTTCAGCATTTCATATAATACTGGTTTGGTGGTGATGAACTCCGTTAGTTTTTCCTTATCTGTGAAGCTCTTTATCTGACCTTCAATTCTGAATGATAGCTTTGCTGGATAAAGTAATCTTGGTTGTAGGTTCTTGGTATTCAGCACTTTGAATATTTCTTGCCATTCCCTTCTGGCCTGCAAAGTTTCTGTTGAGAAATCAGCTGACAGTCGTATGGGTATTCCCTTGTAGGTAATTGAGCCTCTTTCTCTTGCTGCTTTTAAGATTTTCTCTTTGTCTTTTGCTCTTGGCATTTTAATGATGATGTGTCTTGGTGTGGTCCTCTTTGGATTCCTTTTGTTTGGGGTTCTCTGCGCTTCTTGGACCTGTAAGTCCATTTCTTTCTCCAGGTGGGGGAAGTTTTCTGCCATTATTTCTTGAAATAGGTTTTCAATATCTTGCTGTCTCTCATCTTCTGGCACTCCAATGACTCTGATATTAGTCCGCTTAAAGCTGTCCCAGAGGCTCCTTACACTATCTTCACACTTTCGGATTCTTTTTTCATTTTGCTTTTCCAATTGGGTGTTTTTTGTCGAATCTTTGGTTTGATTCTTGTGCTCCTCTGGTCTGCTATTGGGTATAATATTCTTTATTTCAGTCCGTGTATGCTTACTTTCTAATTTCTTTATCGTAGCATCGAGGGTCTCATTAGTTTTCGTGAGGCTCTGCACAAATTTATGGCAAGCCCTCAAAATTGCGATTCTTAGCTCCATATCCTCCATTTCTGTCATGTTTTTTTGTCTCCGCATCTTTTATGCTTTCTTGGTGCACCCCCTTGTGGTCTCTGTGCGCAGTCTTGTTCTAGCCAAGCCTTAATTGTTGTAGTTAACACTAGAGGGATTTGACCACCAGGCCGACTCTGTTTTTCCAGAGATTCTGAGAGATGTTCATAGATTTAAAAAGCAAGTTAAACTTTAGATTTACTTATGGACCTTAGAGGTGTCATTCGATTTACAGCACCCTAACAACCACTCTCTAATATTCAAATGCCGTCCAATTGCCATATCTTGGTTCCTTGAAAGATTACAGCTGCCTCCTTTATTCTGTTGGAAGTTGCTAAGTCAGTGGTTCTCAACCTTGGCTGCACATTAGAATCACCTGGGAATCGTTTTAAAATCCTGAGTTCTGGGCCTCATCCTCCGGAAATTCTGTTTCTTTTTATTAATGTTGTGGCCCCACCCCATAACAAAGAAACAGAATTTCCGGAGGATGAGGCCCAGAAATCGGGATTTTAAAAAGATTCCCAGGTGATTCTAATGTGCAGCCAAGGTTGAGAACCACTGTGCTAAGTAGAACCCACAGTGAAATGAAGCAGTAAACCTGCTGATGTAGGATTCTTCCTTCCTAATTGGGCTAATGCACAACTCTAAATTAGAATACAACAAAACCCCCAGGCTTACTTGAGAAGACCTTGACTCAAATGTTGAGTCCACACACTCCCGAAATGCCGATCTGCCTTCCTGACTTGCCAGCCACAAGCTCTGGAGAAGCCACCATGAACTTGTAAATTACAGCAAGATAACAAAATGATTGCCAAACTCCACTCTGTTCTACAAATCCTTCCCGACCAGGCAGGGAACTTTAAAAACACGCACTGGGGAGCTACTTTCCTCCTTGGGGAGTTCGTTTCAGCCTCCTGTGTTCAGGAAGGAGGAACAACCCCTCTTCCCAAAGAGCCCATGAATAACAGCTTACAAGTAAGGCTGGCGTTCCTGGCCAGAGGAAGGGAGTTGCCAGCTCCCTCCTTTGCACCGTGTCCTGCTTGCCAAGTAACAATTGGTAGGCTGCCTCCTGATTTTCCACACTCCGGATTCTGAGGAAGTGCTGTTTTTCTTTGTTCAGATAAACCGGAGAAAGGAGGAAAGAAATCAAAAAACAAAGGAGCAGCAGGTGTGGCCCAATTTACTGCCACCTGAACTTCTAACAGAGAAGCAAAGCCCTCCTCTACCTGCATGTAAGAACAAAGCTCAACATCCTTAGGAATTTGGAAGGGAAATCCAAGGTACCAGCCGTGAGCGTCTGAAATTGCCTTCAGCCACGGAGCAAAGAAAGCCAGCCCAGGCGAGAACACGATGGGGCATCTCCCTTGGTCCTTCCTCCCCTGCTGCTGTGCAAGGGTAGAGATGACGTGACCTGAACCCAGAGTTCTCGGGAAATTTGAGAAGAAAAACTTCTGTGGAGCAAAACTGAACTTACATATCTTCTTAAAAACGTTCTCACACCCTGGCCGGGTTTGGCTCAGTGGATAGAGCATCGGCCTGGGGACTGAAGGGTTCCGAGTTTGATTGCAGTCAAGGGCACGTACCTCGGTTGCAAGCTCAATCCTCCAGAGTGGGTGTGTGAGGCAACCAATTGATGTGTTTCTCTTACATCGATGTTTCTCTCTTTCTGTGTCTCTCCCCACACCCCCTTCCACTCTCTCTAAAAGTCAATGGAAAAATATCCTCGAGTGAGGATTAACAAACAAACAAAAATGTTCTCCCTTTTAGTAAAATTCTATGTGCTGGTAAATGGAGCAAATCCAGCTATATTGTCTCATGAAGAAAGGGGAGAGGATGTAGCAGAGCTGTTGAAAAGAACTCTCTAGGCCCCAGAGGGAGCCAATCCTGCCCCAAGTGCACGACAGCAAACCAAAACTTAGACCATTTTCGGATCCTTTAAGTTCCTGTGACCAGAAACGCAGGATATCCTGTCAATCAGTCCCCAAACTCCGAGCCATCTCTGGGCCTTTTCACCTCAAACAAGGGTGACTATGTGGCCTCAGCCAATCAGATATTTTCTGTTTGTCTCTTCCTTATTCTTTATCCTTCATCGCATAAAAGCTTCCTGATTTCAGCCCCATTTTGCAGTTCTCTGAAAGGAGCCTGTCCACTTCATGAAGAGTTCAGTAAAGTTTGTTGGCATCACCTAACTTGTCTTCTTTAATCTTATTGTTCACGGAGCCGAAAGCATACATACTCCAAGTCTGACAGAGCCACATCGATGTTCAGTCCTTCCTTCGGGGGCGAACCTTGCCTCCACGTAACCAGCACTGCAGCTGAAGTTTGGAAATGTTACATCACCCGCTCAAGGACTTACGTAAGGCCGAGCCTGAATTTGAACCCAGCATGGCCAACTTCAAACCCAGAGTTTGTCCTTTGGCCCAGTGGCTCCAAAACGCCAGCCCATGGTCTGATGCTCCCAACACCCACTGGGCAGCGTTGGCAAAATGCCTGGGCCCCAGGCTCGAGAAAATCTAACCCAATAGGTCTGGAATGAGACCTGAGAAACGTTTTTTAAATCTTCTTGAGAATTTTCTGGAGCCAGACTTGGAAACCACGGTAGTATAAACTCCTCTTAGCTTTCCCCCAGCAATTAATTAATTGATGTCATGGGAATCGATTTGCTCATCTCGAAGATCAAAGTATGTGCATCAGTCACTCTTAGGGAATGTATCTGATCTTTCTAGGAACCATAAAATATATTTTCCAAATATATAAAGTTCCAGTGTTCCTTGAGTTGGGACTTGAGATGGGGTGCTTCTTTATGTTCAAACAATTAGGGTGCATCCTTGGGGCTAATCTGTCACCCGCAATTGTTCTGTTGCAAAACTCTACAGTTTCCTGCAGGGTTCAAAATTTTCCTTACTTCTTAGTGTTTAAGAATGTCAGGGCTATAGATGCTCAGGGCAAACACCCCATCTCTTAGACAGTTTTTTTCTTTTCTGCACCCTATGAGTTTTACTTATTTTAGACATTTCAATCAATTTTCTAAAATACACTTTTTCTTAAGACAGTGTTTCTCTTGGCTCCTTGCTAAGGACTCTGTTGAGAGTCTCTTGAGACCTGAGGTGAGGCTTTTTATACCTTATGCTCTCCAGTTAGAGGTTTCTTGTGTGCCCCTGTGTCCAGGTCTCCAACAGTTATTGCTCCTTCTCACTCACCCCTTTTCTGTGAAGGGGTCCGCAGCTAGACTGAAGCAGGCTTCAGCCAACTACAGTGCTGAGGCCAAACCTAGCCTGACATCAGTTTTTGTAAACAACATTTTATTGGAACACAAGCAGGCCCATTCATTTGCAGCTCGTCTATGGCTGCTTTCACGCCACAGTGTCAAATCGAGTAGCCAGAAGTAGATAGAGACCATATGGTCTGCAAAGCAAGAAGTATTTTCTGTCTGGCCCATTACAGAGAAAGTTTGCCAATTCCTGGACTAAAGGAACATTTCCAATGAAGTTATTTATAATTTTTCCTCTGACCTTAGAAGTATCACCCCAAACCACATATGCTGAGTGGATTTTGTTGTTTACCTATTTTTCTTTATTTTCAATCTGTAGCTTTAAGGCACAACATTCTTTTTTCAATCTCATACTAGGGCAGGGGTGGGCAAACTTTTTGACTCGAGGGCCACAATGGGTTCTTAAACTGGACCTGAGGGCCGGAACAAAAGCATGGATGGAGTGTTTGTGTGAACTAATATAAATTCAAAGTAAACATCATTACATAAAAGGGTACGGTCTTTTTCTTTTTTTTTAGTTTTATTCATTTCAAATGGGCCGGATCCGGCCCGCGGGCCATAGTTTGCCCACGGCTGTACTAGGGTCTAAAAATCATAGGTAGTTTTGTTAAAAAAGAAAAAAAGGCCATTCTTTAATATATAATAAATTAACTCATTACATGTGTGAGGGGATCAAGTACGGAGATTATTTGAATCTATTAATTTGTCATAATCCTCTCCACTTAACTTTTTCTCCAGCTGCTACAATGAACCCCAATTTCATCAATTTGTAACTTGCATTATTGCTGGTAAGAAAAGTTTTTCTTGTACTTTTCCCCAAATCAGCATAATAATTGGTGATGGACAAAGTATATATCTAATAGAATGTTAACCCAGGAAAATAAACTTTTAGAAAAAAATCTCATTCCTTTCTTTGAAAATAAGAAGCAATGTGCCTGAAAAACCCCTCATTACTCTTTTCAAATCCCACAAAAGCTACTAAAGAAAACCTCACAGATTTGATTTTTAATGACTGCAGGAAAGCAACCGGCTTGTAGCTGAAATCCACATCCTGTCTTGAATTGTGCTCACTGTGCCGGCAGCGTCATTGATATTTAAAAGTACCAGCGTGCCCTCTTGCGGTGCATTGCAGTTACTGTTCTTTTCTACTGAGAACTTAGGAGTTTGGATCCGACCATTACATTTTATGCAATTCATTTTACAAGAGCCCACTTTGTCTTCCATTTCATCTGTGATTGATTCATATGGAACAATAATCAATAATATATGCTGGGACTTGCAGAATGAACTGCTAAAATTGCCCTGGACTGTAATGAAATATGACTGTCACTGTCTGACACCCAGGTTGAGTTCCCAGGAGCAGTAATAAATCTGCCACCCATCTCTGGTTCATAGGAATACCTGGTAAAAGAGAAAAACATAAAGTCTAACATTATCATATTCTTGCATATATGATGTTATCAAGAATTTCTACCTACTCTGCTTTCCAATTTGAGGATATGGATATACACAAAGGGCACATGAAAACTCCCCTACATAGAACAAAAAGGCTTTATGAGAATCAAGTCTACATCCCCATTACTGGTTGTCTCCATTCCAGGGGAGCTTTGGGTACTCGTTCTAACCACTTGAGGTTGTGAATTCATTGGATTAGACAACAGTGCAAGCCCCATGGATGTCCTAGATTGTATTTGGCACTTGTGAGACCAACTACCCATTATAGATCCTCTTGACTTCTTGGCTATGTTGTGGTGGTGGTTGTTTTAAATATATACAAGTCCCACCGCTATACTAGCTTAATTGGGATCCCCTGAGCAAGTACTTTAATGCTATCAGTCTGTAAAGTGGAAAGATGAATAATAACAACCTTAATATAGTAGTCATGACTGGTCACATAGGAAAAGCTTAATAAGTGTCACCATCAGTATGACTTTGAAGTTCCTTAACATACTCCAACACTATAATCTCTTAATATTCCCTCTCTCCTTTAGCCACTCCCCACTTTTCTGGTGTATTTTTGGTCTGTTTTATTAAATTTTTGTGTGTGTTTATGCTTACTTTTGCTTACTGTGTGATAATGGAAAAGCTCGGTTTAAAAGTGTGGGCTGTTTCACCACCCTGCTTGTCAACAGACTCATTACTATCTCGAACACAGGATGACGGCACTACAGGGCCAATACCTAGAAATGTAAATAGTGGACTATCTCTGTGGAACTCAGGTATGAATCTTTGGACACTGTTTTTATTGGAGAGCTGAAATAGGCCTCCAGAAAAAGATGTTATTTAAAAAGTCTGAAGAACAATATAATGAAATGCTATACTTACTGCTTGTCCTTTCAGTGGTCAGGGGATTCTTCTGAATTTATCTGGAAGTTTTGAATGCAAGTTGCTTTCATGAGAAAAAAAAACTCCCAATCATAGATCTGTCCATTTTAGAAAAAGAATAAACACTGACTATGATCCATTGGACAGAACAGATGCTCCAACTACTGAGGGTATTTTTTGTCCACAGCTTCATTAAACATCAAGAGTGATTTTCTGGGTCAAATCCAGCTGAAAGTACTTATTTTAGAATCCTCATTTTTTGTTTCCCTAGCAATGCTGTGACATCATGTCAAGGTTCTTACACTCCAAATTCGGGCCTAAACATGCTTATTGATTCTCCTTGTATAACTTGTAGTTGAAGGCGTTTCAATCTCCTCATTCACTGTAGCAAGCCTAAAATATGCAAGGGGTGGGGAGCTTTTCAAACAGACAATATTTAATAAATAGAATTTTTACCTATGCCCACCCTGGTATTCACGATTGTTGACTATTACCTAGGAATTAAATGTTGAGTTGCAAGGGATGATCACTATAGTAACTAGAAGGACACGGGAACGTTGGAAATGTGGGAAGACATTAAATTTAGATCAAAGTGAGTATACGTCACATTATCAATCCTATTTCTAGGTGCTAATTTTCTTCAACAGATCTTCCTTACACATCACATGAAAGGCCCTCTTTGCTCCTTTGTGCCAATTTTCAAAACCGTTTAAATTAGCAAAAAATAATTTATTTTAGGGTTAAGAAAAAATTGTTTTTGTTTTTTCAAACTATAACTTAATCATGTGCCAATGCTATTTTGCTTTCACTGGATCATAAATAGTACAAATGTCTTGTGTTTTCTAGATATACACTTTCAAGTAACCCTTTTATTTTTTTTTAATACAAAAAATGTACCATCTGACCTGCATTGTGACTGCTGTGAATCACTCAGAGCTGGCGTGATATAGGATTCCAGTGCTTTTTGTGGAATTAACTTCCAGCCCACAAACAAACAGCCTTGAAAAGACCCAGATGAGATCAAACAGTGGATTTTCCTAGGCGTCAGAAAGAAGAATTCAATCTCACAACATTAAATGCCTTTAGGAGAAAAAAGTTAGCCTGTATATGTTTGACATCAAAGACAGAAATATCTTCCATCTCTGTTTAGTGTTCCCAAACTCCAGGCAGCTTTTTTTTTTTGCTTTTTTTTTTTCTTTTTCTCTATTCTCTTTCCCGACTTGCTCTCTGAATTATAATTAGGAACCTGGAGGAGAGACTTGACCTTCACTTGTGCTCATTTTTAGTAATAAACAAAGTCTAACGAAGGACTGTTCTACTTCTTCACAAATGACTGATTTTGCTTGTTTGGTGTTCCCGGCACAAATCTGTGGGGTGTTGGCAATTGTCTCACCAACGGTAAACTCCAGGACTCCGTTCCAAGTAGTACAAAAGTTTGTGTTGTTAGTTACACGTCCTGCTTTGTCCATCACCTATTGTTGTCTAAAAATAGCAAATGCTCATGACTCAGCTTTCTACTAAAACTTTCAGGATAAGTTGACCTTCCTTGGATTGGTTCTCTGGAAGAGATTGCATTTTGCTTCCAACCAGAACCCATGATAGACCAGGCACCTCCCATTTGTCTGGACTGAGGAGTGAGTGAGAGGCACAGTGTTTCCATGTTCCAACATGACCAGTTGGCTACAGTTCATAACAATGAAGATACATCCCCCTCTCTTCTGCCCAAAAGTCCGAGGAGAATGAGGAATAATTCATTACCAAAGAGAAACAGTTCTCCTAGTAACTAGTCCAGACCCACAAGGAATCCA
Organism: Myotis yumanensis; assembly: GCF_028538775.1. Lineage (NCBI taxonomy): Eukaryota > Metazoa > Chordata > Mammalia > Chiroptera > Vespertilionidae > Myotis > Myotis yumanensis. Next base: position 200,782,867 of record NW_027223753.1, on the reverse strand, counting down.
GAGAATGTCCAGAGGTGAAATATTCATTTTCCAACGAGTTGCCAGGAATCCCTTTTCTCTACAGGCTCCTTTCCCTCCTTCCTTCCCCAATGATACCTAATCCCCTTCTCAGGGTGCTGGCTCCATCTTGGATGTGCAGAAGGCAGTAAGATTCCTTGAACTCATGATGACCATTTCTCCTACACAACTCAAACTCGGTTATGCTTACATTCTCCCTCATAAGGGGTTTGGGCGTTTCAGAGTCTTCTGATTGGATCATTTAAAACAAAAACAAACCCTTTTCTTATTATATTGACTATTGCTCATAGCATCATGTTCAATGTGCTTACAATTTCTTTCACTTAAGTCTATAATACAAAACCCCCTCAACCATCAGAGGTAAAGAATGAAGAAAAGTTTTAAAAATATATATATCCACTCAAGAAGTTTAAGCATGAATTAATGCCTTCTTTGAACCAGGAATTGTAGTAGGGGCTGGAAGTACGGAATGAATAATTCATAGGCATAATCTCAGTATCCAGAAATTAACAGGGGGTGCGGTAGGAGTGGTAAACAGACATATAAAAAATTAATGGCGGTGCAGTCCTGTAACAACTTGCATCTAGATATGAACAAAGTGTTTGTTAGCTCGGAGGAAGACGCTGGTCTCTGGGAAAGCATGGATGTGTGGGAGGCAGGCACAAGAACACAAAGGAAAGCACATACTTTGATTCATTTTCCTGGACTTAGCCTCCCCAGAGCCTTTTCCAAGGTGGACACATGTGGGTTCGCATTCCACAGTGCTGCTTAACTCCAGTGAAACAGCCACAGCCACAGAATGCGGAGTGGAGATGCCAGGAGGAAATGGTGACAGGGGTTTGAATAAACTTTTGATGCTCAGACCACTGTAAGGTATATTTGTTTGCTAGAGCTGCCATAACAAAGTACCACTGACTAGAGGGCTTAAACAACAGGAATTTATTTCCTCACAGTTCTCAAGACTAGGAGTTTAAGATTGAGGTGTTGTCAGGGGTGGTGTCTTCTAAAGGCCTCTCTCCTTGGCTTGTAGATGGCTGTCTTCCTCTGATGTCTGCACATGGTCATCCCTCTGTGTCTTAACCTCCTTTCATATAAGGAGGGACACCAGTCATAATGAATTAGAATCCAACCATATGACCTCATTTTACCTTAATCACCTCTTTAAGGCCCTATCTCCAATACAATCACATTTTTAGGCATTTGGAGGTTAGAATTGACAATGATTCTTTCCTTGACCAACCGTTGGTCCAGCTCTTCTGAGCTCTCTTTGGACTAGGCCTGACCTTGGGCTCTCATGCTCTTCCCAGTAAAGCCCATTTCTAGCAAGAATCCTGTTAGGTCAGTTTAACCAGAAACACCCGTCATCATTCAGGTGAAACGATCAACCTGGCCTGCCTTTAGCAAGAGTCCTGTTAGCTCCGTTTAGGCAGAATCCTCCCTTACCCATGATGTTTCCTTTTACTAATTTTCCATCCACTGACTCCCTGCTCCTACTTCTTGGCTACAAATTCCCATATTTCCTTGTATTTGGAGTTGAGGCCATCTCTCTCTCCCCTAATACAAAATCCCATCATAGTGGTCCTTATACCTATTATGATAGTCCCCCTGAATAAAGTCTGCCTTACTATTGTTTAACAAGTGTCTTGAATAATTTCTCTTTAATAGACTTTAACATAGGAATTTGGGGGAGGGGACAGAATTCAGACCATAAAGTAAGATCCTGAAACTTAAGGGAAGGTATGGTAAGGAAGCTCCAGCCATAAGCTTCTCCTTCAGGAAACGGGGAGAGATAGAGAGATAGAGATAGAGATAGAGATAGAGATAGAGATAGAGATAGAGATAGAGATAGAGATAGAAAGAGAGAGAGAGAGATAGAGAGAGAGAGATTCCTGTAGGAGAACATAGATTGATTGGACAACCTGGGTGGGGAGAAGGGAACAAAGTACTTGTTTGTCATCCTGTAGAATGACACTTCCGTTTGGATTAGGAAAAATAAACCTAAAGTAAAAACAACATGAACAAATGTTATAGCATTATGCCATATGTATTTCATAGCAATTGAAACTCCTACTATCACTTCACCACCAAAGAATCATTTTTGTAATTATGATCAGTTATCGATTGCCTACTTGCTCAGTCCAGCAGAGAAGTTAAGGGCAAGGGCCCTAGAGTCAGAGATCACTTACCATGTGACCTTAAACAATTCAATTTCTCTGCACCTTAATTTCTCATCTGAAAAATTTGAATGACTATGTCTTCCTTAGAGGATTGTAGTGAGGAGGATATGAGATCATAAAGATTATTATTATTAATATTTTTCAGGGACTACATATAGTAGGTGTTCTATATATTTTATCTGTTTTAATCTCCTAAAAAAAGTCCTATGAGCCCTAACCGGTTTGGCTCAGTGGATAGAGCGTTGGCCTGCGGACTGAAGGGTCCCAGGTTCGATTCTGGTCAAGGGCATGTACCTTGGTTGCAGGCACATGCCCAGTAGGGAGTGTGCAGGAGGCAGCTGATCGATGTTTCTAACTCTCTATCCCTCTCCCTTCCTCTCTGTAAAAAAAAATCAATAAAATATTTTTTTAAAGTCCTATGAGGAGACTATAGGACTACCGCCAGCCCCACAGCCTCCCTGTATCCCACCTACTCCCTACTATCAGTGATGACAGTTTCCATGAGGAGATTCATGAGAGCTTTGCTCCCCCAAACTAATGAAAAGAGTGGCTTCAAGATGATTTCCTTCCTCAGTTCTTTGGATGGTGCATTCTATCCTGTGCGTAGCTGCTCTCCTGGTACAGTTTCTATGACAACCTGTCTCTGGGATATTTTTCTGCTCATCCATAGTACTCATGGCTCTTCTTGTTACAAAAATAAATAAATAAATCCATCAAATAAAGCCTTATATCAAGGTTTTGTTCATGGAGAATCTCAGAAAGGATCCATGATGCTACATCAACCAAGGAAGTAATTGCGTACAATTGTTCTTGTGTAAATGTTATAAAGCCCCATATACTCTCACTCTCTCCAGACAATAACTGGAAACATACAATTAGATTTCATAGTTACTAGTACAACACAAAGCAGAGGTACAGTTTCATTCTGATGTTGGAGCTTTCTTAAAATCTTTTTCTGGATGTTTCTTTTGGTTTTATTGTTTGTCGTAATATATTTTACAATACCACAGTATGTAAACACTGGGAACTCTGTGCCTACAATTTAACACTAATCTACACCCTAGGAATCAATAAGCATATGAAGTGGCTTAATAGAGTTAACACCCTAAGAATTGGCCAGGTGGCATTCAAAAGTATTCTTGTCAAAATCAACACCAGAAGTTCATTATTTATCATGTTCCAGGCCAGTAATTCATACCATGGGGACAGCTCCTAAGACCCTGTACCTCTCCCCATCAGTGGACAATCTGTCATCTGGTCTGACTAAAAGGCCTGATGCTCCTTCTGTCAGCACATGCCTGTCTTCATCTTGGAAAGAGCCTTTCATGAAGGGCTGGTCGTTGTGTCAAGTTTTTTGTTTTTTTAAATATATTTTATTGATTTTTTTACAGAGAGGAAGGGAGAGAGATAGAGAGTTAGAAACATCGATGAGAGAGAAACATCAATCAGCTGCCTCCTGCACATCTTCTACTGGGGATGTGCCGGCAACCGAGGTACATAACCTCAACCGGAATCGAACCTGGGACCTTTCAGTCCACAGGCCGATGCTCTATCCACTGGACCAAACCAGTTTCAGTGTTTTGTGTCAAGTTTTGAGTCTGAAAATACTCCAAGTATACACAGGCAGGATGATTGTTTTGTGCCTGGTTGCTAACAAATATTTGTCTGCTTAGAACATTATGGTCTGAAATGTGCTTTTGCTACAACTGCCTGATAGAAAGATGGTAAGTTGGAAACACAGAGTTGTCATCCCCTCTAAGTGCTGGAGCGTTCTGATGAAGTCTCGAGTGATCTGACATTCATGGAATGGCAAACTGGGTTAAGTTGGTTCAAATTCTCATCCTCTGTTCTTTGACATATACCTCATAATAATCCTGTGTACTTGAATTTCTTCCTGCCACACTAACATTTTCTTCATTAATAGGCTTATTGACCTTTATACAAGTGCAGTCTACTGGTTAGGATACCATGTTCAGGCAATGCGGAAATGCTCTGGTTTCCATAACCACCACTCAGGTACTGAGTCATAAATCCTCATGCTGGCTCCCAGATTCGTCCCCCCCCCCCCCCTCCTTTAAATAGACTTTATTTTTTTAGAGCAGTTTTAGGTTCATAGCAAAATTGAGCGGAAGGTCCTAAGATTTCCCATAACCCTCTGTCCTCACATATACATGCAACCTCCCCCACTATCAACATCCCCCACCAGAGTGGTACATTTGTTGAAGTTGGTGAACTTACATTGACACATCATTATCATCCAAAGTCCACAGTGACATTAGGGTTCAGCCTTGGGGTCATATAGTCTATGGGTTTTGATAAATGTATAATGACACATCCACCATTACAGTATCATACAGAATAGATTAGATTCAATGGCCAAAAATCTTCTGTGTTTCACCTATTTATCCTTCAACATATGAATTGGGACAGGGGATGACCTCCCCCGACCCCCCACCCTAGCAACCACTAATTTTGTTGTTTCTATAGTTTTCCCTTTTCTAGAATGTCATGTAGTTCGAATCACACAGTGTTTAGCCTTCTCAGATTGACTTTTTTCCCACTTAGTAATATGCACTTAAGGTCCCTCCATGTCTTTTTATGGCTTGATAGCTCATTTTATTTTAGTGCTGAAAAATATTCCATTGTCTGGATGAACCATGGTTTGTTTTTCCATTCACCTACTGAAGGACATTTTGGTTGCTTCCAAGTTTTGACATTTTGACTAAAGCTGCTACAAACATTCATGTGCAGAATTTTGTGTGGACAGGGTTTTCAGCTCCTTCAGGTAAATAAATTCTAAGGAATTTGATTGCTGGATCATATAGTAAGATTATTATTCAGTTTTATAAGAGACTGCCAAACTGTCTTCCAAAGTGTCTGTATGCTTTTGCATTCTGACCAGTAATGAATGAGAGTTCTTGTTGCTCCACATCCTCGCCAGCATTTGGTGGTGTCAGTTTTATGGATTTTGGCCATTCTCATAGATATGTAGTGGTATTTCCTTGTTGTTTACATTTGCATTTTCCTAATAACATATAAAGTAGAGGATCTTTTGTTATGCTTATTTGCTATTTGTATATCTTCTTTGGTGAGGTGTCTACAAGGTCTTTTGCAATTTTTTTTTTCAGTCATGATGTTTATTTTCTTAATGTTCAGTTTTAAGAGTATATTTTGAATAACAATCTTTTATTAGATGTGTCTTTTGCAAAGATTTTTCTACCGGCCTGTGGCTTTTCTTGTCATTCTCGTGACAAGACTAATTTTTAATGTAGTGAAAATGCATATATTTGCTTGTGTATGGAACTTAAATACATTTACTTGCTCTTTTATTCATTCAGCATGTATTTATTAAGCACCTGCTAAGTATGAGGACTGTGCCTGCCATGAGATAACCAACATGGATATGGGGTTGCATATGCCTCTAAGACATAATGGCTCATATTTAAATCTTCAAACTTGTATTCATATCCTCCGTGATTTAGCCTCTGAAATATTATGGAGCCTGTCCTCTCCTCTTTATTCCCAAAGACTATCCCGATTACTCTCCTTATCATGGCAGAGGATCACACCTAACTTGATTCTTTTTCAACTGGGTCTCCCCCTTCCAGTTCCTCCTCTACATAGTTGATAGTTAGCCTTCTAAAATGTATGTACAACCAGGTTATATTTCTGGTTAAAAATTGTATATGACCCACAGTTGTAGTGAGTATCAGTTTTGTTCTGCAACAACAGAGTGCAGGAGACATCACTTCTCTTAACTTCTCTAGAATAGTTAAATTATGCTGAGTCCTCCTCTATTTAGTCAATGAAAAACCCAATTCAGTCTTTTTATTGGGCTCCTTCCATCCACCAATGATCTTCTGAAATTTAGAAGAATCTTATAACAGGATATTCAAGAACGGGCTCTCTGGTCTTAGTTTACAATGCTTACCTCTCATCTTCACCTTGACTGTATCCAGGTGGTCCTATGAAAGTAGATAATGCCAAGCCTGCCTCTTTAGAAATATTTGGTTTCTGGCCAGCAAAGCAAAAGAAACTGAGATAAGGAAAAGCAAAAGTTAGGAGCCTTCTATTGTGGTAGAAGTTTAAAAATATATATAAAACAAGAGACACAAAACCACTAGTAATATTTCAAATTATCCTGCTTCATGGAAAGAGTCCAATTCCTTAGCATGGCTACAGGACATAGCTACACTTCGCAGTTTCACCTTCATCCCATGATGTGCTGCAGCCAGTGCACACCAGCTCATGAGAGCCAAGTGCTAGATTTTTAGGAATGTTGTGAGCCAGTTGTTAAGCGTGGCTCTTATTAAAAATTAAATAATATAAATATCACTTCCCATCTCCCTGGAGAGCCTCGCCATCCCCATTCAAGCTCCCAAAGCACTTTGTAAGTACTTGTATTACAACACATCTGGCATTGTCCCGAATTCTTGTTTTTACCAAAATATCCCCAGACTATGAGCTTGTCAGTAAGATATTTCATTAGGAGTTCAATAATTGTTTGGTGAGTGAATGAGAGAATGACTCTTGGAGGTTAAAATCTAGTTCCTTCCTGATACCTTGGGATTACCCCTCTACCCAGCAGCACTCACAGTTTCCCAATTCAAGCTTTACATACCTAGGACTCGGAGTCCTTCCATTTTTTGATCAGTCGTCCCAGGAAAAGCTTGGTTTCCCTTCACGAGAGAACTGGCTTTCATTCTCCAAAGGCTTTTACTCTGGGTGAGGGTCAAAATGTGATAAAATATATAAGTAGTAAAGAAACAAAAAAAAATGTTTAACAATTCACTAATTTACAGAAAGCAAATGACAAGTCTGCACATGCACATATTAATGCCCCGTGGTACATGAGCCTAAAATGAAATGTCCATGTGGCTGGTTGGTGAGCCAGCCCAGGGCTCTCTGCTGTCCAATTGGTATTTCGGAGGCACAGAGCGGATATGCTGAAAACTGTGGGGCTGGCTGACAGGCGGGTGGATGGGCAGGGGTGCAGATGGACAAAATGGCCAGAAGGGCTGCTCGTCACATAGACATACCTGGGAAACATCCTTTAGAAGAGAATGTCATGAACATTCTGGAAGGTTCAGGTCAGAAATGTGTCAAAGACTGGACAAAACAAAGGTTGAGAACCATTGCTTTTGATTTTAGGTGACGCCACCTCGAGTAAGGAACCGTTTAACCTAATTTCTGATTCCACCAACAGCTTTGGGGAAATCGTCGTTGCTTTGCCCTAGTCTTCCCAGAACAAGAACCAAACATCCCTGAGGACACCAAATGACACCGGCACCCCACCGCCAAGCTGGCACCGGCAAAGATGTAGACTATTTGCAGAGAGCACACCGCCTCTGCTGTGAGTGGGCAATAAACTACCAGGGAGATGCGTGCTGCCTGCCTGGAGACAGGGTTGCTAGGTGCCTCTGAAGTAGTGAGACCGAGAGGTGTACATTATTTCCCCCACACTTCTTATTTTACACAGTGACAGTTGTAGCCTGGAAACAAAAGTGAGCAATAGCATCTGTGGTATTAGAAATAATGGCCAGCCAAGGGCCCTATGGGGCAGAAGGAGCAGGGTTGAGGCTTTTATCAAGAGCAGGAGAAAAAAAAGTAATGTGATTTGGTTTCACCATAATTGCTTAAGCAGCCTGGGTGAGAACTAATTATGAGTTCATCTGGCTCCGGAGGAACCCCCCTCTTCCCCTCTCCAGGATGATACTAAAATATCAGCATTGCGTCACCAGAAATCACTCCCATTGGTGGCCTTTCTTAAGGAGAGCGGCGGCTCTGTGTCTCTGAAAGTCACTGGAATCTGAGTAGACCTGGGAATTTATAGCTTCTCAAGGCAAAGAAAATAGTCCTGGCACTCACTTGTCACTTGGAAACTCTGAGTGCTTACCCATTATTATATCATAGAGGAAGTTTTGCTTTAAAAAATGTGGGAGCGATGAAATGCAGAGAAGAAAAGGAAGAGACAAATTCCAGGCCCTACGTCACTACAACAGCCCTGCCAGCATTAGACTAGGGGGAAGTACTGGGTTTCAGAACCAGGCTGTTCATTGATGATATCTTGACTCTCCAGGGCTCTCGCCAGGCTCCAATGGCCCTAACGAGACAAGTACGTCTGCTCAGAAAGTTGGTCGCCTAATTCTCAAAAGTGCAGAGCTAACAATGGAAGTCAGCAGGATAGAACTTGAATTCCGTCTAGGTTAGTAGTCCAATAACAAACCTAGATGCAAGCTAAGTAATGATGCTCTAATGTGTTTATTTGGACTCTATGTGAGTTCTGAGAATAAGGCGAGTTGAAATCGGGTAGCAGGAAGACCATGGGTTTAAATCCGGGTTTAAGTCGGGTTCAGATGCTTAACAGCTATATGTAAGTTACTTGCCTTCTCTGAGTGTCAGATTCGACTGAGAAATGAGATAAAAATATCAGTACTTTTGCAGTATCTATGTAAGGATGAGAAATATGTAAAGTGTCTACATGGCACTTGGGACAGAAGATGTACAAGATAAATGGTAGCATACGTCCCAAATCTCTCTCAATGAGAAAGCCTAACCTGAGTGCCTCTACAAGAGTGGCCCTGTGCAGTTTACAAAGACCAGCCCTGGTTGGTTTGCTGAGTGGTTAGAGCATCAGTCCCCGTGGACCAAAGGATCTTGGGTTTGATTCCTGGTCAAGGGCACGTACCTTGGTTGCAGGCTTCATTCCCAGCCCCTGGGTAGGAGTGCATGTGGAGGCAACCAATTGATGTGTCTTTCTCACGTCAATGTTTCTCTCTCTCTCCCCCCACCGCCCCCTCTCTAAAAAAATCAATGGAAAAAATATCCTTGGGTGAGGATTAAAAAAAGACATACCAAACATTACTTTTGTCTTCTGAACCATCACAATTTAGTTAGATGAGGAGGGCAGTGGAGGTGGAGGGGAATTAAAAACTGTCTGAAGCAGGCAGCAGCAAAACACTATAGAATTAGATTCTAAATCACGCAGTGTAAATTCCATGTGGGGTAGGAGTTCAGGGAAAAGAAATAACAATGTGGGTGGAGCAATAACTTCAGCCAGAACTTGAACAGAAAAATAGACACAAATGGGATTTCCCAGCCGTTAAGATTTACACACAAATCAAATGGTTGATTTAATAAAAACAGAAAACCAATCCACTGAGAAGAGACTCATTTTAGCATCCAAAAGACTGTCTAGGTTCACCTGAGGGGCCATCTTTATTTTGCAAGAAAAGTCAGCTACCTACTGTTAGGAAATGAGGAGCAGAAATAAACCATCCAACTCCATAAAAAGTCTAAACTGTAATACAAGTTTAAAATGTATGACTTTATAAATGAGTTAAATGGCTTACTCTACCCATGACTGTGTTGATCTCCCTTGTCATAGATTCCTTTAAATACATATTGGACTTATGCCCAATTCCATCTAAACATGGATGAACAATAAATAGCATCTCATTTTCTGTAATTCATAGTAATTTGAATTTGCACCCCCAGGAAAATCCAACCTTCATAGTTTGAGAAAAGGAGGGAAAACACAATAGCACTGATTATGTATTTAAGTTACACCCATGCTTTATATTTTGTACAGATTTGCCTAAATACCATCTGAACTTGAATATAAATGATATTTTCTCCAAAAGTTATGCCATAGAAATAAAAATAATTGCCCTATATTTGAGTCTTTATAAAGCCTCTCATATTATAGGAGATCTATTCAATTATTTTGAAAAGCTAATTGCAGTGTGGGAAAGGGGGAGAGATCAACCAAAGGACTTGTATGCATGCATATAAACATAACCAATGGACGCAGACACTAGGAGGGTGAGGGAATGAACGGGTTGGTGTGGGGGGGCAATGGGGGAATAAGGACACATATGTAACAATTAATAAAGAAAAAAAGAAAGAAAAGCTAATTGCATATATCTAAATAAAAGGTATAATTGTTCTCCAATTTTTTCTTAGAGCTAAAAAGGCTCACCTTATATTTGAACCTGAACTTCGTCTCTTATGTTATGAAAGGCCTATTCAATTATCCAGATTCAGCCTCAATAAGTGTGAGTTCAAATGCTTGTAGAAGTCAGCAAAAACAGGCAAAAACAGGCAAAAATATTTTATATCGATTTGAAATTATAGCTAGAGGTATGAATTCTAAATTATAACAGTCACTGTTAATAACTTTTTTAAAGATCAACTTAAAAAGTAGTATAGTAACCCTAACCAGTTTGGCTCAGTAGATAGAGCATCGGTCTGAGGACTGAAGGGTCCCGGGTTTGATTCTGGTCAAAGGTATGTACCTTGGTTGCGGGCTGGATCCCCAGTAGGGAGCATGCAGAAGGCAGCTGATCGATATTTCTAACTCTCTATCCCTCTCCCTTCCTCTCTGTGAAATGAATAATAATTTTTTTTTTTAAAAAAAGGCAGTGTAGTAAGTGATTAGATTGGAAAGATTATAAATGTAAACCCATGGTATGGACTGAATGTTTGTGTCTCCCCAAAATTCATATTTTAAAATCCTAACCCCAAACATGATGGTATTAGGAGGTACAGCCTTTGGAAGGTGATTAGATCATAAGCCCTCATGAACAGGATTAATGTCCTCACCAAACACCAAATCTACCAGCATCTTGTTATTGAATTTCCTGGCCTCCAGAACTGTGACAAATAAATGTTGGCTGTTAAGCCATTCAGTCTATAATATTTTTGTTATAGCAGCCTGAGCAAACTGAAACAACACACATATGAAATAAACTAACTGTGGAGTAAAGGTGACTGAGTGACTGAAGAATACTCATTTGTTTTTATACTTTTCTGAAACCCCATGAAAACATGGAAAAGAATTTTTGCCCCCAGGACATCAAATAATAAGGACAAAGAATGAGGAAAGGCATGACAGCCTCAACATTTGAAAGGTGAGAAGATTAATGAAAGGTAACTGATGTGCCAGATCCCAGAGTGATGGGTCCCAAGATGGCAGAGAATCTGAGAAGCATTTGATTACACACAAGTCTTGAGAGCTGGATGAACTAGGCAGCTCAGGAAGTGGACTGAAGGTAGAACAGAAACCATGAAGCAATTAGAGCCTCAGATCTCCTCTCTACTCCCAGCAAAAGCCTAGAAGTTTATTTTTTGAAAAATCTAAAACAGAGGGCTCTAGGAGAGCTGAGGGGCGGCAATACAGGACAGAAAATTAAGATTAGTGAGTGTTGGCATATTGAAAACAAAATTTATCCCTGCCCCCTTCTCCTCTTCCTCTACCTGGATCTCAGAATGCTAGCAATTTGGCCAGAAAGCAGCTCAAAGTGATTCCTCTAATGAATCCAACCAAATTCACACACTCACACACACACACACACACACACACACACACACACACACACTTCAAAAAGAAAGCCTGGACTTGCATTGTTCAATATAGTAGTGAAAGGAATTTTAGAGATAGGACAGGCAGTATCAGGAGATAAGGAGGGCTTATGGGAGAGGAATGCATATGTGAAAGGCAAAAATAGCTCTAAGATGCCAGAATATTTTCACAGAGGATAAAGAAAAGTCACAGGATACCGGGAAGAGGGAAACATATTTTCACAGAGGATAGAGGAATGTTGCAAGATAAGGGGGAGAGAAAGAGAAGGGCACCACATGGGTTTTGAGCTTTGAAACTGATACTATGTAGCAGAGTGACCAATGAGGAAAGCATGGGGATCCTAAATTAAGGAAGGGTCCAATTAGAAAGGGTCATGTTCAGACAAAGAGCTACAGCCTTTATAAACCTGGAGACAAAGAGACAAAGAAAACTTTTTGGACTTAGATTTTTTTCCATTAGACTCTAATGATTAGAGAGAGAGAGTAGGTTTTTCCCATTTGGGGACCCCTCCCCAGAGAGAGTTTGTATAAGCTTAAAATAAACTTCCACATTTTTATTAAAGAAGCCTTTAGTCCACGAATTTATTCAACTTCGTCGGACAAGGACCCAAGAGAAGAATCTGCACCCCAAACCCTATGTTTCAGTAGCCACTAGCTACCTGTAGTGATTTACATTAAATTTTGGATTAATTAAATTAACTAAAATTGATGCATCAGTTCCTCAGTAGCACTAGCCACATTTCAAATTATCAACAGACACATGTGCTACTGGTTATGGTATTGGACAGTGTCAATATATAACATGCCCATCATTGCATACAGTTATATTAACACTGACCTAGATAGATCTCAATATCCACTCTCATACTCTAAGCATGCCACACTCTTAAATATGTGCAAACACAGAGGATCACCAGATATCTTAGATATCATTTAATACAAAAAAATAAAGAACTGAGTTATAGTTTAAGCAAACTAGAAGAACCAGAGACAATACAGAGAGAAGAAAATATACTATCATTAGTATATTTATCGAGGTATGAGAAGACATTGTTTCTATGAAACAAGTATAGCCTGTTGTAAAAATCAATCAATAGAAATGTTAAAAATGCAATGGCATAGATGAAAATGTCAATTGAAGTGTTAGAAGATAAACCTGGAGAAATTTCTCAGAAAGCAGAGCAAGAAAAAAAAAAAGGATTCAAAAAATGGAAAAGAGGAGAAAAAAGTCAGAAAATTAGAGGACAAGTTCAAAGTTCAACATTCAAATATAAGAACTCCCCAAGAAACACAACAGAGAAAATGAGAAAAACATTTAAAGTAATTTCCTGGAACAAAAATGACCTAATATCCAGTGTGAAATTGTGTCCAGAATTCCCAGGTAATGTTTGAGAATGCACAACACCAAAGTTACATCATTGTGAAATCTTAAAACACTGGGACGAAGGCAAGCTTGAGGGTAAGGATGTAGGAGGGGGGTGGAGAGATGGTCACCTGAAAAGATAAAGAATCTGAATAGCTTTGGATTTTTCAACAGCACACTGGAAATAGAAAAGCAATACCTTAAAGATTATGAAGAAAGTATTTCTCAACATATATGTCTATATTCAGCCAACCTATCAAGTAAGTATGAGGGAAGAATAAGGACACTTTCAGGGTAGCAAAATTTTTACATCACCTGCAGCCTCTCAGATAGCCACTTAGAGATTGTGCTTCACAGTGGTTAAACCAAGAAAGAGGAAGACAAGACCTTGGAGACAGGAACTCTACCAGGGAGACAAGGTGGAGAGAACCACAGAACTCTGGTCAAGAGCAAGTCCATGGTCACAGCCGTGTGGGGACCCTGAGGATAGCCTTTCTGGAGTAGGGCAGTTTAGCGTGCTTCAGGAAACGACAGAATGCCTTATGTGTATGAACACAGCAAGAAGATATTTATGCAAATGGCAAAAAGTTTCAATTAGAAATATGTAGAAAACTAATCAAAAAAAATTTTAGGACAATTATTTAATCCAAGAAAAACACAGTTGAAAATTAGAGGAATAATCTTATTTGTATAAATCACTGCATTCTATAAGCTATGAATAGCATATACCATATTTTTCCATGTATAAGATGCCCCCATGTATAAGACACCCCCCACTTTTCCAATCCAAAATTAAGAAATCAATATTTTAAACATTTTGCTGGTTTTCCTCTGAAGGCCTTCTTCTTTTTTGGCATCTTAAGGAGTTGTTCTTCCTGTTTTCTCCACTGTCAGATCACACACTCAGTGGGAGGAGGTCCAAATTGTCTCTCTGCAGCTCTATATCCATGCTCTTTTGCATAGCTGATTACATTCAGTTTGGATTTTGCAGAGTAAGACAATTGCTTACCGGTATTTATCTTTTTATTTTTTGACATCTTTTTTTTTAAAAATATATTTTATTGATTTTTTACAGAGAGGAAGGGAGAGGGATAGAGAGTTAGAAACGTCGATGGGAGAGAAACATCGATCAGCTGCCTCCTGCACACCTCCCACTGGGGATGTGCCCGCAACCAAGGCACATGCCCTTGACCGGAATCGAACCTGGGACCTTTCAGTCCGCAGGCCGACGCTCTATCTACTGAGCCAAACCGGTTAGGGCTATTTTTTGACATCTTTATGGGCTCCGAACACTCTGGTCTCTGTTGTATCTGCACACTTTGCACCTCCACTTCCAATTATGGCATCAGCTGATATCAGTAACAATAAGGCTTGTGATTGGAGGAAGCCTGTTTGACAAGGTATGGGCAGCTACACACCTGCAAGGCTCCCTCCTTGGCTGACTTCTGACTTCCATGTATAAGACATTCCTCGATTTTCAGTCTAATGATTTTAGAAAAAATAGTGTCTTATACATGGAAAAATACAGTACATCATCATAGTAACACAACAATTGTTCTCTAACCTAAATTATAAAATAACTATACTAGAAAGATGGGGAGCAAAAAGGATGCATGTGATGGGGTGCTGTGTAAGTATGAGGACTAAAGAAAAATCATCTTCCAAATGGGATATGAATAGGTAATGACTGAAACCAAAAAATCAAGAACGAAAATTTCACCATAACTCTGGGTCTAAGAAATATCACATTTCTTTATTTTGTTTAAATCAAATTGAGCTCTTAGGGCAGAAATTGCCTGGCAGGAAATTCCATTTCTGTCATTTCTGGACTACCCTCCTCCACTCTCATTTCCAGGTGATACAAAGGTTGGGGATGGGGATGTCTTCTGCATTCTAAAATATTGAAAGGAAGGCTTGTGGTCTCCACCATGCCTACTGCCTTGTTCATTGTCCAGGCCACATGATCTGGTCCCTGAGGGAAACTGTACTCACAGCTAAACTTGAACAAGGGTCTCTGTCATCTCAATTCCTGAGACCACGGCTCCTCAATGTCCTGTAGGAATCTACTCAACTGAAAGGTAACAAGCACTTCCTTCTTTGGAAACCACCCAAACTCCCCACCTTTTGCTCTCCTAAAGGAATTGATTGCCAGTAGACAGTTTTATTTCCACCTCCACCCTCCAAAAGTTCTCATCTTTCTTTCTTTTCTTTCTTTCTTTTCTTTTCTTTTCTTTTCTTTTCTTTTCTTTTCTTTTCTTTCTTTTTTTCTTTTCTTTTCTTTTCTTTTCTTTTTTCTTTTCTTCCTTCCTTCCTTCCTTTCTTTCTCTCTCTCTCTCTCTCTCTCTCTCTCTCTGACAGACAACTGTTAAGTTTTTATTTCATAATCATAAACTTAACTCTGCAATCCAGCTAGACTGGAAAGGGGTAAGGAAATTTTAGAACCCAATGAACCGTGGCAAGAGCACAAAGATTATAGAACACTAGAGGCCCGGTGCATGAATTTGTGCACAGGTGGGGTCTAGCTGGCCCGCCCCTATTGGGGCCAAGCTGGCCGGGAGGAGGGGACTTGGGCAGTTGGCCAGTGGGCCCCACCCCCTGGTCGAACTCCAGGTTGAACTCTTAGTAGAACTCCCGGTCAAGGGGAGAATTTGCATATTTGCCTTTAATTATATAGGATTCCAAGCAAATCAGGGTGAAAGGGTACTCTCCTGAGCTACAAGGAATGGTCTGGTGGTTAAGATAAAAACACAAGTCAAATTTATTAGAGTTGCCCACAGTCAGCAATGGTGATCTTCTTGCTGGTCTTGCCATTTCTGGACCCAAAGCGCTCCACGGCTGTCACAATATCCATGCCTTCTTTCACCTGGCGGGAGACCACATGCTTGCCATCCAACCATTCAGTCTTGGCAGCGCAGATGAAAAGCTGGGAACCGGTTTGTGTTAGGTCCAGCATTTGCCATGGACAAGATGCCAGAACCTGTATGTTTCAGGATGAAGTTCTCATCCTCAAATTTCTCCCCATAGATGCACTTGCCACCTGTGCCATTATGGTGTGTGAAGTCACCACCGTGTCACATAAATCCTGGAATAATTCTGTGAAAGCAGGAACCTTTATAACCAAATCCTTTCTCCCCAGTGCTCAGAGCATGGAAGTTTTCTGCTGTCATTGGAACTTTGTCTGCAAACAGCTCAAAGGAGACTCGGTCCAAGGGCTCACTGTCCAGGGTGATGTTGAAGAACACGGTGAGGTTCACTATGGCTGGTCATGGGTGGCTCTGCGGCGGCAGCGGCTGCAAAGCCAGCCCTCATCTTTCTTTTCCTCCACTCTGGGTGATGTGGCATAATTCCCACAATGGGCTAGTGTTCCAAAACAGAACCTACAAAAAGGAAAAAAGGAATGGCTGTCCTCTGGGGATATCTGCTTTGCATTCAAGCAACCTAAAGTCCCTGGGGCAAAGAAACATAATGGCTTGGCTACCTCCTTGCAATGGAAAAGGAAAAAATACCTTTAGCAGAGAAAACCAATTGTGTGTTTTTTTTCATTATAGAGCAATAAAAATTAAAAAGCCTGCCTTCAATATAAATACACATATACATATGTAGTATAAAGAAGCAGGTGTTTATGTAATGATATTTATAACATACACAGTTGAATGAATGCCTGTGTGGAAAAAAAAAGACTTTTACTGTAACAGCAGTAACTTTTATGACAACGACTTATCTCATCTAGTCTTCTACTATTGCCTTTGAGCCACATTCCAAACCCAGGAAAAAAACATGTTTATAAAACTGCAAAGGTCAAGGCCAGTAATGGAAATTGATTTTACATGCTCAGTGGAGTGTTTTTAAAACCATGGAACAGTCTAAGGGAAAAGAAATCTATTTAATTACTCGACAGCCTTTTGTAGTCCATTAAAAAGGCTCCACAATTGTCTACCTCTCCTGAACCAACTTAACATAAATCCCTCCCATTAAAGAAGCACTTCTTAGAAATTGCCCAGAACGCGCCCTGCTGGAGAGGTGAAAACTCCAGAGAATGAACTCAAACTGAGAATAATGATTCCTCCATGAGGACAAGCTGCTTCCTTTAAATGTTTTTAATGAGCCAGAAATTTTCACTCAACGCTCCTGTCCAATACCTGGGCAGCTAGTCCCTCTGAACTTGTATTTTCCTCTCTTCACTTTCTGTTTGATGAGATGATGGGGAAGAAATCAATAATAGACTCCACTTCAGGAGCAATTATGGTACATTTTTGGCTTTTTCTCTTTTTGAACTTCAGTCTGTCGTGGTCAACACTAAAAATCGTTTCCCCACATTTCAAAGCAAATTCATGATACGTAATATGAAATATGATTTTACTGTTATTAACAATTGATTGCTTTTTAAATTTTTATCATTTTAGATGAAAACTAAAGAAGAAAAAAAGGTATATAAATTAGACTTATGGAGCTCCATATCTGAATGACTACTTGGTTACACAAGCAAGTGTGCTTATCTTGATAGGTCAGTGGTCAAATGAGTCTCCTGGGACAATTTTTCTCCGGCAATAGAATGCAAGTCTTTCTTAAGATCATTTCCTTCATTAGATCATTAATTCAATTGATTCTATTTAATTAAAGTTCCTGAATAAGGGCATACTCAAGCACTAGTGTCTGGAATTTTAGTAGTCTTTTAATTAATTAATGATGCATTAACTATACAGTATCTATTCTAAGATAGTGGTTTGGAAACCATGATAAATGATTTGTACAATCACTGTTAGCTTAAACAAGTTATGTTTCAGATTGATTTTTAGTGCTTACTAACAATACTTCATTATAACTGCTATGTCAAGATAGGTACTCATCTAAGCTACTTTCTATCTTACCTGAAATATATTTTTTTCCTGATTCCTTCCCTTGCAGCCCATTCCATGACAGCTTCATCCTTCAAGCTACAAGAGTTGCCATTTTTATTCTTCTGAACTGAGTTTTCCAGCCTTTAAAAAGTTTTTTTTAAAAAGTACCTCAATAATTTCCACTGCTGCCCTGGCCAGCTTAGTTCAGTTGGTTAGAGCATCACCCCGATATGTCAGGATTGTGTGTTTGATCTCCAGTCAGGGCTTGTACAAGAATCAACCAATGAATGCATAAGTAAGTGGAATAACAAATTGACCCCAATAATAATAATAATAATACTTTCCATTGTTCATTTGAAATTCATGTTTTCGCTTATATTAGTTACACTCATCTCAGCCAGTTATCCATGACCTTCCATAACATTTTGAATTACGAGGTTAGTTTTCTTCTTCATTTATGCTAAGCTAAGAAATGGGACCCCAAAATACAGCCATGCCCTAATACCTGGGACCTGTAAATGTTATCCTATTTGGAAAAGGATTTGATGTGATTAAATTAAGGATTTTGAGATGAGGAGTTTTCCCTGGATTATCTATGTGGGCCCTAAATGCTGTGACATATGTCTTTATAAGAAAAAAGTGATGGGGGGAGGTTTGACATACATACTAAGAAGAAGGCAACGTGAAGACTGAACAGAGAGATTTACAGATTCTGTACTTGAAAATGGAAGTGATCCCAAGGTAAGGAATGCCAGTAGCAATCAGAAGCTGAAAGTGAAAGAGAATGTAATCTCCCTTAGAACCTCTGAAGGGAGCACAGTCCTGCGGACACTTTGATTTCAGCCCAGCGCTACTGATTTTGGACTTCTGGCCTCTGTAACTGAGAAAGAATAAATAATTCCTATTGTTTTAGACCACCAAGTGTGTGGTATTACAGAGCCATAGGGAATTAGCATACTATCCTATTCTTTCCTTTCATTCTCTAAGACTTCACTATCTACTATAAAGCCAAGAAATCATATAAAAAATCAGTAGTGGATTCATAAAAGCCTATACATCGTTTCAAGTACAAGGTAATAACCAAATAAATATTTAAATATTTAAATCTTTAAATATTACCAAAATGTTGAGATAAAGATTTTAAAGTACCTGTTGGATTAGGGAATTATGAAGTCTTCAGTAACCACAAGAGTAGTTTCAATATGTGTTAGGGATGGCAGTCCATATCTGGTATGCAGTAGATTGAGTAGTGAATGGGAAAGATAAAATCAATGACAAACCCAATTTTCAAAAATCATGTTTGTGCCCTAGCTGGTTTGGCTCAGTGGATAAAGCATCAGCCTTCGGACTCAAGGATCCCAGGTTCGATTCTGGTCTAGGGCACATCCCCAGTTAGGAGGTGTGCAGGAGGCAGCTGATTGATGTTTCTCTCTCATCGATGTTTCTAACTCTCTATCCTTCTCCCTTCCTCTCTGCAAAAAAATCAATAAAATATGTATTTTTTAAAAAATCATGTTTGCACATAGAGAAATATAAGGCAATTATTTAGCGTGGAATACTAGACAAAGATAAATTTTTTATTCTTAAAGGGAGACTTGAGGATATTCATAAGAACATAGCCAGTAGAGGAAAAAGACTGAACACATAAGAGGAGAGATATTTGATAAAATGAGGTCTCTGAAAGGCTAAGCACAAGCTAGCTGTTATGTTAAGAATCTGCTATGAACAGATAGATACCATGTCCTCAGAGATGGGAATGAAGAAAGTAAAAATGGATATAAAAGCAACCAATTTTACATATGGCAGATTGTATTTTCCATCCATTTGTTCTTTGGTAATGTAACTGTACTACTCCTCCATCGAAAGATGGAGTCCTTCTCTTACCCTTGAATGTAGGTTTTTCTTAGTGATTTTCTTGACCAATAGAATGCAGAAGAATTGACATTCTGGGACTTCCATGGCTTATGACCCGGATTTGGAATGCTTGCTCTTGGGCCTCTCCTTTTCAGACCCAGCCACCATGGAGGCACATAGAAAGGCTGGGCCCATGTAGGTACTCTGGTTGACAGCCCCACCCTAGCTCCTAGCTTACAGCTAACAGCAATTGCCAGCCATGTGGGAGTGACATCTTGAGCATCCAACTCAGTCAAATATTCAATTGTCTATAGGTCAAACTGACTGTAGGTTAAGGTGCAATCACACGAGAGACCCAAAACGAGAACTGCCCAGCTGTGCCTGTCAATCCACAAAATCTTAAGAGAAGAATAATTTTTGTTTTAAGCCACTGAATCTTGGAATGTTTTCTTACCCAGCCAAGGCTAATCAGAATATGGAAGAATGGAGAGTTAAAAGAGTGCATGCTTTATTTTCTCTTAGTTGAATAGAATGCTAAATGATTTGGAATAGCAAACATGAGGAATGAACAGATAAGTGATCAGGAACATGTAGAAAAATAGTCAAACATGTTGAGGGCTCAGTTCATGTCATGGACCCTTAAACTGTGATGGCACCAATCTCCTTTATAATTTTTCTCTAGTAGGACTCAGAAGATTCATATAGGTTTGAGATTTGGCAGTACAAATACACAGGAAAACAAGGGGCCAAAGAGCAGGGGAAAGGGTTGATTTACTGCTTTGACCATTGAGAAAGTGATCAAAGCAGTAAATCAGTGCCTAGGAGCAGGGCTGAATGATGTTTAAGCCACAGAGCTTTAGAGCCCACAAAAATGTTTTTTCTTTTAGAAACAGAAGAAAAATAAACTAAGGCAAAGAAAAGGTTAAATATATATGTAAATATATTTATCTTTATATAAGTGCAATTGTAAAATATAACTTACTTTTTTATTGAGCAAGAAGCCAATGGAGGAAAAAATGTTTAGGGCTCATGAAAATCATTATGTGGTCCTACCTAGGAAGGGCAGACAATATAAGAAAAAAGAGAGAGATTAAGGGTCAGAGATCTTGATAAAACTATTATAAATTTGCAATCAAATTAAGGAAGCAAGGGTCCTAGAAGGATAAGAGATCATAATGAGGAAGTGGAATGTGAGAGTTTTAAGATTTTGGAAAAGGAGAAGGGTCTCCTAGGTGATGAGAAGTTCTGAGATATGCTAAAGAGAGGTCTGAAGGGAGTTGGCTATCTGAGCACAGGAGATCAACGACAGTAGTGGGTAGAAAGTTGAGAAGGTCCTTTACAATGAAGTGATTCCCCCATAGTGGCAAGAGTTAGAAAGACTAGGATTCTATATGGACCAAAGATTTGTGTCTATAATTAAACACATAAAAATTGAAGTAATAGATGAAAAAAAATTTTTTCTTAGTTGACATTTACTGACAAAATCCACATTAAGTGGAATTTTGGGAAGCTCCTTAATCAAGTTTTAAAAAAATGAAATAAATTTTAAGTACTTCTTTTCTACCAAAACTAATGTGACTTTCTTTTTCTTTTAATTGAGATATAATTGACATATTGTAAGGACAGGAAAAGGCCTTTCTTTTTCTTTGCTGTGGCCTTCCACAATTTGTGAGAAGGCCACCTGGTAATTAAACCCCAAGATTGTTAGCTCTTCTGGTTCAAACTGAGGGACAAGATAAACTACTCTCAAGGCTACATTCTTACATCCACCTCCTTCCTGCTATTTTCAGAACTCAGGGATAATTCATACCAAGGAGTCTCTAGTTAGTAGAAAGTTCCCTCCCCACCCCTCATCCCCACCCCTGCAGACAAGTCTCTTTTGAACTCTTTATAACTTTTGCTCTTAAGCATGTTTTACAGGCTTGGGAAAAATACTGATAAGACACCTCCCTAGGACATCCTCAGGACTATCTCCTGAAAAACAAACAACTCAACTTCAGCACCCAATCCTCCTCCCTTCTTTGTCACCTAGAAACAGCAGCCAAGACTCTTTAAAAAGAGAAGCCACTTTTTGTTTCTTGCCCTGTATTGATTAGCAGTACCACTTAGCCCTTTCCCTTTGTGGAAAGGACAGTAAACTTCCTCTCTGCATCTCTGCTTATAGTTGTGAATTCTTTCACAGTCCCTGTCCCCGTCATACCCTAACACATACAGAGTATAACATTAATTTATGGTAGAAAACATAATAATTTGATATTTATATTTGTGGCAAAATGATCACCACAAGTCCACTTCATGTCCATCACTATACATAGTTACATATTTCTTTTCTTGTGATTCAAACTTTTAAGATCTACTCTCTTAGTAACTGTCAAGTATGCAATACAGTATTATTAACTACTAGAGGCCTGGTGCACAGATTCATGCACTGGTGGAGTCCCTTGGCCTAGCCTGTGGGGATTGGGACAAAACCAGCTCTCTGACATCCCCCAAGGGGTCCCAGATTTCGAGAGGGTGCAGGGCAGGCCGAGGGACCCCACTGGTGCACCACTGGGGTCGGGGAGGGACCGCGGGAGGGCTCCAGGGCTCTGTCTGGTCCATCTCGCCCAGTCCCAATTGGCCAGACCGCAGCAGCAAGCTAACCTACTGGTCGGAGCATTAGCTCCCTGGTGGTCAGTGTGCGTCATAGCGACTGGTCAAATGGTCAAACTAATGGTAGGCACTTAGCATATTAGACTTTATTATATAAGATAGTCACCATGGAGTACAGAAGTTGTTTAAATCATCTCAAAATAGGGGAAGTATAGGTATAATATAAAATAGCGATAGCAAAATGGAAAGATTGATCAACGAAACAAAATCTAAATAAAATTGTTCTACACAAGAAACACCAAAACCAAATGGCGATTCAACAAACTAGGAAAAAATATATTGCACCTCACATCTCAGTAGAGGTCTATTTTCTTTATTATATAAAGACCTGCAATAAAATGAGGAAATAGGTAAGGGCTCTGCTCTGAATTCTAACATGTGGCACACCACACCACCAAGCAGTTCTCTGACATCTGCTGTGTGTTCCATAGTTCAATTAATTCTGACATTATCTACCCAGATAGAGCACCAGATTCCACAGGTTAAGGGCTCAGTCCCACAAAACAGCCCTCAACTTCAGATGCCAATCACAAGCTTAGCTTTTATTCATGCTTCTGAACAAAAAGCTATAAATCAGGTTCCCACAACCTCCTTCTTGGGTTCAATTAATTTGCTACAGCAGCTCACAGAACCTGGAAAACCTGTTTACTCACTAGATTATGGGTTTATTGCAAAGGATATTAAAGGATACAATTAGCATCCAGATGAAGAGATACATAGGGCAAAGGAGCTTTTTCTGTCTTTGTGGAGTTTGCGGTCCAGCACTGTGGCACCTGGAAGAGTTCTGGTTCAGCAACCCAGAAACTCTTCAAACCTTGTCCTTTTGGGTTTTAATGGAGGCTTCCATAGGCATAATTGATTAAATCATTGGTAAATGCTGATTGATTCAATCTCCAGTCCTTTTCCTCGGCCCTCGCTGGAGGCCTGGAGCGGGTGAAACTGAAAGATCCAACCCTCTAATCACGTGTTTGGTTCTCCAGGCAACCAGCCCCCAATCTTAGGTGCCAAAAGTCACCATTACCATAATAAAAATACATATGTTGCTCTTATCGCTTAGGAAATTCCAAAGATTTTAGGAGCTCAGTGCCAAAAACAGGAACCAAGACCAAAGTATATTTCTTGTTATAAATCACAATATCTCAATAGGCAAAGGAGATGGCTAACAATTCACAGGAAAGGGAATACAGTGTTAAACATTTGAAAAGATAAGCATCCTCACTCAAAGTAGGAAAATCACAAATTAAAATGTCTATGAAACATTTTTCAATTATCAAATTGGCAAAGGTGAAAGAAATGAATAAAATATGGTGTTGGCAAGGATAATTGGAAACTGACTCAAACATTGCTGATGGGTGTAAATGAGCATACAGCCTACCAAGAGCAATTTTGTCAATACCTACTACAATGTAAAAAAAGTAAATATCTTTTGACCCAGCAATCTCAGTTCTAAGAACTGATGCCACAAATAACTTGCAAATATAAAGGTTGACATAGGTAAAATGTTATTTGAGGCAGCCTTATTTACAATGGCAGAGACTTTTTTTAAAAAAAGGAAAATTTGAGCCCCGTCAGTGTGGCTCAATTGGTTGAACATCATCCCATGCATCAGGAGGTTGCCTGTTTGATTCCCAGTCAGGGCACATGCCTGGGTTGTGGGCTCACTCCTCAGTAGGGGACGTGCAGGAGGTAGGCGATCAATGATTCTCTCTCATCATTGATGTTCCTATCTGTCTATCTCCCTCCCTCTTTCTGAAATCAATAAAAAACATATTTTAAAAATAGGAAGATTGGTATTTACTGATAAGAAAAATATTCTAAGTATTTTGTTAAGCAAAAAGGAAAAAAAAGGATTCAGATTAGTGTATAGAATATTCTACCATTTGTGTATATAAATAAATTATATGCCCATGATTATATCTGCATAAGATATCTCTGGAAGAAATTTTAAAAATTGGTAATTACAGTTGTTTCCAGAAAGAGGTACTGAGAGACTGGAAGACATGGGAGGTCATTTTCATTTCACATTCTTCATGTTGAGGAACTACTTGTCATCATCCTCAG
Source organism: Myotis yumanensis (assembly GCF_028538775.1). Classification (NCBI taxonomy): domain Eukaryota; kingdom Metazoa; phylum Chordata; class Mammalia; order Chiroptera; family Vespertilionidae; genus Myotis; species Myotis yumanensis. The sequence continues at coordinate 200,758,541 of NW_027223753.1, read as the reverse complement.
TGATAGTGAAAGTGACCATAAGGCAGAGTTGTGGGTGTTAGAGTTGGGTATCATACAACTCAAAGAAAGAGATTTTTTTCATATGATTGGAAAGTCAAGGTTTGGAAGTGACAATGAAGGTCTAAGTGAATACCATCTCCTGGCCAAGTGATACAGATGAAGAAAGAATGGTGGGCATCTTCTAGAAAAAGCTGCCTGAGAAGTAATGATGTCAAGGAAAAGCCAAGTTTACTTTGAGACAAGAACATAATGAGTTCTGAAAAGAGGTTGAGAATGTTGTAGAGATTAGAATTAGACTGCCAGAGAGCAGTTTTTTGTTTTGTTTTGTTTTATGTTTCTTTTATTGATTTTTAGAAAGAGAGGAAGGGAGGTGGATAGAGAAATAGAAACATTGATGAGAGAGGAATATCATCGTTAGGCTGCCTTCTGCATGACCCCTACAGGGATTGAGCCTGCAACCCAGGCAAGTGCCCTGACCAGGCCGTGACCTCCTGGTTCCTATGTTGATGCTCAACCACTGAGCCACACTGCCAGGGCACCACAAAACTTTTGCTGAGACTTCCAGGACAGAGACACTCTTTTCTGGTGTCCTTTAGTATGAGAAGTCATAAGATCTGGAGTTGCTGGCTATTTTTACCATAACAAGATGAGATGATGTTTAAGAATGATGCCAGAACTATAGGCCAGAGATCCTGGGAGATAGAAACTGGGTCCTGATGGCATCATAAGTCTCTGAGCACAACTCTCATTTCCATGATCAAATAATCCCTTTTACCTTAGCAAATGTGGTTTCTTTCTGTCCAAAACAAGAAGGGACTCAGGTATTATTGAACATTTTACTGAAAAGATAATACATCAAGATTGAAGAACATAATTGATACAATATTTGAATTATTCAATTTGTGCCAAGCAATTACTTTTGTAGTTTTCATATTACCTCAGAAAATACAACTAGACAGGAACTTCCTCAACCAGATAAAAAACATGTATGAAAATCCTATAGCTAGAAGCTCTGATCAAGATGGTAGCATAGGTAAATATGGTACTTGCATGCTCCCATAACCACATCAAAACGACAACTAAACTACAGAATAACCATCATTCAGAACTTCCTGAAGTCTAGCTGAACAAAAATCCTATAACTAAGGATATACAGTAGAAGCTTCATACAGCAGGAGGGGCAAAGATGTAGAATGGGCTAGTCCCAAACCCACATGTGGTAGATAAAATTCAGGAGGGATATATCAGCTGGGAGGGGCCCCCTGAGGAGTGAGGGGTCCCAGACCCCCACTAGGCCCTCAGTCCAGGGTTCCAGAGCCAGGAAGAGAAGTCCCCATACTTTCTGGCTATAAAAATCAGTGAGGATTGTGACTGAGTGAGAAGAAAGGCTGCTGGAGTCTCAGACCTTTCTCTTAAAGGGCCCATGCACAGATTTATTTGAACTCACTCGCTCTGAGGTCCAGTGCTGGGGCAGCATGTCAGAAGGTGCCAGGGATACACGGGAAGGAGCAGAATTGTTTGGTTTTGGGGTGAGACTTGAAGGGCAGCTTTCTCCCAGACAGAGTGCTGGCAGAGGCCATTGTTCCTTTGCTGAGCGCCCCCCCCCCCCCCCTGCGCCCCCGCCTCGCCACAGAGCCAGGAGGTGTGCCCCATATCTAAGTCTTCCATCAACCTGGCTCACACTGTTTGCCCCATCCTGGTGACAAAAACAATAACAACAACAAAAGAACAACATGTCCCAAATGAAAGGACAGAGCAAAACTCCAGAAAAAGAACTAAATAAAATGGAGTCAAACAATCTACCAGATGCAGAGTTCAAAACACTGGTTATAAGGATGCTCAATGAACTTTGGGGAAGAATAGATGAACTCATTGAGAAATTCAACAAATAGACAGGAAACATAAAAATGAAGATAGAAAACAGAATCTTTGCAGGCTAGAAGGGATTGACACGAAATATTCAAAGTGATGTAAAGCAAGGACCTATAACCAAGATTACTCTACCCAGCAGAGCTATCGAAGGACAGATAGAGTTTCCCACACAAGAAAAAGCTGAAGGAGTTCATCAACAAACCAATATTACAAGAAATGTTAAAGGGTCTTCTTTAAGATAAAGAACAAAAAAAGATGAAAAATATGAATAATAAAATGACAATAAATACATATCTGTCAGCAGTTTAAAATGCAAATGGATTAATGCTCCAATTAAAAGACATATGATGGCTGAGTGGATAACAAAACAAGACCCTCACATATGCTGTCTACAAGAGACTCACTTCAGCTCCAAAGACACATGGGAAAGATATTGCATAAAAATGGAAAAAAAAAAAAAAGCTGGGATAGCAATACTTATACTAGACAAAATATACTTTGCATGCATATTAGCATAACCAATGAACACAGACACTGAGGCAGTGGGGCCTTGCCCGGAGTGGGAATGGCTGCGGCGGAGGCGGGGCGGGGGGGGGGAGACGGAGGTTTAAATAAAAATTATTTAAAAATAAATAATTTTTTAAAAAAGGCTATAACAAGAGATGACAAAGGAACCAGCAATTCTACTTCTGGGTATTTATCTGAAGAAACCACAAACACTAAATCAAAAAGACATATGCATCCATATGTTCACTACAGCATTATTTACAATATCCAAGATATGGAAGCAACCTAAATGTCCATCAATAGATGAATGGATAAAGAAGAAGTGGTACCTATATTCCATAAAATATAACTTAGTAATAAAAAAAAAAAATGAAATCTTGCCATTTACAACATGGATGACATAGAGGGTATTATGCTGAGTGAAATAAGTCAGAGAGAGAAAGACAAGTAGCATATCATAAATTTAGCTATGACAGAATGAGGTACCCCTACCTTATTCTGCCCCAGGCAGGTTCCAAATGGCAGATCCTCCTTATAGGGCTCCACTATGATGTCGAGTTTTAGAGAGATAAAATCTCTCCTCTGAAGATAAAACTCTTGGGTTCATGCACTTTTGACATTTTCTTCCTCTTCTGTTCACTTTATCGCAGAACATACCATCAGTCCAAAAGACCCACTAATCTTTACTAGTGTGTGTGAGAACATTTTGAAATATAAGCTTCATAGAGTTAAAGAATATTCCAGGTGTAGTCTCATAGTATACAAATACTTTAGCATAGGTTTAAAAAATTAGATTTAAACCTTACAGCCATCTTGACCATTGTTCAAATCCTTCCTATCTATAGACACAGGCTCTGACCCAAATCTGTTCCCTTTAGTTTTAAGTAGAAGTTATACTATTAATGACCATCTGAATTGCCAACTTGGCTTGTGTCCCTTAAATGTTGCCCTTGGGAAACCTTGACCAGTTTGTCCTAAGCCCTTTTTAGCTGAGCCTCCAACACCAATATGCAACTTTGTAATTCTGCATTCTTTCCTTATCTGTGTTTTTTCTTAAATAGTTCTTTTCATGGTTCTTCCCATTGTTGAACTTTCCTAAGGCTGTTAATTCACATTGTATTCTCTTAAGTTTCCCTCTGAACCCTTAAACATTATATTTCATAGATTTATTAACTCAGGCCCCAACCTTAACCTACAGACCCTTTACTCTTGGAGGGATGTGTGAATTTTGTTAACTTCAAATAGTCCACTCTGACTCTGGAAATACGTTAGTTATTTTTACCCAAATTCAGACATTTTTGAAATAGTGTACAATAAATCTCATCTTCCCGTTGTTGTTAGCATATTCAATGTGTCTCGTCTATTGTACCTGGGGGTGGCTGGGCAACACAAACCAATGTCCTTAGTTTATAGCGTGTCATAGATGGCAGTAAGGTGGAGAAATATGTAAAATGATAACCTTTAGAGAACTGGATAAAATAAAAACAATACCAACAGGGAATTTTTTTAATAAGCTAAAATTGTTAATACTATAATGTTGATCCCCTAAGCTCTTTGAGAATGGATATTTGATCTACTTGAACTGTTGCTGGAGTCTGCATTTATTACTGTACACTAAGTTTTTCAAAGTAATTCTGGCAATATTTTAGTGTATTTGGAATTCATAGAAATTATTTCATTAAAAAAGAATACAAGTTGACATCTGTGAAGCTAACTCACACTCAAGTAAAAACAAAGGCAGCTGCCACCTGGCTGCAGCAGTACTTTCATTTGACACTTTCAAATACTTGGCTTAAAATGAAGTAGTGTGCTGGCCAACAAAAAGAAAAGAGCGTGGAAAGCCGTGGGGCAATGAAATTGGGTAAGAGCATGACATTTTCAGTTCAACTCTTTTCTTTTATAACCTAAGGTTATAAAAGCAACAAACTATTAAACTATACTAAACCATTTACCACTGAATTCTGCATGATTTTACGTGTCATAATCTCCCTTTCCTTAAGAAAACATTGTCAGTTCTATATTTCAGCTAAAGAACCTACAACGCCAATGTAAATCTATTTAGTGGATTAATACATTTTACTGTTCATATTTATATTATGCTCTTAATATAGTATTACTTTTTCAACAAATGTCTTAATGTCTACACGTGATGTCTCCCTTTTCTCAAATTCAGTTCACTTCAGATTCAGCAGGAGGGAAAATCAGAGATTCCAAGTGTGAGAAGAATACCATGCACTGTTGCTGACTGAAATGTAAGGTCCCATGAGCAGAGCCCAGGGAGAGGGCTCTGGAGCTAAGGACAGCCTGTCGTTGACAGCCAACAAGGAACAGGGACCTCAGTCCTACAAAAATCAGGCATGGGATTTTGCCAAAAAAAAAACGAGAAAACAACCAAGCCAACCCAACTTCTGATCTACAGAACTGTGGGATAATAAATTTATATTGTTATAAGCTGCTTAATTTGTGACAATTTGTGGTCATTTGTTATGTAGCGATAGGAAACTAATGTAGATCATGACACCGGATTGAAATGAGAGGAGAGTGTAATAGGAGACTATGACAAGAAGTGAGGAGGATGGATTGGAAGAAGGTAAATGAGGTGGCAACTACTGTGTGGCCTGCAGAACATTGTATGGCCATTGGAGTGGGCCAAAAACAGTTGAAAATCAAAAGATGAGTCAAGAAGATTTGCTCATCGATGGCCTGTTGAATGTTGGCAAAGAGAGGAAGGAGTTTGTTGACTCCAAAATCATCGGCCTGAGCCAAGGGTAGAAGAATTGTACTGAGATGAGATAACAAACAATTAAGGAGTAAATGTAGTGCAGGTTGAGAGGCGGGGGCAAAGAAGGGTTCATCTTGGGACATGTTATGAATGAAATGCCTATTAGACATCTAAGTGAAGTTGTGCATTAAGCTGTTGGATGCACAAGTCTGGGGTTCTGAGAATTATCTGGAGCTGGAACTATTAATTAGGAAGTCTGCTCACATCAAGTGTTCAAAGCCAGAAGATGATTAGTTCAAACACTGAGGAAATGAGTGTGAAGAGAGAAGACCAGTGCTTTGTGGCTTACTCCTTTTCGAAAGTCTCTCCTAGATTTTTTTTTTTTCTGATTTGTAAATACAAATATATGAAGGATCCCATTAACCAAATAGTTTTAAAATATTTATTTATGAACTTAATGAGTTACCTGTCTTAAAAATAATAAAATTGAATGAAATCCATGCTATCACCGAAAATCCAAAATAAAGAGTTATCACTAATGTAAGGTCTTCCAAATTAAACACAGATCATATAGTTGAAAAAGCCCATTGAAATTTGCATAAGTTATGCACCCTATCAAAAGACTAATGAATTCTATTCTTCCAATAGTAGTTGTTCTGATATATTTTAACATCCTAGAAATATATATATATATATATATATATATGACATTTATGCTGAACATCTGGTGGAGTATTATTGTTCCAATTCACTTTGGTTCCTTGACACTATGAAAATTCAGTATTTATATGTCAGTAATGTAAAACAAAGGCAAAACAAAACAGAAAAATACAAACACAAGAACTTTGTTCTACTCTGTTTCCTTCCACACATACTGCCCCATTGTGTTTCATTTGTTGCTACTGATATGAGCCATAGCTAGTTTATTATTCTTACTAACTTTCCGTCTGAAAAGAAAGAAGTACTTGTGACTGTTCTAGGCTAGTAAAAAAAAACAAACACACACACACTAAGAAAAAAACCACCTCTGTGTCATAAATCTCTCTATATATGCTTTTTGTATCACACAAAAAAGTAAGAGTTGTTGAAACCTTCCTACAAGGTGGAGAAAAACTTGACTTGCTGCAATCATCTGCTTAAAGTGAGTACTCCTATAAATACAATGACAAACTATTTTTGCCAACCACATCACAAATAATTATTAATGTGGTAACTTTAGCTCCATGTTTTGAGTTTCTCTTAGGCCAGGTGTGGGGTGGGAACATGCTCTTTATGGTAACACTTCATTGGATCATCTGCTGACAAAGCAGATTTTTTAAACCTTATCCATAATCACCCTAATTTGGCCATCCAGTGTCAGGACTTGCTGTGTGAATTTCAGTAATTCTAGCCATCTCTGTGGTGCAACTGACATTGCCCACATAAAAAGGAGTGACTCTGCCTTCGAAGCAATTTCGTTATGCTTATGTCCTTTCCCCCTCTACCTGATTATATTGAAAAAGTACTAAGGAAGGTTTGTAATGCTGCGCTCACAACTTTAGGAAACTTCCTTTCAGCTGAAAGTTTTTTATTAACTACTAGAGGCCTGGTGCACAAAATTTGTGCACGGGTACGGTCCCTAGGCCTGGCCGGTGATCAGGGCCAATCTGTAGGGCAACTGGTGAGGCGATCTGGGGATCCCCGCTGGCACCTGCCTTGGCCAGCCTGGGGCCTGTGGGCTGGGGCAGCTTCTTTGTTGAGTGTCTGCCCCCTGGTGGTCAGTGTGCATGATTGTTCCACCGTTCATTCCACAGTTTGGTCGATTTTCATATTAGGATTTTATTATATAGGACAACACTATTGCCTTTATATCTTCTTGTGGCACTTAATTTATAATACAATTTACAATATGCAGGTTGTTCACATCTCTACCTTCCAAAGATTGTGAGCAATATTTGATCATTGTTTGATCCTAATAGATGCACTGTTCCCAATGCTGTAGCACAAATATTTGACATGGTTATGCAGAAGAGGACTCCTGAAAACTGACATACAATCCTATATTTCCATCCCCACCCTTTCCACCACCACACACCTGAAGAAAAGTAAAAACAAGGGGACTTGTTTTCTTAATGAAAGCATGCTTTATGTTGTTCACTAGGGGATTTATATATTTAAACCTACTTATTTTGTGCATCTGAGGAAATACTATTGCATGAAGGTTGATGGTTAAATTTTATGAGTCAACTTGGGCTAGAGCAGTGATGGCGAACCTTTTGAGCTCGGCGTGTCAGCATTTTGAAAAACCCTAACTTAACTCTGGTGCCATGTCACATATAGAAATTTTTTGATATTTGCAACCATAGTAAAACAAAGATTTATATTTTTGATATTTATTTTATGTACTTAAATGCCATTTAACAAAGAAAAATCAAACAAAAAAATGAGTTCACGTGTCATCTCTGACACGTGTGTCATAGGTTCGCCATCACTGGGCTAGAGCATGGTGCCGTTGTTTGGTCAAACACTAGACTAGAGGTTGCAGTAATGGGTATTCTGTAGATGTGATTCACATTTATAATCAACTAGAGGCCCGGTGCACAAAATTTGTGCACCCTCTCCAATCTGGAACTGCTGGCTCCCAACCGCTCGCCTGCCTGCCTGCCTAGTTGTCCCTAACCACTTCTGCCTGCCAGCCTGATCACCCCCTAACCACTCCCCTGCCAGCCTGATCGACGCCTAACTGCTCCCCTGATGGCCCGGTTGCCCCAAACTGCCCTCCCCTGCTGATCTGATCGCCCCCAATTGCCCTCCCTGCAGGCCTGGTCCCCAAAACTGCCCTCCCCTGCCGGCCATCTTGTGACCATGGGGGTGGCCATCTTGTGCGAGGATGTAACGGTCAATTTGCATATTACCTCTTTATTATATAGGATTATATAGGATAGGCTTTGTATAAAGGAGATGACCCTAAATAATGAGGGTAGGCCTCAATCTCTTGAAGGCCTTAAAAGCAAAAAGTGAGGTTTTCTGGAGTAGAATGACTATTGCTTCATAAGATAGTAAGCGAAATCCTGCCTATGGATTTTTGGACTCAAGACTGCAACTTCAACTCTTGCCTAGGTTTTCCACCTGCCACCTGCCCTACAGATTTCAGACTTGCCGGGTCCCATAATTTCATGAGCCAATTCCTAAAAAGAACTCTCTCTCCATATATGCATCCTATTGGTTCTGTTTCTCCGGAGAACCCTAACAGTTACTAGTATATTTCAAAACAGTTCTTTTTGTTATATTATTTGTGAAACTTTTGCTAAATGAATATAATTCTATTCCCAATTTTGTTCCATGGAATAAGGGTAGGAATTAGGACACTACTTGCTAATAAAATTCAGTTTCTCTGCTGGTTTGGAGCATAAGAGAGTGTTGTCAAAGGAATTCTACAACAATGGTACCTCTCCTAACCAGCAGGGACATTTTATACCAGTTTTTAATACGAAGCTCTACTTGAGTGTTCGGCCCATCTATACATTTTCCCAACCTAGATCACACAAATGACCAAATCCTAACCAACTACCAACAAAATATCTGAGAAGTTGGCTCAACATATTTTCAGAAAGAGATGGGACATGTTTGGGGCACACTTGGGGCAGGATGGAGTTTCACCAGTTCATACAACTCAAAATGGGAAGTTAGTGTGTCCAATTTCCATTGCCTCATTCATCAAGAGAGTTTGTGTTTTGACTTTTGGAAGTCATTTCATTGCATGATGTAATGGAGAAAATAATGGAGATTACAAATTTTCTTTATGCTTGTTTTTTTTTAACCACTGCCAGTTTATGGGTATTTAAGAAATTGAAACAAAGAAAATAGATTCAATTTATTTTCACTTAGACAATTGGTTAAGTCCTGGAAAACTCTGAAGATATATATTGAAATGTTTTTATAATGAAAAGGTTTCAGATCCCACGGTCCCCAAAGGCTGCACACTTTTCCCTGATGTTACATAACAGAACTCTGTCCAGATTCCAACTTGACATGTGGAGTAAGAAGATGGTACCTGAGATTATTGTTTTTAATATTGAACATCTCTAAACTTAAAGGAATAACAGATGTTAAAGAGTTACAGGAAGCTATTCTTAGTTTTGGAGATTGTGTGTGAATCGTGTTTGCTGTGACGTTGGGATACAACCACTAGATGTGTGTGATTGTAAAGCCCCTGCCCTATTTAAGGCGGCTCATTTTCGAAAGAAACCACTTATGCTAAAAGCCAACTAGACCTATTGACACAGGATCTTAGTGAACATTTAGAAGGAATCAGCTGTGAAAGGAAAAGTACATATTATTATGTAATTGTTTGTATCAAATCTGCTTCTCTCTTCCAGCTTCCTACAGAGGAGGGTCCGGCCTTGATAGAACAATTCTTTGGGGCTTTTGTGATTCTGACTCAGAAGGAAAGAGAGCTGGGGGAAAAGATCTGAAGCACAGAAGCCAGGCCTAGAGAACTGGCCACATTTTGAAAGCACACAAGCAGTGACCTTGTGCGAGAACAGCGGAGGAGGAAAAAGAGAAGTGTTTAAGATGTGTTGTTATTTATCTGCTTCACAGTGTTCAGGGTATGAGAACTTTAAAAAGTTATTTCATAATTAGATTTCAGGTGCTTGCCTGTGGTTTTTTTTGGATATGGTATTGCTCTTAAGTCTGGACCACGTGGGTCACAGATTTCTAAACATGACACAAAATAGTAATCTGGAGCTATAGGAATTTCAGAACAAATTCTGAGTAATATTTGTGGCTTCTTGGGTATTTTATGACATTAGAGTGATAAAAGGCTTCATCAGTAAAATAACCTCAATCAGATGGTTATGAGTTTAGAATGAAAACACCCTCCCATCTCCTAGTATATTCCAGGGTATAAATAGCAGTACTCTCTTTAAATGGACCAGTCCAGTACCCCTAGGTATTAGAGTATACTTTTTTAAAAAATAAAGTTTATTGTACTGGTTTTGGGATTGCCTATTTACGTTTGCTTAAAAAAAATACTGTTTTGAATTGTGAATAGGCTATAATCACTAATATTAGTAATAAAAAAATTTAAATATTCATAAAAAACTGGGTTGAAAACATGCTCTGAGGCCGCCTGGGTCCTGGGGAATCTGGTCAACGTATAACTTGAACAATCAGTTCTTGAGTAATGTACACGTTTCAGTCTGAAAGAGTGAAAACTGGCTTTCTTTCAATAATAATTCTTAGAAAGTAGAAATACCTTGTATGTGGAGGGGGCCTGTGTTACAGTTCTTTCACAAAACGAATACCATGCTGCCAATTCCATTATCAAGGTTGACAAGATGTGCCTCCTTTTCTTCAGAAAGTTGCCGTTCCTCTTCCACCTTTGCATTTGCCCACAGCTTAAGCTTTGTACCTGGGAAGTCCTTGCATGGAAATATCCTGTTAGCCAAAAGCCTGGACACTCAAGGATTCATTCTTTCCGCCCACATCCCTGGAGCGCCCCCTTCATGCAAGACCCTGGGCTCAGCGCAGGTCGGGAGGGACCCACCAGTCAGCCAGAGGATGTTAAAATATTACAGAACAACTACTATTGGAAGAATAGAATCCATCAGCCAGAGGTAGTCCCTGCTCCGAGGGGCACCTGTGCAGCCAGGGAAGGGCCCGACTGCCCTGAAATACAGCATGGCGGCTGCACAGTCGACGAGCCTGCAGTTACTACGACGGCGAGAAGGTCGAGGACCAGAGCCCATCACCGCGGTCTCCCTTCCGTCAGGTCCCCGTCCCCACCTGCCCCCCCCCCCCCTCCGGCAAGCCCTCGGTCTAGAGAAATGGAGCCCTAGAGCTGGATGCAGAACTCGCACTCCCAACGCGGAGGATGTCAGGGCGCAGGGGGGCCGGAAAGAGGGGAGCCGATGCCCAGGCAGCCCAGGGACGGGGCCCCACGACCCCTGTCGGCTCTACAGCAAACAGGAAGGCGGCGGGGATGAGCTCGGCCCCCAGAACAGGTCTCACTCGGGGCGCGGGGCGGTCCTCGCCGTCGGACTAGGTCCGCGCCGGGCGGTCGGGGCCAGGGCTTAGGGGGGCGTGCTCTCCGCGAAGCCCCGCCCCCTGGCCCCGCCCCCCGGGCGCGCGAGCCCATCCCGCGCGGCGCCAACCCTTTCCCGGGTCATCGCCCCGCCCCTCTTCCGGCCCGCGAGCCCCCGGCGCTACCTCAGGGCTGCGCTCGCCGCTCGCGCCCGTCAGCCCGCCCGACGACGCGGGAGCCGCGCGAGCCGCTCCGGGCTTTGCTGCCGAGAAGCCGCCCCCTGAGGCGGAGCCCGTGGTTCCCCGCCCGGAGTTGGTCGGAGCCGCCGAGTCTACGGCCCCAGAGCGGCGGCGGCGGCGGTGAGGAGACCGGGCCGGGGGAGGCGGGCATGTTGGGGCTGAGGGCTTCGGGGTGAGGGGGCCCGGGCGGCCCCCGCGGCCACGTCGATGGCTCGTTGGGGAGGAGTGCGGGGTCGAGCCGGGTTGCATCGGCTCCGGCTCGGCGCGAAGCAAGGGTCGGGGGCCGCGGGGGCGGCCGGCGAGGTATCCGGGAGGGGGGGGGCCGGCGGGACCGGGACCGGGACCCGGACCGGGACCGGGACGGAGGAGACGCCGCCTCCCGGCTGCTGCCACGTTTCCACCGCGCGGCGCCTTCCTCCTCGGGGCGAGCGGCCGCCCTGCCCCTTCGCACCCCCTGCCGCCCCCTCCCGCGCCCGCCGGCCCGCGTTCTGGAGCCCGAGACCCCGGCTGTCCGAAGGGTCGCGCCGGGGGGAGCCCGGCCCTCGAACCAGGCCCCTCAGAGACGGGACCCGGCCGGGGGGCGGGCGGGCAGGCCCGGGGGCGCCCCCTGCCCGGCGGTTGGGGGGGATGGGCCCGGCCCCCCGAACTCGGGGAGAGCCCCGATTGCTGAAGTTGGACGCGCCCGCAGGCCGGTCCCCGAGGAGCGGGAGGCTCGGGCGGGGGCGGGGGTCGCGGCCGCGGGCTCCGAGGGGCCGGCCCGCCCCCTCGCCCCGACCGGAGGGGGGCGCCCCGCGCCGCCGCCTCGGCTCCCGGGGTCTCCGGGCGCCTCCCGCTCCCACGCCCCCCCCGCGGCCGCCGCCTCCACCTGGGGAACGTCCGGCGGGAGAGAGACGGTGTCCAGAAACGGTCGCGAGGGAGGGACCCGGCCGAAGTTACCGGCTCGGGGAGGGCCGCGCACGCCCCCGCCAGCCGGCCCCGCGGACCCCGCGGAACAAAGTGCAACTCGCGGCGACGACGTCCCGGGGTGACATCACCGGGCGGCCTCGGACACGGAGCTCTGGGTCCGCGGGTGGGAGGAGGAGGCCCGGCGGCCACGCCGCCGCCTCCAGGTGCCCGGGCCCGAGGGGCCCTGCCGGCCGCCGGCCTCCCGCTCCCGGACGGCCCGCCCGCCCGGTCCCCCCGGAATACTGCCCGGTGGGGAGGCTCGCGTTTCAGCTCTTCCAGGCAGCGCTCCTTCAAGCCGATCCCGAAAAAAAAGTAATTCCATATGACTCATCCCGTGTTACCACCAACAGCAGCCACTAAGTGGTTCCTTCCTTCCTTTTATTTTTGATACGGAACAGAGCGAACATAAAAGGGGAAAACAAAAATCCCCGGCTCTGATAGGTAGCACCCAGTCGGCCAATTCAATGAATGAGGAGGAGGACCTGGTTACCAGTTCGGCACATCTCCCGAGTGTGGTTCCTGGTTTTGTTTGGTGGGACCAGAGGCTAAGGGGGTGCCATCAGCAACTTTTATCCCAAACCATATATTAAATTGCATGGGGCCCTGACCGGTGTGGCTCAGTGGATAGATCATCAGCCTGCGGACTGAAGGGTCCCAGGTTCGAATCCGGTCAAGGGCATGTGCCTTGGTTGCAGGCACATCCCCAGTAGGGGGTGTGCAGGAGGCAGCTGATCGATGTTTCTCTCTCATCGATGTTTCTAACTCTCTATCCCTCTCCCTTCCTCTCTGTAAAAAAAATCAATAAAACATTTAAAAAAATAAATAAATTGCGTTGGGTTTTCCCTTCCATCATAACACGGGTTGTGTGTAAATAGAGCTTTATACAGTGGAAGTGGCTCCCATGTATTTCTTTGAGGAGGAGGCTGCCCAGCGGTGGTGGAGGGCTGGGTGGAGGTGTGTGCCTGCACCTGGGCCTGGTGGCTGGCCATGGAGAGTGGCTTTGGCATTCTAGGGTTCCGGGGCTTGGGTGTCTTCCCGTCCAGGATCAGGGTGGCTATGGCGCCAGCACCCCTCTCAGATAACTATATAGCATTTATTTCACAGTGAGAGCCCTTGTTTGAATGTGCACAAGAAGCAAAGGACTCATATTATGAAGAGGGACTTTTAAGAGTGGGTTTAAGAAAAGAGAAAAGGAAGCTAACAGAATCACCTTTACTTTTTGAATGTGTGAGAGCACAAACTATCAGGTTAGTCGGGTTTATACGAAACAGCAGAGGCTCTAAGTCTTTAATAATTGGCTATTTAGTAAATGCAGCATCTGAATAACTCCAAGTTACAGCAGCCAAATGAATGAGCTCATCGCATAAAGACAGAATATACATCGAAACAACCCCAGGACAAGGTTGTTTTTGCCTTTATGGATTAATCAATGATAAATCAGATCTGCCATTTAAAGACTCCTCCTTGAGGCACTTCCTAAATGCAGCTAAATTTCTATTTCTTTTAGTTTGATTTTCTATAGATGACCCAGAGTTCTCTTCCACTTATATATGTTCTGATAGACACACTCTTTTTTTTGTTTTGTTTTGCATATCATTTAGATTCCTGAAAGAATGCTTACTGACACTCCATACTGGATTTTTTTCTTTAGTATAGCAGCTTTATGGAAATAAAATTTACATACAATTCTTATATTTAAAATGTAGTTTGTTGGATTTCGTATATTCAGGGAGTTGTACAGCCGTTACCACAGTCGATTTTAGGATATTTTCATAAGCTCAAAAAGAAACCCTGTACTCATTGACATCACTCCTCTCCCTCAGTCCCTCATGCCCCTAAGCCACTAATCTACCTGTTCTGGACATTTTATATAAATGGAATTATATAATTTTGTTCTTTTTGACTTGCTTCTTTCTCTTAGCATAATGTATTCAAGGTTCACCCGTATTGTAATGTATATCAGTACGTCATTCTTTTTGTTGCTGAATAACATTCCATTGCATATATATTCCACACTTTGTCCATTCATCAGTTGGTGGACGTGTTTCCACTTTTTGGCTGTTACGAACAATGCTGCTGTGGGCATTTGTGTACGAGTTTTCATGGACATACGTTTTCTTTCTCTTGGGTATGTAGCTAGGAGTAGAATTGCTGGGTCATATGGTAACCCTATGTGTAACCTTTTAGGAATGCCAAACTTTTCTATAATGGCTCTACAATACCGAATTTTAAAGTATTGTGTTTTAAAATTCAAATTATTTCACAGACTTTTAAACTTAAGTTATTGCAACTAAATGTTGACACATTGAGTAAAAACTATATAGTGGTATTATTATAGTACCTCTCTTTGATATTTCTGATTTTATTTTAACCAATAAGAATAACTTGATGTGTTCTCTTTACTGAATTTTTTCAAAGAGCTAAGTGATAAGATTTCTAACCGTATTTTATAAGGTCTTTATGGCATAAAGTAGTGATTGTTCTCTACTCCAGATATGAGCCAATGAAACAAGATAAAATTGGAAGGACAAAGGGGAGCTGCAAGGAGGAATATTTTGCAGAGCTTTATCTTCCAGTTTTTATGTTTTGTTTTGAGAAAAACTATTTTATCTTTGCAGGAAAGATGAAGAACGAAATTGCTGCCGTTGTCTTCTTTTTCACAAGGCTAGTTCGAAAACATGATAAGTTGAAAAAAGAAGCAGTTGAGAGGTTTGCTGAGAAATTGACTCTGATTCTTCAAGAAAAATATAAAAATCACTGGTATCCTGAAAAACCTTCAAAAGGACAGGCCTACAGGTAAAGGATTAGATTGGACTAAGTGAAGAAGCTGATCAGCTCCTGAAATGAGTACAAAGCCAAAGGACTGCAGGGTGTCCAGTCCATGCCTTTCATAGTTTATCTGCAAAATACAGAACTCTGGGGTGTCTTGGTATTTGTTTCCTTACTTATTTGAAAATACATGTATTTGTTGTAGAGTCCCCCTGGCTGGACTTGGGAGCTCCCAAAAGTTAGTCTACCAGGAGTTAGTCTTCTTGTAGTTATAGTTTGACTCCTGATTGAGTGTGTTCTCTCTATATCACAGGTACTTGGGGGTTTTCAAAATTCTGGGGGACCACCAAAACTGTCATCTATAAAGGTGCATGGTAGGAGTTGAGGGAAATGAGTCTCCTTGAATCTAAAAGTAAATTATATGTTACATGTTTTTTCAAAAAATTAATTTTATAGCAAACAGGAACTAAGCTTATTAGACACCTAATTCGTTCTTGACACAGGAAGAATTGCACTTATACTACACATAATTCTTTATTGTAGAAGCCAATGTAACTATTTTATAGATGAAGGTAACTTACCTAAGATCCACAACTGGTAAATATTAGCTCTGAGATTTGAACTCAGGTCTAACTGACCCTAAATCCTTATGGGCTTTCTGTATACCACAGTGTGACCACTACCTTGGCTCTGAGGGAGAAGGTAATTTTCACTTGAAGCTGTCCTTTGTACTTTGGTTTGAAGTTACATTTACAGCTTAAAGGAAAGAAGAGCAGACTCCTACAGAACATGTCCTAGCATGCTCACTCCCTAGTATTGATGTGACCGCTCAGGAACCTAGGTTGAGAATGTTCTGCTAAACTCGTCTGTCAAAACTTGCCCCATTTGTGGATGTGGCCACAAAAAAGAAAAGTGGAACAGTTGTGGCTATCATGATTACAGAAATTCTTTTACTTATGCATATTGCTGCCCCCAAAGTTTCTTCCACTAATCAGCACTTCTGTGACATAAAAATTGAGTTCTTGTAAGTACAAGACTATTGAAAGAATCAACAAGGGAAGTGAAAATATGATTTGTTTATTTCTCATTTGCTAAAAGCCAAATGAGCCTGTGTCTATTGAAAAAGAAAAGAATCAAAGTGGTCGATGTATTTTCTCTTTCAATTTTACCCAAAGAGGTTTCCTGGTAAATTGGAAAATGTGGTGAATTAAAGTAGAAATGTGGATGTTCTATATAAAGTAGACTCAAGTTATTTTTTATCTTGTCACTTGATTCTCTTAGTTGTTTTTTGCACATCTTCATTATGGATAGAGTGAACAGTTTTTGTGTGTTAGAACTGTTGAGGCTTACACTGATGTAATTGACATTGGATGAAGGTATATGGAAGTGCTAAGCCACCGTACTATTACTGAAAAAGGAGACACTGTCAAGTAAATGCTTAAAGGTCAGACAGTGTATAATTTTATTTCCATTACTTCTAAAAACTTGAAGGGGAAAAGTTAGCCAAACAGGATTAAATTGGCATGTGATCAGAAGTGTCATTATTAAGTCATTTTTAAGCCATCTTTGAAGTAGAAAACTATTAGACTTAATGGTGGGTCGTTACTATTATAAAAATGAATAGATTGTAGGATTAACCAGTTTGTATACTCTTCGATCCATAGATTAGGTTGGACATGTTCTTTTTCTTCTAAAGTGCTTATAAATTAAAATTGTTTCTCTGCAATATATACAAGTAAGATGCTTTTGGAGGACAATTTGGCATTATCAAGATCTGGAAAAATATTCATACTCTTGAACAGTGTCTCCTAAAAATATATTCTAGAAACATCATCAGAAATGCGTACAAATATGTATGAATATGGATGTTTCTTACACTTTATAATTGGAAACTAAACTGGTAACAATAAGTAGTTGATAGACTATTTTTATGCAACTTTAAAAGGAAATCCTGTATTTGATGAGTGGTTAATGGATAAGTAGTCACAGTATAGAGAGTGAAAAACAGCAAAAAATATGTAAGATATGTTAATTTTGTTGAAGCAGAATCTCTAAACTATATTTACATATATATTTTTTTAAGCTTAGAACCTACATCACTCTTCTTGTACATAACAAAAACACATAATTATCTAAGATCTCTCCTTACCCTTAACTCCTTTTGATTCTAGGGCACATGGGACTTTTGAATTAACCTAAACAACATTAGAATGTATAACAGACCATCTTATAGAAAGGAGCAAAGAGCATCTTACATGCTGTAAAATAATTTTTTCCACTTTAAATTTGCTAAATTGTTAATGATGTTATGATAGGTACAGACAGAATAGGGTGCTATTTAATAAAAATGAACTTTGGAGTCTGGTGGTCTGGATTAACCCATTTTTTAGCTGTGATGTTAGGCAAGTTATTTAAATTCTCTTTGCCTCCTTTCTTAAAATGGGGGAAATAGTATCTAACTCAGGGAAATTATGAAAATTAAGAGTTAATACGTGCAAAGGATTTAGGAAATTGTCTGTTGCACAGTAAACCTTCAGAAAGAGTTGTTAATTACAGTTGACCCTTGAATAACAGGCGGGGTTAGGAGTGTTGACCTATGCAAAGTCAAAAAATCTGTGTATACTTTTTTACTTCCCCAAAATTTTTAAGTTGCCCCTCAGTGTCCCTGGGGGAGGGGTTCCAAGACCCTGCTGAGATACCAACATCTGCAGTTGCTCAAGTTCCTTATGTAAAATGACATAGATCATAGCATACAGTTGGCCCACTTATCCACAGACTCCCAACCACAGATCAAAAATAGTGTACAGGTACTTACTGAAAAAAATTTGCATATAAGTGGACATGAACGATTCCAACCCTTTTTGTTCTAGGGTCTACACTGTATTATTATTTAGATATGCATGTTAGCTGTTACCAACAAAATTTTTTCACTTTTTAAAGGGAAATACAAATCAACTAATAATTTCTTTTAAAAACTTTAAATGGCACATTATTCTATTTAATGTCATTGCATTTATGGTATAATTACTATTTGTCATTTACATTGTATTTTCTATATTTTATTTATTTACTTTTGGTTAGTTCTCACCAGAGGATATTTTTTCCATTGCTCTTCAGAGAGTGGAAAGGAGGGAGGATAAGAGGGAGAGAGGGACAGAGGAGAGAGAGAAACATCGATCTGAGACATATTGATTGGCTGCCTCCCACATTAATCCTGAGGTGGTGATCGAGCCTGCAATCCAGGTGTGGGGAATTGACCAGGAATTGAACCTTGACCCTTTGGTGCCCAGGTCGGCACTCTATCCATTGAGCCACACCAGCCAGGTGTATTTTCTATATTTAGAACTTTTGAGTCTGAGGAAGAGGTAAAAAGACTTAATCTAAATTCACCCAATAAATAAGTTACTGGCACTAATACTAAAACCTGGGTTATCTTAATTGATTTCTTAGTTGTTGGCAATAAATACTTTCATTGTAGCTACCTTTTTTCTGTAAGCAGAATGCTTATTTTAACATGTATTTTTGCATTTGTACTAGGAGCCATTTTTGAAAAATTCTGTCCAGTAGATATATTTGTTAGGTTAAAAAATAATGGAACAGAAGTCTATTGTTTTAGAAATCTTTTCACTTATTTTGCCAGCTATTAAAAATAAAGAAAACCCTTGCATAACAGAAGTTAAATGAAATAAGCCAATAGCACTTTTGGGTTATATTTTAATCTTAAGTATGTGATATGAATGGTTCAGTGTCCTTGACTGATTCTACTTTTCTAGAAAAGTTATAGGTAAGGCAAAGGACATAATTTTTAACACTTATTTTATTACCTGGGATGTATAAGGTCATGACAGATCAAAATTTGTCATAAAAATTTCTAAATACTATTTGAAATACTGGTTGAGGTCTTTTGTTGAGAGGTTTTGCTAATATGTAAACGTGGCCTATTAAAACTTTTGCCTTCAGAGCTCTAAGTAATTTCATGCAACTTTAATACTCCTTACTCATTTAAACACATTAAGTGCCATGTCAGTCACCGGTGACTGACACTATACCTTCAGTCTGGAAGACAAAACAGGCTTGGCGCTTAACGTGTTAATGTACATGTTAGATTAGTGTTTTCTAGGTAAAATGAAGTAGAGCCAGTTCTAATGATTTCCCTGGGCTCACACAGATGCCCTTTTCTTTTTACCAAGCTGGGTAGTCTTGTTGATGCTGCCTTTTTGCCTTTAGTTCATATTTATTATCTGTGTAGGATAGATACACTCTGGAGTTCTTTGCCAGGGTATTTTTTTTTTTTGTAATTCATGTTGGCAAATACTGAAAGATATAACAAGGCTTATGATTATTATTCAAGTAAAGCTATTAACATTATTCCACTTTGTTGTAGGTGCATTCGTGTCAATAAGTTTCAGAGAGTTGATCCTGACGTCTTGAAAGCCTGTGAGAATAGCTGCATTTTGTACAGTGATCTGGGCTTGCCAAAGGAACTCACTCTGTGGGTGGACCCATGTGAGGTGTGCTGTCGGTGAGTTTTTGAATTTGGTGGCTGAACTGATTACCATGCTGGAATTGACATAATGAAATTCTTTCAGATACTGCCTGCTTGTGTATTTTTATGGCCAGAAGTTGGTTGCTTGACTTTTCAGATGTGGATTTTGTAAAGTACTTTTCGGGAGGTGATAGTGAGTGATAGTGAAGGACTGGTTACCTTCTTGTTTTGTAGCTAAAGAAACTCATAAACTGATTGGACAGGGTTTTTCTAAAGCTTTGCCAACAAGTTTATTATGGATCAAGAAGTAAAATTTAGAGACCTCGACTCCTGAAGGTTAATTATCGTCTTTCATTGTTGGTGCCCTTGTCTTTCTCCTCTTCAAATTAGGAAAGAAGCTAATCCCAAATAATACTGGATAACTTTTGGTTGGTCTCTGTTTTTGTTTGTTTCTACCCTTGCCTCCCTTTTTGATTTTTAAGTGATATTTTCATGGTTTTGTTTTCATAATGGAAATTATTTTTTGTACCCAAATGAGCAGAATTGTAAAAGGTGAGTGTTAGGTCTGAAATTTAATTGTACTTTGTTCATTCTAAAAACATTCATTGTGAGCCAGGCATTCTTAGTGGTGGTTTTTTAAAAATGAAAGTGCCATTTGTCTTTCAGGTAGTTCAAAATGTAATAAATTAGAAGAAAGAATAAGCAGCTTACAACAGTATGGTTTGTGCTACAACAGAAATATGTACAAAATGCAGTCAGTTGATGGCACAATAGAGAAAATTACTGCTCTGCTGAGTGCTGAGAAGACTATTGAGTAGGTGGTACTTGAGCTGATTGGGGAAGAGGGGGTTGCAGTTAACTAGATGACAAGATGGGAAGGACATTTCCAGGCAGGAGGAACAGGATGAACAGATGCTTGGAACCCTCTGTGAATAATTTTCTACAGTTGTTCCTTTAGGGTATTCTCTTTAATTTTGAGGTACAGTTCACCTGTCGACTGTAGTAGAGATGCTTTAGGATGCAATCCTAATAAATTTCAAAGATACATATTATTAATAATACCTTTGACCTGATCTCCAACAATGAAAGTGGAGGTAAAGACATGTTGTGCCAAAAAAAATACATGGTTTTTCTTTCATTGAATTGTCTGGACTGCCCTGGAGCTGCCTGTTTATAAGCTATTGCTTTGGGAAATCAGGCATAGGTAGTAGATTCTCTGACACTCCCTTCTTCTCAGTTAGGAAAAGGAAGAGCAAGACATCTCAATTTTTGATCCAAGAAGGTCAAACAATTTAGATTCTGGGACTAAGTAAGGACTCAAGTGAGACCAGGGTCAGACTTTAAAGACTGGCCACTGGACCCTTGTAGAAGAGCTCAGTATACAAGAAATAACTCGCACAAAGTTACTATATTGAATTGCTTGCATTTTTATTATGCCCACATTTAGATCCTGATTGACTCTTATTTTAACACAGTTCTTTAAGTAGTTGTGTAGTTTAGTTTTCAACTAATAAAAAATTATAAGCATCATTTGAAAGGTTGTTCATACTATTCAAGCTACAAAATAAAAAAGGTCATATAGTTTCACATAGAGGTGGAAGCAAAAAAACTGAAGAGTTAGTACAAGTGTATTAAATGAATGTTTAATACAATGATCTTATATCATTAAGGGAAAGTTTCTATGTCCAAAGATGTTTAAGAAGTTCTGTAATTATATAAACGTTTTGGACATAATTATTTGAAATGTTTAAACTAAATCTTGGCACCTGAAGATAAAAGCTTTAGTTATGTGGACATTCTGCTTAAGTGGGTACTTCATTACTTGGCCAGATAATGAAAAATTACTGTGCTTTCATCTGGTTAATATAAGAAAATCTTTACATTCAGTAGCCTTCTAATTTATATGTGATTAAAATTTTGCCAAATGTTGGCTGTGATGTGATTTTTTTTTTCTTCACATCACCTTCAGAATGTAGTGATTCAATGATAATAGAACTCCCAAAACGAAAGATGAGTAGAGGTTATACTGTAAGTTAATAGAGAAGATTGAGATAGTGATTAGTGCTTGTGGATCAAAACTGGAAAGAAATATTCTAAAAATTAAAACACATGTGATCTAGCAGTTATAGAATTGAATAAATATATGAGTCATTAAAAATAATTACTAAATAACTAATAACTGGAGACTAGCTAAGGTTATGAAAAAATTGAAATGCACTGAAAGAGAACATTCTTCAGAGTCAGAATTACTCTATCAGGATAAAGTATTGGAAGGATGCCAAGTGTTATATACTTTAAAAGTTTATTACTTAGTGAAATATTTGAGAGGATACAGAATAGATAATAGATCTTTCGAATAAGGAGAATCTGGCAGCTTTATTATCTACTCAGTATATTTCTATACCTTTAAAAAATAATGGAGTGTGGAATCTCAGAGGGAAGGTTGAGGAGGGTGGGAGGTAATCAACCAAAGACCTTGTATGCATATATGCATAACCCAGGGGCAAAGACAGGGTGCTGAAGGCTGGGGAGGAGGGTCTGGAGGGGTCAATGGGGAAAAAAGGGGGACATGTAATACTTTAAACAATAAAGAATTGTTTAAATTAAATTGGTGATGAGATAGGGGTAGAAGCAAAAAAAATAATAATTTCTATGATCCTTTCTTTTCCTGATAAAGAGCATTAGATACTATTGATTTGTTTCAAATTAACTAAATTGGCCTTATTGTTTTAGTAGTGTGTCATTGAAAAATAGAAAGTTTAAAAATTGTTCACTACTAATTCTAAGGAATTAACTACACATTCTAATGTTACTGTAATATAGAAAACAGCTCCACTTACCATGAAGAGAGCACTCATACCAAAATACTACAAAGGGAAAGTTACAGAACCTAATTGAAATTGCATGTCAAAGAAATCTGAGTTAATACAGCTGATCCTTCAATCGTTAGATGTCTGCCCTTGATTTAGGTTTCTGCTTCTACAAAGACAGATTTTTCTCCAATTTCTTGCCTTTCTGTTTTGCTTGAATTTTGACTCCATTAATGGGCAAAACTGAAGGGTAGGCCTAAGCCCATTGTTAATATTTACATTAACCTATGAATTAACCTTTTATTGTATCAAGATTTACTTAATCTTTAAATGCTTGAGAGGACAGAAAGGTAAATTTCCATTGCTAAAACCCTATGCTAAGTAAACTTGAAATTATAATACATGAATTCTGTATCATGAGGAACTTGGCCCAGATGTTCAGGCATCCTGTATAATAAAAGGGTAATATGCAAATTGACCTTAACAGCAGAACTACTGGGAATGACTGGTCACTATGACACACACTGACCACCAGGGGGCAGATGCTCAATGCAGGAGCTGCCACCTGGTGGTCAGTGCGCTCCCACAGGGGGGGTTCTGCCCAGCCACAAGCCAGGCTGACGGCTGCCAGCACAGTGGTGGTCGATGGAGCCTCGCCTGCCTCAGCAGCGCTAAGGATGTCCGACTGCAGCTTAGGCCTGCTCCCTGCTTGCAAGTGGACATCCCTTGAGGGCTCCCAGGCTGCCAGAGGGATGTCTGACTGCTAGCTTAGGCCCGATCCCCTGGGGAGCAGGCCTAAGCCTGCAGGTGGGCATTCCCCGAGGGGTCCCAGACTGCGAGAGGGCATAGGCTGGGCTGAAGGACCCCCCCCCCCCCCCCCCCCGCCGCCAGTGCACAAATTTTTGTGCACTGGGCCTCTAGTCCTATATAATAAAAGGGTAATATGCAAATAGGCCAAATGGCAGAACAACCAGCCAACCAATCAAAGCATAATATGCTAATGATATGCTAAGGCTGCTCAACTGCTTGCTATGACATGCACTGACCACCAGGGGGCAGACAGTCAACTGGTCGACCAGTTGCTATGATGTGCACTTACCACAAGGGAGCAGATGTTCCGACCAGTAGGTTAGCTTGCTGCTGGGGTCTGGCCGATTGGGACTGAGCAAGCCCAGCCCAGTGGTGCACCGGTGGGGTCCCTCAGCGTGGCCTGCACCCTCTCGCAATCCAAGATCCCTCGGGGGATGTCAGAAAGCCGGTTTCAGCCTGATCCTGCAGGCCACTCCCCTTGGGAGGGCGCCAGATGCAGGGCTCATGGCTGGTGAGTGCTGCTGTGGCAGCGTGAGCCTCTCCCTGTTGGGACTGATTGGGCACAAGCCTGCGGCAGGCACCGCGGGGCTAGGATGAGTGGGAGCGGCAGGTAGGAGCTGCAGGCAGCGTTGTACTGCGGGTTTTGGCCCGATCCCTCAAGGCCACCCAGAGGGACCCCACCATGCATGAATTTGTGCACCAGGCCTCTAGTCTATATATATAAAAGCCTAAGCAACCAGCTGGTAGCTATGACGTGCACTGACCACCAGGGGGCAGACATTCAACACAGGAGCGGAAACCACAGGCATAGAAACATGGAACAGATGGATGAATTTCAGAGGGAAGGGGGGAGGCAGAGTGGAGGAAGAGATTAACCAAAGATCTTATATGCATACTAGAGGCTGGGTTCACAGATTCGTGCATCAGTGGGGTCCCTCGGTCTGGCCTGCAGGGATCGGGCTGAAAATGGCCCTTGGCCTGGCCTGCGGGGATTGGGCCGAAACCGGCTCTCCAACATCCCCCAAGCGGTCCTGGATTGCCAGAGGTCGCAGGCCAGGCTGAGGGACCCCACCAGTGCACGAATCCATGCACCGGGCCTCTAGTATTTATACTAAGAAGAATCACCAGCCCAAGACTAACCAGTATCCAATCAGCTCCAGTTTCCTGACCCCGCAGATAGGAAACTGAGGCCTAGAGAGACTAAATGACTTGCCCCTAGCCACAGAGCTAGTTAATGGCAGAGCCAGAACCTGAACAAGTCCAATGCTCTTTCTGCCATCCTGTAGCAGCTCCTTTTATGAGGTAAACTGAAAAAGAATAGAAAAGGGCCGAAACAGGTTTGGCTCAGTGGATAGAGCGTCGGCCTGTGGACTGAAGGGTCCCAGGTTCGATTCCGGTCAAGGGCATGTACCTGGGTTGTGGGCACATCCCCAGTAGGAGATGTGCAGGAGGCAGCTGATCGATGTTTCTCTCTCATCGATGTTTCTAACTCTCTATCTCTCTCCCTTCCTCTCTGTAAAAAATCAATAAAATATATTAAAAAAAAAAAAAAAGAATAGAAAAGGGAGTTATCCACCATATTTAGGTAGCATTTATGGCTCAACTTAGTCTGTGTGAACAGAAGATAGAACAACTATATAAAGACACAGAACTCACCTATAAGACTACTTAATTTCTATACAGACTTTCAAAGGCTTTATTGCAGTTAGGACTTTTACCTTATTATAGACTAGAAGTCTGGTGCACAAAATTCCCTTGGACTGGTTACTGTAGTAACTCCTGGGCTCAAAGATCGAACCTCACATGGGACATATAAGGTTCTTCCCCCCTCCTTTCTTATTGTTTTCCTATTCCCTTTGGGCTTTCTTCTTCTCCTTCTGGATGAAGGGCTTCCTTCCCTTTTTTTGTAAATATAGACCTTTTGCTGTTCCAGGTCCCTCATTCTATGGAAATGTACCTGTTGCAGCTTTTCAGCCCCCCTATTCTTTTTTTTTTTTTTTTTAATATATTTTATTGATTTTTTTACAGAGAGGAAGGGAGAGGGATAGCGAGTTAGAAACATTGATGAGAGAGAAACATCGATTCAGCTGCCTCTTGCACGGCCCCACTGGGGATGTGCCCGCAACCCAGGTACATGCCCTTGACCGGAATCGAACCCGGGACCCTTGAGTCTGCAGGCCGATGCTCTATCTGCTGAGCCAAACCAGCTAGACAGCCCCCCTATTCTATGGAAATATACCTTCTGCTGTTCTGCAGCCCTGTGCTTCTTCCATGGTCCCCTTGATTTCTAAAATTTCCTAAAACCTGTCTTTTTCACCCCTAAAAATTCCTATTTCAGCTGGAACAAAAAATTGATATTTCTCTTTCCCTTCCCCTCTCTCTAAAACCAATCAATAAAGGAAATTTGTTTTAAAAATCATGCTTTGGAAGGATAAAAAGGCTTATTTGTTTTACTTTTTAAAAAACATGAAAATGAGTGGTGAGCAATTATCATAGGAATCTGTATGAGGTAAGTAGTATAATTCAAGCAAAACCCCTTTATTTCCTCAACAATAGGTGTGTTGTTTTTTTTTAACCTCAGCAGTTGCCTCAGTTCTTATTTTTGTCAATGTGGATATAGGAAACACAGGCCCCTTTTTTATTAATCATGGTAAAATTAAAATTCATAGGAAATGTCTAGTTGATTTGTGACTTGAATTATTGGGAACTATATTACAGGGTCAGTTAAAAATACATTGGAAAATTTTACTGTATTGCCACTTTAATGGTACATACAAAATGTAATCAAAACAATGAATTTCTCTTAACTTTTTATTAGGCAATAGAAAAGAAAATTGGGAAAGAGAATAGACCAGGAATAGAATTGTGGCCTGCCTGTGGGCAGGGAGCTGGATTGGGATACTATATATATGTAGGGTCAAGTTCTGGGAGGGTTCCTTCTTTGCATTGGACCACTGACATGCCCAGACTAGTTTAATTGTTTTTATGGATATTTCTTGCTTTGTTGCTATGACTTCAAGCTTTTGTAAGATTTTTATTTACTTTTTTTTAATTCTTAGGTATGGAGAAAAAAACAATGCATTTATTGTTGCCAGCTTTGAAAATGAGGATGAGAACAAGGATGAGATCTCTAAGAAAGTTACCAGGGCCCTTGATAAGGTTACCTCTGATTATCATTCAGGATCGTCTTCTTCAGATGAAGAAACAAGTAAGGAAGTAGAGGTGAAATCCAGTTCGGTGACTGCAACTCCAAGCCCCATGTACCAGGTAATCATGAAATAGCATATTGAAGGTCCCTGAGCAGGGCATGCCAAATCAATCCATGTTGCTCTGGTTTCTCTGATTTGAGATTCTGGATTACAGTTCTTGCCTTTCCACACAAAGTGGCTCCTCTGAGATATAAATAGGCATCCTGAGTCACTTTATCAAAGGTCTGCTTTACTATTCAATAAGTCGGATAAACATGTTTCAACGAGTGTGGCAAAGAAGAGAAAAAAAGAACGTGGTGATAAAACATTCTGATATTTTAAAAATTCTTTTATTAAAATATAACAACTCATTTTTGTAGTCTTTAACATTTCCGATTTGTATCTTTGGGTTCAACTTTCTTGTTCTCTGCTTTTCTATAATTTAAATTATATTTTAGTTAATTTTTCATTCAAGCCATAACAATATCTCCTTTGCTTTAAGTTGAACAGTTACATAGCTACCATGCATGCACTTATAACATGTTTAACTATTTACTATTTATACTCTACACTAGTGGCCCATTGCACGAAGATTCGCGCAATAGGCCTTCCTTCCCCTGGCTGCCGGTACCCGGTTTTCCTCCGGCATCTGGGACCCAGGCCTTTGGTCCAGCCGCAGCAGCAAGGCTTGGCTTCTCCGTCCTGGCTGCTCCCAGACCCTCCTTTTTTTTTTCCCAGCTCCTCGAGCAGAGGCCTGGGTTGCCCCCGGGGACCCAGGCCCCCAGCCCCTCCTTGAGTGGGGTACAGGGCCGGCGGGAAGCTTGGCTTCCTCCGTTGCCGGGAGCAATCCAAGCCTCCTGCTCGTTCCAGCTCCATGGCCGCTGCCACCTTCAGTCGTCTTCAGTTTTCGCTCTGTGCCTGCGTATGCAAATTAACCGCCATCTTTGTTTGTTAATTTGCATGGTCACTCTGATTGGCTGGTGGGTGTAGCAGAGTGGCGGAGTGATAGTTAATTTGCATGTTTCTCTTTTATTAGTGTAGATGCCAAAGAACATTTAATATATTTATAAAAATTGTTAACAACAGTACTTCTCAACAGAAAAAATATTTTAAAGTAAAAATAAAAAAATTTAAATCATTTGAGTTGAGCCTTATTATATACATGAACATTTTCTAATTTTGAGCACAGTTGACCCTTGAACAACATGTAGATTTTTTTCAGTAAATGCCCATGCTGTTTTCAATCCGAGATTGGGAGTTAGAAGATGTAGAGGGCTCACTATGCATTAATCTGCACTATTTTAGATAGAGGACTTAAGCATCTGCAGATTTTGGTATCTCTCGGGTTCCTGGAACCAATCCCCTGCAGATACCAAGGGAAACCAATGTGGTTAAGCTTTTGGGGAGTCAAAAGCTAATAAATCGATTTTTGAGTGGTCGGTGCACCTAACCCCTGTCGTTCAAGGGCTTAACTGTATGCTTTTTAAATTATTTTTTTTAAATGTATTTTCATTGATTTCAGAGAGGAAGGGAGAGATAGAAACATCAACGATGAGAGGGAATCATTGATTGGCTGCCTCCTACATACCCCCTACTGGGATCGAGCCCGTAACCCAGGCTTGTGCCCTTGACCAGAATTGAACTCGGGACCCTTCAGTCCACTGGCCAACACTCAATCCACTGAGCCAAACCGGCTAGGGCAACTGTATGCTTTTAAATACACATATTTTTTATTAATTTGGTCTTAATTAGACTTAATGAAACATACCAGGTTCACGGGAGAGTCATATTTGGACTGAAATGAAAATTTAGACCTTAAAGAGTAAGAAATCAGAGTTTTGAGTTTGAAAAACTAAACCTTTAAATTCAGCATACACTTATATAATGAACATTCTTTCAGTATAACTTAATTTCTTATTCTATTTTTCAGTTGAATTATCCTTCCTAGGTTTAAGAGGAAGAATAGTTCTGAAGATTATTACATTTTAGGGACATATGTATACATGTGTAATAGGTAACTTGTGCACCTGCTTTTAAAAACAAACAGTATAAGAGTATAATAGTGACAAGTCTTCCTTCAACCACTAGTCCTGTGCCCTCCCATGGAGAAACTCATTACCAGTTATTTTTATATTTTTTCTGAGAGATTTCCCATATAGATAAATTAATGTAATGGCTGTATTTCAGGGACATTTCTAAGACCTTTGCCTTAAATATGTTGGGCTTTTTTTTTTCTTTGCATGATATATATTATATACTGTAAATTACTATTGTTAAATTACATGGGATTCATTTGAATATGTGGCAATTTTATATCAGAATTTTGTTGTTTCTCAACAAAGCAAAAATGTAAGTCTCAAATTTAACTGATTGCTTCTAATATTTTACAAGTAAGTTGACTTTTAATTTTTAAATTTTATTTTAAAATTGTATTTATTTCCCCCCATGTTGAGAGACTGTATCAGGAAATGAAAGTCTCTTTTGTATTTTAAGTAAAACATTTCTCTTTGACATTGTAGCCATTAACAAAAAATTTCATGAACAGAGAAGCCTGTTTGTACACCATTGTGTAGGCCTCTGGTGCAAGTGGCCAATTTTAATCTTTCCTTCCTATCTACTTTTTTTTTAATTTAATTTTTTATTTATTGATTTGAGAGAGAGAAGAAGGGGGAGAAAGAGAGAAGAGAGACAGACATCAATTTGTTGTTCCACTTACTCTTATGCATTCATTAGTTGAGTCTTGTATGTGCCCTGAACGGGGATTGGACCTGCACCATGGTGCATTGGTAGGCCCCTCCAGACAACTGAGCCTACCCTATGTGCCCTGACAGGGTCGAACCCTCAGCCTTGGTGTATTGGGATATTGCTCTAACCAACTGAGCTACCTTCCCAGGGCCCTATCTACTTTTTCATCTTGAACCTCGCATTGCCAAGATAAAAGATTTATCAAAGTAAGGATAATAATTCTTAGCTTGGGGTCTTTGTTTCTGAGGAGTCTGTATTTTCTGAAAGGTACCTTCAGTGATAACTCTCCACTAATTAAGAAGTGAAGATTATGTCATTTCTCCCCAAATTGATCTATAGATTCAACTCAATATCAATCAAAATCCCAAAAGACAAATAGATTCTAAAACTTACAAGAGAATCAACTTGGAGGCCTCACATAAAGCCATTATATTTATCAAAGTGTGGTAATGGTTTAAAGATACATAGATATATTCATGTAACAGAATAGAGAGTACAGAAATACATCAACAGATGAACAGTCTTTTCTTGTGTTTTTTGTATCCCCTGGAAGAAGTCTTTGCCTACCCCAAATAATAAAGGTACCTCCTTACAAGCTTCCATTCATTCTGTGTTTTGATTTTTCCTGGTTGCCTCAGAGTGCTGTGTTTATTAATTCTCATTTATTCAGAAAACACTGATTAATTACTTATCATATATAAGGTTTTTAACATATAGGGTTGGGCCAAAATAGGTTAACAGGTGTTCATACTGAAAATAACGCAATAATACTATCTAATAAAGAGGTAATATACGAATTGACAATCACTCCAACACAGAGATGGCTGCCCCCATGTGGTCAAAGATGACCAGCAGGGGAGGGCAGTTGTGGGGACCAGGCCTGCAGGGGAGGGCAGTTGGGGGCAACCAGGCTGGCAAGGGAGGGCAATTAAGGGGGACCAGGCTGGCAGGGGAGGGCAGTTGGGGGCAGTCAGGCCGGCAGGGGAGCAGTTAGGCATTGATCACGCTGGCAGGGGAGTGGTTAGGGGGATGATCAGGCTGGCAGGCAGGCGAGTGGTTGGGAGCCAGCAGTCCTGGATTGTGAGAGGGATGTCAGACTGCCCTCAAGGGGTCCCAGTTTGGAGAGGGTGCAGGCTGGGCTGAAGGACACGGACACACAGACACACACACACACACACACACACACACACACACCCCATGCACAAATGTCATGCACCGGGCCTCTAGTTAATAAATAATACAAGAATAAACTTGGTTTCATACTCACAACTGTAAACCTACTTTTGGCCCACCCTGTATTTAGACTGGACCATAGGAATATCATTCTTAGGGTTGTGGGTGAGTGATTTTGTTTTTCTTTAATGAGGAATCTAGAAACTCAATTAGTTTTACATAACACATGATTAATTTTTCTTCTGAATTAACTTAGTGTTTTTTCTTTCCTACAGATTTCAGAATTGATATTCCCACCTCTTCCAATGTGGCACCCTTTGCCCAGAAAAAAGCCAGGGATGTACCGAGGGAATGGCCATCAGTGTCACTACCCTCCGCCTGTTCCATTTGGTTATCCACATCAGGGAAGGAAGAATAATAAACCATACCGCCCAATTCCAGTAACATGGGTACCTCCTCCTGGAATGCATTGTGACCGGAATCACTGGATTAATCCTCACATGTTAGCACCTCACTAGCTGCTTTTGGTTCTATTGGTGTTGAGAGAAGGTAGAATAAGCCTGACTGCATATTAAAAGTTCATACTCATAGTAGTAAAGTTAGATGGGTTAAACCATCAAACTTATTTTTATAGAGACGTTATTGAGAATAATCTTTCTAAAAAATATATGCACTTTAGATATGTTGGTATAGTTTGAGAAATTTTATTAAAGTTAGTCAAGTGCCTGAGTTTTTAATATTGGATTTGAGTATTTATATATTGTGCATCAACTCTGTTGCATACGAGAACAGTGTAGGAGTGGGCGATCTGTTATAATAGCACCTTTGAGCATTTACTTTATGGAGAGTATGTAAGTTATTTATACGCAGGGAAATATATTTTATGTTATTGTTTAGAAGAATTGTGTGAAATCATGTAGTTGCAAATAAAAAGTAGTTTGAGGCATGACAATGTGTGCTTCTGTTCTGTGCATAAAAAACAAGAGAGAAAGAGTAAAGGGCATGTTTCACTTCACTGTTTAATTAAATATTTAGCAAAGAAAAAACTATAATTTTTAATTTTCCTTTAAAAATCAACTTTTAACACTTGGGTTGCGGGTGAATTTCCCGACAAAATATAAGATGGCGCGTTAAAATGCCTATATCTTTTGAAGTATGGGTTCGATTGAAATGAAATATTTGGTAACACGCAGTTACAATCGGCCCGAGTTTACACGTTTCCCGCACTCCACCGCAAATCTATATGAACCGAGTTTAAGACGGCTCCCGCGGAGTACGTGCAATTCACGAGAGCCGACTTAACTCGTTTCCCACAACCCAAGTGTTAAAAACCATACTTTTCCCAAAGTCTACAGTGTCAAAATCTACACTAATAAAAGGGAAACATGGTAATTAGCGTACGACCGCTACCCTTTTCATTGGCTAATCAGTGAGTATATGCAAATTAACTGTCAGCCAAGATGGCGGCCGGCAGCCAGGCAGCTGATGCAAACAGGGAGGCTTGCTTCCTTCAGTGACAGAGGACTCCAACGTTCCCCGCCCGCCTCTGAGCTTCAGTTGGAAAGATAGTAACATTTATAGAAGATAAACAGAAGCCCAGAAACCTCCTGTCAGTCAGGCGGGATCTCAGAGCTGGAGTCGCAACATTGTTTCAAATACAGAAAACAAAGGCCAGAAACCTGCTTTCAGCCGAGCCTCAGAGAGAAAGCCGGCTCTCAGCTCCAGTGACAGCCATAGAAGGTAAATAAATGCCAGAATAAAAAAAAAAGAAAAAAAGGAGAGGTTTGGAGCTCCAGTCACCCGCCAGCCTGAAAACGGCCCTCAGCCCCTCACCCAGACTGGCCAGGCACCCCAGTGGGGACCCCCACCCTGAAGCAACAAGATGGCCGCTAATTTGCATACTGAAGGCAGGCGGCAGCGGGCAAGGCTGTCTGCGGTCTGGGACCCGGATCTGTGACCCTGCCGGGCGGGATCAGCGTGACAGGAGGCAGCACCCAAACCCCCTGATCGCTCTGCAGCTCTGTGTGTGACAGGGGGCAGCACCCCAACCCCCCCCCCCCCCCCCCCCGGGCCCTGCTCTATGTGAGACGGGGTAGAGCCATACCTCCCCATCGGCCCTGCTCTGTGTGTGACAGGGTGTGGTGCCCCAACTCCCCCCCCCACGGACCCTGCTCTGTGTGTGACAGGGGGTGGTGCCCCAACTCCCCTATTGGCCCTGCTCTGTGCGTGACAGGGGGGAGCTCCTCAACCCTCTGATGGGCCCTGCTCTGTGTGTGACAGGGGGCAGCGCCCCAACCCCCTGATCGGCCCTGCTCTGTGCGTGGCAGGGGGTGGCGCCACAACCTCCCCATCGACCCTGCCTTGAGTGTGACGGGGCAGTGCCCCAACCCCCCAATCGGCCCTACCCTGAACGTGACTAGGGGTGGCATCACAACCTCCCCATCCGCCCTGCTCTGTGCATGACAGGGGGCGGCGCCCCAACTCCCCAATCGGCCCTGCTCTGAGCCCGACCAGGCGCTGCACCTAGGGATTGGGCCTTCCCTCTGCCACCCGGGAGCAGGCCTAAGCCAGCAGGTCGTTATCTCCTGAGGGGTCCCAGACTGCGAGAGGGCACAGGCCAGGCTGAGGGACCCCCTCTCCCCCGCCCCAAGTGCACAAATTTTTGTGCACCGGGCCTCTAGTATGCTTATAAAAGAATAAAATTTGTTAGTAGTAGCTCATTGAAAATATAAACATAATAAAACATCTTTCAAATTATTAAAGTCACTATACATAGGACTTTCTTACCCAAGGATTTGGCCTATACTAATGTTTTGGGGCTTTTTTCCCCTTTTTGGAGGGGAGGGGAGATGAGGGTGGGGAAAGGAATATTCATCAGTTGCCTCCTGTACCAGGATTGAACCTGCAACCTGTGTATGCAACCTGACCGGGAATAGAACCCACCACATTTTGGTGCACGGGACAATGCTCCAACTGAGTGACATTGGTCAGGGCTGGCCTGTACTAATTTTGATAGGACATTTGACTTATGTTCGTAATGCCAGTGCATAAAGCAGAAATGTCCTTTCAGCCACTCAATTTCTGTGCCCATTTTGCAACATGTTAAAGTCTTTACTAGAGGTCTGAAATAAAGTCAAATCGAACAGTACTTCAGATTCTTCAGCAGTCCTTCATATTTACACCACTGTAATGCCATCAGTCTTGTAAGTGTACTTGAACTACAAAAAGAGAAAAGGAGAAATAAGAATTTGGATTTTTCTCCCCCAGAATACATTTTAAAGAATTAAGATCAATACTTTTTCCCATTTTCCACATCTTTAAATTATTTAACATCAGAAAAAGTCATAACTTGCTAATAAATCATTGGATAGCCTTGGCTATTCTAAATATTCCTGTTGTCATTTTTTGTGATAAATTCTGTTGACATAGAACACCAGAGAAGTGCACAGACATTAAGTCATAATCATAACTCAGATTAGAAAGTATGGAAATTGAAGTGTTTGCGATCTCAACATAAAACATTTTTAAACCTTAGATATTTTTCTAGTTTAATGTTATTGTATTCTTTGATAAACCATATACAACTTTTAACATACTTCCAAACTTTCTACTTTTTCCTCTGAAAACGGATTGGCAAAAATAGGTTTACAATTGTACACAAAAAATTTATCCTTGTATTATTGTACAACTGTAAACCTACTTTTGCCTGCCCCTGTATATAATGAATACCTATTCAAACTTCAGTTTATTTTTCTAGGGGTAACTGGCATCACAAGGGAGATTAGTTTTATTTTAGTCTAAAATTTTTAAAAACTTGCTAAGGGAAATTTGTGGTCAATTGTAAAGGTGACAGGTAGGTTTCAGGTATTTTTATCAGGGAGTTAGCATTTGTTCTGTTAGTTTGCTCACATCTATATAAAAGCCTATGTGACCGGAATGACCAGTTGCTATGATGCACACTGAACACCAGAGGGCAGATGCTCAATGCAGGAGCTGTTCCCTGGTGGTCAGTGCACTTCCCCAGCCAACCTCCCCGGCCCTCCACCTGGCCGGCAGGCCCTGATCGCCTGATTGGGGTCGGGCCCTGGGCTGGGATGGGGAACCAGGGTGGGTGGCGGCGGATGTAGCCCAATTCCCAGGGGGCCGAGGGCCAGCTTCCTCCTCTGGGCCAGCAGCCAAACTCCTGTGCCCCATCCCTCACCCTGGCTGGCAGGTCCTGATCGGCCAACCACCCACCCACCCAGGGGCAGTGTGGTGGCAAGAAAAGGGGGGCCGGGGGGGTAGGTGTGGAACTGTACAGTGGCAGAGCGCCGATGATGGCGTCAGTGTCCAGTGTCTGTTCCTTCTGCACCTGGCCCGGCAACCATCGCCTCCTCTCTGTCCTGGCCCTGATCGACCTGGCCCCGATCAACCCTGATCACAGGCCAGGCCTAGGGACCCCATCCGTGCATGAATTTCATGCACCGGGCCTCTAGTTGTAGTTATAAGCTTGTTGGGAAAATCAGAAGTACTAGTATACTAGCCATACTGACAAGAAAGTATTTTTGGCATCCCCCTGGTAATTGGACCTTTCTTTCCACATTAGGTTACTATAAAATCACCTAAATATCTTATTCATTCCTCCTGATAACTAAATGGCAGAGTGCCTTGGGGAAAATGCTAATTTTGAATTTGTATATTAGATGAACTACCTGTAGAAGATTTCTGACTTGATATCCACCTCCACCTTGTTCTAAAATACATTTAAAGCAGTGGTTCCCAACCTTTTTTTGGCCATGCCCCACCTAAGCATCTCTAACATCCTGATGCCCCCCCTCCCCATATAATTCTTATTATTCAAAAAGTGAACTATTCACGTGGAGGAAGCCTAAAAGGCCATTAATGGTCTAAACAAGATTCCACAGAACATGGCATCCATGAAAGAGAAAAATAAAAGAACGAAAGGACAGTTGAAGTACTGAAGAAGAAATCACTAAGAAGTTATTAAAAAAAAATAAGTGATAGCAAAAAATAGCAAATAAAGTTTCAGAATATAATAGAGAACAGAAATACATAAATATGTCACAATATATATTTATATACTGTACTAGAGGCCTGGTGCATGAAATTTGTGCATGGCGGTGGTGGTGGTGGGGTGTTCCTCAGCTGGCCTGCACCCTCTCGCAATCTGGGACCCCTCGGGGGATGTATGACTGCTGGTTTAGGCCTGATCCCTGATACATTTCTGAATTAAATGATTACAATGTGGTTACAAAATTTTGCTGCTGATCCCTGGGGGATCGGGCCTAAACTGGCAGTCAGACAATCCCTCTCGCAATCTGGGACCGTTGGCTCCTAACCGCTCACCTGCTTGCCTGATCGCCTCTAACCACTCGCCTGCCTGCCTGATTGCCCCAAACCCCTCTCCTGCCTGCCTGATTGCCCCTAACCGCTTGCCTGTCTGCCTGATCACCCTTAATTGCCTCTGCCTCGGCCCCCGAGCGGTGGCTTCGTCTGGAAGGACGTCCAGAATGACATCTGGAAGGTTATTTGGCTGTCCAGTCTAATTAGCATATTACACTTTTATTATTATAGATATGAGGCCCCTAGAATCATAAATGCAGAAAATTCACTGTTAATAACTCTCAAATTGCCCTCCATTAAAAATCGAATTGCCCTCCTATGGGGTGTGTACCCCATGTTGGGAACCACTGATTTAAAGCAACAGAAAGCTGCCTGGCTGGTGTGGCTCAGTGGTTGAATGTTAACCTATGAACAAGGAGATCAAGGTTCAATTCTTGGTCAAAGCACATGCCCGGGTTGTAGGCTCAATCCCCTGTGGGGGGTGTGCAGGAGGCAGCTGATCGATGATTATATCTCATCATTGATATTTCTATTCCTCTCCTCTCTGAAATCAATAAAAATATATTTAAAAAACAAACATCTAGCCCTGGCCGGTTTGGTTCAGTGGATAGAGCATCGGCCTGCAGACTGAAGGGTCCCAGGTTCGATTCCGGTCAAGGGCATGTACCTTGGTTGCGGGCACATCCCCGGTGGGGGGTGAGCAGGAGGCAGCTGATCGATGTTTCTCTCTCATCGATGTTTCTAACTCTTTATCCCTCTCCCTTCCTCTCTGTAAAAAATCAATAAAATATATTTTAAAAAAACAAAAAACATCTAGTTAAAAAAAAAATACTAGAAAATATCATGTAGCCACAAAAGATGGATTTGTAGTGACATGGAATAAAATGCTACAAGTCGGGGAAATATTGCCAATGGTGTCAATATTGTCTGAAAAAAAAAAATACCAAATTGTTAATAGTATTCTCAGAGGCAGTGGAAAGGGGGCAGATACAGAGAACTTAATTTTTCTACATTTTGCATTTCAGTCTGGATTTTTATACTGAGCATTATTACTTTGTAACTGGAGGGGTAAAAACACAAACACTTTTTAAAGCACTTAAGACAAGTTCAGAGGACTTATTTTTATTGAATAAAAATACTATACATCACTGATAATCAAATTCCATATAGAGGACATCTATTACATTTCTGAATTAAATGACTGTAATGTGGTTACAAAATTTTGTTGCTGATCATACTGTGTCTAGAAGGAAATATTCCAAAATAATAAATGCTTGTGATAGTGGTAGTGTTCCCAATTATATATCACATAATTTTGTGATAAAAAATTTAAATAGTACTTTGTGGGGAAAAAATCCTATTAAGAAAGAGTATTGAATAC
Organism: Myotis yumanensis; assembly: GCF_028538775.1. Lineage (NCBI taxonomy): Eukaryota > Metazoa > Chordata > Mammalia > Chiroptera > Vespertilionidae > Myotis > Myotis yumanensis. The sequence goes on along the minus strand of NW_027223753.1, from coordinate 200,721,544 downwards.
CTAAAGTTAAGCTTTAACAACAACAGAAAAGTGTGAGTCCTATAGAGGAGAAAAATTTATAAAAAATTGCCAAAAGATAAAAAGAACTGAATAGAAGAAATACTATACTTCTAAATTGCCTCAATATTATAAAAGCATTACTTTCCAAATTAATATGTAAAATCAATATAAATCATAATTAAGATCTCAATGAAATTTTAATGGAACTCAAAAACTTGATTTAAGTTTACATGTAAGAATAATTCTCAACAATAACCAAGAATATTTTTAAAAGAACAATGGATGGGGAGTGTTCTTCCTTTTATATAACTTATCAATATACTCTAAAGCAGTGATGGTGAACCTATGACATGCGTGTCAGAGGTGACACGCGAACTCATTTTTTTGGTTGATTTTTCTTTGTTAAGTGGCATTTAAATATATAAAATAAATATAAAAAATATAAGTCTTTGTTTTACTATGGTTGCAAATATCAAAAAATTTCTATATGAGACACGCACCAGAGTTAAGTTCGGGTTTTTCAAAATGCTGACACGCCGAGCTCAAAAGGTTCGCCATCACTGCTCTAAAGTATAATATAGGAGTGAACTAATACACTATAATGATAGAATTACAAGTACAGAACCAGAAACATAGAGTCACGTGCCACTTAATGTATCATTAGGTGGTTTGGTCCTGAGAACATTATAGGGGGAACTTATACAAACCTACACTGTATAACCTAATAAGCAGCTAGGCTATCTGATATCCCACTGTCGTATATGTGGTCTGTCATTGATGGAAATGTTAGGCCGTGAATGACTATACAGAAGTTTAATGTATGGTGAATGTGGCTTTACAAGTTGGAAATGAATTACTAATAAAATATTAATAGTGAACTATTTGGCTATGCAATTTTTAAAGTTAAATTCCTACTTCAAACCATAAAAATTCTGGATAAAGATAAAATCTAAATTATAAAACTATAAAAGTACTGAGGAAATAAATGAGATATTTACAAGCCTTAGTGTAGGAAAATCTTCCCCACTGGACAGAAAGTTTGGTGATTTCGAATTGAAGAAAAAGATAAGCTGCATATTAAAAGACAAACTCCAAAGAGGGGAAAAATTTCCACAAAATGTTTAAAAGAAAATGAACTAACATTCTTTCTACAAAAAAACTCATATAATTAAATTATTTAGCAGAGCCAAATATAAAGAAATACAAATGGCTAAAAACAGAAGATGTGCAAATGGCACACTAATGACTAAAGGAAACACAAGCTAACACCATGAAATAATCATTTATCACCTAACAAAGTGACAAACATTGAAAATATTGTGGTTTGCATTCATTGTGGAAGGCAATTTTATAATGTCAAAAAAATTCAAATTCTATATATCTAGAAGATAATTGGAAATACTTTTGCAAATTTATAAATCTGTGTGCAATTGATGCATTATTTGCCATAATAAACATAATTCATACTACGTAAGAGTAAGGCCAACACAAGAATAATCTGTGACATATGATGCGCAAAACTGTCCACCATATTGTGTGAGCAGTGAAAATAGATGCAAAAAATGAGCATAATAGTAGAACTTAACAGGGCTACCATTGAAACTGGGTCTCAGAGTATCCAAGTTGCCCCAGGTGATCTAAAAATCTTCAAACCCAAGAAGCATGCTTTTAGAAGCAAGAGAGATAGACAACCCCTTAATAGTGCTTACCCTTAAAGTGTTAGTAATAGTGTGTGAGCATTATTTGTTTGTCATTTGGAAAGCAATAGAATAGATATTTTGTTCTTTTCTTGGTTTAGACAGGATTTCAATGAAAAGAAACAAATCACCTTTGAAAATATTATTGGCCACAAGAGGGCATCAGATAATCTTCCAACTTCCAGCTGCAAGTTGTATTTGAAAATAATTTCCCTTCTCCATGAAAAGCATTAACGGTTAGTTTAAATCACTGCTTTTTCTATGGATCTACATGCAGAAATTACCATAGGTAATGAAGAACTTTAACTAACTATGCCATAATTATTATACACAACAAGATATTTATTAGAATTATTTTTGTTATTAAAACTAATGCCAATTTAGGAAACAAATAGCTAAAAGCAGAGGAAAGATCATTAAAATTGCCTGTAACCCCTCTAGCAAAGATAACCACTGCTAATATTTTAGTGGATGGGGAATGTTTTAAAGAGGGAGTTTTTAGTTTATATTCTCCCATTCTGTGTTATGACATGAAATATATTCATTTTATGGTTATGCAATTGGAAAATGTGGAACATTTTATTATGTCCCTGATTTGTTTTAAACACGGTTTTAATAGCTTCATAGTATTCATACGTATGTGCCTTGATTTAACCCATCTTTATCATTAGATATTAAGCTACAGATCTCTTTTGGAAATGTCTTCAATCATATATCTAAATATAACTACCTTTGTTGAGGGTGGGGTGGGAGAAGGGTAATTTTCCTTTCAAGGTCATAAATAGACAAACAGAACTGCCAACTATTTGAAATCATACACAGAAAATTATAGCTGATACCTTTTTTAGGGTCAAATTGATAAGTAAAGCTGTAAAGTTCAACAGAAAACAGCTAGCATAATTGACTATTTGTTTCACTAAATTCAGTGGAAAAAATTGTTTTTGTATCTTAGATCATTCATCAAATGCTTTTTCTAAAGAAAGGAAATAAAATTACTGATTAAAAATGAAAGTAAATTTAAAAAATTTGAACTTTATCTAAAGGGACTAACATGAAAAATGTAAAATTCACTTTTGTTATCTGCATTATTACTAAGTGAAACCTCACTATTTCATGTTTCCTAATATTGCCCAATGATAAGACTGACCACACTTAAATCTGATATTGATAGCTAGTAAGATCCTTTGGTAAATAATTTTTTTAAAATACCAGTTGTGTCTGGCCAGTGTGGCTCAGTGGTTGAGTGTCGATCTATGAACCAGGTCATGGTTCGATTCCCAGTCAGGGCACATGCCTGGGTTGCAGACTCGATCCCCAGTGTGGGATGTGCAGGAGGCAGCCAATCAATGATTCTTTCATCATTGATGTTTCTATCTCTTCCTCTCTTTTCCTCTCTGAAATCAGTAAAACATATTAAAAAAAAATACTAGTTGTGATGCTTGATACTCACTGTGAAATCTGGAGAGGAGCATACACACACACGCACACACAAATACAGGATCTTGAATAGGGATTTGGTATGCAAATTTACAGTAAAACTCCTCTTCCCTGACACAATTAGGAGTGCCAATCAAACAAGTTTAAATGGAAAACCATTAAAAATTATATGTCCCTTAAACATTTTTAAGTGTGTAACATTATCCAATATACTTTCAGTCACCAAATTTTTGATGTGGAATTAAGAATTTTTCTTAGAATGTGGGTCTATTGCTAGGAGTGTCTGTTTTCCTCATAACATACATCCATAATATGTCCATCTTGATTTAAACTGTGCTTTCTTTGCAGTGAGTGAAAACAATATATTCTTAAAGCAATGTGCCAGCAGAATAATTTCCTCAGATATGTTGTCTTTACCATATCTAGGACAGTTGATATGCACAATTTACTCAAATTATGCAACCAGCAACCTAACTAGCATAAACAGGCCTGGCACCAAACAAAGCAGACCCTTGTCCATCATACACCCCACTGGGGCCATCACGAGCATCCCTAAGAAGAGTGCAGCTATCGATGCTCCGTGTGCCCTGGGCACTGGTGAGCACTTAGCAGAAGGAGCAGAAGGCACTGGGGAGGCCAGTCTGCTCTGTTTCACTGGCCTCCTCCCAGGCTGGTGTTGCTGGGAGGGAGTGAGAGATGAGAGCCACACACTCTAACTCTTCCCTTCTTTCCTTTATTATAGTTCACTCAAGGCCGGGACTGCCAAGGACTCAAGGTTCATAGAAAAATACTGGACCAGGAAGCAGGAGACCCAGATTCTGTTCCTAACAGGGGCCTTGGGAAATCAAAACCTTCCTGGATCTTGATTTTTTTCATAAAATGATATTGAACTAGATAACATAGCCTATGGATATTTTGTTTTGTTTTTTTACAAAATTTGAACTGCGTTATACATTTTCACTTAAAAATATCACAAATCTTTTGCCCATAATATTACAAAAAGTTTAAATCACATAAACATACTCATAAAGCCCTATTGGGCTACTGTATAGTCAGTGCCTTTTTATCTTGTCCTGGACATAGCAATAGTATCTTTTATTTTATTTATATTTTTATTGATTTCAGAGAGGAAGGGAGAGGGAGAGACAGAAACATCAATGATGATGACTGGCTGCCTCTTAGACGCCCCACACTGGGGATTGAGCCCACAACCCAGGCACGTGCCCCGACCAGGAATCGAACTGTCATCTCCTGGTTCATAGGTCTACACGGAACCACTGAGCCATGCTGGCCGGGCGCAGATAGTATCTTTTAGTTGGAAGGGCAGAGATGATGCTTCCTTTCACAGAATTATTTCACTTTGTGTTGTTTCTATGAACAAATAAAATGTCCCCTCCTTGTCACTAGATGAAAAGACTGGTGGAAGTTGATGTTGGAGGACTATGATTTCCCACCAGGTTGCAAATCATTGGTATGTGCTGTTATCATACTCTCTCCTCTCAGAATTGCAAGGTCATTCTACTGTTCCCTGGAAATGTTCTCACTGTTGGCAGTTCTGGGCCTACATGAGAGGGAAAATGTCCTACTTAGCAACATTCAAACAGCACACTGCCGGCAGCCAACATTCAACTTGGAATAGTGTGTGACAGCTGACCTAACACATGACCCAGACGCATCTTGTTTTCAAGTGCAAGATAACTAATGTCTTCATTACTTTAGTTTGTGCTGATTCCATAAAACTGCTTTGGGCAAGAACTCCAGAAACTTGAAGAAAACAAAGATAAATTAAGAAACACACTGTGATGGGAACACATGTGGTGATGGCTGGACTGGAACACAGCCAGAGCCGCTGTAATTATCAGCCAAGATTCTTGAGAATCTATTGTGTCCAACATTGAGATGTAAAGATGCTCCTCTGCCTTTGAGAAATCACATCTGCGTAGGAGAGGAGACAAGCACGGGAAGAGACAGGCGACCCTCAGGTCCCCTTGAGGAACATTTTAGGAGGGATTGGGATTGCATGGTCAGCAGGGAAAGACCATACACAGAGTCAAAGAAAAAGGATAACCTGGCCCCCCAAAACCCAAACCTTTTATTTTATATCACAAAGGACTAATTTTATTATATTTAAGAGCTCCAAAGTAGCAGAATCTATAATAATAAAAGCATAATATGCTAATTAGACTGGATGTCCTTCCGGACGACCTTCCAGATGAAGCGGGGGCTGCAAGGGAAGGCCGGGTCCTGGGTGCCTGCCAGTGGCTGGAGGGAAGCCCGGGTCCTGGTGGCCAGAGGGAAGCTGGTACCGGCAGCTGGGGAAAGGAAGGCCTACTCTTGCACAAATTTTGTGCATCGGGCCTCTAGTGGTAATATAAAAGAAAAATGGGCAAAGCACACGAACACAGTTCTCAAATAGTTTTTAAACATAAGATGATCAACTGGACAAATAACAAGAGAATTTTAAACCATGAAATAATTTTCTTCCCAGAGATCAAGAAGTTGAATAAGAGTATTGGTGAAGATTGGGGGTGAGATAAGCACTCATCCATTGCAAGCATAGGCCGCTACAACATGTACAAAGCTATTATAATAAAAGCTATCACCATACTCTACAATCAGCACCTCCCTTTCTAGAAATGTAAAGATACAGCCCTAACTGGTTTGGTTCAGTGGATAGAGCGTCGGCCTGCGGACTGAAAGATCCCAGGTTCAATTTCGGTCAAAGGCATGTACCTTGGTTGCGGGCACATCCCCAGTAGGAGGTGTGCAGGAGGCGGCTGATCGATGTTTTCTCTCATTGATGTTTTTAACTCTCTATCCCTCTCCCTTCCTCTCTGTAAAAAAATCAATAGAAATATATTAATATATATATATATATATATACATATACATATATCGTGATGTATACAGGAACACACCTCTTGTAATTTTACTCATTATATCTAAAAAGATGGGATCAATTTAAATGGGCATCAATTGGAGACTGTTTAAATAAATTACAGAGTATCACTGTGATGTAAATATTAGTTTTGAAAACAAGTTAGATAGGTGTATAGATGACAGAAAACAGATAACATAGATACAGAATAATCTAAGAGGATTTGTTAAGTTAGAAAAACCATGTAGCCCAGCTGGTGTAGCTCATTGGCTGAGCACTGACCCATGAATCAGGAGGTCACTGGTTCAATTCCCAGCCAGGGCCCATGCCCAGATTGTGGGCTCGATCCCCAGTAGAGAGTGTGCAGGAGGCAGCCAATCCTCATCGATGTTTCTCCCTTTCCTTCCTCTCTAAAATCAATAAAAACCTATTTAAAAAAAAACAACAACCTATATGTATACACCAGTGTAAGTATGGTAGTGGAGGGCCAGTTGTAAAAGTCTAAAACCTAAGAGAGAAACAGTCACTGACTTCACTCCAGACCTACTCAGAATCTGAGGGTTTTAGAAATTTCTTTTACTTCTCCAGGTTTTTATAACTAGGAGATGGTGTTTTTTAAGTTGACTCCTCCAGAGCCAGGTCACCCCATCCTGTATTTATGCAAATTAACTTTTCAAGTCATGTGCAGACTTTCTCACCACACATACACCCACTCACTTTTTCTTTTGGGGAACAAACCAGACAAGTTGTCTTGCAGAACATATGACGTGAACTTATTGAATGCACATTTGCCCCTAGTGCCATTTCTTTCCTAAAAATTCATTCAGTATGTACTGAGCAATATGCCAGAGTTAGGAACTGAGGATATTGGGGAATAAACTAAGTTTAAACTCACAAAGGGGATCTAGTAAGCATGTTAAATAATTAGAACACAAAAGGTTTTGTGCCATAAAAGACATGCACTGGCCATACTGAGGGTCCAGACATCCCTCTAAATTAGCATGTGAGTGAGGGGCAGGGGTGCGGATCAGGAAAAATGACTCAAAGGACAAGTGTTTGGATTTACACGGTATGAAACCCCAGGCCCTCAGCAGGTGCGTAGAGGTATACCTAAAGGTGTGGAGAAAATAAACCAGAGAGAAATGGAATGGTCCATGAGGGCCCTTTTAGATGAGATGATGATGGCCTGGATTTTAATATGGTCATAGTTACATTTTAAGAACCAGTCCACTAGGCCCGGGGTCAGTGACTCAGGGCAAGACAAGATCACGCTGGCTTCTAGTACTTTGTTGGGGACTGACATCAGGTTTTATTCCTGTGATTTCCTGCACCTTCTCCCACCCTCTCCATTCTCCACCCGAGTTAGAATTTTCACAGCTCAGCAGTGAAACGAGAAGCAAACTGATCAAAGAGCTAGTCAGAGTTCTTGGTTCACTAGACCGAAATGTATTTCTTGATTCTTCATTAACTCCAGGAATTTTTTTTTCTGTAGTTACTTTAGGATAATTTCCCCCCCAAAGTTATTAAATTTAGAAAAGTAATTTAAATAACAAATCACATTTGATTTATACTTCAGAAATACCAGCAAGAAAAATGGAGCTGAGTTGGGACTGCCTTTCTAATCTCTCACTGCTGCCTTCATTGCATTTAGAAATTACATTTGTTTATGCCTTAGACTTTAAACCACTTTTATTTAATAACAATTGACTTATATTTAATTTTGTTTCATCAGTTTTGCCATTTGGTATTTAATTAACCAGAAATAGGATCTGGCCTTTACAGCTGCAAGATTAAAATATGGTCTAAATGAAAGGCATTAAATTACACTCAGTAGGCCCTGACCAGTTTGGCTCAGTGGATACAGCGTTGGGCCGTGGACTGAAAGGTCCCAGGTTCGATTCTGGTCAAGGGCATGTACCTTGGTTGCAGGCTCGATCCCCAGTAGGGGGCGTGCAGGAGGCAGCTGATGGATGTTTCTCTCTCATTGATGTTTCTAACTCTCTATCCCTCTCCCTTCCTCTCAGTAAAAAGTCAACAAAAAAATACATTTTTTAAAATTATACTCAGTAGTGTCACTTAGCATATTTTATTGTAATCTTGGGTCCTTAAAACTCTGTGTATCATGATCAGCATCCCAGCTACCAGGGACAAATGCAAAGCCTTTTTCATTGAATCAATTCTAGTTCTTTAAGAGCCTCCAACATCCCCTGGGCCGTAGGCATTTGCATCCCCATTCTAAAGCACTAGGAAACTGAAGCCAAGTAAAGCATCTGGTAAGGAGTGGTGTTCAAACACGTCCGACTCCAAGGCCTACGCTCTTCTCCTTTAAGCCTCCGAGTAGAAAACTTCATGTTAGTATAAACCAGTTGTTCTCAACCTGGGTGGGGGGTGGTAGACATTTGGAAACACATTGGGAGACATGGTTTTTGGTTGTCACATCTGGGGGAGGGAGTTCTGCTGGCACCCAGTAGGTAGAGACCAGGGATGATACTAAACAACCTACAATGCCTAGGACGCTCCCCCACAACAAAGAGTTACCCAGCCCAAAGTGTTCAAAGTGCCAAGATTGAGAAACTAGAGGGTAAACGATATTCCTCAAAAAGTCTTACGGACCTATTACTACCCCCATCCTGTTTTGTTTTGTTTTCTGAAATCAATGTTTAGGGTCAATGAAAATAGCTTTAAACCAGAACCAGATGTGTTTAATACATACATGCATGCACATTTTTAATGCAGCTGAGAAGTGCTTTGAGTTTATACTGTAAAACACTGTGGAGTGATCACAGAACTTTGAAGGTTTCAAGCCCAAATATTATGGTATATACTGCATATAGATGTAGGGTGGGGAAACACATGTATGCTTCATGTTTCCAATTATGTGTGATTGTTCTGATCTTTATTCTGTTTAATAACGGATGCAAAGGTTGTGGGGAAAGAAGCCCTGACTCAGAAAGCAGGGAGAAACATCATATTGAAACTTTATAAGTAGACTTTTTTTTTTTTTCAAGCACAATGAAGCCACACCATGAGGCAGAAAACTACTTTCTTAATTTTATTTGAAAAGTACACAAGGTCACAAAGCTAGAGCAAGTTCTTGCTTTTTTAACCAAATTTGTTCTTACAAAGTTCAAAATCTGCACCATTGGATATTTAAGCCAGAAACTTTAAATACAAAAATCACCTTTGAAACTGACACTATCAATTCTCTACTTGCATATGTGAAGTGTCAAAATATTTTTTCTCAGTAGTACAAGTTTATTTATTACAAATGTTCACAGTAAGGGATGAGAATAAGTGAATCAGTGAATTGTGGTTCTCTTGACACTTGTGTCATTAAATTCCTTAGTAGAAAAATGCAAAGTTCTTCCTTGATTGGAGAGTTTAGTGTTCGTGACCAACACCAATCCCAACAGGTACTTTCCCCTCAAATTACAAAACAGGGTACTTTGTAAAACTTGATTAACAGTAAGAAGCCAGATAAAGCAAATATTGCTGGTGTTACTATCCATAAGATAACATATTTGCTGGTGTTACTCATAAGATAACATATTTGCTGGTGTTACTATCCATAGGATAAGCAGAACTGCAATTCACAAATTTTATTATTCTTCCCTGTTTCCATAACATGAATAAGTAGAATCTGTGCTCAGTTATGGACCATATTTTAGTGTCAAAATAGGCAAACAAGTAAAAAATCCAACTGCAGAATATGTTGCCTTTATTGCAAGACTACCCAAAGGCATTTGAAATATTAAAACTTGCCCAGAACATTTATACTACTAAACACAGAATATTACAAAGATGTATGTACATATATATATATAATATATAATGTCACAAGCCACTAAGAAGTTAAAATGGTGTCAACGTTTTCTACAAACTACTCCTTACACGACACGTCAAAGCATTAAGCACATAATATGGACCTTTTCTGTTCACACTGGAATAAGGGGTCTGAAAGCCCTAAACACTGTGGAGGTGAAAAGAGATTAGGAAAAACTTGAAACATTCACATAACTTCAGATTTACATGCTGCACGCACACAGAAAGACAGAGAATGGTTATTTTAAAAAGCCATCCATTATAGAATTTGATGTCTAACTTCATGCAACGAGTTCTTTTTATATTTAATCAAAATGTTTATTTGCCCCTTTACTTGCTCCTAATTTATGAAACTCAATCTTGAAAATTATCTTTTTCATAAAAATCAGATATTAATTCATACCAATAATCTAATTGTGTTTCTTGAATTAACCTTCCCCTACGACACACTCTGGCTGTATTTCCATTGTAACAACTCCAGGGCAGATTTTTATTTTTTTATTTTTATTTTTTGGCCTTCTAACAGGGGAATATTAGAATAAAAGAACACCGTAAACTACATATTAAAGCACAGAACTACGGCCTCTAAGGTACCACTGCTTCTCAAGTTATCCTGTGTAACTCAACAAAATGGTATTGAGTCTCTCAGGTGTAAAGTGGAATCAATTGCTTTTGCCTCGAAGACGCAGTGCTATCCTTGGCTGATGCTGGTAAGCTCCAATGGCAATGCTCGAATAGCAAGTTTTGTTGAATTGCTTGATGATTACCATATAATTCCAGAATACATATCTGATCTCTGGTTTAAATGAAATTATCAGTGAGAATCCCTTAATGGGTCAAGCAGAACTACCTGACTTCTGGATTAACTGAAATTTACAATGAGAGTAGCTGAAGACGTAGCCTAAACCTGAATTCTGTCCTCTAAATGTCATCACGCCCGATAGGTCTGTACAGGATACACAAATGATTTTTTGTGAGGTTGTTTCTTAGGGTACAGGTGCTTCTGGAAGAGATTCTGACTTATTTGTAGCTATATCCTAGACCAGTGGTCGGCAAACTGCGGCTCGGCAAACCGTGGCTTGCGAGCCACATGTGGCTCTTTAGCCCCTTGAGTGTGGCTCTTCCACAAAATACCAACTTCTGTGCATGGGCCACAAAGTTTCAATCGCACTGTATGTGCGCGCCCGCACGTGGTATTTTGTGGAAGAGCCACATGTGGCTCGAGAGCCGAGGTTTGCCGACCACGGTCCTAGACCAACTACGAAGTCTAGGCAAGGAAAGCCTTACATGTGTCCATTTTTTGTAGTAATTTCTACTTAGATTGATAGCATAATCTTCAGTGCATGAAAACTAATAAAGACCAAAAGTTGTTTCTTAGAGTTTGTGCTGGTATTTCTTAGTACTATTGTATATACATTTGTATTCATATAAAACAGACCAGACATCTGGAGTTCAAAAATAGTTACTATTATAAAATCAGAAACACAGCCAAAGAGTGTTGGGGATGTTGAAATTTTAGTCTTTATGGATAACACAGTCTGTTAATTTGCATACAAAAAAGAACAGAAAAGAGGAGGCAAGACTGAAGTCTGAGGATAGGAAGGTGTCACAGTGATGCATTTTTAGGAACAGTACCTTCACCTCTAAGCACCTTTCAGGTGATAGCTAGCTCATAGGCACCAGAAATTCATAATAGAAATTAAATGACCCAAAAGGCACAAATGAAACTGTTAACACAAGTATAAAAGCAATATTGTGTGAGGTTAAAACCCTATTTAAAAAAGGCTTCCGAATATGTAAAACCATACACTAATTCATTACACAGACATTCCGCTTAAATTTACCATTAAAAAGTGTACACAATACTCTTACTAATCAGAAAGTCATGCCAACATTAATTTCTAATGCCGCATGAACCACCACAGCACCCAAAGAGATGAACAGAAACCAACTCCCTACAAAATCGAGGGAACAGGTTTTAGAGCTAGTGAAATAATTTATTGCAGACCTTACTTACTATAAAGAAACTGCTGGCTCATTCTACTATATCCACACTCCCTTGCAATCTTAAGGGAAATACAATAAATTTACTTTCTACTAAAACAGTATTTAACACATTTGGCAGTTGGGAGTATTCCTTTTACTCCCTTTCCTTTCTTTCTTTTTTTTAAGAATAAATCACTTTCACAAAACTAGGACTCAAACTTTTCAAAACTCAACTGGATTTTCTGCAACTGCACAGACAGGTTGGCAGTAGAATAGCAACTGTGCGTCCTCCCAAGTCTGGAAGGCAGAATTGCGAAGGACACCGACTAGCTTACAATGCGCTCCGTCATTCCGAGCCTATGAAGGAACATCCTCCAGAAACTGCATTCAGGAAGGTAGACTTAGGATTACATGTTTCTGGAACGTATAACATGCAACACCATCCAAAAATGACAACAAAACGCTGAACTTCTTAAAAATTTGGAACCAATAATTAGGGAATTTCAATCTGTATCTGTCCAATAATAAATGTTATAGTTTTTTTCTTAGTAGAAAAATATCACCTAATGCAGAGAGCCAGTATGTGGTTGGGAACTGCAGGATTCCCCATCCTTGCTCTGGCGGGTCTCTGTTCTGGAGATCACCCCAGATTGCTCATCGCTGAAATCCACCCTCACTACCATCCCTAGTGTCATTGCTCTATGTAGTGACAGCAAACCTGCTAAATAAATCCATGGGTGCTCCTTTACTTTAGCATATAAAAGAGCTTACTATGACTCTGTTGCCTGTTGCCAACAGTCCATCAGTCAAATACTTAAGCAATCATTCCATAGACAAGGCTTATGAATGACCTGAAAGTAGAACTAGTATTTTCTAGAACCCTGTAGAGTGTTTCTATGTTACTAGAGCTATTCCAAACACATTTAGAGTTTTCAAGGAACAAACATAAAGGACTATAAGAATTTTTTGCCATGAATGCTTCTTTGCCAATTTTGGGTCATAAATTAATTGAGAAAGGCATCCTAAAAAATAATGGCAGGAATGAAAAAGTACTACTTTTTAAGATGATTCAAGTATCAACTTGGTGTATATGTAAGTTCACCAATATCTTCTCCTATGATTTCATATCCAAAGTGCTACATATTACTAAGTATTGGTAGTTAGAAACTGACAAAATCAACTTCTTTAAGAAATCTTTTTCAGATGGCAAATTTGTCTTTAGTAACTTTAATGCCTATACTATTCCGATAAAAACAAACACAACTTTTTGAAGTATGTTTCTTACAGTTTTTGGTTCACTTTTTGATCTATTGAGGCTGGTAGCAAAATTTAGAACAAAATAGGTTTTCCTATTTCAAAAGAAGAGGAGAGGTGTGGAGCACAGAGGAGAGAGGTTCGGAGGCCCTATACTATAGACCCGTCCTTGCTCTGGGCTGGAATCATCACCGGCACCGCTCCCATCCTACTGAGATTAGGGGCAGCTACCTTAGCGGGCGGGAGAGTTGGACTCTGAGGAGCGCGTTCAAAATCTTCACTTGGTACTTGGTTATACTGAGTCTTGGAATAGCCCTCCATGTTGGAAGGAGACATGGATCCGAGGGATGAGTGATTGCTGCCGATGTAGCTTCTGGCTGTGGACGTCCGGCTCTTGGGGGGAGGCACGTCTTCCCTGGAAAGCAAAGATCCCAAAATAATTGAAAGAATGAGTTTCTAGAAACCTACAATTGTGTAGCCTATGAATCATGGGTGGGGGCTATCTAAGAACGAAGTATATAAAAGTGTGTGACATACAAAAAAGCAAGCACAATCTATATCCTATCTAATAATAGACAAACATGGTAATTAACCATACCTCTGACACGCTTCCCATTGGCTAATCAGGGCGATATGCAAATTAACTGCCAACCAAGATGGTGGCCGGCAGCCAGGCAGCTGAAGCGAACAGGAGGCTTGCTTGCTCCAGTGATGGAGGAAGCCAAAGTTCCCCACCTGCCGCCGCCCAGCTCTGAGCTGCACTCTAAGCAACTATGTTGCAATTATAGAAGCTAAACAATCCCCAGAAACCTGCTTTCAGCCAGCCGGGCCTCAGAGCTGGAGTTGCAACAGTGTTTCAATTATAGAAACTAAATAAAGCCCAGCTACCAGCTTTCAGCAGCTGAGACTCAGAGCTAAAGCCAGCTCTCAGCTCCAGTGACAGCCATAGAAGGTAAATAAATCCCAGAATAAAAAAAAAAGAAAAAAAGGACAGGTTGGGAGTTTCAGTCACCCGCCAGCCTGAAAACGGCCCGCAGCCCCTCACCCAGACTGGCCAGGCACCCCAGTGGGGACCCCCACCCTGAAGGGGGTGTGACCAGCTGCAAACAGCCATCATCCCCTCATCCAAGCTGGCCAGGCACCCAAGCAGGACCCCCACCCTGATCCGGGACACCCTTCAGGGCAAACCAGCCGGCCCCCACCCGTGCACCAGGCCTCTATCCTATATAGTAACAGGGTAATATGCAAATTGACCCTAACAGCAGAAGGACTGGGAATGACTGGTCACTATGACACACACTGACCACCAGGGGGCAGATGCTCAATGCAGGAGCTGCCCTCTGGTGGTCAGGGCACTCTCACATGGGAGGAGCTCTGCTCAGCCACAAACCAGGCTGATGGCTGCCAGTACAGTGGTGGTGGTGGGAGCCTCTCCTGCCTCCTCAGCAGCGCTAAGGATGTCCGATTGCAGCTTAGGTCTGCTCCCCGCTGGCAAGTGGACATCCCCCGAGGGCTGCCGGGCTGCCAGAGGGATGTCTGATTGCCATCTTAGGCCCAATCCCCCGGGGAGCGGGCCTAAGCCAGCAGGTGGTCATCCCCTGAGGGGTCCCAGACTGCGAGAGGGCACAGGCCAGGCTGAGAGACCCCCCCTCCGAGTGCACAAATTTTTGTGCACCTGGCCTCTAGTATATATATAAAAGCCTAAGTGACCGTTTCGACTGGTTGCTATGATGACGCACTGACCACCAGGGGGCAGACACTCAACACAGGATTCACCCTGGTGGTCAGTGCGCTCCCACAGCCAACCTCCTGCGGCCAGCCAACCTCCCGCGGTCCCTTCCGCTTGGCCGGCCTCAATTAGCTCCGATGGCCCGATCACTGGCCAGGCCGAGGGACCCACTTGTGCACGAATTCGTGCACCGGTCCTCTAGTAAAGTATAATGTCACAAACTGTGTATTTGTCCCTTAGTTATCATTTACAGAATATAGAACTTCTCATATACTGAAAGGCAGTATTTACAAAAATTTATGATTTTATAATGTCTTACAAGGAACAAACCTCAAATATGTTCATATTCCAGTACAACTCATCAAGATAATCTCATTACAGTCATGTAACACTTTATCCTATATAATAAAAGGTTAATATGCAAACTGTCCCCTCGACCAGTTCGACTGTGAGTTTGACCAGGGGGTGGGGCCGGCTGGCCAACCACCTGTGGCCCCTTCCCCCAGCCAGCCCCGCCCTGATTGGGAGCAAGGCTGGCTGTCCAACCGCCTGTGTCCCCTCCCCCTGGCTGGCCCAGCCCGATCGCCCTCATTGGAGCAAGCCAGCTGGACCCCACCTGTGCATGAATTCGTGCACCAGGCCTCTAGTAGTTACTAAAGCACTATCACCTACAGATATATTTCTACCAAAAAAGAAAAAAAATCCTTTTTGCTACTAAAGTTACTGATCTAAGACCGTAGCTGAAAACAGCAGATTCCAGTCTGAAAAAAAAAAAAAAACAGGAATTCAGGCAGAAGAATTTTCACACCAAGGACTGAGTTACATCTGGTGCATTTTAAAAATGCAAGTGCCCAGATCCTACCTCATACCTACCAAATGTCAATTTCCTGGGTGTTACTCAGTCACATGTTATTTATTAAAGCTCAATAATCGAACATACACTTCTAGTTAAGATCTTCTGGTTTAGAATATTTTGTTAAAAATCACATTACCAACAGTTCTGTCACTTGATGTAATTAGGTCTATTTTCTTTCTTTTTTTTTGGAGTATGCCATACCTGTACTTGATTTGGAGAGGGCGAATGGTTTTGAGATAAGCTATTTTGTAGTGGTTCTTAAAATAGGACCCAGAACTGGAGAGGGACTGGGGGCACAGCCTAATGGAGGTTGATTGGATCTACACACTCGCCAGGGAAAGTAAGAGCTTTCAAATGTGTTGAAGGGAAGAGCTTTAGCTTTTATCCAGTTCTCACAGGGGCAAATGTTTCGGATGGTTAAGAGAAGTAATGCTTTAGACATAATAAATTTAGTACACTACACTTTAATCAACTCTGGTGTCACTGAATTACCTGATATCATGATGAACTTCCTTTTCATATTTTTCTTCTCGGCGCTTTTTATGGCAGCAAAAGATGATCACGCAGATGAGCATGAGAGCAAGCAGAGTTCCTATAATAGCTCCTGCAATTGTTCCAGCTCTGTTTGACGCTAGAATAAGATGTTCATAAGTAAGTAATGGTAAAAAACAACACCACTCTATCTAGTCATACTGAAGGTAAGGACACACTCTGACAGACTGATCCCATTGTATACATTAACTATAGTAGGTCCTCGGGTTACGTCGGAGATCCGTTCCTACTGGGTGACGTAATGCAATTTTCACCCTAAGCAGGAACCCACCTAACATAAGCACCTACGTCACTCACATGGAGCACATACACAGCAGTAATGAAGTGAAACAGTAACACAAATTTAAAAGAAAGATAACAATTCCTGACCTTTACTGTGGTAAATAAATAATAAAAAACATAAAGCACACATGTACATACGTTGAAATGACGGAACTTTTTTTTTTTTAATAAATAAATGGGAGATGGCGATGTAACCATGAAACAACGTACGTCGAGTCCGATGTAACCCGAAGACTGTCTGTATAAGAAACTAATTAGCTTTTTGGTCCAAGGAAAAAATCCACTAAAAGAACTTTCTTTTAAACTGTATTATCTATTTTATGTATTAATTTCAAGAAATCGAACTGTGACCTCCTGATTCATAGGTCAATGCTCAACCACTGAACCACACCAGCTGGGCTGTATAATATATATTAAGCATAAATGTGATCAAACCAGATTAAAAGAGTTTAATGTTCCCAGCTATATGAGTTGGCATATAAGGATGTTCCAAATAGCTTATCCTTACAGTGGCTAAATATGGTATAAGAGCTGACTTGACAACTCTCATGTTCTTCATGTTGCTACAATCATGAAGGTTTTTCTAATAAAATGTAATTTTTTTCTTTCCGTGACGCAGGAAAGCTACTAACCAAGCCACAGAGTGCTCTGCTCACAGTTTGCATCCACTTGGCTTCCATACACCCTTGCTGACTGAATGGGGGGGAGGGGGGACTGTATAAAGACAGGAGAGCAAACATTATCACCCCCGGCGGAAGGTACTTACGAGGAACAACATCCAGGCGCAGCTGGCACTGGTCAGAGCCCACTCTGTTGCTGACTGTGCACTTGTACGTCCCGGAGTACTCAGTGGTGGCATTTTTTACAGTGATAACAGAGGAAGTCATTTCTATGAAAAGAGAGATGGGGCAGAGGGAAACCCATGTTTACAGGACTGCTGAGATTGCAGTAAAGGCAAACCCTGCTAGGCTTGACAGTCCAGGCAAAAGTGAGAGAGGCAGAAGCTGGGTGCGGAACCAACGCCAGGCAGGCAAGACACGTGCAGGTCTCCAGAAGGCAAACCACTGCGCCTCCGGTTCATTTGTGCAGTGAGATTTGCAAAACCCATTCCATCCGCCGCCCCCCCCCCCCCGGCCCCCCAGATGGAAGAAACATACAAAAGAAGTCAGAAGGGGCCATGCAGTTTACCTCTTAACTTGAAAAAAGAAACAGAGGCTCAGAGAAATCCTACTTGGAAGGTGGAGGCCAATTTGAATAACAGGTCAGTTATAACCATGGTCGTCAAACTGCAGCTCTTTGGCCCCTTGAATGTGGCTCTTCCTAAGCCTTAGGGTAGGAGTACCCTAATTAAGTTAATAACAATGTACCTACCTATATAGTCTAAGTTTAAAAAATTTGGCTCTCAAAAGAAATTTCAATCGTTGTACTGTTGATATTTGGCTCTGTTGACTAATGAGTTTGCCGACCACTGAGTTATAACAAAGTGATATAACTTTCCAGTTAGTGCCACATGGGTGCTTTTGGTCTGTTTTGTAACAGACATACCATGGGTAAATCGCAGTATTTTCAACACTAAGGTAGGCTCATGAAACTTTCAAGATCCAACTCCTTTTAACTTAGTCATTAATTTAAGATCATGAACATTTTCTGACAGTATTATCATTAAAAAACATATACCAAAGAAACCAATTATAGCATCTCAATCAGTGAAACTGTTATAAAAATATATCTATTTATACTACATGACAGTAAATTGTCTTGGACTCTTGATTGTTCTGTATACAAAAGGGAGGGTATCTGGGGATGTAAAACACACACACACACACTAGTTAAGTCCATATCTATGGCACACGGTACAGACTGTCTAATCGGCGGTACCTGACACCAGTGCTGTGGGCAGCTTCTGTGAGTTGGACAATTTCTGCCATTCATATTGTAATGGAAGTGAACCTTCCTTGGGTTCACATTTTAGTTTAAAGTCATTTCCAATTTCTTCTGATCCATCCACATAACATCTTGTACCCGAAGGCTTAACTGAGAAGAGAAAATAAATTACAACTTTATTCAGAAAAACAGACTTTCTGTTTACAATGATTCTTAAACACCGAGCATGCTGCACAACCATGCTGACTATTATCACAAGGTTCTGGTTCAGAGTTGACAAGACTGAATAACTACAATTGGTTATGCAACACAAAACAGGCCAGACTGGGCTCAGGAAGCAGCCGCTGCACAGGGAGGTCTGGCGGCATCTCAGGCCCGGCTCTGTGTCCCTTATTCCACGGGGCACACCTGGAAAAAGCAAGCACGCTGTGGGCTGCACCTCTTCAGACTCAAGGAAGCGCCCTCCTCCATTCCTAACCTCCTCCTCTACCCCACGCCTGACATGGGAGCACGTGTCATGTCACACCTTTCTGGTGCCATTACTGTCCCAATCAGGGGATTATAATAAAAAATGCTGGCCACAGGGTCAATTCACTTGGTACATTACATCAACCCCAAACCACCCGGGGATCACTGTTACAGATAAAAAGGTAAAGCTGAGGCTATATCCCAGGTCTCCCTGGGTAACTGCTTAGAGAAGCTGCTAACCCCATTTCCTGAAATTCACCCCAACACTGAATTAACACCTTAGTGCTTCAGATTCTCTTGGTGAACTTTACCAAAGCATAACACACACACAATAAAAGGAATACATTTTAATAGTGTGGGTTGATCATGTTCAAAACATGTGCGCACACGAACACACACACATACCCTCCCCCACACGCACCCCCTACACACACATGCACACACCTTGTTGAGCGCCACCCCAATCTGCTCCCAAGCCAGTTCCCTTGGGCTGGGTGCAGCCATCTCACTCTACAACCCCGGCCCCAGGAGCCACTGGCCGGACTTCATCAGGATCAGTTAGTTCTGCTGCTTCTAGGGTCATGTGAATGGAATAACACAGTATGTGCTTTTGTCTAGCTTCTTTATTCATTGCAAGGCTTTTGACATTGATCCGTGTTTTAAAAATCCATTCTTTTTCACTGCTGAGCTGTATTCCACAGACTACAACACGGATTCCAGCTTCTGGGCTCCTGTTAAAGCCTAACTCCCTAAGCTCACCAGGAGAAGGGTGTTGTCGGTCAAAATCAGACCGGCCGGCCAGTGAGGAAGGGGCTGGTAGGAGCTGTTGGGAGGTCATTGGACGAAAGAGGAGGGATTCTGAAGTCTTCCAGGGGAGACTCAAAGGAGGGAGATCAGTTGCGAGTCTGATGCCTTTTCTGGGGCAGGTTAGGAGAACCGGCAATGACACTGGTGACAAGGGCCATTTAGCAACTGCGCAACTACGGGGCTGGGGGCGACACTGGGGAGGCAGTGGTAGCCTAGAGTTCACTGCAGCTCCACGGCCTTGGGAGGAACAACATCCCCTCTAAGGCTCTGCAGCTGGCTGTCTGGACCTGTCCTCCCAGCCTGACAGATGGCAGGACTGCTTTTTTCTTTTTTTTTTCTTAGTCTGAGCTGACTTTCACTCTTCCAGTCCTGGGTGGGTTTGTACTCTTTCACTGCTATGAATAAACGTGAATGGGTTCTACAGTGGTGCACAGTGATGAAGAACACTGCTCGAACACTCATGTGGCTGCTGGTATGCCTTCCTTTCTCAGTCATTGCTGGATCATCTATGGTATGAATATCTTTAACTGTAAATGGAACCGTTTCTCCAATTTGGCCAACAAGATCTATCACTTCTTGATAATTCTTCAATTTGGTGGTATTTCTCTCCTTCATCTGTTACTACTTGTACTGTTTTCGAAGGATCAACAGATGCATTTGATGGCATTGCTGATTTCCTAAGCAAATCTGTCTCCTTTTCAGATTGATCCGTTGCCCTGGAGACCACATGAATTGGACATTGAAAGAGGTTTTGCAAATTATTTCATCCTGTGAGTCTTAAACAAGACGAGCTTTGTTCTTCGTTTCTTCAAACTACCAATAAATCCTTTATTACATAAACTAACAGTGGGACATGAAAGCAATGCTTTGTACACCAGATATCTACTGGTGATACAGCATACTAACCCCAACCTTCATCTTCTCTGCTAAAGATGGCCCTTTCCCATGTATCAAACATACCCCATAATGAACAGTTATTTTAAGTGGCTGCTCAGGACATCCAAGGCCCCACTGGGTTTGAGATCTCATCCTCCATCCACAAGAGAACAAGGTTTTACCAACAATGGTATCTGAGTGTCGCCTAGGAGTGGCCCACCTACTTTCTGACCCCAACCATGACACCACAGGGAAGATGAACTCTTCACCCATGACACTAGATGGATAGAAAGAAAGAAAACCACACAGGGACGGAGATAAAGTTTTATCCCCTAATGTTCCTTTGGTCTGGGATTCCAGGATCCCTGGCCATTTTCCTCAGAACATTTGCATCCGCAATCATTGGCAGCGCTAGTTCTTCTCAGGTAAGGGCACATGACCATCATCAACCTGTAGGTGGCCAGTGTCCCACCAACTTAGTGACACTATGCTCCATATAGGTTTTGCATCATTATCCCTCCATGCTAGTGGCCTATCTCAGTCTATATGAAACACACACTAAGTCCCCGTAAGGAACAGGATATACAGGGTGTGGAAAAAGGGTTACAGTTGTGAGTATGTGGAACAGAGTTTATTCTTATGTAACTTATTAATTATCGCATTATTTTCCATACGAACAACTGTAAACCTACTTTTGCCCCACCCTGTATACTTTTATCACCATGCCATCCATCCAAAAATGCTCATTTTGCTTGCTTCAGAACACCAATTTCAGGCAAAATCCATGCAAAGATGCTAAAAATCACTGGCCAAAATTTGAGGAGAAATGAAATATTTGTATACTTTCAAAGTGGCTCCCCAAGACTTTTTTTTTTTTAATTACAGAAGGAAAAATAGTAAGCTTTCAGTGGAGAAACCCATCAGATAAAATTTAAACCCAGTGATCATGATTGTCAATGAGACATGACATCACATGGCCTTACACGACCGAAGGAAACTCAGGAGACATACACGCATGTGGATCTTAGACTTGGTCCTAGCACAAAGGGACTTTCATAGAAAACTGTGAGATTCAAGTAAGGTCTATAGTTTAGTTAATGGCATTGCCCCAGCATTAATTTCTTGGTTTTGATAACTGTACTATGATTTTGTGAAATGTTAATAGAAGAAATTAGATGATGGGTATACTCTTAGGAACTCCTTTGTAGTTTTGAAACTTTCTATAAAACTAAAGTGATTTCAGAATAAAGAATGAAAAGAAAAAGTCCTGCCCTCTAGTAACGGCTTCCACATCCCAGCCTTGACTGAGCCACCACACGTCCAGGAAACTGTTTACTGTGAATGCTCTACTCTTCACAACCCAGCCTGCTTATCCCAAAGGTCTCGGTAACAGGCCCTTTTGGGTTTGTGGGGAAAGGCTCTGGTGTGGCCACAGCACTGTTCACACTGTGGGTTCTCCATTCATTCCCCTTTCAGCTTCATGACTGAGCTGCATCCACATGCAATGGCTGGTGCATCTGACGGAGCAGGGCGGGCCCTGCCAACACAGCACAGCACCCCTCACCCCCAGGCAACCGACAGTCATCCCGGGGCAGGTCCACCCAGCGCGTGGAGCTTCATGAGGCAGCTCTGGTTACGCTGCAAACAGCATGAGGGCATCTCCAGATTTCCCACAAACGCGTCAATGTTTACGCAGAGCCTCTCACAGGGAACCAAGCAGGAACCCCACTGGATTACCACTGGTCTGGTCCCTCGAGAGCACTTCACTTTGCCTTTCCTCCACAGATTGTCTCAGCAGAACTTCAGGAAAAGCTAACAGACGAGCATCTGTCCAACTCTCACTCTCAAAGGAAATTGTAGTGGTTTCTCCCACAGCATGACTCATCTGACAACACGGAGGGAGCGCCACAAACAAGGAGCTGTCCTCTGACTCAGAGACACACTCAGGGGGTCAGAGCACTAGTCATTAGCACGCACTTCCTGCTTCTTCCTCTGACCCTGCATTTAACACGGGCTCCCTCCCTGGTTTGCATTCAGGGTCTACTTGGCCCTGGTGACTCCCCACAGAGCTAAGGAGAGAGGTTACTGAGTCAGTGCCTCCCGCTGATCCACTCCGAGGAATTCGCTGATCCATTCCGAGGGATTCGATGTCCAGCTTGTGACGTTTAATGAAACAGTGTCATTCCTCCTTCCCCTCAGCCATGCCTGCTGCCCTCAGTGTGCTTGACCATACTATTGTCCAAGCTGGGCTCCTTCTGGGATACGTGCAGCCTGTGCTATAAGGATACTTTCTATGGAAACCTACAAATTCAACCCAGGACCTGGTCCTTCAGAATCAATCTCAATCTCAATCTCTCGCTCTCTCTCTCTCTCTCTCTCTCTCACACACACACACACACACACACACACTGAGCTTGTCCACACCTCTTCTGGGAATACATGCCAATCACATCCCTTTTAATGTACCTGCCCCATCAAACAGGGACTTTAAAACAAAAAATTCTGATAGTCTGATTAACTGGTATACTCTGCTTGGGACACCCCGAACCAGTTAAAATTCCAGATATATCTGAACTCAATGCTTTCTGGAGAGGAGGGCTAAGAGAAGATATACAGTCAGGGTTATAATCCCGGGTATGCCTGGGTCTGAGACATGAGTTCAGATTTCTTCAGCTTTTAACTGCTTTCACATTTATAAAAGAGAAAGGTAACTCCTTGTTTCTGAATGCAGACACAGAAAGCTAGAATTTCCGATGTTACCAGAGTCCTTTTCCTGGCTCCTCATTCAGGTTCACTTGCTTTCATACCATAGGAAATATTTCAAATGGGTGCCATTTAGAACAAAGTGCCCCCACCCCCCGTGTGCCCACTCAATGACGCTGCCAGCAGACAGCCCCTACGTTGCCACCAAGTGTACGGAAACCTGCTCTTGTTCCTGCTCTGAGAAGAGTGATGTTCAAAATGAGTCTGGAACCCCAAACGCTTAACCCCTTACTAGTTCTCTAAAACAAAGGGAATTTTGTTTCTCATGTGAAGGGTGAAGGGTGCTGGTGCATGATCACATAATCTAGAGAAGGATGGTAAACTTTGCAGTCTTGAACAGCTTGCAAAAAGTTTACACTTGCCAAAACCGGTTTGGCTCAGTGGATAAAGCGTCGGCCTGCGGACTGAAAGGTCCCGGGTTCGATTCCGGTCAAGGGCATGTACCTGGGTTGCGGGCACATCCCCCGTGGGAGATGTGCAGGAGGCAGCTGGTCGATGTTTCTCTCCCATCGATGTTTCTAACTATCTATCTCTCTCCCTTCCTCTCTGTAAAAAATCAATAAAATATATTAAAAAAAAAAAAGTTTACACTTATCTCCTTCTTAACTATCTGAGAGAGCGAGACAAGACATCCAAGTGACTATGTGGCTAATCCCCTCCTTTTGAGGATGAAAAAACTGAGAGGCTCAAGGAGTTAAATGGCTCTGGTGACTAATGGTTGAATCCCAAGTCAATATTCCTTCTACCATCCTCCATCTCCTCCATTCCAAATACTCCAATTCGTCATCAAAGAAACCTCATTTATTTGCTGGGTAATGTATTTTGAGAACGTTTACAGTACACATAACAATTTTGAACTGAATGAGATCAAATAGAGATTTAATGACAACTACATCTCGTCATGTTTCACAAAGGTAGGCTAGAGTCCAGGAAATAAAGATGCTCTTTAATTCTCAGGACAAATCTGAGGACAACACCAAAACCAAAACAAACCTGGATCCCCTAACTCCTGGCTCAGGGTTCTTTTCCTGTATCACAGAACCTCTTCACTTACTTTCAAACCCTTTTATGAATTTCACCAAGAAAATAGTCACTTATTTTTTCTATCCAAGAAAGGCTAGTTTTATGTTAATTGAGGACAGAGTTACTTCAGATGTTTCAAATTATTACTCTAAAAAACTAAGCTTTGTCTCACATAAATGCTACTCTCCTACCGTGACAACTCACCCTGTTAATAAATAACATTAATAAAAATAACTTACCAAGAACTTTCAGCTGAATCTTCTTATTTCCAACGCCAGGGGCTTTTTTCACTTTGCACTGATACGTGCCAATATCTGACAGCTGTAAGTTTGTTACATTTATTGACGCATCCCCGGATTTGAGGTCACTACTGGTAAAATGTACTCGTCCTTTTAGATCTGGATAGTAGTCATCGTAAATTTTGTCTCCAGAATATAAAATAATCTAAAAGAAAACCAAAATAAGACAGGAACACAACAACGAAGCAAAAGCTGTGTCATTAAAGGAGCTCTAGGTACACCATGCCACTGCAGGACCCCCCAAAACAGTAAGAACACATAGACGAGAAAACTACAGGTATTCAAAGCACAGATTAAGGAAATGGAGAGAGATCAATATGATCCTTGAGTGTGGTCAACACTCTCACTGTAAATGTGGAAACGAAGACCAAACATGATTAAAATGGCCCTGTGTTGGATGTATTAGTGAAACTGGACAAGAACACAGAATTGTGAATTTCTATAACTATTTCTCAGAGGCTGCAGTAGGTATGCCAATCAAGTGTCTAAAAGCAAGCACACACCATCACCATCCCCAAAAGAGGGCTTACGATCATTTACCTGAGAAATCTAACAAAAAAAAAAAAAAAGGTATTTTTGTCTTCATACCAAGCTGGAGGGTTAATATTTAATAATTGAGGGTTCTAGACTCTAATAGATTAAAGTCATAAATAAACCTCTTAAGATGTGTGCCCAGGGTAACAGGATCTTTTAAATCTTCTGTTAGAAGAGCAAAGACCCTTTCCTAATTCCACTGAGTTTTCTGAGTTTAATGGAAATATCTGAAGGCTAAATTCAGTGGGAAAATAAATTCTGTATTAAACCTGGCTTGGAAGAGAATGATAATAGTCACCTCTAAGTATAAATAACATTAACTCAACACACTTTATAATTTTTCACATGTGCTAAGAAATCCTTCATTCGGGTCATCTGAGACCCAAGGGCCAAAGAGCGGTGGGTGCCAAACTCAAATAATAACCAGAAACATGACTACAGTCTATATTCTGCAAATTATTTTTTATCTGAGATGTTAATTATGGAAAAAAGTACAATCAAAAGAAATGTCCTCTGTAGGAATTTCTTGGGGGCAGGGACTTGGTTTCCTTTCTGTATTATCACCTTCCTACCATGTTGACCCCCGTCCTAACTCACTCAACACTTGGAGTGCGGGTGAATTTCCCGCCAAAATATAAGATGGCTCTGTCTTTTGGTTTTGTTCCATCCACCAAAAGGGTGGATTACAAACAAATATTTGGTAATACGCAGTTACAATCGGCCCGAGTTTACACGTTTCCCGCACTCCACCGCAAATCTATATGAACCGAGTTTAAGACGGCTCCCGCGGAGTACGCGCAATTCACGCGAGCCGACTTAACTCGTTTCCCGCACTCCAAGTGTCAAGATCTCTTATTTATATATTCAGTGTCTGCTTGGAGGAAGCCCTCAATCACAGCTGAAGGTGCATAGCCGACTTACTCTGTAAACATGGCCATTACTCTATTTGCTCAATCTTCTCGCCACACCCATGTGTCAACAGCAGTACTAACTCCTCCAAGGAGGCTGCCCTATGTTCCTTTGCATTTAACCATGGGCTCCCCAGGAAGTTCAATCTACAGTACTTTCAATGCCCCATTTTGCTACTCACACACTTGAATAGTCTTTTGACGAGGGCCTGACAAATAAGATGTGTCCCCACTGGTAGCGACTTTGTAAACTATCACCATCTTTTCCCACGGAGATAAGGTTATGAACGGCAGTTAAGAAACTAACAAACATTTACTAGGCAATTTTGGTTTCTCTTCACAACCCTGCAGGATGGTGGTCTTACCCACAGTTATCCTTTAGCTGCAGGGAAGCTGTGACTCTCCCAGATCAGCTTTTACAAAGTCACACAGCTAAGATGCCAACCAGATCCCTTTGAGCTGGCACACTATTTTATTAACATTTCCATATGACTGGTAGGCTTGCAACACTTATGCCTACAGTATTTCAGAAAACTCTCATTACAGTCTTGAGAGGTAGGTTTATTTGTTCCCATGTTACACTTGAGGAAACAGAGGCTTCTGGAACATGGGAGGCAGAACAGGACGGTGCAAAGGACAATAAGGTGCAAAGGGGGGCAAGTCAGAGAAACCTGGCTTCAAACCCCAGCGGCAATGCTGCCAGCTGTGTGACCCTGAGAGTGTTCATTCAAATCTCCGGGCCTCCGTTTTCTCCTCCTCGTGTGTACAACAATAATTCTCATTTTAGAGTGTTGTTTTAAGGCTGGAATACATATAATTAAAGCATATGAAATACCACAGAGCACAGAGTAAGTACACAGTCCATGGTATGCTGTCTACTGCCTGAAGAGATTACATAAGAAGTAAGGATGGAAATTTCTCCAGCCCCGTGCCCCATCACACTGCCTGCTAATATAAATAAACTAGAGGCCCGGTGCACCAATTCCCGAACCAGTGGAGTCCCTCTGCCTGGCCTGTGGGATTGGGCTGAAACCAGCTCTCCAACATCCCCCAAAGGGTCCTGGATTGCGAGAGGGTACAGGCCAGGCTAAGGGACCCCACCCATGCTGGGGAGGGATGTGGGAGGTTGGCCAGCCAGGAAGGGACCACAGGAGGGCTCCAGGGCATGTCCAGCCCATCTTGCTCAGTCCCGATCAGCCGGACCCCAGCAAAAAGCTAACCTACTGGTTGGAGCATCTTCCCCCTGGTGGTCGGTGCACATCATAGTGAGCGGTTGAGCGGCCTTAGCATATCATTAACATATTACGCTTTGATTGGTTGAATGGCTGACCGGTCAACTGGACACTTAGCATAATAGGCTTTTATTATACAGGATTAAAAGGGCATAGCTAACATATAATGTAGCTAAGTTCTATGAAGGCAACCTCTTCTGCACCCATCTCTCCCTAACCTTTCTAGCTTTCTTTGGGCCCAGTTGTACTGCGTTACACTCCAAGGCTCGTTTTTTGTAACCCACAAGTGGACGCTTAAACCCTGGTTTCCTACTATCTCACAAGCCCTGCAGGAAGCAAGGCTGTGTGTGCCTCCCACCCCTCCCAGGAACAGACACACAAGACTATGGACACACACCAGGCTTCTTGGTCTCTAGAAGCACCTCATTATGGCTTCACTTACGCGTCTTAAGCCAAAAGCATTTAAGTAAGACCCGCACTCTCCATCCATTCATCTTAACCAGGAGGGCGGAGTCCTGGGCTGGAAAGGGAGATGGGCACTGCGGTGTCAGGGCCGCGAGGGTACGCAGGGCCTCAGGTAGAAAGAAGCCTGTGTTCAATGGTGCTGGCCCTCCATGGAAAAGGGGTGGGGGGTGGGTGAGAAGAGGAAGGCAAAGAGAAAGGAAACAGGGCATCTGGGCTGAGCAGACAGAATGAGTCCATTTCAATTTACTTTGCTGAGGGAGACAGAAGGAATTTCCAGCAGCAGAACCAGGACAGAGGTGTGTCCTTGGAGGGAGTGGCCCTAGTCATTCTCAACTTGGGAAAGTACCTTAATTATTTCCTTCACAAATACATCACGGGCAAACTGCCTGGATTTGCTTAAAATAGTATTTACCTTACTGCCCTGATTCAGCCATTAACTGGCTGAATAACCCACCCCTTCTTTTACATGGATCACAACTAAAAATAAAATTTCTCTTCTAAATATGTACATAGGTGACCCTCAAACAATGCAGGGTTTAGGACTACCAGCACCCACCCCACCCTGAGTAGAAAATTTGCATATAACTTTTTTTTTTATCCTCACTTGAGGATATGTTTTAATTTATTTTAGAGAGGAAGGGGGAGAGAGAAACATCAATCGGTTGCCTCACTTTACGAGTCCCAACCGGGAATTGAACCTGCAACCTTTTGGTGTATGGGACAATGCTCCAAACAAATGAGCCACCCAGCCAGGGCTGCATATATAACTTCTGACTGCCCAAAAAGTTAACTGCTAACAGTCTTCCACTGACTGAAAGCCTTCCCAATAACACAGTCAGTCAATCAGGACATATTTTATATGTTATATGCATTCAATACTGTATTTTTACAAAAAAAAAGTAAACTAGAAAAAAGAAAATGTTATTAAGAAATTCATAAAGAAGAGAAAATACATTTAGAGCATTTATTAAAATAATCTATGTATAATGGAACTGCACAGTTCAAACTTGTGTTGTTCAAGAGTTAAATGTATTACCATATTTCTCCAAATATGTGGACTTATTTACTTCTCCCTGGTCTAATATAATTTACTAGAGGCCCGGTGCACAAAAATTTGTGCACTGGGGTCGGGGGGGGAGGTCCCTCAGCCCGGCCTGTGCCCTCTTGCAGTCTGGGACCCCTAAGGAGATAACGACCTGCTGGCTTAGGCCTGCTCCTGGGTGGCAGAGGGCAGGCCCAATCCCTAGGTGCAGCCCCTGGTCGGGCTCAGAGCAGGGCTGATTGGGGAGTTGGGGCGCCGCCCCCTGTCATGCACAGGGCAGGGCGGATTGGGAGGTTGCGATGCCACCCTCAGTCACACTCAGGATGGGGCCGATTGGGGGGTTGGGGCGCCGCCCTCTATCACCCACAGAGCAGGGCCGATCAGGGGGTTGGGGCGCAGCCACTGTCACACTCAGGGCAAGGCCGATGGGGAGGTTATGGCTCTACCCTGTCACACACAGAGCAGGGCCTGGGGGCGGGCGGGGGGCACCTTCCCCTGTCACACACAGAGCAGGTCCGATCAGGGGATTGGGGAGCTCCCCTCTATCAGGCACAGAGCAGGGCTGATTAGGGGGTTGGGGCGCCTTCCCCTGTCACGAACAGAGCAGGGCGGATAGGGAGGTTGTGGCCCCGCCCCCTGTCACACACAGAGCCGCAGGGCGATCAGGGGGTTTGGGCGCTGTCCCCTGTCACGCTGATCCGGTGCCAGTAGGCCTCGCGGCTCCGCTGATCCCGGTGCTGGGAGGCATATTACTCTTTTACTATATAGGATAGAGGCCTGGGGGCCGGCTGGTTTGCCCTGAAGGGTGTCCTGGATCAGGGTGGGGGTCCCCACTGGGGTGCCTGGCCAGCCTGGATGAGGGGATGATGGCTGTTTGCAGCTGGTCACACACCCTTCAGGGTGGGGGTCCCCACTGGGGTGCCTGGCCAGTCTGGGTGAGGGGCTGAGGGCTGCTTTCAGGCTGGTGGTTGTTGACTGAAGCTCCCAATCGCTCCTTTTTTTTCTCTTTTTTTTATTTTATTCTGGGCCAGCTTTAGCTCTGGCTCTAGCTCTGAGGCTTCCGCTGCTGAGCGTTCTATAATCGAAACAATGTATAACTCCAGCTCTGAGATCCCGGCCTTCTATATTTGTTAGAATGTTTCAAACTGCCAACTCAGAGGCCGGCAGCAGCAGGCGGGGAACGTTGGAGTCCGCAGTCACTGGAGCAAGCAAGCCTCATGTTCGCTTCCAGCTGCCTGGCTGCCGGCCGCCATCTTGGCTGACAGTTAATTTGCATAAGGATATGCTGATTAGCCAATGGGAAGGGTAGCGGTCGTACGCCAATTACCATGTTTCTCTTTTATTAGTGTAGATTAACATTGACTTTATTTTTTATTAAATGTGTCAGATGAAGCTAATATGCAATATTCTAAATTAAGTGAAATATTTTGGTACCATAAAAAGGCAAAGCGTGATTGATATACATATATATTTATTTAGAGATGAGATTATTGGGCAATTTTCCTCCTTTGTGGTACTTTGGCTTTCCATTAGGCTCTTATTATTTTATAATTAAATATTTTTCTATAACAATATTTTGATAGTTGTGGGCTCAATCCCTGGCCTGGGTCAGGGCACCTGTGGGAGGTACCAATCGATGTATCTCTCACATGGATGTTTCTCTCTCTCCCTCCCCAGCCCCCCCCCCCCCTCTAAAAACCAATGGAAAAATATCCTCCAGTGAGGATTTAAAGAAATAAAAAAATAAAAATGGAGAACAGACTCTGCAATAATATGTAACTGTTATACCCTGCTACACTTGATGACCCTTATACTGGTATCAGAACTCTTGTGTTAAAAGTTAGAAACTCAATCCTATCAACTTTTCACAAAGTCTAACTTGCTTGCCGACCCTTAACACACACTATGCACATTTCTGCCGTGCCATCATGTCTGCTCCACTACTTCCTGACTCACCCACACTTTACAATCCTGATTTTCAGAAGTTCCCGTGCCCCTAGCCTATGTGGGCAGCGCAGTGACGGGCACCGAAGACAAGTTCCACAGACAGCTGCTGAGCGAGCGAGCACTCGGCCAACTTACCACTTGATCCACCTTCTGGTTATCGGCTGGGGACAGCAGCCACTCGATGTCCAGCGGTCCCTGGTCTTCCGGACCTTCAGTAAATTTGCAGGGCAAATAGGCAGTTTCCCCTTTGGCCTTTTCAATCATGTGGTCAGGACTGGTGATAATCAAACTTCTGGTGACATCTGGAGAAGGAAACACACAAACTAAGCATCTGAACCCTCGGCCCACCCAGCCGTTCAGAAGGGACACAGGATTCGTGGAAACAAGATGCGATTTGGGACCAGAGTAAGAGAGTTCAAACTCAACGGTGCCCGGTTGTCAGTTTGTGCCTTTGTAAAATTAGAATAACAATATAATGTCTTATTCAATATACTTTCCTTTAAGAGCTCCGTGAACTTCCCAACTGTATAGAGCAGCGGTTCTCAACCTGTGGGTCGCGACCCCTTTGGCGGTCGAACGACCCTTTCACAGGGGTCGCCTAGGACCATCCTGCATATCAGATATTTACATTACAATTCATAACAGTAGCAACATTACAGTTATGAAGTAGCAACGAAAATAATTTTATGGTTGGGTCACAACATGAGGAACTGTATTTAAAGGGCCAGAAGGTTGAGAACCACTGGTATAGAGGGTGTTTATATCCAAGCAGGTGTTTAAAACTGAATTGAGCTGGCGTCTCTGAAAGGCCGGTTGTGTCGCACCAATTCAAGGCCACATTAGCCATGCTCGCCTTGGTGCCACCAACACAATGGGATTCCTTATCGCTGGGACGCATGCTGATGAATTCTGACACCTTTTTTTTTTCTTTTTTAATTCTAAGGGGGGTTTTTTTGTTTTGATTCCATAACTTTTATTGAATGCTTGAAAATATTTCTAAGCTAAGTGGGTAGATCCCAAGAGTTCTCATCAAGAGGAAAATAACCTATTTTTCCTTTTTCTTTCTCCTTTTGTGTATCTCTATGAGCCGATGGGTCTTAACTAAATTTATTGTGGTTATTATTTCACACTATGTGTAAGTCAAATCAGGCTGTACATCTTAAACTTATGCAGTGCTGCATGTCAATTATATCGCAACGAAACTGGAAAAGAAGCCACCAAAATAAGATGTCCTGAGCCCCAAACAAATGTCCAAGAGATTCTGCTGACTGAGTTTGTCAAAAAGAGATGGCTTAACCCCACTGAAACATTGTAAGTGCTAAAAAAAGAGTATCCTTCTTCTTGAGTTGGGGTTGTGAACACAATACAATATACAGCTGATGTATTATAGAATTGTATCCCTGAAATCTATAATTTTATTAGCCAATGTCACCCCCAATAAATTCAATAAAAATAAAGATAAAGTCTCCTTGCTGCAAATTGTTCACAACAAAACTATCTTTTACATGCATAAAAGGTAGAAATAACCTCTGAGCAAAATGGCACCACTTCTTAATCTATATAAGAGTAAAAATACCAAGTTCAATCAATTCACATCTTGTTTTTTTTTTAAAAGCAATTTTGTTCATATCAATTCACACACGAAATAGGTCTGCTCACTACTCATGTGTTATGAAAGATCAGAATTTGAACAACCTAACAATTTGGTATAAAATGCAGATTTAGTCTGTAAATGAACTATCACACAGAACTTATTTTTTTATTATTTACACTGTAAAAGATGGCATAGCACTAGTTTGTTAATCTATGTTTCCCTTGTGAGGACATTTTAAACATCTAATGTATGCAGAACCAAAGTTTAACTGAACAGCAGATTTCAGCAGCTCTCCCATTTAGGCCTCCGTCACCCACACTAACTTCCGTGGCTGGAGTATGACCTGGAAGAGGCCCGAGGCAATAAAATCATGCATGATCCATGGGTCCTTGTTTCCTCCCCATCTCTTTCCTTGCTCCCCCCATAAAAATAAACACATGAGAGAAAAAATTAGAGCAAATCCAAATCCTAATTCTCCATAATGAGAACCAAAAATGAGGACTTAGCCATCCCCTGGTCCTCTCCATTGGCACAGTGGGCCGAGATGAGTGCAAGTGGCAAGGCGCTGGCTCGGGCTCTTCCCTGGCTGCACTGCTACATCCCCCAAGGGGTCCCGGATTGTGAGAGTGCGCAGGCCAGGTTGAGCCCTCCCCTCCCGCCCCCCACAGCACGAGTCCGTGCACTGGGCCTCTAGTTTCCAAAAAACTGTGTTCCATACCTACCTCATTCACCAAGGTAGCACTCCTCTACCTCTTAGCCTAGAATGATTTTTTTCTGTTTCTCTCCAAGTGCTCACAGTACTTTACTTTCTGCTATCTGTATCACCCTTCCGGCCTTAGCATATGGTATCCTGGAGATTTTTCCCTGGTAAACTTTATTGTGAAGCTGACTCACATGGTTTTGTCACATCTTCTAGATGAGCTTATGTT
This sequence comes from Myotis yumanensis, assembly GCF_028538775.1. Lineage (NCBI taxonomy): Eukaryota > Metazoa > Chordata > Mammalia > Chiroptera > Vespertilionidae > Myotis > Myotis yumanensis. The sequence goes on along the minus strand of NW_027223753.1, from coordinate 200,688,280 downwards.
CTGCCCATACTCCCTAGTGCTTTTAACTGATTCTTTATAATGCTGATTTATCTTTAAATCATTAGTTCCACTACAGTTGGGAGAAATTATGGACACCTCTATGTCCCGTTGTAGTTCCTTGTACATTAGAAGAAAAAAATCGGTGACTAGATCAGTGAAGGCGAACCTTTTGAGCTCGGTGTCTCAGCAGTTTGAAAAACCCTAACTTAACTCTGGTGTCGTGTCACATATAGAAATTTTTTGATATTTGCAACCATCGTAAAACAAAGACTTATATTTTTTATATTTATTTTATATATTTAAATGCCACTTAACACTTGGAGTGCGGGAAACGAGTTAAGTTGGCTCGCGTGAATTGCGCGTACTCCGCGGGAGCCGTCTTTAACTCGGTTCATATAGATTTGCGGTGGAGTGCGGGAAACGTGTAAACTCGGGCCGATTGTAACTGCGTATTACCAAATATTTGTTTGTAATCCACCCTTTTGGTGGATGGAACAAAACCAAAAGACAGAGCCATCTTATATTTTGGCGGGAAATTCACCCGCACTCCAAGTGTTAACAAAGAAAAATCAACCAAAAAAATGAGTTCGCGTGTCATAGGTTTGCCATCACTGTACTAGATTATAAAGTTGATCAATTTTAGAAACGCTGAAAGAGCATTAATCTGCCAGTTGACGATGAATCCTGCTACTTGAAGATCTCCTTTCTATAGCCACGACAATTTGTTGCCTGCATTTTGAAAGGGCGAGGGCTAGGCCCTCCATCTTGCCCCAGGGTAAAGGCTACGCCCTCCACCTTGCCCCAGGGTAAGGGCTACGTCCTCCATCTTACCTTGGCCATGTGCTTGGCAAGGAGCTTCTTCCCGGAAGTCTAAGACTCTGCTAGCCACACCCAGGAACAAGACATCGACTTGCGCCTGGCCAATCGGCAGAGAACAGTCCTTTCTCCTCCCCTTACTCCAACCCCCCCTATAAAACCCATCTCTACACGGGGTTCTGTCTCTTGGCCACTTGGCTTGCCGATGTGTCGGTGAGTCTGGTGGACTGGGAGCTCAAGCTAGCTTGAAATACAGACTCTTATGCTTTTGCATCGGACTGCTGGCTCCCTGTTGGTTTCTTGGGGATCCTGAAATCTGGGCATAACACATTTATCTTGGTAGTAATACTTTATGTATTGAGTAAGATAAAAACAATCTGAGTACAGTCCAGAGTGAAACTTCCATTCCAAAATGAATCAAGACACAGCACCAAAATATAGAGGTAAGACTATGAGAATGAAAATTTGCTAAAAACAACAACAATGAAAACTTCCTGATTACTCTATGCTTTTAGGGTTTTTAGTTTATTAAATTAAATTTAAAAGTTAAATGACATCAGTCATATAAATTTTTCTAAATTCAAATTAGAATAAAATGCAACTTTGTTTTTGAAATAGTACCTTTTATTCTTATTTGATACATAAAAATCACGTTTATCTTTAAAGAGTTAAAAACAGTTCATGAGAGGAAGCACTGGGGGAAGCGTGAAGTCCCCATGCGTGGAGCACGTGTGTTTGTGGATGCTTTCCCCTCCGAAATGCCCACTTTCTCCCACTGAGAGCTCCTCCAGCCACTTATCACAGAACCGCCACCTTTCACCTCCTCTCAAAGGCTATCCCCATCCCCACAGGCAGGCAGAGTTAACCACTTCCTCCGAGATTACACGATTACACAACACTCTCATAGGTAGTTGTTTACACGCCCTGCCCTTAAGCAAATAGGTTCATTCACTGAACAGATTCTCTTTGGAGGGTATATCCCCAAGCCTTACTTAGTAAGCCCTCTGGACCTGTGGTTACACAAAACAGAGAATGGGAGGGAAGGTGAAGGAGTAATGATGGTGGCAAGGAAAGGACCTCCAGACCTGGTGGGGAAAGCAGGAAGGCCATAGGAAGACCCGTATCCAGGGAAGCAAAGGGGTGGAGCAATGAAGCCCTGACAGGAGACAGAGCTGAGAGGGAGCTGAGCAAGTCTGTCACGTGCTGACAGGAGCAGTCCATTGCTTATTACTTTAGTATTCATATTACAATAAATGTTAGCAAATCTGGTTTTAAAGAAACTAACACAATCAGCCCTAGCTAGTTTGGCTCAGTGGATAGAGCAGTGGCCTGCGTACTGAAGAGTCTCGGGTTCGATTCTGGTCAAGGGCACGCTCTCTCATATTGATGTCTCTCTCTGTCTTTGCCCCTCTGTACCACTCTATCTAAAAATCAATGGAAAAAATATCCTCAGGTAAGGATTAAAAATAAATAAAAAACTAATATCATTTCAACGTTATATGCAACTCTATGTACAATTATATACAATTATGAGGGAAATACAACATTAAGAAAAACTTTTAGTTGTGACTATTCTAAAATCACAGCTACGGATGAAGAAAAGCTGCCTGGCTATCTCTGACCTATCTCTAGAACAACATCAAGCAGAAAATGGATTACCACTGATAAGTGGCTTTTCAGAATTTCTGGAGTCATTCCAAAGATGATAACAACAACAAAAATAGAAATGAAAATAAAAATTTAAGTTTAATCCTTAAAGTCCTGTATATTTCTTTAGTTTCTTGAGAAGGGGTACATTATGACAACCTTAGTATCAGTTGTGATGAATTTGACATTGAGATCTTTTGAGAAATGTCAAAGAATGTCATAAGGGTTTACTATCTTAAACAGAGAGGACAAATTCATTCCATCAGATTGCTGAGTTCAGATCACAAAAGTTAGAAACCTTACATAGGAACACTAGTTAAGCCCTGCTGGGTTGCTCAGTCAGTTGGAGCATCATCCCATACACCACAGGTTGCAGAGCGAAGACGACGGGCCAGAAACAGAAACTCACCAGATGCCTAGTAGCAAGGGGCAAAACTGGAAAATAAGAACCTCACCCCCAGGATAACCTATCCGCCCCTATCATATCATTGGTCATGTGGTTTGTAACCTCTGATTTTTCCTATCACTAGTCATGCAGTTTAGTCCCCCTGACCTTTTCCTTTCTAAAGATAAGAGATAGGCCTCAGTTATATTTCAGCTCCAGGCTCAGAAAAGCAGCAAAATCAGACAAGTGATGCTGTGGCTGCCTCAAGACCAGCTGCATTGACTGATGACCCCTGCCCTGGTGCTGACCGGCCGAGCAATCATCAGAGACCGTGACCCTCAAAGGACACACCTGAAAAGCTGATAGATAATCTATTGGGATCCTCCTCTGGGACCTCCCCTAATATTCCCACTCTTAAAAGCCCTTAGGCCAGAGGACACTGCTCTCCCTCCCAGGAGCACACCCATGCCCTTCCCTTCCCTTCATCTGCCTCCCCGGGGCATTACCTTTACCTTCCTTATTCCTAACCTCCAAGGACACCTGTTTCCTGGCCCATTTCCTACCACTCACTTCTTCGATCTCTGTGATTTCCTAAATAAAATGTCTCTTATAGTTTGGGTCTTGGCTCTGAATTCTTTCTTAGCCAGAACTCAAGTACCAAGGCTGTTGAACCCAGGTCTGGGTCTGACCCCCATGCGCCAGTCTAGCACCTGGTGCTGCTCTGGCCTCCGCCAACACAACCACCATGGGATTTGGATCACTTCCCTTCCCTCTTCACCAGATGTTAATTCCAACCTGTGCCAGTTTCCTCCTTCCTTCTCATCAGGAAGTCGCATTGGGATTAGCAATATTTAAAAAGTCATCTAAATAGTGTTTCTAGAAAGCAAAAAGAAAAACGCTTTACATAAGTTAGTTCTAGTTCCCTACTCCAGCTAGGCTTTTAACATTGCTGGGGCATTAAAAAAAAAACACACACACACACACAAAAACCAACACTTAAGGAAGCCAGAAATTATGCTCTTTGGAGTTTTCGTTGTTTAACTCCCACGTGTGCGATCAGTACAGTATGTTAATATGTATACAGAGCTAACAATAGTCAGATACACTGAAAATGAGAAATGACATTGTGGATGAAAGGGGCCACATGAGAACCTGACAAGCTCAGGGAAGGCCTGCATGGCAGTCTTGCAAACTCAGAGACCTAAAGTAACCACAAAGGATGGTCTGAAATTAACTGAAAGCAGTTATGGTGGGTGGTTACATCCTAGGCCGGTATCTTCACTGACAAGGTCAACCTTTACCTTCATGGAACCTATCTGTCTTTGCATCTGTGATAACATACACTTTGAAATGTCTGTGCAACTTGTAACTTCCCTTTTTCTGGAGCCCCTGGGGCACAACCAAATGTGCTGGGCGCCAGGACAGATACCACAAATTCCTTCATTATCATGTTAGTTGTTCCTCCACCCACCTAAGTATGTGTCCATCATCTTACTTTTTATCCAATCCCAGGGGCTCCCCCCCCCCCCCCCCCCCGCACTTTGCTTTCTCCTGCCTCAATCTATCACCAATGGATTTCATGTAACCCACCCAAGTCCCTTTCCTTTGATTGCAATGTATAAATACAGATGTAACCCGCCATTCTCAGGAGCATTATCTCAAATTCGTTGAGGTTCTGCTTCCCGGCATATATTGACAGTTTGGCTCAAATAAACTCACAAAAATTCTTTACAGGTTTCAATGGCTTTTTACGTTAACATTACTAAGTATACTTATTTGCTTTTCTATGCGTTTTTTTCTTTTTAAAATATAAATTCCCAGCTCTCCACCCACTAGGAGAAATTGAAAAGCAGGCACCCAGGAAATAAACGGAAATGGAAATCATCATCTTGACAATAAATAGTAAGAGTGACTGAGGCCAGGCACTTTTCAAAATACTTCAAACATATTAATTCTCCCAGTCCTCATAACAACTCTGAGGGAGGTACTACTGCTATCCCCGCTGTAAAGTGAAGGAACAGAGACACTGAAAGGGGAACAAGACACAGATGCAGGCAGCCGGGCTCCCAAGCCGCGCTCACCCTGTAAGTAGCAGTCCACCAGTAAACACCCCCAGGCACAGGACTCATTTTAAAATCACTATAAACACAGTGTGTAATCAGACCCCACTCCAATCACCATGGTGGGTGAGGGCTTGGAATTTATACTATTCTTCTCCTTTACACACTCCTAAAGAGAGAGCATTTTAGGTAGTACGTGGCGCAGGAGTTTGGGTGAACTTTTTTTTTTTTTTTTTTTTTAACAGAGAAGTAAATACTAGACTAGGAATCCTTTTGGACACGTTGCTTCTCTAGGGCTCAGACATAAATTAAGGGTGTTAAACTCAATTATCTGTTGCAGATCTAAATATGCTCTGATTTTAGAGCACCCATCAATCAACCAACAAGAAGCCTTCCCCTGACATCCACCAGCTCCTCTCCCAACCACAACTCAAGAAGGCAGGAGCAGCAGTTCCGAGTTCACCTCACCAGGGCTGACATTTCTGAACCAGTAGCACACTGAATTCGGGAAGCAGTCCTGCCCATTAATAGTGTGGGCTCTAAAGTCAGATCTGGCCCAGCTGGTCAGTGGTCCAGCATCGACCCATGACCAAAGGTTCCTGGTTCCATTCCTGGTCAGGGTATACGCCCAGGCTGCAGGCTCGATCCCCAGTAGGGGTGTGCAGGAGGCAGCCAATCAATTTGTCTCTCTCATCGATGTTTCTATCTCTCTAACCCTCTCCCTTTCTCTCTCTAAAAATCAATAAAAGCATATTTTTTAAAAAGCCAGATCTGGGTTCAAATTCAAACTGAGCTTTCTAACGGCTTGACCACATGCAAGTTTCTAGTCTTTTTTAAGTCTTAATGTTTTCTTTAAAATGGGAATTAATGCCTGGCCAGTGTAGTGTGGCTCCGTGGGTGAGCATCGACCGATGAACCAGTCAGTGCACAAGTCTGGGTTGTGGGCTTGATCCCCAGTAGGGCATCTGCAGGAGGCAGCCGATCAATGATTCTCTCTCATCACTGATGTTTCTGTCTCTCTCTCTCCCTCTCCCCAAAATCAATAAAAACATATTAAAAAAATAAAATGGGAATTAATAGTAATAATGCCTCTTTCATTGTAGGGGTTAAGTAAAAATAATGCATGTAAAGCATTAGAACAGTTCCAGCATGACCTGATATGATCTTTTCAATAAACAGTGTCTAGTATGACAGTTCACTGACATCTTATAACCCTGTCACTTCTATTAGGATATAAACTCCTGTAGTATTGGGAAGGTAACTTTCGATTTTTTATCCCTCACACTTAGTCCATATAGGAAGAACTCAGAATCCGTTAGGGAATAAATGACACTGAAATGTATCGACTAGGTTTCACAATCACTGGTGACCTAGGCCTAAGCTGATTGACTGAGGGCTTTGTGGGGTGCTGCAAAGGGATATATCTGACTACAGAGGCTGAGGTTTCTGAGTGAAAACAGAAGTGACTGATTACTGTTTTGCGGAACTTTCGAGGCTCTCAAGGACGGGAGAATACAGCAGAGTGTCATGTGTGATCAAAGAAAGTTTGTTCTGAAATGAGAAATGTAGAACATGTTTTAAGTCAAAAGGAGAGAGCAATAAAATGATAGCAGAACACATATAGAACAGAGACTTAAGGATCAAGATTCCAGAAAAGGATGATACTTAGGAAATGGGAGGTTAGACACCTTTAAATTAGAATGCAGGGGTCCTGGCCAGGTAGCTCATTTGGTTAGAGTGCCATCCTGGTACACCAAAGTTGTGGGTTTGAGCTCCGGTCAGGGCACATATATACAAGAAGCAACCAATTAATGCGTAAGTGGAACAAAAAAACAGATGTTTCTTTTTCTCTTTCTCCTCCTTCCTCTTTTCCTCTCTCAAAAATCAGTAAATCAAATTAGATAATAAAATAAATAAATAAATAGATTAGAACAGAAGGACATAAAATATTAATATTTTTGAGGATGTGGAGCAACTGGAACTGTCATAGCCTTGGTGGAAGTGTCATCTGGAATGATTAACTTTGGAAAACTGGCAGTATCAACCACAGCTAAATATATAACCTATGGGACCCCAGAAACTCAATTCATAGGTAAGAAATGTGTGCACATACATGTGCACTAAAACCCATGCATGAGAATGTCATAGCAGCATTTTCACAACAGCGAAAAATTGGAGAGAAAAATGTCAATCAACAATAGAATGTGTAAATCAATTGTGGTATGGGTCCAACAACAGAATACCACATAGCAATAAAAATGAGTAAACCAGAGCTACACAATGTGAATAATCTGCAAGCATGATAGTAAGTGCACGTCACACAAAAAATATACTGTACAATTCCACTTCTATACGGCATTTGCACTAACCTATGCTGTTGAAGAGTGAAGGAAGTAACTTGAGGGAGTCTGAGGGGACTTCTGAAATGCAGGTTATTTCTATTTCTCGATCTGGGTGATAACTGCATAGATGTGTCAGTCTGGGATAATGCTGTCACCTGTACACGTATAAAGAATGCTCTAGACTACCTACTTTCCTATGTAAGCATGTCATACTTCAACTAAAAGGTTTATTAAAAATAAGTCTTAAAAGAGCTGAAAGAGTAAAAGTTACTTTTATTTGTTAAAAACATACTGTTCTGGTGCTTTATACATGTACTTCAAATTACAATGAAACCAGTCTCCCCAGTGTCCACAGCTGTGCCTTAGTGCTCTCTCTCCAGCTGTGCACCCGTCCTTGGGCAGGAGCAAAGAAACTGGCCCACATCAGGGATGGGAGCTGCGGTTTGGCCAGGGGACCCTGGGATTGGAGGAAATTCTGGTTTTAAAGTAACCAGAGACCAGAGCCGGTGGGAAGGGGTAAGGGCCCAGAGATCTCACTGAAGCAAAAGGTGGCAAAAGTTCAAGAAAACTGGGAGACAGTGACAACAAAGTTCAAGATTTCTGAGGAAGAGGAAGTATAAGGAGAGAGTTGCCTAAGTGAAATGGGTAGAAAGTTGCTGTATTTTAAAGGTCAAGGAACTGTAGTGTAAGGGTGTTAGAAAAATGAATTGTAAGCAAGTGTAGATCTGAAAATGCCAAGATATGCTGTGTTGGAGAGTTGGGGGAAGAGATGGGAGTATGAAGTATAGGGGTTCAGAACAAGTCACCCCAAGATGTGCCTCTGTAGTACGCAAATTATCTTGAGCTAAGGAAACCAAGACCTTTTGGACTCAAGAGGAATAGAAGAATCTGAATTAAGGGCCTTGCCCATACTAAGCTGTAGGACAGCAAACTACTCATTACTGAGTATCTGCTCTTTTTGTCATCCTGCAATGACCTTCTGATGCCACAAGGCACCTTCGCTCAGATTGTCATCTATACATCATTTTAACTCTCTGTCCCTGAGACTCTCATGTATGTGGGCTTTCTGACTCTCACATATGTGGGGTTCTCATGCACAAATATGTATTAAATTTGGTTTTATCTTGATATAATGGTTAGAACAGCTGGAAAAAACCTCTGAGGACAGAGGAAAGTTTCCTGCTCCACCACAGTGGCAAGACATTTCTTGGTCAATGTGGAGAAGCAACCAGAAGTCTGATATAAGCAGGAGACTCAACGCTGAAGGGCTGGTACACAAGGTGGAGGGAAAATGGTCTGGAGAAGAGAATAATCAGAACACCATATATCTTTATATTGCATAGCACATCTGATCTTGCTAGCGTGGTTAGCTAGTTATAATAAAGGAAGGGAGCAAAGGGAATCAGACATTAAGCCTAATGAACCAGGGAGCTGAATTGTATACATTAAGCCTACTTCAGTAGGGAGTTGCAGCATTCACAGGCTCCCAGGGAGACCGCCCCATCCTCCACCCTCGGGAGTAGTCTGAGAAGGGGACAGAGAGGGAAATTCCTTTGCTGGGCACATGTGCAGCAGCGTAGAGGCCAAGAGCACAGGGGGAGGTCCTTCTACATAGAGGCATGTGCAGGAGGTGCCAAAAGTAGCAGCCAAAGTGGCAACAAACAGGGGTGAAGCCTGGCCTGCGAAAAGGGTCAGACTGGATGAGGGCATGGCACCCTGAAGGTCTAGGAAAGGGATAGGTTAAGGGGAAGGCCCAGCACAAGCCTGGGAAAACCCCCAGGAAGTAGACTGGATAAGTTGAAAGAGAGCTCACTCATTCGGAAAACCAAGAAAATACATGGATGTTCTCGGGATTCTCAGGGCTGTTGCTGCTAGAGCCTGTCTGCCCTCTCCATCCCCGCGGGTGTATTATTTCCCTTCACCCCAGTAAATCTTACGGCTACATTTAAACTTCTCTCAGGCGTGTGCCCTTTGACATTAATTTCTTGTGACACCGCAAGAACCCATTTTCACCAGCAACCACCTGACCCCCAGCCCGATCTGCTGTCTCCTTCCTCCAGGTGCAAGGTTGCTGAGAGGATCCCAATGATGTCTTCCTCATCTCTCGCAAAGCACCTACTTCAACACCTCACCCATAGGTACACATTATTTAGCTGCAAACTCACCCACAGAGATTGAGGTTTTCTATAAGAAATATTTAACATATAATTTATAAATCAGAACCAGGGAAAAATCCTATCCTATATAATAAAAGCCTAATATGTAAATTGTCCCCTAGCCGTTCAACCAGGAGCTCTACTTGCTATGACATGTGCTGACCAGCAGGGGGTGGCACGGAACATGGCAGGGCCCCGAGAGCGGGACCGAGAGCAGGACCACAGTGGGATGGTGGAGGAGGTGAGCGGGCGGCGCCAGGCCAAGGCGGGTGCAAGCGAGGCCCAATTGCCCCGCAACCAGCAGTGGCAGTGGGGGGCAGGGCCGCCACCCGGCTCCCAGGAGCTGAGGGAGCTAAGTGGGGGGCCCCCCGGCCCCGATTGATCACCCCCACAGGTGGGATGGTAGAGGTGAGGGGGCGGTGCCAGGCCATGGCAGGGTGCCAGGTGGGGTTGTGAGGCTGGGGGTGTGAGCTGGGACCCCAATCTCCACAGGCCACCCCAGGGCCCCACCCGTGCACGAATTCATGCACTGGGCCTCTAGTAAATTATAATTGAAAGCCAGACAGGGGGAGTTCAGAATGTGGACATGGAGACAGATTTTAAGTATTTGTTGTCCTGGATTGGGATCCACCCCTTCCCATTCCCCTCACCCACACACACTTATCTCAGGAAACTCAAAATTTTTTGTTCTTATTTATTTTTTCTTTTTTTTTTTTAAGCATTCAGATTTTCATTCTGATCAAAATTTACGTCTCAGCCCCTTTTCAACTGTGTAGCATATTACCTTCCCTGTGTTCTCTAATACAGAGATACTAGTTGCAGAATTCTCTGACAAAACAAATGCAAATAGGGTACTTTGCATTATGGGTAAAACAGATCTGTTGCCATGGTGAATATTTTCACCACCTTCATAGAATAATCTATATCGCTCCATTTTAAGAAATCTGCCTTTGCTTCCTAGCTCATAAAAACCTCAGGCTCTCTTCCTTTAATTAGCAGGAGACAGGAATAACTGAGTACTTGGTGCAAAAAAAGAAAAACTCGGGTGAAGTGCCTTATAAAGATGAGATCACAGAAAATAAAAAAGCAAAGAAAGACATAATACCAAAATGAGTAAATAATGTTATCTCTATGGAAAATCCCAAAGTTAATAAAGAAAGGGTTAATTACAATAAGAAAATCATCCCTGTTATAAGCATGTCTAACTTGATTGCCTCAATCTTGGCATTAATTCCTTTCTAATATCCCAAAATGAATTCCAATTTCCCTAGCAACATCACCAGGGACCATTCTATTCTTATTCTCTCCATAAATGCATTTATTCCCCCATAGGCAAGCTAAAAATGTGACTTTTGTGAATATATTTGTTTTTTTTCTGCCTTATACCTAAAATGTAAATGCATATAACTATTGAGAAAGGACAGCTGATATAATTTTGTATATAAGTAACAAATGCTCTAATGATTATAAGAAACTAAATAAAAAACAAGGGATTTTATTTAACTAGTTGCCAACAGGAATACCATGTAATACAAATAATTATTTTTTAGTTTATATCTCATGAAAGCAATTCCAAAGGCATGTTCCACCTGACAAAGCTATTTCGGCAGCACACCACACCCATGCTTTTTTTAGTTAGTAGATGTTCCGAGACTAGATATGGTGGGATGTAACTGGAACTAAAGCTCCAAGTTCTAGACCCATGCTGACCAATAGAGTAGGTACATATGGCTACTGAGCACTTGAGATGAAGGTCAAATTGAGATGAAGGTCAAATATGAACCAGATCTCTAAAAAGAGTTAACTTCATTAATGTTTAATTAGATCACATATGAAAATATTTTGTGTATTTTGGGTTAAACAAAACATATTCTTTCTTTTTTTCTTTCATCTTGATTGTTGAAAGTATTACATCCGTCCATCCCCTCCCCTCGATTGACTCATTCTAGTCCACCCTTGCCCTAAGCCTCCACCCCCCCCCCCCCCCACACACACACAATTGTCTGTATCCATTGGTTATGCATATATGCATGTAAGTTCTTTGGTTGATCTCTTCCCACCCACCCACCCCCATCTTCTGAGATTCGACAGCCTGTTCCATGCTTCTATGCCTCTGGATCTATTTAGTTCATCAGTTTATTTTGTTTATTAGATTCCACATATGAGGGGGATTGTGTGATGCTTGTCTTTCTCTGACTAGCTTATTTGGGTTAAACAAATAGAATGTTTCACAACTCTGGCCTCAATATTCCTACCAGGTATAACTTGTTGGGGCTGAGGAGGAGCCCGAGAGCTCCAATTCCATCTGAATCCCACTGCTACATAACATCTGCAGAGGTGCTTAAGGAAGACCAGAAAAAAAAATTTAAATAAAAAAAGTAATATGAAGTGTTCTTCCTACCCCAAGGTTGTCAGGAGAGTGGGTTCAAATGACATACGTGTGAAATTGTCTTAAAAACTAAAGTCTGATCACTTTTCTGGCCCAGGGTTACCGTAAGAATCAGGTTTCACATTGTACAACCAAGTAGGTTAAAAAGGCTTCTGAATTCTAACTGCAGAAGTGCCCCCAAACAAAGCACTGGAGAGTTTTTGTCTGGTCTATTAGAGAGAACGCCCAGGGGAATCCTCTGGTATTCAAGAGTTCACAGCACTCTTCCCTGGGGAATGGAGAGAGGGAGGGGGGTCAGGTAGAGTCACTGTAACAACTTAACAAAGACGGGGCTCAGCACATTGGGCTCAGTGTATCTGAATGTTCCTTGAGAGCATCTCACCTGTGCAGCCAAAGCATCCTTTCTTTGGAGGAATCTATAAAACCCACAAAGAACATACATCGACCCCAGTGATTTGCAACCTTTCTCATCTCATGGCACACCAACTAATTACTAAAATTCTGCAGCACACCCAAAAATATATTATATTTTTTGCCAATCTGACAAAAAAAAAGGTGTAATTTTGATTCAGTCATTCATATTGTTGTATTGTCTGTTGCCATTTTTTTTTTTTTAAATGACAATCTAAGGGAAAAGAGATTGTGTCCCTGACTAAAGAGTCAGATATAATGCATGTTTTAAAGATTCCTGCAGCACACGGTTAAAAATCTCTCATCTACCCTATGGGAAGGTGAAAAGTAACCACGAATAGTTATGTTGTTTCTACTCAAAATCTATACACATTTTTATCTTAGAAGTAAAATGGAGCCTGATTTGTGTGGTTCAGTGGTTGAGCGTCCACCTTTAAACTAGAAGGTGCTGTGTTTCAATTCCCTGTCCAGGTACATGTGGGCTAGACACCCAGTGGGTCATGTGCAGGAGGTAGCCAATCAATGATTGTCTCATCATTGATGTTTTTCTCTCTCTCTCCCTCTCCCTTGCTCTCTGAAATCAATAAAAATACTTTAAAAAATAATTAAATGGAAACAAGTATCTTCAAAAGGCTCTAGCCCAGCCGTGCGCAAACTATGGCGCGCGGGCTGCCCGTTTGAAATGAATAAAACTAAAAAAAAACCGTACCCTTTTATGTAATGATGTTTACTTTGAATTTGTATTAGTTCACACAAACACTCCATCCATGCTTTTGTTCCGGCCCTCCGGTCCAGTTTAAGAACCCATTGTGGCCCTCGAGTCAAAAAGTTTGCCCACCCCTGCTCTAGCCGTTTTAGCTCAGTGGAAAGAGCACTGACCCTCAGACTGAAGGGTCCTGGGTTTGATTCTGGTCAAGGGCACGTACCTTGGTTGGTTGTACGTTTGATCCTGGCCCTGGTTGGGTGCAAGTGGAAGGCAACCAATCAATGCGTCTCTCTCACATTGATGTTTATCTCTGTCCCCCTCCCTTCCGTTCTCTCTCAAAATCAATGGGGGGAAAACTCTTCAAAAGAATGAAAGTGATTTAACAGTTTCCAAAGAAATTTGCACTGTCTCAGTATGTAAACACCTGGTTAATTTGACCTTTAATCCTTTCTCTCAGCAACTATCAAAGGGCAAACTAAACCATGCCATTGATCTCACACCTACCCTAAAAACAGACTGCTATTACCTTCTTCCCTCAAGTCTTTTGTTCTAAGGGCGTCCTAACAGTGAAAATAAATTGCAAATACTGCTGAGTCGAGTTAAGGCCTTTAAGGCTTAAACTGTAACTGACTAACTCTTTATTAGAAGCCATGGGTGAGTCAAGAAAGTCAATGAGATGGGAAAGCATAAGAGAAATAAAATGCCTCTTTAAGTCACAAGTTTGCCACTGAATGTAGAAACATTTTCAACTTCCTTCCCACTTTCTTTTACATGGAGATAGGGAAGGATTCAACAAATTGTATAAATGACAAAGAAATACCACTAACAGAGCCCCAAGAGAACAGCAGAGTAAATCCTGAACTCTGCTGGCTTCCTGTGCAGACCGCTTCGCCATGCCCAGGTGGCCTTCTCCATCCCCTCACACTCCTCCACTGTAATTTCAGGACCACTGAAGAGACCAAGTAGACGGTGAGGTAGGGAGCCAGTCCTAGAAAAGTTTACTGCTTTTTACTTCCACTCAGCACCACACTCATTAACAGAAATCAATGTAATTCCAATACCAATCTAACAATTATTCTAGAACAGTGGTTCTCAACCTTCTGGCCCTTTACAGTCCCTTATGTTGTGACCCAACCATAAAATTATTCTCGTTGCTACTTCATAACTGTAATGTTGCTACTGTTATGAATCGTAATGTAAATATCTGATATGCAGGATGGTCTTAGGCGACCCCTGTGAAAGGGTTGTTCGACCGCCAAAGGGGTTGGGATCCACAGGTTGAGAACCGCTGTTCTAGAATATTAGATTTGTTTCCTTAAACAATACCAGATAGGTGAAAGACAGGAAAATAAAGGCATAAGCTCCTTTTAGTTAGATAAATTTTAATTACTTTCTGGATTACTTTAATAACGTTTATTTTTAAACATAAGTTGTTTTTTAAAAAATATATTTATTGATTTCAGAGAGGAAGAGAGAGGGAGAGAGAGAAACATCAATGAGAGAAATCATTGATCAGTTGCCTCCGGCACACCCCACACTGGGAATTGAGCCCACAACCCAGGCAGGAATTGAACCATGACGCCCTGGTTCATAGGTCAACGCTCAACCACTGAGTCACATTGGCCGGGCATTAATAACTACTTTAAAGTTCACATATATAACTTGCTGGCTACCAACTGAACCAAATAAAAAATTCGTAGTTTCACCCTGGTTGGGTGGCTCAGCTGGTTGGAGTGTCCCATACACCAAAAGGTTGTGGAGTTCGATTCCCAGTCAGGGCACATACCTACCTGGCTGCTGGTTCAATCCCCAGTTGGGGCATGTATGGGAGGCAACATCAATGTTTTTCTCTCTCTCTCTCTCTCTCTCTCTCTCTCTCTCAAATCAATGAAAACATATCCTCAGGTGAGGATTAAAAAAAGAATTCGAAGTCTCTATTCTCAACTTAATTTAATTATACCTGATAAAGATTTGTATAGGATGAGGAAAAGCAGAAACAAGGAGGGGGGTGGGTATAACAGGCTACAAACAAGAGATACAAATGACACTGAAGTGATAAAAATTCGTCCACCATTGAGGGCTTGGCTTGTGGCAAAGCTGGCACACCACGCTGGCCTGTGCAGGACACTGGGCCCAGCCCTGCTCACCTCCTCCACCACTTACCTATTCTTATTTTTCCTTTAATATCTTTTTATTGATTTTTTTTACAGAGAGGAAGGGAGAGGGATAGAGAGCTAGAAACATCGATGAGCGAGAAACATCAATTCAGCTGCCTCCTGCACACTCCCCACTGGGTATGTGCCCACAAGCAAGGTACATGCCCTTGACCAGAATCGAACCCGGGACCCTTCGGTCCGCAGGCCGACACTCTATCCACTGAACCAAACCGGTTAGGGCCGTACCTGTTCTTGATCTTCAAATGCTCCCTTCCCCTCTAGGCCTTTTTCTCAAGTCAACAAACATGAACTCCTGCCTAGTACACCTTTCCCTGTTTATTCAATTAACATGCACTGTGCCATGTACTGGGAATGCCAGGGAGAATAAACAGACAGTCCCTGACCTCATAAAATGTACAGCCTGGCGAAGGAAAACAATCACGATAAAGGCACACCTGGCAGATGCCACCACATGCCCAGCAGCGGGAAGTGCCCGGAGCACAGGGTAAGCTCCCGAAATAGCACGCCAATGATGAAGCTATTGGTATGTTGCCTCCCATACATACCATCTTCAGAGATACTGATATAACCTGGAACAGTGGCTGGAGAGATACACGTGACTTGGAAACTGACTGGATGTAAGCAGGTAAAAGAAGAACAAGAGTCAGGTAAGATACCCAGATTTCTGCCTGGCCATCTTGGTGGCGGAAAATGCCATGGAATGTGAGGCCACAGTGGTATGTAGACAGGTTCAACCGGAGGTGCCTGTGGGGAGTCGAAGCCAAGATGCCAACTGTGGGTGGTTCGAAATGATGGGCAGAGCTTGGGAACAGACTAGAAACAAGGCTGGAGGCTGCGGAGACTCACATGGTAGCTGAAGCCACAAACTCAGAAACCCCAACATTGAAGGTACAAGGAGGAAACTGGGCCCACGGAGGGAAAGGAGGAACCAGGTTCTAGGTCTGGGTGGCTGCAAGTTAAAGGGGTCCTTATGGGCTGGCTTCTTCTACCTTCTCCCCTGGGTCGCTACTGACTCATGACATTATGGCCATGAGTCACTGCTGTACACTGTCAAAGCAACCGCAAGTGCAAAGTACATTTCTCACTCCACTCGCCTGAGGCCACTCCTACATCTATCACAATCTGCCTTTACTCTCACCCCTACAAATACTGTCCTCCCTGTGGAACCGATTAACTTCCTGGAATGTTCTTAATAATCTCCTAAGAGTAAGACCCACTGGCCTTATTTCTGTGACAATGTCTGAGACCCCTGCACCTTCTAGTTCTCCTACATTCCCGGTCACTCCTCATCGTTCACCTTGTGTCGACTTGCCAGCCGTTGGTGTTCCCCCATGTCCCATTTCACCTTCTCCTCTAGTCAGTCCTTCCTGCCTTTCCTGATTAACCTCACACTGATGCCACCCATCAGCGGTGATTCCCCATTCTCTATCACTAATGCTCGCCTCTCTCCTAAGATCCAGACCTTTGTTTACATCTCCTTACTGGATATTTTTCACCTTCATCCTCTCAGGCACCTCAAATACAACCTGTTCAAACATAAGCTCATTGTCACCTCCCTAAAACGTGTTGTTCTTTTCTTTATAGGCTAGCCACATCACCATTCCCTCAAGCCAAAAATCTTACGGCTTCTCTCCAACCTCTTCTTGCCACTCATGCAACCAGCTCCACTGCAATTCCCTCAAAACAACTTTCCAGATCAAAGAGGAAGTCCGGCACCACGCTGCTGTGTTTCAACAGAGGCTGCTTATGTCCAGGTCATCCCAGATGGAGTCCTGCATTGGCGCTATCGGGTCTGCCTGCCTGGGAACTGCTGCAGAGCTCTGCATCATTCAAGAGAATGACGTCAGTGTAAACCTCACTTCTTTAATGCCTCCACAGGCTTCTTGGTGCCGCTGTGGGGGGTCAGGGGTGTGGGGTGCACTTTATCTTGACAGATGTCTAGCATTTCTCATCTCCTAATAAAGCTCTTGGAAAAGCCTTTAGATCTTCGTCCACCCAAAGTGTGGTCAGCAGTGACTTCATGGGGAAGTTGTTAAAATGCAGAATCCCTTATAAGAATGACTCAAGTGCACATCAAAAGTTTGAGAAGTGCTGGCTAGATGCTTTACATGAACTGAATTTCTCAACTCCCAAGGCACATCATACCATTTCGGATCTATGTCTTTCAAAAGCTGTACCATCTGCTGGGAAGGTCCTACCAAACCTTCTACACCATGCAGTCCTACACTAATGTAAGAGCCCCTAGCGCAAGAAAGTACATGGTAGGCCAGAAATATGTGATTGATTAGATCATTTGATCAGTTAACAGATGAGTCTCAGGTTCTGAAGTGCATTCAGGTGGAAGTTGAATGTTAGGTAGCTGGAAATAGAGGCCCAGAGTTCAAATGAGAGGTGGGCTGAGCTGGCAATCTCTTTAAGTCAGCAGCAAACTATTTCAGAGGTTACGGTAATGAATAGGTAAGGTCACCCTGGTTTAAGATGGAGACTGAGAAGACAACCATGAGCCAAATCATGGGAAGGCTGACACTGAAGGGACCTATTGTAGAAGGCAGATTAAATCAGGTTAGCAGGGTGGGAAAGGACCACAATAGGTGCCAACGAGCTCCCCCCAAAAATAAATGGATCTGGCACCCGTTATTGTTATCTTTGGCAATTGAAGCTGGGGTGGGGCTGGGAGTGGGGTGGGGAAGTGGGACAGAACAATGAGGGCAGAGAGAAAGCAGATGCTTAACTTCTTTCGCCTAATAACTGAATGAATGAGTCAGGGCTAATGAAATGATCACAACAAGGACCACTGGATAAGAAGGGAGAGAAAGAGAAATGGAACTGAGGAGAGCTACCTCATATACATGAGCCTAGTGGCAAAGAGGTTAAAAACTTAGTCACGCAACATTTGCTGAACACTGGCTATCTGCCACGTGCCACAGGCTAACCCTGGGACTATAACAATGAACACACAGGTAATGCCCCTGCCCTCTGACCTGGTGCAGTGAGATATAATGGAGTCATTGACGGAATCCCATAACACATAGGTTAAGGAGCAAATATTGTCGGAAGCCGGTCCATCCTTGCTGCTTGACACAGTCACTGCAGGAAAGAAACATCTGCACAGCATATGTTTCAAGGGACCTGGCGTATATAGCATATTGTTCTTAATATGTTTGCTCTCCTTAGTGCCATGTGTTTTAACTAAGGTCACCTCTCCGAGAAAGGTTGTTTCCCCAGGTAGGGATTTTTCCCTGAAGTTAGGGAGGGGATAAAACCCCTTAACTAAGTGCCAGGCGGGTAGTTAATCACTTTAACTACAAACAATCACCCTTAAGCTACATAATCTTTACTCCCTGGAATGGAGATAAGAAACCCCCTAACCTTTGTAATAGAAATTGACAGGATTAAAATCAACTGCTATCAATACAGATGTAATAAGACAATAAGACACAGAACTTGGCTGGAGATCCTGGCTAGAGATCCTGGTTAGGCTGCTGATCAACTGAACGCTGTCTCTGTGTCATTCCCTCTTCGCCGACTCCATCCACACCTTTGGGGACCCCTGGACCTGCTGGGGTTGGACCCCAACACAATATAGGGTGGCTCCCCTTAAGGAAGAGGCAACTTTTGCTGTGGTGGTTGGCATAATGGCAGGAATGTAAATGTTGAGAGATACATGGAAGGATAAAGTTCACATCTAATAACCTTTTTTTTTTAATGTGAAAGAAAAGATTCCAGGAAAACAAAAAAAGAAACATTTCACTTTGCTCCTCAACAACTCTAAGTAGGATCCCCATTCTTTTTTTTTTTTAATTGATTTCAGAGAGAGAAAGGGAAGAGAGAGAGCTCGAGCGAGAGAGAGAGAGAGCGAGCGAGAGAGAGAGAGAGAGAGAGAGAGAGAGGAACAAGAGAGAAACATCAATGATGAGAATCATTAATTGGCTGCCTCCTGCACACCCCACACTGGGGATGGAGCCCACAACCCCTGCATGTGCCCTTGACTGGAATCGAACCTGAGACCCTTCAGTCCACAGGCTGGTACTCTATCCACTGAGCCAAACCGGCTAGGGCAGTAGGGTCCCCATTCTTCACACATAAAGTGATTGAGGCACACAGGAGGACAGAGGCCTGCTCCATCAAATGGCTAACGAGTGATTGGGAGACCACAGTCATCGACCAGCACATTTTTGTTCCACTCACGTTGACAGGGTGGAAAACAGCGGCACCCAGACTTTAACAAGATGCCCAGGTGCTGCTCTGCAGGTGCCTGAGCCACGCTAGTCTGCAACACCAGTCTAAGCCCCGGATCCTCACGCTTTCAACAAAGATAAAGGACTTAAAGGGCTAATAATAAAAACCTTCATACTGGGCACACAGCCAAGCCAACAGCACGTTCTCAATAAATGACTAATAACCAGTAATAGAAATTTAGGATGTGGATTAGAGTAATCAAAGAAGAAAGTATGCCCTGGCCGGAAGCTCAGTTAGTTAGAGCATCGTCCCAATACAGGGTTGTGGATTCGATTTCCAGTCAGGGCACATACAAGAATCAACCAATAATTGCATATCTAAGTGGAACAACAAATCAGTATTTCTCTCCCTCTCTCAAATCAATCAATAAAAAATTTTTAAAAGAGGAAAGTAGCTGCTTTTAGAGGCAGAATAGCATAGTTATAAGAGCAAGAATGAAGAAGGAAATTTGTGATTTTGGCAAGTTACAGAACCACTCTGTGCCTCAGTGTCCACACCTGTACAACAGGGATCATCATAATACATACCCTCTATGGTTGCTAGATAGATTTCATATATGTGAAGCCCCTAGAACCGTGGTCTTTGGCCCCTTGAGTGTGGCTCTCCCACAAAATACCACGTGCGGGCGCGCACGTACAGTGCAATTGAAACTTCGTGGCCCATGCGCAGAAGTCGGTATTTTGTGGAAGAGCCACCCTCAAGGGGCCAAAGAGCCGCATGTGGCTTGTGAGCCGCAGTTTGCCGAGCTGCAGTTTGCCGACCACTGCCCTAGAACAATGCCTGGTATTTAATAACTGCTCAATCAAGGCTTTAGTTTTCCTACCATGCCTCCTGCTCTACTACTACTGCCACTACCAGTACTGTATTATGACTTGTTGCTAGTTTGGCAATTAAAATGCATCAAAAGGAGTTCTACCAGCAACCAGAGTACAGCACCAAACTCCTTACAACCCACACAGAGACAGCTAGCTCCAAAGGAAGCTCTACCACTCACAGCACTGCAATTTTTACAACATATTAAGTCCCCATCTTGTTTTGCGAGTTGCAGGATTATGCTACCACTCAACTTCAGTTCATAACAATAAATTTCTGACGTAGCAAGAAGTAGCTGAAGAAATACACAAAACCATACATCAATTACATAGTTTCTGAGTTGTCTCCTCTGGTGGAAAATTAAAAATAGTTGTCTGCCCCTAACCGGTTTGGCTCAGTGGATAGAGCGGTTTGGCTCAGTGGATAGAGCGTCAGCCTGAGGACTGAAGGGTCCCAGGTTCGATTCTGGTCAAGGGCATGTACCTTGGTTGCGGGCACATCTCCAGTTGGTCGATGTTTCTCTCTCATCGATGTTTCTAACTCTCTATCCCTTTCCCTTCCTCTCTGTAAAAAAAAAAAAAAAATCAATAAAATATATTTAACACCCCCCCCCCCCCCGCCAAAAAGAATTCTTTAAAAAAAAAAATAGTTGTCTGGCCCTAGCCGGTCTGGTTCAGTGGATAGAGCATCCCGCCCCGGACTGAAGAGTCCTGAGTTCAATTCCAGCCAAGGGCACATACTGTGGTTGCAGACTCCTCCCCCGCCAGGCAACCAATCAATGTGTTTCTCTCACATCAATGTTCCTTCTCTGTCTTCCCCTCTCTCTCTTCTACTCTCTCTAAAAAAAAAATCAGTGGAGAAATATCCTCAGGTGAGGATTTAAAAAAAAGTTGTTCAGGTTAGCTAGATGTTCGCTGTACCCTACTGTACACTTGATGAGCAGAATGGCCTATGTGGATCAAAATACCCTTGGTTGAGATTGTGCCTACCAAAGGGAGGCATCCAGAAAAATCCAACTACCCAAATACCCCTGAAAAAATATTCTTCCGCATGGCTTGTTCTTCTACTTTTCTGGTTTAGATGCAGCCTAATATATCTTTTCCCCCACAGAGAACACAAACACCGTGTGCTCAGCTTCAACTGCAGTTTAGCCCTTGACAAAACAAAAATGGGAACGGACCATGTAAAGTGGTTACTGACCCTTCCTCTTTTCCAGAAAGCTCTGCTTTGGAAATTTCAGCCAAGGCTAAATGATATGTATCAAAAGGGTGGAGGTAGTGCTATAGACTCACATCGAAGATTAGACTTGTTAATAGAACGTGGATCCCATGAGTAATGCTCACAGCTGTGGCATCCAACAATGGAATTAACATTTCAGCAGGAAGTCGAGAGACATCCCCACAGAAAAGGCCACCTGATCCTGCTTTCGAGCACTTACAAAAATTATCCTTCCGGAGGCTACACAACGTGCGTCTCGGAGGGTCCCACCCATGATTTTTTTTTTTTAATGAATCATTTGGTTACAAAATGAGACAAATGCTTATTTTGACATCGGTTGGTTAAAACACTGACAAGGAAATAGATCCGTGTTTTCCAGTACCAAATAATGATGTTTCCTAATGGCACACGATTTTTTAAATGCCCTCTTCTCTTTTCCGTCCCGAGAAAGGCACAGCTGAAAAATATACTTGGCAAACCCTTTAGGAATTGCCTGTACTGGTCATCACCTCATCTTATCTTCAAAATGAGGTTCATCATGAGGTTATGAATTTCCCTACGCACTTTGCCCCGAGACTGCGGAAGGCAATACCGCATTTTTGCAGGAACCGACTTCTGAATTCCCACCGCCTACTCCGTGGAGTTACCCCCCAGTGCACAGCGCGCGCCGGGCTCGCCGCGGGGACCAGCCCGAGGACGCGGGGTCCCGTGCACTCAGCGCCTCGTTCCTAGAGGAACCCCCTTGGACGATCCCGGGCTCCGTGTCCATTTAATCATGGCGTTTGTAATTCAGTCTCCCCGCTTGGACGCGTCCACACCTGAACACTCGCCGCCCTGGGCTTTTGAAATCGGGTAACCCTGGACGGACGCGACACGGCCGCCAACGAGGGAAGGGCACGAGCAAATACAGCAGAGCCCGCACCGGCCACAAAGAATGGAGCGGGAGCAATGCCGGGCGCAGACCCAGCGCGCCGCGCCCACCCACCCGCGGCGCGCCCCCGGGCGGGGGTCCCTCCACCGCGCCCCTCATCCTGGGGCTCGGATCCCCGCTCCGCCAACGCCGCCCCCCCCGCCAGACACCCCACGCCCCCGAATGGCCCCCTCCGGAGCCCCACCACCTTCTCGGCTCGCGCGCCCAGCCCGGCAAAATCAGCCGGTGCGGTTCCACCCGCACGGCCACCCGTGCCGCAGCGCCCCCAAATCGCGCCCGCCCCCTCCCCCACGCCTCATTGTTCCCGGGTGGCCGCCGGCACGAGCGCCCCGGGGCTGGCCGGGCCAGGGGGGACAGCGGGCACCGCACCGCCTCCACTCACCAGCGACTCCGCACAGGAGCAGGAAGCACCGCAGAAGCGCCATGGTGGCGGCCGGGCCGTGCGCGGCGTCTGCAGGGGTAGGGGCTGCGGCCGGCGCTGCGGGTCTCCCGGTGCCTCGCGCGCTCCCGACTGGCTGCCAGCTGCGGCACCTCTGCACCTCCGCGCCACCCCGCCCTCGCTCCGCAGGTGAAACGCGTCACTTCCGGCCGCGGCCGAGTCCCGCGGCGCCGGCGAGCTCCGCCGGGCGCGTGGGGTTGCCATGGCAACCGGGAGCTGCGTGCCGCGCGCGGGCTGCACCCGACCTGCACCGACGGGGAACTCCCGGGTCGGCGGCGCTGGGCGTAAAGGGGGCGCTGGCAGCCACGCGCCCCGGCCCGGGCCGCGGTACCCGCCTCCGTGCATTCGGTGAAATCGGGATTTGTGCACCGGGGTGGGGCCGGCCCCCTCTCCCCCGACAGCTACACTGTGGTCACGCCCTTGCGGCGGCAGGCGACCGCGCGCCCGGGGATCTGAAGGGCCGCTCCTGCCATCACCCTTCCCCGCCCCCTCGGGCAGGAGCGGGTTGGGCGCCTCCGGCCACGCATCCCACCTCTGGCGCTTCGCTGCAGGGGCGGGAGCTGCCGCCTGAGGCTCTGGGGAGCGAACGGGGCAGCCCCCGCATTTGTTCCCGGCTCCGGGGGAGTTGGGTGGGTTGATGGCTCGAGAAGGGCTTTTGCCCGTTTCCTGTAATGACTGAAGCGCTCAACTTCAGCTACGGATTTGAGAAGTGCCCAGATTGGCTTTCCCCGCCTAGTCTTGCAAGGTTGTTCTAGCCCTGAAATTGGCCAACAAAGACTGGCGAGCCTGAGAAGCGGGGCTAAGGGTGATGAAAAGGCTGGGGGCGGAGGGCTGGAGGGCCCGGGAATTGGGCATGGTGAGTTGCCAGGTCAACCCTGTATTGTCGCTTCTAGCTCCTGGCGTCCTCCCTGCGTGTTCCGAAGTCATTTTGCCACCTGTTCGCAGTTGCTATTTTCAGATAACGTTTATTTATAGCTGCTGGGACTTCGGTGTTCCCAGCCGTTCCATATCTGGACTGAATTACAGGAGAGAAGCAGCGTTGCGCGGTGGGTAATTTCTTGGGCCCCCAAATGGGGCGGTAACTGGGCAAGTTACTTAGAAAGTTAGCTCCTACCACAGTGGTAGCTAGGAAAATTAGATGAGATAATGAAAAAAAAAGAGTGCTTGGCACCGTGCCTGGCACAATAGTAAATACTTAGCAAATGGAAGCTAATAAAAAATAATATTGGAACATTCTTATTTATTGAACCAGAAAAGAGAAGTCAGCTATCAGGAAGACCAAAATTGCCTCGCTGCAACTTAGCCTGGTGGTTTGCAACCCTGGCTGCACATTAAAATTATCTGGAGAACGTGCACAAAAATAGCAACGCCTGAGCCCCACTCTAGGGATCCTGATTTAACGTCTCTCCAGTGGGATTCTGGCTGAGCTAAGGCGAGGGAGTCCAGGGTAGCCAGGAGGGACTTCCTATTAGTTGAGGAAATAGGAATTCTACTGGATATAATCGAAGGTATTAAATATATGTAACTTGAAATTTTACGACATTATGCTTTATGAAATTAGAGATTAAATATTAAAGTTGTTTGTATCTATTTCAGACTGTTTTATGGAAACTTTTCTAGTATTAATTTACTTCAAAGAAGCACACATTTGCCAAAAAGTTACTACTGAGTGTCTCCTCCTTAAACTTATCCTTCAGGGATCATCTCAACCATTTATTAGATATTTACAGGTCACCGAAGAGGATTTTCATCTTAATCCCTTTGCTCTGGTACTTTAAAAAACACGTACAACCCTATCTTTGGACTCCTTTTGTGGTAAGCATTCTCATAGCTTTCAATCACTTCTCTTACTCTGAATATTTCTAGGAGGCCAAAAAGGTACATTATTTATTTTTGTCATTCTTGGAAGCACAGCCCATTATAGTAGGTTCCCTATTATTCGTTGAATTGAATATATTCAATTCATATAGAGGGTGGGCAAAAGTAGGTTTATACTGTTCTTATGGAAAATACAATAATTAATAAAATAATAATACAAGAATAAACTGTTTGCCAGGCTGGCGTGGCTCAGTGGTTGAGTATCAACCTATGAACCAAGAGGTCACGGTTTGATTCCTGGTCAGGACATATCCCAGGTTGCCAGCTCAATCCTGTGTGAAGCATGCAGGAGGCAACTGATCTCTCTCATCATTGATGTTTTCTCTCTCTCTCTCTCTCTCTCTCTCTCACCCCCCCTCTCCTTTCCTCTCTGAAATCAATAAAATATGTTTTTGAAAAAATAAACTGTTTCACGCACTCACACTGTAAACCTACTTTTGCCAACCCCTGTATTAGTATATTGAAAAAACATCCTTGCAATAACTCACAACTTATTACATCTTAATTTATCTTTTTATTTATTTTTAAATATATTTTATTGATTTTTTTTTACAGAGAGGAAGGGAGAGGGATAGAGAGAAGCATGGATGAGAGAGAAACATTGATCAGCTGCCTTCTGCACACCCCCTACTGGGGATGTGCCTGCAACCAAGGTACATGCCCTTGACCAGAATTGAACCTGGGACCCTTAAGTCCGCAGGCCGACGCTCTATCCACTGGGCCAAACCAGTTAGGGCATTAATTTATCTTTTTAGAATGTACTTAAAATGTATAATTTGAAAAATTACTGTTTTATACTTCAGATTAATGAACACATCATCTTTGGACTTTGGTTTGTGACTACATTAGTTCCTATGTAAGCCATAGCTAAAATTATGTAGTTATTTGAAACTTCTTAAATGCTACCTTAAAAAGACTTTGTAGCTATTATCCGCTTAGAAATTATATCTCTTGGAAATTGTAATGAAATAATTTCATTAATTCTGGAAGATACATTATTAATTGTTTGGTATCCTCAAACCAAGCTAAGAAATAGCACACAGAGCCCTGGCCAGTGTTGCTCAATGGTTAGATTGTTGGTCCGAGCATGGAAGGGTCCTGGGTTCAATTCCAGGTCTAGGGCATGTACCTAGGTTACACGGTCCATCAATCCTTGGCCCTAGTCAGGGCACTTACAGCAGGCAACTGATAGATGTGCCGCTCTCACATCTACTAGTATGTTTTTCTCTCTCCCCCCCTCCCTCCTTCCCTTCCACTCTAAAAGTCAATGGAAAAACTGTCCCCTGGTGTTTTGATGTTAATCAAAACAAAAAACAAAACAAAAGAAATAGCACTCACTCAATTAAATGAATTGCCCTGTCTTAGTAAAACATTAAGCACAGCACATAGCCTCTAAACCACAGAAAGGTGATTCCTGGCCCATGAGAAGGTGATAATTACAGAGACATAAATGACTGTCCTTCTAAAGATTTCTCAGCAGTAACGGATTTTTTCAACTCACCCACAGGTGATTCAGATTCTATGATCACATTCAGGAGTTGACTTGCACTTAAGAATTAGAGTTTTCACCTCTTCTCAGCCTGGAATACGAAGGTATGTGAAGCAAGAAACTTTCTTTCATACCTGACACTGATGCTTTTCATATTTCCTAGAAAATGATAATTCAGTTCTTCACAAGAAATGAAGGCTTCTCACAAGTGTGTTCTACTTATATTACCAAGAACGTTGGTTTTATGGGTTACTACCATCCAAGTCCTCTTTTTACCCTTAAGCAAATGTACTTGTAAATAGATACATTTTTAGTTTACGGTAGGTATATTATATTTATAAATCAACCCTTAGCCAGTGACCCAGAATTTTTTTTTAGTTTCTTAATAATGTAGATTCCAAAATGAATACGCAAAAATGATGTTTATACAGACCAAAACTGAGGATTTTATTGATGGCCTTTTAAAATGCTCTTATCTGCCCTACCTGGTTTGGCTCAGTGGATAGAGCATTGGCCTGCAGACCAAAGAATTCCGGTTCCGATTCCTGTCAAGGGTACATGCCTGGGTTGCATGTTAGATCCCCAATAGGGGGTGTGCAGGAGACAGACGATCAATAATTCCCTCTCATCATTGATGTTTCTATCTCTCTTCCTCTTTGAAATAAAATATATATACATAAATAAATGCTTTATCCAAGAATAATGTTCCTTCTAGTTGCTTTCTTCTTTGTTTTGATCTTTGTCACTTCACACCAGTTGCTTTACTTCAATTTCTGCTAATTCATGATTTTCTGTGTAAAGATTAAAATAGAACAGAAAATAAGATGCATATTGGAAGCATGTTGAAAGTTCTGAATTGTGGAGGTGATACTTTCAATCATGGTCTCAGGTTGGGTCAGTTTGGGGAGATGCCAAATAAAATTATTTTCATAAAAGTCCAGCATTCGGGCTTAAACCAGGTAGCCAGCTTTCTAGAAGAAGGGCTGGAAAAGAACTTTAGTAGGTAAATCCGTGTACATACAATAGTATCCCCACCCTAAGCCTGCTTGATCGCTCCTATCCAAAGACCTTTGTTTAGCTCCAGCCTTATGCCATCTTGCAGAGGGGTAAATGTGGGATCTCAGTGTCTAACTTCTTTTTAAACTAATTTTGAACCAATCACGCTGTTTTTAGCCCCACCATCATTCCACTCTCAAATGGGCCTGATGCCACCAAATCCTGAAAATCTTTGAAGGTTCATTTGGACCATTCAGGGCTTAGAACTCAGCATATATATATATTATTGATTTTTTACAGAGAGAAAGGGAAAAGGATAGAGAGTTAGAAACATCAATGAGAGAGAAACATTGATCAGCTGCCTCATGCACACTCCCTACTGGGTATGTGCCCGCAACCAAGGTACATGCCCTTGACCGGAATCGAACCTGGGACACTTGAGTCCGCAGGGCGACGCTCTATCCACTAAGCCAAACTGGTTAAGGCAGAACTCAGCTTTCTTACAGTCAGTAAACTTTAGTTCATCTGCTTTCCAGTTTCCAAAAATTTGGTATTGTTATCTTCTGTCCTGTTATCATTGTCCTTGTATCAGAAGGCCTTTAAAAAATTCACTTACTGCCGAACCGGTTTGGCTCAGTGGATAGAGCGTCGGCCTGCGGACTGAGGGGTCCCAGGTTCGATTCCGGTCAAGGGCATGTACCTTGGTTTCGGGCACACCCCCACTGGGGGTGTGCAGGAGGCAGCTGATCGATGTTTCTCTCTCATCGATGTTTCTAACTCTCTATCCCTCTCCCTTCTTCTCTGTAAAAAATCAATAAAAATATATTTAAAAAAAAATTCACTTACTGTCATTTTAATGTGGTTTTGGGGAGGAGTAGAGGCATGTGTTTAATTCCCCATCTTTATTTTTAAAATCTGCCCTTAATGAGGATACAATGTCCCCATGCATATAAAAGTTTAGAAATCTGAAGAAAACTAACATCTTTACTCTGCTCTTGATTAATACAAGGATCCTAGACCGGTTTAACTCCTATGAAATCCCTCTCCTAATTTATATTGTAATTCATTGTTTTTGTTCTGATCATCTTATAAGTTATACATTTAAAAAATATATACCCATGTTTAATTAGGTTTGTCTACATACCTTTGTTACCCATTTTCTCTTGCATCTCAAACTACTTCTGGGATAATTTTCCTTCTTCCAAAAGTGTGTTCTTTACAAATTCCCTTACTGAGTATCTCTTTAAAGTAAACTTGATTTATGTGTATAAAAAATATCTATATTTAATTTGCCCCTCGTTCTTAAAAGGTAGAGTTCTTGGTATAGCATTTGGGGCTTACTGATCTTTTCTATCAATGCTTTCATAATACTATTCCGGTCTATAATGGCTTCCTTTGCTGCCCCAAAGAAGGCAGTCTAATAATCCTTGTATCTGACTGTTTTTAAAAGATCTCTCTGATTTATTGTTCAATTTCAATACAATGTGTCTAGGTTGAAATATATTTTTATTTATCCAGCCAAGGATTTCCTGAACCTGAAATAATTCCTGTCATCCCTCAATTCTGGAAAAAAAAATTCAGTATTCAAATTCTTTTTTAAAAATATATTTTTATTGATTTCAGAGAAGGGAGAGGGAGAGATAAAAACATCATGATGAGAGAGAATCATTGATCGACTGCCTCCTGCACACCACCCACTGGGGATCGAGCCCACAACCTGTGCATATGCCCTGACCAAGAATTGAATCCTGACTTCCTGGTTCATAGATCAATTCTCAAGCACTGTGCCACACTGGTCAGGCAGTATTCAAATTCTTGTTCAATATTGCTTTTCCCATATTTTATTAACACCTCTGAGATGCTAATTAGATGTATGTTATACCTTCTCATTTTGTCCTTCACATCTTATTCTCATATTTTTCATGTACTTGTATTTGATATTCTGGTCATATTTTTTAGTTTTATCTGTCAATTAATAACTTTGTTCTTCAGTTGTGTTATCTACTTCTTAGTTCTCCAAATGGTTTTGTGGTTTTTAAAAAATATATATTTTTATTGATTTCAGAGAGGAAAGGAGAGGGAGAGAGAGATAGAAAATCTTCTATATATATAAAAGGCTAATATGCAAAGTGTCCCCTCAGGAGTTTGACCGGGAGACCGGGAATTCGATCACGTGCTATGATATGCACTGACCACCAGGGGGTGGCGTGGAACGAAGGAAGGCCCTGGCCGGCAGCCGAAAGGCCCTGATCAGCCCTGATCGCTGGCCAGGCCTAGGGACCCTACCCGTGCACAAATTTCATGCACTAGGCCTCTAGTCAATGATGAGAGACAATCATTGATTGGCTGCCTTCTGCACACCCCAAACTGGGGATAGAGCTTGAAACCCTGGCATGTGTCCTGACCAGGAATTGAACCATGACCTCCTTGGTTCATAGGTCAATGCTCAACCCCTGAGCCATGCTGGCCTAGCTCCCAGTGGTTTTAATTACAATTATTTTTTTCCTTTATACGTTTTTTTTTTAATTTAAAAAACACTTATTGAGGTATGATTGGCATACAAAGAGCTGTACATATTTAATGTATACAACCATTTCACTATGTTAAGTGAAATAAGCCAGACAGAGAAGGATAAATATTACATGTTACCTCTTACATATATGAAGAATCTAAAATAATCAGTTACCCCAGCTGGGCATGGCTCAGTTCTCTCTCATCATTGATGTTTCTCTCTCTCCCTCTCCCTTCCTCTCTGAAATCAATAAGAATATATAAAAATACAATAAAATAATCAAAGTTAAAGAAGCAGGGCGTGGAATGGTAATTGACAAGGACA
The DNA here is from genome assembly GCF_028538775.1 of Myotis yumanensis. Classification (NCBI taxonomy): domain Eukaryota; kingdom Metazoa; phylum Chordata; class Mammalia; order Chiroptera; family Vespertilionidae; genus Myotis; species Myotis yumanensis. Next base: position 200,658,352 of record NW_027223753.1, on the reverse strand, counting down.
GTGGCAAGAGTGAGCAGGGGTGGAATAAGGGAGTTAAAGGGTACAAAGTTTCAGTTATACAAAGTGAATAAATCCTAAAGATCTATTGTACAACATAGTGCCTATAGTTAACAATACTATGTAGTATATTTAAAACTTTTCTGAGAATAGGTCTTATGTTTGTGTTCATAACACAAATAACAACAACAATAATAAAATAATGAGGTTGGGAGGAAAGTTTTGGAAGCAATAGATACGATTATGGCATATCCATATCTATGTGTAGCTATTTAATCATTTTTTTTTTACATCTGCTTAGTTTCTTCTTTTCTTCTTATCATTCCAATTATCTCTTATATTTCTGTAAATATAATAAACACACTTGATATATGTGTGCAGTAATTACATAATTTGAAATCTTTGTGTCTGGTTTTATTTTTTGTTTTTTTTTAATGCAGATTCTTGCTTATTTTAGGCTTCCTTTCTCTTGTGTTTTATTTTTTCTCATAAGCTCATATTTGTGGAACTGTGTCTGTGTGAATAATTTAAGGGTTTTAAGTGCTTTTCTTGAGGGAGAATGCATATTACCTTCTGCCAGGGTCCTAGGGGTCTCCACCAATTCAGGAAAACTTGAAAGTAATTCTTGACATTAGGTTTCTCAGATTACACAGTTAATGTAAATTTGGGTCAGAAGCCAGCATGAGGGAGGGCTTGTCCTTATAAATTCTCAGATGAGGTCCATCGCTCTCCTCTCTTCAACAGCCCTTTTAGGTAAAAGCATACTCCCCTGCTCTGTAGATGCGCTGTCTAGAGAAATCAAACCATGTCTCCCTTTCTTGCCACCCCCCCGCCAGGTTTTTTCACTTGGCTTGCTCCATTCAGTTGGCTAATCACTTGGAAAATATTATATTTAGTTGCTTTTGTGAGATTCCATAATATCCAGATCGAAAAATTAATTTGTCAAGGATTTTCTCAACAAGTTCTCCTACCAATATCTAAATTAAGGCATTTCCAGAGCCACATTCTGACTTTCAGGGGCCCTAGGTACTTTTGCATTTGTGGGTCTCTCTCATCTCAAAAAATATTTAAAATTGTCTTTTATGGGTGTGTTGGTATAAAGACAAATTTAATCCACGCTGGATCATGTTATTTCTTTTGATTTTAAAAGAAGTGAAAACGTTTTTACAGGTTCGGGATACGTTGGCTCTGAGCATTGCTTGTCTCCCTCCCTCTCTCACCCCTAGTATAAGTTGTAGTGATGCCAGTAATATTAAAGGTTACCTTTGAAAGGGAAGGAAAGAAATGAACTTATAAATATCCCTCTCATCTCTGTCTCTATTTCACCTCTTTTGCCAAAAGTTCCTATCCTTAGGGTATCTTCATCTCTAGTGTCTTTGCTGTACTTTTCTTCTTAGACCAAAACAATCTACAAAATACCAAATTTGCCCTGTACTAAAGATGAGAAAGAGACAGATATTTACCTAGGAATACAAGTGTGTTGCTTATAAAATTTAAGCGTTTCCTTCATCTCCACAGTTCCATAGCTTGTATTTGGCTTTGAGGCTTTTGTTTCCTTTTTGAATGAAAAGAAATAGGACTGGTAGAATCAACCCAGAGAGTGTATCCTCTTTCTGGGATTTTACGCTAACTGTGGTGGTAACCTTTAGAAAGAAAATTAAGCTCTGAACTCTATCATAGTCCTCAGAAGGAAGAATTATAATGGCTGGTGTTGGTGATGTGCACAGAGGGTGATTTGAGAATAGATGGCAATGCCTGCATAGTGCTCCGGGCATTTCAGATCAAAGATACTGTGCATACCCAGCATTAAGCCCATTTAAGTTACACCCAGATTACAAGTTTAAATATTACAGAAGTGGGTGGAGCCTTCATATACTTCCTATCTTGCTGGTTTCTTTTTGGCTGGAGACAGCTTTCTGTCCGATAGGTAATAACAACGCCTTACATTTAGAGACCGCACAACATCTTTCATCCAAGGAGTTCAAAGAACTCAGCAATTATGACTCATTGTTCCTCAAAATAGCTCTACAAAACTCAGGATGACGTGCATGGAGGTAAACTGATTAAGAAACTACAGTCATGGAGGTGTTAAGGTATTAAACAAGGCATTTCAGGAATCAGAGGTGGAATTCAGAATAAGGCCTCCTTTCTTTGGATTAGACCATAATGGGTAGCATATATCCCCTCCTCATGTAGATATGCTCTTCAGGGGATTCAGTGGTGTTCACCATAAGAATAGTACTTCTTGCCGAAACCAATTTGGCTCAGTGGATGGAGCGTCAGCCTGCGGACTGAAGGGCCCCGGGTTCGATTCCGGTCGAGGGCATGTATCTGGGTTGTGGGCACATCCCCAGTGGGAGATGTGCAGGAGGCAGCTGATCGATGTTTCTCTCTCGTCGATGTTTCTAGCTCTCTATCTCTCTACCTTCCTCTCTGTAAAAAATAAATAAAGTATATTAAAAAAAAAAGAATAGTACTTCTTGACTATGAAGAATTTAGCTCTTATGCACCTCTCCAAGCTCATCTCACACTCCCTATCCCCCTCTGTAGCTACAGCCTCTTTGCAGATGCTGTCTCCTCTGCCTGGAATACTTGACCTTCTCAAGTGAGTATCTCCTAGCCATCCTTCCCATTTCAGATCGAATGTCCCTTCCTAAAAGAATCCTGATGAAATCAAATCCCAGAATTACAGTTTCTCAAAGTATCAGGCACCCCCCTCAGGCCACTTGCCACAGCTACAATTTTATACTTGACTGTGTTATTTGATTGTTTGACTGATGCCTATCCCACTCACCCAATTGTAGGTCCCATGGAGGCAGGGAACATGCCTGTTTTTCCTCACTATGGTAGCCCCAGTATCTAGTGTAGTGTGTGATGCTAGATATGGGCTCAAACAATTTGTTGATTGAGCTAATTAAGATTTTAGGGAAGGTGTTCTTTAGTATGTGAACCCAAATCCTGAGTTTCAGTTTGGGATTATAATCAGAAAGAAAACGGTTGGCATTTTACATGATTATTCTAACATGTTTGAATTGGAAAGTGTATAAAATGCCTTAGTAATTTAATTAAAATCCAAACACTTAAAACTCTAGTAAGATGAAGAGACAAATCAGGAAAATAGTGAAAGGAGTAGAGCTCAGAAAAACTGCAGTTAAGGGGAGATACTGCAACTTACTACAGAATTTAGGTCTGGTCTTTGGAAATGTGAGCTTAGACAGGGAAGCCAGTGGTTATTTCTATAACAGGAGTTCCCACTTGAAAACATGGGTTTCTCTCTTTATATTTGGCTTCTAGGCACCTTCATGTTAACTTGAATAGTCAGGAGGGATTTTTCTAGGGCATCTGAGGAAGCCTGAGAGAAGACTATGCATTTGACCTGACTTGTCTATTTCCTGGCCTTATTGAATGCTTCACAGCTGATACTCCTAGAGAGTGGCTGCCAGCAAAAGCCTCAGATGTGCCGACTGGTCAAGAGTCCTTCTTCAAAGTCAGGCTTTTCGATTTAACACAGTGCTTCTCAACCTTGGCTGTACATTAGAATCACCTGGGAATCTTTTTAAAATCCTGATTTCTGGGCCTCATCCTCCGGAAATTCTATTTCTTTGTTATGGGGTGAGGCCACAACATTAGTAACAAAGAAACAGAATTTCCGGAGGATGAGGCCCAACAATCAGGATTTTAAAAAGATTCCCAGGTGATTCTAATGTGCAGCCAAGGTTGAGAACCATTGATTTAACAGAGTAGGGCAACCAAGGTGTGTGTGTGTGTTGTTTTGTTTTTTGTTTTAAACAGGATCTGTCATAATCCTATCTGTTTTCTGGAAACAAACAGACAAACCTCTAGAGCAGTGGTTCTCAACCTTCCTAATGCCTCGACCCTTTATTTTTTATTTTTATTTTTTTTAAATATATTTTATTGATTTTTTACAGAGAGGAAGGGAGAGAGATAGAGAGTTAGAAACATCGATGAGAGAGAAACATCGACCAGCTGCCTCCTGCACATCTCCCACTGGGGATGTGCCCGCAACCCAGGTACATGCCCTTGACCGGAATCGAACCTGGGACCCCTCAGTCCGCAGGCCGACGCTCTATCCACTGAGCCAAACCGGTTTCGGCTGCCTCGACCCTTTAATACACTTCCTCATGTTGTGGTGACCCCCAATTTCATTGTTACAAATTGAACATAATTAAAGCATAGTGATTAATCACAAAAACAATATGTAATTATATATGTGTTTTCCGATGGTCTTAGTCGACCCCTGTGAAAGGGTCGTTTGACCCCCAAAAAGGTCTCGACCCACAGGTTGAGAACAAGGATGATTCTGCCGAGAGAAGGACAAAACAAAAGGAAGGAGATCATTGATGAAATTATTGTCACAGTGATAGTAAAAGTTGATGGGTTCTGAACTCAAGTTGTGGCGGTGAGAGAGGTTTGGGAGATATTTCGGAGGAAGAACTCGCAGGATTTGAGTCCAGCTGGATGAAGACAAAGAGGAACAGAAAACAATCAAAGCCTTCTCAGGTTTCTAGGTTTGGGCAATCAGTGGATAAGGGTGCTATTAACTAAGCAGAGAATAGAGGACAAGCAGGTTTAGTGGAATGTAAATGTTAGGTTTCTGGCACCTGAGGGACATCCACATGGAGATGCCAGAAAGAGAGACGACCTGGCTGGAGACCCAGATTTCCGAGCCTAGATTACGCTCCTTTGAGGAATTAGCTTGCTTTTTATATTGGTTGTAAATCTCATTGCAGCCATGCTGTAAATGTGGCTAATTTTCCAAGGACATCCATAAACACCCATTTAGACTATAGTGTCCCTGATAGGGCAGGATGGAATGTCATTCATGAGAAGGCCTCTTTGGGGATTTGCTTTACAGCAACTTTTCTCGCTCACACATCCAACTGGGAGCCAAGACATCTTTGCCAAACCTTATTCTCTTCCCGGGAACAATGGAGCCTAGAATGTTTAAGGGCAAGTTGCATACATTACGATGTGAAACTAGTATTGTTTGTAGCTTTAGGGAAATGGGACTATCTTTGCTTTTATTTTTATTTATTTTATTTTTAAATATATTTTATTGATTTTTCACAGAGAGGAAGGGAGAGGGATAGAGAGCTAGAAACATCGATGAGAGAGAAACATTGATCAGCTGCCTTTTGCACACCCCCCACTGGGGATGTGCCCGCAACCAAGGTACATGCCCTTGACTGGAATCGAACCTGGGACCCTTCAGTCCACAGGCTGACGCTCTATCCACTGAGCCAAACCAGTTAGGGCTGTGTTTGCTTTTAAAGAAGTAAGAGTGAATAAATAATCTGATGTACAGAATGAACTGGTGATTATAATGAATCAGGGACATAGAAAGGGAATGGACTGACTATTCTTGGTGGGGAAAGAGGAGTGGGAGATGCGGGAAGAGACTGGACAAAAATCGTGCACCTATGGATGAGGACAGTGGGTAGGGAGTGAGGGCGGAGGGTGGGGCGGGAACTGGGAGGAGGGGAGTTATGGGGGGAAAAAAAAGAGGAACAAATGTAATCTGAACAATAAAGATTTAATTTAAAAAAAAAGAAGTAAGAGGGAGAATTGGCAGATCTTTCGGGCAGGGAAGAGGGATCTAGTGTGGAGAGACGTGGATGGGGACACAGTGGAAAGTAGGAGTGAAGGACCCTGGTTAGAGTTGAAAGAGTGAGTGGTAGGAGTGGTGAATCAGCAAGGATGGAGAGCCTGAGACCACAGATCCTAGGCGGCTTTGGTGACCTTATGAATGGGTTTGGGAAGATATCAGCTGTGATACTGTAATTTATGAGAAATGTATATGTATACATATTTGGTTAATTCAGATGACCAAAATTTATTTCTTCTGTATGTATTTGGTCTGCATCCATGGTTCCTGGCTCACAGCTTTCAAGACTCCTTGAATTTTTTCAGTGATAAGAGCAATGGGAACATCTTTTGTTATAATATCTGGTCTCTTGTTTTAAGTCTCAGAAAAGCTTTAGAGCCATAAATATGTAATGGGTATCTTATTGTTTATAACAAGCTTCTTTTCACCACCACTGGGCTTATGATAATGAGGTGGCTTTTGGAAATCCACTCAAGATGGGGGCTGGTTGCCAGGGGAAATAACCATGATTTCCAGAGAAGGGAGTAGGACCGGAAGTTAAATAAATCGCCAATGACCAGTGGTTTAACCAGTCATGCCTATGTAATGAGGCCTCCACAAAAGTCCACAAGAAGGGGATTCAGAGAGCCCCCAGGTTGGTAAACTCTTCCATGTGCCATGGTGCTGGGCCCCAAACTCCAGGAGGACAGAGCTCCTTTATTTGGGACCTTGCTCTGGTATCTCTTCCTCTGATCATTGATTCATACCCTTTCATAGTCTTTGCAATAAGCCCATAATCTAGTGAGTAAATAGATTTCCTGAGTTCTGTGAGCCACTCTAGCAAGTTCATTGAACTCAAGGAACCTCTGACTCATAGCCAGTTGGGCAGAAGTAACAGAAATACATGTAACCTTAAACCCAGGAAGAGGGTCGTTGGAACCTCCCAATCTACAGCCAGTTTTCAGAAGCGTGGGCACAGGTGATAGATAATCTGGTCCTTCTACTGGCCTCTGAAGTGGTTTGGCGGGTGCTGGGGGGTGTCTTGTAGGACTAAGCCCTTAACCTGTGGAATCTGATATAATCTCTGGGTAGATAGTGTCAGAATTGAGTTGAATTGTGGGACACCCAGCTATTGTCAGAGAATTGCTTGGTGCTGTGAAGAAACACCCTCCCCCCCTCCCCCCAACACATACATTGCAGTTGGGGAGCAGAACCTTTACCAGCCATGCATTTTGCTCATCAGCAGTAAAGAAGAGAAGGAAGGTGAAGTATGTATGTGTGTGTTTGGGGGTTGGGGGGTGGAGAAACGGTACAGGCACAAAAAGGCTTTCCTTGGATCACAAAGTGACTCCTTGGCTAGTTCAGCCATTCATGGGGCTATTGGATATTTCTAATTTTAGATTGCTAATAGTGAGAACATGTTATCCCAACTCACAGTTCAAGCTTTAAAGGGCTAGGAAACTTGTAAATCTCTGGTAGAGGAGAAACTTTCTATTGTGTAGATGGACATGTTATCAAGGTGATCTTACCTGTTCCTACATGTATAGGTTTAAGTCAACTAAGCATTCCTGATTCAAAAGCACTGGGAAGATTTAAGAAGTTGCTCTTTATTAAAAGGCATTCTTACCCTGGCTGGTTTGGCTCAGTGGTTGGAGTGTAGGCCCATGGACTGAAGGGTTCACAGGTTCGATTCCTGGTCAAGGGCACCTATGTAGGTTGCAGGTTGGGATGCGTGCTGGAGGAAACTAATCCATGTGTCCCTCTCACATCAATGTTTCTCTCTCTCTCTCTCTCTTCCCCACCCTTCCACTTTCTCTAAAAATCAATGGGAAAAAATATCGTTGGGTGAGGATTAACAACAACAAAAAGCATTCTTGTCACTTCTGAGTATTATAATTTCACTTTTATGTAAACCTTTTTGCATATAAAAATAAACTGTGGCTGATTTCATAAGTTTTTGTTTTTCTATTTCTCTGGAGATGCTAGCACTTAGGAAGGAGGGAACAGAGAGTGTCACTGACGGAATATTAATTTCTCTTGTGTCCGTGAGTCAGACAAACTTCCATTTGGCAAGAGGAGCTGAGTGGGAGTGGGGGTGGGGTGGCAGTGGACCCTTTGTAGAAACTTAAGAAAACTGAAGAAAGAACATTTAAACATATCTAATGTGAATTTTTCTTTTTTTGCAAAATATATATATATATATATATATATATATATATATATATATATTTTTATTGATTTCAGAGAGGAAGGGAGAGGGAGAGATAGAAACATCAATGATGAGAATCTTTGATCTGCCGCCTCCTGCACACCCCCAGCTGAGGATCAAGCCTGTAACCCAGGCATGTGCCCCGAGGCCTATGAGCGACCCCTCTGCATCCCCCTTGTTCTGGATTCTGCCTGAGCATTCCCCCCCCCACCCCCACCCCCACCCCCAAAACCACTAGGCAGACTTTCAACCACCCTGGAGCCCTCTCCCATGCCTTGGACCAAATGGAAACAAAGGTTTTTGCAAGAAACAAAAGTACTGCAGCTTCTGTGCTGGTTGCAATCGCACGCTCTTGGATCATTCATTCTGCGGTAAGCCAGCTGCTATGCAAGGCCCAAGGAGATGAGGTACTGAAGTCTTCTGCCACCAGCCAGGGAGAAACTACCTCTCACCAACAACCACGTGAGTGAGCCATCTTGGAAGCAGATCTAGGCTCTGTCAGCCCTTGAGATGACTTCAGCCCTCGCCCATAACTTGAACAGGTTTTCATGAGATAACTGAGCAGAGCCTCACAGCTAAGCCGCTCTCAGATTCCTGACCCTCAGAAACGGAACGATAACAAAGGTTTGTTGTAAGTGGCAAAAATCTCTAGGGATTTGCTGCACAGCAATAGACAATTAAAACAATCCTCAGAAAGGGAAATACTATGGGGCCCAAGACTAATATACAGTGTAACCCAAGAATAATGATTCAAACAAGATACTGTTCAAGAATAAAAGGAACAAGTAGATATTTTCATAAATTAAAGACATTAGGCAATGCAAGCGCCACTAAAAGAACTTGTTCAGAGAACTCAACCAATGAAGAGATTAAAGCAAAGAATTCAGAAACAGAAATTGTGGTGAAAAAAGGTGAGTAATGACTGTTAAAATAAAGAAATGATATTAAGTTACTATAGAAATTTTGCCATTGACTGGAAAAACAAATGTGAAAAAATCATACAATGTGTAAACTATAATAAAAATAATGTAAAAAAACAACATTGAGAGGAGTGCTGACTGAGGTTCTACATCTTTTCTCAGCAGGATGTTAATTACTATCAGCTAAGCTGTAAAGATTTTATTAAAAAATAAACACGACTCCAATCTCATTGTATTTTTCATAAATTGTTAACTTAAGAGGAATCTTTTAGAAATGATTGTCTCCTGTAGTGAAGAACTGTGTCCTGATTTTTAATTTCCATAATTTCTTTCGTTTCATTTGTTTCTTTTCTTATAGTGTATATTAAATTAAATTGTGTTTAGAAATAAGATTTATATTATTATCACATTTATAGTTTATCTTTCACTCTTCTTCCTTTAACTGAAAAATGTTTTGTTTTCAAATTTAAATTCTTTTTTTTTATAATTAAATCTTTATTGTTCAGATTATTACATTGGTTCCTCTTTTTTCCCACCATAATTCCCCTCCACCCAGTTCCCACCCCACCCTCCCCCCTCACTCCCCACCCACTGTCCTCATCCATAGGTGCATGATTATTGTCCAATCTCTTCCCGCACCCCCCACACTCCTTCCCCGCCCCCAAGAATAGTCAGTCCATTCCCTTTCTATGACCCTGATTCTATTACAATCACCAGTTCATACCGTTCATCAGATTATTTATTCACATGATTTTTAGATTCACTTGTTGACAGATGTGTATTTGTTGTTCATAATTTGTATCTTTACCTTTTTCTTCTTCTTCCTCTTCTTAAAGGATACCTTTCAGCATTTCATATAATACTGGTTTGGTGGTGATGAACTCCTTTAGCTTTTTCTTATCTGTGAAGCTCTTTATCTGGCCTTCACTTCTGAATGATAGCTTTGCTGGATAAAGTAGTCTTGGTTGTAGTTTCTTGGTATTCATCACTTTGAATATTTCTTGCCACTCCTTTCTGGCCTGCAAAGTTTCTGTTGAGAAATCAGCTGACAGTCGTATGGTACTCCCTTGTAGGTAACTGATTTTCTTTCTCTTGCTGCTTTTAGGATTCTCTCTTTGTCTTTTGCTCTTGGCATTTTAATTATGATGTGTCTTGGTGTGGTCCTCTTTGGATTCCTTTTGTTTGGGGTTCTCTGTGCTTCCTGGACTTGGAAGTCTATTTCTTTCACCAGGTAGGGGAAGTTTTCTGTCAATATTTCTTCAAATATGTTTTCAATATCTTGCTCTCTCTCTTCTTCTGGCACCCCTATAATTCGGATGTTGGTACGCTTGAAGCTGTCCCAGAGGCTCCTTACACTATCTTCGTATTTTTGGATTCTTTTTTCATTTTGCTTTTCTGGTTGGGTGTTTTTTGCTTCTTTGTATTTCAAATCTTTGACTTGATTCTTGCGATCCTCTGGTCTGCTGTTGGGAGTCTGCATAATATTCTTTATTTCAGTCAGTGTATGTTTAACTTCTAGTTGGTTCTTTATCACAACATTGAGGGTTTCACTAGGTTTCTTAAAGATCTCTATACATTTATCGGCAGTCTCACCAGTCTTCTTGAAGATCTCACTACATTTATCGGTGGTCTCACCTGTCTTTTCGAGGGCCTTATTAAATTTATCAGCAGCTTCTAGACAGTTCTTTAAAGACCTTAAAAGTGTGGTTTTGAACTCTATATCCAGCAGTTTGCTTTCCTCCATTTCTGTCATTTGTGTCCTGTTTCTTTGTCTCGGCATTTTTTATGCTTTGCTGTGTTGATAGAGTGCCTTTCTGTGCTAAGTGTTCCAATTACCTGAGGTAGACACTCTTGGTGCACCCCCTTGTGGGCTTTGTGCACAATCTTGTTGTAATTAAGCCTTGATTGTTGTAGTTATCACTGTGAGGAATTGACCTCCAGGCCAATTGGCTGTGAGAATCAGCTGTGTCTGCAGTGGGAGAACTTCTGTGCTGGAGACACCCCTCTGGGGCTAGACTTGCTTCGATGGGGCTTTGGTGCTTACTGAGTCTGCCCCCTGAGTGTGTCTTTAATGGTTCCACGGAGCTGCAAACTGGATGGTCCCACTCTGACCTCTGGGCTTCCTGGCTCCTGGATCTCTAGGGAGGTGCTAATCTAGCCTTTGCCTGAGGCTATCCAGCAAAAGCCTCCCTGCAGGGCTTGAGCGGGGCGGGTCCCACAGGATCAACAGGGCGGGGCTAGCAGTTATGGCTGCTCTCAGTCTTGCCCTCAGAGGCTCTGCTTCTCAGTGTCCCGGTAATCGCTGCAAGCCCCTCGGAGAGAAAGCTGCCCTAGGGTTCTGAGTGATGCCAGACAGTCCCGCTTCTCCCATATGAGTCTGGGTCCCTAGAGACTCACCCAGACCTGGAGCTCAGAGCCTGAGACTCCCTCCCGATTGAAAACGACAACTGCGCCCTCAGCCGCCAGCCCGCTCTGCATGCACTCCTCACCTTAGTATTTTACTTCCGCACTGCACCTCCTCTGAGTCTCGGTATGCTGTTCTCTTTCCTTCTAGTTGTAGAATTTCGACTCACCCAGCCTTCCTGTGGTTCTGGATGATGTCCGTTCTGTCTTTTAGTTGTATTTTTGAAGTGGTTGTGTGAGGCAGCAATCTCCGGTGTTTACCTATGCCACCATCTTGGTTTCTCCAAATTTAAATTCTTTATTGTTTAAAGTATTACCTGTATTTCCTTTTCCCCCCATTAACCTCTCCCCAGCCACTCCCACCCTCCAGTACATGCCTTCACCCCCCTACTGTCAGTGTCCATTGGTTATGCTTATATGCATGCATAAAAATCTGAAAAATGTCTTAATTGAGGTTCGCTACTGTATTATTTATTAATGAAAGAATGTGATTATTTTTTCATTTTCATTTTGGTACTTTTCTGCATTGCATACATTCTTTATAATCTACATATATTGATTTTATAATAATCTTATGATAATGAGTAATTTCATTTATTTTGAATATATTTTTATTGATTTCAGAAATGAGCGAAAGAGAGAGAGAGAGAGAGAGAGAGAGAGAAATCAATGATGAGAGACAATCATCGATCCGCTGCCTCAAGCCTGCAACTCAGGCATGTGCCCTGACTGGGAATCGAACTGTGACCTCCTGGTTGATAGGTTGCTGCCCAACCACTGAGCCACTATGGCTGGCAATAATGAGTAATTTTAAACAATAGTGAGAGGTTCCATAACTTTAATCAAATTCTCCATATGATGATAACCAAAATACTTAAGAACCATGTAGCAAATGCTGTAGGTGCAGGGCCCATATTCACTCAGCATTTACTGTTCCTATGTTTTCTATGGGTAAGAACCAAGGACTGGCTGGCTGCCTGAGACTTTCTCCAACTGAAGGAGTGTGCTGGACCCCTAAAGAGGAGGAATGCTGGGGAATTAATATCCCCAGGAACAGCCTTTAGCTATCCATAGATAAACACCCCAGCTCCTCACACTTCACATGGGACAACACCAAGACTTACTCTACATAATCTTTTAGAATCTCCCACTGGGATTGACCCATTGTCCACAGAATCAATCTGCTCATCAACATACCTTCTATTGCAGCGGTTCTCAACCTGTGGGTTTCGACCCCTTTGGGGGTCGAATGACCCTTTCACAGGGGTCGCCTAAGACCATCGGAAAACACATATATAATTACATATTGTTTTTGTGATTAATCACTATGCTTTAATTATGTTCAATTTGTAACAATGAAATTGAAGGTCACCACAACATGAGGAACTGTATTAAAGGGTCACGGCATTAGGAAGGTTGAGAACCACTGTACTGGCTTTCCTCCATGGTTGTCTCACTTTCCCATTTCTTTGCTTGAGCTGCCTGGGATCACCTTCTAAATAAAAACATGCATTCAAATCTATACCTTACCATCAGCCCAAGTCAAACCCCTACCTTTGGGTTCCCATGTAGGTCATTCATTCTGTGTCACTTGGGTCATCTACACTCTAATCAACCAATACTCAAGTCAGAATGCCTGTCAAATGGGCTCAATTAATATCCATCTTTGGAAACCACATGGTTTCACTGATCCCTCCTGCAATGGTTACATTCAGCCCTACTTTGTGTTCAACCTTATTATATTCCATACCACACTATAGGTAGCTTATGGAGAAAATACATTACTCTTCCTGGTATTGTGCCCAGCATTGTTACTTAAAAATTCTCAGCAGCCCTTTGGGGTCCAAAGGGAAAAATAAAAGGAGTGAAAAAGGATTTGACCTAGGCCAGTGGCCGGCAAACTGCGGCTCACGAGCCACATGCAGCTCTTTGGCCCCTTGAGAGTGGCTCTTCCACAAAATACCGACTTCTGCGCATGGGCCACGAAGTTTCAATGGCACTGTACATGCGCGCCCACACGTGGTATTTTGAGGAAGAGCCACACTCAAGGGGCCAAAGAGCCGCATGTGGCTCGAGAGCCGCAGTTTGCCGACCACAGACCTAGGCTATCAGGAGCTAAATGTGTACTTCCTTATTCTGTTGAAGATTACAACCTACTTTGGTTTATTTGTTTTTTGACCTGAATTGAGACCCTTCCTTCTTACTACCTTTACTTGACTCTCATCCTTCTTGAGAGTAATTGGCGTCTTAGCAGTGTTCTAAGAAGTTGGCCCCCGGAATCTGCAGGCATGTCTTTAAGCAGATGGCTTTTGGCTGTTCTGCGACCAAACCTAATTATCCACTTTGAGCTGTCATCCGAGTTTCTGTTTGAGTTGCCAATGTTTGTCCATTTGATTCTTCTCCTGTCCATTAAGCAATTTTTGTGCATGAAGGAACATCTGCACAAAAGGAATGCCGGGAAGCCAGCGGCCATTTGTTGAGAGCCATATGGGATATGCTGGGATTACTCACCGAAAGCCCATTTCTTTCTTTAATCAAGCAAGGAGGAAATGTATAACAATGAAATAAAAAAAACTCAAAAAATATATGGCCTAACACATCTACAGGACACAGTGTGGAAAATTGCTATCATGTTAACAGAGTCCAATTATGCCCTCAGTGCATTTTTGCTTGGTCAAGCCAGATGGTACTTCATTTCTGTTGGAATTACACAGAAATTCAAATGCTACATTGGAGCTACCTAAATGCTTTTTGTTGTTATTGTTAATCCTCACCCGAGGATAGTTTTCCATTGATTTTTAGAGAAAGTGGAAGAGGGAGGGAGAGACAGAGAGAAACATGGATGTGAGAGACACACATCGATTGGTTGCCTCCTGCAGGCACCCTGACCAGGGCCCAGGCTGGGGAAGAGCCTGCAACCGAGGTACGTGCCCTTGACCGGAATCGAACCCGGGACCCTTTGGTCCACATGCTTGTTTTAAAGAAGTTCACATTAGAGCCTTAGCTGGTTTGGCTCAGTGGATAAAGCATCGGCCTGCGAAGTGAAGGGTCCCGAGTTTGATTCCAGTCAAGGGTACATGCCTGGGTTGTGGCTCTCTCATTATTGATGTTTCTCTCTCTCCCTCTCCCTTCCTCTCTGAAATAAATAAAAATGTTTAAAAAAATGGCAGAGCTACTTATTGCATGGAATATGGAGAGTGACATCTTCCCCATGCTTCTTGCCAATAATAGCAACTTTAGTTCATTGCTTAGCTCCTGCTATAGACCGAATGCTTGTGTCCTCTCAGAATTCCTATGTTGAAATCCTAACATCCAGTGATGGTATTAGGAGGTGGGCCCTCTGGGAAGAGATTCGATCATGAGGGTGGAGCCCTCATGCATGGGACTAATGCACTTATAAATGAGACCCCAGAGAGCACCCACACCACTCCTATCATTTGAAGACACAGTGAGAAGGTTGTCCTATATGAACTAGGAAGGGGGCTCACACCACACACAAGGGCCTCTGCCAGTACCTTGAACTTGGATTTTTCTAGCCTCAAGAACTGTGAGAAATAAAATTGTGTTATTTACTAGTATAAGCCACCAGTCTATGATATTCTGTTACAGCAGCCTGAATGGATTAAGACAGTGCACTAAGCACTCAATAAACATTAACTAAATGTTTTATGTGCATTATATTGCTATTTAGTCATTACCACAATTCTATGAGGTGAGGGCTATTAAAATTCCCATCTAACGAACACTCGGATGTATGTCAATATTAATGTACCCAGTGGATGGCAAAGTTGGAGTTTGAACTGAGGCTATCTGGCTATTCATAGATCAGACGAAGGAGGTGTGGCCTTCTACATTAGACATTGGCCCCAGGATGACACATGTCTGAGTGTTCCACAGCAGTGGCAGCAGCCTCTGTAGACACTGGTGTCACAGTCGCTGCTCAGCAGATTGTAAGTGACTGGAGTCATCTACACTAATAAAAGAGAAACATGGTAATTAGCGTACGACCGCTACCCTTTTCATTGGCTAATCAGTGAGTACATGCAAATTAACTGTCAGCCAAGATGGCGGCCGGCAGCCAGGCAGCTGGAAGCTAACAGGAGGCTTGCTTGCTGCAGTGACTGCAGACTCCAACGTTCCCCGCCTGACTTTCCGGCCTCTCAGTTGCAACTCTAAGCAACTATATACTATGTTGCAAATAAGAAGCTAAACAAAAGCCCAGAAACTGGCTTTCAGTCAGCCGGGCTTTAGCAACATTGTATCGATGTTTTCAGCTGCGAGGCCTCAGAGCTAAAGCTGGCCCAGAATAAAAAAAAAAGAAAACAAGGAGCGGTTGGAAGCTTCAGTCACTCGCTTCTGGAAAACAGCCCTCAGCCCCTCACCCAGACTGGCCAGCCACCCCAGTGGGGACCCCTACCCTGATCCAGGACACCCTTTAGGGCAAACCAGCCGGCTCCCACCCGTGCACCAGGCCTCTGTTCTATATAGTAAAAGGGTAATATGCCTCCCGGCACCGGGATCAACGTGACAGGGGGCAGCGCCCAAACCCCCTGATCGCCCTGCGGCTCTGTGTGTGACAGGGGGCAGGGCCACAACCTCCCTATCTGCCCTGCTCTGTGCCTGATAGGGGGGAGCTCCCCAATCCCCTGATTGCCCTGCAGCTCTGTGTTTGACAGGGTGCAGCACACCAACCCCCTGATCCACCCTGCTCTGTGTGTGACAGGGTGCGGTGCCCCAACCCTCTCCCCCCCTCCCCCCCAGGCCCTGCTCTGTGTGTGACAGGGTAGAGCCATAACCTCTCCATCGGCCCTGCCTCGAGTGTGACAGTGGCGGTGCCCCAATCCCCTGATCGGCCCTGCTCTGTGGGTGATAGAGGGTGGCGCCCCAACCCCCCTCCACGGGCCTTGCTCTGTGTGTGACAGGGTAGAGCCATAACCTCCCCATTGGCCCTGCCCTGAGTATGACAGGGTGCAGCGCCCCAACCCCCTGATCTGCCCTGCTCTGTGTGTGAGAGGGGGTGGTGCCCCAACTCCCCTATCGGCCCTACTCTGTGAGTGACAGCGGGGAGCTCCTCAACCCCCTGATCAGCCCTGCTCTGTGCGTGACAGGGGGCAGCACCCCAACCCCCTGATGGGCCCTGCTCTGTGCGTGACAGGAGGTGGCGCCGCAACCTCCCCATCGACCCTGCCTTGAGTGTGATAGGGGGCGGTGCCCCAACCCCCCAATCGGCCCTACCCTGAGCGTGACTGAGGGTGGCATTGCAACCTCCCGATCCGCCCTGCTCTGTGCATGATGGGGCGGCGCCCCAACTCCCCAATCAGCCCTGCTCTGAGCCTGACCAGGGGCTGCACTTAGGAATTGGGCCTACCCTCTGCCACCCGGGAGCAGGCCTAAGCCAGCAGGTCGTTATCTCCCGAGGGGTCCCAGACTTCGAGAGGGCACAGGCCGGGCTGGGGGACCATCCCCCCCCCCCCCCCCCCCCCCCCGCTGCCCCGAGTACACAAATTTTTGTGCACCGGGCCTCTAGTATTTAATAACCGCAGTGAGCTGGAGTAGGAGAGGGGGAAAATGGTTTCAAGAACAGACCGTGTTGCTCATGAAAAATAATCTCTAGTCCCTCCTAGGACAACTCTGGAGGAATATGAGAAAATTAGGAGTTCCCACAGGATAAAAGGAGGAGATCAGGGGAAATGCAAATTTGTGCTCCCTTTGCCCATAATTTTACCTTCGGCTTGGCTTACTTAAATTAAATATATATGAGTTCCTGATATACTTGAGAGCCAAGATATTAGACTACATATGACCGCAAAGGTTTGGGTAAGAAAGGGATTCTACAGAATGAAATCTCACAGGGTGAGCTGATCATAACTCCCTAACTGGGCAGGTCATGGTGGGTAGTCACATCCCAGGCATGTAACTTTTTTGGTAAAAGGTTTATCTTTGCCTTAAGCAAGCCCTGTCCATTGTTCTTGTGGATCTAGTAGGTTAATACACCTTTGAAATGCCAGAGCAATCCTCTTTTTCAGACCCCTTGGAAACAACCACCCTCAAGGGAGGACCTATTCTTGGTTAACTATCCTGTAGTCCAGTTCCCACCTTGCTTTCTCCTACCTTCATGTAATCTTCCTTACATATGTTCTCTTCTTTATTCCAAATACATGAGATAAATTGCAACTGTCACTTTCCAAAGCATTTGAGATCTTGCTTCCTGGCAATTGTCATCAGTTTGGCACAATATACACTTATAAAAGTTTGCTACAGGTTTGGACATTATTTATGGGGTCAAGAGTGTTAACTCTCAACACCTTCTCAGCAGGGTGTTAGAAAAACCTGTAGCTGGCCCTCAGGGGTGGCTCATCGCATCTGGTCCTGATGTCAGCCCTGACATTTTTTTGGTCTGGTTTCACCACTTTTCTCGGTATGGTGCTAAAACACAGCTGAGGTCTAGATTTTATCTCTAGTTTGACCTGGAAGCTGTCTCTGTGGTCAACAGACCCCAGGCTTTGTTCCTAAGGTTATCTGATGGCGGTCAGAACTTTATTGTCCTGGGTGATTATGCAAGGGAGAAGCAGGCAGGTGAGTCAGGGTGCTGGATGAGGCCAATTTGCATCAAAAGGAAAGAAAGAAGAAAAGGTCATAAAAGAGTGTCGTTCCCTCCACTCCCATATGCCAAGGTTTTGGGTTGATCTCCAGTCAGTGCACATATGAGAAGCAAAATGCATAAATAAGTGGAACAGCAAATTGAGTCCCCCCCCCCCTTCTCCTCTCTCCTCCTCTCTCCCTCCCTCTCTCTTTCTCTCTCTCTCTCTCTCCATTCTTCTCTCTCTAAAAAACAAACGAACAGAAAAATCCTGTAGCTGAAAGTAAGATAAACAGCTCTGACTTGTTCTCTTGATTGTTCTGGCTCTGAATCACCTGCTGATCCTTTCGAAACTCTCATACCAGCCTCTTCCTAGTTGTACCATACAGATTCATGCCCGGCTGTGTACTTCCTGGTATGGGGCTAAATATAGAAACTGTACAAAAGTCTCAGTCGACAACTGTTCAAGGTTCATTCTGAAACGCTCAGACTTTTCATCTGCACCAGGCTAATGGTTCTAGATGGCTCTGTTTCTTTTTTGCCTCCGTCAGCTCTGGGAACGTGGTATGATTCTCCCTTTTGTACTCTGAAAAACATGCCTGGCACCTGATTATTCACCATGACCTAATCAGTTAGAAATTTGTGTTCGGATCACCATGTGAAGTTACTTTCATAGAACCCCTTTTTGGTCTACACCCCCAACCCCTGACAACCACCAGCCAGATATCTGTAATAGATGTTATTTTAAGGAGAATGGAAACAGGATGGTACCTCCATAGCTTGTGGCAGGCATTCCATTTCTCCCCCAGGTCTGTGTCATTTCTAAATTATCTTAATTGTAACAAGGTGAAATGTTCAGTCTCTCTGACTGGATCTTAATTCTATATTTTTTTTACATGGACTTCAGGCAAATAGCTCCTGCTATAGATATGCTAACCATTCAATAGTTAGAGGAATTCTGCTTGAGGCTTGAGTTTTTTGTAAGAACGGCCTCTTGCTAGGGGGTGCCTCTCCAGAGAAGGTGGGGAAATATGTACAAAATAATGATTGTTTATAAAAGATTTGCAGGAGCTTCAAGACCAGACTCAGTCAGCAGGGGTCAAAGGCTTACCAGGAATGAAGAGATTTAGAGTGTTGTGCTCTTCCCTGGATCCCTGTTGGCACCCAGATGTCTGTGATAGTCAATCACTGCTTGCCCCGCCCATTCTCTGTTCTCTTTACATAAAAGAAGCCTGAATTCTGGCTCTCTTAAAATGGATTTGAGGAACTGCTAAGGCCCCTATCTTCTCAGCCTGGTGCCTTATTGATCGATAAACCTTTCCTTACTCCGAACTCTAACATCTTGAGTATTGGCCTTTTGAAGCATTGGGCACATGAACTCTTGAACCGGTAGGTAACATGCTGGGATTTTAATTTTTCTTTCTTTTTTTTTGTTTTGTTTTGTTAGTTAATCCTCATCCGAGTATTTTTTCCCATTGATTTTTAGAGAGAGTGGTAGGGAAGAGGAGGAGACAGGGAGAGAGAAACATCAATGTGAGAGAGACATATTGATTGGTTGCCTCCCACACGTGTCTTGACCAGGGCCAGGGATTGAGCCTGCAACCAAGGTATGTGCCCTTGACCAGAACTGAACCGGGACCCTTCAGTCCTCGGACTGATGCTCTATCCACTGAGCTAAACCAGCTAGGGCACACTGAGATTTTAATATGGCTTCTCTGTATAAAAGTCACAAGGGAATGTCCAGTGTGGCCAGAGCACCTGGCTCTACAGGGGCCAGGCAGTGTCCAGCAGCCGAGTCCTTGGTGTGCGTTGCCTGGGCTGGGTGCCTGACAGCAGCCCCATCTCCTACTGTTGCTTGGAGAAATCAGTCCTAGTCTTGATATCCTGTTGTAGGGTCTGCTCAGCCTCTGACTTTTCCTTTCAAGCCTTGAATTTCAGCTCAGGGACTCCAGCTGGTTTGACACCTACTTGCCAATGTCAGCTCAGTTTTCACCCCTCCAAGAATTTACTATTCAGCAACCCAACCCTGCTTCCTCCAGCCCAAATACTGACCTAGTAAAGGCATGCTAGACCTCAGTGCTTATCTGTAAACTGAAGAGGGTGAATTAGGTAATCTCGAAAGTATTTTACAGCCCTAAAGTTGTTACTCTCAGTGTAAGACAAACAAACAGTAATCCTGTTGTAATAGGCTAGAGAAGTTTCTCTACAGAAAAAAATTCTTATACTGGTATTTGTTACAGATACAGTGTGTCCCCCCAAAATGTATTCACACTTTATCAGCTGATAGCTCAATTTTGAAAATGAAATGGATTTTAATAAACACTGCCTTTATAATTATTCAAAGTGTATATATATATATTTTTGGGGGGGACACCCTCTCTATATATTTTTAATCCTCACCTGAGGATTTTTTTTAAATTGATATTAAAGCTAGAGGAAGGGAGAGGGAGAGAGAGAACCATCAATCAGTTGCTTCACCAATAGGGGTTTAAACCAACCACCTGGGTATGTGCTCTGCCTGGGAATGGAACCCGTGAATTATTAGTGTATGGTACGATGCTCCATCCAACTGAGCCACACTGGCCAGGGTGCATTTGTCATATTTTGATATAAATACAAATGCTAAAAGTTTTATGTTTGCTTTGAAAGTCTAGTTAATGGTCAGCAAAAGGTTAAGGAATTTAGGGGAAAAAATCATCTGTTAGTCAGTACAAAGAATTTCATATCCTGAAAAAATAGAAGATCTCCTAGGGGCTTTTGGATGGACTGTGTTGTCTTTTCATAAAATGGTTTTGACTTACACCCTAATACAGTCTTAGTTCAGGTGAAGGCAAGTAGCTGGCTATTTGATAGGGCTATTTGCATTTCCAAGCTAATCAGTATTAAATAATCAGCTGGTAAAAGAAGAGTAAGAGGGTCATTGTGTGTATTTTATTATTGTGTAAACTCAGGAAAACAAACTGGGAGGCTGAGAGAACTCACTCAAATTCCAGCAGATAAGAAAGTGGCTGATGTAAAAGGTCTCTTAATGGGTGAGTTACTCATTTCCTGGAGAGAGAGCCAGAGAGACAGAGAGACAGAGACAGAGAGACAGAGACAGAGAGACACCCCCCCCTCCCCCAGGTTCAAGTGACTGTTATGCTTTATTAAGAAACAAAAACAAAATGTGGCGAGAATAACTGTATTTATTTCCAATACAGACCTTATTCTTAAGGTAAAAGTATCTTTTAAATCTTTAGCTTTCATTCCTCTATAACCAGATGGTTACTTTTCAGGATCTTTAATAGTTTGAATTAATTAATAATTATAATGTTTCATTGACCAATTCGGATCCAGGTTGATTGTAGCTCTAATTCAGTGGTTCTTAACCCCACCTAGCACATTAGAATCATCAAGGGTGAAGAAAAATATTGATGCTGGTTCCCACCCCAGAGAATTGATATAATCGGTTTGGGGTGGGACCTGGTCATCAATATTTTTCAAAAGTTCTCAGGTGATTGTCTTGGGTTGAAAGTTGTGGATGAAAAGGAGGGTTCTATGGAAAGAAACCTCACAGGGTGATCTGATCATAAATTGCTAACCAGGCAGGTTATATTCAGTAGCCAAGCCCCGGGGATATAACTTCTTTGGTAAAGCAAGCCCTTCCATCGTTTCTGTGCATCTGGATGATTACACTTATGAAATGCCCCCTTTCAGACCCTACCCTTAAAGAGCACATACTGCCCAGCTGGCGTGGCTCAGTGGTTAAGTGTCGACCTATGAACCAAGAGGTCATGGTTTGATTCCCTGTCAGGGCATATGCCCAGGTTGTGGGCTTGATCCCCAGTAGGGGACGTGCAGGAGGCAGCCGATCGATGATTCTCTCTTATCATTAATGGAGCCCTCAGACAGGAACGGAATGGGCAAGAGGATCAGCAAGAAAGAAGGTTAGGGCAGGTTTTTGTAGACCTGAACTAATACATTCCAGATTGCACCCTGTATGAAACAGGAGGAATGCATGAGCCCATGCTCAGGAAACACCCATCTGAACATATTACCTCCAAATCCCAGGATTTACATAGATTAAGTTCAAATTCCGCAACCAGACTTCCACTCTTAAATTTCTCAAGTCTCTTTTCATTCCTTAATCTCCTAGTTTTCCCATTCCTCTGACATCCCCACGTGGTCACTATACACACTTGCAAATCCCCCAGTTGGAGTTAATCTTCTCATATTCTCCAAGCTCTCCCTTTCATCCTGGGTGATAGCCCTTGTGAGTTTGCCTTTGGAGTAGACCTGGGTCTCAGGCACCAGACTATATGCACAGAGAGAGCCCAGAGAATGTCTTGTTCATCTTGGTACCTCCTTCCGGCGCTCAGCACAGCCTAGGTATTGAATGAAGGTAATTTGAAATAGGGATTTCTTATTAAAAACCAGCAAAAATGCCGACTGCGTGTTTCCTCTTACAAGCTGACATTAATACACATTACAAGTTGGCCCAACATAAAAAGCTGCTTAATGGATGGTAAAAGGCACTGTTATATAAATTCCTTTGCTTGAAGAATTTTTTCCTACCCGAATCACAAGGTGTTTTGATCCAGCTAACATAAGTAGTTATGTCAAGTCGTAGAAATGTTTGACAGAGGTGCAAAAGAATTATGTCTAAGGTCAGTTACTATTAGGAAACAAGTTTTCTGACCGAAAGAACATTTTTACAAATGATAATAAATAAACCTCTCACGGTCAGATTTTATGACCTTCCTGGACAAGCAATTTTTCTGTTATTGCTTGGTTAAAAAAACTAGATGGAATGGTCATGATAACCAAGCTTGACTTTTTGTCATTTATGAAGGTCATGTCATCAGCTGCATTGGGTGCAGGGCTGGACTTTATTCCATTGGTTGATAAGAGTTATCAACATTTTAAAAGACGGGGACTTTATATGAAAGCCAGCATTTTTATTGTCCGGTTCATAGTTGGTTTCGAAGCTCTGCCTGTTTTGGGCTTACGCTGATTGCTAAGAGCACTTTCATGCAGGGCTAGAGAGAATCTGGACATTGAGAAAGCCACCAGACGGAGGCCAAGACACGTGAACCCGGGCTATGCATTAAGGAATAACCAGCAGGTATGAGAGACTGACACAGTGAATGCACAATGAGCTACTCATTTTGAAAAGTGTTTATTGATTACTCCCGGAGGGCCTGGGCTAGGTGACAACTTTTTTATCTCCTTTGGTAAATATACAGCTTCCGGGATATGCTTCCCCTGCCCCCCAACTTACTCCAGAGAAAATAATGGAGTTGGGGAACATGGCCTCATTCATTCATTCATTCATTCATTCGTTTGTTTGTTTATTTATTTAATCTTCACCTGAGGATATTTTTCCCATTGATATTTAGACAGAGTGGAAGGGAGTGAGAGGGGAGAGAGAGAGAGAGAAATCAATTGGTTTTCTCCTACACATGCCTGGCCCAGAATTGCACCTGTAACCTAGGTATGTGCCTGAGACTGGGAGTCAAACCTGAGACCCTTCCATGTCTGGGTGGACACTCTAACCACTGAGCAACACCAGCCAGGGCCTCATAATGACTCTTCAGTGAAGGAATGAAGGTGTTAAAGGGGTCATTTCAGAATGCTAAGGTAGAAGACAGTTTGACTTGAAACCATTTTTGAAAATAGGGTCATTATTATAATAATAGTCTAAACAGGGTGACCCATAAATAAAAGTGACAGGGCCACATTAGCCATCCCAGACAGTTAAGAAAATGTACCTCCCCAGAAAGATCAGTTAAAAAAGCATAATTCCGCATAGAACCACTTGCAGATATGTTTCCTGATGGACATAGCAGGGACAAATTCAACATCAATATGACATTTAGAGACTTATTTCTGAATATCGATGCTCTCCTTCCTATACCGCCCTTCTCCAGGAGCTGGCCTTTAGTTTGATAAGTCCTATTAGCTATTTTTAATACACAGACGTGAGAGAGCTGAAGGGTACATGATTTGCTTGCCAGCAGTTGGATTCGAGGAGGTCCAGGCATTGAGCCAGATTCTGGAGTGAGGCAGAAATGGAGACGAGACAGCAAAGCTCACAGGCTTTTCAGACTAGAACAGAGAGAATGCAGATTTAAAACTAGGGTTTAATTCGAATAGTAATTTAGAGTACGTGTTGATTTAGGAAGATCTGAAAGATACAGAATTAATGGGAAGGTTAATGATGGGCCTGGTGAAGTGAGAGAATGAGGGCAGATTATGGAATATGCTTAGCTCCTGATCATTATGTATTTTAATACTTAGGTGGGGAAGACTGGTAGCTAAAAATAAATAGTGATACATTTTTAAGCAGTAGATGTCTTCCCTTGCCTGCATTTCTAACCTTATTTCATGAACATGAATGTGAGTTTGAAAGTAAAGGAACCTATTAATAGGCAGCAAGGCAGAAAGACTGTATTAATTCTTCAGTGTGTGAGTTAGGGAAGTAATAATTGAGACTGGAGAATTGTCATTATTTGTAATATTTACTTATATATTTGGCTCCTTGTTCTACAGATAATTTAGGCAGAAACGACAGGCAACGTAGGACAACACCACACGGATGCCACACTCCTATATCCAGTCATCTCCCATCTCTAGAACCCAGATGGGAAAATAGAATAAACCCTAGTTTCTATGGATATAAGTAGATGTTACAAGATTCATGCATTAAGTCATTTCAGTACTTTTCAACCATGAAGAAACTACTCAGGCTCTTACTCATTATTTATTTATGTTAATTTTAGACATGGTTATAATAAGCTGGGTTATCTGGGTTTATCCAGCTCACAAAAGACCAGAGCTACACATCTCCTTGGCATTAACAAATACAAAAGGGCTTTCACGTCCATTATTAGCTGCTCGCAGCAGACACAGCAATAACATCAGGACGTGGCAGTTGACTGCCTGACAGCCCCAAGAAGACAGATGACTTCTAAACAGTAGATACAGAAACCACAAGAATATACTGTTCTACAGCCGTGATTGGAGGGAGAAAGAAGGCACGTGTCGCTCTTCCCAGGAGGCAGTGCCACAGTTCAGACACAGAATCCCAAATAAGTACAGAGGTCATCCAGTCTAGCCACCCAGTTGGCATCTCTACAGTTTTCCTCCGAGGCAGTTGGACAGCCTCTCCTTAGGTGCTGTCAGTGATGGGATTCTATCCAGCTGACAAAAAAACTGTTCATGACGAATTTTATGAGTTAACTTGGCTGGATCATGGTACTCAGATATGTGGTCGGATATTATTCTGGATGTTTTTGTCAGGGTGTTTGAGAATTAACTAATATTTATTTATTCATTTAATTTGAATGAACTCACATTTAAATTGGTGAACTGAGTAAAGCAGATTGCCCTCTGTAATATGGGTGGGCCTCATCTAATCAGTTGAAGGTCTGAATAGAACAAAAAGCTGACCTCCTCTAAACAAAGAGAATTCTGCAGCAGGTGGCTTTCAGACTTGAACTGAAGCCAGCCTTATCTTTCCTCTAAGTCTGTAGCATATTGGCCTACCCAGCTGATTTTGGACTTGCCAGCCTCCATAACCATACAAGTCAACTATTTAAAATATCTATCTATTATCTATCTATCTATCTATCTATCTATCTATCTATCTATCTATCTATTTCTTATTGGTTCTATTTCTCTGAATAATTCTGAATCAGAATCTTTTTTAAAAATCAGATTATAACACATTGCATAACTCTGATTGTGCCATTACTTTGTTAAAAATTCTTGATGGCAAAACTTCCTTGTAGCGTTATTTATAATAGCAATGAGTTGGAATTAACCTAAGTATTCATCAATAGTGAGTTGAATAAATGGATTGAAATAATAGGACATATCCCATATAGTAGAATACTATAACTTTGTAAAAAAAATGATTGAAATAGCACTAATCTATGTGTGGTGACATAAAAAGCTGTCCAAGATATATTCTTTTTTTTAAAAAAATATATTTTATTGATTTTTTACAGAGAGGAAGGGAGAGAGATAGAGAGTTAGAAACATCGATGAGAGAGAAGCATCGATCAGCTGCCTCCTGCACACCCCCTACTGGAGATGTGCCCGCAACCAAGGTACATGCCCTTGACCGGAATTGAACCTGGGACCTTTCAGTCTGCAGGCCGACGCTCTATCCACTGAGCCAAACCGGTTACGGCCCAAGATATATTCTTAGTGAAAATTTTCAAATTGCAGTGAAGTACACATAATATGATCCCATATTATGTTACACCACATAATTATATATGATGTAGTCTTGTCTGAAAATAGTATTAAAAAATATCTAACCCTGCTAACTCTGAGGGCTTCCTATGCACATGTACGTTTAAAGACCTTTACATGTATTAATTCATTTCATTAATTCAGTCCAACAAATATTTATTGCAAGCTGTACTAAGTAATTGGCATTCAACAGTGGTTCTCAACTGGGGGGAGGGAGGAAAGAGGGGGGAGAAGGAGAGGGAGAGGGAGGGATAGGGGGGAGAGAGAGAGAGAGAGAGAGAGAGAGAGAGATCTGCTGTCCCACCTATCCATGCATTCATTGGTTGCTTCTTGTATGTGCCGTAACTGGGGATTGAACCCGAAACCTTGGTGTATCGGGCTCTAACCAAGTGACCTACCTGGCCAGGGCTATGACACCTCTTTGAATTTTTCCCCAGAGAGACTGAATACAGAGAACATAGATGAAAATATTAATACAAAGACTAATACTTGATGGTAGAGTGCTCCAAATATATCAGGGCTCTTTGCCTACTTTATCACTGATCTGGAAAATAACTATACAAGGCAGAGATGGATATAGTTATTTTAAAGATATAAACTTGGCTGAGAGAAGTTTAGTAATTGCTAAGGGTCCCATAAGGGAAAACCAAAGAGAACTTGCAACTCATTATTAGATACCACTGTGCCTTCTGAGAGTAGATGGTAGATCTAGGGAGCCAGAAAGTCTTTCGGACTTGTATCTTCTCATGGGCTTACCATTAAGATGATGGGAAGTCACATTTGGGTGAAGCATGTCTTTGTGGCTGACATATAAATTGGATCTAAAATGGGACTGTAGCTCTGAGATCTGAGTTTGTGAAACACACGGTTCAATAACATAAAATACAGTGATTTGAATATTTCAACCAACTCAGTTTTCCACAATTAGAATCTGGGTGAATAATATCTACAGATAATTTCTGAGGCTCAAGTCATTATTTGTCCTTCATCCAAATTGTCAGAATATCTACCAAAGCTACTAACAGGAGACAGTTGAGATGGGTTGAAGATTCACTTCCTCTTCCTTTCCACATCACTTGGGCTTGACTCGTGAAGGAGCTAGCTATGGAAAGGGTCTTCACCGCCTAAACATTGGCCAATCGGCCTTTGAAATGACTAGAAGTTACTCTAACCTGGTCAAAGTGAAGGTTACAACTTGTCTGTGATGAGTGTAACCTGTTTGCTAATAGTCCTTACTTGGCAGTATTTAGCATTTCACTTTTCTATTTGTGATGCCTAGATGTCCATGTTAACACCAGTTGAGGGCACATGGTAGGAAGGAACCCCATGGCAGTTCTGTCCTTGTTATTCTTCCTGCGCTATAGCCACATTTTTAAAGCGTTTCCTGATAGTAACACTATTTGGGGCCTTTTATCGTGTGTCCTTAGGCACAAAATTCAACTTGAAATGAAAAATGGAATTTTATGTGCATGTGTGTATATAAAAGCTGGAAATTGAGATAAGTATTCTAAAAATGTCTATGAGACTTTATTCAGAGAGTTGTGTTACTTGTTATTTGCTCAGGCTCATAAACTGGGACAGGATGAGTATGGACTGAAAGATTATATATTTAAAGAAGCTGAGAAATAGTCTAAAATGATGAGTACATGAAAAAGTCAGATAATACGGCAAGCAGTTTTTATCCTTGATAAGACTATTTCTTTGAGTCTTGAATCTTAAAGACCAGCTGGAGGGAGGATGAAGAGATTGGAGCTATTGTGGAAAAACAAAACAAAACAACAAATTCTTCCTTTTCCCGTGCTTCTCTGCCAATAAATATTAATTGACCTTCTCCATTGACTTTCCTCATTGTCATCCCGCACTTAACTTTTTAAACATTCTAAATTTGTAAGATTAAATCCAAGAAAAATTGGACCTTTAGCACCAATGTAATTTATATTTTCAATTCCCGCGAACCTGGGAGTCTCCTTTTATTTCTCTTTCTCATGGATAAAACTTACAGAAACCTGTAAATACATGCTTATTACCAGCATACAATTTATGTACACATAGGCAATTACAAATAAATAGTTGTCATATAGTCCAGCTTTGTCTGATTTAGAAATAAATCTCATGTTTATGTAATCTTGCCTTAGCTTGTCTTGACGAGTTCTTAGTTCTGTTTGTTCAGCCAAGTTATTTCCTGTACAGAGCCTGCCTTTGCCTGGAAATTGGATTTTATTTTTATTTTTTGCTTTACATCACTTCTCACTACATCTGTTTTGAAGTGATGCCATACACGGTTTGTGGTTGCTTTAGTGAATCTCACCCATAGTGGTCATTGAAGTGAGGAGGTTCTTCCGGATCTACTGATTCCCTGGATCATTCCTTTTGTAATGAATCAGTTTCTTTGGACTTTACAGGGTTTGTCTCCTCAACTTTACAGAAGTAATTTGTTCTTAATTAAGCATGACTTAACAGAAAGAGAACTACATTGAGTGTTGGGGAATCTTGGCTAGTCTCAGTGTGTCCCCTACCAACCCACCGCGGTGACTTTACTTCCTGTTAACTTTATCAGCAAAATGAAGGAGAAGGACTATATCAATTGTTTTTGATTCTGAGTCCATAGTAAAAGTATTTGAGGAACTTTAAAAAATACTACCCCTGCCGAAACCGGTTTGGCTCAGTGGATAGAGCGTCGGCCTGCGGACTGAAAGGTCCCAGGTTCGATTCTGGTCAAGGGCATGTACCTGGGTTGCGGGCACATCCCCAGTAGAGAGTGTGCAGGAGGCAGCCGGTTGATGTTTCTCTCTCATCGATGTTTCTAACTCTCTATCTCTCTCCCTTCCTCTCTGTAAAAAATCAATAAAATATATTAAAAAAAAAAAAATACTACCCCTTGGCCATAGCAGACAAGCTAAATCAGATTCCCTTGAATTAAGACCTGGGCATTGGCATTTTTTTAAAAGCTCAACCAGGGTTAGAAACCAATGGATGAACCATTTATGTGGGCCTTTCCAAGTTTATGATTCCCTTATTATTTTCCCTTATACTTTCTGACTTGAACTCCTTCTCCTACCTAATCTTTATTTTTATTTTTTTTATTGATTTCAGAGAAGAAGGGAGATAGAGAAATAGAAACATCAATGATGAGAGAGAATCATTGATTGGCTGCCTCCTGCATGCCCCACCCTGGAGATCGAGCCCACAACCCGGGCATGTGCCCTGACCGGGAATCGAACCATGACCTCCTGGTTCATAGGTCTACACTCATCCACTGAGCCACTGCGGCCGGACTCATATTTTTCCTTTGAAATATTTGCTGCTTGTTCTGCTCCCTCTACAGATATTTAGGTTAATTCCTACGTCTTTATCCTGCCATCCCTGAACTTCAGCCCATTTAATTTTGGGCACTAGGAACCTAAATAACAGTCGTAGTCATGAGGTGGAAGGAGTCCCTTTCCCTTGGACTGGTACCTTTTTGGATGTTGCTTTTTCTACCTTTGGGGGAAACTTTCAAAAGTCCCTTTAAAAATTTTCTGAGGAGGGGAAAGTCATCTGACATGACTTTCTTTAGGTTCCTTTGAATTTGACACTTAAAATTATAGAGCTAGGTGCAGAATAGTACAAAAGCTACTGGTTAAATTGAAGAAAGTTATGCTAGAACTAGGGTCATTTGAGAGCATCAGCCTCAATGTGGGAGGAGAGGAGAGCAATTGTAACGCCTACTAGGGGTGCTCAGCCATAAGCCGGGCTCACGGCTGGTGAGCGCAGCAGTGGTGGCAGGAGCCTCTCCTGCCTCTGCCTCTGTTGCAGGCAGGCGGTAAGGAGTGAGGGGTCCCGACTGCGAGAGCCCTGGATTGCGAGAGAGGGATGTCTGACTGCCGGCTTAGGCCCGATCCCTAGGGTCCTGGACTGTGAGAGGGCGCAGGCCGGGCTGAGGTATCCCCCCAACCAGTGCACAAATCTGTGCACTGAGCCTCTAGTTTAAATATAAAAGAAAACTAAAGCAGTCACATTTTACTGAATTAAAAAACTTTGAATCAAAAAAATAAAAGAAAGAAAGAAAGACAGCTTCAGCCTCAGAGTGTGACCTTAAGTCTGTGGATTCCATATGAAAATAGGCATGAGGCCCTGGCCTCCCAATAGCTCAGTTGGCTAGAGCATCATCAGGATATGGAACAACAAGTCGATGTCTCTCTCCCTCTCTCTCTCTCTCCCTCCCTTACATAAATAAATCTTTAAAAATAGGCATGAATAAAATGACT
This sequence comes from Myotis yumanensis, assembly GCF_028538775.1. Taxonomy (NCBI): domain Eukaryota; kingdom Metazoa; phylum Chordata; class Mammalia; order Chiroptera; family Vespertilionidae; genus Myotis; species Myotis yumanensis. The sequence continues at coordinate 200,628,150 of NW_027223753.1, read as the reverse complement.
AAGAATGTAATAGGGAAGAATGCCCGTTCTGTCAATCTCTGAGCCATACGGTCACCTAGCTAGAGCTATTTTTACCTATGTATTTGTCATTCTTGACTATAAACCATTTATTTACATCATGAATATCTCTAAGGACCTAAAAGCACTTTATGTCATTTTTAATTAATCTTAAGATCTGGCTAAGGTGACTAAAAGGCCTGTCTCCCCATATCCAGTTGTGGCTATAAGTGCATAGATGTAAGTTGGTGGTGTTTATGGGCCCTGCTTCAAAAGTTACCAGGGGTGAGTGCTGAAATGATGAGGATCTTAGCTAATATTTTGGGTCTGGGGCTATGAGAGCTTAGGGAGCCCAAGTGCTTTGGGGAAGGGTGGTGGTTTTATAGGGAGAGGAAGCACTTGTTCTAAGTGCTGACCAGCTGCATCAGGCAAATCCTCCCAAATGGAAAAGGAGGGGCTGCTTGGGAAGATGGCTGTCTCAGCAACTTCTGTCTCATGCTTCTCTCAGGGGAAAACCTTCAGTCCTCTAGTGTTGTCCATGTAACATTCTATCAGGAGTGAACACCTTGGTTCTGGTTAAACAGCTAATACTGTTGACAGCTGTGCCAGTTAGGGTTAGGACCAACTATTAATTAATGTGGGCTGTAAAGTGTAGTGTGCTTCTCTAACTTTCTGTTTTTCCTAAGAAGAAAATAATAAATATTTTAAAAATATATACCAATTAGAAACTCAAACCATCAATATAATAGGAAGAAATTCAAACTTGTTTGACATTAAATTTATATATACATGTGTATATATATGTGTGTGTGTGTGTGTGTGTGTAGTATATCAAAGCCAGCATCATTTTTTAATCAGTTTTTATTGTTGACACTATTCTAGGTGTCCCCCATTCCCAGCATAATTTTTAATGGAAGCTTTAGAACTTTTTGTGCTGAAAGACAAAGAACCTCATCACCACCACTAGTACTCCTGGTTTAGAAATATTGACCAATGTAATTAGACATGAGAAAGTAATGAGAGGCATAAATATTTGAAAGGTGACACAATTTTCATTATTTGCAGATGATGATAATATATTCAGAAAAACAAAAGTAAAAAATGTTATTAGAAACAATGAGAAATTAGTAAGGTGGTTCATTTCACACACACACACACACAAGTATTAATTCATTCACAGCTAAGTATAATGTATTAATCATGTTTTTCTTTTAAAAAACAATCTCCAAATTGATAGTTTTCCTATATATAAAGAATAGTTGGTTGCCCTGGCCAGTTTGGCTCAGAGGATAGAGCATCTGCCTGTGGACTGAAGGGTCCCAGGTTCAGTTACGGTCAGGGGCACATGCCCAGGTTGGGGGCTCCATCCCCAGTGGGAGGCATGCGGGAGGCAGCCGATCAATGATTCTCTCTCATCATTGATATTTCTGTCTGTCTTTTCCTCCCTCTTCCTCTGTGAAATCAATAAAAATATATTTTAAAAAAATAGTTAAATAATATTGTGGGGCAAAGTTACTGATTACAGTAGCAGCCAAGAAAAAAAAAAGATACTCAAAATAAAATTGAGAAGAAATGGGTAGAAATTAGGTGAAGAAAATTAATGCTCTCCAGAGATTTAACATAAAAAGATCAGAAGAAATACTCTGATAAAGTGCTTGAGTTGGGCATGATATCCCAAAGGGCATGTTCAAAATCAGTTAAGATGATCACTAAACTATCTTCTAAGGAGGGCAGTTTTTGGTGACTAGAGGGTCATTTGTGGTTGAACATCAAGACAAGTTTGAGAAGACAAGTTGAAGAATTGGATTGTTTGCAAACCACTCCCTATTTCAGCCCCAGTTATAGCTGATAATGAATAAGAACAGGCATGTCCAATAGGGATTTTTCTGTGAGGGTGTGTTTTGCAAAACCTGTTCTCCGTATTTCCTATGAAAACTCCAGTTACGGTCACTAAGGTTTTTGCTTGAGAAGATTTTTTAAAGGGCATCAAAGACATGGGGAATTCACATATCATGGTAGCCTGAGCCATGGAATAAACACAAAGACAACTATGTGGGCACCATGCCACCCCTCCCTGAAACCAGGGGACATCTGAAATCTGGGTTACCTTGGGAAAATGTTTGCAATATTTTATTTTATTTATTTTTATTTTATTTTTACTATTTTAAAATATTTGTTGTTGAAGGTATTACATATGTCTCCTTTTTTTTTCTCCCAGTGACCCCTTCTAGTCCGCCCCCACCCCCCACCCCAGGCCACCACCACCCTATTGTCTCTGTCCATGGGTTATGCATATAGGTTTGCAATATTTTAGGCGAAGTTCTAATAACCTCTATAATAAGAGTGGTCTTATAATATAGTTAGGAAGAGACAAATCAAAAAGCAAAAGGGCAAAGGCAGTTAAAAAAATAAAAGATACAAATGGTCAATTAAGCATAAAGAAAGCACACAACTTTACTAATGAAGGTAAAGCACATTGGTGAGATATGAATTGGCAGTATTTTTCTACAGGTTAATTTTGAATTTTATTTATTTATAAACTTAAATAAAATAAATCATTACCTTTCACCTATTAATCACAATTCTGAGAATTTACCCTAAAATTTCATCAGAAACATACGCAAAAATGTATGTAGAAAAGTGTTTATTGTAGAATTGTTTGTAACTATAAATGTTGGAAAGAACTTAATCAACCATCAGATATTTGTTAGATAACTTATAGTATAACTACATTACAGAATGCTATGCACCCATTAACAATGATATGGCAGACCAGTGAGATATCTGACATGGTGAAATTTGCATGATCTGTTGTTAAACAAAACAGGCAATTTATACAAAAAGATGTAAGTTGTGGTATTATTTGGCTAAGGAACATTCCTCTACGTTTGTATCAGATTCTTATGTATTCTACAAACACAGTTTACATGTTTAGAAGGTGGAATTGTGGGGGATCTTAATAAGTTCTGTGCTTCTCTATGTTTCCTATTTTTATGTGAAATAGGCATGACTAACTTGCATGATGATGATAATGAAAGATTTATGGCCCCGTCAGATCTTTTACTAGGATTTTACTATTCCTTGGAAAATATTTGTGTTCTGACTTGACTCTAGTTTGTAACTTTAAACCCTGCTCATTTAAAATGAAGCAACAGCTCTCTCTTTCTCCCTCAGGGCGCTACATCTTTCCTTGTATATATTGGCATGCAAGAGCTGGAACAAGAGTGAGTCGGTGTCTTCTCACCAGCCCCAGCAGTGTTTACCGGTAAGAATATTACTATTATGGCACCTGTCCCAATGTAAGTCACATTATGCAATTTTACTGAACCGAGAACTTTGTGTGTGTGTGTGTGTGTGTGTGTGTGTGTGTGTAACATTCCAAGAAGTGAGCTAGTAAAACAATAAAAGAAGTGCTGGATGAGAGCTCCTGGGAATGCATTGTATACACTTTCAGACACAAGACCCGAAACCTAGCTAGCGGAAGGACTGCGTGGACAATTGGACCATTTTTCTTGCTACTTTCTATGTTTCTTACAAACCAAACCAATGTTTGCAGCTACTCTTGTGTTTAAATCCAAGTAAGCTACCTTCAAGTTACTTTTTAACATGCCTGTTGAAAAGATAGAATACATACTTTTGGGAACATGGGGATTGAGAAAGGCAGAACACTTGGGTCAGGTAGCCAGTTCTCCAGCTGTGTAATGTGATGTTTATAATGTTAATGCATCTTTTTAGAAAATATATATTTTTATTGATTTCAGAGAGGAAAGGAGAGGGAAAGAGAGAGAGAAACATCAATGATGAGAAAGAATAATTGATTGCACCCTGCACACCCCCAACCAGGGATTGAGCCCACAACCTGAGCATGTGCCCTGACTGGGAATTGAACCGTGACCTCCTGGTTCATAGGTCAATGCTCAGTTGGGCCAATGCTTATATATCTTTTAACCTACAAAGAAGTTATTAGCCTAGAAAGAGAAATCACTTAAATGTAGGATACAGAGAAGAGGATAGAATCTTACCAGTGAAATATCCTAGCAGCATGTGGATTCTTTGAGGTACTTTTAGCGTATAGTAGAATTTACACGAAAAAAAAATGTAATCTGCCGTAATGTCTGTTCTCTCATGTGCACAAATTTGTGCAGATGAGGGAATAAATGTGTGTTTGCTCCAATACCTGTTCCTTTGAATCAGACTGTGTTTAGTAACCTTCATCCTAAACTGCTAATGAACCACATCTACTTTTCTGAATTGCTACTAAATTATTAGGCTGAACATTTATTTTAAATAATGTCTGAAGAAAGATAGCTAACAGACTACTTTTCAGCCCAGCAGGTCAAGTAAATTTGCCCTACTGAGTGGTTACTAGGTTCAGAGTAGGATTTGTAAAGGGAATTATTGGGGAGGCAGGAACAGATGATAAATTCCTTTATTTGTGCCTTTTACCTCCACTTAAAAATGCTGCTTAATATTTTTCTGCAAGTTTTTATTATTTTGTACTGCCCACTTCCTATAGAGGAAGGAAGAGTTAGAACTCAGTGATAAACTAGACAATGACAATGGTTCAGTGGGCCATGGTGTCTTCTTCCTTTTGTGTTTCCAGCATTTGCCTGCTGCTAAGGCAATCAGAGCATGTGGCATATAAGTAGGGCATAGAATTCACTACTCAGCACTTCAGTCATCGAGTCACCATTCTGGACATCTGTGTCAGCTGTAAGAAAACTGTGAATGAGATGAGCTAGAGCACTGACTCCAAGCTGGATCTTACCATTTTGTTCACATTTTGAAGGCTATCCAAATGATGTTTAAAGATGCTCCTAGACACCCCAGTATCTATGATGACGCTTGCTCTCCACAGCTACCTAAACTTATTTCATTATGATTTGCCAAAGGTTGAGAGAAGGCGTAACCAAGAACTAAGAAAATAGGTCTAAAATAAAAAAGAACAGCAACAAAAATAATCAAATGCTGAATGGCTGCCCACCCATTGTGGCTCAGTGAGTGAGCATCGACCTATGAAACAGGAGGTCACAGTTTGATTCCAGGTCAGGGCATGTGCCTGAGTTGCAGGCTCGATCCCCAGTGGGGGGTGTGCAGGAGGCAGCCAATTGATGATTCTCTCTCATTGTTGATGTTTCTATCTCTCTCTTCCTCTCTGAAATCAATAAAATTTACATATATATATAAAGCACTGAATGGCTACAATTGGTGGTCTAACCAGGAAGCAAAATGGCTCCAGAGTAGAATGCAAAGGATAAAAATAGGGACACATTTGGGTAGAACAGAAAAAAAAACATGTGCAGTCAAAACAGAGCAATGTGACTATGGCTCTGAATCCATTGTTTTCTAAAGTTGAGGGTGATAAACATATTACATGTCTTTATTCTAGGGAACTTTTTTTCAAAGACAGAATTCTGATTCTCAAGGAGTGAGCTCTCTGTCTTTAAAGTCTGTCCCTGTCTTTTTCACACGGTGTCAGAAGGGGGATGCATTCAAAGGGGATAGAAGTACTGTAATTCCCCACAACGAAGTAGTAAAGTTACATCCTGCTGGCTAGAGCAGTTTCCTTCCAGACAACGGTGATCTTCTCATAAACAGCTGGCGTTGCCTGAAAAGGAGGTATTGTTGGTAAGTGAGCCAACGTCCTAGGGGCTGGGACTGGGCCAGCATCTTATATAACAAACATGCTGCTGATCCACTTTTGTTTGTTTTCCCAGACAAAAATGACTGCAACATATTTCAGGGACCAGGCAAAAGCATTGTCTTTGTAACGCCTTAACATGCTAGCAATAGTAGATGTTCTAAATTGCTAAACTAGACAATACCCACTTTTAGATACCACAAAAAACCCAGTTAAAAGCTCAATGATCAAGTAGTTGTTTATATATTACTTTTGTAAAATGATTACCAGTTTTGGCTTTTTTTTTTTTTTTGAGTGGGAGGGAGACTTGGAGTGTTGCCGAAGAAGAAAATAAACCCATACTTCTGAAAATATATTCTTTACTTCCTTTCACCAGACAGAACAGGAACGAATGATTTAGTGGGACACATGCTACATTAACTTTTAAACCCTTGGATACTTTGGGCAAATCATTTACTCTCCCTGAGCCCCCGGTCATTCATTTGTAAAACGAGGATAAGAATACTTCCACTGACTATGCACGGTCTGATTAAACTGGTCAAATGAGATATTGCACGTGAAAGCACTTATCAACTGCAAAGTGTGACACTACTGTAAGGACTGAAGGGTCACCTTTGTTTTCCTTGGAGCAGATGCTGGTTCTGGAGCACTGAAGTAGGGGAGACTCCACCCCAGTTCTATCTCATTTCCCCAGGTCTGAGAGGCTAGAGAAAGAAGTGAACCCTGAGAGGTGGAAACTCCTATTTATCCAATAATGTGCCCAGAAAAAGAATTTTGGGACTTTTCCCTCCAATGAATTAAGATTCCCTTCACGTATTTATTTTATTGTTATTTTATTTTATTTTTTTTAGAGAGAGTGGAAGGGAGGGGGGAGAGACACAGAGAGAGAAACATCGATGTGAGAGAGACACATCGATTGGTTGCTTCCTACATGTGCCTGACGAGGGCAGAGGACCTAGTATGTGCCCCCTGACTGGAATTGAACCTGGGACCCTTCAGTCTGCAGGCTGATGCTCTATCCACTGAGTCAAACTGGCTAGGGCAAGAGTCCCTTCATTTAAATGTTAGAGAAATGCATTCATTATCTAGGTTTTTGTCCAATTCTGCTTATCTAGACCTGTGTTGTCTAATACAGTCGCCACTAGTGACTTGTGGTCATTGAACTCTTAAATATGACTAGTCACACACTGAGATGTGCTATCTGTGAAAAATATATGCCAGAGTTTGAAAACAATAGTCCAAAAGAAAAAAGTGAAATACCTTAATATTTTTTTATACTGATTACATATCATAATATTTTGGACCTATTAGGTCCAAATATATTGTTCAAATAAGTTTTATCTGTTCTTTATTTTAAAAAATGCAGCTACTATAATATTTATAATTACATATATGGTTCACTGTGTATCACTGCTCTCGACAGAGGGGAAGGAAAGACATGAGTCCTAATGGCCTTATTTACACGCTTTTTGCATTCTAGTCTCTATCCAACCTAGTGCAGGGCTGTGTTTCCTTTTCAGTCCAATTCTTAGGCAGCCAGTTCATTTGGGAAGTACATGAAGAAACCAAAGAAAGATCAACAGGAAGGCCACTCCATCACCCTTACAGCACATGGCACAATGTAGGTCCACAGGATTCCTTCCTTCCTTCCTTCCTTCCTTCCTTCCTTCCTTCCTTCCTTCCTTCCTCCCTCCCTCCCTCCCTCCCTCCCTCCCTCCCTTCCTTCCTTCCTTCCTTCCTTCCTTCCTCCCTCCCTCCCTCCCTCCCTTCCTTCCTTCCTTCCTTCCTTCCTTCCTTCCTTCCTTCCTTCCTTCCATCCATCCATCATGCATTCAATAAAATGGTGAATGGAGAAATTTGCAACTTCATATCTCAAAAAGACAGAACAGGAATGGATGATTTCTCTCTTTTCACACTTATGAGTTCTGAAAAGGGATTTGATTTGGTTTTCTAATGTCCTGTGTCCAAATCACTTACTAAAATCTGTTTTACAGGGTTTATATGCATTTCTTACCTCCCTTCTGAAGGTTTAGGTGCCTTGAGGTCAGGAAATGTGTTTTACATATCTGGCTTTGTATCTTAAGAGGTGCTCAGTAAATGCTGACTATTCTTTTTCTTACTTTTTTTGTTGTTGTTGACTATTCTGACCATAATTAAAATTTGAACCTAAAATGCTGTATCCTTGATTTGATGTTGATGACATATGCCTTTTTTTTTTAAATATAGCTTTGTAATTTAAGATGCATTGCATTGTCTTTTTATCTGTTTTAAAAAGTCTTATTTATAAAGTACCTCTAGTAGTACTTAATTTAAGAATGAATACTATCTTCCCAGATTAGATCCCAGGCTGATGAAGGAGCACTTATTCCTAAAATACAGTCCTCACTCACTTTTGTCATTTAGCAACAAACTAAAAATTGTCCCAGGAACAAACTGATAAAGCCTGTGTGAGATAAGAGAACAATAAGAGAAGAACAACAGCCGCATTAACCTGGTGGCTGGGGAAGGAGAACTCAGCAGGGGTGGGGGGTGGGGGTGGGGGCGGGAGTGGGGCGGTGGTGGAGCAGGTTGGAGTCAGGGAACAGCCCAGGGCACAGTGAAAGCTCAGGGGCTCCCCGCCCAGCAAACCCCCAGAGTCTGAACAGCCTCAGCCAGGGTCGCAGGGAGGGCTTGGGGGTAGGGCTGAGCGGGCTGCAGGGATCAAAGAGAAGCAGGAAACCGCCAGCCCAGTGTTGCTCTTTGAGCAAAGATAATGGAGTCCTCTGGGGTGCAGAGAATGAACACACAGAGAGATTTCAAAACACAACAGACCAGAGCTGATCGAATTCCTTTATTCTGTACCTGGAACTCACCAGGCTTCGCCTCAATTCAAAACCTCTCTATATTGAATTACGGGCTGGGAAAAAATAAAAGGGCGTCTTAGCGAGTGTTTTTCAAACCGTGGGTCCATCTCTCCTCAGTGTGTGGAATCTATTCAGTGGGTGGAGATTTGTATTCAAAAAACGAAATAAAATACAATGGACAGTAGAAGGGATTAGTAAGTGCGAGGGATAAATATTGTCTTGTGAAAATTTTCTTGTCTGTGTGCATTTTTTTTACTATGGATCTCAGTCAAACCGTGAAACTCAGGAAAAACAGATCTAGTCTATCCCCCTGCCTTATCACTGCGGCACATAAAATCAGTCCTAGGAAATGAGGCCTTGGGGAATGGAGATCCCCCCCGCCCCCCCCCCCCCGCCCCCCCCTTCTCATGGAGGCATCCCCCCTGCATCCTACAGATGCAGACTAATGTAGAAGCCACAGACCCAATGCAGCCCCCATGGAATCAGTCACTTCTCTGGAAAGAGGCCCAGGATCAGGCATTTCATTCTGATGAAGCTAATGCTGTTTGTCAGAAACCGTGGGCAACCTCCCTTGAAAGCTCCTAATTAAGGAGAGGGAATGAAGGGGGCAAAGGTATTAGCAGGCCTCCAAGGCGAGGCAGCCACTTGGCCACCACTCATTAGAGAGCCTGCGAACCGGGCTCTATTTAAGGCAAGTCTGGGCGGCGGGAGGGAGAAATGAACCCGTGCGGTTCAGCTGCTCCTCTCCTTATCCCCAGCTCTGCTCTCAGCTTTCGTGTCTCGCCTTGATTTATTTCTGGACGTTTTAGTCAAATTCAGGTTGCAATCTGCTTTATGATTTAAAAAGCAGACAAGAGTGTATATAGAAAGGCCCAGACAGAGAAGAGGGCAGAAACTGTATAAAAGATTCCGACCAAGTGTAAGGACATTCCCGAACCGCTCTAGACGACCACCAGTGACCCAGCAAACGCATTGCTTTCCATTTCTGGGTCTCATGAAATTAAACATCAATTCAGAGTCGACCAGGGAAAGGAAGGACCCTTAACGACAGACTTCATTATTTTCCCCAAAGCCTGAAAGACAGGGAGAGAAGTGTGTGTGTGTGTGTGTGTGTGTGTGTGTGTGTACTCCTTAAAAGAAGACAGAATCAAGTTGTGTAACTATAAAAAGGCAGCTCTTGTCCCACCCCAACACAAAAGAAAGTGCTGATGGTTTTACAATGGCGTGGCCACTAAAAATACCATTTAGAGATGAGGGAACTTCTTTATCGGCCCAAGAAATCAAAGTAAACCATCGGAAACCCAAGCCCCAGGAAATCCCGCTGCTCAGACACAGTATCCAGTGTTGACACTGAGACCGCGGATCGCTTTCCGAGAGCCAGGCTGCCTGGCTGCCTGGCTTAACCTCCAGCGCAGCCTTCCCTGGGCGTTCCGTTCAGGGAGACAGACATTCTCTCAGCTGTATCAGAGACATGGATTTTAGCTGTAATTATGGTCTGCTGATCTGGGGTAGCCCGAGTCAAACAGACACAATCAGCACCTTATCATTAGGGGAGCAGCCCCGTCTCTCCCTGGAACAGGGCATTGGTCTGGGAGAGAGACTGTTGTGAAGAGGTTGCCTGCTGCTGCCAGCTTTGCCTCTATCTAATCTTTTAGGAGCTTGGTTTCTCCAAATGAAGAAATGTGTGCCACCCTTGAGTTGCTGGAAAACCCCCACACAAAGGCCGTGTTTAAACATGTCATACCTGGGCCCTGAGTTGCTGTGGACAAGTTTGTGCCATTCCATTGTCTCCCTCCCAGCCACCCACCCTGGGAAACTGGCACAGAACGGGTCTTCGTCTGTGTTTTTCTGTCCTTTCTTCCCAGCCCTTCCCCTCCGCTCAGTTAACCTCGTCTGAAGCCTTGGGGACACGCTGTCATCTGTTAGCACAGAGGAAGATTGCAGGTTCAGTGGTTGCTTTCTCCCAATTTGTATTTTTGTTTTTTTGTCTCCTAATTTTAAAACAAAAAAATGAATCTCTAATAGTGGGAATTTCAAGTTAGTTGAAAGCCAGTATTAAAGATAATTTTGAGCAAAGAGATATTTCCTTCAAATCATACCATAATAGCAACACTTGCCTCATTTATGAGCCCCTTAATATGCACTTTCCTCCCTTCCTTCCTTCCTTCCTTCCTTCCTCCTTTTTATTTAAAGACATTTTTTTGGGGGGGGCAGTTTTAGGTTTATAACAAAATTTAAGAGGAAGGTACAGAAATTTCCCATATTACCCCCCCCCCCCCCCCGCCACATAAGCATAGCTTCCCCCATTATCAAAATTACTCACCAGAATGCAACATTTAAAAGTTTATTTATTTATTTTTTTAATTTTTCTTTATTGTTGTAAGTATTACAGATGTCCCCCTTTATACCTATTGACCCTTTCTAGCCCACACCCAAAATTTTATTATTGATGTGTTTATTTACTACCAAGGATGAACCTGCATCCACACATCATATTGACATAATTACTCACAATCAACATTTTTTAACCTATGATTCAGGATTTTGTTTTTTAATGTTTGTATTGATTTTTAGAGAAAGGGAAAGGGAGAGGGGGAGAAAGAGAAACATTGATGTGACAGAGAAACATCAATTGATTGCCTCCTATATACACCCTGACCTGAGATTGAACCTGCAACCTGGGCACGTGTCCTGGATGGGAATTGAACCTGTGACCTTTTGGTGCATGGAATAATGCTCAACCAACTGAGCACACCAACCATGACACGATTCACTCCTGGTGTTGTATATGCTATATGTTTGAACAAAGTTATAATTGCATATATCCATCATTATAATAATACTAGAGGCCTGGTGCATGAAAGTCGTGCACTTGGGGGGGGGGGGCATTCCCCTTAGCCCGGCCTGCTCCCTCTTACAGTCCGGGAGCCCTTGGGGGATGTCCAACTGATGGCTTAGACATCCTTAGACAGCTGGCAGTCAGACATCCTTAGCGCTGCTGCAGGGGCAGGAGCGGCTCCCGCCACTGCCGCTGTGCTTGCCAGCTGTGAGTCTGGCTTCTGGCTGAGCAGCGCCCTCCCTATGGGAGCGCACTGACCACCATGGGGCAGCTCCTGCATTAAGTATCTGCCCCCTGGTGGTCAGAGCGCGCCATAGTGACTGGTCGTTCTGCCATTCGGTTGATTTGCATATTAGCCTTTTATTATATAGGATATAGAGTATTTTCACTGCCCTAATAATCCTCGGTGCTCTGTCTACTCACCTCCCTTGGCAGCCAGTGATCTTTTTGATGTCTCCATTTTTGCCTTTTCAAGAATGTTATATAGTTGGAATCATATATTAGCCTTTTCAGATTGGCTCCTTTCACTTAGTAATATACACTGAGTGGCCAGATTATTATGACCACCTGACGTTTGTAGGCAAATTAGCTATAATTTCGTGCTGAAGTTGCTAGAGGGCCAGACCATTATAAACAACTGAATAGCACAACATACCTAAGTATCATTGCTGATCAAGTTCATCCTATCATGTTGATGGCGTATCTCAGTGGAGATGGCTTTTTCCAACAAGACAATGTGCCATGCCACGGTGTTCGTATTGTGCAGGAGTGGTTTCAAGAACATGGGGGAGACTTTACCTTGCTTAGGTGGCCCCCACAATCACCAGATCTCAATCCAATTGATCATTTGTGGGACGAAGTTAAAAGAGCCATCAGGCAGCTGGTTCCACAACCATCAAATCTCACAGAACTAGACAGTGCTATTCATCAGGCATAGTGTCAGATTCCTTGCATCACCTTTCAACATCTCGTGGAGTCAATGCCAAGAAGAATCGCCTCAGTATTGAAGGCAAAAGGTGGCCCAATGAAGTACTGATGGGGTGGTCATAATAATCTGGCCACTCAGTGTATATTGAAGTTTCCTCTATGTCTTTTCATCGATTGATTGCTCATTTCTTTTTAGCACTGAGTAATATCCCATTGTCTTGATGTACCATACCTTATTTATTCATTCATCTACTGATGGACATCTTGGTTGATAATAGATTTTGGCAATTATGAATCAAGATGCTATAAACATTAGTATGCAGGTTGTCTGTGGAGATAGGTTTCCAACTTCTTTGGATAAATACCAAACATTGTGATTGCTGGGACATACAGGAAGAGTATGTTTAGTTTTTGTAAAATACCACCAAACTATCTTCCAAAGTGGCTGTACCATTTTGCATTCCCACCAGCAATGAATAAGAGTTCCTGTTGCTCCATATCCTTGTCAGCTTTTGGTGTTGTCAGTGTTCTGGATTTAAGCCATTCTAATAGGTATGTGGTGGTATATCCTCGTTTTAATTTGCATTTCCCTGACATATGATGTGGAGCATCTTTGCATACCTTATTTGCTATATATATTTTGGTGAAGTGTTTGTTAAGGTCTTTGGCCCATTTTTTAATCCAGTTGTTTGTTTTCTTATGGTTGAGTTTAAAAAATTATTCGTATATTTTGCATTATAGTCTTTTATCAGATACGTCTTTTGCAAATATTTTCTCCCAGACTGTAACTTGTCATTTTAATTCTCTTGATATTGTCTTTCTCAGAGCAGCAGAAGTTTTTAATTTTAATAAAGTCCAGCTAATCAATTATTTCTTTCATAGATTGTGTCTTGAGTGTTATGTCTAAAAAGTCATCCCCATCCATAAGGTCCTTTAGATTTCTTCTGTTATATTGTGGGAGCATAAAACTTTTGGGAATATACTCTGCTATGTTATACCCTGGCAGTATAAAGTTTTGCATTTTGTGTTTATTATCCACTTTTAATTTTTGTGAAGAGTATAAGGTTTGTGTTTAGATTCATTATTTTGCATGTGGATGTCCAGTTATTCTGTCATCATTGTTGAAGAGACTGTCTATTGTATTTCCTTTGCTTATTTGTCAAAGATCAGTTGACTATATTTATGGTGTTATTTCCGGGTGTTCCACTAACCTATTTGTGTGCTCTTTCACCGAGAGCACACTGTCCTGATTACCGTGGCTTTATAGTAAACCTTGAAGTTGGGTAGTGTCAGTCTTCCAACTGGATTCCCCTTTAATATTGTGTTGACTATTCTGGGTCTTTTGCCTTTTTGTGTAAACTTTAGAATCAGTTTGTCAATACCCATACAATAATTGCTGGGATTTTGATTGGCACACATATTGAATTGAATCCAAAGATCAAGTTTGGGAGAACTGATATCTTGAAAATATAAAGTCTTTCTATTTATGGAACATGAAATATCTCTTCATTTAGTTCTTTGATTTTGTTCATCAGTTTTGTAGTTTTCCTCATATAGATCATATACCTATTTTGTTAGATTTATACCTAAGTGTTTCATTTTGGGGAGATGCTAATATAAATGGTATTATGTTTTAAATTTCAAATATACTTGTTTATTGTTGGCTTATAGGAAGGAAATTGACTTTTGTATATTAACTGTGTAATTATTAAAAATCAAATATGAAATGTGTATATATATATTTTAGAGTTGTGTAACCTCATTTTTTTCTGACCTCCTGTGTCCTGCTTTTGATAAAATTTTAATGGTTCATTTAAGAAACTCTTCACTTTTGGAAATTCATGCAGCTGCTCAGCCTGTGGTTCAGAATTTTGCTGCTTCATCGTTTCAGATTTCTTGACTTCTCTATAGATGCATCCAGACCAATGTCATTTTATATTTAGCAAAAGTTGGAATAGTTCATGGGGACTTTTCTGTCCTTTCCGATTCCTGAACATATTTAAGCGAGGTCATGCCACCATTCTTCTCCCTCAGTCAAGCTGAATGAAAATGTACTTTTGCTTGTTGTAGAGCAAAATGTTGTTGATGTTTCCCGGCATTGTTGCACCATCACCGTCCACTTATTCATTTACGGAGCTCATCATCCAGTGGAAATAGATGCTGGGTTCTTACTTGATTTGGAAAGTAAATGACTAAATTGCTAAGACTGCCATGACAACGTACCACAGACTGTGTGGCTTAAATCGCAGAAATCACTTCTCACAGTTCTGGAGGTTGGAAGTCCAAGACCCAGGTGAAAGTTTGGTTTCCTCTGAGACCTCTCTCCTTGGCTTGCAGATAGCTGTCGGCTTCCTGCCTCTTCATATGGAATTTTCTCTGTGAGTGCACCTCCCTGGTGTCTCATTATGTGTCCAAGTTTCTTCTTCTTCTAAGGACACCAGTCAGATGGGATTAGGGCCCTCCCTAATGCTGAATTTTAAAGCAGTCACCTCTTTAAAGATGTTATCTTCAAATATAGTCACACTCAGAGGCACTGGGGGTTAGGGATTCAACATATGAATTTTGAGGGACACAATTCAACCCATAACCACAATTAAATATTTTGCCTTGGGTCTTATAAAAAAGACAAAGCTGACCTCAGTAGATTCAAGCTTTCTCCATAACATTGTGACTTCCTACATTTTCATTGTATTTTGATGGGACTCAGAACCAATCTTTGCTTCTGTTATGGGAAAAGGGGAGGTAAATCTTTTCTTCTGCAAGGTGTTATAGATGATGCAATATTTCTCAGCCTGTTTACTCTCCCAACACACAGAAGGGATGGTAAATATCCATAACAAATGAATGTTTTGCTAAGCTTGAGCTGTAGAATCTCTTAGTCAAAGCCTGTGTCTATAGTAAAGCCTTATCCTAAGGATACTGTCTAAGCCACTTTAACAGAGATGGCGATATTACCATGGCTTAAGAAGAGAGAACTTTGTCTTTCACTCCTGTAACAGCCCACAGTGAAGTAGGACAGGTTGAGATGGAAGGTCAGTCCATCCTCAAAACCCAGCCTCTTTCTCTCTACCATGTACTTGGGCATCCTTATGTTTCCAGCAGCGATACTGTACAATCCTGCTAGGTAATGGGTGCATGAGTCTTTTTTCTAGAAGCCTGGGAGGTTCCTTGGCTCTGTCCTTGTTCCTTGGGGCTCTCACTGATGTCATCACTTCTAGTCATCACCTACCATATGAGTGAGAGGCTGTGGCCTTCCTATTAACCCTTAGCTTTCCTCATAAGTTATCCATCTTTGAGAGATAACAGTGCTAGTTTCTCGTGAACACTGTATAACTGTGAAAAATGGAAGATTTATTAATTTTTTAAATCAATAGACATTGTGCTATTTCAGAATTTCCTAAATTCTCTTTTGTTCATGGTACCATTAATGTTCATGGTGTCTTCATAATTTTTTTGCCTTACAATACCCCCCAGAGTCTAAAGAAATAACTAACAATTCCAGCAGAAGATGTGAGCCTTTTCTTGCTTCAGGAGAATGGAATAGCACTTGCATTTGTGAGCTCTGTAGGCGAAACTGAGTCCATCTTTTTGAAGTTCACAGGTTGTTTGGCTTCCAGGAGATGAAGCAATTTCAGAGGTGACTCATGTTATCCCTTGATAAGTGAAATCATGATGTCATGCGCTCCTGCCCTCCTTAGGTACACAGGCTCATGGGACTTCCGGGCTCTTAGGAAAGCGATGGGGTGGGTGTATTTGGGACGGGATCCTCTCAAATATTAGGCAACATTGTAATTTATATTACTTATTCAAAAATAATTGCTGATCATAGCAGTGCTGTTAAAGGCATATGACTATCTTTAATGTGAAATCATTTCCCAAAACTCAGATTAAAAACAATTGCCCAAGTGGTTTTAATTATGTTTTAGTGTTTTCAACTACCGCCCATCTTGCTGACCTATATGCTCTATGTAAACTGTCCTGTCTGTGTTGTTTTAAAAGTCCATGTGCACCGACTCTCTCTCTATCATGGGAAGAAGGTAGTTTCATCCTTATCACACTATTAGGGGAATATAGTGCTTTATTTATTTTTTTAATCTTCACTGAAGGATATATTTTTATTGATTTTTTAAAAATATATTTTATTGATTTTTTACAGAGAGGAAGGGAGAGAGATAGAGAGTTAGAAACATCGATGAGAGAGAAACATCGATCAGCTGCCCCCTGCACATCCCCCACTGGGGATGTGCCCGCAACCTAGGTACATGCCCTTGACCGGATTCGAACCTGGGACCTTTCAGTCCGCAAGCCAACGCTCTATCCACTGAGCCAAACCGGTTTCGGCTTTTTATTGATTTTTTAAAAAATTCTCACTCGATGAGTGAGGATATTTTTTCCATTGATAGAGTGCAAGGGAGGGGGAGAGACAGAGAGAGAAAAATTGATGTGAGACACATCCATTGGTTGCCTCCTGCAGGTACCCCTACTGGGGCCAGGGATTGAGCTGGCAATGCAGGTATGTGCCTTTGATTAGAATCAAACCTGTGACCCTTCAGTCCGAGGACTGACACTCTAACCACTGAGCAGAACTGGCCAGGGCTTTATTGATTTTTAGAGAGAGAGGAAGAGAGAAAGAAAGAGAAACATTGATGTGAGAAACATTGACCAGTTGCCTTCTGTACCAGGGATGGGACCCGCAACCTGGGTATATGCCCTGATCAGGAATTGAACCCGCACCCTTTTTTGGTGTAAGGGATGATGCTCCAACCAACCGAGCCACCTGGCCAGGGCAATGTAATGCTTTTATACTGTTGAGATTATGAGATGTGAGATAATAGGTTGTGAGTTTGGATCAAGATTTAATTTGGGGATTTATTTTCCCTTTCAGAATAGTCGAAGACAGAGAAGGAAACAGCAGGTTGGGCAGGAATCCCCAAGAGTTAAAGGAAGCTATCTGATAGAAGATGTATTCTGATGCCATGGCTCACTCAATGCATGAGTCTTCCTCTGGGTAGTTGGCACAAAAAGTTTCAGAGAATCATCTTCATCCATTTAGCAAAGGATGTGGGCAGAACCCTTCATATCTGATGACAACCTGCATTTTAAAAAATATTTTTTTATTAATTTCTGAGATGAAAGGAGAGAAAGAGAGAGAGAGAGAGAGAGAGAGAGAGAATCAATGATGAGAGAGAATCATTGATTGGTTGCCTCCTGCACCCACTGGGGATCCAGCCCGTAATCCAGGCATGTTTCCTGACCAGAAATCAAACCATGACCTCCTGGTTCATAGGTAGATGCTCAACCATTGAGCCACGCTGCCCGGGCACAACCCGTGTGTTTGATATTACATCCTACAATATCCTCCCAGGACTCTAAACAACCACCCCCCGGAGTTCCTTGTGATTCTCTTTCCACATCAGGACCTTTTATGACTCTGTTCTTTGTGCCTGTTCTTGTTTCTTTACTAAAATCCTACCTCTCTCTTTTTAAAAATATGTTTTTATCGATTTCAGAGAGGAAGGGAGAGAGAGTGAGAGAGACATCAATGATGAGAGAGAATCATTGACCAGCTGCCTCCTACATGCCCCCTACTGGGGATTGAGCCCACAATTCAGGTATTGTGCCTGACCTGGAACTGAACCATGACCTCCTGGTTCATGGGGCAACACCCAACTACAGAGCAACACTGCCGGGCAGAATCCACAGTAGTCTTACTCTTTAGTATGGAGTTATTTCTTCTGTCATCTGTGCCCCCCACAGTGCTTGGTTCGCAAGTCTGTAAAAGCAGAGAGTCTGCCTTACTGTACTATTTTTGTCTTTTACTTCCACCACGTGACAGAGTCTATTGCTTAGTTATTTTTCTTCCTAACACATTGCAGGGATACTCAAAAGGCTGTCAAATGTAAAATGGCAAGGGGGCAGGGAGATGGGGAGAGATTAATCAAATAACTTATATGCATATATGCATAACCCATGGACACAGACAATAGTGTAGTAGGCCTGGGGTGGGGGGAGTTCAGGGTGGTGGGGGTCTGTGGGGGTGGGGAAAGGGGACACTGTAATACTTTCAACAAGAAAGATAAATTTTTAAAAAGTCAAATGGCTTCCCATACATTAGAGTGTGCATGGTCCAGAATGTTTCAAGCTTGAATGCATGTGTTTGTCTTGATTTTCCACTTCTCTAGTGACGCGTTGTGTGGGACAGTCACTTAGATTCACTGGACATTTTGCTTCCTCTATTAAAAGTTGCATTTTTCTAGATGACATCAGAGATGGCTTTTAGTCTTACATCCATTGTCTGTAATCCAGGTCCTTTCATGTGACCTCGGACAAGTTATGTAATCTCTTTGCTAAATGAAGAAAATACTTCTAAATTCCAGGGATGGTTGTGAGGATTAAATAAGATCTAGAATGCATTTAGATTGGTTCATTAAGTAAATGTTTGTTGATCATCTATCTAGGTGGTAGGTATTAGGGCTCTAGAGATGACTAAGACAGTATCTCTATTCTGGGGAAGTTACAATCTAAAAGCCTTGCCTGGGACATAATATGGGCTCAGGAACTGTGGGTCCTCTTCGCCTTTCCCTCCCTGGCCTATCAGATATTTAACACGGGGATTTGGAATAGAACGAGGAGACAGCTTTACATTGTACATTGTTTTTCACCTGGTATTTAATACAGCGATGAATCTTACTTCAAGCTCTGAAGCTAAAGCTCATGTCAATCCTTAACAGTGAAAGGGATGACATAATTAGGAAATAACGAGGCCAGACAAGAACAGCCCAGATGAGATGGGAGTTGAGTGCTTCAGAAGAAGAATGTGGTGGGAGTAACTGGCCCAGCCTGGGAACAGCATTTATGATGTCCTTATCTTATAAAGAAAAAAAATCATTTCTGGTCTATTAGCAGAGGAACAAAGTAAACACAGTGACTAATTTTCCTAATGCAGTAATTTCATGTGTGTGTTACATGCAATAAAAGAATTGCTCAAGAAGGTTATGCTGGTTTTTTCAAAACAAGCCACCCAGTGGGTTTGGCCGCCAGGAAAACTGCCTACACATTTTAAAGATGCTCACTAGCCATTCGGTTGTTGTTGTTGTTTTTGCAGATATCAAGAGTTCATTCCTTTTTATTTCTGAGTAGTAGTCCCAGTTATGAATGTATCACAATTTGTTAATCCATTCACCTGTTGCTGAACACCTGGGTTGCTTCCATTTGACTATTTCAAATAAAGCTGCTATGAACATTTATCACAAAGTTTTATATGGTCATATGTTCCTTTACTTAAGAGTGTAGTAGTTCTTTAAATTTTTTAGGAAAAAAATTAAGGAAAAATAAAATTGAGCATCAATTTAGTGGCATTTAGTACATTCCCAGTGTTGTACAACTATCACTTCTAATCAGTTCCGAACATACCATCACTCTAAATTAACAGCTCTTCTCCTTTAAACAGCTTCTCCCCATTCTACTCTCCCTGCCACCTAGCCTCCATTAATCAACAATCTCTATTGTATCTCTATGGATTGATCTATTTAGATATTTCATATAAATGAAATTATACAATATGTGATCTGGCCATTCAGTTTTTAAAAATATATATTTTTATTGATTTCAGAGAGGAAGGGAGAGGGAAAGAGATATGAACATCAATGATGGGAAAGAACCATTGATTGGCTGCCTCCTGTACGCCCCCTACTGGGGATTGAGCCTGCAACCTGGGCTTGTGTCCTGACGGGAATGAACCATGAACTCCTGGTTCATAGGTGAATGCTCAACCACTGAGTAATCCAACAATTTCTTCACAAAGCTGTACTTGATTACTTACAATTAAAAACACACCAAGGTGAGAAAGTCAGAAAACGCTGGACTGTTTTTTTTTTCTCTTAAAGCATCAACTACTTGGCAAGTTTGGCTGAGTGTGTTAATATAGTGAGTTATATCAATAACAATGAGATAAGTATCAAAGTAGGGGAAGGAATTCTCAATAGAGGAGAAAAATTTTTAAAAGCATTGAGATAAAAAAGGAGTGTTCAGGAATGTCAAGGCTGTGTTTCAATTGCAAGGCGGGCTATGAAGCTGGTATGATTGGAGGTGCCTCCATGCAAATAGTCCTTTACATAGTTCACAAGGAGTTGGGACACTGTTTTGTGTGTTGTGCCACCAAACGTTTTTAAGCAGGACAGTGAACGTCTTATTTTCAATTGGCATTTGGTCAGTCCGCCCACCTGTCCCTGTGTCTTCTACAGAAGTCAGTAAGAACTTCCAGAAGCAGGTACCATTCATGGTCTCCAGCTTCGGCAGATAGGATGTAGAGGCCTAACTCTGGAGCAATGGGGCATTAGGATGTGTAGCTGGAGGAAAATCTTTGTAGACTCAGTGGAAAAAGCATAAGGACTATCCTGGAGCCTCAGCAAGGAACCACAAGGTTGCTGTGGTTGTACAGACAGAATGAATATGCTTGCAGCACTATCTCCATTTGCAACTGGGAGGATTCTGTCTCCATGCAAACGATGTGAAATGAGTAGTATGTCAAGTGACACCAATGCAAACTTGATTCTTTTTTCGCTGCTGTTTGTTAATCCTCACCCGCGGATATTTTTTCCATTGATTTTTGTTGTTGTTGTTGCTGTGTTATGCCACCCCTCCTCTTCAAACCATGAGCCCAGCTCTTTTGCTTTCCTCCACAATCATCTTGATTCTCAGATCATTGTTCTGTACTCGTTTAGGAAATTGACACCTTAGTAATATGTGTCTTTTCTTCTCAAATTTTGCCATCATCCTTGGTAATTTTGATATCCTTGGAATGTCATGTCTAGCACCCTTACAACAGGGACACTGAACCCCTATTCCGATGACCTTTACCTCTATTTCTCCCCAGCACTTATTTCAAAAATTGCATCTTAAAATTATCTAACCACAAAGTTCTTTCATTTCTAACCTCAAAGCTCTATCCCGTCATTGCTCCCACCAGCCCCTCTTCCTTCCTCCCTACTGAACCTGGTTTTCTGCTTATCACTCCTCCCAGCTCTGGCTACCTTCTTGGCTTCCCATTTGCTAAGTTCTAACTAGTTTCACTTCCCTCCCTGAACTCTCCCAGAACCAATGTTTCCACATACTACTACCCTATGAGCAGCACCCTACTTCTCTCTGCCCTTGGGCCATCTATTAATTTTGGGTAATCCTTAGCCTTTGAGAGATCTGACCATTATTTGTATAGCTAGTATTTCTGGGTAAAGTGTTGCTGGAGTGAAAGCACATAATTAGACAGAATCCATTTAAGTTAGTTATTTTTAATCCAGCTGGACAGAAGTACCATTCAGTGTTCTTTTTATTCAGACATTTCTGTATTATTGACCATTCAAAACTTTTACCTACTCTTAAAATCTCTATCCATTTTCTCCCTCCCTCATTCTTTTTAGTTTTAATATATATTTTTTATTGATTTCAGAGAGGAAGGGAGAGGGAGAGAGATAGAAATATCAATAATGAGAGAGAATCATTGATCTGCTGCCTCCTACATGCCCCCCACTGGGGATGGAGCCCACAATCTGGGCATGTGCCCTAACCAGGAATCGAACCATGACCTCCTGGTTCATAGGTCAACACTCAACCACTGAGCCACACTGGCTGGGCCCTCCCTCATTCTTAGCAGCTGCCCTGGCTTCTTGCTTCACATAGAAAATAGAAGCCACCAATGTAACTCACCTCACCTATGTTTATCTTCAGCCTTGTTGTCTTGTTCCCCATCTTTCCAATTTCTGCTTTTGTCTCAAAAGAAGAAGCAGTCAGTGGAGAAAGATCTTTCCGTGGTTATTCTTGACTCCATTGTTTGGCCAGTTCTAGAGTTTTTACCAGTGATGAGTCAGGTCCACGTATGTTCCCTATGCTTACAACCTCTCGGTTCCTGCTTTTCCTTGGTCTGATCTCATGGAGACTGGCACATGCTGGTCTGGTCCTGGAAGATCCAGTAGCTGCCATTTCCTCAGATGCACTGTACCCAGAGCAGGGGGTCTGTGAGGATTAGCTGAGCTGTTGAAGGGTGAATAGTCAGCTGCCTGGGGAGAGCCCCAAGTTAACTGTCTTCCAGCTGACCTTTATTTTTCCCTTAACTCTCTGAGACCAAACTTTTTATTTTTTAAAATATATTTTGTTGATTTTTCACAGAGAGGAAGATAGAGGGATAGAGAGTTAAAAACATCGATGAGAGAGAAACATTGATCAGCTGCCTCTTGCACACCTCCCACTGGGGATGTGCCTGCAACCAAGGTACATGCCCTTGAGAGGAATCGAACCTGGGACCTTTCAGTCCGCAGGCCAACGCTCTATCCACTGAGCCAAACCGGTCAGGGCTGAGACCAAACTTTTAAAAAAATTTTTTTCCAGCTACAGTTTACATTCAATAGCATTCCGCGTCAGTTTCAGATGTACAGCAAAGAACTGGATAATCAAGCACCCACCTGGCCCCATACCCCAGCATCTTGACATTATTGACTATATTTCCCATGCTCTTCTTCACATCTCTGTGGCTATTCTGCAAATACCAATTTGTCCTGCTTAACCCCTTCACCTTTTTCACCCAGCCCCCCAACACCCCTCCCCTCTGACAGCTGTCTGTCAGTTCTCTGTATCCATGAGTCTGTCTCCACTTTGTTTGTTGGTTTATTTTATTTATTAGATTCCACATATAAATGAGATCATATGGTATTTGTCTTTCTCTGGCTGGCCTATTTCACTTAGCATAATACCCTCTAGGTCCGCCCATGCTGTGACCGAACTTTTAACCTCATGCTCCTGCTCAGCTCTCTGATCCCCACTGGGACTAGAATTTCAGCAGAACTTTGCCTGCTTGGCTGGTATCATCAGTTAGGTTGCTCTTCAGTGAAGAACTGCTTTTTTTTTAAATATACTTTTATTGATTTTAGAGAGAGAGGAAGGGAGAGGAATAGAGAGACAGAAACATCGATTGGAAACATCAATAGGCTGCCTCTTACAGGACCCCTACTGAGGATCGAGCCCGCATCCTGGGGATGTGCCTTGACCAGGAATTGAACCTGGGACCTCTTGGTCAATGGGATGACACTCAATCCACTGAGCCACACTGGCCAGGCCAGCACTTAAGATTTTAGTAATCTTTTTTTTTTTTAATTTCCTTCTTTTTTTTTTTTTAAATCTTTATTGTTCAGATTATTACATTTGTTCCTCTTTTTTCCCCCCATAACTCCCCTCCTTCCAGCTCCCACCCCACCCTCCACCCTCACTCCCCACCCACTGTGTTCATCCATAGGTGCATAATTTTTGTCCAGTCACTTCCCGCCTCTCCCACACCCCTTTTCCCCCCAAGAATAGTTAGTCCATTCCCTTTCTATGTCCCTGATTCTATTATAATCACCAGTTCATTCTGTACATCAGGTTATTTATTCACTTGATTCTTAGATTCATTTGTTGATAGATGCATGTTTGTTGTTCATAATTTGTATCTTTACCTTTTTCTTCTTCTTCCTCTTCTTAAAGGATACCTTTCAGTATTTCGTATAATACTGGTTTAGTGGTGATGAACTCCTTTAGCTTTTCCTTGTCTGTGAAGCTCTTTATCTGACCTTCAGTTCTGAATGATAGCTTTGCTGGATAAAGTAATCTTGGTTGTAGGTTCTTGGTATTCAGCACTTTGAATATTTCTTGCCATTCCCTTCTGGCCTGCAAAGTTTCTGTTGAGAAATCAGCTGACAGTCGTATGGGTATTCCCTTGTAGGTAATTGAGCCTCTTTCTCTTGCTGCTTTTAAGATTTTCTCTTTGTCTTTTGCTCTTGGCATTTTAATGATGATGTGTCTTGGTGTGGTCCTCTTTGGATTCCTTTTGTTTGGGGTTCTCTGCGCTTCTTGGACCTGTAAGTCCATTTCTTTCTCCAGGTGGGGGAAGTTTTCTGCCATTATTTCTTGAAATAGGTTTTCAATATCTTGCTGTCTCTCATCTTCTGGCACTCCAATAATTCTGATATTAGACCGCTTAAAGCTGTCCCAGAGGCTCCTTACACTATCTTCACACTTTCGGATTCTTTTTTCATTTTGCTTTTCCAATTGGGTGTTTTTTGTCGAATCTTTGGTTTGATTCTTGAGCTCCTCTGGTCTGCTATTGGGTATAATATTCTTTATTTCAGTCCGTGTATGCTTACTTTCTAATTTCTTTATCGTAGCATCGAGGGTCTCATTAGTTTTCGTGAGGCTCTGCACAAATTTATGGCAAGCCCTCAAAATTGCGATTCTTAGCTCCATATCCTCCATTTCTGTCATGTTTTTTTGTCTCCGCATCTTTTATGCTTTCTTGGTGCACCCCCTTGTGGTCTCTGTGCGCAGTCTTGTTCTAGCCAAGCCTTAATTGTTGTAGTTAACACTAGAGGGATTTGACCACCAGGCCGACTGGCTGTAGGAATCAGCTGTGCGGAAAACGTCTGTCTTCTGGGGAGGCGCTAATCCAGCCTTTGCCTGAGGCGATCGGCAAATGGCTGTGCGCAGGGCTTGGGCGGGCGGGCTCAACAGGGTGGGGGGAGGGAGCCGCTATGGCCGCTCTCAGTCCGTCCCCAGGGGTTCTGCCTCTCTGTCCCAGCAACCGCTGCAAACCTCGGAGGGGCCGTAGCCAGACAGTCCCGCTTCTCCCGTTTGAGTCTGGGTCCCTAGAGACTCGCCCGGATCTGTAGCCCAAAGTCTGAGACTCACTCCTGATTGAAAACGACAACCGCGCCCTCAGCCGCCAGCCCGCTTTGCGCGCGCACCACCTTACCACCGCACCACCGTACCTTTAAATTTTCCACACTACGCCTCCTCTGAGCGTCGGAATGCTGTTGTTTTTGCTTCTAGTTGAAGAGTCTCTCCTCAGCCAGCCTTCCTGTGGTTCTGGTTGATGTCCGTTCCGACTTTTAGTTGTATTTTTGAAGTGGTTGTTTACCACGGCAATCTCCGGTGTTTACCTATGCCGCCATCTTCGATCTCCGCCAAGATTTTAGTAATCTTAAGCAGAAAGAAGTCTTGTTAGAAAGATGTTGAGGGCGCCAGGTATGAGCGAGAGGTTGCAGGATGAGTTTGACAAGAAGCCGGCAGCTCCAGGAGGCTAGGAGGGAGGTGGCACACCAGACATCTGGCCAGAAGGCTGCGGCTTGGCTACATGCAGGGTTCCTGCTGCTGGAGCTGTGGACAGATCCTAACTGCCCCCAGCTGCCCTGCTGGCTCTCCAACATCTGAGCGCCTCCTTACCATACTTACAGTGATGAGAAAGATGGTTCCGCTTCATGTAATACCTGCAAAATGATGGGAAAAGAAGCCTGATTTGCTTCACGCTGTTTCACATTCAGTGGCTCAGTGCTTCCCTTCATTTACTTGGAAACAGAGATGCTGCCATTTTATTTACAACACAGGGAACAACATTTCCAAATGATGGTGCCTCCATCGCCTCTGAAAACCAGCTTGAGGGATTTAGACCCATTGCAGTAAGTAAGCAGCAGTGTATTTATTTTGTAATAAGACAACACACCTCTGACCTAATTTCCAACGAATGTTTCTCTTTTTATTTCACCTGGCTGTTTGCCTATAGAAAAAGAGGCCCAGTTGAAAATTCAATGTTGAGGTAAGAACATTTCCTCTGTCAAACCACGATGTAACCCAAGGATTAGTAAGTTTCTGTGAATATAAATATGAAGTACCAGTCACCAAAACATACCAGTTCTCCAAATTTACTCCTCTGTGGACTTGTTTTGTGTGTTGACATTTCTAATCTACTCTTAAGTAGATTCCTACATAGCACAAGTATGGTATGAAAACAGAAGAGGCTGAAATATTTCAGAAAAAACTTCTAAATGGCAAACACGAAAGCCTGCCTTTCCCCTTCTGCTTTTAGCAAAGGGGCTGGAAACACTGTTAGAACTAGTTATTTTCTCCACACTGTCATCACCCTTAGATCACATGGGCTTGGGTTGGTAGCTTGTTTACTTTCTGTTACAGTCTGGCATGCTGCAGTTAAATGCCTATAATTAAGAGTCACATTTTTTTAGACTTTTCAGACTCAAAGCCAGGATACCAGTAAAGGTTTACACAATCCACTTGCTGGAATTTTCTCTGTCATCTTGGTTATCAGTGTTGAATGACAAAGCCAAATGCTTTTACCAGAAGTGCTCCACAGGCTTCTTGGGGCTTTAGGAAGAGAAATTGCTTTGTGTATTAGCCTTTTTTCTCAGATAGACCCGAGTGGTCATGAAATCTTATTTGCCCTGGTCTTTAATGGAAAATAATAGTGCTCCATGCCATTGCATAAGTATTCAAGGACTTACTGATGGCAGTGATTATAAAACTTTATTAGTGTATTGATAATTTATATTAACATCATCCTATATAATAAAAGCCCAATATACTAAGTGTCTGGTCAACTGGTCAGCCGTTCAACCAATCAAAGCATCATAAGCTAATGATATGCTAAGGCTGCTCAACTGCTCGCTATGACGTGCACTGACCACCAGGGGGCAGACAGTTGACTGGTTGACCAGTCGCTATGTTGTGCACTGACCACCAGGGGGCAGATTCTCCGACTGGTAGGTGAGCTTGCTGCTGGGGTCCGGCTGATCAGGACTAAGTGAAACAGTCCAGACATGCCCTGGAGCCCTCCCGTGGTCCCTCTTACTGGCCAACCTCTGTGTTCCTCCCCAGACCCTATTGTGCACTGATGGGGTCCCTCAGCCTGGCCTGCGCCCTCTTGCAATCCAGGACCCCTCGGGGGATGTTGGAGAGCTGATTTCAGCCGATTCTCAGGCCAGGCTGAGGGACCCCACTGGTGCACGAATTCGTGCACTGGGCCTCTAGTAAGTTAATAATTCTGCAATTCAAATTGTCTTGTGTCTTGTTTATGTACATTGCTATGTTGGAATTTTCACAATTCACACCCCCTTTAATGACACAGCAGCCAAGGAAATGTGCTGCTCAGATCCCCTGCTGTGCTGTGTGTAATTGGTGGAAAGCCCAGCATCTGACCTCTCAATCTATCATTGCATTTCCCCAAGGACACCCTTCGCACAAGCTGTTAGCCAGTGACTAAGCATGGCAGGCACACGAAGGTGAGTCAATTCTGGCAAAAAAGCAGTTTTTTCTCTTCAGGGCGACTTTGGTTTGAGCACTCTGCAATGGTCTGGGTGAGGCATCTTAGAGTGGTCCTGCAGACTGAGCCTCTACTTACCCAATCCTCCTCCATTTCCTCTCGCCTTTACATAGACAGACCTGCATGGTGGTCCGAGTGCTTGCCTCACCTCCTTCCCCCCCCCCCCCCTTCCATTTTTCTCTCTAATAGGTATTTTAAATACATCTCTTGCATGTTTAATCCCATCTTAGAATGTCTTTCAAATTGTTTTTACCACTTACAGTTTTCAAAGTTCCAATCTTAAAAAACTTTTTTGATTGTTTGATTTCTTATCTTTTTAACATTTCTTTTTAATTATAGTTGACATAGAATATTGTATTAGTTTCAATGTACAGCATAGGGATTCAACATCCAATGACCACTTTTTCTGGTTGCTGCACCTGCTTATTCTCATCATGGTGGTTCATTTATTCCTGCATGTTATGATATTTTATGGAGACCTGTTTGCAGTGAAGACTTATTTGAAGGGCTCTGTGATTCTTAGGTTATGAATGTAAAATGACAGTTTTGAGTTTTCTTCTGAATGAACCCTAGAAAGTTCAATGTCTGCATGAGTTATAATATTAATTCTATGGCTTCTGAGTTTTGCACTAAACAGATGATTTAAATTTGTACTTAAATGGCCAGATTTTTCCTGTTACTTTGGTTAGGTGAGTAATTTTTCTAGATTTGCTTTTTTCATAAACTAGGAAGCTCATTGTGTTTCTCTTATTTGGGGGCTCAATTCCAGCTCCGATACTCTAACTGAGCCCCCTGACGGCACACCTGCATTCTCTCATGGGTATTAAAACCTCAGCCCTAGAGTCTTAGGGCAGTTTTTATTTTTGATTCTGGAAATAGCCCTTTTCTTCTTTGAAGCAGAGCTATTAAAATAAATTAATTTTATTTTGGCCATCATTGCTACATGTTTGTATCTGTGTGTGTTTCCATTCAAGTCAGACCAGTCCATCATGTCTGGGTAGGATTGTGTGGCATTGACTACTATCTTCTGAGTAATTGCCGTGTAGGCAGTATACACTCAATATTTTTCCTACTCTCTCTATTAGCTTCATTTAACTTTTTTTTTTTTCTGATTTTTTTTGTTTTTGTTTTTTTATTAAATTTTTATTTTCAGATTACATTTGTTCCTCTTCCCCCCCCCCCATAACTCCCCTCCTTCCAGTTCCCGCCCCACCCTCCGCCCTCACTCCCCACCCACTGTCCTCATCCATAGGTGCACGATTTTTGTCCATTCTCTTCCTGAATCTCCCATTCCCCTTACCCCCCCAAGAATAGTCAGTCCATTCCCTTTCTATGTCCCTGATTCATTATAATCACCAGTTCATTCTGTACATCAGATTATTTATTCACTTGATTCTTAGATTCACTTGTTGATAGATGCATGTTTGTTGTTCACAATTTGTATCTTTACCTTTTTCTTCTTCCTCTTCTTAAAGGATACCTTTCAGTATTTCGTATAATACTGGTTTAGTGGTGATGAACTCCTTTAGCTTTTCCTTGTCTGTGAAGCTCTTTATCTGACCTTCAGTTCTGAATGATAGCTTTGCTGGATAAAGTAATCTTGGTTGTAGGTTCTTGGTATTCAGCACTTTGAATATTTCTTGCCATTCCCTTCTGGCCTGCAAAGTTTCTGTTGAGAAATCAGCTGACAGTCGTATGGGTATTCCCTTGTAGGTAATTGAGCCTCTTTCTCTTGCTGCTTTTAAGATTTTCTCTTTGTCTTTTGCTCTTGGCATTTTAATGATGATGTGTCTTGGTGTGGTCCTCTTTGGATTCCTTTTGTTTGGGGTTCTCTGCGCTTCTTGGACCTGTAAGTCCATTTCTTTCTCCAGGTGGGGGAAGTTTTCTGCCATTATTTCTTGAAATAGGTTTTCAATATCTTGCTGTCTTTCATCTTCTGGCACCCCTATTATTCTGATGTTGGTACGCTTGAAACTGTCCCAGAGGCTCCTTACACTATCTTCACACTTTCGGATTCTTTTTTCATTTTGCTTTTCCAGTTGGGTGTTTTTTGTCAAATCTTTGGTTTGATTCTTGTGCTCCTCTGGTCTGCTATTGGGTATAATATTCTTTATTTCAGTCCGTGTATGCTTACTTTCTAATTTCTTTATCGTAGCATCGAGGGTCTCATTAGTTTTCGTGAGGCTCTGCACAAGTTTATAGCAAGCCCTCAAAATTGCGATTCTTAGCTCCATATCCTCCATTTCTGTCATGTTTTTTTGTCTCCGCATCTTTTATGCTTTCTTGGTGCACCCCCTTGTGGTCTCTGTGCGCAGTCTTGTTCTAGCCAAGCCTTAATTGTTGTAGTTAACACTAGAGGGATTTGACCACCAGGCCGACTGGCTGTTGGAATCAGCTGTGTGGAAAACTTCAGTCCTCTGGGGAGGCGCTAGTCCAGCCTTTGCCTGAGGCTATCCGGCAAATGGCTCTGCGCAGGGCCTGGGCGGGGCGGGCTCAACAGGGCGGGGGGAGGGAGCAGCTATGGCTGCTCTCAGTCCGTCTCCAGGGGCTCTGCCTCTCTGTCCCCACAACCGCTGCAAACCTCGGAGGGACCGTAGCCAGACAGTCCCGCTTCTCCCGTTTGAGTCTGGGTCCCTAGAGACTCGCCCGGATCTGTAGCCCAGAGTCTGAGACTCACTCCTGATTGAAAACGACAACCGCGCCCTCAGCCACCAGCCCGCTTTGCGCGCGCACCGCCGCACCACCGTACCTTTAAATTTTCCACACTGCGCCTCCTCTAAGCCTCATAATGCTGTTGTTTTTCCTTCTAGTTGAAGAGTCTCTCCTCAGCCAGCCTTCCTGTGGTTCTGGGTGATGTCCGTTCCGTCTTTTAGTTGTATTTTTAAAGTGGTTGTTCGAGGCAGCAAACTCCGGTGTTTACCTATGCCGCCATCTTGGTTTCTCAGCTTCATTTAACTTTTAAAATTATCCATCTTATCCTATCTTCCTCGAGTAGTTTATAAACTCCTTCGGGGAAGGGGCAATGTTTTGTTCTTTTTGTATTCTGTCTCTTCAATGACTGTTTTAAAAATTCGCTGTTAAAATGTCTTATTCAAAAATCATTTGTGAGGCGGCTCCATGGGAAGTTTTAAAAATGTGCATTAACTGTGGAAGAACTGTATCTCTTGCCAAAACAGGGTTCAGGCTTTGGAACGAAAGGCGATGAGGTATGTTTATAGTGTTTGAGGGTAGATACAATATTGAAGAATATCTTAATGTGAATCATGCGATCGAGGTCACATGAGCAACAAGGTCATGTTTATGCTCTGCTTTACATTTTTACCTTAGAGTAAATGGTTTTAAATCCAATTGTTGCTATGGCTACCAGCTGAGGCAGGTAAAACCAGACTGCACCAGTCTTAGCCACACTGCAAAGCTATTGCTTTCTGTCTTGGCGTCTCTGTCATAGACCTGGGGAGATGCCCGTGGGAACCTTTTCAGCCATTCTGCTGCGTGGAGAGATGCAAAAGGGAGAAATGTTAACATTTCAATGGGGGCAACCCTTGACCAGCGGAGGATGGGAGACTGGACAACTCATCTACTTTTTCATCCCTCATGTGAACAACGCTGAATCACATTCTATGCAATTTCTCAAAGAGTCTCTAGTAGGATCAAGGCCCAGTTGCCCATAGTGAAGACCGATTTGATAATAGTATAGTTTCTCTTTATCCGTGGTTTCACTTTCCATGGTTTCAGTTACCTGAGTCAACTGCCGTCTGACTAAGAGAAACTTCTATAAAGAAACAATTCGTAAGTTTTTTTAAAAAATTGTTTTATTGCTTAAAGTATTACAAAGAGTATTATATATGTCTCCTCTTTTTTTTCTCCCCTTGACCTTCCCCTGGCCTCCCCTAACCCCCATTGTCTTGTGTCCATTGGTTATGCTTATATGCATGCATACAAGTCCTTCGGTTGATCTCTTACCAACCCCCCCAACCCTCCTTGGCCTTCTCACTGTAGTTTGACAGTCTGTTCGATGTTGCTCTGCCTCTGTATATATTTTTGTTCGTAAGTTTTAAATTGGGCGCTGTTCTGAGCAGCGTGATGGAATCTTGTGCCATCTACATTTGTCTCACCCAGGACACGAATCATCCCTTAGTTTGGCATGTCTTCACTGTATACGCTACCAGCCCATTAGGTGTGGTATCACAGTGCTGTGTTCAAGTAACCCTTATCTTACTTCATAATGACCTCAAAGCACCGGAGTAGTGATGCTGGCATTTCAGATATGCCAAAGAAAAGCAAGTGAAAAGGTATATGGGTAGGAAGAAACATAATTTATATAAGGTTTGATACTATCCATGGTTTTAGGCATCCACTGTGACTCTTGGAACATATCCCCCTTGGATAAGGGGGAGACTACTTACCCTACAACCTTGGTTTATCTTTCTCTTCCCCATTTCACTTTTAATAAACCCCTTACTCTTGCTCCTTAGGATTAACTAGCCCCAAATTGCATTTACATTGTCATAGACTCTTTTTTTTTTTTTTGAGAAAAACCTAGGCTAAGACATCTAAACCGACATATCATAGGACAGTTGGTGAACCAACATATAGAAGAGTTGGTGAAGGGGCCTAATTTCTCTGAAGGGGCGATTCATCCTTATAAAATAACTAGAGGCCTATTGCACAAAAAGATTCGTGCAATAGGCCTTCCCTTCCCCTGGCTGCCGGCACTGGTTTTCCTCCGGCACCCGGCACCCAGGCCTTCGCTGTTCCTGCTGGAGTTGCCTTCAGCGCCTTCGGTGCTCCGCTTCGCACCTACGTATGCAAATTAACCGCCATCTTTGTTGGCAGTTAATTTGCATATGTTGCTGATTAGCCAATGGGAGGTGTAACGAAGGTATGGTCAATTACCCTGTTTGTCTATTATTAGTTTAGATTTGTAAATCTTATTTAGAAATATAAGCCTGTTGACATGTTTGGCCAAGATGAAGAGTAGGGCTATTAGGATCCCGGAGCCTTGGGTTTTGGTGTGGGAATCTTTAAGCCACTAGTGCCACAGAGGGTTGAATTGGTAGGGAGAGATGGGGAGGTAGACTGGCACTGCAGGGCCCGAAACTGCAGAACTGAGGATTTGAAAGAAAGTGCATATTGAGCTCTGTATTCTCAACTATCTTCTTTTTCTTTTTCTCAATTGAAAAAAAATTGGCATTCTTTAAAAGAAGTGCTGTAATCATGTGGATCCAACTGCTAATGGAATCAAGATTCTGGTGTCCAGGGTGTATAGACCAGATGGCTAGCCAGAATGCTCCTTGAATAAAACCCATTCTTCCTTGACTGATACACCAATTCGTGACAATAAGATACTCCAGAGTGGAGGCCAAAGAGAATAAAATGCTCCCTAAATGCTTTAATCCAAATTGCCCAAAGTGCATATTTCCATACGCCGGGGAAGTTTTAGTGTGTTCCTTTCACAGTGGCTCTGATGAGCCCTATTCATAGTAGGGGACACTGGTTTGATGTTCAGCCACATCTTTTTGGGGGAGCTATGCCTAACAGAGCTTGAAAGGGACTTAAGAGACAAATCTTGTTTATCTCTTGAGCAAACATTTACAGATGGCCTGGCCAGTGTGGCTCAGTGGTTGAGCGTTGACCCGGGAACCAAGAGGTTTGATTCCCAGTCAGGGCACATTCCCAGTTGTGAGCTCGATTCCCAGTAGGGGGCATGCAGGAGGCAGCCCATCCATGTCTCCCTCTCATCAATGTTTCTATTTCTCTATCCCCCCCCCTTCCTTTCTCTCTAAAAAGTCAATAAAACACATTAAAAAAAAGAATATTTACAGATGGACTGGTATAGAAATTGATCATATCAAGAAGAGCCAACCTTTATATGAAACATGAATTCTCTCAAGCTTAAAAAGATTGTTAGGTAAAACATAGGTGGTATCGAAAACAATAACAACAGCAAAATTATCAAGATTCTGCCTGTGCTAGGCTAGATACTGTAGCTAGATACTTCCCACGTACCATTTCTGATCCTCAGAACAACCCTGCAAGGTCAGTATTATTCTCCTTATTTTCCAGTGGAAGATAATGGTATGCAGAATTCTTCACCAAAGGACATACAGTTGGCAAATGGCAGAGTTTGGATTAGAATAATCATCATCAGCATTATACTCACTTGGATTGTTGTGTGCACACTGCTGGCCACACCTGGGACGAGCACTTTACATATGTTATTTTTGTTGTTGCCCATAATAACTTCTTGAGTTAGTCATATCATGCCCATTGTATATATGAAGAAAGTAAATTTTGAAGGTTGTTACTTCATCAAGGTCATACAGTGGGTATGTGGCAGCTCCGGAATTTTAATTGGGATATGAAGGGCTCTAATGCCTTCACCCTTTCTACCAGCACCCTGAAAACAGACTTCTCATATTCTGCCCTGTGCCTGTCTCAACTGGCATGTTTCTGTCAAGCATGTGAAAGGGTAGGTTTCATTTTTCACTGTGTCCCCCATGAGTCTGACTAATGCTGCTATCTTTGAGGACCTGCTAACATGTCTAGCTTAAGCAATGGGCAAAACAACTGCTGAGAATAAAACCTCTTCCTCCCAGGCCTCTCTTGGGCACGGTTCAGTGTCTGGGCTAACAAGACCTAGAGGTGACCCCCAGGGTCAACCAATGAAACGTTGGTACTTCTGGTGCCTCGTGAAGCAATGAGCAAGATGTCATAGGAAACAGGCACATTTTATGGTAAGTCAGTTTCATTTGTGAGATTTCTTCAGTGTCTAAGGAGCCGTGGCAAACTGGAAAGCTCCACTGACAATTGATTCTGATGGCTACTGTTACAGTCTCCTTCCTTCTGACACAGCATGCTTGTTTCTTAAGTAGCAGAATGATAGAGCCTCAGGATGAAAGGTGGGGAGAAATCATTTCAGGGGTAGGTTGCATAGCAACTTTCTGGGTTTTAGCAAAGCATCTTTGAAATTTCTGTGTTGGGAGAAAAACCTGAGAACAATACAAAGGAGGGAAATGACATTCTCCTTTTTATTTCCAGAGTGAGCAACAGGGTGTCAGACTATTTTCTTATTTTCTCTTTGAATTCTTAAAACATCCAGTCTCTCTTTTTCCACTCACCCCTGAAAATATCTCACCTAAATAAAAAGCATGACTATTGTTGAGAATTCCTTAAAATACACGTAAGGCTTCTTAGCTAATTCCTAAATAGCAGAACAATGCAACACACAAAAATACGGTTTTCACAGGCACTGGAATTCAACAGCTAGAGAGGAATGTGTATGGATAAAAATGAGACCCACCACTAATTAGCTGCACTAGGTTGGAGAAGGCTCTTGACATCTGTGAACAGTTTCTATATCTATAAATTGGGGTCATCTCTTTTAAGAATCTCTACGTTTTCCAGTTCCTGAGATTTTTGTGTATTCTACTCTCCACAAGGGCAAGATTACATTATAGATGATACCTAAGGAGAAAAGATGAGGAATTCCTGATTATAATCTTCTGCTAATTTATGAAATAACTTTTATCTCCCTATTCCCCCATGTCTCGTATGTGGTTGTGGTTTTTCTCCACTGACTTTCTGTCTAACTTTCCTGAAAAGGGACATCAATGGGTTATCTTCATGTAATCTCTGTTAAGAGACCACTTCCGAAGAGGGCAATCCAGCTGGTGCTGGCTCGCCTTTGCTATGACAATGCCACTAGAAAAAGAATCTCTGCCAATGACTTAAGGAAGTCCAGGTGCCAGAGTGAAAGAGCAGAACCTGGGGCTGGATCTGATTTTCCAAATCCTCTAATGTGACTTGATGGCAAACTCACAAGTTGGCCTTTCATAGGCTATTATCTTCTCTTTCTTCTTGCATCCCAAATGAGGAAAGAGAGTGTAGAATCTGGTCCTTTGAAAGGAAAATGCCTACCACACTTTTCCCTCATGCCCCAAGAAGTAAGAGGAAAGGGAGATCTAATATTTAAATGTCCTCCGTAAGTAAGGTACTTGCTATGGTAGACCACAGTCAAGAAAACCTTAGCTTCTTTATTTTGCAGATAAAGAGACTGAGGTGCCAAGTGGTTAGATATCTCAAAAATTACACAGCAGCTAGACATTCATGGAGTAAGAATTCAGTCCTAGATGTGTCTCCTTTTCAGGTCCTACTGTGCTTGGCTCCACTGCCTATAGCAACTGTCAACATGAAGTTAGGTTATTTCTGTATTTTTGAGCTCAGAGATTTGAGTTGAATTGTTAATGTTTTATAATGGGATCCTATAAAAATAGTGGTATGGACACTCTTCTTAGGATTTGGTGCCAATTGAGCTACTTTTTACCTATCAAGTTTTCATGGCTTTGTAAGTAAATGTACTCAGGGAAGGGGAGACAATATGTCCCTGTAACAGAGTTTGGGGATTCCAGGGGCATAGCTCTCTCAGGGAGCAGCCTCTGATGATACCGTCCATACAGGGCTTTGCGCAAAATGTATCATTGGTGGAAATTTAGAAGTGACCTTTTCCTGAACTCCCGAGGAGGGTAAGTTGATGAGAAAGTGTCATCTACACCACCTTTTCTTTAGTTCTAATCAGAACATGTTGGTTAAGATTTCTGAAAGTCAAATTGCAATCAGGCAGTTGGTGTCTTCATATAAGCCAGTATATGTTAGGGTGAAGTAGCAACCACAAGAGCATAGCAAAGAAAAGACGTGGGTAGATAGTATTCCCCCCAACCCGTTTTATTTTCACAATATCCTTTGCCAGATTCCTCAGTATCATCTGTTGGTGACTGAAAACTTGGCTAATTAAGCTCACTTCTTGCCCGGCCAGAGTGACTCAGTTGGTTGAGTGTCGTCCTGTGCACCAAAAGGTTGTACGTTTGGTTCCCGGTCAGGACACATACCTGTGTTTCAGGTTTGATCCTCAGTCAGGGAGCGTATTGAAGGCAACCTATTGATGCTTCCCTCCCATATTGATGTTTCTTTCTCTCTCTCTCGCTCCCTTCCTCTCTTTACACATGTTCTATGTAGGGTGAGGATTAAGTTAAAATAATAATAATAATAATAATAATTTAAAAAATTAGGATAAATCCACCGTTCATGGCTTTGAAAGCAAGACCTTCTGAATAACTCATTTCTGAGTCAATATTTCCGAGGCATGCTACAGCACCATCTCAGTTTGCCCTTGCTTCCCTTGTTGCTGGAAATGTTAAGGAGTATTATTTCTTTTGGAGACTTTGCCCACCCCTTTGCCTTCAACCTACCAAAACAAAATAAGCATACCTTGGAAAATCCAGTCAAATATAGACTGCACTTGACCTTTTACTAAAGTTTTAGCTCTACCAGATGGAAAGTAGACACACCGCTCTGCCCCTCTTTCCCTGGAAGTAGACTCATTGAACATCATCCTAACTCTTTAGTCGGGCTTTACACAAAGCCTCCTGTTTCCAGTTCCAAATGCAAAGCCAATGCTTGCAGAGCCCCTGGTTGGTCTATTGATGGAAATGTCCTAGGTTTCTTTGGTCTGACCCAACCTGCTCCCAGTGGGCTTTTTTTCTTCTTTGGTTGCTTAGCAGAACAGGTAACGCTGAAACCTAAGTTATGACTGTTGGTTAACAGCTTTCTATCTTTCAGTATTTTGTGGAAAATAGTCATCTGCTATCACCACCTCTTCTTTCACTCTCTCTCTCTTTTTTTTTCTGTGTGGGATCCTGCCCTTAAAAATGAATTTTTGTTATTTTAGTGGGGTTTCAAAGGAAGGAGCAGAGAGAAATATGTTGGGCTTTTTCTTGTTTTGTTTTTCTATCCACTGAAATTAACAGGAAGATCTTTCATTACCTGAGCTCTTTTTATTGATGACTAATTTCCTGTGAATGAGGAAATGGTGTTCTATGTAATCATTTGGCACAGATGCTAAAATACCATTATATTAGAAAAGAAAAGACAATTTTTTTATAAAAAGGAGGGAATTATTGTTTTTCGTAATAATGTTAGCAGAGTACACACAAGAAGAAAAGTAATTCCACTAAATTGTAAAGACACCAGGGGATTGTTAAGGGGGGGGGGGGGGGGGCGAAGGACACATATGTAATACCCTTTGTAATACTTTTAGCAATAAAAAAAAAATAAATTGTAAAGACAGGTGGGCCTCTTTCTTAATGTCCAGTGCCCT
The DNA here is from genome assembly GCF_028538775.1 of Myotis yumanensis. Classification (NCBI taxonomy): domain Eukaryota; kingdom Metazoa; phylum Chordata; class Mammalia; order Chiroptera; family Vespertilionidae; genus Myotis; species Myotis yumanensis. Next base: position 200,590,617 of record NW_027223753.1, on the reverse strand, counting down.
TTCCCTTAAGATTTGGGTTAATAGGTCTTTAGAAAGAGAAGAAAAGAAAAGAAAAGAAGACAGTTACTTTTTGGATACTAGTTTTTTTTTTATACAAAATTTTAGGTTGTATTTTATTTTTTTAAATTCTTGGATCACCTTCTCTTCATTTCCAGCTGATATTTGGTTAAAACGGGTGGAGGAAAAAGAGTTCTGCCCTTAGAATACTTTTACATTCTTCAAGCATTTATAACAAAATAAAAATTTCATTCAACTTTAATACCATGGATAGAAATAGCCTCCTCATTTTTCTTTTATAATGTTCCTGGAGCAATAGGGAAACTATTTTTTTTGCATGTCTAGAAAGATTTTTAAAACATGCATTCAACCTTAATTTTCACCTCGGTGATGGCCATTAAGTCTGTGATTCCCAAATTGTGCCCTGAGCCAGTCTAGGGGGATGTGAGTGAAGTCATAGGGGATATATGACATATTTGAAAATTTCGAGGGAAACACAGCAACATCTGTTGGCCATTGTATGAACTACTAGCTCAAGGTAGCTCCCTTTTGCAACCTGAGCCTGTGCTACATTACTTTTTTAGAAGACCTATCTTTGTGAGGCTGGGTGTTCAGTGGTCGCTGTGATAAAAAGCAGGTAGTGCATATGCAAATCAACATGGAACAGAAAATGAGGGTAGTGGTTTCTAATCTGATTCCCAAGTTTGAGCGTAGATCGCCTAGATTAGACAGGGTTCTCCAGAGAAACAGAAGCAACAGGACACATGTAGGCAGATAAGTAGAAAGAGATTTATCACGAGGGAGCGGCTCACGTGTTTATGGAGACTGAGAAGTCCCGTCATCTGCTATCTATAAGCTGGAGGCCCAGGAAAGCCAGTGGTGTAGTTCTGGTCCAAACCTGAAGGCCTGAGATCCAGGCCAGCCAATGGTTTAAGTCCCATTTCAAGTCTAAATGCTCAAGAACCAAGAGTGCTGAGGCCCAAGGGCAGGAGAAGGTGGATGTCCCAGCTCAGGCAGAAAGTAAATATGCCTTACCCCACCCTTCTATTCAGTCCATTCTATTCTACTGGTAAGTGCAGTGGTTTTAAACTGGGTCCCAGATTATTCAATAATCTTTTAAGAGATGGAGCTGAATCCCCTCCGCTTGAATATGGCCTGGACTTAGTAACTAGTTTCTAAAAAATAGAAGGCAGCCGAATTGATGGCGTGAGTTTTCCAAGTCTATGTCACTATGCATGGTGCATTTGCTAATTATTACTTGCACCCTTCTCCTTGTTTTCTCCCTCGAATCACTCACTTTTGGGGAAGCCACCTGCCATGTTGTGCAGACACTGAAGCAGCATCATGGAGGTGCCCACATGTCGAGGAACTGAGCCCATTTTCCAACACCTAGCAGGGAACTGGAGGCCTCCTGCCGGTAGCCATGTGAGGGAGCCATTTTGGAAGTGAATCTTCCAGCCCTAGCCACGCCTTCAGGTGGCCACAGCCCCAGCTGATGTCCTGACTCCAACCTCAGAGAAGATCCAGAGACATAGCCACTCATTTGAGCCCCTCGCTGGTTGCTGACCCACAGAAATAATAAGATAATAAGCCACTACATCTTAGGGATAATTTGTTAGGCAGCAATAGATAACTAATAGAAGTGTGAAGTAATAAAATGTATTTCTTTTCTTTCTGCTTATTGGTTTTTTTGAAAAAAAAAAACACACAAAAAAACCACAAAACAAAACAAAAAAACAAACCCCACAAAAAACCTCAGCTATTTAAAATGTGAGAACTAAAATACTGTTAAGTTATTAAACCTAACTATTTAATAAACAGAACTTTTTTTTTTGTCTTGAGACATCATGAAAAGGTTACTGAGATACTTATGTGTCTCATGTACTGACAAAATTTGGGAAATTCATCATTAAGTTAAAGATAGTTGCTAAGTCTTTTTTCCTTGAATTTCTTTAAGCATACACATAATTGTTTTCTATTTTTGGAATGGAAAAGTTTATTACTTCTGATACTGAACACTTGTTTTCTTAGCATGTCAGTGGAGCCATGAAAACAGAAAAAAAAAATTATGTACAATTAACTTCATTAAGGAAATTGATCATTTGAGAGTAAATTGACTAGTATTCAATAAACATGAATGAAGTTATTGGCTTATAGATGCCACTGTAAAGGCTAGCATGATATTGAGAATAGAGAAACTTGCATATACAACGAAGAATGAAGATACTGGTTTATGGGAAAGCAACATGAGCTTTCAATGCAGCATTCTGTTTACTGGAAATAAGAAGAGACGAGGCACCCCCTAGTGGCACTTGTTGATATAATTCAATGGCAGAAAAACCTAGCACAAGTTCCTTCCTTACCCTGAGACAGTAAAGATACTTAACCTGTTTCTGTTATTGATACTATTAAACCCTTTGCTATGACTTCGGATTTGAAGTTTTTGAAAAGCATAACACCTATGGCTTTTAAAGCCAAAATCTAGCAGCAGCGGGTAGCTTTATTTTATGTAGAAAAAACCAACCTTTTCATGTTAATACATAATAAAATAAAAATAAAAAGAACAAACTGGATGAGCTATAAAATTTTACCAAAGCAAATTGTATCAGCACTGTGCAAGAAACCTACAAGCAAAAAAGGTGCCCCTCGAATTATGAATTAAATTGGTTATAACCTAGTATCTTCTAACTTTCTTGTCCATGCAGTAAACAAATACTTAAAACACCAACTTTGTGCTAAATACTTAACTGTGTAGAGGGGTGTGGGAAGAGGCAGAGAGGGACTCAGAAAAGTGAACCATTGTGGTGTGATGGGGGAAGTTGGGGAGGCTATGGGAATCCAGGCAAAGCACCCCCTTCTGGGTCCAAGACGACAGACAAGCCTCCAGGAGGAAAAGGTATATAAAGGCCATGAGTTAGAACTGACCTGGTACAGTTTTGCTGTCTTGATTTATTCTAACCTCAGAAAAGAAAGGCTTTAATAAACTGTTGCTTGGATTAAAAATAAACTCCTCTAAAAAAGGATAGCAACTATGCATTGTGCACTTGCTAATTATTATTTGTACTTCTAATGGGAATATCCATTCCATTTTTGTTTGTTTGTTTGAGAACTGTGACATTATCACCCCTCAGAACAATGAGTCATTTTTCACTCAGAAGACTTCTCCAAGTGTTTACTTAACCTTGTCTTCAGAATTGCCTCCCTTCTATTCTCCAAGGGTGATTAATAATTTAGTTCATGCGAATGGAGGAGGACTGATTTGATCTACAGTGCACTTGCCAGAGAGCTTACTTTTAGAACTGCAAAATGATCTCAACTAATCTTTGCTGTGAATGAAAAACAATTAGTTTACACTTTTATGGATGAGTGTAGTTGGTAGACACATACGAAGTTGGTGGAATTTTAGGACCCAACAGCAAGTTGTTTAGAATACTAGTTTAGCTCTACAAATGTCTGTACCTCACAACAGGTGGAAGCTGTATTGTACTTCTTTCCCTGGTTCCAGAGGTATAGTCAACTACGGAGAAGTCACCTGAGAAACACAGCAAGCTAGCTGAGTAGAAATGAACATTTATTTATTTTTATTTTTTTAAAAAATAAGATCTTTTTTAAAAAATATATTTTTATTGATTTCAGATAGGAAGGGAGAGGGATAGAGAGATAGAAACATCAATGATGAGAGAGAATCTTTGATTGGCTGCCTCCTGCAGGCCCCCAAGTGGGGATCGAGCCCACAACCCGGGCATGTGCCCTTGACTGGAATCAAACCTGGGACCCTTCAGTCCTCAGTCCGACGCTCTATCCACTGAGCCAAACCATCTAGGGCAGAAATGAACATTTATAATGAATACTATTTTTCCCACTCAAAGAGAAGCCTTAAAAGAATTATATTAGCTTTACATATATGATGACTGTTATAATAAAAAATTTGAATTTCAAACTTGTAACGGATAATTTGGCAATTATGTATTTGTTTCTACTTATTCCTGATAATCACGAGTCAGAATTCGTAATTCTTTAAGGTAGGTAGGTTGCAGGTGTAGCAAATGAGGATTAGCTTTGCTCAGGACAGTTTGGATCCTGTTAGATGATGTCTAAAGAAGGTTTATAGTCTATGCATTCTTTTGGTTGTGATGAAGAAATCCAACCCCGTTTTATTTAAACAAAAAGGAGATTTATTGGCCTGTGTAACTGAAGTGAGGAACTGGTACCAGGTACAACTAGCTCCAAGTAGAAACAACATAATTATTCCTCTCCCTTGGCTTTCTCTGTGTTGGTTAATTGGCCTGGTTTGGTAAGAATACACAGCCCTAGACCCCTGGAGATCTAGGTTCTTGCTACGCCCAGTGTTGTCCACAGATCAGCAGCAGAGCGAGTGTCATCTGTGAGCTTGTGAGAAATGTAGATGGCCTACCCACATCTACTGCATGGGAATCTGCATGTTAAAAGGTCCCTCGTTGATTGGTGTGCACATTGAAGTGTGAGAGTGGCCACATGGAACCACTGTGGCTGGGAAAAGAAGTTTTTCTAATTGACTGAGCCTGGATCTCATTGGCATTAACATGCATGTAGGAAAACGGGAAGGGGATGGGCAGGCCCATCAGAATCACATGATTGGGTGAGAGAACGCAATCCTGAAGGGGTGTAAGGATGGACAGTGAAAACCAGTGCATTACCACTGCAACTGACAAATTATCATTTTGGTCAGAAGAAAGGAATGGTTTAAGATCAGTGTTATTTCTGAGAAAATACTGATCACAAATTGGGGACGTCTAAGATTGTTTATAGTGGAAAGATGCTGGAAAGAAGAGGGTACCCGTGTAGATATTTTATATATTACTAGAGGTCCGGTGCATGGGATTCATGCACTGGTGGTGGTGGTGGTGGTGGTGGGGGGGGGGTGGCCTGCAGGGATCAGCCCGGTCAGCCGAGCATCGCTCTCACTGTGGGAGCGCACTCACCACCAGTCATTCTGGTCGTTCCGCTGTTAGGTCACTGGGCTTTTATTAGATGAATAGGATACACACCTGTCACTATCAGGGTCTCCTTTATGAGATAAACTTGTGAGTTTCAGAGTGAAATAAACAAGTGTATCAACTTCATAACTTTGATCACCTGCCTGAGCATGTTATTTCTCGAATGGACTTTTGTTGTCTTTTCTGGCTACCTGGCACATAGCCCCTCCTTATTACGTTTGAGGAATTCCCTGTTTTAAGTGACCTACGGGGAGGCATAGCCCACCTTCTGCTACATGAAGAAAATGCCAGGTACTTGCTTTCCCAGGATTCCCTGCAGTTGGAAGAATGGGCACGTGGCTAAGGCTCTGTCAATTGGATGTTTCCACCCCAGAAACTGAATCAGGAGCTAGTGACCCACAGAAATCACGAACTAGAGAGAATTTCTCTTTAGCATCGATAGTGGTTGCAATAAAATTAAATTTTATGGTCTATGCTGGCAGCAACACAAGCTATGCCTGAAGTACTTCTTGGCAGTGGCAATGACATCTTCAGTAGACTAATTCAGGGCTGTGATTTTGCATGATGGTTCTTTCTGGGCAGCTTTGAGCCTGTATGCAATCTTCTTAGAAATTTAACCATTGCTGCTGAAATGAGCCAGAATCAATTTCTTGCTTGTACCCAGGGTCACTTGTGATCTGTGAAAGCACACAGGACTCTCTGTGCTTAGAATGGCCCCTGCACATGGCTTAATGCTCAGCCATCACTGTTTTGAAATTCCTAATAATTTTAACAAGGGGATCTGCATTGTTATTTTATACTGAGCCCCACAAATTGTGTAGCTGGTCCTGCTGTATCTAACGATGTTGACTGATAATATGTCTTTTTCTAAAACACAAGTTAGTCTTATCAGGGTGCCTGAATTATCTATGAAAAAATCAGGAACAAAGAGTGGTGTTCCCATAGATGACTTTTTTGGGCAGTTATAATCTTTCCATGTGCTATATTATGTCTTCTATTACACTGGGAATTTCTGAGAGTACAAATCCTGCTCCTCCAGCATCAGATCTATTATCTGCCTACATATGTGTAGTTGAATAGCATGTTTCCATATAATCTCATTTGATCCTCATCTAAGCCCTGTAGGTATTGTTGTTGTTATTATTATTGTCATTATACTTTTTTTTTTAATTAATCCTCACTTGAGGATATTTTTTCATTGATTTTTAAGGAGAGTAGAAGAGAGAGGGAAAGACAGAGAGAAACATCGATATGAGAGAAATACATTGATTGGTTGCCTCCTGCACATGCCCTGACCAGGGCCCGGGCTGGGGAGGAGCCTGCAACCAAGGTACGTGCCCTTGACTGGAATTGAACCTGGGACCCATTGGTCTGCAGGCCGACGCTCTAGCCATTGAGCCAAAAATCTTTATTGTTGAGATTGTTACAGATGTCCCTCCTTTTCCCCCTCATTGCCTCCCTCCACATGGTTCCCACCCCACCCCAGGCCTTTGCCACTCTGTCTGTGTCCATAGGTAATGCATATATAGATATACGATCTTTGTTTAATCTCTTCCCACCCCCCACCCCAAGCCCCTTCTCTTTGAGAATCATCAGTTTGTTCCATTTCCATGCCCCTGATTCTATTTTATTCACCAGTTTATTCTGTTCATTAGATTTCTATTTCATTTATTTTGATTTTTAGATTCAATTGTTGATAGATATGTATTTGTTGCCATATTGTTGTTCAGATTTTTTATCTTTTTCTTCTTCTTCTTCCTCTTAAAGAATACCCTTCAACATTTCACATATTACTGGTTTGGTGGTGATGAACTCCTTTAGCTTTTTCTTGTCTGTGAAGCTCTTTATCTGACCTTTACTTCTAAAAGACAGCCTTGCTGGGTAGAATAATCTTGGTTGTAGGGCCTTGTTATTCATCACTTTGACTATTTCTTGCCACTCCCTTCAGACCTGCATAGTTTCTGTTGAGAAATCAGCTGCCAGTTGTATGGACATTCCCTTCTAGGTAACTAACTGCTTTTCTCTTGCTGCTTTAAGATTCTCTCTTTGTCTTTAACTCTTGGCATTTTAATTATGATGTGTCTTGGTGTGGTCCTCTTTGAATTCCTCTTGTTTGGGGTTCTCTGTGCATCCTGTACTTATAAGTCTATTTCTTTCACCAGGTAGAGAAAGTTTTCTGTCATTATTTCTTCAAATATGTTTTCAATATCTTGCTCTCTCTCTTCTTCTGGCATCCCCACAATGCGAATGTTGGTACACTTGAAGTTGTCCCAGAGGCTCCTTATACTATCTTCATATTTTTGGATTCTTTTTTCTTTTTGCTCTTCTGGTTGGGTGTTTTTTACTTCCTCATATTTTAAATTGTTGATTTGATTCTCAGAATCCTCTAGTCTACTGTTGAATCCCTGTATGCTATTCTCTATTTCAGTCAGTGTATGCTTAATTTCTGACTAGTCCTTTTCCATGTATTTACCATTCTCACTAAGATCCTTGAAAGTCTCACTAAGACCCTTGGAGGTTTCTAGAATATTATTGAGTAACCTTATAACCATGGTTTTGAACTCTACATCCAGTAGTTTGCTTTCTTCCATTTCTTTCATTTGTGACATGTTTCTTTGTCTCCACATTTTGTCTGCTTCCCTGTGTTTGTTTCTATGTATTGGGTGGAGCTGCTATGTCTCCTTGAATTGGTAGAGTGGCCCTGTGTAATAGGTGTCCTGTAGAGCCCAGTGGCTCAGCCTCCTCAATCACCTGAGCTGGGAACTCTAAGTGCACCCCTTTGTGGGCTGTGAGCACAATCTTGTTGTAATTGAGACTTGATTGTTGTTGATGTCACTGGGAGGAATTGACCTCAAGGCCAATTTGCTGTGAGGACCAGCTGTGACTACAGTGGGAGAGCTGGTATGCAGGAGACACCACTATGAAGCAGGACTTGCTTTTGTGGGGCTTTGATGCTCACGGAGTCTGCCCCTTGAGTGTGTTGCTTTTGGATGTGTAGGGTTGTAATCTGGTACGGTCTGACACTGACCACTGGATACACTGGCTCTTGGGTCTCCAGGGAGGTGCAAAGTCAGCCACTGTCTGGGGCCACCCAGCAGGAGCTACAGAGAGATCTGCAGATTCCTCCTCTTTGTATCAGGTTTGGAAGTGCCCAGATGAGGCCCAGCTGTGAAGACAGGCTGGTGCTGGTGCCAGGTCTTGAGCCTTTTATTGGTAGGTTTGGGGCTCCCTGACCCAGCTGCAGCTTATTTGAGATTTTCAAGGACTAGCTATTCATATGCAAAAGCTGTGGCAGGCAGCTTGGGTGGGCTTGTAAATTGGATGAGGCGGAGTCTCAGGGAATCACCAGGGTGGAGCAAACAAAAATGGCTGCCAGTCAGCCCTGCAACACAGAAGGTCCCAGCATAGGATCAATGATCTCTGTGAGCACCTCCATCTGGAGAAAACCTCCCTCAAGTTACTGCCCCAATGCCAGATAAATGTGTCCCCCAGAGCCTCGCCCTGGTGCTGGAGCTCAGAGGAGGTGGGACCTTGTAAGTTCAGTTCATGGTGCCAGCCTTTTAAGAGGAACAGCTGGGTCTCCAGCAGCCTCTGTGTCACTGAGCTCCAATCCACACTGGTTTTTATAGCCCGTAGTTACATTGACTTCTTTTCCCAGCTCTGGGACCCTGGGCTGGGGGTCTGGTGTGAGTCTGGGACTCCTTGTGCCTCTGGGCAGCCTTCGCAGAGACGATCTACCTCCTGATTAAAAAAGCAGCCCACGTGGGTGCCGGCCCAGCCTGTTTGGCACCTCTGTACCTCCTACCAGTCTCAGTGTGCTTTCTTTTTTACTTCTCTAGTTGCGGGACTTCCATTCAGCCAGCTTTCCGACAGTTCTAGATGATAGTTGTTCTGTATTTTGGTTGAATTTTGATGTGGTTGTGGGAGGCAGTGAGTACAGGCATTTACCTACGCCGCCATCTTGGTTTCTCTCCCAATAATAGTCCTTCTTATTGCTGAAAGGACTATTGCTTAGGGAGGTCAAATGTCTAAGTCCACTCCCTCCATTAAAATGAAGTCAGGGTTAAAGCATAGAGTGATGAGCCTGGCCTGGTGGCTCAGTTGATTGAAGCGTCATCCCATACATCAAAAAGGTTGTGGGTTAGACTCCCTGTCAGCGTACATACCTAGGTATTGTGTTCGATCCTCAGTTGGGGAGCATACAGGAGGCAACTGATTGATGTTTCTCTCTCCCTCTCTCTTTCCCTTCCCTTCTCTCTAAAAATCCATAAATCCTCGGGTGCAGATTAAATAGCACACACAAAAAATAGGGTGATGATGTGACTAGCTCCTCTTTCTATATGCTTTCTATAATCATCTCAGGAATGAGAACTCCCATTGCACCAATGAAGATGTTTCAGAGATTTTGACAGAATGCTAAAAAAACAGACATAATAATTAGCGGGCTCAAAGTTAGATCTAAGGCTGCATGAATTTCCTATAGTGGTAGTAGAAAGAAATATTGAGGTGCATATGCAACCAAACTGTTGTAACTCACATTCCTAAAAGTTTTTGAAAATGGAATGTTTATATTAGTGAATTTTCTAAGACAGGAGGGAGGACTAGAAGATACTACCTGCTTCTTTTTATCTCTGCAATTTTATTTATTTTGAAAATGTTTCCTCATGTGCAATCTGGCTGCCACAAAATCTCTATAAACATAGTTAAAATAGTTTCAGCTGGTCTGATAGCACGAATGTCTTTGAAAACATAACCAGCAGGTACACTTAGTATCTTGAGAGTTCATGGCAACAAAAATAATTATAAGAGTTATATACACAAGTCAGGTTGCTCAAGTATTTAAACAAATATTTGATTATCTCATTAGCTCTAAAACAAATATTTCCAACTAATGATTAAAAACACTTCTATTTAAAAAAACACATTAATTTTTTTTGGAAGAAAGTGAGATTTATGTTTGAAGGGAACACCTTAATGAAATATCAATTTTCTGAAATTAAATATAATTTGAACCCTGCTATGTAATATTTATACAATATGACTTGTAACCCATTTATTCTCCACAGGATATAGGATATTAGTTAGTTTCAAAGTTCCTTTACAGAAATTATTTTTATTCTATTGCCCTATGATGATATTGTCTATTCTTTTTAAATGAAATAATTTTGTTTTGTTAAGAAATGTGATCTCTGAGGAAACACACTTTTTTGAAATTTGAACATTTTTTAGACATTTAATAATATTAAGGAATTGATTGGTATTGTGTTCGATCCTCAGTTGGGGAGCATACAGGAGGCAACTGATTGATGTTTCTCTCTCCCTCTCTCTTTCCCTTCCCTTCTCTCTAAAAATTTTAAAGGAGTGAAACAGTGAGTTCTTAAGCTGATCATTTTTTCTGATGTTATTACTAAAGAAAAATCTAGCAAAAGATTTTGGGATAATAAGCAAGAATTGCTCACGAATAAAAATCAACACCCTCCATTATGGAAAGAGGGTGTGCACTCAGCTATAAAATCAAAAGATGGAGAACTGCCCGTGGTCAGGAGGCTTTTAATCACCACCGGTTTCTCTTCTCCTTCCACACAAAGAGAGTGTTGTTAGAGGTTATAGAGTGGATCAGAAATCTGGTCTGTGTGTTCCGATTGATGTCAGCATAGACTCACTTCACCCATGACCTGTGGTCAGGGCCGGCCTCACGGGTGTGGGCCATCACTCAGGGCCCCACACTCGGCAGGACCCATTTATGCTGATTGTTTCAATGCTGTGCTTTTGTTGTCTTGAAATTCTAAATAATTTTTGAACCCTGCTTTTCATTTTGCACTTGGCCCTAACCTACCTACAAGCTATGTGGCCGCTCCTGCCTCTGAGGCTGCTGAACCTGTTTAGCAACCTCTAAGTGGAAACTCCAAGCCAACAGCCCAGACCACTCCTGGCTTTTCTCTCTCAGCACACGTTTTGCTTCTTGTGTCGTCAGTTCCCATAGTGTGTCTAAAAGTTACCTGCATCCTGACCTCTTGTCTTTTTTCCTGGTAAAAGGCAATCCCTTCATTTGGGTGATGGGAGCCTCACTCACCTTGGTTTACGTTCTCCAGAACCTTGTTCCATCAATTTTCCCCTCTCCTAGGTCTTCAACCTTTCTCTCTGCATTGGTTCATCTCCTCAATGTGCAAACATATGCTTTATGAGCCACCCTCTTGCTGGGCAAACTGGTTTAACTCCCAGGCAACTCCCATAGTGTCCAGTGGAGTTGAGTGGAAACAAATCCTTGTTGGGCTAAAAGGTGCAGGAGGCATGGCCGAGTTTGGTTAATGGTTGAGCATCAACCTATGAACCAGGAGGTCACGGTTTGATTCCTGGTCATGGCATGTGTCCAGGTTGCAGGCTTGATCCCCAATCGCACGGGAGGCAGCTGATCAATGATTCTCATCATTGATGTTTCTCTCTCTATAAATATAAGTATAAGTATAAATATAAATATGAATATAAATATAAATATAAATTAAATATAAAATGATGCAGGTGTAGCGCCCCCTCTGTCCAGGTTAGGAGTGGTGACGAGAGCCCAGCTGTGTTCCTCTGTTCCAGCTCTGCTATTTACTGGCTGCGTGGCCTTGAGCAAGTTACTCTTTAGGCCTCCACTTTCATATGAAAACTGAGGATCATAAGAGTGTGTCCTTCAGAGGGTTGTTAGGAGGACAGAATTAAATATGTTGAGAACAGTGTATGGCACACAGTAAGTACTGTCTAAGTGCTTTTCATAATTACCCTGCCTTTCGTCAGCTCCACTATCTCTCTCCTACTCCTTTCTTCACATTAAAGAATGATGTGTCAGGGAAAACAGAATATTGTGCTGCTCGTCAAAGAACTGATTAGACATTTGGAAATAAGTGGAAAAGAACAGGCATTGTGTTCCTTCAATGTCAGACCTTTTGTGCTCAGCTGTGGTTTTCAGTTGTCAAATCTTGAAAACAGGAAAGATACCATTCAGGATCCTGCACCCTCCTCTTACAACTCATTACTAAATGAAAACTAAACCATTCTGCTAAAAGCCCTGCCAAGCCAGTGCTTGGCATTGTCTGTAGCATCTTCCTCAGAGGGATGTTGGGAATTGCTTTGTGTGTGTATCACCAAAGGGATATTCTTTTGATCCTCTGCACTCCCCCAAAAGACGACAAAGGTATTGAATTTTTAGCATAAAAAATTGAAAATGTCAGCTTCTTCCAAATTCCTGTCCTACCACCAAGTAAAGTCCAGATTCACTGGGTAGCTTGCTAAAGTAGTATTTATTCATTTATTATTATTATTTTGTAAATTCTTTATTGGTTAAGGTATTACAAATGTGTATTTAACCATTTTTTTTTTTTGAGAAATATCTTGTTCCTTGGGGGAAGTCTTCTTAAACATTGCCTGGTACAGTTTAATGTCATCAAAATCAATCCAGTGGCCCAAGCAAAAAAAGTAGGATGTATCTAAATTCCACATCTGCCAGGGTTCTTGTTCCAGCATCTAGAAGTGTACAGCAATCTGGAGAAGGGCTGTGTGTAACTTAATAAAGAGTCCAGAGATGAAGCATAATTTTGAAAGGCATTATAGGCAGTCAGAGGAGCCTAGCTAAAGAAACTAAGATCTCCTTTCTCAGGATCCCTTGCTTTTTATTAATACAATTTGTCCTAAGGCACGGTGGAGATATACACATCAAAGGGTCAGGTTTCATATACAGAGTCCATTGTCAGATTATCAGGTTTTGGAGAAACTGCCTTCTGCTGTTCAGGTGTTCGGCCAGTAGCAGGCAATAACATGTAGATTAAGATTCCCTGAGCTGTCTGGCAGCAAGCAATCATCCCTTTTCAGGTTTGGGGAAATGCCTTTAGCCATTCCCAACAGGCGACAACATATGTGACTCAGCCCTTGTTGAGTCCCCAAGTTCCATCAACCTTTGATGAAACTCTTACAATTATGATATGCTGGAATTGGCTTCCGGCACACATGCGTCCCTGTTCCTTACTCCTTCACCATCCCTTTAATCACCACATTCCACTGGTTTTTATCCCCAGTCTCTCATACTTCTCCCCTTCTCCTAATTCTAGCTTAAGAATATTCCTGTTTCAGTGGCTCACAACCTCAGTGCATTTGAATCTCTCTGACCCTAAACATGTATACGATTTAATAATTTCCAGACCCATCTTAGGCCAACAGAGCCAGAACCTCTGGGGATGAGGCCCAATCACTATTTTTAAAAGGTTCCCAGGTTGTTCTGATGCTTATCCAGGGCAGAGGCCCTTCCTGGGCAATGCAGTGAGGGCCTGGCAGGGCTCCCTGGGTCTGCCCTAATCCTCTCATGGATTCCAGTACTAACCCAGAGTGATGTTCTGGCACATAAATTGAATCATGCCCTACTCTGCTTAACTCCTCCATGGCTTTCTTTCCTTATAGGTTAAAATCTAAACGTCTTGGGTTGGCAAACAAAATTCTTCATGATGCCACTAAAGCCATCTTCACACTCACTACCCATCAGTTGCACTGTATTCTTTTATATCAGGATGTTCAGAGTTTTCCTCCACACCAAGTTTTCAAGTCTTTGGCCCTTTTATTTTGTGTTCTTGACCTGGAATGTCTTGAAGATTGGTCCTTATTTTAGGGGTTCCATCCTCCACAAATGATTTCCTTTTCCCATTTGATTTAAAAAATATCTTTTTATTGATTCTAGAAGGAGAGGTAGGGAGAGGAAGAGAGATAGAAGCATCAATGATGAGAGAGAATCATCAATTGGCTGCCTCCTGCACACCCACTACTGGGGATCAAGCCCACAACCCGGGCATGAGCCCTAACTGGAAATCAAACCATGACTTCCTGGTTCATAGGTCGATGCTCAACCACTAAGCCACAATGGCTGGGCTGTAATTATATCTTAAGGGTTTGGTTTACTAAACCTAAAAACTTATTGGCCTTGTTCTTTGTTAATGTTTACTGAAGCCTAGTGTAGTTGTTTTAATAAAGAGATTTTTCCCCCCCTTTTTGGAATGGAATGGAGGACATTATTGGTTAAGATTAAATCTGGGTGAGCTCAGGATAAAGCTACCATTTAGGCCCCAGGCTAACTTCAGTCTTTGAAGTTCATAGTGAGTGACCATGGTCTGGTGGCAGGAAATTCCAGGACATCTTTTTCAATTACAGAGATAGTGTTTGAATGCTTCTGTGCTGAAATTGCAAAACAAACAGCTCGAGTGGGAGTAGCAGTAGTAGTTGTAGCCAAAATTTATTATTGTTAACCTTGTGTCAGGCATGGGGCTCAGTATTTTATATGAAATGTCTCAATTAATCCTCACAACCGTCTTATGATAGGAGCCATGTTGGCCGAGTATGTTGAGTACTTTAAAATTATTTTTGATCCTCATAGTCCAAATACATTACTTCAGGGTTTTCCAGAAGGAAACTGAGGCTCAGAGTTCCCGGATTAGTTTTCAGTTATGCAACTTTCCACAATTTTAATGGTTTAAAACAACACCCATTTATTCTCCTGCAGTTCTGGAGGTCAGAAGTCCTGAAATCAAGGTTATAGCAGGACCATTTTCCTTTTGACCTCTGCCTTCATATCACAGCTCCATCTCTGACTCAGACCTGCCTGCCTTCCTCTTCTAAGGACCCCTGTAATCACAGTGAGACCATCTGAATAACCTGAAGATCCTTAAATTTAGTTCCATCTATGAAGTTCCCTTGGCCATCTAAAGTAACATAGTCATAGGTTCCTGTGGCTAGGAGGTGGACATCTTTGGAGGATTCATTATTCAGCCTAACTAATTTCCCCCAGGTCACAGAACTGGTAAGGATTAAAGATGAGTTTGAATCTAGAAGTTTTTAGCCTCCAAAGTTCACACTATTTCTGGCGAGGATCCCATCAGTCATTCAAAAAACATTTATTGAGATTATAAAAAGAACCAAACACTGTGGTAGGTACTGGAAAAATGCAAAAACGCTTTAATGAGTTTGAGTCATCTTTATGAAGGTGCCTTATTAATCTTGGTATTTTTCAAAAGTGCAGGAGATTAAAGATTAATAAGTTTAAATAATTAATAAATAAGATAAAATAATAACTCCCAGAATAGGTATTATTAGGCTCCACTTTTTTTTTTTACATTAAGGTATTTCCTTACTTATTTCTCCCTTCCAGAGTTTAATACCAGGCAAAAATTTTAGATAGTGTATTCTTTTTAATATTTGATATGTTTTCCCCCTCAGATCTGTGAAATGTAAATCTTTCCTGGACGGAGTGTAGATAAGAGCAAGACATCTATTTTGTTTTGCTTTTTCAATATTTGTAAGATTTGCTTTCTTTGTTACTAAAAAAGCAGCACAAAGCTTGGTGGTCTTCTTTGCATTTTAGAGGCGGCATATAGATCTACTGCAAACCTTTAATTCTGGCCTGAAAGGCTGTCTGCCAGCTTGAAGTGGGCTCCAGGGCAGGAGAAGGCTCTCTAGCTGGGCCAGCAGATCCGCTGTGTATTTTTTAAGACCCCGGGATACAAATATTCATAGCAAATATGAATAAATGCAGTTTATGGCAGCCCTATTGGGGAATTGCAATGCTCTCCTTGACAGATAAGAGTTCTTATTGGGCCCTGACCTGTTTGGCTCAATGGATAGAGCGTCAACCTGTGGACTCAAGGGTCCCAGGTTCGATTCTGGTCAAGGGCATGTACCTTGGTTGCGGGCACATACACAGTGGGGAGTATGCAGGAGGCAGCTGATCGATGTTTCTAACTCTCTATCCCTCTCCCTTCCTCTCTGGAAAAAAAATCAATAAAATATATATTTTTTAAAAAAGAGTTCTTATTGGGAAGCTGCTCTTGTTTTTCCCCTTATTTCTAATAGAGATTAAATTCTTGGCCTCCGCACACTAGGTGTTCCAAGGACCTGCACTGCCCATCAAGGACTGGTTGATATCTGAACCTAAGCCATACACTCAGGTGGTTTCGCAGCCCTTTCCATTTGAAAAGGTATTGTTCAGTTCCACAAGAGCAAATTAAATGGAAGAAGCAGGTGGTTCATACTCCTAATATGCTTACTCTTGCTACCCAGGCACCTCTCCCCTCAGCTCCTGCCTTTGGTTGCAGAGGGAGTTTTCTTTAGATGAGTTTATTGGGAAGAAAAAGAATAAATGTGTTTACTGATGGCTATGAACCAGCTGTAACTGGACTCTGGCCCAATTATAGACTTTAGAGATGGCCCTGAAGGAGTATGGGTAAGATAAATCCTCCCAGTGGGCAAAACGTGAACCAGGACATTTTACTGCCTAATTTGCCTGGGAGGAGAGATGGCCTGTGGAAATGGATCCTTATCCAGAACATTTTCAGAGAGTTTTATGCAATTATACTAGAGGATTGGTGACTAGGACACTTGAGGAAATGGTAGGTAGATGCATCTTCTGGGATGTGAAATGTAATATGCTCCATGTGTATGCATATGGGAGGTGACACCCCGCAGAGAGGATCTCAATGAGCAAGTAGACAAGAAGACTTGGCACTCTGATTTTTTTCCTAGTTTCCCTACTACTCAATGGGTTAATAAACAAGGTAGCATAGTGATTACAACCAAGACTTAGGTTATGCACAGCTTTGACAAAACAGACTTTCTCATACCATAGCTGACATTGGTAAAGATTAATGGTAGACTGCAGTAATCAAAATTACTCAGATACCAAGGACTCCAATACATTACCAATAAAAGGGGCTCTGAATTCAATTTAGAGGCAAAAGACTCCTGGTGTACCACCTGGTGTGGATCTGATTGAGCTAAACCTGCTGGTGGCAATCATCATCAGAGGTCTCTGAGGCAGGGCTGAGGATGGAGAATGGGACAGGACACACACGGAACCTGGCCTCTAGGTATCAGTGGGATCATATTAATAGCCATTAGTTGAATTTTCTTAGCCTGTGCCCTTACCTGAATGCAGTACCTTCCTGTGGCTGTTTTAACTTTTTAAGTTGAAGAAATAGACCTAATTTAAACAAAAAGAGAGATTTTGGCCCTGGCTGGTTTGCTCAGTGCTTAGAGTGTTGGGCCCTCAGACCAAAGAGTTGTGGGTTCTATACCCAGGTCAAGGGCGCTTATCTTGGTTGCAGGTTCCCTAACCCCAGTAGGGATGCATGCAGGAGGCAACCAACCTTTCTCCTCCCTCTCCCTCTCCCTCTCCCTCTCCTTCTCCCTCTCCCTCTCCCTCTCCCTCTCCCTCTCCCTCTCCTTCTCCCTCTCCCTCTCCCTCTTCGTCTCTCCTCCCTCCCTTCCATTCTCTGTAGAAATCAATGGAAAAAATATCCTCGGGTAAGGGGGGAAAACAAAGGAGAGAGATTTTGTTTGCAGAAACTGGAATGGTACACAAAACCTCAGATAGGGTAACAGGGTCTTAGGATGTAGGTTTAACA
Organism: Myotis yumanensis; assembly: GCF_028538775.1. Taxonomy (NCBI): domain Eukaryota; kingdom Metazoa; phylum Chordata; class Mammalia; order Chiroptera; family Vespertilionidae; genus Myotis; species Myotis yumanensis. The sequence goes on along the minus strand of NW_027223753.1, from coordinate 200,573,225 downwards.
AAGACATGAAGGCATGTCTGTTTCTGGCTCTTTTATTTTATTTTATTTTATTTTTTATTTTACATTTGTTTATTTTTTTTTTCCTTTTTCTCTGTACATTTGATTCCATCACTTCTCTCCTCTGTCAAAAGAATTTGGCTTCCAGCAACTTTCAGGTTTTATGTGAAATAGGCTCAGTCACCCAGAGAAAGGCTGCTCAGTCTCTTCTTACCAGGTCAAAAGTCCCTGGGGCAAGGGCTGCCAATAGCCAAAGCCAGAACAATGTGAGCAACCAAAAAAAATAGTATTGAATTATAATTCAAATAAACACATATATTCATGAATTCATGCTAATATAAATAAATGATTGAATAAATGAATAAATGAATAAATGAATAAATAAGAAAGAAGAAACAAATCTCCCGTGCAGAAAAATTCCAAACCATTTACATAGATTCTATGTCTTCAAGGAGGAGGAACATAATTTACCAGTCCCTATGAGTCAGCTTTACATAGTGACTGTCTTCCAATTACTACACTCTGGACAGCGAGGGAAAAGGTAACTTTGCAGGGGAGAAACCCGACGAACACTGCCTCAGCTAGGTGATCAAGATGAACATCAGCGGTGATAAGTCATGTTGATAGAGAGCACCCTTTCTATGATGTGATGAGAATGACAATTTATCTCTGTGTTCTTTTGTTACTGGTGTAGAGAGGTCCCTGTCCCTCCCTACTCCCCATCCCCATCCCCATCCCCATCTCCATTGCTTGTGGGAGTGGAATTCTTACAATATCCCGAGAAAAATAATTTCCTGAGACTTGCACGGGTGGATGAAATAGTGTAGAAAGCGAAGCGACATTTCTGTGGAATGACATCCCTGAGTATCCGAGGTCCCATTTCCCTCAGTCCCCCCAAGGAAGAAGTTTCATTTTGCCTTCAGCAGGGCTAAAATCAGAGCCAGTGTCCAGAGTTTTCTTTCTATGTGGAGCAACCTGATACAGCATCAGGATAGCTTAGCGTGCCTTCCCTGCTGCAGTCCATCAGTTCTTTGCATGTGGGGTCCGCAGGGCCACGTGGAGGAAGCATGGGTGAATGCAAGGAAGCAGGAGCAAAGGAGCCCCATGAGCCAAGAGTCAAGCGCAACAAGAGAGAGAATTCCTTTGTTTGGGGGATTATGTATGGGCTTGCAGAGGCCCCACCCATTCTGACCAACTATCTCTGTCCCAGGTTGACTGACAGGCAAGTACCTTTCCTATGTCACCCCAACTTCACTGGGCATGAGTCTATCTCCCCTTTGTTGGACCCCTTCCCCAGTGATTTGCAGGGAATGGTCTGGTGTTTTCCTGAGGAGTGCAAAGTTGCAACTTTCTGGTGAAGCTGCCCAAATGACATGGCCTTCCCTTTGCTCCTTTCCTATTATTAATAACTACAGGCCCAGTGCACAAAAATTTGTGCACTCAGGGGGCTTCCTCAGCCCGGCCTATGCCCTCTTGCAGTCTGGAACCCCTCGGAGGATGTCCACCTGTGGCTTAAGGCCCGCTCCCAGGGGGATCGGGCCCAAGCTGGCAGTCAGACCTCCCTCTGGCAACCTGGCAGCCCTCGGGGGATGTCCACTTACCAGCAGGGAGCAGACCTAAGCTGCAGTTGGACATCCTTAGTGCTGCCGAGGAGGCGGGAGAGGCTCCCGCCACCACCGCTGTGCTGGCAGCCATCAGCCTGGCTTGTGGCTGAGCAGATCCCCTTGTGGGAACTCACTGACCACCAGGGGACATCTCCTGCATTGAGCATCTGCTCCCTGGTGGTCAGTGTGTGTCATAGTGACCAGTCATTCCCAGTCGTTCTGCTGTTAGGGTCAATTTGCATATTACCCTTTTATATAGGATAGAGGCCTGGTGCACGGGTGGGGGCCAGCTGGTTTGCCCTGAAGGGTGTCCCGAATCAGGGTGGGGGTCCCGCTGGGGTCCCTGGCCAGCCTGGGTGAGGGCCTGATGGGTGTTTGCAGCTGGTCACACCCCCTTCAGGGTGGGGGTCCCCACTGGGGTGCCTGGCCAGCCTGGGTGAGGTGCTGATGGCTATTTGCAGGCTGATCAAGCCCCCCCCAGTGGGGACCCTCACCCCATGGAGGTTTGGCCAGCCTGGGTGAGGGGCTGATGGCTGTTTTTAGGCTGGCCACACTCCCTTTAGGGAGGGGGATCCTCACTGGGTTGCCTGGCCAGTCTGGGTGAGGGGCTGAGGGCTGTTTTCAGGCTGGCCAAGCCCTCTCGGTGACAGAAGCTCCCAGCCTCTCCTTTTTTCTTTTTTCTTTTTATTCTGTGATTTATTTACCTTCTATAATTGAAACTTTGTAGCCTTGAGAGGAGCTGAGAGCTGCCAGGGCAGGCAGGAGGGAATCCTCCTGCTCGCTCCGGCTCCATGGCCATGGCCGGCTGAAAGCAGGTATCTGGGGTTTATTTACCTTCTATAATTGAAACTTTGTTGCTTTGAGTGGAGCTCAGAGCCGCCGTGGCAAGTGGGAAGCTTGGCTTCCTCCATCATTGGGGCAACCAAGCCTCCTGCTCGCTCCAGGTTCATGGCTGCTGGTCGCCATCTTGGTTGGGTTAATTTGCATATAGTCACTCTGATTGGCTGGTGGGCATAGCTTAAGGCGTAGTAAAGGTACGGTCAATTTGCATGTTTGTCTTTTATTAGTGTAGACTAGCTAATTACAATGGTATCACTTTCTGATCAAAACCATAACTTCAGTGTAATCATAAGAAAAAAATAGGATGAATTTTAATTAAAGCACATTTTACAAAATACATAATCAGTACTCCTCAAAACTGTCAAGGTAAAAAACAACAACAATAGTCTTAATGTAATGTATCAATATTGGTTCATTAACTGCAACCATACTGACAGATGTTGTTAGCAATAGGGGGAATGATGTGTATGGGGATACAATCTTTACAACTTTCCTATGAATCTAAATCTACCCTAAAATAAAAAGTTTGGGTAAAAGACATCCTTGCAGAAGGGACTGGTGAACTAATGTTGATTCAGATAGCCAGCTTGAGCCAATCAACTGAGATGGACAGTGGTAAGGCCAAATTCCTGACATGGTAGCTTATTTGTAGCCATAGTCATATTGGTGTATGTGGGCGTGTGCGTGTGTGCATGCATGTGTGTGTGTGTGTGTGTGTGTGTGTGTATGTATGTGTGTATGTGTAGGGAAGCAGGATTGTTAGTGGAGAAATCCAAGCTAACAGTGCTGGGCAGATAACTTAATAGATGCCCATTTAATTTGCTTTTCTTCCTTACCCACATACCTCATATGGTTGTATTGGAAGTCTGTGGGATTCTCTCCTGATATCACAAACAGTTCTTTCATTTTTGCATTCCAGCTCCCCATTGTCTCTCACACTAGCTTGGTGTCTGTTGCCCTCACCATGCCATTGCCCCTAGTGCCCTCCATAATACCCACTGCCAGAGGAACTGTCCAAGGCACTGGCCCTGAGGGTAGCAAAATATTTCTAGAAAAAAATGTAATAGAAACTTTGGAAGGTAAGGATGAGAAATTGGCCAGAAAGTAGGACAAAGCTAAAAAAGATAATAATCTAAAGACAAACAAAACCCAAAATTCCAGAAAGAAAAAACCAAGAAAATGGAATGGAGAACACTGTCAAATAAAAAATACAGAGTGATTTCCCAGTGATGAACCTTGCAATTAAAGCCTGCACTGAGTTACTGGAGCAATGAATGAAGACACATCCCAAGACACACCATTGTGAAAATTTAAATGACTAAAGATAAAGAGAAGATTCTAAAATTTTTCTTGAGAAATAAAAAATGTAACCTACAGAAGAATGACAAGTCTGACATCACATTTCCCATCAACAATGTTGAATGTTAGAGACAGTGGAGAAATAGCTTTAACGTTCTAATGAGTAATTTCACAAGATTCATAAAACATTTCCTGCACCTTTGAAAGGGATGTTATTTGAGGTTGGACTATATCCAAATGAGGAAGAAAATTAAGACATAAAAAATCGTGGCATCCTTGAAATAGTGGAGCCAACTTGTTTCTAGAAGAGCAGCAAAAGGAAAACTCCAGAATTATAGTTATGCAGCAGGCCTGGCTCATTCAACCAGTCTAAACTGAGGCAGCAGGAGAAATGGTGATTCAATGAGCACTTATTATTTTGTGTCTGTTGGTACTGCGATAAAGGCAAGAAATCACTACAATTAGAAAACTGAAGACAAAGGCTGTTAAAAACATGTCACAATAATCTATCTACCCTGCTCAGATTTGTAGGAAACCATATTTGTAATCTTAATATTTGTATTGACTTTAATTTTTTCCATCAACTTATGTATAAAACATAGCAGAATTAATCATACACAAATACTATTTCACCTTAACCTTGCCAAAGTTGTTATGTAGATGGTAGAAGTTGCAGGAGAAAGACCAGAGTTATGCTGAAATGAACACTGTGATCATTAATATCATGTTGAAAAGTGAGAAGAAAAATTATGGATGCAGCATGTTTGGGTTTGCCTTGGTATTTGGCCAAAGTACACATTTGGTTTACTGCTATAAAATATACTGTCCACAGCTGTTGGAATAAGGAGAAGAGATGTTAGTATTTCCATAAATATACAAAGTAACAACGCGGAACTCAAAATAGAAATATAACAACTGGTTGGAAGGGAGCTGGTTGTATGCCAGCTCATTCTTTATTTATTATGATAAATTAGATTATATCTAAAGGTTACAAATTAGGAAATATGATGAAAAGCATACCATTAAACTATATAGAAGTAAAAACCAAGCAAAAATGATATGGGGGTAGAATAGTTATTTCTAGAAAATGGGGTTGTAGATGGAAAAAGAAGCAACAGTGCATATATTAGTTTAATAAAGTGGAACAAATCTTTAAAAGAGATGAAGAAATGGCAAAAAAGATGTTTGGTGAAGGGGAAAGAATTATATTAATAGATCTTGCTATAATTCATCTTAGAGAGGAAACTGTGTTTATTTAGAAAGCTCTTTTGATAAATTGCTTAGAGCTGAAATTCCTTTTCACTTCTTCTAGTAATTGTGCATAATATTTACATTCATCTAGTATTTCACTTCATTTGTTTTAATTTAAAAATGACTCTTGTTATCAGCCTGGTCTCAATAAGAACAGTACATCCAAAATGGGAAATTCAAGTAGGGTTTGTTTACAAAGGGACTAATTTTTTTTCTAATCCTCACTTGAGGATATTTTTCCTTAGATTTTTAGAGAGAGTGGAAGAGAGAGGGAAAGACAGAGAAATATTGATGTGAGAGAAGCACATCGATTGGTTGCCTCCCGCACGAGACCTGACCAGGGGCCGGGCCTTGTAGGACCCTGCAACCGAGATACATACTCTTGACTGGAATCAAACCCGGACCCTTCGGTCCACAGGTCGACCCTTTATCCACTGAGCAAAACCAGCTAAGGCTACAAGAGGACTATTTATAAAGGTACAGAGAGGACCCACCAAGGATGGTGCATGGACTTGGAGCTCGTAGCAACTCAGATGGCATCAACCTCTAGGTCTAAAGCAACAAAAAGAGGGAATGGTTTCTAGAACTTGGAAGGAAGAGGTTGTGTATAGTGTCTCCATGAATGTGGTGTTGACTTTTGGATGGAGGATATTAGCCAGCTTGGGTGACCTTGCAAAGATAGAATGAGGGAATAAATACACTGGTTCAACTCTCTTGCCTCCATGAACTCTCTTAGTGGGGATTTTCATTCAACTAGAAGGTAGAGGGCATGGGAATCTTGATGTAGATCAGTTCCTCAGTGCCAAGAGAAGGGTGGAGAGGTAAAAATGGAGGATTTTGGTATAGTTCGACCTTTAGGCATTCATTTTTCTTTTCTTTTTTCCTTTCTGTAAAGGTGGTAAGCTTGAATTTCCAACACAAGAGAACAATACATTTTTAACAGCTATCGTGTCCTGGTGGGATACTATCAACCTAGTCACACTTCTACTGAAACTTAGACTATTGACCATTTTCTCCATATAATGTAATCGGGGAAGGAGAAGAAATAATAGTAATGTAAAACTTCACTGCTACGTTCCCACCTTTATAGGTGTGGTCATTAAGCCTATATTGCATGAAAATATTAAGAGATGCCCCAGTGAATTCCTTGGGTTCCAAAAAATATTTTTTATCCCTAATATGTACCAGTAACTCCATTTTTCCCAGGTAGTTGCTATCAATCTCTCTTCCCAGAAAATTAATCTTCTTTCTGTGCCTTGTGGTTCAGAGTTATGAGTAATTCAAATTAGTCAAGGGGCAGTTTCTGCTTCCAACTCTCTGGAGCCATTCCACATTCTCTGATGAAAACAACTTCCTCTTGGACTATATGACTTACAGACACACCAGGCTCAAGATCACACAATGGGGAGCAAAAATATTGTCAATAGTTTATTTTAATGTTTTTTAGAATATATATAAAATAATATATACCAATGCTTTGTGTTTAGTTGTCACTCTAGCTACTAGAATAAACATCCTTAATTTCACAATCTACTTAGAGATAATTTTATGCTACTTCACATAACATATGGAAATATTGCAATTGTATAAATACATTCACTTCTCCCACTGTACTTTATGCTACATGTGTTATGTATATTACATCTACATACATTATAAAACCCACAAATTAGTCATAATTTTGCTGTAGTCATGTATTTTAAAATACAGGATAAGAATAGCCTTCATATTCACCTAGATATTTACTATTTCTGATGCTTTAATTTCTTCATGAAGATTTGAGTTTACCTCTAGTATATTTTTCCTTCAGTTTGAAGAAATTCCTTTAACATTTATAGCCTATAAGACTCTGGATTATAATATTAGGTAAGAATTAGGCCATCTCTGTTTTAGATATTCAGAACTAATGATTTTTGATCATTTATTGCTTAAATTGAAGCTTGTGTTAAAGGCAATAGCCCTAGCCGGTTTGGCTCAGTAGGTAGAGCATCAGGCTGTGGACTGAAGGGTCCCAGGATTGATTCCAGTCAAAGGCAAATGCTCGGGTTGTGGGCTCAGTCCACAGTAGTAGGTGTGCAGGAGGCAGCCGCTCAATGATTTGCTCTCATCATGATGTTACTATCTCTTTCTCCCTCTCTGAAATCAATAAAATATATTTTTAAAAATAGAGGCAATAAAGAATTAAACATTTTTAAAAAAGTGTAGTGTAGTGTAGATGTCCTCAAACTGCACCCCTTAGAACACGACAGCATTTCATGAGCATAAGTACATGGTCCACAAGTAACTTGTGCAGACAACAGGATTTGGGTTCAGGTATTTTTTGTTACTTAATGCCTATTTACTCTAAGAGAATCATTTCATCACTCTTACTCATATATTTTCTAACTTCTAAAATGACATAAGTCAAAAATTTAAATACCTACAAGATTCAGGCAGGACACATGATGAATGAGAGCCAGCATGTGGTGAGAGCCAGCACAGCTTGGTGAAGACTGTGGTGAAGTAGAGAATACATACCCTGTCCACAGACATCGGTGGCTACCAGGTTCCAGCCCATCATCACTACATGGGAACACCAGCAGGGTATTGTCAGATCTTTCAATAACGATGTGCAATCTCCACATTTTAAAATGTGATAAATAATTCAAAAGGTTCAAAAAGATTGTGTGTGCTATACAACATATCTCTATAAACCAAATAAGTCCTATGGATGAGGAGTCTATAATGCTTAAATTAGCTAATGTTTTTTAAAGTCTCTTTAAAAAATATTTTTTATTGATTTCAGAGAGGAAGGGAGATGGAGAGAGAGATAGAAACATCAATGATGAGAGAGAATCATTGATTAGCTGCCTCCTGCACTCCCCCACCCTCCACTGGGGATTGAAACCGCAACTGGGGTATGTGTCCTTGACTGGAATCAAACCTGCGATCCTTCAGTCCACAGGCCGACACTCTATCCACTGAGCCAAACCAACTAGGGCTTAACCAATCTTCAAATACTGATATTTTCTGATTCTATAGGACTAGAAAGAATGAAGACTATTAAGTCAGAGGCAACTATTAATAACTTTGGTATATTGTTGCTGCCTAAGCAACATACTGTGGAATTTTAATGCAGAAAAATAGAAATTAGTCATCTTCTGTTTTTGAATAATTATTCAGGTATTACGCAACTGTGTTCAGTCATTGAGAAAGAAAAAGGTCTTTGAAGACTCTAGTCTACATATGAGAAAGCTTTTAGGAGACCTGTGAGTAGGGCTTTTATGAAATGTTAATGCACATGTGTGGTAGATGGTTGAGGATCAACAGGATAAAATTCCAGTGGGGTCATAACTCTGGACTAGATTTATGGGCCTCAACTCAATCACCAAGTGTATTACTAAAAGGATGGTAAAAGCCTATATAAGGATCCTGCCATCGGTCACATGCTTGATCCAGAGAAGAGATAAAAGCTTATATGGATCTTGTGGAAGCCTGCCAATGCTTGTCTCCATAATACATGATAAAACTCTGACAGGAAACTACTCCTGGGAGTTTGCTATTAAATTAGCTCTCAGATATCTAGGCATGGCTTTCTACTATGCTGCTAATGTAGAAGCCAAAGGATGAATGTTCTATTTTAATATCTCTCCCACACCTCATCTTTTCTATCTCTGCTGTAACATAGTTCAGAGACATGGACATATTAATGTGTGATATGCCCCATTCTCTATGCTACAACTTTCTTAGGATGATATCACACATGCATAGATTAAAGATTGTCTTAGGAGCATCTGACTCTTTTTTTAAACAAACTATGTATACAAGTACTTGTGCTTTAGTCAGAGATAATGTTTGTCCTGAGAAATTAGAAAGTCAGTCAGTCTAACTTACATTTAATGAGGAGGAGACAATTTTGTTTTTCAAATAGGTGTCTTTATTTAGAATAATAATGGTCTTTGTAATAGAGAAGGTGAAACTTGGTATGCCCAGGGCAATGGGAGAAGATGAGAGGGACAGATGTGGGAAGAGCAACAGAGAGGAGGGTAGAAGACTGTATTTTCATAATGTGAATCCTCCTTAGACACACAAAATCTTCAGTGGAATCCACTAAACTCATATTTTAAAAAAATTTAATTAAAAAAATTATGGTAAAATACATATAATACAAAATTTACCATCTTATCATTTTACGTGTAGAGTTCAGTGACATTAAATACATTTACATTATTGTGCAACTATCACTATCATTTATCTCCAGAATGTTTTCTTCTTCCCATAATGCTTTATTTATTCATTCTCAATTAATTCACATGATGAATAATAGTCACAGGAATGTGAATATTCATAGTAAATTTAGAATAGTTATTTAGGTTTTCACATATATAGAGATGGATTCAAGTTTGTATCCAGATCTTGAGTGGCAGAGGGGCTTCATATGACCGCTGGGCTACAAATAAAAAGAGACATTTCTTGGGAGGATATAGAATTGTCCTATAAACATCAATGGAGGTGGGTCAGTGGGTGTCACAGGGACCCCTAAAAGAGAAGAGAAGTCAGGCAGCAAAGCGATCCTTAGTAAAAAGCACACTTTCTACAATTTGTATTTGCTGTCTATCTGATTTATTTATATGCATCTTGTTGTATATCTGCTGTTTCTTCAGGACAAAATCATGTTCCTGTAATGGCTTGTGTAAGCACCTGCAATTCCTGCCTGTTTAAGTGCCACGAACCAACTAAGTATAGATTCTTAACCCCAATTCCATGTCCCTAGAGGAGAGAATCTATGGCCTGGTTCATGTCTTCTCAGCCTCACCTCTGATTTAGCTGTGACTGGAGTGGAGAGCTCTGGACAGGCTCAGACATGGATCTTTGCTTTCTGCCCTGGAACTTCTTTGATGCTAGCGATGCCCCTGTAGCTCACTTTGTCCATGTTCACTGGCTTGTAAGTGTGAGGGAGTCCACATCCCTGGGGGTTGACATCTGCTCAAACAATGAGGGAGAGCTCTTGCGTAAATGCTCCTGCCTTCCATCCTTCCAGCACATGATTCTGGGAGGTGTTCTGTACACTTCTCTGGAAGTCCAAGTAGAGTCAAGCCCCTTGTGTCGACAGTGGAAATCTCAATAACACACCCTTATGTTGTCTCTTCCTCCTCTATCTAACTCTTCATCCCTCACCCTGCTCACTGGGATTACTTCCTGGAAAACACATTTAATTCCCTTCTGATATCTAAGCCACCTTTCTCACAAGTCTTGCCACAGGTTCTGCTTTTCGGTGAGGCCATGCTGAGAAAGGCTGGTTTGTGTCAGATGTTTACTCATTTGTCATGGGTTGAATTGTGTCCCCAGAAAGATAGGTTGAAGTCTTAACCCTAAGCACCTCATACAATAAGTACCGTATTTGGAAACAGGGCTGTTGCTGATGTAATTAGTCTTTAATCCAATATAACTGGTATCCTTATAACAAGAGAAGAGACATGAACACAAAGAGGGGAGAACACCATGTGATGATGGAGGCAAAGATTCAAGTGCTACAGCTGCAAGCCAAGTAACATCAAGAATTGCCAGCAATAATCAGATGCCAGGAAGAATCAAGGAGTGATTGTCCTTGAAAGGTTTTGAGGGAACATGGACATCTGATGTATATTTTTTAAAATATATTTTTATTAATTTCAGAGAGGAAGGGAGGGTGAGAAAGAGATAGGAACATCAATGGTGAGAGAGAATCATTGATTGGCTGCCCCCTGCATGCCCACATTTGGGATCGAGCCTGCAACCCGAGCATGTGCCCTGACTGGGAATCGAACAGTGACCTCCTGGTTCATAGGTTGACACTCAACCACTGAGCCACACCAGCCGGGATGCCATCTGATATTTTGATTTTAGACTTCAAGACTTCAGAACTGTGAGACAATGCATTTCTGTTGTTTAAAGCCATCTAGTTTGTGGTTCTTTGGTACAGCAGTTCTGGAAAACTAATTCACCATTGTTGTAACTTCTGTTGCCAGATATTGAGAACATATGTATGGCCTACTGTCTGTTTATCAGGAAGCAGGCTATCAGAAAAGTGGATGTGGGCAGGTTCTTTTATAAGGCTGTATGGCTAGAGTTGCAACCATGGACATCTGCAACAGATGTGGAAATGCTTGTAAAAAGGTAGAATGATGATAACTGAAAAATAAGCTGGAGAATTGATTTAAATTTATAAAAAAAGTAGAGCAAATTTTCTATTAAAACCATACTAGCAGTAATGCTATATTTTTCTACTGGATATAGAATTAGACCATATTTCTTGGTCAAGTTATATGACAAAATTTTGTCCGTAAATCAACTTAACTCAGTAAGTTGATAAATATAGATCCATATTGATTGGTAAGAAGAAATATGATACAAAAAAGCAATCTGTAAATTAATATGGAGGTTTCTCAATCAGTACAATATCTCAGCTCTCCTAAAGGCATTTAACTCCCTTCTGATATCTGAACCAACTCATCCTCTATGAACCATAGGATTAATCAAAGGCTCACAAAGGCATGTCAGTGGGGGCTCATTGATATTATAAGGTCTGTGGTCGAGGCCTTTCATGTGCAGGAAAAAATTTAAATTGGATGTTGCTGTGTCTTCCTGGAATCAAACTATTGTTATTGTTTCTCCAAGATTTCTTTGGACGAGGGACCATTGTGTCCATTTAAAAATTTTTCATCATAAAATTGATCAGCGGTAGATATATAGCAGAAGCAGTAATTACATGCTTAATAATTGGGTAAGCTACTCTGCTGGGTATATAAATTATATAGAAATATATGGCCTTTGAGAACCTTATAATCTCATAAACTCTGCCTGCAGTATGGAAAAAAATTAGAGAAAACCAACAAGCAATGCAAGTAGAACAAAAGAATTTACTTACAATAGTGAAAGAGAAAGTTTGACTAGGATAGTGGTGTTGCAAATGGAGAGAATTGGTGGGTCTGAGAAATATTTAGTATATAAAATCCATGAGACTCAATGTTAAATTGAATGAGTTGAAGGTAGGTACTGAAGATGACTGTTAGGATTGGGATTCTGTTAGAAAGACAGATGGTGGTGTCTTCTGCTGTGATGTGGAGCATTGAAATGGGGTTGTATTTGGTTTCAGACTTATTGAATCCACGGTATATATTGATAGGCACTCATGTAAGCTGCCTGTGGCTCAGTGGAGTGTCCTGAAGAGGAAATGAAAATGTAGGGCATTGGATTGTGGGTAGTTACTGAAGCCACAAGTGTGGATGAATTCATTATTGTAAGAGTATAGAGTGAGAAGATAAGGCACCCAAGGGATGATATTGGGGAATCTTCAGAGCTTAATGATTGAAAAGAGAAGAATAATCCTGCAATCAATTCCCAGACTTGAGCAAGTTCATAGACCTAGGCACCCTTCATAAGTGGGGGGAGGCTGGGCCCTATTGAGAAAAAACTGCTATACAGCAAAAAATTTTATTTTATAAATATTTCCCTTAGTCTTCCTGAGAGAGTCCCATGATCACTTTCCAGGATGATTGTGCATTGGGGAAGACTAAATAATTGATTTTTAAAATGGATTTTGGACATTGACTTTGACACTAATTCATAGAGATGCTAAATGTCATTAGGGATCACCCATCAGAGTTGGAGCTTAACAAAATCAGGTGACCAGTGGAGTTTTGACTTGTGTCAACTGAACTGGTCAGAAGTTGTAGTTCCCAAGGGAAGAATGCCTTCACCAGAGAATACAGCAGTAATTAAACTAAATTGGAAGTTGAATGTGTCACTTGACCACTTTAGACTCTTTAGGCCAGTGTATTAATAAGCAAAGAAGGGTGTCATTCTACTGGCTGTGGTGATTAATCCTGACTATAAAGAGGAAATGACATTGCTTCTATCTAATGCAGATAAGGAGAAATATTTCTGGAATTTAGGAGATTCCCTGAGGTGTAACTTATTACTCCCATGTCCTCAAATTGAAGTCAATGGGGAAACTACGACCTAAAACAGACAGGATGCCAATAGTCCAGATCCCTTAGGAATGAAGGTTTGAGTCTCCATTCTAGGCAAAGTCACGGCCAGCTGAGGAGCTTGCTGAGGGCAAAGGGGAATTGGTAGTAGAAGAAGACTGTTGAAAATACTAATTTTGATCACATGAATAGTTTCAGAAATAATGATTATAAGAGTCTTTTTCTTAATTTTGATATGACTCTGTTACATATATAAACCATTTTTTTTCTTCCCCAAATATCAGAAAAAATATTGATGCTCAAAAATAGCATATAAATAGGATGAGGTGTAGGTTTTCTTTCTTAAAAAAGCATAGCCATCCCAAGAAGAAGTCTAAACACTGTAATAGTCTTACCTATATAAAAGCATGGGAGGCAGAAACACAGTGCTGGCCACAACATAAGAGCACCTGCATAGTAACCGGGATGCTGTGGTTGGGGTTGAGCCTTACAATCAGCCAGCCTGAGGGTCAATCCCATGTACAAATGGGAGTAAATCTCAAAAGTCCTCATCACAAGAAAAAAAATTATAACTAGGTTTGTAGTCGTGGCCGAGTGGTTAAGGCGATGGACTAGAAAAATTATAACTATGTATGGCGATGGATGGTAACAAGACTTATGTGGTAATCATTTCACAATATATACAAATATCAAGTCATTGTATTGTTTACCTGAAACTAATATGAAGTCAATTATATCTCAAAAAATCAGATTATGGCGAACAACAAAAACAAACATCAACACTCCATGTGATCCTAGGAAGGACCATGCAAGGTTGTCCTTGGCTAATGGTTCTCATCTAGAGGTGATTACTGGCATCTAGTGGATAGAGGTCAGGATGCTGCTACTCATCCTACAATGCACAGGCCAGTGCCCCACAACCTGGGTTTTTATTGGCTAAAATTCCCATAGTGCAGAGATTGAGCAACTGTCACAGATTTAAACAAAGGCTGTGTAGCGACTGACCTTATAATATATTACACTGCAATTCTTCAATATTTTTTGGCATCAGTTTTACATTTTAAAATAGGAATTTAATATTGGCTACTGGATCTTCATCGCCAGGGTGTGAATTTAAAAATCTCGACTTGACCTAAATATACATTTAGTAAAATAAGACACCAGTTTTCATTTATAGACCTAGAGTCTTCAAATACAGTAATCTTTAAATGGAAGTACACATATTCCTGGAGACCTTGAAGGTTTTCTAGAGGACACATCATCATGGATCATTAGAAGGAAATTAATTCATGTATCTACAACTTCCATATGCACTTTTCTGAAATTAATCTGCCGGAGAACCTCTGTGGTTTTCCAGGTCTCTTTCCTTACCTCCTTTCATAATCTTCGTTCTTTTACCAAAAGAATAACATCTCTCTCACCCTTTTAAAACCATATTATAGCACATTATAGTTGTAAAAGCCTCTGACCACCATTAATGGGATTGTTTAAGAATGTATCCCTTTGGAGGGATAGCAAAGAAAAAGTTTCAGTTGAAATATTGAAGGCAGTGGTGGTGACATATTTAATTTAGGATCCCAAGCCAAGATAAGGCTCTTTGCACCTACCTATCTTCATACTTTAAGAAATAATTTAGAAGGGAGAAGGTTGTCACATAAACAGATATAAATTATGTGAATTTTAAAAATTAAGTTAGATTTTGGGGGTTTAGGCTTACTCATTATGAAATCCAGTTACTGTACTGCTGTTAAATGCAGGATTGCCATCAAAGACAAATAAAAAAGGTAATATTGTTTATGCTTAAACTAAATAGTCACCTTTTTTTGGAAGTTCATGTGTTGGCTTCTCTAGTCTTTCTTCTGTCTCTAAATTGCTCTGTGAGTTTCCAACTACAGTAGCAATCATAATTCAATTTATTTTTTTCTTAATCAAAAGACGAGAAATGAAGATTTCTTTGGAAAAAAGTCAATAAACATTCTTGTATATATATTTAAGCCAGGCCTCTTAGGGGTCACCCCTGTGACAGCATAGCTTAGTGGTCTGTCTGCCAGTTCAGAAATTGTGCTCAACCACCTCAACCCAGTGAGACTCCTACTTGCTTCCTATTGGCCTGACTGTATGTTTGGGAACATATTAAAAAGCCAAGCAGTTTACAAGTCTGTCCCAGCTTTAGCTTTCTTCTAGCCGCCCTGGCTTGTTTCCTGTGCTTCACGGTTGGCCAGGGATGAGCCGATAGCCAGGGCCATTTTGGGTCCCTTCTTTACATGCACAGCCCATGTGGCCCTTCAGATTTTCAGAGACTTCTGAGAACTTACTAAGTCCTGCTTGAATGAGACCGTGAGACTATGGCGGCCTCATTTCCCAATTTTCTTGTTCCTTTACTAGCCAGTGTGCCATTCTGTTGCTTGCTCTGACCAGGGCTACAACCCAGGATAGCTTTGTCATAGGCCTTCACTGTTTGTTTGCCCAGAGGTTGTTACTGTTTTGGACAATGCCCTCAGCGATGGGGTTGTTCAGTGTTCTGCTCCAAAACAAGGGGTCTCCCCACAGGAGCAGAGCTGTTGTTTCTCACAGTGCACCTGCCCTGGAATATGGTGCCAACAAGGCTGGAGGACAATGGAGAAGGGAGCAGCCCTCGACAAAAATGATACAGACACCAACAGTTCTTTCTGAAGGTTTGTCTTGAATAAGTGCATCTCAATTTGTTGTATGCATTGGTCAATTTCTAGAGTCTTGAAATAGTTGTTTTTTTTGGCAATTTTCTTTGGTTTGTTTGTTAATCCTCATCTGAGGATATTTTTCCATTGATTTAGAGAGAGTGAAAGGAAGGGGGAGAAATAGAGAGAGAAACTTCGAAGTGAGAGAGACACATGGATTGGTTGTCTCCCCCACGCACCCCCAAGAGGGCCAGGGATTAAGCTTGCAACAGAGATACATGCCCTTGAATGGAATTGAACCCAGGATCCTTAAGTCCTTGGGCTGAAGTTCTATCCACTGAGCAAACCGGCAAGGGCTTGACAATTTTCTTTAGCTTTATCATTGCTTTTTTTTTTAAAAAATATTTTATTTCAGAGAGGAAGGGAGAGGGCAAGAGAGATAGAAACATCAATGATGAGAGAGAATCATTGATTGGCTGTTTTTTGCACACCCCCTACTGGGGATCGAGCCTGCAACCTAGGCATGCGCCCTGACCAGGAGTCAAACCTGAGCTCCTGGTTCATAGGTCAATGCTCAACCACTGAGCCACACCAGCCGGGCTGTCATTGCTTTTTGTGAAGAGCATTTGCTGAGCTTCTTCTTTAACCATGTTGGAAGTCCCCTGTGCTAGAGTATTTAATTGCTGACAAGCTTTATTTACTTCTTTCCCAGTTTCCAGTCACATGGCAGATAGTTGAGGTGCCTAAGTAATAAACAAGAGTATTTTACCTGTGGGTCCACAAATATTATATTCTGATTTCTGGACATGTATGTATGAATGGATGTATACATGAACAGCACTAACTTTCTTCATGTTCTGGAATGATCGTTTGGTACTTCTTTTTGAATACTTTACCTATCTGAAAGTGATGGGACAGGAGATAAAATTGAAAGCGCTTGATATTGTATAGATAGTTGAATGGATTTTAAGATGTCTTCTTGTTTCCTTGATGACATTTCAGTAGTCTGAGGTAAAGGGAGTCAACCATTAATGGTAAAACATGCACAACCTACTTGAAACTAAGCCTTTGAAGCATCGCAAGAACTGACCGGAAAAGCTTTTGCTGGTCAAGAGCATTGCAATCATTTAAGGAAAAAAGAAATCTGATACTTTCACACCTGATCGTAATGGCAAATAAAATGGAATTGTCTTTAATTTAATAGATTCTGGGGGATTGTACAGATATTTATAGATATAGAAACAGAACAGACTGCAGAATCTTAGAGGGAAGGCAGGGGAGGGTGGGAGGCTGGGAAGTGATCAACTAAAGAACTTGTATGCATATATGTATAACACATGGACATGGACAATAGGGTGGTGAAGGCCTGAGATGGGGGTCAGGGGTGGGCTAGAAGGGGTCAATGGGGGGGGGGGAGGGGACATATGTAATACTTTCAACCATAAAGATATAATTTTAAAAAAGATATTCTGAAAATAAATCATGATTTCTTGTTTTAGAAATTCATGATTAAATTTATCTTCTCATTTGTAGGGAGTTTGGGGAAGAAACACATCCTCTATTTAGGTGAAATGGAATTTCACTGAAACAATGGAATTTAAAATTTAAATGTCTTTAAAGCAGTTGTAGTTATAATTGTTTCCACTAAGGTGTGCTAGATCTCCAAATATTATTCATGCTCTCCTTGTGTTACCAGATGCACTGCACTGAATTCAGCACCGTTCACTGCCTTTCTCGGGGCTGCGGAGCCCTCTGCCACACAGGAGGTTTTTGAGCTGGAATAACAATGTACTGCACGCAAATTCATCGACAGCACAAAAGGGGACAAGAGACCATTTAAAAATTTTAAATGAGAAGGACAAATGGTAGCATTTTGAACTGGTGATTTTTACAAGCAGGCTTGGACATTGGCTTTGGTTTTGTAGAATAATTTGCTTTGTCTGAGAAATTCTGGAAGGTTAACCTGACAAAAGGCAGTTTTTTTCAGGCAATTTTTTCTTTGATTTCTTTGATTTCCTATTATTATTTATAACTAGTGTTATAAGTGTAAGTTATCTTTGCTTTAATAGCACATCAATCTTGCATTATTCATGATGATTTAAATCCCTATTGGTTTCTGAGATCATCCAGTGAAATCTGAAAAACAATTAACACAAAAGAGCAGTTCTAAATAAGTGTTTCAGGCAGGAAGTGGCATAGAGTTGAACAAAAAATTTTGCAGGTGGAAAGAAATTATTTCTTTTTATTTGCAGTACTGAATTTATTTATTTCAAGTCTTAAAGTTACCAATGAAAAATTTAGCTATCTTGTTAAAAGTCTTCAACATAGCTGGTAATATAATAGTAGACTCTGATAGGTTTATTTGGAGAATATGCCAACTTTCCCCATAAATCATATAGGTTCTACATATAGGGTTCTACACAGGCACCTTAGTCTAGAAGAATTTTTATTTTTGCAAATACGTCTTTTTGGTTATATAATTCTATTTGGAATATGCCTCAGAGCTCCTTTCTTTTCTTTATCTTGCAGTGGTTTCAGTTAAAAAAAAACAATTTGCATTTCACCTCCAAACAAATGTTATTGTTAGCTTCGGCAACTTGTCTACTTCTATAATTTGGTTCTATCATTTTAATTATATTGACTGTAGTGATCAATGACTATTTTCATAATTTAAAAATGTTAACTCTAAACTTAAAAAAGCCTTAAAATCTCAAATACTTTGCCAATTAATCTTAAATTGTTGGCATGATTTATTTGTGTAGGCAAATAGTACTTCTTATTTAGTTAAAATAGCCGGGAATCAGTTGGTAAGCAACTACTTAGAGGTTGGTTGTTTTAAAAACAAAACATGTTTGAACTGAATTGAAAGCTTTCCACCAAAATATTTCTTCAGACATATAAAACTATAGTTCCATAGTTTATATCATGATAAAATATTGCCTTCTATACCCAGACCAAATTTCTTAATAGTCATAAAATATTTTTGCCTATGATAAGATTTTTTTGTTTTGATGAATTTTTAAAATAATGGTAACATGCATAATCAAGTAAGTGAACTTTCATGTATATAAATGAGTTTCTGAAAAATTTCATTTGAGTATTGGGGAAAATGACATGTTTTGCCATTCTCCTAACTTCTCATTTGATTATGAAGTTAATGAATTGGACAGATGTAAAATGACATCTGTACTTTTGCTGAGATATGTTGTTTAAATAATTAATAGTAAAAGAATCATGAAACTATTCAGGATTACAAAGTTTTTACAATGTTAACCCAGACAACCCTTTTATTTGTGAGATCTTTTGAGTTTATTTATTGAAACAATTGTCTCCATAATTATTGCCTGCTTGAATAATGGTGATTAATTGCTATTTCCTAAATCTTTAAATAAGGGAACAAGATTCATTAAACTCGTTTTGAATACATCAAGAGGTAGATGGGGGCGTAGTATAGAAATTTAGGGAAATTATTGTTCAACATAACACAAATATAAGTCAATTAGACTCTTTATGCCTGATGGTAACTTCAAGTTGTTTAAAAATACTTTCTAAAAACAAAGAGTAATGAATGTTGAATACCACAGAGCTAAAAGCTAATGGGAGAAAATTAGGATCATGCAGAAAGGTATCTAAGCATGCTAATTGCTGGTTAAAAAGCTACAAAGGGCAAAATGAAAATCTGCAGCATTTAGAAACCAGCTACCCCGGCTGAATGGGAACCACTGTGCAACCTGAGGGTAGATTGAAATTTAGGAAGGTATATTAATGGTGCTTGACTTTCATTAAGATGCAGCATTTCATCTGCTGTCATTTAGAGTTAGGGCATTCATTCTATGTTTCCTAAGAAGTAGGGACTACTTGAAATTTAATTAGAAATGTGGAAACTCCAATATGAATATTTAGACCAATTAATGCACGATATTTAATATGAAAAAAGAAAAGAAAAGAAAAAAACACTCTGTTTTCTATTTGACAAGAAAGGAGACTAGAGTGTTCCCTCTGAATGCTTTCTCAGAAAATATTTAAAATAAATACAACTAATGTGAATCCTGTACATAACGCTTTTTTTAAAAAAAAAATTTTCACCGAAGGATATTTTTCCATTGATTTTTAGAGAGAGTGGAAGAGAGAGGGAAAGACAGAGAGAAACATCAATGTGAGAGAAACACATTGATTGGTTGCCTCCTGCAAGAGCCCTGACCAGGGCCTGGGCTGAGGAGGAACCTGCAACTGAGGTATGTACGTGCCCTTGACCGGAATCAAACCTGGGACCTTTCGGTCCGCAGGCCGACGCTCTATCCACTGAGGCAAACTGGCTGGGGTCATAATGCTTTTTGAGAAATGTGTATGTTACAGTAAATTCAGTTATTATGATTTTTTTTTTTTGCTTGAGTAAATGAGATAAGGTGCAAGCCTCATATATATTAGAAAACATTACTCATCTGCACTCAAGAGAAATTTGGCTTGGTTCAATGTCAAAGTCATACTAAGAGACCACCACCAACTACATAAAGCCATTTCAAGCTTGGCTACAAGGCTATTTTATTATGGAACTGAGCAATTCCAAACAAGTTTGAAGCAGAAATGGAGAAGTTTTGTGAGCTTAGGGATGATGAAGCTGAGTAAAAGCTTGAGGTCCCTATGGTGGGGGACCGTAAAGCCTGGAGTCAGGAGGGCTTAAAAGAGGACAGAGGAAAAGAACACGGACTGATCTTATTTCATGATTTTATAAGGATCACTCTGAATTAATCTCTCTTCAAGTAGAAGGACTCTATTATGTGTAAGAAAGCTTAAGTATGAAAGGAGGCAACTTCCAAACTGTTGATGGGCTGGGTGGGATGGGGCAGTAGTGATGATAGGGAACAAATCTTGAAGACACAAAGCACTGGTATTATGCATATATCTTTATTCCCAAGAAAGCAAGGCAGCTTATAAAGATTCAGGACCAGAGAAAATATTCTATATAATAAAAGGCTAATATGCAAATTGTCCCCTTGAGAGTTTGACTGGGAGACCAGGAGTTCAATCACTTGCTATGACATGTGCTGACCACCAGGGGGTGGCGCAGACAATGATGGGCAACCAGTGGTGGTGGCGGGTGCTGAGGGAACGAGGGAACAAGGAGGTGGTGGTGGGGAGAGTGAACCTGATTGGCCCTGATCAGGCCTAGGGTTCCTATCTGTGCACGATTTCATTCACTGGGCCTCTAGTAAATTATAATCGGTCAGGAATGAGAAAAATATAGGCCTAAGATTTGAAAAAATTAATAAAGGCAGGCTGTCAATTTGCCTCTATATTTCTTGATATTCAAAGCAAATTGTTTTCATCATCCACAGAGAAAATATATCATTTTCTCAGGAGAAGCAAATAATTTGCTTTCTCTGTGTTCTAAGAAAATTTTATTAACAGTTTATTGCTTTGCGTTAAGTTTTTTTGTCTTTAATTTTTCCTTTATAATGTAAACACTCAAGGAGAATGTATATTAAATCACGAATACCTGAAAATTAGAAATACTTTTCTTGTAGCCTGAGGTGGGAGGATGGGCTTAATTTTGCCAAGGGTAAGTCATGGAATAGATAAAAGAATGGTTTATAATTTAGATGTTCCTTTCCCTAGATTTTATTAGTTCCAAGTCTCTAAGTTCAGTGTTACCTACACAGGAAAAGAAATGAAACACATCATTACCTGTATAGAAAATTATTTAATGAAGCTTCCAAATGAAAACTTAATGACAATTTTAAACATTAGGCACACGAGAATACTTTTTAAAAAATATATATATTTTATTGATTTTTTATGGAGAGGAAGGGAGAGGGATAGAGAGTTAGAAACATCATTGAGATAGAAACATCGATCAGCTGCCTCCTGCACACTCCCTACTGGGGATGTGCCCGCAACCAAGGTACATGTCCTTGACCGGAATCGAACCTGGGACCTTTCAGTCTGCAGGCCAATGCTCTATCCACTGAGCCAAACCAGTTAGGACGAGAACACTTTTTAAAAAATATATTTTTATTGATTTCAGAGAGGAAGGGAGAGGGATAGAGAGATATAAACATTGATGATGAGAGAGAATCATTGATCAGCTGCCTCCTGTACACTCCCTACTAGGGATTGAGCCCTCAACCTGGGCATGTGCCCTTGGCCAGAATCAAACCTGGGACACTTCGTTCCCCAGGCTGACACTCTATCCACTGAGCCACACCAGCTAGGGCGCACGAGAACACTTGAAAGGTCCTGGCTTCATCCATATGAACCATGTTGTCAATAGACCCTCACTTTTAACAAGCAAAGACTATGGATAATTTTTGAAAACATTTTCTAAGTAGATCATGTTCACCATTAGCTGATTCAGGGAAATTGTTTTTTTAAGAGAAGAAATATTTTTTTAAAATATTTTTATTTCAGAGAGGAAAGGAGAGGGAGAGATAGAAACATCAATGATGAGAGAGAATCATTGATTGGCTGCCTCCCGCACGCCCCCCGCTGGGGATCAAGCCTGCAACCCGGGCATGTGCCCTTGACTGGAATTGAACCTGGGACCCTTTAGTCCGCAGGCCAACGCTCTATCCACTGAGCCAAACCAGCTAGGGCAAAGAGAAGAAATATTTACAGAGCAGCTTCTGATTTGTCCTTTGGCTGACTCAGGATGAGGGGGTGGTCGTTAATTAAGGTATGGACTGTAATATGCTTGCAGTGAATAATCTTCCATTTTGATAATGAGAAGTGAGTATTTGACATTGACAGGCACATTACTATTCTTTTTACCTTCTTCCCTCATGTTTATGGCTTCATATTCTTGAAAGTGCTGCTTGTTCACTTTATTAATATTTTAATCATTGGAGCCAAAGAAAGCATTCTATCCCAGATTATTTCTTCACATATGTTGATTTTCCTTAATATTTTTAAAAAAATAATTAATGTGCAAATAAAATAATAAATTGCACTTAAAAAGCCAAACAGACTCCACAAGTCAAAAGCAAATTAAAGGGTGAGACTGAGAGATAATGAGCTCCAACAACATTAAACCATGATTCAAAATATAATGCATATTCATTTTTAGCTGTAAATATCACTTTTGTGATGGATTTTTAACTGTATGGTTATGTGATATATTTAAAGAAGGGAAATAACAGCTTTAATGGGCTATGCATTCTGTATACTTTTTCTTCTTTTCTGATGTGGGTTTGAAATGGTTGAATGTAGTTTTCTTTTTCTTTCTTTCTTTTTTTTTTTTTTTTTTTACTGTGATCTCAAAGGATAAAATTCCCAGTTCCTCCCTAAGATGAACAACTATTCCAAAAGAAAGTGAAGCGTATCAGTGTGTTTCTTCCATCTAGTCTTTCTTAGGGGGCCATTTGATGTCCCCGAGAAGCCTTCAAGATGCTCATCAGAGTGTCTCTGTTTTATCTCCTGCTCAAAAGTCCTTTGTTGTGACTGTCCTCAGTTAAAGAGAAGATGGTTTCTTACTGTAATTGGTCAGTGGGGAAATACCTGCCATGTGACAAATCTTCTCTTTCATTATTGAACACAGTCTTTTGCTTTCCTGTCCTTACAGTCTGGAATATGAGGTGTTATTATCTAGGGCACAGCAGTAAGAAGGAGCTTCTAATAGTCTACTGGGCAAGGCATTGCTTTCATTTGTATTCATTTTTCTAGCTATCTTCTGGGGAACCTGAAATCCACCGAGTCTCTCTCAAACAGGATAGAAAATACTGCATGTGCATGGAATATTTCTACCTCTCAATTTTTTTTTTTCAAAATAAGTGCAAAAACAAGACAAAGGGAGAGAGCATTCAAGGTATGGGATGGAAAGACCTAGAAACCTGTTACAGGAAGGGAAATGAAATGATATCATGAGGTGCCAATGTGCTCTTTCACTTCAGCTAATAAAGAAGAAACTCAAATTTTATTTTATCTGCAGAGAGAGGCTGGATCCTCTTAGATGAATGTATAAAGAGCTACCGCCCATAGATACTTAGAATAGATAGCAGTTATCATATTAGCTATCTGTTCCCTTCGTCTATTTTTTTAGGCAGAAAAATTTCCACTGATATTTTGTTGTCAATTATGTAATATATGACTAAAACAGGGTTTTTCTCCTCTTAAAAAGTCTGGAGCATAAAAATTTACTGCTTCTAATACTGACTATGAAGTTAAATGTAATATTTTTGCAGCTAACTTAAACGACTTCCTACATTTTGGTAGCAATTGCTAATTTTGGTAATAGACTGAAAAACTTAAACTTATATTCTAACATAAAAACTTCATATAAGTTAAGCTTTAACCGTCTGTGTTTAACAAATTCTTTTTGATGACTATAACATTCAAAGTCAATTTAAAATACACAAATTTTATTCTTATTTGTTTTTATTTTATTTTTGATAGAAGGTTAGTTGGTTCAGGCTCATGTATATTTTACAATTTTATTTTTATTTGTTTCTTTTTTTCCTGAATGGTTATTTCTCTTTTAAGTTTTCTGAACATTATTTCTGGAGAAAACATATTCCTTGGACTTTCCCTATGCAGATATGAATAATAATGTTTATCTTCAATGTGTTCTCTACTGGAAAAGAGAAAGTCACACAGACAGATGTACAAGGAACAAAAGGCTCTTTTCCCCTCCTCAAGATTATAGAGGATTTCTGTCAGATAGTAAGAACCTAAAGTTAGAGTTTACTGGACAAGGGATGGAGGGAAATCTGTGGTTAAGTTGGGGTTTTCACAATTTTTCAATTTAAAAAATTACCACAGATTTCATGTGACATTTATAAAGAAAAATATCATCCTTAGTGTATGAAGTCATGCATACTATTTTTATAGAGTGTTTTAGGGGTAATCATGGTTTGAATTTTGAATTAATGTCGAAAAACTAAGGAAACCAACATAAAACAGTTTTATGTTTACACAGACTTATTTAGACAAAGTATGGCATTTATCTGAGGTAGTATTTACACAGCATAAAGAAGTCAGAAGAAAATTTCTTTTCCATAAGAGCTTCATAAAATAGTGTCCTAAGAGACAACTATTAAACTCTGCATAAGTGCTGTTTACTTTTAACTTTCTTCCTTATTAACCCACTCCTTAACACTGCTTAGCACTCCCGAGAAGGTCAGAAAAGATTCTGTTGTCATTTTCATTTATATTATTATAAACAATGTGTTCATAGATGTGAGTAATATATTCTTTAACTGCTTTTACTGTTATTCTGGTCATAACGTTCTTTCAGGAACTTAGAAAGATGATGTCATATAAGGCCACTAATGAAATGACACTGTGTGGCAGATGTAAGAAAATGACCAGCAGATGTTTGTTATTAATGACTTGAGGATTCTGTACATGGGGAGAGATTTTAAATACACGAATAAAAATGAAAGTCCAAAGACTTAAATGCAATAAAAACACATGCTCTATCTACCACCAAAGTTGTGTGTCATACTGTTTGAAAGCTCTAAGTTCAGAGGCAGTCTAAAAAGTCAGGTGAAATTACATTTGCTAGGAATACATGCATATTCTAAATTCATGTCTTTTTCAAGGAAGATAATGGAAGTAGATAGCTGTGGAAGTTTCAGGTATGAAACACAGCACTTTTGTGTTATGTTAAAAAAAGATCTGCATCTTATTAATTTCTATTATATGTGCAACATTTTTATTTTATGCACAGTCCTCAAAGTATTCAACAAAGCCTACTTTGCAGGTAGCAAAAAGCCACTTAATATGGGGTCATTGTTGAAGGATAACTATAAGGCAATGTGTATGTACCTAAAAGTAATAAAATTGTATGTCTAAATCTATAAGGATTTTTGCTTTACAAAACAAAATGTCAAATCTAGAGGTTAAGACGGTGATCTTAAATGCAAGAGATTGATTTAGTTTTGATAGAAATGTCATACTATCTATTTAGATATTTAGAAATTCATAAAATAGAAATGATAACATTGTCTTTAAGCTCTTTCAAAAGATATTATTTAGGGAAGAAAAAATTCAGATATCAAGGGGGTAATCAATTAAAATTCAGCAATACAGCCTAATTTGGACTTGTCTAATTCATGGATAGTATACAGGCCTTAAAAACATTTTTATTATTTTTAAGTGCACAGCCCTGCAAACCAAGTAAACCAAATGTTGTCTTTTAAAAGTTGCTTTAATTACAAAGACCCATTTGTAATTAGTTGAGTGTACAAACATAACAATACATGCCCTTGCTTAAATAGCAATTACTTGCATGAAAGTAGAGACTTGTAAATTTGTGAAATGATGTTTTTCTTTAAGAAGAAAATTGTTTTTCTCAGGAATTAACTTATGAGGCTTTCTTGTCTATAAATAGTACAGTAGTAATTTCATCCAACTTCTGACTGAATTGATATAAATTCTATATAAATCAGCTTTGAACTAATGAACCATAGAGCCAGTGCATTTTCAAATAAAATTAACTTATGTGTTGCTTGTCTAATATATATATTTTTGAGAGCATTGTATTTCTTCATACTTTTACTTCTGTGATTCCTAGATTGGCCTCATCTTTTGTAATTCGAAGTCCATATACAAAAATTCCCTATTGACACCCAAGATAAATTGGAGATAATTTGTTTTAAAAGAGATTCTTTACTTTATGAAAATATTCACAATAGAATTACTTTGAATAATAAGATACTGTTGATGTTAACACAAAGATTTTAACTCAAACATTTTTAAGATGAGAAGGAGATTCCAAGTTCATCTAAAAGAGTGCTTTTCAAACTTTAATGCATATATACATCACCTAGGGATATAGTTAAAATGCAGAAATATTTTATAGAGTGGGGTGGGGCCAAGATCTGCATTTCTAACATGCTTCCAGATGCTGTTGATACAAGGACCATACTTAGTTACAAGAACCTAAACCATCTTTCCAAATTGGGTGATCGGATCATTATAAAGTTCTTTGTTGCATTAAGATACATACTGCATAACTGTAATAGTAGATTTTTTCCTACATTAATATTTCTCCTGAAAGGCTCAGAAGAAAGAAACCAACTGTATTAACAACTGTATTTAAACTCAATCTGTTTTCATAAACTCAACGTACTTCTGTTTTCCAAAACAAGTGGTGTGTTCTTATTTGTGATCTTGGTTCAGATATTTTAAATCACGGTGTTAGCTTTCTCATCTGTGAAATCAAGGTGTGGCATAAAAGGCTGCGCCTGAAGTTGGCAGGCAAAGATATTGTTGTAGGAGTAAGAGAATTATTTCCAGCTTTATATTTTGTGATGTTATAAAGCAAGGGTGGAGTGCTTCCCTAAAAAAAAAAGAGTAGAAATGTAGATCTAGATATTATTAATCAAAAACAATTAATTGTATTTGGGTTTAGGAGACACTAGGAGACACCGTGGGCAGCTGAAGAGAAGCAACTTGGGTGGGAATGTATTACAACTGTATTTTCAAGTGACAATGCTCTCAGTGACTCAGTCCCCAAAGTTCTGAGGTGTGGCCACACATTCATTAACTTTGTCTAAACTGACTAATTTCAGAGAAAATATACTCTTGCAGGGTCTACTTGAGGGACTGGTTATTTAAAGCTGAAAGATGGTCTCTAAGCCCTTATTTCAATTAATCTTTCCTGATTAATTTACAAAGCACAAAGAAAGTACTTAAACCCATTAGATACCATACTTTTCTATCCCTCACCATGTATTTATTCTTATACTAGAGGCCTGATGCACGAAATTTGTGCCAGGGGCTTGGCCTTTGCAGCCCGGGCTTCGTCCAGAAGGTCATCTGGAAGGATGTCTGGAAGGTCGTTCAGCTGTCCGGTCTAATTAGCATATTACGCTTTTATTATTATATATTTGGCTTTCTTAATTTTTCAGAGCCTAAGTACTTTTATGCTTTACATAAGGTTTGTTATATGTGCTGTAGTTATAGACGACAGTGAGGGAACCAAAAAGTGGTGAACATGATAAAAAAAAAAGGCACAAGCTATTTGAAATGATAATATCCAGGATGTATGTTTGTGCTTAAGAATAACTAAAAATAAATTGTTCTTCCTTTCTCTACCAATTTTATATCTCTTACTTTCATCTTATGTTCTCAAGAAATTTTGGAGCTTTTTAACTCAAGGGCTTCCAAGGACAAGTGTTCTGGCTTGTGTGTGTGTGTGTGAGTGTACATTTTCAGGGTGAGCAGTGGGGGAGGGAAAAGTGTTAGGGAAGGCAGAGTAACCAGCAATGGAAAATAACACCACAGCCTTGCTCTCGTCTCCTTTTTCTAACTGGCCAGAGCTGAGTCCTGGATTATGAATACGCCATCTTTAGTAGGTTTAACCTGGCAAGTGGAGAAGGGCATATGGAAAGCTCTTCTTGTGTTTTAACAAATAAGAATTTGGATTAGGGAGAGATCATTTTTAAAGGAAAAGTTTGCTTAAAGTCAAAATTCAGCTAGTAGGGACTCATATGACCATACAAGTTGTTAAAAAAAAATCAAAATACCTCTCTTCTCTCCATTGTTAAATGCTCATCTATTGAGTCCTCTCCCTCCTACTTCCTACCCCCAAGAGACATTCTATGTGCCTGGCTGCCTTGGCTTCTCTCCCAGGCCCCAGTTATATGACTAATATTTTTTTAATATCACTACTGAATGTTCTCAATTTAAATAACATCTATTTTCATATTCTAGAAAAAAAAAGAAACAGCATCTGAGAAGGGAAATGATGATCAAGTATATTCAAAGAAGAAAATATAATCTATAATAATAAAAGAATAATATGCTAATTAGACTGGACAGCTGAACGACCTTCTGGATGTCATTCC
Source organism: Myotis yumanensis (assembly GCF_028538775.1). Taxonomy (NCBI): domain Eukaryota; kingdom Metazoa; phylum Chordata; class Mammalia; order Chiroptera; family Vespertilionidae; genus Myotis; species Myotis yumanensis. The sequence goes on along the minus strand of NW_027223753.1, from coordinate 200,544,840 downwards.
AGACGTCCTTCTGGATGAAGCCACGGTGGCGGGGGCTGAGGCAAATGTAGTTAGGGGTGATCAGGCAGGCAGGCAGAGTGGATAGGGGCAATCAGGCAGGCAGGTGAGTGGTTAGGGATGATCAGGCAGGCAGATGAGTGGTTAGGGGAGATCAGGCAGGCAGGCAGAGTGGTTAGGGGTGATCAAGCATGTAGGAAGAGGGCTAGGGGTGAGCAGGCAGGCAAGCAGGCCAGCAGTTAGGAGCCAGCAGTCCTGGATTGCGAGAGGGATGTCTAAACTGGCAGTCGGATATCCCCTGAGGGGTCCTGGATTGTGAGAGGGTACAGGCCAGGCTGAGGGACTCCCCCTATCCTGCTCCCCATGCACAAATTTCGTGTACCGGGCCTCTAGTGCACATATAAAAGCAAATGTAAGTTAGCTGGGTGTGTGCAGGAGAGTAAGATTTCTTTTGGACTGCCACTGTTCATGAAAGTGGACTACTAGAAAAACTTGGCAACAGAAATTTCCTTGCCAATCTCAAATGAAAAGCCTATTGGAATGCAAAGTGAAAAGACCAGGAGAGGCTATTTCCTTTTTTTCTAAATCTTTGATGCCCTCATTTTTGTTTTGTTTTGTTTTTATGTCCTTATAAGAAAGGTGATTCTGAGACTGAAATAACAGTATCTAGGCATGGCTCTCAAAAAGTCTCAGAATAATCTTAATCAAACTTGTCTACTTATAATGTCAGTTTTAGGATAAGTTAAGTTAGATAAGTTAAAATAACATAATGTTATTTTAAGGGGTGCTACTCCATAAATATCTTCACAACCAAGTGCTGTGATCTTTAGAATTAAAGATTATTTCTATTAGTTTTTATCTTCTTTTCCAGTTGATTTGAAGGTTCAAAACAGTAGCAGCTATAGCCCACAACTCTGGCTCTCCACTCTTTCGCCAATTGTTATGGGGTGTTGAGTGACTGCTGATGAGGAATAGGGCAGAGTTCTAGTAGACACTGGACCGGGAGAAGGAGCCTTCCTGCTCTGAGAACAGTGACAGCTATTTGTAAATAATGGTCACAAACAGGTATGCAGTTTTGATGGCAGAAGAAGGCATCATTCCTGAGACACCTGCAAATGCTTGCCTAATTAATGAGAAACTCGGACAAGTTCAGAGACATCATTTCTTCGTTCTTTTAAAAAAATCTTTATTGTGAAAAAGTATTACATATGTCCCCCTGTTTCCCCCATTGACGTCTCTAGCCCGCCCCCTCCCTCACCTCCACCCCAGGCCTTCACCACCCTAATGTCTGTATCCACGTGTTATGTATATATGCATACAAGTTCTTTGGTTGATTTCTTCCCATCCACCCACCCTCCCCCATCTTCCCTCTGATATTCCACAGTCTGTCCCATGCTTCTATGTCTCTGGATCTATTTTGTTCATCAGTTTATTCTATTCATTAGATTTTGCATATGAGTGAGACCATGTGATACTTGTCTTTCTCTGACTGGCTTATTTCGCTTAGCATAATACTCTCCAGGTAGTGACATTATTTTATGGGTATGTTGCTGAAAAGAGAATTAAAATATAATTATTAGCTTGAAAATTAATTAATACTGGTAGCTCTTATTAGGAGTAACATGCTCTCTATTCCCAAGATGAACAATACTGAGTAATTTTGGAAATGACTTATTTCCAAAATCTCTGTGGCATTTAACAGAGTTGATCATACTATATTACAATGAGAGTTTTTTCTCTTCTGATTTCTTTGATGTCATCTTGACTCTTTGGCCATCTCTGAATACTAATTTTGCACTTATCCCTTTGCTGTCTCCTTTTGCAGTGTCCTTTTCGCCCCATGATACCACAGATTTCTTTTCTCAGATAACCATCCTCCAATACACAGTTTGTTTTTATCCAATTCTCACCATTCAAGATGTGGCAGCTTTTTATTGCTTCATGCAGATGACTCTCAGTTCTACAGTTCTGCTCCCTGACTTTGCTATGAAGCTCTAGCTACACACTTCCAACTGCCTGCTAGACATCATTATTTGCATGTTCTACAGTTTTCTTCAACTAAAAATTTCTCAAACCAGATTTATCACCTTCCTCCACAGCATAACTCATTATGCCTAAATTTTTCATTTCTTCCAAATGTAATGCTTTTCTCTCCCTTTGACTTAGCCTGAAATATATGGAGTCTTGTTGGAGTCTTTCATCTCTGTTTAATTAGATATCTCCTTTATTTTTTATTCTGCCTATAACTGCTTTGGTTGACAGCTCACACTCCTTCCCCATTTGAGTTCAAGTGCTTGTGCATTTGATTTAACCACACGAGGGGATTTAGAATTTATATAGCAAGAATTGTGACTTCCACCTTTTTAAGCCTGGGGCTCATAGCGTACTGTCTTAAGCATAGCAGATACTCAATAGATAGTTAATTAATTAATTATTTTATTATTACTCCATATACTAGAAGTAATACAAAATAATAACACAAAAATAATTGTCAAGCTTGGTCATTGAAATGAAGCAGCAAAACATACCAGTATTAGTTTACTGGTTTGATTTGAGAAAGAGCCTTGGTTAGCCAATTTCAGTTCAAATTTACATTGAAGTTGCTTTAAATTACTTGCCATCAGTGTGACAAAATCCTGTCTCACAAGATTGACTTTAATAATTTAAATGTTTCTTTGGATTTTTAGATTTGAAAGCTAAGTGTATGTGGGTGGAAAAGGATGATTCTGACCTGAGTTGATGGAATTAAGAAATAACTCAGCTGAGTAAGCTTTTGTGGCTATGATTCACTTAAAATGCAAAAGGTAGAGAGTTGTATAACTAAAGCTAGGGAGAGAGAGGCTAATTTTAAGTATAGGTGAGGGATTTAGACCACTAAATAGCACCTTGCTTATGCAGTCAGAAATAATTTTACTTTTCTTGGGAACAAGAATTGAAAATGGCATTAGCTTTAAAGCAGGCAACAATGTGAGTATACTAATCAAGTATCTTCATTCTCCATCTAAATAAAAATCAGATGACAAAACAGGGCTGGGAAAAAAAATTGGATGGATACGCCCTTGGGCATTAGAATTGCCAAGACATGAGCTTCTTAATATTCTGGTCACCTTTTGCATCTGGCACTAGTTTACTGCTAGCCCTGCCTTCCCCAGTATTGATCATCTGGACTCAGAGTTACAGCCCCTTCAGGTGCAGTGCTATCCAGTTTCAGAGCCAACCCTAGACCAGGCTGGACGCACATTCATAGCCCGTAATTCCTTGGGTGGGAATTACTTGAGCCCAGACTGCCTTGCGTCATCCTCCTAATCATTATCCCTCTCAGGTCTTCACCTTTCTTCCTGTCCAGCTTAGATTCCATGTATTAATAATTAAAAAATACATTCTTTTCTGCCTCTGGGCTAAATGGAGATCAAGAGTGAAATCAAGTTCAGTTAAAGGAAAATAGAATGTTATGTTGTTTCCCACAAATAACCAATATAAATGCCTCTCTAAATAGCAAAATTGGCTTGCTCTTCTGTCTATCATCACATTTCTATGGCAAAGCACCAGCTCTGCATCAACCCAAATATCTGTTTTCTCTAAGCGTGTGCATGAGCAAATGAGAACTACCAGACAAAATCATGAACTCAGCAGATTGCTTCTAACATGAATTTGTTAGTTTCTTACTTGGACCCTAACACTGTCCAGCAAGCCTGCTACAGTTTATGGGCCAACTTTTCCACTTGCTGCAAGAAACGATGTCAAAACTTTTCTACTCTCCTTAAATGTCTGGATTCAACTTTGTTACATTTCTTCCTAGAGTATATAGAAAGTACTAGATGGATTTTTTCAATTTTTCATCAACAATTCTATCTGCATACTTCCTCTCTTCAGTCCTCTACAGAGGATGAATTGTTCTTCCTAGCTAAGGCCGTGGTCGGCAAACTGTGGCTCTCGAGCCACATGCGGCTCTTTGGCCCCTGAGTGTGGCTCTTCCTAAGCCTTAGGAGTACCCTAATTAAGTTAATAACAATGTACCTACCTATATAGTTTAAGTTTAAAAAATTTGGCTTTCAAAAGAAATTTCAATCGTTGTACTGTTGATATTTGGCTCTGTTGACTAATGAGTTTGCCGACCACTGGCTAGGGCTCTCTGCCTCTTGGTTTCTAATCATTTTTCTTCCAGCCTTTTTTATTTTTTTTATTTTTTTTATTTATTAAATTTTTATTGTTCAGATTATTACATTAGTTACTCTTTTTCCCACCATAACTCCCCTCCACCCAGTTCCCACCCCACCCACCGCCCTCACTCCCCACCCAGTGTCCTAATCCATAGGTGCACGATTATTGTCCAATCTCTTCCCTCACCTCCCACATCCCCCCCCCCAAGAATAGTCAGTCCATTCCCATTCTATGTCCCTACTTCTATTACAATCACCAGTTCATACTGTTCATCAGATTATTTATTCATTTGATTTTTAGATTCACTTGTTGATAGATGTGTATTTGTTGTTCATAATTTGTATCTTTACCTTTTTCTTCTTCTTCCTCTTCTTAAAGGATACCTTTCAGCATTTCATATAATACTGGTTTGGTGGTGATGAACTCCTTTAGCTTTTTCTTATCTGTGAAGCTCTTTATCTGGCCTTCAATTCTGAATGATAGCTTTGCTGGATAAAGTAATCTTGGTTGTAGGTTCTTGGTATTCATCACTTTGAATATTTCTTGCCACTCCCTTCTGGCCTGCAAAGTTTCTGTTGAGAAATCAGCTGACAGTCGTATGGGTACTCCCTTGTAGGTAACTGAGTTTCTTTCTCTTGCTGCTTTTAAGATTCTCTCTTTGTCTTTTGCTCTTGGCATTCTAATTATGATGTGTCTTGGTGTGGTCCTCTTTGGGTTCCTTTTGTTTGGGGTCCTATGCGCTTCTTGGACTTGGAAGTCTATTTCTTTCACCAGGTAGGGGAAGTTTTCTGTCATTATTTCTTCAAATAGGTTTTCAATATCTTGCTCTCTCTCTTCTTCTGGCACCCCTATAATTCGGATGTTGCTACGCTTGAAGCTGTCCCAGAGGCTCCTGACACTATCTTCGTATTTTTGGATTCTTTTTTCATTTTGCTTTTCCGGTTGGGTGTTTTTTGCTTTTTCGTATTTCAAATCTTTGACTTGATTCTTGTGATCCTCTGGTCTGCTGTTGGGAGTCTGTATAATATTCTTTATTTCAGTCAGTATATGCTAAATTTCTAGTTGGTTCTTTATCACAACATCGAGGGTTTCACCAGTCTTCTTGAAGATCTCACTATATTTATCGGCGGCTTCTAGACAGCTCTTTAAAGACCTTAAAAGTGTGGTTTTGAACTCTATATCCAGCAGTTTGCTTTCCTCCAATTCTGTCGTTTGTGTTCTATTTCTTTGTCTCGGCATTTTTTATGCTTCGCTGTGTCGATAGAGTGCCTTTCTGTGCTAAGTGTCCCAATTACCTGAGGTAGACACTCTTGGTGCACCCCCTTGTGGGCTTTGTGCACAGTCTTGTTGTGGTTAAGCCTTGATTGTTGTAGTTATCACTGTGAGGAATTGACCTCCAGGCCAATTGGCTGTGGGAATCAGCTGTGTCTGCGGTGGGAGAACTTCTGTGCTGGAGACACCCCTCTGGGGCTAGACTTGCTTCGATGGGGCTTTTGTGCTCACTGAGTCTGCCCCCTGAGTGTGTCTTTTATGGTTCCACGGAGCTGCAAGCTGGATGGTCCCACTCTGACCTCTGGGCTTCCTGGCTCCTGGATCTCTAGGGAGGTGCTAATCTAGCCTTTGCCTGAGGCTATCCAGCAAAAGCCTCCCTGCAGGGCTTGGGCGGGGCGGGTCCCATGGGATCAAGAGGGCGGGATTAGCAATTATGGCTGCTCTCAGTCTTGCCCTCAGAGGCTCTGCTTCTCAGTGTCCCAGTAGTCACTGCAAGCCCCACGGAGAGAAAGCTGCCCTAGGGTTCTGAGCGATGCCAGACAGTCCTGCTTCTCCCGTATGAGTGTGGGTCCTTAGAGACTCACCCGGAACTGGAGCTCAGAGCCTGAGACTCCCTCCTGATTGAAAACGACAACCGCGCCCTCAGCCTCCAGCCCACTCCGCATGCACTCCGAACCTTACTATTTTACTTCAGCACTGCGCCTCCTCTGAGCCTCGGTATGCTTTTCTCTTTCCTCCTAGTTGTAGAACTTCCACTCAGCCAGCTTTCTTGTGGTTCTGGATGATGTCCGTTCCGTCTTTTAGTTGTATTTTTGAAGTGGTTGTTCGAGGCAGCAAACTCCCGTGTTTACCTATGCCGCCATCTTGGTTTCTCTCTCTTCCAGCCTTTTGTATTGGTCAAGGTCTTCCAGAGAAACAAAGTACACACACACACACACACACACACACACACACACACATGATTATGGAGGCCAAGAAGTCTCATGATCTGCCATTTGCAAGCTGGAAACTCAGGAAAGCTGGTGGTGTCATTCTAGTTCAAGTCTGAGAATCAGGGTACCTGTTGATGTAAATCTTAGTCCAAGGCAGCAGAAGACTGAAGTTTTAGTTCTAGTTCAACCAGGCAGGCAGGAAGGGAACAAATTCTCCCTTTCATTGCTTTTTGTTTTATCCAGACCCTTAGTGGATTTGATGCATCCCACCCACACAGGGAGGGTCAATTTACTTATTTCACTGATCCAAATGTTAATCTTATCTGGAAACACCCTCACAGAGGAGTGTAACAGCAAACAATTTTCAGGATTGTGAAAGAAGTTTTAAGGTCTTCTAGTTATGTTTGGTATTCTAAACCTTAGTGAAGAGATCTATATCTCTATATCTCTCATATCTATCTGTCTGCCTATCTATCTATCTATTATCTATCTATCTATCATCTATCTAGCTATCTATTATCTATCTATTTTTCTTCTATAATTCTGCCTTCTTAGCCCCTTTTTGTTTGGGAACTCTTGTCTTTCTTTAGCTTTCAGAAGTGTTTTCCTTTCATTTGGGCTTTTTTGTTTTCTTTAGATGGATATTGGATGTCCCAGATTGATCCTATTAACATTTAAATTTTCTTTCTTATTAAATATCTTTCCTTTATCTTTTAAACCTTTTGTTTTCATGGGTGGGAAGTCAAATTTTCATCAGGTCATTTGATATTCATCCATTTTATTCTCTGTTCCTCAAACAGCAGAACAAGTAGAAACTTAATGGATGCGTTAAATAAATTGGAAATTTATTCTATGCAAATTTATTCTATGCGCATACTTGAAACTATTGTGTGTGGAAAAATGCTCATAGGTTATATTACTAGAATTATCCATTGACCAAGTGCCCATTATATGCTGGGCATTGTTATTGAAGCTGGGGATGCACTGGTGAACAGAACAGGCAAACCCCATGTTTTTATTTTCATTTATTTATTTACTAGAGGCCCAGTGCATGAATTCCTGCATGGGTGGGTTCCAGCCACCTGGCCCCAATCAGGGCAAATCAGGGCTGGGCCTGTCAGGAGGAGGAGATAGTGGGAGGTTGGCCAGCCAACCCGCCCCAATCGGGGCCAATCAAGGCCAGGCTGGCTGGGTGGAGGGGCTGCGGGCAATTGGCCGGCAGGTCCTGCCCCCGATTGGGGTTGGGGGGCCAATTGGGGGTGTGGCTGGCCATGGGGAGGGCTGGCTGGCCCTGCCCCCTGAATGGGGTTGGGAGTGCTGATTGGGGGCCAGCGGCCTGGGGGTGGGGTCATGGGTGGTTGTCTGGCCAACCCTGCTCCCTATTGGGGTGGGGGGGCAATCAGGGGCAGGGCTGGTTGGGGGGAAGGGGCTGCGCACCTATCATGGTGGGGCAGGCTGATCGGGGGAAGGGCTGGCCAGAGGGAAGGGGGTGTGGCATTTGGCCAGCTGGCCCTGCATTTGATCAGGGTGGGAGAGTCCAGTAGTGGGCAGTACTTATTAAAGGATACTCTTGAGCCCTAACTGGTTTGGCTCAGTGGATAGAGCATCGGCCTATGGACTGAAGGGTCCCAGGTTTGATTCTGGTCATGTACCTTGGTTGCAGGCACATCCCCAGTAGGAGGTGTGCGGGGGGGGGCAGCCGATTGATGTTTCTCTCTCATCGATGTTTCTAACTCTCTATCCCTCTCCCTTCCTCTCTGTGAACAATCAATAAAATATATATTAAAAAAAAAGATACTTTTGAGAACAGTAACTGGGAAGAATGAAAAAAGAGCAGGTTTGAGCAGAGGAATAAGTAAAGCTACAATGCTGGCCAGGGATCAGCCTCAGCAAACCACATAGAGAGCTCTTGGGTCAATGGGGAAAAAAGGAGACATATGTACCCGATTGGTCCAATTTGCTGGCCACAGTGGGCATCATAGCAATGAGTCGTTATGGTCGTTACTGTGTTATGGTCGCTGGATTTTTATATATATAGATTTTTTCTTGTTTTGTTCTTGACTTTTTTTCTTTATTTATTAAGGTATTATATATGTGTCCTTATCCACCCATTGCCCCCCAATCCCCCACTCATGCCCTCCCCACCCTGGTGTCTGTGTCATTGGTTATGCTTATATGCATGCATACAAGTCCTTTGGTTGATCTCTCCCCCTTACCCCCACCCTCCCCTACCTTCCCTCTGAGGTTTGACAGTCTGATAGATGCTTCTCTGTCTCTGGATCTATTTTTGTTCATCAGTTTATGTTGTTCATTATATTCCACAAATGAGTGAGATCATGTGATATTTATCGTTCTCTGACTGGTCTATTTTACTCAGCATAATGCTCTCCAGTTCCATCCATGCTGTTGCAAATGGTAAGAATTCCTTCTTTTTTATAGCAGCATAGTATTCCATTGTGTAGATGTACCACCGATTTTTAATCCACTCATCTAATGATGGGCACTAGGCTGTTTACAAATTTTAGCTATTGTAAATTGTGCTGCTCTGAACATAGGGGTGCATATGTCCTTTCTGATTGGTGTTTCTAGTTTCTTGGGATATAGTCCTAGAAGTAGGATCACTGGGTCAAATGGGAGTTCTATTTTTAGTTTTTTGAGGAAACTCCGTACTATTTTCCACAGTGGCTGCACCAGTCTGCATTTCCACCAGCAGTGCACAAGGGTTCCTTTTTCTCCAC